>NC_071329.1:1139765-2487226 GCF_010183535.1 Caenorhabditis remanei
TGACGTCTCTCTCTCTCCGATTCGAGTGCCGACGAGATTTGACGAATTCGTTCGTCTTGCTCGGCGAGCCGACGGTTGCTTTTCGACTCATCGGCTGCTCCGCCGTGTGACATTTCGAGCTCGCAGAGCCGTGCCATGAGCTCCTCGTTTTGCTCGACGAGCACACGACATTTCGCGTCGAGAGCTTTCGTTTTGAGCCGGTCCTCTGTAAGAACAAAAATACTGTTTCAGTCATTTTCAGTCGCTTTTTTTGGCTGAAATTGAGCAAAAAAAAATAAGCGAAAATGCGATTTTTTGCAATTTTGGACCAATTTTGATGGCTGGCGTGCCTTGGCGCGTTTTAGTCGCTTTTTTGGCTGAAATTGACTGTTTTAGAGCAAATTTTCAGAACTTTCAGCATGAAACCATGATTTTTGACTAAAATTAACTAGAAAACCACAAATTTTAAATCAAGATATTTATTTTTCAGACAAATTCATTCTGCTTTTCAGAATTTTGTGCTCAATAAAGAAATGTCGTTTTTGAGCAAATTTTCAGCATTTCCAGATCAATCTGCTGTTAAAAATGTGGTGTCTGGCGTGCCTTTGACGCGTTTTAAAACGATTTTCGGCTAGAAATCTTCAAACTTTCAGTAAAAAAGTCAAATCTGCCGTGTCTTTGACGCTTTTCAGCGCAAATTCAAGCTAGTATTTACTGTTTCAGATAGTTTCAGATTCTGAGCAAATTTTCAGCATTTCCAGATCTTTCTGCTGTTAAAATGTGTTTTTTTTCGGCAATTTTAAGCCAATTTTAGTTCTTGGCGTGCCTTTGACGCGTTCCAAACATTTTTCGACTGAAAATTTTAATTTTCACATTTTCAGTCAAGACTGGCGTGTCTTTGACGTGTCACATCTGACGTGCCTCTGACGCTTTTTCGACGAATCTGACTACATCTGGCGTGCTGTTGTCGCGTTTTTCGTCATTTTTTGCCCATTTTTGGCCAAAAAACACTTCAAAAACCACAATAACACGCACTCTATTATTCAGAGTTCTGTGTTAGGGTCAACAAGGAAACACAAAAGAGAGAGAGAGAAGAGACAACTGCTGATGATCATCAACTAGACAGCTGACGTTTCTCTCTCTCTCTCTTTTTCTCTATTTCTATTGTTCCCGAATGTTATTGGTATAACAACTTTCCACTCGATCAGCGGATTGGAATTTAATCGAATTGACGAGAAACTTCTCTTTTTTTTCGAAAAATTTGGAGTAAAATCCACTGTTTCAGTGGTTTTAGGCTATATTTCAGCCAAAACATGGCATTATAGCGGTTTCAGTGGCGTCTATAACCTCATTTTTAGGCCAAAATGACCCAAATAGTTTTGAAACAGCGACAATTAACTGTTTCAGTAGTCTTATGTCATCTTTCAGCCAAAAAATAGTTATAGCTGTTTCAGTAACGTCTATACCTCATTTTTAGGCCAAACAACTCAAAATCATAGTGAAACAGTGAATCTACTGTTTCAGAGGTTTTCCACGTTTTTGGGAAAAATCTGCTGTTTCAGCATTTTTTTCAGCCGAAAAATGGAATTAAAACTGTTTCAGTGGCGCCAGGACCTCAGTTTTGGGTCAAATGACTCAAAGTATTTTGAAACAGTGAAAATATACTGTTTCAGAGGTTTTTCATCAAAATACCTGCATTGTTGCAAGTTTTTTGGGAAAAATTCACTGTTTCATAGAAGTTAGGCCCTATTTCAGCCGAAAAATAGAATTCTGACCGTCTCGGTGGCGTCTTAAGCTCAATTTCAGGCCAAGATGACCCGAATCCATACTGAAACAGTAAAAATCTACTCTTTCAGTGGTTTTAGGCTATAATTAAACCAAAATAAGAGTTACAACTGTTTCAGTACCCTCTAAACCTCAGTTTTGGGCCAAAATGACCCAAAATTATATTGAAACAGTAAAAATCTCTACTGTTTCAGAGGTTTTTTGACTGTTTCAGCCCAAAAACCATAAAATGGTGTGATCTCTCTCAGAACTTTGTCCTTTTCTCCCAATCTTATCTTAATTCTATTTCTGATAAGAGAACGATAAGAAATGGTAATTCCACAATTTCCAGAAGGAACAAAGTGCCCAAATTTACTGTTTCAAATGAGAAATTCAATTTTTTGATCGATTTTTCTCATTTTCAGATCAATTTCCCATTTTTTTCTCACATGACTCATCTCTCTCAAAATGAGAAAAAAGAAACGGAGAAGTGGGTGGTCGATGATATAAATAGAAAACAGGAACAGAGTCACTCGTGTTCTGTTTTTTTTGTTCAGTGCGGACAAATTGGTTTTTTTTTGTCAAAACGTTGCGCGTTAGGGCACTGATTTTCAGTCATTTTAGTCCGGATTTTCAGCAAAATCCGTCAAAATTCGTCTACGAGTCGTTTTTAGGAATTCTGACTGCATTTTCAGAAGAATTTCGCCTCGAAACGCTCTCGAGACGTCAGTTCTAATATTTCAGATAGAAATTTCAGCTAGATCTCAACATTTTCAGACAAAACCAGTGTTTTCTGTCCGTTTCTTCTTCGTCATAATGAGATTAGACTGAAATCGGGACGTGAGGGCTCAATTCTACTATTTCAGACTGTATTTTCAGTCAAAATCATAGAAAAATCATTCTTGATCCCACAGTTTCAGCCAAATTTCGATTCTGACGGAATTTGAGACTTTATTAGCTCAATTTTCATTTTTTCCAGATCGATTTTCAGCCAAATTTCAGCCAGTTTTTCGGATTTTCAGACAAATCCGTCAAATTCGTCTACGAGTCGTTTTTTTTAGGGGATTCTGACTGAATTTTCAGCAGATTTCACCTCAAAGCGTTCAGACGTCTGATTTTCGGCCAAATTCGACAGTTCTACTGTTTCAGATAGATCTCAGTCTGAACTGAATTCATCAGTCTCAAAGGTCAAAATTTTCAGCCAAAACCGGTTTTCTGTCCGTCATAATGAGATTAGACTGAAATTGAGACTGTGAGGGCTCAATTTCTACTGTTTCAGACCTAATTTTCAGTCAAAATCATAGAAATTTCATTCTTGAGCCCACAGTTTCAGCCTAATTTCAACATTATGGCCGTCAGAGGGTCCGAGACCGTTCCACGCTTAGTTTGAGGCATTCGATCTCGATTTTCAGCCGATTTTCAGTCTTAGATACTGGACTCTCCAGTTTTCTTACTGTTTCAGCTATTTTCTGACGATTTTGCGGAATTTTCAGCCAGATTTCAGTCAAAACCGAATTCTAAGGCCAATTTCCACTATTTCAGCTCAATTTCAGCTAAATTTCAGCCAATTTTGCTGCGAGACTGAAAAACTCAGCATCGTCTAGTTGACGGTCTAGAATAGAGCTTTTCAGCCAAATTTTGATTCTAATGAATCTGACGGATCTTGAGACTTTATTAGCTCAATTGCTACTGTTTCAGATCGATTTTCAGCCAAATTTCAGTCAGTTTTCCGGATTTTCAGTCAAATCCTAATTTTGACGGTTTCTAAGCTCAATTTCCACTATTTCAGCTCAATTTCAGCTAAATTTCAGCCAAATTTTGCCGCGAGACTTGAAAAACTCAGCAGATCGTCTAGTTGACGGTCTAGAATAGGAATTTCAGTCAAATTTCGATTCTGACACATTTTGACTTTATTAGCTCAATTTTCATCGTTCCAGATCGATTTTCAGCCAAATTTCAACCAGTTTTCTGGATTTTCAGTTAAATCCTAATTTTGACGGTTTTCTAAGCTCAATTTCCACTGTTTCAGACCAATTTTCCGCTTATTTTCGGTCATTTTCCGTTATTTTCAGCCCAAATTCACTTCCAAACCAGTTTTTCCCCTCCCTCTTGTCAACAATCACTTCTCTTTTCCAAATCTCTCGTCTCGTCTCTTCTCATGATTATCTCTCACCACTCTCTCAATATCACACACTATTTTCAGATTGTCTAATAGAGAAACGTATCGGGTCGGTGGCTGAGAGAGAATTAGTTATTTACACTCGATTATTGACACAGATTCTTCATTTGGACACGTGGCAAGTGAGTTTTTGCGGAGAAAATGCTATTTTTCAGCTAAAAATGGCTGAAAATCGGTCAGAAATTACAGATTTTGGGTCGAAAATTACTGTTTCAAGTTGGTAATTACTGTTTCATACAGAAAATCCGCTAAAAAAGTGAATTTCGAGCTTAGAAATCGTCGCGAAATTACAAAAATCACAGCACTTTCGGTTAAAAATATCGGTTCTGCACGAAAAACTCGGAAATTCGTGGGATTTTTTGATATTTTCAACTGAAAAATACTGTTTCAATAGGAAAAATTAGCAAAAAATTCACTGTTTCAGCTCAAACGGTCCGAATTTTAAGTTTTTACTAAAATTTTCGTTCCAAAAATATGATTTTCACTAGTTTCGAGCCTGAAACAGTAACTCCCAAGCTGAAAATCGAATTTTTCGAGTTTCCAAGCTGAAACAGTATTTTCAGACAATTTTCAGCTCGAATTAAATGCAAATCATTTTAGACACAAAAATCTGAATTTTGAGCTAAAAACTGTCTGAAAGTACTGTTTCAGCTAAAAAAGAAACTCAAAAAATTCAATTTTCTGCTTGAAATTTACTGTTTCAAGACTCCAAACTCCACAATTCTGCCTTTTGCTCATTGAGCTCTTAAATTTATATCAAAACAAGCTGAAAATCAGTTTTTCAGCGTGAAAACACTCAAAATCTCTCAAAAATTCATTTCCACTTCTCAAAATCCCATTCCCAGGTCGATTTTTTCTCGTTTTTCCACTCAAAAACCCCAAATTTTCTCCATTTTCAGATGTAAATCATCGTCATGTCGACAACATCATCAACGACAAACGTGTCCGGCGTGTCACGAGAAACGCGTCAAGAGTCGTTTCAGTTGGCGTGCGATTCTATGGGCGATTTTCTGTTTTCCGTGCGGAATTTATTGTTGTTTGAGACGGAAGACGTACTATTGCTCACAGTGCGAGTGTGATGTGAGTTCTAGTCGAAAATCTATCAAAAACCGACTGAAAATGGCTGAAAATTCAGTTTCAGATCCCAAAAATTACTGTTTCAACCGGTTTTTTCATTATTTTCGAGTTAAAAACATCAAAAAGCTCAAAAAGACAATTTTTGAACCCAATTTACTGTTTCAGCCAGTTTTTCTGGGTTTTGAGCACTAAAACGAGTTTCAGAGCACAGAAAGTCGATTTTCGGTTCAAAAAATTACTGTTTCAGTCAATTCTGACCAGTTTTTCCGGGTTTTGAGCACTGAAAAGGGTCTAAAATGAGTTTCAGAGTTCAAAAAGTTGTTTTGGATTGAAAAATTCACTGTTTCACCAGAAAAATGCTATCAGAAATACTTTTTCAGCCAGGCCTTAAAAATGGCTTAAACTGATTTTCCCAGCTGAAAAATCACTGTTTCAGTCGATTTCGACCAATTTTTCGGTTTTTTCTAGCTAAAACTTCAAAATCTCTCTGAAAAATGAGTTTCAGCCCGTAAAGGTCAATTTTGAGAGGAAAAATTACAGTTTCAGCCGGTTTTTTAGCTAAAAATTCACAGAAATTGAGTTTTTCACCGCTCAAAAGTCGATTTTGCTTTAAAAAATTACTGTTTGTTTCAGCCAATTTCAGGCATTTTTTCACTCAAAATTCTCGATTTTCATCTAATTTTTCACAATTTCAGGTCGTAAAACGCACTGAAACTCGTCAAATCGCTCCTCGCGGGAGTCAGAGTCTCGGATATAACTATCGTCTATACGAATCGACGAAATCGGTCTTCCAGCCAGTTTCAGCGCCTACCGTAACCCAGCGATGTCGACGACGTCAAGCACTGATTCTACAGTATCCACGACGTTGTCAACCGCCAAAATTGTTCAATAATTTATCGATTTTTAGGCTAAAAAACCCTTTTTTCTCTATTTTGCCTAAAAACCTCGTTTTTTTCCAAATTTTTAGGGGTTTTGGGCCTAAAAATGTGATTTTTCACCTAAAAATCTCATTTTTTCACTATTTTCAGCGTAAAAATTCAATTCTGACTCTAAAATTCCCCTGAATTCTTACCATTCGATTTCTTGTCACTTTTCTCTTTTCCCGTTCCAATGCCAACAGTTTCGTCTCGAACGCCTTCGATTTGATGAGTGCGCGATGATCGATCTGGAAATTATTGATTTTTTGAATAAAACGGGTGGTAAAATTGAATTTTTTCAACGTTTCAGACGGATTTCAACTCGAAAATAGATTTTCAGAGTAAAAATTTCAGATTTTTCATCCTGAAACAGTAAAAAATTCAAATTTTGAGATCCAAAAAAGTTTTTCGCTCATTTTCAATAGAAAATCTTACTGTTTCACTCTGAAACAGTAACTATTTTGAGTTTCAGCTGGTACAGGCTCTATAATTCCAGATTTTCAGCTCATTCTGCTTCAAAAACTCAATTTGTCCGTTTCTAGCTTATTATCGACGGAAAAACCTCTTTTTTTTGTCAATTTTTGCATAAAAAATTACTGAAACAGTAACTTTTTTTTACTGTTTCAGTCATCATTCCGGGTCTGAAAATTGATACTTTTTGGATGATTTTCGCTTCAAAAACACAATTTTGCCTTTTTTGACTCAAAATTACTAGATTTTTGACTATTTTGATGGAAAATCTTACTGTTTCACCCTGAAACAGTAAGTTTTTCGAGTGTCACCTAAATCAGGCTCTATACATTCATATTTTCAGCTCATTTCTGCTAAAACCTCTATTTGTCTATTTTTCGCCTATTTTCAGTAGAAATCTTACTGTTTCAATCTGAAACAGTAACTGCTTTTTTCTACAGTTTCAGCCATCAATTCCGGGCTCAAAACTGCTCCGAAAACTCATTTTAGGCTCAAAATTTCTCGATTTTCACTTTGAAACAGTAATTTTTCACGGTTTCAGCCATTTCGGGTCAAAAATTGATACTTTTGCATTATTTTCGCTCTAAAAACTCTTTTTTTTTTCATTTTTCAGCCGTTTTCAGCTTAAATATATTTCACTTAATTCCTACAAAAAATCTTACTGTTTCAGCCATATTTTTTTGATTTTTAGTCTGAAACAGTAATTTTTCACTGTTTCAGCCCGAAATTTCTCGATTTTCAGTCTGAAACAGTAATTTTTTCACTGTTTTCAGCGCGTTTTCTCTCATTTTTACCTGACTTGCTCCCAAATTCTCTCTCAACAATCCGATATGTTGCTCGTAGATGACAATATCTTGCTCCAACACCTCAATAAACCTGTCTTGTGCTGAAATTGCGTCTTCAGTCTGTCAATATCCTCAAATATCGCTTCTTTATGATGAATATGATAGTTGATGAGATGTTCCGCCTGTCCCCAAATCTTCAACCATCAATTCCATTAATTTCTTCGATTCTTCCACTTCTGAATCCAGCTGACGTCGCGTTTTTTCGGATTCATCCAATTCTTCTGTCAATTTGAACGTTTTCTCCTTCAAATGGGCAACTTGATCCCTCAATAGACCGTTTTGTTCGATTTCCCAGTTACGGGATGAGGCGGAGAGTGTCGACTTCCTCCTGGAGACGTTCTGTCTGTAAATTTGGACGGTTTTGAGGGGAAAAAAAAAATGGGATTTTTCAGTCAAAAAATGGGATTTTTCAGTCAAAAATGAGATTTTTCAGTCAAAAAACTGAAATTTGGTGTTTGTCCAGAGAATTTTTGTTATTTCAGGCCAAGAGGCACAGTTGGAATCGAAATAATAGGGTTTTTTTCGTAAAAAATCACAATTTCACCTCAAAAATGGGATTTTCCCACGGGAAATGGACAAAAAAGCAGATTTTTGACACTGAAATCTCAAATTTCGGTCGGAAAATTCACTATTTTGATACTTTTTGGGTGTTATAAAAACATCATTTTCAGTTCAAAATCGTCATTTTTAGCAATTCCAACCGCAGCAAAGCCGTTTTTTTACAGTTTTTGGGGGGAAAAAAACTTCATTTTTATCAACTTTTTATCGCAAAAAACTCAATTTCCAGCTTAAAAACACCGGAATTTCTTGTTTTTTTTAAACCTTTCAGTCTGAAAATTCACGATTTCCATGATTCTTCGTGATAAAAACCGCATTTTTCAGCTCAAAATCGATGATTTTCAGACGAAAAACTCAATTTCTAGCCTAAAATTACAGTTTTTGGGGGGAAAAATCTCAATTTTTAGCAATTTTAACTGCAAAAAAACTCGATTTCCAGCTTAAAATCGATGATTTCAGACGAAAAACTCAATTTCTAGCTTAAAATTACAGTTTTGGGGGAAAAAATCTCAATTTTTAGCAATTTTAACTGCAAAAAACTCGATTTCCAGCTTAAAATCCCCCGGAATTTCTCGTTTTTTCACTCAAAAACACGTTTTTCCGCACCTCTTCCTGACTTTTCCCATTAATGTGCTCAAGTGTCGTCTCCAATTCTTTAATTCTTGCCGTCGCCGCGACTTTCGCCTTCAATCCAGCAGTTTTCGCCTCCTTTGTATACTTCAAAATCTCTGATTCATATTCTGATTTCATGGATTCAACAGCCGAATTCAAATCGACGACTTGTTGTCGGAGGAGCGCGTTTTCTGACGACGCTTCCGTCAACGCGTGCTCCAAAAACATCATTCTGAGCAGAAGACGTTGCAGATGACGTCATCATTGAGTGTAGAAGACGTGGAGTGGCTCCAGAAGTCGTCAGAATCGAATTGGGATTCAAATCGAACGTCACACGTTTTCTCGAGTGATGTTTTCGCAGGATTCCGTCGATATCTGGTAGTGTTGAGAGACGATTTGATGGAGAATCGAATGGAGGATCGATGGGTGGAGGGGAGAATGTGCCCGATGATGAGGTGACCATTGTGGGCGCGGATTCTGAAGAAAAAATGGAAAAAATTGGAAAAAAATTGGATGAAAATTGGGAAAAATCCGAAAATTTTGAGCAAAAACAGTGAATTTTCGAGTTATTGGCTCAGATGTCTGTCTGTGTGTCCGAATGTCCGGATGTCTGTCTGTAGATCTGTATGTCCGGATGTCCGGATGTCCGTTTGTGATGTCGGACACAGAAAATTTGAGAAAAATTGATGAAAATTAGGAAAAATTAGTAAAAATCTCAAAAATTTGGCTGAAACAGTGAATTTTTGAGTTTTTGGCTCAGGTGTCTGTCTGTGTGTCCGAATTGTCCGGATGTCTGTCTGTAGATCTGTATGTCCGGATATCCGGATGTCCGTTTGTGATGTCGGACACAGAAAATTTGAGAAAAATTGATAAAAAATCCGTAAAAATCGAGAAATTTTGAGCAAAAACAGTGTATTTTCGAGTTTTTGGATGTCCCTATGTCTATCTGTGTGTCTGTGTGTCCGGATGTCCGGATGTCTGTCTGTAAATCTGTGTGTCCGGATATCCAGTTTAAACTGTGAAAAATTAGTAAAAATCTCAACATTTTGGCTGAAACAGTGAATTTTTGAGTTTTTGGCTCAGATGTCTGTCTGTGTGTCTGTCAGTCCAGATGTCCCGATGTCCGTATGTCTGTCTGTAGATATTTGTGTCCGGATGTCCAGATGTCCGTTTGGGATGTTGAAACAGTAAAAAATTGGGTGAAAAGTGAGAAATTTTGAGCCAAAACTGTGTGTTTTCGAGATTTTGGAAGTCCCGGTGTCTGTCTGTGTGTCCAGATGTCCGAAATCCGTTTTTTTCTCAGTTTCACTAAAAAAATTCACTGTTTCAGACAACTTCGCTGTCTAAATCTTGATCTGCGTGTCCGGATGTCCAAAATTTATGATTTCTGGCATGTTTTGGGCTCTAAAATTCGGATTTTTGAGTCCGGATGTCCGAAATTTCGGTTTTACAGTAATTTTCAGCTTAAAAATCGATTTAGTCGCAATAGCTTCAAAAATTTGGATATAATGGACGAAAAATACAATTTTCAGCGCGAAAAATTGCCTGAAACAGCAACGTTCTCACTGTTTCAACTTAAAATTGCGATTTTTCGCCGAAAAAATGTGATTCTCAGCTCAAAAATCGATTTTCAGGCGGAAAATCGGTGGTTTCAACGCAAAAATTCGAAATTTTCGGCTTAGAATTCAGTTTTTTCCCGAAAAATTCAGATTTTGACGTCTGTCTGTCTGTCTAGGTGTCCGGATGTCCACTAGAGCAATTTTTAGCTCAAAAAAATCGATTTTTTGGCTCGATTTTGACATATTTTCGACTATTTTCTGCCAAAAACGTCCTAAAACGCACTTCTCGCTGCAATAACGTGTCCTGGAGACGAGCTCCGCGCGCGACGTTCTGAATTTTTAGAAGACGTCGTAGAAGACGTCGAATTGAATAAATTCGGTTCAGTTTCAGTCGACATATCCTTCTTGTCTCGATTCATCTCTTCGAATTTCTGCTGAACGATTCGCATCGCCTGATTTTTGACCGTCGCCACTTCATTGTGCTCGCGGACTCGTTCCTGGAACAGATTTTTGGTAAAAATAGGCTGAAAATGGGGGTTTTTGTGCTGAAAAATCGTGAAAAAATCGACTAAAAATTGTCTAAAATCGATTTGACTCAAAAATTGAATTCCTGGCGTTAAAAATCGCGAAAAAATCGACTGAAAATGATCTTAAATTGATGCTGACTCAAAAAATTGAATTTGTAGGTAAAAATGGTCAAAAATCGACTGAAAATTGTCAAAAAAAATCGATTTTTGACTCAAAATATTGAATTTTGGCGCTAAATATCGTGAAAAATTCGCCATTTTATGATTGAAAATTGTGAAAAATCGTCTCAAACCATTTCAACTCAAAAAATTAAGTTTTTTGGGGTAAAAATCGTATTAAACCGTGCCGTCTGGCGTGCCTTGGGCGCTTTCTTCAAAAGACGATGATTTTTACGATTTTCGAGGTAAAATCCACGTTTTTCAGCAAAAATTGCATTTGAAGTTAAAAACCGTGAAAAATCGACAGGAAATGGTGAAAAATCGATTTTCGCTAAAAAATTGAATATTGGCGCTAAATATCGTGAAAAATTCGCCACTTTTTTGGTTGACAATCGTGAAAAAATCGACTAAAAATTGTCTAAAATCGATTTTGAGTAAAATAAATTGAATTTTAGGGGTAAAAATCATAAAAATTCACCAATTTATGATTGAAAATTGAGGAAAAATCGACTAGAAATAGTCTCAAATCGCTATTGACTTGAAAAATTGAATTTTGGAGGTAAAAATCGTGAAAAATTGCCATTTTGTGCCAAAAATTGCCATAAATTGCCAAAAAAATGAGTTTTAGGTCTGAAAATGAAAAATTCGCTATTTATTGACTGAAAATCGTGAAAAATCGACTAGAAATGGTTTTGGATCAATTTTAAGCTTTAAAAATTGTGTTTTTGAGGTGAAAATCAGGGAGATAGCCGGCTGGCGTGCCTTGGGCGCTTTATTCAAAAAACGATGATTTTTACGATTTTTGAGCTAAAAATCACGTTTTTCAGCAAAAATTAAGGTTTTTGGGATTAAAAATCGTGAAAAATTGACTAATATTAGCTTTAGATCGATTTTAAGTCAAAAATTGAGATTTTGGCGCTACAAATGGGGAAATTTGGTGGCGCTGGCGTGCCTTAGGCGCTTTTTTTTTTAAAGAGGATGATTTTTACGATTTTCGAGCTAAAAACTGTGTTTTTAAGCTGAAAATTGAGATTTTTGGTGCTAAAAACGTCAAAAATCGACTAGACACTGTCTTAAATCAATCTTGCTTCAAAAAATAGATTTTCAGGGGTAAAAATCGTGAAAATCGACAGGAAATGGTCAAAAATCAATTTTCGCTGAAAAAAATTGAATATTGAGGCTAAAAGTTGTAAAATATCGACTGAAAATGGTCTTAAATTAATTTTGAGTAAAAAAAAAATTGAGTTTTGGGGCAAAAAAAATGGTTAAAAATTCGCTATTTATTGACTGCAAATCGTAAAAAATCGACTAGAAATGATTTTAGATCAATTCTGAGTAAAAAATTGTGTTTTTTGGGTGTAAAACTCATAAACATTGCCGTCTGGCGTGCCTTGGGCGCTTTATTTAAAAAACGAAGATTTTTACGATTTTTGAGCTGAAAACCACGTTTTTAAGCTGAAAATTGTGTTTTTTTGGTGTTAAAAAACGTCAAAAATCGACTAGAAATTGATTTAAATCAATTTCGAGTCAAGAAATAGTGTTTTTGGGGGGTAAAAATCGTAAAAATCGTGTTGTCTGGCGTGCCTTCGGCGCGTTTGAAAAAAAAGATGATTTTTACGATTTTCGAGCTAAAAACCACGTTTTTTCAGCTCAAAAATCGTATTTTGAGCTCAAAAACGTCTTTTTAATTAGTTTTGAGCTACAATTATCAATTTTTTTACGACTTTTTAACCTAAAATCGTCCTGTTATGATCAAAAAACCTTTATTTTTCAAATCTCACCTGTAAATCAAGAATCTGTCGTTCTTATCCAATATCACATTGTTCAAATCGATAATTCGATTATCCTTATAAACCAGCTGTTGATGGACCCGTTCATCAATCGATTTCTCCGCTTTTTCATGCGTTTCCATCCTTTTTGATGGCTATTTTACCTGAAATCGTCGAAAAAATGTCGATTTTTGCAGGAAAAACCATGTTTTCTGGTCAAAAAACAGGTGAAAAAACTCGATTTTTTGCACTAGAAACGTCAAAAATCACAAATTCCGTTAGAAACTGGTCAGGGAGAGAAGACACGTCGACACTTTTCCGGGTCGGTGGCCGATCGATAATTCGCCCCCCTCTCCCGCCGCTTTCGACGTTTTGTTTGCGGTGGGGGACACGAATCGAGAGAAAGAAACAGAAATTAATGGGAAAATTGAAAAAAAATCGAGAAATATTATTTTAGAAGTTTTTAACTAATTTTTGATAGATTTTCAAACATTTTCATATGCGAAAAACCTGATTTTTTACGTTTTTTCACCCTAAAACCTTTAAAAAACTTCGAAAAAACACGAAAAATCGTCAAAAAACTCAACTTTTTATTCAAAAAGTTCGAAAATAATTACAAAAATCGCCACGTAAAATCAACACAACGTAGATCGTGTTGAGACTCCGAAAATTTTTCAGAGCATGCGCCTTTGAGGTACAGTACTCTGAAATAGAAATTTGAGATTTAAAAAATGTTTTGGCTGTTTGTAGGTGACTTTTAGCGGTTTAAAATCCAAAAAAATTGTTTAAAAACAATAAAAAATGACTGAAAATTCAATTTTTCCCAACATTTTTTTCAGAAAAAATCACCGAATAGTGTTTTATTTTCGCGAAATTATTAATTTCTAATTTTTAACCGATTTTTTGGGGTTTAGAACGCTTTTTAACAGTAAAACTGCAAGTTTAACCTTTGAATTAATTTAAATCGCAAAAAAACCGCGAAAAATAAAATTCGTGGCGAGATCCGACTCACGAATTTACAACATGCGCCTTTAAGGTACAGTACCCTTTTTAGTTGATTTTTCGCCATTTTTTCACTTAAAAATAAGTTTTTCCTGGAAAAAATAAAGAATTAATGAAATAGAGAATATTTTATTGATTTTCTCAAAGAAAAATGTGAATTTAACGGCGAGTTCCGTCCTCGAAGAAGACTCCTCCGTCGATGGCGCAGTATTTTGGACAGATTCCCTTCTCTCCGGCACCTCCTGGAGTTCCAGCTTGTCCTGGGGCTCCTGGATTTCCGTCGGCTCCTGGGGCTCCTGGATTTCCATTTGGTCCCTTTGGTCCTGGGGCTCCTGGTTGTCCGTCGTGTCCTGGTTGTCCTGGGGCTCCTGGTGGTCCTTGTGGTCCGGCTGGTCCAGCTGGTCCTGGTGCTCCTGGGGTGATTGGCTCAGATGGAGCGTCTTGTCCTGGTTGTCCTGGTGCTCCTGGTGCTCCTGGATTTCCGTTTGGTCCAGATGGTCCCTTGTTTCCTGGGGCTCCTGGCTGTCCGTCGTTTCCTGGTGCTCCTGGGTTTCCGTTGGATCCGGCGTCTCCGGCTGGTCCTGGTGGTCCTGGTGGTCCGGCTGGTCCGGCTGGGCATGGCTTGCATGGTGGTGGGGTGACTGGCTCACATGGCTGCTGTGGTGGGCGTCCTGGGTTTCCTGGAAGTCCTGGTGCTCCTGGCTTTCCTGGACGTCCTGGCTTTCCTGGGGTTCCGGCTGGTCCGGCGGCTCCTGGAAGGCAGCAAGCGTCGCATCCTCCGGCAGAGGCGGATCCTCCGGAGACTCCAGCATCATAACCGGCTTGACGGGCGGTACGGTTTCCGGCTGGGATAGCCTTCAAGTGGTTGACCTCTGACCAGATATCCTTGGCGGATCCCTTGCAGAAGTTGATCTCAGAGTGCATCGTTCTCTTCACATGGTGCACGTAGTTGTACACCATTGGAAGGGTGACGCATACCTGGAAATTGAAAAGTCTTAAGACCGTTCGATTCCTCTCATCGAGACGATTCAGAAAAGTATAATCATGCTTTTGGTTTGAGGGAAGCGGGGTCTTACCACGAAAACTACAGTAATCCCAGCTAGGTATAATTATACTTTTCTGAAAGCTGAGCTGAAGAGCTAACTCACCGAAATAACGGCAACGACGGAGAAGGCGACTGCCGAGTAGGCGACGAAGCGGTACGCTTTGATACGTTGTTCGAGATCCATTTTCAGGTGGGAACTGACTTTTCACCAACCTACCCGCCGTCTTTTATACCGTCTGCCCCTATGGGCGGTCGTAATACGTATTACTACAGGTTTACAACCTTGGGGCGCCCTGTGTTTGTGTCTTAAGTCTTTTGCTATAATGAAATAAAAAATTGGTGATTGGCAAGGTCGAATGGATGGAAAAGTGAGAGCGAAATAGTGTGTAAGATGGAGAGACGGCGAGAAAGAGAGAAGAGGAAGCGGAAGATTTTATTCATCAGAATTATCTGATTTCCAACGCCTTCTCTCTTCCTCTCAAGGACGATTTTTGATGGGAGAGATTTTTCGCGGCTTATTAGAACGCTATCTCAAGGTTTTTTTGGAGATACCGAAAAAAAGAAGTTTTTTTGGGTGGAAAATGAGATTTGCAGGTTGAAAAAAGCTATAGAGTTTCAAGAAGAAGAAACTCAGAGACTTTGAAACAGTGAATAATTGTCTTACTAGGGAAGGTCATGGACTCGGTCTCGAGTTGTGACCTATATCATTGGAAAGCTGAGAAAACGCTGATTTCAAATATAAATTCAGTTTTTGCCCTCAAGGCCTGGTATTCGAGAAAAACATGGTCAAAGTTGGTAAAAATCATACTTGCAAATCGGGCCGGCGCGTAACTCGCGTCAAACTCAATATGATAAGCTCAAAAATATATCGAAATGTAGATCTCGACGAGTTCTATGTCCGTGTCCTACTACGGGCCGGATGGCTATTCGTTGATGTGCCGCGGGCCGGGCTAGAATGGCTTTTTTGGACATTTTCGCGATTTTTGGCACGTTTTCCCGGCCCGCGGCACATTAACGAATAGCCATCCGGCCCGTAGTAGGTCAAGGATATAGAACTCGCTGAGATCTACATTTTGGTATATTTTTCAGCTCATAATATTGAGTTTGTCGCGAATTACGCGCCTGCCCGTGTCGGCCCGGTTTGCATGTATGGGAAAAATGACAAAAAAATTTCAAAAAAATTTCGCGTGTCAGAAAGGCAATAATTTGTCATTTTTCCAAACTTTGACCTTGTTTTTCTTGAATACCAGACCTCGAGGGCAAAAAACTGACAATATATTTGGAATCAGCGTGTCAGAGTTGCGCGGAATTCCGACTTCCGACTTCCGTTTTCAAAATTTTACTTCCGACTTCCGGATTTGGAATTTTACTTCCGAGTTCCGTTTTTGAAAAAATCACTTCCGCGCAACTCTGCAGCTTGTTCTCAGCTTTCCAATGGTATATGTCACGACCCATAACTACAGACCAAGTCCATGACCTTCCCTAGTTAGTCCGTAATTTCCGAAAAAAAATTTATATTTAACAAAGAAATCTTTACTTTTATAGCATTCCTTAAAAGTTTCTGAAAATATATTTTCATTTCTTCACAAGGGAACCTTTTTCATATCAGGGTTGAGAATTGGCTGAAACTTGGTACATATATACTTTCGACCCTGCTCTATCACATGCCGTTCTCAAAAGCTGCGCAATACGGCTCGTTGGCGAGAAAATTGGGTCTGAAAATTTCTGAAAATCGCCGTGTCAAATTAAACGCGTGACGCCCCTTTCTTCAATCGCCTTTTCTCAATTAAAAATATGAACATCAGTGGTCCAGTGGTAGTGGGGGGGATTCGGGGTAGGAAAGGTGTGGGTTCGATTCTGGCCACGCCGAATCTTTTTTTGCTTTTTTTATTATGAATTTTTAAAGTGCAATTATTGGGTCTACATCGCGTTTTTTGAGATTTGAAGAGTGTAATACTAATTTTATGAGTATAGAAAGAAATTGGAACCACAAAAACGAAACAAATTTTTTCGAAGATTTCCACACTTTTTGATCATCAAGTGGCCAATGCTCCAGGGGGTACAATGCTCAAGGGGACAAAGGGGACATTTACTCTTGGGGGTACATAGTTGATGCTCAAAGGGACAAAGTCTCAGAGGGACACATGCTCAAAGGGACACTAAGTTGTTGGATTGGAGGGGGCCCCAAGTTATACTCAAGGGGACAATGAAAAATTCTCAAGGGGACAACAGTTTATACTCAATGGGACAACAGTTTATACTCAAGGGGACAACAGTTTATACTCAAGGGGACAACAGTTTATACTCAAGGGGACAACAGTTTGTAGTCAAATAGATAATGAGAATGCTGGAAGAGAGAGAAAAGAACTTACTAGAATAGTTTTTATTTATCGATGAGGGAACACTAGCATCTCTTTTCAATCATTGAGAGATGTATCATTACGTCTATTGTTTGACATGAGAGTGGAGAATGAGATAGTAGATAGGTAGGGGAAATTTACCACCATGTCGTCAAATTTACCATGAGATTTTGTGACTGATGGCATTAGCGTATGACTCAAGATTGAAGACTGGCCAGAGAGCTGACCAGAGCTTGAGCAAAAAGAGCTCAAAAATGTGTCGAAGATGCTCCAGGGGACCTAAACTATAGGGTCATATGGGTAAATTAACCGCATTTGAACCACACTCCTAATGGTGATAATTTTACCACGAGATATTATGTTGTGAGTTGACCAGTCACCTACAATCAAATACTAGGCTCAGTAGATTCTCACACGCTCACTGGCTCAGAATAGGAGCTCAAAAAGACGTCGAAGGTGCGCCAGCTGGCTCTAGCTATTGGGTCATATGGTTAAATTCACACCACCCAACCTATCCTCAGATGTAGTTAATTTCACCATGGGGTTCTCTTCTGTGAGATCTGGGGCCAGATTCAAGGTTGCTTAGATAAACGAAACCACCCACTATCATTAAACTTTGATCCGTGACCCGTAGACCTGACTTTCCGTCATGTGAACATCAAGTGTGGGTAATGTGAGGCCCACAGAGTCCATTTTTTTTGGGAGGTTCTCGCGCGTTCTAGGCACATAGGACAGATCTCCAAATTTACACGTTTTGTCAAGTTCATGGCCAGGCTTTTTTATCAATTTTCACTCAATGTTTGATCTGATGATGATGATTGTAGGAAAGGCACAATCATGTAAAACCTGATGGGTAAAAAAATTTTTGTTTTATCTTCTATGTTGTTAAAATTGTGAGAGACTCCTCACCTCACACAACCAGGCAAGGATTGTGCGAGTCGAGGGCATAAGTAAGTGTTGTTTATTCTCTTACAAGGGGATCTTTTTCATACACCGGTTGAAAATTTTCATTTGACATATGTATGACGCATCCACAGAGAAGACGCTTTCATGTTTGTGAGTCACATTCAAATGCTAGTGATTAAAATTTTATTGTTTTTTCATTAATTCTCAACATTTTACCGTTTTAAAATAATTTACATCAAAAAAAAAAAAATATATATAGACATTGGAGACGAACATAGAATATTATTATTTAGACTTTCCGGGTATCCGCGGCTTCATTCGATCTGGGAAAAGATAGTTTTGGAAAAATAGTCTTGGAAAGATGGTTGTTGTGGAGTGTGGAAAGTTTTTACAGGAGGAGCACGGTGTTCTGAAAGATTTGAAGAAATGTTAACAAATATATCGATGATTACTTACGGAACTTTGGCAATAAACAGTTCAGAAATAGGATAGTATATCCTTTGCTTATCCATCACAACAAATTGTTCATCAGTAATATTCTCCTTGAGCCTGCTGTTGTAAAATTCAAGCAAGTTAACACCGTCTTGGATCGAGGGGACTTCACTTGGACATTTTGTAATCACTTCACAGTATTCAAGAATTCGACCGTCCTTATAGTAGAAAATTGCTTCATCTTTTGCCAATTGGTCAGCAATTCTGTACCGTAAAGTTTCCGAATCCTGCAGGAGTCCACATTCTATGCCCAAACCACCACGATATCTTATTTCACGAAAAGTACGAAACATCTTACATTGACTTGTATATTTTGATCGAATATTACGAAGAGGGTCCATACAGTTACATCGTTTGCCACGGTTACCGGATAGTTTTGGAGGCATTAGAAATTCTGAAAAAAAAAAAAAATTATAGAAAAGACAGAACTCAGAAACAGGTCACCTACCACTATCACGTAATAAATCACGAATGATTTTGCGTGACGGTTAAAACCATAGAACGAGAGAGTATGAAAAGGAGAGACGAAGAAAACAAAATAAAAGTCAGTGATGACGTCATCAACCAAAAAGTAACAGCTGACGTTTGCAGAGAGTGATTTGAGATATTCATAATCTGTGGCTCATTTTCATCTTTTTACCGCATGGTAAATGGTGACCTATTTTAAGCTCTCATTTCTCATTTCTTTTCTCGTTTCGTATCGTCCGTTTATTCATCCTTCTTCATCCTTTCTTTTTCAGTTATGAAACGCAAAACGCTAAACACTCACAATTCACCAGGAGGAGCCCCTCCACCAACTAGTCTTGAACCAAAGACGAAAAAGAAAAAACCAGAAAGTATATTTCTTGGAGAAGAAGTGACCAAAGACCACACAAGAACGGACAAGAAGAGAAAATATCAACCATCAACTAGTTCAGTTCAGAATCAAGGAGGATTTTTAGAAGAAAAGAAAAGACAATCTAAGCCAGCCAGAATAGTTTCGACACAAAGACGTGAGTGATAATGAGAAACATAAAGAATTTCAATTATTCATTTTAGATGGCAAAGGACCGCAGCGAAAAATGCAATTACGAGACTTTGAAAGAAGCGAGACCTTTCCAACACCCGAGGAAGAAGAGTTCTTCACAGAAAATGTTATAACTTCTAATGAACCACATTTTCGAAGACACAACAGCCAGTTTCTGATTGCGGACACTGTCAGAATGAAATTCATCAATCTTGATAAAGTAAAAAACAACAAAATACTCCATCAGCATGTGGCCAAGCTCTTGGACATTTTTATTCGTAGAATGCTCAAAAAATCAGGAGGAAATCTGAAAACATCCAAATATTGGCTTCAGTAAGTTTTATCATAATTTCAAATCATAAGAAGAACGTTTACAGATTGAACCATGATGGGTATACCGATAGAGATGGTTTCTTTGTAACCCACAAAACGTATGCAGTGGCTGATGGAGGAGTGATAATGAATGAAATTGCTAAGCAGATGCAATCTAATAAAGAACTCCGTTTAGATGAGAGTTTTACTGTTGCTATGAACGTTTTCAAGGATAAACAATCACAACTACGAGGCAGGGGAACACATGCCACACGGAAAACTGAGAAAATAGAAAAAATAAGAAGAGTACTATTGGTAAGGCATACTTTCTTTTGTCAAACTATAATTTATTTCATAACAGAAACAACATTTTGGTGTTAGCCTCAGCAGGGTCACAGGGATGAGCCACTGTCTACCAAAAGCACTTGCACTAGGAAAACTGGAAAGTGATATAGAAACTACGGCCAACGGAGACGAAAGGCAGAAAATGGAAAAATTTTATCGAAGCCTCGTAAGACCAGAGGTACTTTTAGACTCTTTGATTGTCCGTAATATGTGCTTTTTACAGATAACCCCAAAATTCAAAAGTGAATCACAAGGAAAGCTTGCCAAGCAGCTTTTGGCCGATGCAGGGATGGATGTGAACAAAGAGGAGCATGGCCGAAAAGATCTTATAGAGCTTGCAAATTATCTTTCAAACTATCAAATAATATTGTGGGCTGCAAACAAACATCAGGTCGTCCCAACTGAAGAAAAGCGATTCAATCCCGATGGCAAAGGGTTTATTGGATTATTTTATTATGAGGGACATTATGAACATGTGAATCACACCAAAGGAAAACATGCATCAAGGTAAGTTACCAATTTATTGTAATCAACTATTTTTATTTTCAGGTTTTGTTATCAATGCTCTACTTTTGACGACAATCAACATTATCGAAAATGTAAAGCCAAATGCAAGAGATGTGGTGCCACAGGATGCAAACAAGAAGATGAGAACATTTATTGCAGCTTTTGTAATATTTACTTTCGAAGTAAAATGTGTTTTGACGCACATCTCACTGCAAAATCAAAGAAGGGATTGCCACATTGCAAGAAATATAGCAGGTAGCTAATCAATTAGACAAACATTAGTAATGTCTTACAGATGCGAAAAGTGCAATTTGATTGATAGATCAGAGAGGATTCGTGGAGAAACACACGTATGTGACGCAAAAGCATACTGTCCTATATGCAGGGAGAAAGCGTTGAAGGGGCATACTTGTGCTCACCACGTCCCTGACGAGAAGGAAAAGTTGAGGAAGCAAGAAAACCAAAAACAATGGGCTATTATCGTGTATGATATGGAATGTATTGTGGCAGAGTCGGGATTATTCGAAGGTAAGGATGTAAACATTCAAAGTATAAACCTTTTTTTCCAGGACATATTGAAAGAGGTCCCAAGCACAAACCTAACCTGATTTGTGTAAGGATGATATGCAGTGATTGCCGAGGAGAGGAAGGATGTCAATTATGTGTCCAACCATGGACCTACAGCTACAAAGATTTTCCACCATTCAAAAATAACAAACACGATTCTCCATTAGCCAGTTTTGCAGATTTCTTGCTACATAACCCACGAGCAGCTGGTGCATATGTGATCGCACACAATGGTGGAAGGTATGTTTCAGTAATAAAACATTTTCAACTTCCAAGATATTTTCAGGTATGACCATGTTATGTTGTTAGCAGAGCTCGATAGACAAGGAGGCACAAAGGCAAAAGAGCCAAAAATTTTATTAAATGGGATGACAATCATAACGGCAGAGTTTGAATATGAGAAAAGAAAGCTGCATTTTCGTGATTCTTTCCAATACTTGCAAATGGGACTAGCCAAAATGCCTGGAGCTTTTGGCCTGGAGGGCGAGGCAAAAGGTTTCTTTCCCCACTTATACAATCATCCGGACAATTACGATAAAGAGTTGAAAACGTTGCCATCGAAGGAGTACTACAGCCCACAGTTCATGGCCCCTTCTACAAAGAAAGAATTTGATGACTGGTATGAAAAGTGTTACCATGATGGTTTCAAGTTACATGATGAGCTGCTAAAGTATTGCCAATCGGATGTTCGCATTCTCACGTTAACATTGATGTCTTTCATTGAGGTGAGTAAATTGTTTCAACCTGTTAGTATTTTTGTTTTTACAGATGTGCGAATCGACTTTCAATGGCTGGAACCCAATTGTCAATGGATGTACTATAGCTTCCTATGTCATGTTCGTATTGAAGCACGAATACATCAAGAAGGGAGATGTAGGATATATTCCCGAGAATGGCTATGGAGGAGGAAATAATTCAATGTTAGCGTTAAAGTATATCCAATGGCTTGAGAAAATAGATCCAACACTACATTTGAAGTACAAATTACGTGGAGGAGAAGTTAAAATTGAAGCTAATGGACATTCTTACTTTGCTGATGCTTTCAATGAGGCCACAAACGATGTTTTTGAGGTATATTTTCATTTTTGATACAAACCCATTCCATTTACACACACACACACACACAGACCCCAAGGAAGACTGACCCTCACAGCAAGTGAGGTGAAGGAAACCTTTATCTCTGTATCAAATAATAATAATTTTATATAACTTTTCAGATTTATGGATGTGTATGGCACGGGTGCCCAAAGTGTTATCCGGATCGGGACAAGAAATGTCCAATGAGACCCGACAAGACAATGGAAGCTTTGTATAAAGAAACAATGAAGAGAGAAGAAGATATTCTAAATGAGGGATTCAATCTAAATTCTGTTTGGGAATGTGAAATATACGAACAGATGGAAAAAGATAGAGAGATGCAACAATTCTTTGAGCTAGTAAGTTTTCAAACAAATAGGCTAAACATAAAGTTTTCTTCAGAACAAGTACGATCAAAGACTCAAACCACGCGAAGCATTATATGGAGGAAGAACACAGGTATTTCGATCAATGGCAGTTGCGATTGAAGACATACTTCTAAATTATTACGATTTCAATAGTTTATACCCATATCTCAATGCAGGAGGTACAGCTTACCCTCGAGGAAACCCAATTGTGGTCGATAAGGACTTTCCCAATACTGATGAACCGTTAAAACTTAAAGGTATGCATATTTTTCCTATTCTTACTAATATATATTTTTAGGAATTGTGTTTTGTGATGTACTACCCACACAAGACGCAGCCATGGGGTATTTACCGCAGAAAATAATGAAGAAGCTCATGTTTGTTCTCTGTAGAACTTGCGCGAATAATCAGAATATTGAAGGAAAATGTACACATACCAAGGTCTCTGAAAGATTTTTGACTGGAGTATGGTGCACAGATGAGCTGAATAAGGCCGTTTCTAAAGGGTACAAGGTGCTCAAGTACCATGAAATCTGGCATTGGCCAGAAGAGGCTTGGGTCAAAGGAGGATTCTTTGCCGATTACATCAAGCCTCTATTGAAATTGAAACATGAAAGTAGTGGATGGCCAAAGGAAAATATGATGGATGAGGAAAAGAAAGCATACATCGCAAGAATATGGGAGATGGATGGAGTCAAACTGGATCCCTTGAAGATCATAAAAAACAAAGCACTGCGAAGCCTGTGCAAAATATTCCTCAATTCCGCCTGGGGTAAGTAGAAATCTATTGTCTTCTAATGTTGTTCCTTCTTCAGGAAAATTTGCACAGAACCCAATGAAAGTTGAGACAAGACTCATCTACAACAGTGATGGACTTGCAATGGTCAATTTTTTCAACGATCCCAACTTTGAACCAACTGGACTGCTTCCTTATGGCGAACACAAACATTTCATATCAAGAAAGCCCAAGAAAGACTTTCTCAAAACATCACCATTCACAAATCTTGCTATCGCGGCGATCACAACATGTGCGGCCAGGTTAAGACTCACTGAAGCTATAGAGAGAGTTGGAATCGAGAATATGATTTATTGCGGTATGTGAGTAAATGTAACACAAATACAACTATTATTTTTAGACACTGACTCTGTGATTTTCAAACAGAAGAAAGACAGTGATCCTCTCGGGGACCTCAAGGGAGATAATTTAGGCTACTTAACGAACGAAATTCCACCAGGGAATGAGTTGGTTGAAGCCGTAGCAATGGCTCCAAAGGTTTATGCATTGAAGATAAGAGACAAAGACGGCAACTACAGCTATACAGTAAAAGCAAAAGGAATGTGTTTGAACAGTGGCAACACTGGAAGTATCAACTTTGACACTATGAAAGAAAGTGTAGGTATCAGTTCTGTTATGCTTTGGCCAAGGTATTCTTTTCAGATGAATGCATTCATTCGAGATGGTGTAGCAACCCCCATGGAAGGCGAGATGTTAACGTTCAAAAGAGGAGATAATGCATTAGATGGCCTTTGGACCTTCAGATTGAAGAAGACTCTCAACCCTCGAATGGACAAAGGACACTACGTTGATGGTGTTGTAGCACCATTCGGACAAATATCAGGAGATATACAATTAATTAATGATTATCCTTTCTGACATTGTAAATAAATATTGTAGAGACAAAACATTTGTACACATTTCATACACAATCTGCACAATTTACGCACAATCTTTGCACAATCTTTGCACAAAAAATATATTGAAAAACAATCTATACACAATCTCAAAACAAAAATTTTGCAGAGACACAATCTATGCACAAAAATTTTTTGACAGAAATCAGTGTGAAATCTTACAAAAATTGAGAAAAAACAACACTTTTATCAGATTTTCAAAGCTTTTTAGTCAGTTTTTTCATGTGAGCATGTCTGATTTCACGACATATGTATGCATATATCAACGTTTTTAGTAATTTAACCTGAACATATACCAATTTTAAAGGCATAGCCATACATGCAGGTCTATATTTTGATCCATATACATGCACTTTTACAATATTTCGGTGTATATGCACACGTTTTGATATATTTCGGTGTATACGCATACGTTTTCACATTATTTCAGTGCATATGCAGACATTTTCACAACTGTTTAATGTATATGCGTACATTGCTTGCATTATTTTAGTGTATACGCATAGATTTTCACAATACTTTAGTGTATATACACCCATTTTCACAATATTTTGATACATACGCACAGATTTTTGCAATATTTTGATCCATATGCGTAGATTTTCGCAATACTTTGGTGTATATGCACCCATTTTCACAATATTTTAGTTGTATATACATACATTTCAACATTATTCTGGGGTATACGCACAGATTTTTGCAATATTTCTGTCTATTTTTGCAATATTTCTGTGTACACATGTTTTCAAGATATTTTGGTGTATATGCACACACTATCACAATGTTTTAGGTGTATATGCACACTTTCTACATTATTTTTGGTGTATATGCACACTTTCTACATTAATTTTGGTGTATGCACACACATTTTCACGATATTTTGATGTATATGCGCACATTTTTTCTTTATTTTCATACGTGGACACACGTTTCAGACTACTTTGCATGTATGTCTACGCATCTTTGCCTACACGTCTACACTTTTTTCGTGAACATACACACATTTTTCGTGCACGTACATACATTTTACGTGTATATCTACCCTTTTTTCCCTGTATTTTTTACATATTTTCGTGCATTTCCACAGATTTTTCGTGTATTCCTTCGCTTGTTTCGTATATGCACATATATTTTTCGTGCGCATACACACATTTTTATATGTGCCTACAAATTTTTCGTGTATGTCTTCTAGTTTTTTCATATACGCCTACATTTTTCATGTATACCTACATATTTTCGTGAATTTCCACAAATTTTTCGGGTATGCCTACATATTCTTCGGGTATGCCTGCATATTCTTCGGGTATGCCTATATATTCTTCGGGTATGCCTACATATTCTTCGGGTATGCCTACATATTCTTCGGGTATGCCTACAGATTTTTCTCCAAAATGATAGGCTTTTCAATGTTTTGTGATGATACTTGATGAAAGTGCCATACATTTTGCACAAACACCGTATAGATTCAATAGTTTATGGACTTATTTTACATAAGAATGGGAGTTTTCATCAATTTAATGATAAATCCATCATATTGTCCTTGAAGATGGCGTGTAGCTTTAATAAGAATGATGATACGGATGCGCATTTTTGCATCTGGAGATGCATTCCAAGAAATATTTCTAATTTTGTTCAGAAATATACTCATTTCATCTACAAATGACTAAGTTCAGACTTATAAGCTTTGTATTTTTATCGATAACCACATATATTTGCTACCGTTTTTATCTATATGCATCTTTTCTTTACACTAGGTGGTCACGGTATACTACATTTTTATGGTGATATTTTCAATGATCCGCATACTACATTCTTCTATTCTATCAACAAAAGCACTAAAGTGTAGTTTTCAATCATAGTTTGATAATGTATTTCAGGTGCGCAGCCAACACTATGAGTAATATTCTTGAAGAAATATGTGTGTACAGAATAGAACTGAATAGGGTGGCGACAATTTAAACAAATGAGAAGACTTTTCTTGACCTATGCACTTTCTCTGCGTCTCTAACTCTCTCACATTCAGCTACTCAAGGACTATTTTGCACCATTCCGTATTTTCAACGTCATCGTGATTGGTGATCTATTTCATACGCTCTCGTCGTGTTATTATGGATTCCTGTGAGGATTTTGATATGTGTGAGGACTTGGACAAAATAAATATGTACTTGCCAACAAAGAAAGAGGATAAATTAAAACCATGCAATCATCAAGAGATTGAAGACCGTTTTCGTGAATTCAAGCAATCAGCATACAAAGAAATTCACCAGCTATCTTGTGCTTTGAAGAAAGTTGGATATTCTCCTTTGTGTCCGGACGTCAAACGCCGAACAGATTTGGATTATATTCGCGAATGTTTGGATCGAATGACTGCTGACCAAGCTGTGTTTTACAGCCGAGCTGGTGAAGTATTGGTAGGGTGCTACGTCACTCCATTACGTCCGACTGAAGTTCAATGTGGCCAAGGAAATCTTAACCTTTGTCAGTATTTTGCTGCTAAATGGTGTTATAACATTGATGACAACCAGTATGTAGTGATCAACGGATGTGGGGCTGCTTATCCTGTGTCAGAGCTGTTCATTGTCAGAGTTCCAAGGTAACTACACTTATTTTAATCAGAAAATATATTGGTTTTTACAGACCTGAAGCTATGCAAAACGATAGAGAGGTTCGTGCTCAGAAGAAACGAGACAGCGGCATGAGATGGTCCATACCTTCATCGGATATTTCTGGTGCTCGAGGAATTCTACGTCCTAACAAGTGATATGATATTGTCAAATTGATGAATAATTGATCTTTATGTATATGTTTTGTGTGCTTACTCTTACTTGTTAATAATGTATCAATTGTACACGAAAAATGCAACAATTTCAGTTATATAACTTTTCTATAATGCCTAAAACTGTGTTGAATAAAGAACTATACATAATGTGAAGTTGAAAGAAACAATTATAAACATGCGGTCTTTACCACAAAGTCATCGAAAATAAAAGAACTGACAGGTCTTTAAATCAAATGGGTTTGAAACATATGCATCATCAAAAGACAGTGGGTTATAGTCTTCTAACCCATATGCATTATTCGTCGACATAATTATAACATATAACCCCAATAAATGATCATAGTCAGAATTTGTGTGCACTTTCGGAGATTGTTAAAGACAAAAAGGGTAATTTTTGAAGAAAGTACAAGGAACAGTAACTCAAATAGGTGCAAAGTCAAATAGCTGCATTGCGATATAATAAGCTCTGGAGAACACACGAAACCTATGTTTCAACATAAATTTAGCAAAATATTAGTATTTAGAAATAACTTTCATTAAAAAAGTCATTCAATTTATGAGTTTTTGTCATGAATACTCATTTTTGCAACTCAAAACAGCACGCAAAAAGACACAGACCCCCGATATTCTTCCGCAATTGTAAGGGTGAAGAGAAGGGGGTCCTGTTTTTTGGCACTGGGTGAGATAGAGTGTGTAAAGACGATGTGCCCCGGTTTTTTGACAACGCGAATAGCGGTGAGTAGTATGGAGATATGGATGGAAGGAGGACGCCCTCCTCTTTTTACACACTCTCTCGTCACCCCAGCGGAAGAATATCGGGCCACCCTCCTCCTCACCCTTACACCAAAAAAACGGGAACCCCCCCAGCGGGTCTTCTTTTTTCGGAAAATGGCCCGATATTTTTCCGCTGGGGGGTTCCCGTTTTTTTGGTGTAAGGGTGAGGAGGAGGGTGGCCCGATATTCTTCCGCTGGGGTGACGAGAGAGTGTGTAAAAAGAGGAGGGTGGCCCGATATTCTTCCGCTGGGTTGGGGGGTGGGGGAGCGCCGTGAACAGCTGTTGGGAGGTGTCCCCCCCCGATATCCATATCTCCATACTACTCACCGCTATTCGCGTTGTCAAAAAACCGGGGCACATCGTCTTTACACACTCTATCTCACCCAGTGCCAAAAAACAGGACCCCCTTCTCTTCACCCTTACAATTGCGGAAGAATATCGGGGGTCTGTGTCTTTTTGCGTGCTGTTTTGAGTTGCAAAAATGAGTATTCATGACAAAAACTCATAAATTGAATGACTTTTTTAATGAAAGTTATTTCTAAATACTAATATTTTGCTAAATTTATGTTGAAACATAGGTTTCGTGTGTTCTCCAGAGCTTATTATATCGCAATGCAGCTATTTGACTTTGCACCTATTTGAGTTACTGTTCCTTGTACTTTCTTCAAAAATTACCCTTTTTGTCTTTAACAATCTCCGAAAGTGCACACAAATTCTGACTATGATCATTTATTGGGGTTATATGTTATAATTATGTCGACGAATAATGCATATGGGTTAGAAGACTATAACCCACTGTCTTTTGATGATGCATATGTTTCAAACCCATTTGATTTAAAGACCTGTCAGTTCTTTTATTTTCGATGACTTTGTGGTAAAGACCGCATGTTTATAATTGTTTCTTTCAACTTCACATTATGTATAGTTCTTTATTCAACACAGTTTTAGGCATTATAGAAAAGTTATATAACTGAAATTGTTGCATTTTTCGTGTACAATTGATACATTATTAACAAGTAAGAGTAAGCACACAAAACATATACATAAAGATCAATTATTCATCAATTTGACAATATCATATCACTTGTTAGGACGTAGAATTCCTCGAGCACCAGAAATATCCGATGAAGGTATGGACCATCTCATGCCGCTGTCTCGTTTCTTCTGAGCACGAACCTCTCTATCGTTTTGCATAGCTTCAGGTCTGTAAAAACCAATATATTTTCTGATTAAAATAAGTGTAGTTACCTTGGAACTCTGACAATGAACAGCTCTGACACAGGATAAGCAGCCCCACATCCGTTGATCACTACATACTGGTTGTCATCAATGTTATAACACCATTTAGCAGCAAAATACTGACAAAGGTTAAGATTTCCTTGGCCACATTGAACTTCAGTCGGACGTAATGGAGTGACGTAGCACCCTACCAATACTTCACCAGCTCGGCTGTAAAACACAGCTTGGTCAGCAGTCATTCGATCCAAACATTCGCGAATATAATCCAAATCTGTTCGGCGTTTGACGTCCGGACACAAAGGAGAATATCCAACTTTCTTCAAAGCACAAGATAGCTGGTGAATTTCTTTGTATGCTGATTGCTTGAATTCACGAAAACGGTCTTCAATCTCTTGATGATTGCATGGTTTTAATTTATCCTCTTTCTTTGTTGGCAAGTACATATTTATTTTGTCCAAGTCCTCACACATATCAAAATCCTCACAGGAATCCATAATAACACGACGAGAGCGTATGAAATAGATCACCAATCACGATGACGTTGAAAATACGGAATGGTGCAAAATAGTCCTTGAGTAGCTGAATGTGAGAGAGTTAGAGACGCAGAGAAAGTGCATAGGTCAAGAAAAGTCTTCTCATTTGTTTAAATTGTCGCCACCCTATTCAGTTCTATTCTGTACACACATATTTCTTCAAGAATATTACTCATAGTGTTGGCTGCGCACCTGAAATACATTATCAAACTATGATTGAAAACTACACTTTAGTGCTTTTGTTGATAGAATAGAAGAATGTAGTATGCGGATCATTGAAAATATCACCATAAAAATGTAGTATACCGTGACCACCTAGTGTAAAGAAAAGATGCATATAGATAAAAACGGTAGCAAATATATGTGGTTATCGATAAAAATACAAAGCTTATAAGTCTGAACTTAGTCATTTGTAGATGAAATGAGTATATTTCTGAACAAAATTAGAAATATTTCTTGGAATGCATCTCCAGATGCAAAAATGCGCATCCGTATCATCATTCTTATTAAAGCTACACGCCATCTTCAAGGACAATATGATGGATTTATCATTAAATTGATGAAAACTCCCATTCTTATGTAAAATAAGTCCATAAACTATTGAATCTATACGGTGTTTGTGCAAAATGTATGGCACTTTCATCAAGTATCATCACAAAACATTGAAAAGCCTATCATTTTGGAGAAAAATCTGTAGGCATACCCGAAGAATATGTAGGCATACCCGAAGAATATGTAGGCATACCCGAAGAATATATAGGCATACCCGAAGAATATGCAGGCATACCCGAAGAATATGTAGGCATACCCGAAAAATTTGTGGAAATTCACGAAAATATGTAGGTATACATGAAAAATGTAGGCGTATATGAAAAAACTAGAAGACATACACGAAAAATTTGTAGGCACATATAAAAATGTGTGTATGCGCACGAAAAATATATGTGCATATACGAAACAAGCGAAGGAATACACGAAAAATCTGTGGAAATGCACGAAAATATGTAAAAAATACAGGGAAAAAAGGGTAGATATACACGTAAAATGTATGTACGTGCACGAAAAATGTGTGTATGTTCACGAAAAAAGTGTAGACGTGTAGGCAAAGATGCGTAGACATACATGCAAAGTAGTCTGAAACGTGTGTCCACGTATGAAAATAAAGAAAAAATGTGCGCATATACATCAAAATATCGTGAAAATGTGTGTGCATACACCAAAATTAATGTAGAAAGTGTGCATATACACCAAAAATAATGTAGAAAGTGTGCATATACACCTAAAACATTGTGATAGTGTGTGCATATACACCAAAATATCTTGAAAACATGTGTACACAGAAATATTGCAAAAATAGACAGAAATATTGCAAAAATCTGTGCGTATACCCCAGAATAATGTTGAAATGTATGTATATACAACTAAAATATTGTGAAAATGGGTGCATATACACCAAAGTATTGCGAAAATCTACGCATATGGATCAAAATATTGCAAAAATCTGTGCGTATGTATCAAAATATTGTGAAAATGGGTGTATATACACTAAAGTATTGTGAAAATCTATGCGTATACACTAAAATAATGCAAGCAATGTACGCATATACATTAAACAGTTGTGAAAATGTCTGCATATGCACTGAAATAATGTGAAAACGTATGCGTATACACCGAAATATATCAAAACGTGTGCATATACACCGAAATATTGTAAAAGTGCATGTATATGGATCAAAATATAGACCTGCATGTATGGCTATGCCTTTAAAATTGGTATATGTTCAGGTTAAATTACTAAAAACGTTGATATATGCATACATATGTCGTGAAATCAGACATGCTCACATGAAAAAACTGACTAAAAAGCTTTGAAAATCTGATAAAAGTGTTGTTTTTTCTCAATTTTTGTAAGATTTCACACTGATTTCTGTCAAAAAATTTTTGTGCATAGATTGTGTCTCTGCAAAATTTTTGTTTTGAGATTGTGTATAGATTGTTTTTCAATATATTTTTTGTGCAAAGATTGTGCAAAGATTGTGCGTAAATTGTGCAGATTGTGTATGAAATGTGTACAAATGTTTTGTCTCTACAATATTTATTTACAATGTCAGAAAGGATAATCATTAATTAATTGTATATCTCCTGATATTTGTCCGAATGGTGCTACAACACCATCAACGTAGTGTCCTTTGTCCATTCGAGGGTTGAGAGTCTTCTTCAATCTGAAGGTCCAAAGGCCATCTAATGCATTATCTCCTCTTTTGAACGTTAACATCTCGCCTTCCATGGGGGTTGCTACACCATCTCGAATGAATGCATTCATCTGAAAAGAATACCTTGGCCAAAGCATAACAGAACTGATACCTACACTTTCTTTCATAGTGTCAAAGTTGATACTTCCAGTGTTGCCACTGTTCAAACACATTCCTTTTGCTTTTACTGTATAGCTGTAGTTGCCGTCTTTGTCTCTTATCTTCAATGCATAAACCTTTGGAGCCATTGCTACGGCTTCAACCAACTCATTCCCTGGTGGAATTTCGTTCGTTAAGTAGCCTAAATTATCTCCCTTGAGGTCCCCGAGAGGATCACTGTCTTTCTTCTGTTTGAAAATCACAGAGTCAGTGTCTAAAAATAATAGTTGTATTTGTGTTACATTTACTCACATACCGCAATAAATCATATTCTCGATTCCAACTCTCTCTATAGCTTCAGTGAGTCTTAACCTGGCCGCACATGTTGTGATCGCCGCGATAGCAAGATTTGTGAATGGTGATGTTTTGAGAAAGTCTTTCTTGGGCTTTCTTGATATGAAATGTTTGTGTTCGCCATAAGGAAGCAGTCCAGTTGGTTCAAAGTTGGGATCGTTGAAAAAATTGACCATTGCAAGTCCATCACTGTTGTAGATGAGTCTTGTCTCAACTTTCATTGGGTTCTGTGCAAATTTTCCTGAAGAAGGAACAACATTAGAAGACAATAGATTTCTACTTACCCCAGGCGGAATTGAGGAATATTTTGCACAGGCTTCGCAGTGCTTTGTTTTTTATGATCTTCAAGGGATCCAGTTTGACTCCATCCATCTCCCATATTCTTGCGATGTATGCTTTCTTTTCCTCATCCATCATATTTTCCTTTGGCCATCCACTACTTTCATGTTTCAATTTCAATAGAGGCTTGATGTAATCGGCAAAGAATCCTCCTTTGACCCAAGCCTCTTCTGGCCAATGCCAGATTTCATGGTACTTGAGCACCTTGTACCCTTTAGAAACGGCCTTATTCAGCTCATCTGTGCACCATACTCCAGTCAAAAATCTTTCAGAGACCTTGGTATGTGTACATTTTCCTTCAATATTCTGATTATTCGCGCAAGTTCTACAGAGAACAAACATGAGCTTCTTCATTATTTTCTGCGGTAAATACCCCATGGCTGCGTCTTGTGTGGGTAGTACATCACAAAACACAATTCCTAAAAATATATATTAGTAAGAATAGGAAAAATATGCATACCTTTAAGTTTTAACGGTTCATCAGTATTGGGAAAGTCCTTATCGACCACAATTGGGTTTCCTCGAGGGTAAGCTGTACCTCCTGCATTGAGATATGGGTATAAACTATTGAAATCGTAATAATTTAGAAGTATGTCTTCAATCGCAACTGCCATTGATCGAAATACCTGTGTTCTTCCTCCATATAATGCTTCGCGTGGTTTGAGTCTTTGATCGTACTTGTTCTGAAGAAAACTTTATGTTTAGCCTATTTGTTTGAAAACTTACTAGCTCAAAGAATTGTTGCATCTCTCTATCTTTTTCCATCTGTTCGTATATTTCACATTCCCAAACAGAATTTAGATTGAATCCCTCATTTAGAATATCTTCTTCTCTCTTCATTGTTTCTTTATACAAAGCTTCCATTGTCTTGTCGGGTCTCATTGGACATTTCTTGTCCCGATCCGGATAACACTTTGGGCACCCGTGCCATACACATCCATAAATCTGAAAAGTTATATAAAATTATTATTATTTGATACAGAGATAAAGGTTTCCTTCACCTCACTTGCTGTGAGGGTCAGTCTTCCTTGGGGTCTGTGTGTGTGTGTGTGTGTAAATGGAATGGGTTTGTATCAAAAATGAAAATATACCTCAAAAACATCGTTTGTGGCCTCATTGAAAGCATCAGCAAAGTAAGAATGTCCATTAGCTTCAATTTTAACTTCTCCTCCACGTAATTTGTACTTCAAATGTAGTGTTGGATCTATTTTCTCAAGCCATTGGATATACTTTAACGCTAACATTGAATTATTTCCTCCTCCATAGCCATTCTCGGGAATATATCCTACATCTCCCTTCTTGATGTATTCGTGCTTCAATACGAACATGACATAGGAAGCTATAGTACATCCATTGACAATTGGGTTCCAGCCATTGAAAGTCGATTCGCACATCTGTAAAAACAAAAATACTAACAGGTTGAAACAATTTACTCACCTCAATGAAAGACATCAATGTTAACGTGAGAATGCGAACATCCGATTGGCAATACTTTAGCAGCTCATCATGTAACTTGAAACCATCATGGTAACACTTTTCATACCAGTCATCAAATTCTTTCTTTGTAGAAGGGGCCATGAACTGTGGGCTGTAGTACTCCTTCGATGGCAACGTTTTCAACTCTTTATCGTAATTGTCCGGATGATTGTATAAGTGGGGAAAGAAACCTTTTGCCTCGCCCTCCAGGCCAAAAGCTCCAGGCATTTTGGCTAGTCCCATTTGCAAGTATTGGAAAGAATCACGAAAATGCAGCTTTCTTTTCTCATATTCAAACTCTGCCGTTATGATTGTCATCCCATTTAATAAAATTTTTGGCTCTTTTGCCTTTGTGCCTCCTTGTCTATCGAGCTCTGCTAACAACATAACATGGTCATACCTGAAAATATCTTGGAAGTTGAAAATGTTTTATTACTGAAACATACCTTCCACCATTGTGTGCGATCACATATGCACCAGCTGCTCGTGGGTTATGTAGCAAGAAATCTGCAAAACTGGCTAATGGAGAATCGTGTTTGTTATTTTTGAATGGTGGAAAATCTTTGTAGCTGTAGGTCCATGGTTGGACACATAATTGACATCCTTCCTCTCCTCGGCAATCACTGCATATCATCCTTACACAAATCAGGTTAGGTTTGTGCTTGGGACCTCTTTCAATATGTCCTGGAAAAAAAGGTTTATACTTTGAATGTTTACATCCTTACCTTCGAATAATCCCGACTCTGCCACAATACATTCCATATCATACACGATAATAGCCCATTGTTTTTGGTTTTCTTGCTTCCTCAACTTTTCCTTCTCGTCAGGGACGTGGTGAGCACAAGTATGCCCCTTCAACGCTTTCTCCCTGCATATAGGACAGTATGCTTTTGCGTCACATACGTGTGTTTCTCCACGAATCCTCTCTGATCTATCAATCAAATTGCACTTTTCGCATCTGTAAGACATTACTAATGTTTGTCTAATTGATTAGCTACCTGCTATATTTCTTGCAATGTGGCAATCCCTTCTTTGATTTTGCAGTGAGATGTGCGTCAAAACACATTTTACTTCGAAAGTAAATATTACAAAAGCTGCAATAAATGTTCTCATCTTCTTGTTTGCATCCTGTGGCACCACATCTCTTGCATTTGGCTTTACATTTTCGATAATGTTGATTGTCGTCAAAAGTAGAGCATTGATAACAAAACCTGAAAATAAAAATAGTTGATTACAATAAATTGGTAACTTACCTTGATGCATGTTTTCCTTTGGTGTGATTCACATGTTCATAATGTCCCTCATAATAAAATAATCCAATAAACCCTTTGCCATCGGGATTGAATCGCTTTTCTTCAGTTGGGACGACCTGATGTTTGTTTGCAGCCCACAATATTATTTGATAGTTTGAAAGATAATTTGCAAGCTCTATAAGATCTTTTCGGCCATGCTCCTCTTTGTTCACATCCATCCCTGCATCGGCCAAAAGCTGCTTGGCAAGCTTTCCTTGTGATTCACTTTTGAATTTTGGGGTTATCTGTAAAAAGCACATATTACGGACAATCAAAGAGTCTAAAAGTACCTCTGGTCTTACGAGGCTTCGATAAAATTTTTCCATTTTCTGCCTTTCGTCTCCGTTGGCCGTAGTTTCTATATCACTTTCCAGTTTTCCTAGTGCAAGTGCTTTTGGTAGACAGTGGCTCATCCCTGTGACCCTGCTGAGGCTAACACCAAAATGTTGTTTCTGTTATGAAATAAATTATAGTTTGACAAAAGAAAGTATGCCTTACCAATAGTACTCTTCTTATTTTTTCTATTTTCTCAGTTTTCCGTGTGGCATGTGTTCCCCTGCCTCGTAGTTGTGATTGTTTATCCTTGAAAACGTTCATAGCAACAGTAAAACTCTCATCTAAACGGAGTTCTTTATTAGATTGCATCTGCTTAGCAATTTCATTCATTATCACTCCTCCATCAGCCACTGCATACGTTTTGTGGGTTACAAAGAAACCATCTCTATCGGTATACCCATCATGGTTCAATCTGTAAACGTTCTTCTTATGATTTGAAATTATGATAAAACTTACTGAAGCCAATATTTGGATGTTTTCAGATTTCCTCCTGATTTTTTGAGCATTCTACGAATAAAAATGTCCAAGAGCTTGGCCACATGCTGATGGAGTATTTTGTTGTTTTTTACTTTATCAAGATTGATGAATTTCATTCTGACAGTGTCCGCAATCAGAAACTGGCTGTTGTGTCTTCGAAAATGTGGTTCATTAGAAGTTATAACATTTTCTGTGAAGAACTCTTCTTCCTCGGGTGTTGGAAAGGTCTCGCTTCTTTCAAAGTCTCGTAATTGCATTTTTCGCTGCGGTCCTTTGCCATCTAAAATGAATAATTGAAATTCTTTATGTTTCTCATTATCACTCACGTCTTTGTGTCGAAACTATTCTGGCTGGCTTAGATTGTCTTTTCTTTTCTTCTAAAAATCCTCCTTGATTCTGAACTGAACTAGTTGATGGTTGATATTTTCTCTTCTTGTCCGTTCTTGTGTGGTCTTTGGTCACTTCTTCTCCAAGAAATATACTTTCTGGTTTTTTCTTTTTCGTCTTTGGTTCAAGACTAGTTGGTGGAGGGGCTCCTCCTGGTGAATTGTGAGTGTTTAGCGTTTTGCGTTTCATAACTGAAAAAGAAAGGATGAAGAAGGATGAATAAACGGACGATACGAAACGAGAAAAGAAATGAGAAATGAGAGCTTAAAATAGGTCACCATTTACCATGCGGTAAAAAGATGAAAATGAGCCACAGATTATGAATATCTCAAATCACTCTCTGCAAACGTCAGCTGTTACTTTTTGGTTGATGACGTCATCACTGACTTTTATTTTGTTTTCTTCGTCTCTCCTTTTCATACTCTCTCGTTCTATGGTTTTAACCGTCACGCAAAATCATTCGTGATTTATTACGTGATAGTGGTAGGTGACCTGTTTCTGAGTTCTGTCTTTTCTATAATTTTTTTTTTTTTTTCAGAATTTCTAATGCCTCCAAAACTATCCGGTAACCGTGGCAAACGATGTAACTGTATGGACCCTCTTCGTAATATTCGATCAAAATATACAAGTCAATGTAAGATGTTTCGTACTTTTCGTGAAATAAGATATCGTGGTGGTTTGGGCATAGAATGTGGACTCCTGCAGGATTCGGAAACTTTACGGTACAGAATTGCTGACCAATTGGCAAAAGATGAAGCAATTTTCTACTATAAGGACGGTCGAATTCTTGAATACTGTGAAGTGATTACAAAATGTCCAAGTGAAGTCCCCTCGATCCAAGACGGTGTTAACTTGCTTGAATTTTACAACAGCAGGCTCAAGGAGAATATTACTGATGAACAATTTGTTGTGATGGATAAGCAAAGGATATACTATCCTATTTCTGAACTGTTTATTGCCAAAGTTCCGTAAGTAATCATCGATATATTTGTTAACATTTCTTCAAATCTTTCAGAACACCGTGCTCCTCCTGTAAAAACTTTCCACACTCCACAACAACCATCTTTCCAAGACTATTTTTCCAAAACTATCTTTTCCCAGATCGAATGAAGCCGCGGATACCCGGAAAGTCTAAATAATAATATTCTATGTTCGTCTCCAATGTCTATATATATTTTTTTTTTTTTGATGTAAATTATTTTAAAACGGTAAAATGTTGAGAATTAATGAAAAAACAATAAAATTTTAATCACTAGCATTTGAATGTGACTCACAAACATGAAAGCGTCTTCTCTGTGGATGCGTCATACATATGTCAAATGAAAATTTTCAACCGGTGTATGAAAAAGATCCCCTTGTAAGAGAATAAACAACACTTACTTATGCCCTCGACTCGCACAATCCTTGCCTGGTTGTGTGAGGTGAGGAGTCTCTCACAATTTTAACAACATAGAAGATAAAACAAAAATTTTTTTACCCATCAGGTTTTACATGATTGTGCCTTTCCTACAATCATCATCATCAGATCAAACATTGAGTGAAAATTGATAAAAAAGCCTGGCCATGAACTTGACAAAACGTGTAAATTTGGAGATCTGTCCTATGTGCCTAGAACGCGCGAGAACCTCCCAAAAAAAATGGACTCTGTGGGCCTCACATTACCCACACTTGATGTTCACATGACGGAAAGTCAGGTCTACGGGTCACGGATCAAAGTTTAATGATAGTGGGTGGTTTCGTTTATCTAAGCAACCTTGAATCTGGCCCCAGATCTCACAGAAGAGAACCCCATGGTGAAATTAACTACATCTGAGGATAGGTTGGGTGGTGTGAATTTAACCATATGACCCAATAGCTAGAGCCAGCTGGCGCACCTTCGACGTCTTTTTGAGCTCCTATTCTGAGCCAGTGAGCGTGTGAGAATCTACTGAGCCTAGTATTTGATTGTAGGTGACTGGTCAACTCACAACATAATATCTCGTGGTAAAATTATCACCATTAGGAGTGTGGTTCAAATGCGGTTAATTTACCCATATGACCCTATAGTTTAGGTCCCCTGGAGCATCTTCGACACATTTTTGAGCTCTTTTTGCTCAAGCTCTGGTCAGCTCTCTGGCCAGTCTTCAATCTTGAGTCATACGCTAATGCCATCAGTCACAAAATCTCATGGTAAATTTGACGACATGGTGGTAAATTTCCCCTACCTATCTACTCATCTTGGGACACGGATACGTTATCCTACCGTACCTCTTTAAGGACCGTCCGTGGAAAAAAGGTGTCAATTACACAGAAAATTGGAATTTACAAATTTTGAACAAAAATTGACAGAAAAAACCGGGTTGCTCGGTTTTTAAACCTTCGAAACTTTCAAAAACGCTTTTTTGCAAAATTTCTAAAATTTTTGCAGATAATCGAGCCTCATTGTATCTGTAAGCATTTTTTTGCTATATTCTGACGTACCTAATAGAAGAAGAAGACCTCCTTGACGGCTTCGTCGATTGCGACAAATCCGTTGGACTCCTTGGTCGACCAGAGTCATGAGACACGTCCGTGGGGGAGCGGGGGCGGTGTCTGGAAATGAAAATTTGTGTTAGATTTTTATATAATTGGGAAGAGGAAAAAATGAAGATTCTGAATATATAATCAGATTTTGATAAAGTTGAAAATCGAGGGAGTTCCCAGACATTTTGCAACGTGTCGTGAAAGTGGGTGTAAACCGCCTGTTCTTAGAAGCCGTTTATCTCGATAAATTTTTGTCGTAGAGAAAATTTGTTAACGGATTCAGAATCCTCGAGTTGTCAGCTTTCTGGTCATATAACTTTCATTTGGAAACATTTTAATTCTTTGAGCAGTTTACGGCGTAGAAAGCTTGGGGAATATGAACCTTAAGTAACGTTAATAAACCGCCCGTTTTAGAAAGCTTGTATCACGGTTAGTTTTTAACACAATTAGAATTTGTTAACGGATTCAGAATCCTCAAGTTGTCAGCTTTCTGGTCATATAACATCCCGTAGAAAAATTTATCATTTTGGGCAGTTTACGGCGTGGTAAGCCTAGCGATTAGTAAGCTTAATGAACCACCCGTTACTAAATGCCTTGTAACTTTGTGAGTTTTCATTGCAGTAAAAATTTATTTACGGATTTAGAATCCTCACTACGTAAGCTTTCTAGTCATATAACTTTTATGTAGAAAATGTTTTATTTTGGGCAGTTTTCGGGGTACTAAGCTTACATTAGCCACTCTGTTAATGTGCCGCCCGTTTTTAGAAATTTTGTATGTCGTTTAGATTTTATCGTAACAAAAAATTGTGAACGAATTCAGAATCCTCACATTGTCAGCTTTTTAATCATTTATTTCACCGCCAAGAAAACTTTCATTTTAAAAATTTTAGGTGATGAGAAGCTTAGCGGGTTTTCTGCGTAAGTGAGCCACCCGTTACTGAAAGCTTGGTATCTCTGTGAATTTTTATTGTAGAAAAATTTTATTAACAGATTCAGAATCCTCACGACTTCCCCTATCTAGCCGTATAACTTTTGACAAAAACATTTTTCTATTCTGAGCTATTTGAGACTTAACAATCTTGCTACCCCGCAACTTACTACTTTAAAATTGTCTGTCTGTGTATCAATCCATCCAAATGTCCCATGTACACTTACCTCATAAAAGTCGACGGCGAATCAGCGGCAATTGGACTTTTCGGCCGGCAGAATGACATTTGTGATGTCGGACGGCACAGAGACAGTTGCGAAACGTCCCTAGACATATTCGGTGTAATCATAGACCGTCCGGGGACAGTCAACGTATTGAAACTGGATCCATATATTCTATGTTGGTTACGAGTGGACATCATGCTAGCAGAAGAGCAGGAACCCATCCGAGACCGCATTTCTTCAACGCCCTGGAATAACAAGAGGTAAAGGGAGAAGGGGGATAAGGGGGCGGAGCCAAGAACTGCAAACTGTAAACCCAAACCATGCACACACTCATACCGTACTCAGTGTATTACTAGGGATTCCTGAATTGTCATTTAAAATCTTTCAAGACAAAAGTACCCACCTGCAAGCGATGTTTCATTCTGGAATACGCAGTCTTGAATGTCGACCGGAAGTTTTGAGAAATAAATGCATAAAGGATAGGGTTGATGCACGATTGACAGTAAGTCAACGCATTAAAACCCATTCTCATGTGTTTTAGGGTCTGAGTATTGGAAGTTCGACAGATGTAACCGAAGGATGTGAGGAGCTCGTCGACTATGGTAGGCAGCCAGCACACGGTGTACATGCAGACGATGGAGATGAGCATTTGGACAATCTGGAATAGAGATTTTAGAGAATCCGTCTGGAATAAGGGACTACGGTTGTGAGCTGCTTAAGGATCGGCTAAAAACAGTTACGAGGTTTTTTTTTAAATCGGTTGAGATCGGCTGAAATTGGCAAAAAATCGGTTCAGATGGTCTAAGATTGTCAGAAATAGGCTAAGGTCGGCCGAGATCGGTTAGGATCGGCTGAAATTGGCAAACATAGGCAAAGATCGGCTAAAATCGGCTGAAATCGGTAGAGATAGGTTGAAATTGGCTAAGATTGTCTGAGATTGTCTGAGATTGGCTGAGATTGGCTGAGATCGGTTAAGATGATTTGAGATATGCTAAGGTCGGCTGAGATTGTCAGTTAAGACCAATTGAGGTCAAAGTTGAGCGGAATTTCGTTTTCCGCCTTTCGCCAGTTCGAAAACCGCATTCCACCATACTCTGATCTTTTGATCTCCGAGAGTTAAAGATATTGAAAACAAGCAACTACTTCACAGTGACACAACTCTATTCCTGCTAGTGATCCGGCTAGACTGACTACAGTAGGACAGACACACTGTCTTGACTATTCGTTTCAAGGAACCTGTGACTTGAACAGGAATCATGTTGCGCTTTAGTGAAGTGCGAAAATTGGACGGTATTGAAAGCATTATGTTATGCCTCTGCTATTTTAGCTGTTGTAATTCGTGACAGGACCGTGACACAGTCATCTTAAGGATTTCGTAACCATAGTTGACTAAATGTGAACATGAATCAAGCGGAAAGGTAAGAGTATTAAAATTGGCAGTTTTACTTCTATAGGCCGTGACAGGACAGTGACCCAAGGTCTTGTCCCCTCAGGGCCTCAGCGACCAGATGTGAACAAGATTTAGGTTACGGTTTAAGGAAGTACAACGATTTTTTTTTAAATATTGAAAGCATATAACTTTGTGATGTACAAAGATTTTACGATAAGGGGTGAGCGGTATTTTGCCTTCTGCCTTCTGTCTTCCGCTTTCAGTCCAAAATTTTTTGTTAGGTCATGACAAGACCAGCCGTCTTAAGAATTCTGCTTCCAGAATAATTTACAAAGATAAAGCTATGGCTTATTGTTAGAGAAGTACAGAAATTTTAAAGCAATGACAACAACCTTGGTTTAGGTATTATACTTTTTAAAAATTAAACTCAAAAGATCAAAATTCCTCAGATCCCGGTGGAAGACTTGAAATATGGCTCAAAGCATTCCTTACAACTCTAAAACCCCAAAACTCTTCCCAATTCCAGGTCTGCATCACGGAATGCCACGTGACCAACGAGGAGCTCTACGAAATCGCCCTCCCCGGATTCCTCTATTCGACTGTTTTTCTAGTTGGAACTATAGGCGAAACCAAACGTTTTGAAACCGAGTGAGAAAAAAAACGTGCGCTCACCTGCTTCTTATTCGCCTCGGCAACCCTGTTATTCCGGTGGTTACTGTATGACTTGATTGTGGTGTTGGCGGTTTTCAAGTTACGAGAAGTGGTGATCATTGGGATGGCCGAGTAGCCGGAGAATGTGACGGCGTCGGTGGCTGCTTTGGAGAACGCCACCCTGGAAATAAGTCAATTACCGTCCTAGACAAAAATTCGTACGGATTCAGAATCCTTACGTCTTCAGCTTTCGTTTTATACCCTAGTTATGATATAACTTACATAGCCTGCGACAAGATAACACGATCTTTTGAGGACTTGTACACTATTGCAGAGACACGTGCATAACATATCGACATGGTGAGCACTGGGAAGATGATTAGAAGGAGTAACTAAAATTCTTTCGATGGCCTAACTTTCGTTTCTAGGCCACGTACCTGATACATAGCATATGCCTTATTCAAAGAAGTCCTTGGATATCCTAAGAATTGTGTTGGGAACCTCCGTCGACACCAATGAACTCTCTGTCCGGATAGTGATAGATTCGTCTCGTAATCCATTCGAACGGCGGTTGGAACTGCTAGCAGAGCGGATAGCATCCAGATGAGGAGAATCACTTTTTTAGCACGGCCGATGGAGGAGAACCAGATGTTTCGCATTGGGTAGGCGATGGCCAGGAATCTGGAGGAATAGAAGTTAGGTGGAATTGGATTGATTGCTGCGTAGCGACTCAATTAGAATTTTAAGGGCGTTCAGATAGAGCGCAGGTACATATGTACTTTTTTATGTTAGTTCTCTATAACAGGCTCGAAAAATGTCGAAGTTGTTCATAATCGAAATTCCTAGCCCAAAACATTGTCGAAAATTAGACTTTTTTAAAAACTTCACTGAAATCTCGCATTCTTAATGAAATTTTCTATTTTCTTGTATCATCATGATAGTTTTTTGGAACCAGAATTTTTCTGGCTTTCTTACGCGGTAAAGTTCACAACATAAGTTTGCGATGGAGCGCAATTACAGCAAGATTTTCAAGAAAAACTACAGAATAACCGAACATTTGAAATTCTGTTGTAAACTATAGAAAATTCGAATACTATTTTTGTTAGAATACGTTCTTTCTAGATTTACCAAGATTCCAATTGATACTAAAGTTGTATAATGAATTTGCAATGGATTAATTAACAAAATTTTAGAACTTTTCTTATTTGTTCAGCATTCAGCAAGACACTTTGCGAAAAATGTTATCTCAATATTTTCAGGCTTTTTAAAGTTATTTAATTAGTTTGTAGTGCGATAGAGCGCAGTTACAGGTTCTGGTTCTGGGGTATGCCAAGAATTTTCCACCGACCAAATGTAAGATCTCTATGTTTACAATGGTTACATCTACATTAGGGTAAATCGCGCGCGCTTTTGAAAGTTATAAGGATAAAACCTTTGAACTTTTCTATGCTTCAACATTTTTCCTTAAAGATCCATTTTATGTTAGGGCTAAAAACCAAAATAAACGGTTGAAAACTCATAAAGTTACAGATTTTCGAAAATTATCGAAACTCAAGAAAATCTAAATCAATTTTAACTCAAACAGATTTATGGCGAACCTTATGAATTCCATATTTTTAGAATCAGCACGTTCTCTGCTTTCATAAAAGTATAATCATGCCTATATTCTGAAAATATCGATTTTCGGGCTAATCTAAGTCGACTGTAACTCAAACAGATGCATGGTGAACCCCATGAATTCCATATTTTTAGAATCAGCACGTTCTCAGCTTTCAGAAAAAAATAATCATGCCTATATATCGATTTTCGGGGCTAGAGACGCAGTTCAAAACCTTTGTCTCAAAATTTCCGCAATCTCACCTCTCAAAACTGATCATAGTCATTGTGAGAACCGAGCAGAAGCATGTAAACTGTTGAATGTAATGCACAGAATAACACGCGAACCGTCCCATCGACCACGTATGCGACATGTACTTCATAAACATTATAGGCACACAGAACCAGATGAGACACAAGTCGGCGGTACTCAACGAAGCCAGAAATACGTTTGTAACATTTCGCATTCGTTTGAAGCGATTTACAACGAAGATTACCTGGAATAAGGTAACTAGAAATATTTTGAAAATTGGATAAGAGGTACCATAGAATTTCCTATAGTTCCAACTAGAAAAACAGTCAAATAGAGGAATCCGGGGAGGGCGATCTCGAAGAGCTCCTCGTCGGTCATTGAGAAGAAGACGGTGTCGTCGGTGACGTGGCATTTCGTGATACAGACCTGGAAAGAGTTGGAGAGGTTTTGGTGTTGTAAGAAACGCTTTGAGCTAGATATATTTCAAGCTGGTTTCCAATTTTTCGAAAAAAAAGCTATTTTTAAATTTTGGCCATGGAGTCAGTAGCAGAGGTGGTCAAGGCACAAACGCTTGTTAAAGGGGGTTTCATAACTTTAACCTTGTTTTCTCGAATACCCGGCATCGATGGCAAAAACTAAATATATATTTGAAATCAGCGTGATTTCAGCTTTCCTATGATATAAGTCACATCCCATCACTCCAAACTAACTCCATGACCTAGTTAGCTATGAGTCTAGGGTTTACTTACCAAAGTATGTATTAATTTACATATACATGATTTGAAGGCTAAAATTTAAAGAATCGTGAACATGTATACAAGTTTTAGCCTACATTCTAAGGAACCGACATATAATACTTTCAATGCTACATAAAGTAAACAAATAATTGAATTCACTAAATTTGAGTACAGGTTGAGTTCTGACTCAAGTTGTAAGCTTTATGACGTTCTAGTATAAAATTTTGATTTGCATGGTCTTGGGACGTTAATTCGTGCAAAAAGACGATATAGAGGCAAGAATACTGTAATTTGTTTGAGAACTCCAAAATTCTAGTTTTTTTCATTCAATAACCTACTGAGTACTAACTCCTAAACATATAGTTATCAGATACTGTAGAATACATAATTCTGTGTGTCGTGAATACCTCCAAAAACTTATGCAACGGATGTGTACAATTACAACTGCCCGCCGTCATATTCTCCCAATCGAATGACGCATCATACTCGTAATCGAACGTTGTCTCCTGAACCATGTAGCATGACGGATCGTCTCCGTCTTCTATGCTCATGGTTCACCTGGAAATATGTATCAAAAATTGAGCATTTTCAGAGAGGAAAATCGATGAATTTTGAGAAAAACAAGCAGAGAAACGAAAAGGAAAGATGGGAATGAATGTAACAACATGATAATATCAAATCCATCTCTTCTCTCACTAATCCGCCGACTAATATCCTCAGGAGAGAAAAGAAATGGAAAGACGATGTCGGGTGCTCTGATATTGGAAGGGGAATATGACGAAGGGGGACAGAGAAAAAATGGAAGGATGGAGGATCGGGATAGGGATCAATGAATGGAAATTCAAAAAAACTAATTGTAAGAAAACTTATTGGGAAAAGTGAGAAAACGAGGAAAGGAGCCAAAATTTTGTCTAAGAGGACAACACGGAAAAAACCTTGCACCAAAACTCATTTTGAGTCAGAAGAACGGGAATTGTGGCGTTTAGAGCGATGTTTAGCACATCCATCAATAATAAAAGTTTCCTAGAATTGACTGAAGTTTCGGAATCACAGGTTTAATTTTAATTTTGAACGCATCGGATGATATTTTGACCGGGTAACAAGTGACAGGTAGAGAATTCTAACAATTTAACGTTACAGATATTTATTGAGATTGAGTTGAGTACTGACTCCATAATATGAAAGAAAGCATTTCTAACACTTACAAGGGAAGTCTTTGGAGACGCCACTTTCAAAGGACCTATAAATTTGGTCATAGGTACTTTCGACTACGAGGAATCCATTCCTGCAGTCAAAACCTGCTAAATGTGTCTGCGAGCCAAGTTATGAGCTCTCAAACTTTTCATGTGGATAGGCTTTTTCACATGGTATTCTAAATCGGCGGTATATACGCCACCGCGTGGTTCCATTTGTGTTCCCCAGCAGTTTGCCTGCGCTCGTACATTGCAAAAAAGATAATACCTTGCATACACTTTTTGCTGCTCGGCTCGTCGGCCCGGCCCGGCCCGGCCCAGAGTCAAAAAATGAGCACAATTTTTTCACAACATTTTTCGAAATTTTTTGAAATTTTCATCAAAAATAGTCGAAAATCCTATGTACACTTGAGTTTCATCGATATGTAAAAACATAGTCGAAAATTCGACTTTTTTGCGAAAAAATCAAAAAAAATTTCAAAAAAATTCAAATTTTCAAAATTTTGTACTGTGACCCGGGCCGGGCCGGTGAAAATTCTCAAATCGGCCCGGCCCGGCCCGGCCCGTTGCAAGTATGGTATAGATCATCTGAAAGCGGCGTCTTCAAAGACTTCCCATGTTAGTACTTACTAGGGAAGGCCTCCAGGTGACCGTGGAGTTATGGGTCGTGACCTATATCATTGGAAAGCTGGGAAAACGCTGATTCCAAATATATATTCAGTTTTTGCCCTCGAGGCCTGGTATTCGAGAAAAACGAGGTCAAAGTTTGGACCCCTGACAAGTCATTACCTTACCGACGTGTTAAAAATATCGGCGGCGTGGCGCAGGTGGGAGTGAGGCGGTGTGGCATGAGGAAGGGTGTGGGTTCGGTCCCGCCCACGCGAATTTTTTTTTTGCATTTTTTGTAATGAACTTTTAAGATTCTTTGACCAGGTCTGTCTCAATTTTTCAAGATTTGGATGATGTTTTATTGATTTTCAAGTAAAAATAAAAAAATTTTAAACAATTTTTTTTCAAAAGTTTTCAAAAATTTGTCCATCATTTGATGGTCGAAAAGTGATGAAGTACTCGGAAAATTTTTCTCGTTTTTTCTTGTTTCAAATGGCTTACTGTGAAAAAAATAAAGTTTGGCCAAGGATTTTCAAAAAAAATTTTCGCGCCCAAAACACTTTAGTGCATTTGTGAACTAAAGCGTTTTAGGCGCGAAAATTGTTTTTGAAAATCCTTGGCCAAACTTTATTTTTTTCACAGTATATTCGCATAGGAATCAATAAAACATCATCCAAATCTTGAAAAATTGAGACAGACCTGGTCAAAGAATCTTAAAAGTTCATTACAAAAAATGCAAAAAAAAATTCGCGTTGCCGGGACCGAACCCACACCCTTCCTCATGCCACACCGCCTCACACCCACCTGCGCCACGCCGCCGATATTTTTAACACGTCGGTAAGGTAATGACTTGTCAGGGGTCCAAACTTTGACCTCGTTTTTCTCGAATACCAGGCCTCGAGGGCAAAAAAAACAGCTTTCCAATGATATAGGTCACGACCCATAACTCCACGGTCACCTGGAGGCCTTCCCTAGTTAGTTATTGCAAGAAATTTGAGTAGCCTTATATTTCGCAGTAAGAAATATTTCGTAGTAAGAAAGGCAGATTTAAATAAGAAAATGCTCAAAAAGATTAACATTGAATTCTCTGAATTGAGTTTTCCTAGACAACGAAAGACTTCAAAAGAAAAACACCGCAAGATTTGCCGTTTCACGTGCACTAAATCATAGTTACCGTAAAAACTGTAATAGAAGCGCCCCTTTATTAGAGGCGCCCCTCTAATAGAGGCGCACCCTAAAAGGCGGTTTGAATAATAGTGGCGCACCCTCTATTAGAGGCGCCCCTTTAATACGTTCGAAATATTTCTGATGGTTTTCAACCATTCTTTTCCAAAGTTCGTGAAAAAAACAGAATAAAACCCCATTTTCGTTCAAAATACTGCAAATTTTGGGGTTTTCGTGTAATTTTGTAAGAGAAAATGTTAGTTTTGTTGAAAATTTGATGACTTAAAAGTTTAAAAAATAGCCAGACGAGCAGGTTGAAAAATAGAGGCGCATGCGCCTATATTACAGTTTTTACGGTATAATGTATTATCCTATTCAAAAACTGTCTCTTTTTAGAACCACTTCTGTTTTTTTTTGAGATTTGCAATCTGTGTTCACACAGAAAGTGTGTTGACTAAAGGATAAATACTAAATTAAGTCAATATATGTACTCGCAAAGTTTAATTCTGTTGAAATAGGCTACAACCTCTAAACAGCATAGTTATAGGAGCTAGTATGACAATGATAAAAAATAAAATAATCCAAGAAAGGCTGTGACAAACTAACTGATCCCCTTTTCATCACAAAAAAGGGAAAAAGGATTTGTCCTCTCCATTCGTCGCATCTCAAAGTATAGGTATGTCAAGGAGAAAAAAGAGAAAAGAGAAAAGGCAAAAGAAATTGATCAGGAAATCTTATTAGAATGCATAAATTAAATGGAAATGTAATGGAGAGAGAGTGGAAGTGCACATTTAATGTTGGAAGAAAAAAAAAGAGAAATGCATAAATTTATATCTTAGTAAGTCAGGAACTAACTTTTTTTGAAACAAATAAAAAACTAAAAAGTTTGAGATTCTAAGCAATGCTCACAATATTAGTCAAAATTGAAGCCACGCCCATTTTGCAGAAGTTTTGTTTTCAACATTTGGTTTATGACCATTAAGTGGTGATGGATGAGCATTGGAAAAAATGAGCACATTATCTTCCCCTTTTTGTAAAAGAAATAGGTCTTGTCCGAGAGGAGTACACAGGATAGCTTCGATTTTAGAGATTTGAGAAAACCCTGATGAGATTGAGTTATTGTGTTGGTACTGTTATTATTTGGCAGAAAAAATAAAACCTATCTCCTTTTCCAAAAGGAGTACACGGGATAGCCGCTTTTGAGAATATTGCCGACATGCATAAGTGAAATGCTACTGGTTTGTAAATTTCTTTGCAAGAATAAGGCTCCGCCCCTAAAACAGGAGTCAGAGCGCATTCAGGCAGTCAAACTGCTACTACAAGATAACTATTCGGTTATTCGGTGATTTTAGCCAAATAGGAAAAAAGGATACTGATAAAAATTATTACATGGAAGGTTAAGAAACGGTAAAAACAGTGTCCAAGAGGAGTGGTACACGGGATTTGTGTTGTTTGACTAAAAATACATGAATATGAGTAGGAACTGACATAAAATTAGATGATGACGTGTTAGATCTTGTTGGATGAGTCAGGTAGGGACACCAACATGTGCATATTACTAAATGTTATTGAAAATTAATAAAGTGACAAAGAAACTACAAACAAATTAAATAGAAAAATTTCTGGGAAATCTGACATAACGAAATTGGGATATTGAAATTTGAGGAGTTTAATGGAAATCGGTTTATTATCTAATTATTATTTTAAATTGATTCATTCTACGGGTCTGCACCTAACATGACCAAAAATATTGAAATTGGATGACTCAGAATTTTTTAATTAAAACTTTGACAAAAATTCATAAAATCGTGAATTTGGTGGCCTAGAAAATCAACGAAACACAAAGTTAGGCCAAAAGTTGGGTGTCATACTTTGCTAACAGTATTTAGTTTTACTTTTAGGTTTGTTGATGGCCAAGAAATTCATAAAGTCAAAACGCAGGCCATTTTATTTTGAAACATTGAAAAAGTGGGCCAAAACACAAAAATCATATTGAAAGACCTTTGGAGCAGAACATTCTAAGTCTTTTTTTTTCAACTCCACTGATCTGTGAGTGCTCTTTTTTGTTCTAAAAGTTTTCTATTTTCAGCTACATATATGCAAAAAGAAGTGTTAGTGATCATTCGAGTGTATATATGTAGTAACAGAGAGAATCAAATTATGAGGAAACGTTTAAAGCTGTCAATTTGTTTACATACTAAGAATGTTCCAGAAGTTTTTAGAACCCCTGACTATAAACATGTAAAACATTTTAAGTGATGATAGCTCTATAAGGGATTGAATGGAGAATCTGACATCCAGGAAACTGATTGGGAAACCTGTGGACTATCTAGGGAAGGTCATGGAGTAGGTGTTGAAAAAAGGGACGTGACCAATATCATTGGAAAGCTGAGAAAACGCTGATTCTAAATATATATTAAGTTTTTGTCCTCAAGGACTGGTATTCAAGAAAAACAAGGTCAAAAGTATGAAGTAGTGAGATTATCCACTATGCCATTGAAGGTATGGCTATTCGGTTTACTAGGCCAATAACTTGGAAAAGTGTTTCGAGCTCCACAAAACACAAAAATCAGAAAATTCTTTCTCAACTCCACTGATCTGCGACCTTCTACTGCTCTTTTTTGTTCTAAAAATTTTCTATTTTCAGCTACATATATGCAAAAAGAAATGTTAGTGATCATTCGAGTGGTAATAAGAAAAATTGAATTTAAACTTATCGGGGAAAGGTTGAGTCGGGTTATACATACAATATATATTTTTTTCTAAAGCTACACACGTAAGAATTTATACGCTTAGAATGTTCCAGAAGTTTCCAGATTCTCGGATATATCATAAGACCAAAGTGATGATATATCATGATAAGAGATTGAATATATATATGAAATAATCGGAGAAGAAGAGTAATTTTCTATTTCTTTTCAGCATCAAGTGTATTTCACTAATCTCCATATATCGATGAGGCATTTGGCCAGGGAAGGAGATAGAAAGAGAGGACATTCATCCTCCCCCACGAATTGGATAGAGATGGGAAGAGTCAAAAACAAATGGAATAGAAGGGATAAGTATTAGTTCGAATTGTTGGCTGGAAGAGTGCAGGTATAGGTTTTGGTAAATGACTTGTTTAGATATAGAGAGATCAGAAAACAAATTGGTATATGACATTTCCGTTTTTTCAAATTCTTGTAAGGTATGGTGGTTCGAATGCAATTTCATGAAAAATCGATTTAAAAAACGCAAATCGCTTCAAATTGAGTTTTACAAGCTGAAAAATAAACCAAAATGTAGATCTCGGCGAGATCTATAGTTTAGCATCAATTTTAACATGAGAAACATGTGAGGTGTAACGATTTACGGCGTCAATTACATTACTGCAACAATTTACAGTGTTTGAATGAAAGAAGGTCTTGAAAGCTGAGGTATTTATTTGCGTCCAGTTAGAAAACTTCAGAGTTTTAATGTAACCCCTAGAACTTACAACTATATTCAAAATACCCGTTCTTAAATATGTACCTACTTTGTAGATACAGAGTCAGACTGGTCACCCAGATGGCCTAGATTTAAAAAAGACCATTCTAAGAAGTATTAGCACAGCACGCTTCTTACAACCGCGCTCTACCGGAACCGAAGTAAATTGTGTGCAAAATTGAGAGACTCTGAGAAAAAGAAACACTTTTCAACGGCATTTCGGTGGAGCGCAGTTGTAAGAACTGTGCAGAGCCAATATGCTGCTCAGATAGGATACAACTAGTACACCTTAGAGGCTGAATTAGTGAAGATTTTCAATCTGCATTCAAAATTCGGTTAAAACCAATTTGAACCGAGATACAACAAGTTTAGTTCAGTACCTTTCAATTCCACGTCACACCTTCACCAATTCACACTTTCCGTAAATTCTGAAACCAAATTCAGAATCTTGACAAATTCCGTGTCAAATTCAGCAAAATTGGTCATCAGTGCAACAACAAAGTACAAACATGGAGAAGAAGCCTTACAAGTATTCAGATCAAGTGAATCAAGCGTCTTAGAGATCAAAACATGAGCCAGATGATGGAACAAAATATCGTCGTAAAATTAGATGCTTTAGGCGTGATCGGTGTGAAAAGTGTTTGCGTACTGAACACCGGAACTTACGACACTTTAAGCGTCGATTTTGAGTAAAAATTGAAATTTCACGGTCGTTTTGGCGATTTAAAGAACGTTTTGTACAAAAAACAATAACGCATATGTAAATGTATGGCCTAGAAAACCAAACTACCGGAAAACTCGGTCAATGTTTTGTGCGGAAGGTGGTAGGCTTAGAAGACGACTTTAGCCTATATTTAATGTAAGAAGCCCCTAAAATGGATCAATTTGTGTTACATTTCGTTTTTTTTTTTTTAAACATAAGAAATATCAATTAATTCGAGAATGCGAAACAACTGTGAGTAACAACCTATATAACTGCAAAGCTGAAATCCTTGGGATTTTGAATTTCTATTCAAATTACTTATAGTATCAAAACGTGGCCTAGAAAACCAAGTCTAAAACTAGTCATCTCTGAAATACTTCCTTAATGCATGCATCCTCCCTCTTCATTTTCCTTTTCAGCCTCTTCCTACGCTATCAGAGAGAAGAAGAAATCTGTCTAGTGACATACATGTGGTCGAAAAAAGGGGAACTCTATGATATATATTATGACTCAAAATATTTATTTGATATATATATAACTATATTTTCAGATGTTATATACATAAGACTATACAAAAAACTAGAAATAAATATATATGATAGTTGACGACATGGGACTTTCAGAGAGCGATGAAAGGATAATCGAGAAAAGAAGAAAATGAGATTGACCTAGATCCTCCTATTAAAAAGAGATAGACGTTAGTCACTATCTTAATCCACTTGAGGTTCTTTTTCTGTGATTTTCAGATTTTCAGAAAGTTGGGGAATTTCAGTATCAAAATTGGGGGAATTCTGATAGAACTGATAGTGACAAGGAACTCAATTTTTTTTAAATGAGTTTTGAAGCCTCACCCCCAAAACCGGGGACGTTTTTAGGCTCCGCTACCAGAATAAAATGTCAGGAACACAATTTTATAATGATTTAAATACAGAGAGTGGTTTTCTGTGGGCGGAGTCAAAAATTTGAATAAAAACTTAGTATAAAGATTTTTACTAGCGTCGTAAAAAAGCAGAGCTGTGCGGAAGTAAATTTTTTGAAAAGGAAGGAATTCCGCACAGCTCTAGTCGTAAGGTTTGATGTGAGTTACGGTCACTGGTCAAAAAGTGTTTGCGTACAATACACCAGATCTTACGACACGCCGAACTGATATCATTTTTTTCAAAAATGTAGTGTAAAATCCGGTTTTTCTACTATTTTCGAAAAAAATTGAGCTCAAATTTTGAATGTTTGATTTCAAAATGACTAAATATGTGAAAAAAATTAAATCCGGCACCCTAAGAGAGACCTTTCTGGGCAGTTTGGATGTGTCTCGACTCCTGTTTTGGGGGCGGAGCTAGAAACTAGTGTTGTGTATTGGTCCAAAAGTGTTTGCGTCCAATACACCAGATTTTACGCACTCCTTACAACCGCGCTCTATCGAAACCGATGAAAATTGTGTGCGAAATTGAGAGACACAGAGAAAAAGAGACATTTCTCCAGGGGATTTCGGTGGAGCGCAGTTGTAAGAACTGTGTCGAGCTAATAATTATGAAATTTTCAATTTTTTAAGCATTCCAACGATATTATATATTCAAGTTCAAAGAAACTTTCCCAACAACAAAAAAAAACTAAACCTTTGCGATTTTTGACGCTTGAATCTAATAGAGTAATCGGATATGTCCAATGGAAAAAATGCGTATAGGTGGTGGTGGGGCGGCATTAGTTAAATGAATAAATCAGGGAGGCGACATAGCAAAATAAGAGAAGGAAATAGAGAGTGGATTTTTTATTTTTGGAGTCGGCTTGTTATTTTCACCTTTTTTAGGCTCCGAGGTTCCGGTTCGAAAATAGAAATAAAAATTTTATGAGCAATCTCAGTTTTTTAGCTCGCCACAGTTCTTACAACTGCGCTCTACCTTGAAAAATGTCTCTTTTTCTCTAAGTCTCTCAATTTCTCACACAATTTACTTGGGTTTCGGTAGAGCGCGGTTGTAAGAAACGTGTCGTGCTAAATAAATGAAATTGCCTTATGATGAACTTTAAAAAAAAACAATATTACTGTAGTCCGACTACGTACAATACACCTTAATTTAGTATGACCAGATAGCTGACGTCGTAAGGATTCGGAATCTGTACTTAGATTTTTGGATAAGTGAAAATAAGCCGAGTCGGGCTGCCAAAAACGATGTTAATAGGTTCATATTTAAATTTTTTGATGTCTTACCGTCAGATTCAGAATCCTCGTGACCGACACGCTTCTTACAACCGCGCTCTACCGAAACCAAAGAAAATTGTGTGCGAAATTGAGAGACACAGAGAAAAGGAAACATTTTTCAAGGGAATTTCGGTGGAGCGCAAGTTGTAAGAACTCTGACAGGCTTCTGTTTTATTAATTTTTCTTTTTTTTAATTTTTCAATTCTCAAAAAAGGAATCTTTACTACAGTAATATGAATATTTCCAGGTCACATCAATTTCGACTACTCTCGATTCTAAATGCAATAAATCTCTCACTAATGTAAAGACGGAAAAAGTGGTAGTCGGAAATTGGGTAGACCACCTAATTTCCGGCATTTCTTTTGGCTCTCCTCTACTTCCGCTCTGGGGAAGGGGACCAGGTCATAAAGGGGAAGAAAATAACTTTTCAATCTTTTACCTGGAAAAGAAACAATGGAACAAGTTTCGGGAAGACAAGGTATTTTTGGGAGGGGAGTGACGTGTTCGGTGGGAGTTTAGTACTTAGCTAACAAGGAGACAGCTCAGAATCTAGAAGTTCAAAGTTTTTTTCAAATTGTCGTAAGGTATGGTGTCTTAGACGTAAATTTTAGAAAATTGGCCAAAACGGGCGTAACTTGCTTTAAATTAAGTTTTATGAGCTCAAAAATATACCAAAATGTAGATCTCAGCGAGTTCTATAGCTGTGACCTACTACGGCCCTGATTGCAAATGGGTAATGTTTCGGAGGCTGGGTTAGAATTATATTTTTTGATAATTTTTGCGTTTTTTCACTTTTTCCCAGCCAGCGGCACATTAACGACAAGCCATTCGGCTCATTGCATTTTTAGTGAATTATGTGCCGACCCGGTTGACAAGTATGGCTAATATAAGTACAAGAAAACTTAGGACCCAGAAGTTTAGAAAATTGATAAAGTTCTTGGAATCTTGTCCAAAAATTGTACACTCGAAGGTATATAACGCAATCTGTAGAAAATAAAAAATAAAGAAGTTCAGATGTTTGTATAATCGCTAAAAAACATCAGTTATCATCATGAGTCGCTGCTCAGCGAATTGAAAAGAATTGACTGAGCCAACTATGTTTACTTAGCACCAGGGTTGGGAAATTCCGGGCCGGGCCGGGCCGACTGAGAAATTTTCCTCGGCCCGGCCCGGCCCGTTCGGCCCGGTCGGCCCGGCTCCTGTAGAAATTTGAAATTTTTTGAAAAAATTTTCAGTTTTTTTTTGCAAAAAGTCGAATTTTCGACTATGTTTTGGAATATCGATAAAAAACTGAAGTGTACGAGAATTTTGGAGCATTTTGATAATTTTTTAATGAAAATTTCGAAAAAAATATGTGAAAAAAATGAGCACATTTTTTGAATCCGGGCCGGGCCAGCCCGGAATTTCCCAACCCTGCTTAGCACTACTTAGCTCCGTATCACTTATCGGAGAGAGAGAGTCGCGGCGCAGCAAATTCAACCTAGGCCGACACAGTGCGTATAAGAGATTTGCGTACAGTATACTCTAAATTTAACGACGACGGTTTGAAATCAGTGAATTGAAAAAGGAAAACTTTTCGGAAAATTCAAAGGCTCTGGTGTTTTTTTCCAGAATCAAAAAAAAAATGCCGGCTTACTTATGTGTCAATCTTTATCAATCTTCATCTTCGCCCGTTTTCCAAAAAGAGAGACATAATCTGTCGTCTTTTTTGTGAAAAGCTGTCGAGAGAGGCTTCTTTTTTTTTCGTCAAATTGATTCAGTGGTGGAAAGAAAGATGTGGAGAGGATATTAGCACATATATATAGGAAAAAGAGACATTGGTGGTCTAGTTTTGGAATAATTGGGATTCTACACCATGAGCATGTCGAAAAATGCAAAAAAAAAGGGAAAAATGCTGAAAATCAGAGATTTCTAAAAAATGACTTCTCAACGGTCGTGAATAAGAAAACAGTGTTAAAAAATACAATTTTACATGTCGTGAATAATCAGTAAAACGTCTGAATACCAAATCCATTCTCAGAATTTGTCTAGCTTCGATTTCAGCTGAGATACAGAGCTTTTTGTCTGAAACTTCTCAAATTTTGGCGTCGCCTCCCAAACAGGAGTCAGTAAACCCTTAAACGTGTGCACGCAAAGCTCAAAAATATTACGGACGCTCAGTAAGTCATACAAAAAGAAAAATATATCGACTGACGGATTATCTCAGGTCTCTCAGGTGGTAACTGAATTAGGTATCCAGCAATATTATTATGAGATAAGGAGGGGGAGAGAATGATTGGATTACTGCAAAAGTACTGAGGACAAAAAAAGAAAAGAATGAAGTACATATGGGGCCGGAATCTAACTGAGTCTGTTTAGAGTTATTGTACATTACCTATATTATTAGAAAGCTGAGAAAACGCTGATTCCAAATATATAATCAGTTTTCGCAGTCGAGGTATGGTATTCGAGAAAAACGAGGTCAAAGGTAATAACTAGTCAATGGTCCTTACTTAAGATCTGGAAGGAGATGCAACCATACTGCCCGTCTAAGAACCGCCTCTGTTAAGAGTCGCTGCTCAGGGAATTCAATTTGAAGCCAATGTCCGTTTTTGACTAGTTAGGCTTGGCTTGACAGAGAGCAACTAGAAAAACAAAATGGGACATCAATAGCACTACAAGCGTTTCACAGCAGAGTTGAGCGGAATTCCGCCTTCCGCCTTCCGCCTTCCGCTCTCCGCCACTTTTTTCTTTCCGCCTTCCGCTTTCCGCTCTCCGCCACTTTTTTCTTTCCGCCTTCCGCTTTCCGCTTTCCGCCAAAAATTGTCCTATTTCCGCTTTCCGCTTTCCGCCAAAAATTGTCCTATTTCCGCTTTCCGCCTTCCGCCTTCCGCTGCTTAAAGATTTTTTCCTCAGCTTGAAAAATTTGATCACTTATTCCAATTTACTGATGTTTTTGAGGTTTTTTGCAGCAAAGCTATCAGTGTTTAACGAAAAAACAAAATTTAACACAAATTTAACCCTTTTAGTGTTTTTTACTACAAAATAAGGCTAAAATCGTATTTTTGAAAGCGACATTGTATTCCGCCTTCCGCCTTTGGCATTTTTTTTCCATTCCGCTTTCCGCCGTCCGCCTTCCGCCAGAAAATTTTCGCTTCCGCCTTCCGCTCTCCGCTTTCCGCCGATATTTTTTCAATTCCGCCTTCCGCCCTCCGCTTTCCGCCCAAAAAATGTTCATTCCGCTTTCCGCCTTCCGCCTTCCGCCATTTCAAAAACCGCATTCCGCTCAACTCTGTTTCACAGCCACGCTCTACCGAAACCAGAAAATTGTGTGTGAGATTGAGAGACTCAGAGAAAAAGAGACAAGGGAATTTCGATGGAGCGCAGTTGTAAGAACTGTGAGCCGAGCTAATAACATGATACGAAACAAATAAAATAGACGTAGTATCGATTCGCTATGTCGACACCTCAATATGTTTTCCTGCTAACATATTGATGTTTGGTTATGACATCTATGAGAGACACCAACTTGGTCGATTAGAGAGATTACTAATCAGGAAGAAGAATTCCAGTTTCTATAATTTCAAGAATTCTGTGACGTGTCGATTAGAGGTAAAAATTGTGATTAGAACCAAAAAAAAAATGACTGAGTACTTAGACCTGAACACGGAGATTTCTGTATACGACATTGAAGCATTGGCTGAGTAGCGACTCAAAAGGTAAAGCATTAGGGACAAGCTACTAGATTCCACTAAAATCGCTGAAAAAAACCAATCGATTATGTTATAATGAGAAAATAAAAAAGTGTGAGGCAAATGATAAGAGGGGGGATTATCTCATCCGGATGGCTCTTCTCTTTTTTCTTTCCAATAGCTTAATCCAGGTCAAAAATGAGCAAATGGGGGGGGGGAGGGGGGATGAGAGACTTTGAGACGCTGCTCAGTTAATTTGAAATAACAATGACACGAAGTCGCTGATCAGTCTTGAATCTAGAAACTAGAGTCGGTACTCAGTCAATTTTTTTGGGACTAATCACAAAATTCACACATTTTTCAACTTTCCAATAGAGTCGCTACTCAGTCAATCCCAAAAAACGACGCCCGGTTGAAAAGTGACCATAGAGGGGTTCAAATGTCTCAATGTTTTATTGACACAAGAAAAAAGGGGACCATGCAAGTTTAATGAGCGAGCAAAAGTTTGTCCCCCCCCCCCCCCTTTATGACACCTACATACTAAATGTTTTGGAAAAGGTCAATTCTATGGGAGCAAGCCGAGGTGGAAGAGTTTTTCCACGCCGTCGTGTAGTCCTCTCGGACAAGATCTTCAAACAGTCGTGCATAACATTGTGCAGATGCGCTCTGTCGCACAAAATGGATTTGTGGGGAAAATGCGCTCTACCGTTCTAAACCTTATAGCCATATAGAAAGCGCGCTCAACCGCACAAAACGCAACTTTTTTGTATTTTTTGTAATCGTTTGGTGATATAAATGTTGGAAAAAGAGGAATTGAGCAAAACATCTTGTCCGAGAGGACTACACGACTTTCTTCCAAAAAAAAAGCTCATTTTGAGTCAGGAGAACGGGAAATTAAGCGATTTTAGGCATGAGCGCGCTTTTAATCCATACTAATTCAAATAATTTTCCCGCGCAAAAACGGGAAGTCTAGTGGCGCACGTTTGCACACGATTTGGCAGGTTGAGTCGCCGCTCAGCCAACTATATATGGGCTTTCTAAGACCCTGTGAAAAAAGTGACATCATTTCAACTAATATGTTCGTTAAATGTTGAAAAAACTGGGGTCAGTCAGTGTGTTAGTGATTGAAGTGACACTCTGCCGAGAGAGCAACAAGAAATACATTTCCGGTGAGCAAGAAACTTGAGCATTTTCACTTTTTCTTCTTGCGGAGGGATTGGAGTCATGGGTCTTCCGGTTTCTAGAGTGGGGGGGGGGGGGGGTGGACTAGGAAAAGCTAGGCCAGGGAACTCATTTTGTGAGATATTAGGTGGGCACAGTTTTTACCAGACTTGTCACGGGGCGGGCCGAAATGAAACAAAATCTCGGCCCGTTTTGAAACATTTTTTGAATGAAATTTGAATTTTGAACTTTTTTTGGAAAAAGTATAATTTTTGACCAAAACTTTAAAATTCAATCAAAATGTGAATATTTATGATAATTTTAGCATTTTCACTCTATTTTTTCGAGAAATTTCAAAACATTTTACTAAAAAATGGGTACCCACTTTTGAATCCGAGCCGACCGGGCCGGGCTTTTGACACACGTCTGGTTTTTACAACTGCGCTCCACCGAAATCCCCTTGAAAAATGTCTCTTTTTCTCTGAATCTCTCAATTTCGCACACTATTTTCTTTAGTTTCGGTAGAGCGTTGTTACAGCATTGTACAGTACAGCGCACTTGCTTTTTTTATTGACAATCTCACATTTTTTGGTACCTGTTTCAACGGGGAATGCAAGTGCGCTCTACCGCTTAATCTTCGAACTAATAGTCGTGCAAATGCGCAATTCGCTCTACTGATAATGAACTGTTGCTTAAAATAGAGAATCGATATTTTAAAAGCGAAAAACTATAAAAACTGGTCATTTTTCATGAAAAAATCAATTTTTTCGCATTGTGTTTTTTTTAAAAAGTTTTTTCCCTAATCCCCCTTTTTAAAAGAAAAAATAAAAGAAACTAAGTCTTCTGAGTATGACACACACACATATTAAAACAATTTCTCTTTTTGCTTCCTTATCCCATTCCCCATTTACTCTGAAAATGACGTGAAAAATGGATACAAAAAAAGAAAATTCCAGAATTCTTGTTTTTTTTTTCATTTTTTCTGGATGGCTGAGTTAAGCCACCACCACAGTAGACATGAAGACAATATATGCTGATTTTGGATTTTTGAAAAAGGAACGGGATGCTATATTTACTGAAAAAAGGAAGCGAAGATGTCTGAAATAGAAAATACAAAAAAACACAAAAAATAGGCTCCGCCCACTTTCGGGGATGGAATTTTTAGGGGAAATACAGAAAATGGAATACAGAAAAAAATCACAAAAATAGAAAATTTTCAAACAAAAAAATTCAGGCTCCGCCCATTTTTGCATTTTTTCACAGCGCTTTATTTTTTGTTAAAAAACGCTCGAAAACAGATTGTGCGACGAAATTGCAAAAAAAAAGGGCGTGGCCTAAATCGTGTCAAAACTTGAGAAAAACCACAAAAAAACGTAAAAATTAAGCTCCGCCCATTTTTTTTGCAATTTTGCGGCACGATTTCGTTTTTTTTTGTCAAAAATTTAAAAGAGGTCTTAAGCCACGCCCCTTTTTGCAATTTTACCGCATGGTTCACATTTTCCGTGCGCTAAAACTGCAAATTGTGGGCGGGGCTTGAATTATTTCAAAATTTTCAAAAAATCGATATAAAAACGTGTAACAAAAATGAAATAAACTGGAAAAAAAGTGGGGAATAGAAGAAGAAGCCGGACACCGATGAGAAGCGGAAATTGAGTATGTGTGTGGTGACGGTGGAGAGAGAGAGCAGTGGATTATGGATTATGAGGATTTGAGCCGGATTGAGCTGAAAAAAATGAAAAAAATTGAAAAAATTATGAAAATTTGGGAAAATTTGAGCTAGAAAAATGAAAATTTGAGCATAGCTTCCGCCTACGCGTGACTAAACACGCTCTATTGATAATCGATGTGAAAATTCCGGGATTTTCACATCATATTATCATTAGAGCACATTTGCCACAATACGAAAATCAAAAAACAAAAAATTTGAGTTAAAAATCGCAATTTTCCAAAAATTATCATTAGAGCGCGATGTCATTCTCAAATTTATCAAAAACTTCATACAAATGTAAATGCGCTCTAATGATAATTTGATTAAAACCCTCAAATTTACAAAATTATCATTAGAGCGGACTTGCATTCATCAGAATATTAAAAATTGTTAAAATTCCACTCTAAAAATGAAATTTTGGGCATAGCTTCCGCCTACGCGTGACCAAATGCGCTCTATTGATAACCGATGTGAAAATTCCGGGATTTTAACGGAAATTTTCACATCAGATTAGCATTAGAGCGCATTTGCCACTGTATAGATCCAAAAACCTTAATTTTTCCAAAAATTATCAGTAGAGCACACTTTCATACCCAAATTCATCTCAACGGCGGTGTGTCACTCATATTTCTGAATCCGTCCGCATTATCCGAGTACTGTCGATTTTGACGGTGAAATTCTTTGAGTATTTTGTGGAATGTCTTGTCACGTATCACTTCTCGACACATTTCCAACCTAAAATTAGAAAAATGAGATTATCAATAGAGCGCACTTGCTGAAAAAATGAAAATTTGGGCATAGCTTCCGCCTACGCGTGACTAAATGCGTTCTATTGATAACCTAGCGGAAAATTTGCGAATTTTTCACCGTGTTATCATTAGAGCGCATTTGCCACAGATTTTCATCAATTTTATACTCAAAAATCAGTTTTTCGGTGTAAAACCGCAATTTTATCAGTAGAGCGCATTCACAACATATTCGATTTCAAAATAGTTAAAAATTTCGTCAAATGGAACTCAAAATATGCTGAAAATGAAAATTTGGGCATAGCTTCCGCCTACGCGTGACTAAACGCGCTCTATTGATAATCTAAGTGAAAATCCGGATTTTTGGGGTAAAAAACCGAAATTTTCACACCAGATTATCATTAGAGCGCACTTGCCACAGATTTTCAGCTATTTTGTGTTAAAAACCGCTATTTTCTACCATTTCTTCTCATCCATCGCTCCATTTTCCACTGTAAAATTCTGTCGATTCTTCTGCAATTCCACACGTAAATTCGCGATTTGTTCGTCGAATTCATTCAAAATCAAATCTTCTTTAATCATCGAATCGTCATTTTCCTCATATAAATGTTCCCGACGGACTCGTATTTCTTCGAGAATCACGAGAACTTTGAACGGGTCATCCGACAATTTCAACCATTTCGAATCACGGAAAACGAGTCGAAGAAGTTGCTCACGTTCACGGATTACTGTAGGGGCCAGGTCGATTGAGCCGCATTTCGTTTTTATGAATACTGGAAACAAAAAATGAAAATTCGGGCATAGCTTCCGCGTACGCGTGACTAAACGCGCTCTATTGATCATCTGGCGAAAAAACGGTTTTTGGGATTAAAAAACCGAAATTTTCACACCAAATTATCATTAGAACGCATTTTGTCACAATTTTGCCGTTTTTCTGCGTAAAAATTCCAAATTTTCCCAAAATTCTCAATAGAGCGCGTTTGCCAACAAAACCCACTCAAATTCGTCTTCCTTTCAATCGAAATTTTCGGTTTGAATTGTGATAAGAATGGGCGGATCTGTTCCGCCGTTCTAATGGTATCAATGACCCGTTTGTCGAAATGTGTCTCCGAGACGACAAGTACAGTATGACAGATGTACAGTAGGAAGGCGGTGAGGCGGAGCGTCTGGAAAAAAAAAATTGGGAATTTTAGGTGTAAAAATCGTGAAAATTTGCCGTTTTTGGCCTAAAAAAGTGATTTTTGGGCCAAAAAACCTCAAAATTTCCAGAATTTTCCAGAATTTTCCAGCCGCTTACATCAGAATGCGCGGTGACGTCATCCATCCGACCACCTCGTAACTTCGGCAGTCCCTCCATTATTGAGAAACTGTGCATCGGTTGACAATCGAGAAAAATCGTGTGATTAACGATGTAAATGTCGATTTGAATCGTTTGATGACGCGATTGTTCGTTGGCTTCACGCGATACCGGACGGAATACGTATTCTCTGGAGAAAATCGAAATGAAAAATTGAGCATAGCTTCCGCCTACGCGTGACTAAATGCGCTCTATTGATAATCTGGCGAAAACCCGGTTTTTGGGATCAAAAAACCGAAATTTTCACATCAGATTATCATTAGAGCGCATTTGCCACAGGTTTTAATCAGTTTTAAGCTCAAAATTAGTTTTTGAGTGTAAAAACCGCAATACTACGCTAGGCTAAATGCGCTCTATTGATATTCGATGTGTAAGGTTCGCGATTTTCACACCTGATTATCATTAAAGCGCATTTGCCACAAGTTTTGATAAATTTTAGAGAAAAAGCAGTTTTTGAGTGTAAAAACTCGCGATTTTTAACAAATTATCAACGGAGCGCGTTTGCCACAACACACCTCAAAATCGCTGAAATTTGAGTTGGAAAAATGAAAATTTGAGCATAGCTTCCGCCTACGCGTGACTAAATGCGCTCTATTGGTAATCCGGGTGAAAATTCTGAGAATTTTCCGCAAAATTACCATTAGGGCGCACTTGCCACAGTTGGATCACTTTTAATTCGATTTTGACCAAAAAACCGCCGATTTTAAGCTATTTTTAGCGATTTTCAGGGATTTTCAGCATTTTTGTCAGATTTTCAGCCATTTCCCCCCATTCTCCCATACCTATACATTTGTCTGGAATTATTTCCAGCCAGCATACTCAATATAGTCGATTTACCGGCTCCTTGTGAGCCGATGGCGGAGATCACATTGAAATTCGGGCTCGTGGTGAGGAGATCCTGAAAATAACTTATAGATTGTCATTAGAGCGCGTTAGCATCAATTTTGAATTCAAAATGGCTTTGAGAACTGAAAATTTTGGGCATAGCTTCCGCCTACGCGTGACTAAATACGCTCTATTGATAACCTGAGTGAAAATTCTGGGATTTTCACGTCAGATTATCATTAGAGCGTATTTGCCACAGGTTTTCTGCAATTTCCTGTTAAAAACCGCTAAAAATAGAGGTTTTGGTGTGAAAACCGCAATTTTTCAGTAGAGCGCTTTTGACGCAGTTTCATCTGTTTTAATGCAAATGCGCTCCACCGAAATTCTCCGCTCATTTCGATTCTAAGCCGATTTTCAGTGTCTAAACTGTCAATTTAGCCAAAAAAAAGTGGGCGTGGCCAAATTTCAGCCAATTTTTCCAGCCCTTACCGCCACCGCATCGGTAATCTCTCCCAAATCATTCAAAAATCGAATCGATTCTTTCATCGATTTGGATATAATCAATTCTTGTGGTGGTGGTGGTGACACCGTTCTTTCATTCGTAGGCTCCGCCCCTCCGCCGGGTGGGCGGGATCTGATCGCTATTTTGGACCGTTTGTCATCGTTGCCGCCGGGGGACTTTTGCTTCGAGTGGCCATTGATTTTTTCGACGAAGTGGTGGACGAAGTTTTCAGAATTTCCACTTTTTTCATCTGGAAATCGGGTTTTTCGTGGTGTGAAGGGGGCGGGGCTTAAAGCAATAAAAGGGGGAAATCCACTTTTTCCTTGTCATATGCAATAGGGTGATTTCAATTCTCGTTATTATACAGTATGGGGGTGACAAAAAAAGAAAATTATAATAAAAATCCCAAAAAAATCGGAAAAATTCGAGTATTTAGGCTTAAAAATGGGGGGAAATTATGGAAAAAGAGAGATTTCCGGGGGCGGGGCTTAAAAGCGACAACCAAAAGGATAAAACCAGCAAATAGATGTATATAAATTTAAGAAGAAGACGGGGATGGGTAATACTATGCGTAAGAATTGTGGGCGGAGCCGAGGGATTGTTGGGGGCGGAGCCAAAAAGTGATTTTTGATGGGAAAAAATGGGATTTTTGGCATTTTTAGACGAATTTTTCTGAAAATATTAAAATTTTTAGGCAAAAATACGAAAAAATTGAAATTTTCTACTGGAAAATGCCAATTTTTAGACAGAAAATTCGATTTTTTCATTAATTTTCCACGAAAAATAGCTTTTCGAACTGAAAATTTCAAAATTTTTACAGCGAATTCGCTGAAAATTCGTCTCAATTTTCGATGTAAAAAGTTCGAAAATTACTAGAAAAAGCCATAAAAATGGAATTTCCGGTGTAAAAATCGTCGAAAATCGTGAATTTTTCGAATTTTCAGACAGAAACAAGTCGAAAAATCGGATTTTGGGCTGGAAATTATGATATTAAGCCATTTTCATCAAAGAAAATCATATTTTCAGCCAGAAAAATGTATTTTTCACTATTTTCTACCAAAAATGAAGAATTTTGATCATTTTTTGGCAAAAAAATAGTCGAAAATGCATTTTTCTAGCTGAAAATCAGGTTTTCGGTGACAAAAATCCAATTTTTTGATGAATTTTCACACCAAAAATCCAATTTTCAGCTAGAAAAACCCTAAAAACCTAGAAAAAAGCAAAAAATGACAATTTACGACCCATTTCCCATCAAAAAACCCCCAAAATCGCTGATTTTTGACACAAAAACATGGAAAAAATCAGTAAAAATTGATAAAAATCAATAAAGAAATTAAGCATCCATGGAGACAGCAGACATCTGATCACTCAAATCGACGTCTTCAATCAATTGATCACAAATCGCCGAGAGCTCTTCGACTCGTTTCTTCAACACATCGATTTCCTCATTTTTACTGCTCAACTCGATGGCGTGTCGTTTCGCGCGAAGCCGGAGTCCCTTCACATTTTCCTCGTGATTCTGCACCAAGTCTTCGTATTCTCGAGACGCTCTGCAAAATTTTTTTTTGGAAAAATGGGAATTTTGACGTAAAAACTGAGAAAAATCTCTTAATTTTCATATAAAAAATCCGGGTTTTCGCTCATTTTGTGAATTTTTTTGAGTAAAAACAATGATTTCGGTGCAAAAAATGGCTCTAAAAGAGTCAAAGAGACTCCGAATCTGCTCATTGTCATCTCAGAAAAATGTTCAGATCATTTTTGCGCTTTAGAACGCGTCAAAAGTGCGCCAGGTTGATTTTTCTATGCTGTAACGCGCCAAGCGATTTTTGATGAAAAAAAATGAGAAAAATCTCAGAATTTGCACAAAAAACATTGAAAATCGCTCATTTTGTGATATTTTCGAGTAAAAATATCAATTTTGGAGCATAAAATTAACCGTTTTTCGAGAAAATTGATATTTTAACTCGTATTTATCAATGTTAACTAGAAATAACCATTCAGAGCTAATATTGTCATTAAAGCGCATTCGCATCCCTTTCGAATTCAAAATAGGGTTGAAAAACGGAAAATTTGGGCATAGCTTCCGCCTACGCGTGACTAAATGCGCTCTATTGATAATCGGTGTGAAAATTCCGTGCTTTACACAGAATTTTCACATCCGATTATCTTTAGAGCGCATTTGCCACAGGTTTTCCGCAATTTTTGAGCTAAAAAAACTGTTTTTGGTGTAAAAACTCCAATTTTTCATTGGAGCAGCGCATTTGACACAACTGAATAGTTCAATAAGCTGGCTGAATTTTCCCATTTCGGGTTTCTAGGCCACGGGTTAGAACGCACAGCTCTTTAATCCTTCTCGAGTCATTTTGTGCTCCCAGAATTGATATATTTGTCGAAAAATACCACAAAATGAGGGGAAATTCAGATTTTTCAATGTTTCAAGGCAGAATTTGTGTTTTTCATCAATTTTTGGTCATTTTTCACTCAGAAACGGTGCAGAAACCCGATTTTAGTCGGATTTTGACGAAAATTTGGAGCTTTTCAGCTGAAATTTTCTCTATAAAACAGTACCTCTCCAACTCGTTGGTCGCATTCTCCTTGATGGACATAAACTTGACTTGCCACTCGTCAATCTCGGCAGTCGCCAATTTCAATTTCTCGCGGGCATCCTCGAATTCCGTTCGAATATCGTTCGCCGCCTCTCTCACTTGATTATACGCAGCGTATAGTGTCGCATAGTTCGCATGCAATTTCTCAGCTTCCGAACGTGCTGCGTCTCTCTCTTTTAGTAGTTTTTGAACTTCTTCATCCGAAGCTCCGCCCCCATTTCCGTTCATTGCTCCGTTCACGTGGCAACGACCTTGGGAGACAATCTCTCCGGTCGCACAGCGGCGGACCTCGAATTCTGGAAATTTTAAAGTGAAAAATGGCAATTTGGATCAAAATTTTGGTTTTTGGGTGTGAAAAACGCATTTTTCAATCAAAAATGTGTGCTTTAAAAGTTTTTACGCTGAAAATAAGTATTTTGGGTTGAAAATTGATTTTTTGAAAGGTTTCCGCACGAGAAAAAGAGTTTTTGATTCGAAAATCGAAGGAAAAATGGGTTACAATCAAATCTTTGGTCAGAAATAAGCAAATTTCCGTTTAAAAACTCGTGTTTTGGTGACAAAAATCGAGTTTTCCGGCGAAAAATTTGAATTTTTGAGTCGAAACATGATTTTTGGAATAGAAAATCGAGGCTTTTGAGCAGAAATTCGAATTTTTGCTACTAAAATTTGGGAAATACGAGAATTTTTCATGTGAAACGGGTTTCAGCGCCTCAAAATCGAGATTTTTGGGTTCAAAACCCGGGTTTTGAGCCAAAAACCGACTTTTCAGGAGCAAAATTGTGTTTTCATCGATTTTTGGTCATTTTTTACCAAAAAACGGCTCAAAATTCGATTTTAATCAAATTTCGACCATTTTCAATCATTTCAGCGCAAAAACGCCATAAAGAATGGATGTTTGACTGAAACGTGATGTTTTCGCTGACAATAAGGATTTGGGGTTAAAATTGACTTTTTTGGGGATTCCCGACTGAAAAATTCAATTTTTCAGGTTTTTTTCAAGTGAAAAAATGTGTTTTTAGTCGATTTTTGGTCAATTTTACCAAAAAAAAACAGCTAAAAAACCCGATTTTTGTCGGATTTTGGCGATTTTCAATCATTTTCAGCTCCAAAATGGCCGTACCATTAGAATACAACAATCTCTCCATAGTCTCAGTGAGATATTTCACTGCATTCACTGGCCTTTTTTGGTCTAAAATCGGATTTTTGGTCAGAAAAAAGCAATTTTCTGCTAAAAACTCATATTTTGGTGACAAAAACCGAGTTTTCAATCGATTTTGGTCATTTTTACCGAAAAAAGCTTTTAAAATTGGATTTTTGTCGGATTTTGACAATTTTCTAGCATTTTCAGCACAAAAACGCCATAGCAAATGGATTCTTGAGCTGAAATCTTGATTTTGGACAGAAACGTAATTTTAGAGCCTCAAAACCAAGATTTTCGGTTTAAAAACTAGGTTTTTGAGCCAAAAACTGACTTTTCATGTTAAAATTTGTGATTTTTATCAAATTTTGGACTTTTTTACTTAAAAAAAGGCTTAAAAACCCGATTTTTAGTCATTTTTATTAGAACAAAAGGTTCAAAAATCCGATTTTCAATCATTTTCAGCTCCAAAATGGCCGTACCATTAGAGTACAACAATCTCTCCATAGTCTCAGTGAGATATTTCACCGTGTGCTTCATCACAATAATCTCGGCTCTCGAGAATCCCATAAAGAACTGTTGCATTTTCTGCTGTTCCGTCTTCTGAATCGGAACGACTTCTGACGGAACGACGACTTCATTCGCCACGTCATCGATCACTTGTGTCTCCTCGCCGTCCTCTTTTGTGAATGTTGAATCCATTTTTTGGCTGGAAATTGGGAAACTCAAGAGTTTTCGGGTGAATATGTGAGAAAAATGAAGAAAAAACGGGATTTTTTACATAAAAATCGAGTTTAAAAACAATTTTTTACAGCTGGAAATATGCAGAAATCAAAAATTTTCGCAGGATGGTGTAAAAACATGATTTCTAGGTCAAAAAATGTGTTTTTTATTGAAAAATTGAGCTAAAATCAATTTTTCCAACTAAAATTAGGTAAAAAAAACGGAAGAATTAGGTAAAATGGATTTTTTAATGGAAAAATCAATCTGAAACGAGTTTCGTGTGAAAATCAAGGGTTCCGGCTTGAAAAATATAGTTTTTGACTGAAAAATTGAGCGGAAATCGATTTTTCAACAAAAAAACTAATCTCAAACCAAGAATTTCCGCAAAAAAACGAGATTTTCGATTAAAAACCGGGTCTAGTCTCAAAATCATCAAAAATCGATGGTTTTGACTGGGAAAACCCCGATTTTTGACTGAAAAATTGATTAAAATTCGATTTTTTCCACTAAAAACATTGAAAAATCATGAAAATCGGCTAAAAATCAGTCGGAAACTCCAAAAAACAACAGAAAACAAATAATTATTTTTCAAAAACCCTCCACGAGGTACGGTTCTCGTGGCGAGATCCAACCTATCGATTTTTGGTATGCGCCTTTAATTATTAGAGGGATACTGTAATTTTTATTGTTTTTATTCAATTTTAGACCAATTTTTGACCAATTTCTATGAATAAAAACTAGAAAACAGACTTTCCAAGAGTCAAAACCGCCAAAAAATGGGTCGGGGGACTAGAAAAATAAAAAAATCCTCGGCCACCAGGCCACGGACCATTTAGAACGCTTAAAATAGAAAATTAAAGAATATAACATTCTGAAAATTAATGAATATCTATTTTTAAATGTTTTTTAATCAAATAAAGATGTTTTGAAGCTATAATTATTGATTTTTAAAAAATTGCGAAATTCGAAGCAATATTGGGACAGTTTCTTCTGTTCTTCTGCTTTTATTTGAGAAAAATCTCTTTTTTTTGTAATTTTTTGATTTTTCAGTATCTAAAAAACTTGGTAAAGAAGAAAATGGATCTTCTCGACTATATCGAACGAATTGGAGATGGTAAGAGTTAATTTTTGAAAAAAAAATTTTTTTGAAAAATTTCTTTCCAGATCCCCCAGCGCCCCCACGAGTCGCCAGTTACCGTCAGAATATTCGGCTTCAGATGGATTCAGAATTCCTCGAATGGCCGAATTCCGATGCGGAAACGGCGAATTTTTCGTCGGGCGAAGAGCCGATGTCACTGCCTGAAGTGCCTAGCACGTCGGGTGGTGGTAGTATTTTACAACCGATTACTGACACATTAAGACTCTATTTTCCTGATACTATTGAGGTGAATTTTGGAGTCGAAAATCGAGAAAAACATTTTTCCTCAAAAAAAAAATTTTTTTTGCGAAATTTTAAAGCAAAAACTGCATTTTTAGCATGTAAACGGAAGGGATAAGAAATTCTAAAGTAAAAAAATTGGAAAAAAAATGGACAAAACTTTGAAATTTTAGCAAAAACTCAAAATTTTAGAACTAAAAATTGGGTTTTAAGTCTAAAAATGGCATTATTAGCATGTGAAATGTTCAAAATGCTCTAAAAATTGAGTTTTTGGACATCCGGACATACAGACACACAGATAGACGCTCTAAAGTTTTCCTATTTTCCAAAAAAAAAAATTTCCAAAAAAAATTTTTTTTTCGAAATTTTTAAGCAGTTTTGGCACTAAAAATAAGAAATTTTAAGATAAAAATTAATTTTTCGGAGGTTCAACACGAAAAAATCGTCAAAAACTACAGTTTTTTGGGAATTTTTCGATTTCAAGCTGTCTGTCTGTAAATCTGTGTGTCTGGATGTCCAGGTGTCCGGAATGCTATTTTTGAATAGATTTCTGACGGAAATCTTCAGTTTTGAAGCTAAAAATGGGATTTTTGAAGAGAAAACAGCACTTTTAACAGAAAAAAATTGAATATTTTAGTCAAAAATTGAAATTTTTCACTAAAATGAAAGATTTGGCACTGAAAATCAGGGTTTCCGCCGGATTTTGTGTCCAAATATTACTTTTTGAGTTCAATAAGCTCAAAAAAGCAAAAAAATGATTGAAATCCAAGTTTTAACTGTCTATCTGTCTGTCTGTATGTCCGGATGTCCAAAACTCAATTTTTAAAGCATTTTTAGTATTTCACATGAAAATTCGATTATTTTGTTCAAACATTGAAAGTTTTTTGTTCAAAATGCTGTTTTTCTCTACAAAAATGGAATTTTTATCATGAATGTGCTCGAGACGCTCTAAAAATCAAGCTTTGGACATTCGGACATACAGACAGACAGATAGACAGTTAAAAGTTGGATTTCAATCATTTTTTGCCTTTTTGAGGTTATCGATCTCAAAAAGTACGATTTTCAACGCAAAAATCCGGCGGAAAACCTGATTTTTAGTGCCAAAGTATTCAATTTTAGTGAAAAATTTCATTTTTCCACTCAAAAATTGGTTTTTTTGGCTAAAAATTCTTTTTTTCTCCGCAAAAATCACATTTCTAGCCTCAAAACCCAAAATTTTCCCTCAGAAATCAACTGAAAAATGGTATTTTGGACATCTGGACATCCAGACATTACAGATCTACAGACAGACAGCTTGAAATCGAAAAATTCTCTAAAAATTGTAGTTTTTGACGTTTTTTTCGGGTTCAGCCACGAAAAAAATGCATTATTTCAGCGAAAAATCAATTTTTATCCAAAACTTTAGCTTAAAATGGACATCCGGATATCCGGACACACAGACAGAGCTCCATATCGAAAATCCCGTTAAAAACATCAATTTTAAACGATTTTTCTTCAGTTTTTCACTGAAAAATCCAGTTTTTGGGATAAAAAATGCCATTTCCAGACAATTCTCCAAAATCTTCTGGAAATGTTGTGTTCATCCCGATCGGATAACGATATTCAATGTGAATTAATCGATTTATTGGGTGTCGAATTGTTCGAATTGGCCGGTGACGTACTTGAGAAGCGGAACAAAATCGTGTATGAAGTCAAGTCGGCTGAGTTGGCGAAAGTCGAGTTGGCGAAACAGAATAAGACAAAGGTGATACAAAAAATCTGATTTTTAGTCCAAAAAATGAAAGAAAACGTGGAATTTTGACTGAAAATCGCTGAAAAACGCTGAAAATCGGCGATTTTTCAGTCAAAATCGATTTGAAAGTGCTTAGAATTCTCTAATTGTGGCAAATGCGTTCTAATGATAATCTAGTGAGGAATTTTCACCAGATTATCAATAGAGCGCATTTAGCCAAGCGTAGGCGGAAGCTATGCTCAAATTTTCATTTTCCGGGTGGAATTTATTGATTTTGATCGGATTTTTGAAAAATACGTGTTCTGCTATGTGGCAAACGCGCTCTATTGATAACTTTACTCGAAAACCGTTTTTTTAGCGAAAAATGTGAAATTTTCATAAAATTATCATAGGAGCGAACTTCTTATTCCTCAGAAAGTCTATTTTTTGATAATCTCTCCAAAATTATAAAGTTTGGACATCCGGATTCACAAACAGACAGACAAACATAGTTTTTGGCGAAAAATCCCACTTTTGGGGAATTCTTTCAATTCCATATTGTGGCAAATGCGCTCTAATGCTAATCTAGTGAAAATTGCGGTATTTTCCTCCTAAATACCTCATTTTTCAATAGATTATCAATAGAGCGCATTTAGTCACGCGTAGGCGGAAGCTATGCCCAAATTTTCAGTTTTATGGCAAATGCGCTCTAATGAGAATATAGTCGAAAATAGTTTAAAATGTCTGAAAATTTCAAATTTTTTATCAAAAAAAGTTTATAATTCGCGTCAAATGGAGATCTCTCCTTCTCCTCCTCCACCACTAATCATGCATTTCCAAACAATTCTTCATAAACGAAACGGCCAATGTCAAAATCACTATGACCATCGCAATATACGATATGCCTCCTTGAATACATCTCTCATTACAAATGAACAATTCCGACTTCTCGCGTAGATCAAATCGATTCAAATGGGGATTGAAGTGCGATCGACGGTGGTAGTAGTAGGGGGTACTGTAGTTTTTGGCCGAGAGTTTAGTGGTTGTGTTCGATTTTCTGGAATCCGAATCCTTTCGAATCAATCCGTTGCATCCGAGAGCGTTACGCACCGTCTGGAATATTCCAAATGTGGCAAATGCGCTCTAATGATAATCTGGTGAAAACCGTTTCATCAGATTATCAATAGAGCGCATTTAGTCACGCGTAGGCGGAAGCTATGCCCAAATTTTTAATTTCAAGCTAGGTTAGTCGGAATTATAGATTGAATGCTGCAGAAAATGCGCTCTAATGCTAATCTAGTGAAAATTCCGTAAAAATCCCGAAGTTTTCACTTGATTGTCAAGAGAGTGCGTTTACAGACCGTCTGAAAATCAACACTAAAAATTGTGAATTTTGGCGATTCAAATTGTGGCAAATGCGCTCTATTGATAATCTAATGAAAAGCGTTTCACCAGATTATCAATAGAGCGCGTTTAGTCACGCGTAGACGGAAGCTATGCCCGAATTTTCAATTTCAAGCTGAAGAAAGTACGCTCTATTGAAAAAGCTGTGACCATTTTGTACAATAGAGCGCATTTTCTTTGCGCAGATAAGAATTTTTATCATTTGTTTGACTTCGTGCGGTAGAGCGCATTAGTAAACTTTGGGATCAAAAGGCAATTGCCCTCTACTGATCACGTCGGTCAGAAACTGCGCCCTAATGCTAATCTGGTGAAAATTACGTGAAAATTCCGGAATTTTTACTAGAATTTGCTTTAGAGCGCATTTACATCATCCACCCACCGTCAATTTGTGATACCACTCTTCCGGATCCACATAATAATACGGTTTCTTCGAGTATTTCTCCGGCACCGCCTGACACTGTCCGAATTGTGAAGCGCCCGTCCAAACACAACTGACAACGTAGTCAAAGACATTCTCGTCGAGAATGAAACCGATTGTATCGTCATAACAGAAATCGTTGAGATTTATCATCCATTCGTCGAGTCGTGAACTGAAATGGCAAAAGCGCTCTATTGATAATTGTGTGAAAATTGTGATTTTTTTGATAGAAATACCACAGTTTTCATACAGATTATCAATAGAGCGCGTTTAGCCAAGCGAAGGCGGAAGCTATGCTCAATTTTTCAATTGTTCTCAATAGAGCGCACTTCCACTTTTCTCAATAGAGCGCACCTCAGAATCCCCACTAGCTTCCCGCTTGTGATTGAAGCCACCCGTAGAGCAGATCTCCGTAGAAGTTGGTATTCATTGGACGGTTGAGGCGATCGAAATGGTCTGAAATTGAATTTTCGGACATCCGGACACACGGAGCGACAGACATACTTGAATCCGACCGGACAGAACTTGTTATTCCCGCATTGAACGTCGCCGTCGACCGAATTGGCGTTCGAGACGATCAAAACCACTGATAATACTGATGCTAGCACGAGTTTCATTGATTTTTTGCTATTTTTGAGAGGGAAATGGCGAAAAATGAATTATTTTTGGAGAAAATTGGAATTTGGGAGTGATGGGGGCAGAGGTTACGCGAAAGAATAGAAAAAAGGGTTTTTTTTTCGAAAAATTTGAATTTGGCGTGACGAAATTGTGACAAATGCGCTCTAATGCTAATCTGATGTGAAAAATTGAAATTTCCATCAGATTATCAATAGAGCGTATTTAGTCACACGTAGCCGGAAGCTATGCTCAAAAAATTTGAGTTTTTTTTTCGAGCTAAACAAGCTGTAGAAAGTGCGCTCCATTGACAATTTCATAAAAATGTGATTTTGTGCAACAGAGCGCACTTTCCCTTGTTTAGAAATAAATGAAATTTAGTAAATAGGGCGAGTTTGATGACGTTGTGCGGTAGAGCGCATTTAAAACTTTGTTACGCTTAACCGAGCACTTTGAATTGGAAAACAAGCAAGTGCGCTCTACTGATAAAGTAATGAAACATGCAGTTTTTTTGAGCTGAAACACAGAATTCCAAAATTAGGACAATTTTTCACACGGAAAATTTCGAAATTTATACTTTCGATCCGAAATTATGATATTTCGCTTTAAATTTTGGCATTTTCAATTTCATATTTATGGCAAATGCGCTCTAACGATAATTTGAAAGGAATAACTTCGGAATTTCCATCAGATTATCAATAGAGCGCGTTTAGTCACGCGTAGGCGGAAGCTATGCTCAAATTTTCTTTTTTTGAGTCGAAACTTGGCGGTTTTTGAGTAATTTTCAACTGATTCGTGTAGGAAATGCGCTCCAATGAGAATTTGGTAAGCATCGGGGGTTTTTTTTGAGTGAAAACAGCGGAAATTTAGGTTTCTAGCGACTAGAGTTTTGACTTCACTGAAAATAGGGTCTCACCACGAAATCTACAGTAATCTAGTTGATTTTAGAGGGGTGCTGTAGTTGATTATATTTAAAACGCGCTCTAATGATAATCTAGTGGTAGAATCTGAAGAAGAATCTGAAAATCTAGAATCTTCAACACTGAAAACGGGTGTAAATCTGAAAACAGTGGCAAATGCGCTCTAATGATAATCTGATGCGAAAATTCTGTAAAAATCACGGAATTTTCACACTGATTATCAATAGAGCGCATTTAGTCACGCGTAGGCGGAAGCTATGCCTAAATTTTCATTTTTCTCTTAAAATTTCCAAATTTTCAGCCCTCCGTTCCGGGAATTCTCCAAACGGTCAGTGTCCAATCGACGTCTCAAAACGAGAAGCGCCGAGAACTTCGAAAAGAGGAAAAACGAACGAGACGAGAATTGAATCGAGTGATTCACGCGTTCGGCGACGAAGAGAAGCTGGAATTAGAATTGGCACAAAAAGAGATACAGAGACAGAGACAGTTAGAGATAGATCAAATGAAATGGAAACCGTCGTTGATGGCCGGTGGTCCACGTGTCGAGGAGATCTATCCATACGTGTTTGACGCGCGAATTCAGGCGGGACACACGATTTTCGATATTAATGGAATGAAGTTCGCACTGCCCGAAGGATCGAAACGAGACACTTTTAAGACGCATGAGAGTGTTACGGTACCGCCGTCGAATAAGGGAGATATTGAGAAGATTCAACACGTTTATATCAAAGATATGGATGAATTGGGACAGAAGGGGTTTAAGGTACGGGAAAATTAGCGTTTGAAGGGGAAAATTTGGTCGATTTTGAATTAGATTATGTGGCAAATGCGCTCTAGTGATAATCTAGTGAAAATTCCGTGAAAATCCCGGAACTTCCGCTAGATTATCAATAGAGCGCATTTAGCCACGCGTAGGCGGAAGCTATGCCCGAATTTTTATCCATTTTATCAAAATTGAGCGTTTTCAATCAAACTTGAAATGTACATAGAACCAGAACTTGATATTAGTGCAGTAGAGCGCGTTTTTTATCGAAAATAACGTTATTAAGCTATAGAGCGCACATTCAGAACCTTTAAACCATATTTTCCCAGTAGAGCGCATTTTCATTGTCGTGAGTCTGAATATTCTCAAAAAAAAAACAGTTCTGTGCAGTAGAGCGCGTTTGAGATTGAAATTCGTATTTTTTGCAATAGAGCGCACTTTCATTGGCAGCAGGTTAACCGCTCAAAACTGATTTTTTTAGAGCCCGTTTAAAATATGAATTATCTGTTTTAGACGAGAATACTGTAATAGTAAATGCGCTCTATAGACAAATCGATTTTTCCAAGTTTTCCTGAAAAAATTGACTCTTTTCCTGCTCATTTCACATCTATCTTTGTGGCAAATGCGCTCTATTGATAATTTTGGTAAAATCGCGATATTTTTGATGAAAATATCGCATTTTTTAGATAGATTATCAATAGAGCGCATTTAGTCACGCGTAGGCGGAAGCTATGCCCAAATTTTCAGTTTTTATGTGAAATTTTCAAATTTTTTCAATAAAATCGATCAATTTTCAGGGATTCGAAAAGCTGAACGTGATTCAATCGATTGTATTCGAACAAGCGTACAAAACGAAGGAAAATCTTCTGATCTGTGCACCAACTGGAGCCGGAAAAACGAATATTGCAATGTTGACGATTCTCAACACGATTCATGAGCATCAGAATGCAAAAGGAGAAATTATGAAAGATGATTTCAAAATTATTTATATTGCACCGATGAAAGCGTTGGCCACCGAAATGACCGAGTCTTTCGGCAAACGTCTCGCGCCGTTGGGGTTGAAGGTACTGTAGTTTCAGAAAATCTGGAATTTTTACGATTTGAAATCCCGATTTTCGAAAACTAACATTACAACTGAATTCATCGTCAAAAATGGGTTACTGTAGTCTCACTGTTATAAACTTGTGGCAAATGCGCTCTAATGATAATCTGGTGTGAAAATTTAGGTTTTTTAATCCAAAAAACCTTTTTTCTCGCCAGATTATCAATAGAGCGCATTTAGTCACGCGTAGGCGGAAGCTATGCCCGATTTTTCCAAGTTTCTAGATACTTCCAGGTCAGACGTGTTGTAAATGCGCTCCAAACATAATTTTCGTTGAAATGAGTAAAAGCACAGCTAGAAGATCTACAGTAACCCTGACGGAATTTTTTTTCTGCGGTTAGGTTACTGTGGCTGGAATCTTACTGTAGCTATAAAATGAGAAGACAGAATGATAGTTTAAAAATGTTTTGACTGAAAATCGCGGAAAATCGACGATTTTTCAGTCAAAATCGATTTAAAAGTACTAAGAATTTACTGAAACTCGAAAATTGTGGCAAATGCGCTCTAATGATAGTTTGGTGAAAATTGCAGTATTTATTATCAGTTTACTGATCGAAATACTGCCATTTCTACTTGATTATCAATAGAGCGCATTTAGTTACGCGTAGGCGGAAGCTATGCCCAAATTTTCATTTTTTAATCGGTTTTTCAAATTTCCAAATCGTCAAAACCCAATTTTTCAGGTAAAAGAGCTGACCGGAGACACTCAACTGTCTCGAAATGAGGTTGCCGACACCCAAATGCTCGTTTTGACACCCGAAAAATGGGATGTGATCACCAGAAAGTCGTCAAGCGACAATTCGATAATCAACACTGTCCGACTACTAATTATCGATGAAGTTCACTTACTTCATGATGAACGTGGACCCGTTATTGAGACATTAGTCGCTAGAACACTCCGACAAGTTGAAATGTCACAGTCGGGTATTCGAATTGTCGGTCTGTCGGCCACCCTACCGAATTATATCGATGTTGCCCGATTCTTGAGAGTCAACCCGTACAAAGGGTTGTTCTTCTTTGATGGACGGTTTAGACCTGTTCCGTTGACACAGAAGTGAGGATTTTAGGGGAAAAACTCGAAAAATCCCGCAAAAATTTGGGTTAACAAGCTACAAAAAGACCGAAAATTTGAAATTTTGAGCTATGGACGAATTTTGGGTTTCTAGGCCACATTTTAAACAATTTTGTGTCGAAAATCGTGATTTCCAGTGGAAAATCAGATTCAAGAAGCTAGAATCTGAAAATGTAGAACATTTAACACGGAAAACCGATGTAAATCTGAAAACGGTAGCAAATGCGCTCTAATGATAATCTGATGTGAAAATTGCGGTTTTTTGATCCCAAAAACAGTTTTTTCGCCAGATTATCAATAGAGCGCGTTTAGTCACGCGTAGGCGGAAGCTATGCTCAAATTTCTGTTTTTGATTCGAAACTTTGCGGTTTTTGAGTGATTTTGAATTACATCGTGTAGAAAATGCGCTCCAATGAGAATTTAGCGAAAATCGCGGAAATTTGGGTTTCTAGCGACTAGAATTTTGACTTCACTGAAAATAGGGTCTCACCACGAAATCTAGAGGGGTACTGTAGTTGATTATATCTGAAATGCGCTCTAATGATAATCTAGTGGTAGAATCTGAAAAAGAATCTGAAAATCTAGAATCTTCAACACCGAAAACCGGTGTAAATCTGAAAATATGTGGCAAATGCGCTCTAATGATAATTTGATGTGAAAATTCGGTGAAAATCACGGAATTTTCACTCAGATTATCAATAGAGCGCGTTTAGTCACGCGTAGGCGGAAGCTATGCCCAAATTTTCATTTAAATGATTTAGAAATCGAAATTTCGAATTTAGTACTGTGGGAAATGCGCTCCATTGACACTTTTTTGCTTTTTTTTTTCGGATTTCTACTGTATACTACAGTAATCTTTCTCATTTTTCGATTTCTTCAGATCTTGTGAAGATTTTGGTGGCAGCTGACCTAGAATTCCTTCTAGCTGAAAACGAATTTTTTTGCAATATAACTTCCTAAACTCAATTTCTCAGATTCATCGGTACCCGAAAATGCGGAAACTTCCGTGACAACAACACACTAATGGACAACGTGTGCTACGATGAAGTCATTGATTTCGTGAAACGTGGCCATCAAGTTCTCGTCTTCGTTCACACGCGAAATGGATGTGCGAAGCTTGGCGAAGCGTTCTGTGCGCGCGCCTCGGTTTTGGGACAAATGGACCATTTTTTGCCGAAGGATAAGACTTCCAGCAAATATGTTCAGGTAAAACACGAGGAAAATCGGTGAAAATTGGTAAAATGTGTGAAAATCTGTGGCAAATGCGCTCTAATGCTAATCCCGATGTGATAAAAAAAGTGTTTTTGCTGAGTTATGTCAAAAATTGACTGAAAATCGCTGAAAATCGGTGATTTTACAGTCAAAAGTGATTTAAAATGAAAATTGTGGCAAATGCGCTCTAATGATAATCTGATGTGGAAAACTACGGAATTTTCTCTCTGATTATCAATAGAGCGCGTTTAGTCACGCGTATGCGGAAGCTATGCCCAAATTTTCAATTTTCTGGATAGATTTAACAGAATCTCGAGATCGATAATGTAGATAGTGCGCTCCACTGACAAATACCGAGCTTTGGCCATTCTGTGTGGTAGAGCGCACTTTCTTCATAACTAAAACAATGAAATTTGTAAATGGAGCAAGGTTTGCACTAGAGCGCATTTGAGATTTTCCGGTTAACAGAGTATTCTGAATTGCACACAAAGTAAGTGCGCTCTACTGAAAAGTAATGAAAAATGCTGTTTTTCGACATGAAATACAGCAAATTTCGAATTTTAACAAAAACAGGAAATTTCGACTCAAACTTGTGGCAAATGCGCTCTAATGATAATTTGGTGAAAATTGCGGTATTTTCCTCCTAAATACCCCATTTTTCATCGGATTATCAATAGAGCGCATTTAGTCACGCGTAGGCGGAAGCTATGCCCAAATTTTCATTTTCTCTCATTTTCAGGCCGACAAAGCAATCACGCTCTGCCGAAATCGCGCTCAAATTTCGCCACTCTTCCAACGAGGTCTCGGAATTCACCATGCTGGTCTATGCCGTCAGGATCGTATCCTTATGGAACGTTGCTTCGCCGAAGGACACATTTCCGTTCTTTTCTGTACGGCCACTCTGGCGTGGGGAGTGAATCTCCCGGCTCATGCTGTTGTTATTAAGGTATTCTGAAAATTACAGAAAATTTGGTGTATTTTGAGGTAAAATACGTGGAAAATGCGCTCTAATGAGAATTTTGTGACTGTTAGGTTGTCAGTAGAGCGAATTTGACCACTAAATGGTTTTTATTTGATGTTTTAGCGGTAGAGCGCATTTACACACATGATTTTATCAAATCGGTTCAAAATCGGAAGCTACCGTATCCTACAGTAATCTAACTAATTATCCGATAATTAGTTGCTCAATTTAAACGAATTTAGAGCGATTTCTAGCTGAGAATTCAACAATTTTCAACTCAAACTTGTGGCAAATGCGCTCTAATGATAATTTGGTGAAAATTGTGGTATTTTCTTATCGGAATACCGTAATTTTCACATAGATTATCAATAGAGCGCATTTAGTCACGCGTAGGCGGAAGCTATGCACAAATTTTCAATTTCTGAACCAAAATTGATTTAGAAGTCGAAATTTCGAATTTAACTTTGTAGGAAATGCGCTCTATTGACAATCTAGTGAAAATTTCGTTAATTTTGAGTGAAAATAGCAGAAAAATTGGATTTTAGCGACAAAAAAACACGTTTAGAGTTTTGACTTTTTTGAAAATAATCTCTCCACGAAATCTACAGTAATCCAGTTGATTTTAGAGGGGTACTGTAGTTGATTATATCTAAAACGCGCTCTAATGATAATCTAGTGGTAGAATCTGAAGAAGAATCTGAAATTATAGAATTTTCAACACTGAAAACCGGTGTAAATTTGAAAAACGGTGGCAAATGCGCTCTAATGGTAATCTGACGTGAAAATTCTGTGAAAATCACGGAATTTTCAGAACAGATTATCAGTAGAGCGCATTTAGTCACGCGTAGGCGGAAGCTATGCTCAAATTTTTATTTTTCCAACTTAAATTTCAGCGATTTCAAGATTTGTTGAGGCTGACGCGCTCCTTTGATAATTTGTTAGTAATTCCAACTTTTTACACTTAAAAATTGTTATTTTTCTTTTGAAATCCATCAAAACTTGTGGCAAATGCGCTCTAACGATAATTTGGTGTGAAAATTGCGGTTTTTTGCTTCCAAAAACCGTTTTTTCGCCATATTATCAATAGAGCGCATTTAGTCACGCGTAGGCGGAAGCTATGCCCAAATTTTCATTTTTCATAATTTGAAACACGATTTTCGACCCGAAAACCCCATTTTTTTCCATTTTTTCAAGGGAACCGACGTGTTCGATGCTGAAAAAGGAGTGTTCGGTGACTTGGGTGTGCTCGACGTTCAACAAATTTTCGGACGTGCCGGTCGTCCACAATTCGAGAACGAAGGACACGGAATCATCATCACGACTCGAGATAAAATCGATAAATATCTGACAATGCTTGTCCATCAGAATCCGATTGAATCCAATTTCTACCAACGTCTTCATGATAATCTCAACGCTGAGGTGGCATTGGGTACGGTATCGACGGTCGATGAGGGTGTCGAATGGCTCACTTATACGTATATGTATACGAGAGCTCTCAAGAATCCGATGGCATACGGTATCGCGTATGGAGCCATTGAAAAAGATCCGACGTTGAGAGATCACTTTGGAAATGTTATTCGGGAAGCGGCGATTCAGTTGGATTTGAATAAAATGATTCGATATGATATGGCGTGAGTTTCTAGAGGCCGAAAAATGCATACTTGTCACGGGCCGGGCCGGGCCGGGCCGAAATCAGGAAAAAACTCGGCCCGTTTTGAAACATTTTTTCAAAACATTTTGAGTTTTTGAACTTTTTTTGGAAATTTTTTGAAAAAAGTATAGTTTTCGAATAAACATTTAAAATTGAATCAAAATGTGAATATGTAATGATAATTTAAGCATTTTTACTGTTTTTTTTTTCGAAAAATTTCAAAAAAAAATTGGTGAAAATGGGTACCCATTTTTGAATCCGGGCCGCCGGGCCGGGCCGATTTTTGACAAGTATGGAAAAATGGAAGAAAACGTGGAATTTTGACTGAAAATTGCAGATTTTCGACTATTTTCAGTCTAAATTGGTTTAAAAATGCTTAGAATTCTCTAACTGTGGCAAATGCGCTCTAGTGATAATCTAGTGAGGAATTTTCACATCGATTATCAATAGAGCGCATTTAGTCACGCGTAGGCGGAAGCTATGCTCAATTTTTCATTTTTCAGTGTGAAATTCACTGATTTTAATCGGTTTGAATTCCGCTATGTGGTAAACGCGCTCTATGGATAATTTAACTCAAAAACCCCTTTTTTTTGCTAAAAATGACCAATTTTCATGAAACTGTCAGTGGAGCGAACTTCTCTTTACCAAAGTTTGCTCAGAAAGTATATTTTCTGAAAATTCTGAAGAGTTCGGACATCCGGATTCACAGATAGACAGATAAACTTATTTTTTGGCAAAAAAGTACCACTTTTTGCACTTTCGGCGAATTCTGTAAATTCCATATTGTGGTAAATGCGCTCTAATGCTAATCTACTGAAAATTGCGGTGTTTTCATCCTAAATACCTCATTTTTTCATCAGATTATCAATAGAGCGCATTTAGTCACGCGTAGGCGGAAGCTATGCTCAAATTTTTATATTCTGCATATTTTCCGTTCTATTTGATGAAATTTGAAACTATTTTGAATTCAAATATGTGGTGAATGCGCTCTACTGACAAAATTGCGGTTTTTACACCAAAAAACTGTTTTTGGAGTTAAAAATTGCTGAAAACCCGTGGCAAATGCGTTCTGATGATATCTTGGTGAAAATTCCGTGTAAATCCCGAAATTTTCACATCGATTATCAATAGAGCGCATTTAGTCACGCGTAGGCGGAAGCTATGCCCCAATTTTCATTTTTCGGGGGTTAATTTTTGAATTTTTGCGGAAAAAAAGGAGGATTATCTTGATTTTTCAAAAATTAGAAAGTTCTAGCTGAATTTAGCTTTAAATTGACTATAATCCTGACCAGATTTGCGTGAAAAACTGGTCCCACCACGAAATCTACAGTAATCCTACTGAAACTAGTAGTTTCATAAATTCTGTAGCAAATTTTGATTCAAATTTGTGGCAAATGCGCTCTAATGATAATCTGAGGTGAAACATTCTGTGTAAATCGCGGAGTTTTTCATATCGATTATCAATAGAGCGCATTTAGTCACGCGTAGGCGGAAGCTATGCTCAAATTTCCTTCTTTTTTTTCTCAATAAGGAATTTCCAGAACTGAATATCTCAACTCGACGGATCTCGGCCGGATCGCCTCCAATTTCTACGTGAAATACGAGACAATTCAGCTATTGAACGAAGCGGAAAAAGGTGTCGGCCTACCGGTGACATTCACCGCATTTATGCCAGATGATATGGTCATCGGACTGGTGTCAATGGCTACGGAATTCGCGAATATTAAGTGTCGAGAGGAGGAAATTAACGATTTAGAGGAATTGATGAGTTATGGATGTATGATGAATGTGAGAGGAGGTGGTCTCGCTTCAGTGGCTGGAAAAGTGAATGTCCTGTTGCAATCTCTGATTTCCCGAACGTCAACCCGGAATTCCGCTTTAATGTCTGAACAATTATACGTACAACAAAATGCGGGACGCCTCTGTCGTGCTATGTTTGAGATGGTGCTGAAAAATGGGTGGAGTCAGGCGGCCAACGCTTTTTTGGGAATCGCAAAGTGTGTGGAGAAACAGATGTGGATGAATCAGTGCTCGTTGAGACAGTTTATACAGGTGCTGACTGAAAATTTGAGGAAGATTTGAGATTTTGAGAATCCAGATACAGTAAATACTGTATTATAACGGCATGCCGTTATATTTTTCAACCGGCTCCCAGAGAAATTTTGTGTTTTCAGAAACTTATTAAAATTTACCGGCAAAAACTTTTTTTGGGAGTTCTATCGGCTGATCAAGAAGTTACAAATCACGCTGCTTCTAATCAGAACCAAAAAAAGACACCGGGATGATCACATTCATGAATTCTGAGTATAGATGGGGTGCCGTTATAATACAGTATTTACGGTATCTGGAAATCTGGAAATATCGGATTCTAGAGGCTTGAAAATCTCAAAAATCTCAAAAATCTTGAATCTGAGACCGCAGGATTTCGGTGAATCCGAGTATCAAGTTATGAAGTGAAGAAATTTGAATAATTTGGATTCTGAGAGTTCAGATATCTGGAAGTCTGGAAATCCCGGATTCTAGAATCTTGTGAATCCAGGAATCTCAAAAAACCTGAAAATCTGAGACCATAGGAATCATAAGAATCCGAAAGTTTGGATTCTGGAGATCCAGATACTGAAAAAATTGTGGCAAATTCTCTCTAATGGTAATCTAGAGGAAATTCTGGTATTTTTTAATAAAAATATCGCAATTTTCAGTAAATTGTCAATAGAGCGCATTTGGTCACGCGTAGGCGGAAGCTATGCTCAAATTTTCATTTTTTATCGGATTTTCGAATTTCCAAATCGTCAAAACCCGAAATGGAGGGTTTTGAATTAAAATTAGAATTACGAACTTCTGAACACAAAGAAATTTAAAAAAAACGTTAATTTTCGGCAAAAAGCTTTAAACTTCGACTAAAAAGTGCATATTCTCGGACATCTTATCTATTCTGCCGAAATTCTGGTTTCTGTGACTGTAAACTATTGGCAATTGCGCTCTAATGATTATCGGATGTGAAAATTTCCGTGTTAATCCCGGTTTCTTCACTAGATCATCAGTAGAGCTCATTATATCAAAATTGGAAGTTTTTGGAATAAATTACTGCAGCTACTGTATCCTACAGTAATCTAACTAATTACCTGATAATTAGATGCTCAATTCACACGAATTCGGAGCGATTTCCAATTTTTCGAATAAATTTAAAGTGTTCTAGCTGAAATTTCAACAACTTTCAACTCAAAATTGTGGCGAATGCGCTCTAATGATAATTGGTGGAAATTTGCGGTGTTTTTCAATAAAATTACCTAAATCTCCATCAGATTATCAATAGAGCGCATTTGCTCACGTGTAGGCGGAAGCTATGCTCAAAATTTTAATTTTCTATATCAAATTTTGCAATTTTTCTATGAAAACACATCTCCAGATCCTATTTTTCGCGAATTTTCATTTTCCGAACTCAATTTTCATCTTTTTTTTCAGATAATCAACATTCCCATCACCTGGATCGAGAAAATCGAGCGAAAAAAAGCTCGCGAATCGGATCTTCTCGAACTCTCACCGAAAGATCTCGGCTACATGTTCAGCTGTGACGGTGACCGCCTCTACACGTATCTCCGTTATCTTCCACGTCTCGAAGTGACCGCCCGTTTCAAACCGATCACTTATACCATTGTTCAAGTGGAAGTAACACTGATTCCATCGTTCCTTTGGAATGATGCGATTCACGGAAAATCCGGACTCCAATCGTTCTATTTGGTTTTGGAGAATCTCAATGAGAATCTCATTATCCATCAGGAACGCATTGGAATCGGAAAAATGAAAGTGTTGAAGGCGGAGCCTCAATTCATCGTTTTTACGATCCCAATTGTTGACTGTCAGCTCACGAATAACTTCCAGTTACGCTTGGCTTCTGAATACTTTGTGACGGAAGACGTTGTCGTTCCGATGAGTCTTCACAATTGTATCCTACCGAAATCCTTCAAAAGTCATACGGATTTGTTGGATTTGGAACCGCTTCCGATTAAGGTAGTATCTACCTGAGAATGAAGGAGCTGGCGTGCCTTTGGCGCGAAAAATTTGGGAAAATGATAGGAAAAATCGAGTTTAACCACGATTTCGGCCTTTTTTTTCATAAAAATTTGAATCCAATTCTGTGGCAAATGCGCTCTATTGATAATCTGACGTGAAAATCCCGGAATTTCCACTCGTTTATCAATAGAGCGCATTTAGTCACGCGTAGGCGGAAGCTATGCCCAAAATTTAATTTTCTAACTCAGAATTTGGTGGTTTCGGCCAAAATTTCAATGTTTCAAAATAATTGTTTTGGCAAATGCGCTCTAATGATAACTTGTTGAATTTTGCGGTGTTTTTGAATGAAAATACCAAATTTTCCATCAGATTATCTCATTTTGAGTAAAAAATTAACGGTTTTTGAATAATTTTGAATTATTCGTGCAGGAAATGCGCTCTAAAAAAATTTGGTAAGAATTACGTTATTTTTTGAGTGAAAATTGCGAAAATTTTGGTTTTTAGCGATTAAACACGTTATTCAGCATTTTTTCCGTTCCATTCAACACCATTTAGAACTATTTTAAATTCAAATATGTGGTGAATGCGCTCTACTGACAAAATTGCGGTTTTCACACCAAAAAACTGTTTTTAGAGCTAAAAATTGCTGAAAACCTGTGGCAAATGCATTTAGTCACGCGTAGGCGGTAGCTATGCCCAAATTTTCATTTTTCGGGGGTTAATTTTTGAATTTTTCCGGAAAAAAAGGAGGATTATCTTGATTTTTCAAATATTAGGAAGTTATAGCTGAATTTAGCTTTAAATTGACTATAATCCTGACTAGATTTGGGTGCAAAACTGGTCCCACGACGAAATCTACCGTAATCCTACTGAAACCAGTAGTTTCATAACGTCTATAGCAAATTTTGATTCAAATTTGTGGCAAATGCGCTCTAATGATAGCCTGATGTGAAAATTCCGTGAAAATCCCTTATTTTTCACTCAGATTATCAATAGAGCGCATTTAGTCACGCGTAGGCGGAAGCTATGCCCAAATGTAATTGTGACAAATGCGCTCTAATGATAATTTGGTGAATTTTTCGGTGTTTTTCAATGAAAATCCCGAAATGTTCACTCAGATTATCAATAGAGCGCATTTAGTCACGCGTACGCGGAAGCTATGCTCAAATTTTCCTTTTTAACTCCTTTTTTTGACCTGATTTCATCAAAATTCCTAATTTCAGACGCTAAAAAACTCAAAATTCGAGTCAATCTACACATTCGACTACTTCAATCCAATCCAAGCGCAAGTCTTCTTCAGCCTCTACAAAACCGATAAATCTGCGCTCGTCGGCGCGCCAACCGGCTCAGGAAAAACGCTTTGCGCCGAGTTGGCAATGTTCCGTCTCCTTCAAGACCATCCAGGAATGAAAGTGGTCTATATCGCCCCGTTGAAATCTTTAGTGAGAGAACGAGTCGACGATTGGAAACAGAAATTCGAGAATGGAATGGGGGTACCGAGTTGTCGAGGTGTCCGGTGACGTCACCCCAGATCCTCAGGAGCTCCAAGCCTCATCGATTCTTATCACGACGCCAGAAAAGTGGGATGGAATCTCCAGGAGCTGGGCGACACGTGAATACGTCAGACGTGTTGGGCTCATTGTGCTCGACGAGGTGCATCTCCTGGGTGTCGATCGGGGTGCCGTGCTCGAAGCGATCGTATCCCGACTGAAAATGATTACTAGGCGGAGTCATACCCGCGAAGAGCCAGTAAGACTCCTGGGATTATCCACGGCACTCGCGAACGCTGGTGACGTGGCGGAATGGTTGGGGATTCCTGATGAGGCGTGCTTCAACTTCCGCCCATCGGTTCGTCCCGTCCCGATTTCCGTGCATATTCAAGGATTCCCCGGACAACATTACTGTCCAAGAATGGCACTGATGAATAAGCCGGCCTACAAGGCGATCCTTACGTACTCCCCGCGAAAACCGGTCCTAATCTTTGTGTCGAGTAGACGACAGACGAGATTGACGGCGTTGGCTTTTGTCAATTTGTTGATTGCTGATCACAACCCGAAACAATGGTTGAATATGGAAATGAGCGAGTTGGAAGTGTGGATGGCGTCGGTTAAAGGTGCGGGAATCAAGATATTTTTGAAAATCGGTGGCAAATGCGCTTTAATGATAACCTGGTTCAGCAAGATTGTCAATAGAGCGCGTTTGTAGACGTAAGCTATGACTACTGTAGGTACTCAAGGATCCCATGGTAGCCAATATGAAAAATGACCATTTTTGTGGCAAATGCGCTCTAATGATAGCCTGATGTGAAAATTCTGTGAAAATCCCGGATTTTTCACTCAGATTATCAATAGAGCGGATTTAGCCACGCGTAGGCGGAAGCTATGCTCAAATTTCGGTTTTTGAGTCGAAACTTTGCGGTTTTGGAGTGATTTTGAATTACATCGTGTAGGAAATGCGCTCCAATGAGAATTTGGTTAGAATCGGGTTTTGTTTTGAGTGAAAATCGCGGAAATTTAGGTTTTTAGCGACTAGAGTTTTGACTTCACTGAAAATAGAGTCTCACCACGAATTCTACAGTAATTCAGTTGATTTTAGAGGGGTACTGTAGTTGATTATACCTAAAACGCGCTCTAATGATAATCTAGTGGTAGAATCTGAAGAAGAATCTGAAAATCTAGAATCTTCAACACTGAAAACCGGTGTAAATCTGAAAAACTGTGGCAAATGCGCTCTAATGATAGCCTGATGTGAAAATTCCGTGAAAATCACGGGTTTTCATTGGATTATCAATAGAGCGCGTTTCGTCACGCGTAAGCGGAAGCTATGCTCAAATTTCGGTTTTTGAGTCGAAACTTTGCGATTTTTCTATAAAAACACATCTATAGATCCTATTTTTTTCATAGTTGTCAAGGCCCGGGCCGGCCCGGCAAGGCCCGAAGGCCCGGGCCGGGCCGGGCCGGGCCGGTAGAAAATTTTCAAGGCCCGGCCCGGCCCGAAGGCCCGGCTTCAAAAAACGACCTTTTTTTTCCAATTTTTTTCAATTTTTCATCGGAAATGTGACCATTTTTGACTATTTTTCAGAATTTCTTCTAATTCTGACTGATAGTCGAAAATGTGACTTTTTCGCAAAAAAATTCAAAAAAATTCAAAAAATTTGAAAAATTTTGAAAATTTGACTTTCGCGCCAATTTGCCCGGGCCTTCGGGCCGGGCCGGGCCCTGATTTCGCCGACAAGGCCCGGCCCGGCCCGGCCCGGGCCGGGCCTTGACAACTATGATTTTTTTCAATTTTTTTCCAGACGAAAATCTGAAACTCACGCTTCCATTCGGAATCGGAATGCATCACGCCGGTCTGTCCGCCCATGAAAGAGCAATCGTCGAGCAGCTTTTCATTGAGAAAAAGATTCAAGTGCTCATCGCCACCGCCACGTTGGCATGGGGTATCAACTGTCCCGCCCATTTGGTCATAGTCAAGGGAACCGAATATTTCGACGGAAAGAAAGGGAAATATGTGGATTTTCCGGTTACTGGTTGGTTATTGGAGGATCTGGACACAAATTTGAGAAAAAAAAGAGTTTTTGATGAAAAAACAACACAAAAATACTTAAATTTGACCAAAAAAAACCGTTTTTCTGTCTGAAATTCTTAGATTTTGGACATTCGGACATCTGAATTCACAGACACACAGACAGATAGTAGCTTTGGAAGTGCCTGCCAGTTTTTATTCAAAATCTTCGCTTAAAATTCAGAATTTCGACTTAAAAATGACAGTTTTCAACAGAAATTCCAAATTTCTGGACATCTGGAGATGTGGAAACACAAATGGATTCAAATATCTACATTCGTACTGAAATTTAAAGTTTTCTGACATCTGGAAGACTGGAAACACAGAAACCCAAACCATTTATGACTAAATGCGCTCTAATGATAATTTGGTGGAATTTTACGGTGTTTTCCTATAAAAATCTCGTAATTTTCATCAGATTATCAATACAGCGCATTTGCAAACCAAACTGACATTTTTGATCCCAATTTTTTTTGTTGAAAATTTGAAAGTTATAACTCTTTTTAGCTCCAAAATGTGTATAATCATGACTAGACTTCGTTAAAACATTAAATTTATGACTAAATGTGCTCTAATGATAATCTGATGTGAAAATTTCGTTAAAATCCCGGAATTTTTACATCGATTATCAGTAGAGCGCATTTAGTCACGCGTAAGCGGAAGTGCTCAAATTTTCAAGTTTCTGAACCATTTTTTGCGATTTCGAAGCTATGATTTTGGCAAATGCGCTCTAATGATAATTTGTTGGAAATTTGCGGTGTTTTTCAATGAAATTACCTAAATCTCCATCAGATTATCAATAGAGCGCATTTAGTCACGCGTAGGCGGAAGCTATGCTCAAAATTTTCATTTTTCGGGCTAAATTTCATTAATTTATTTTCCAGATGTTCTCCAAATGATGGGTCGTGCTGGTCGTCCACAATTCGACGACTCGGCCGTCGCCGTGATCTATGTCCAGGACGCGAAAAAAACGTTTTACAAAAAGTTTCTCTATGAACCATTCCCCGTCGAATCCTCCCTTCTTCCCGTTCTTCCAAACCACGTAAACGCTGAAATCTCGGCGGGAACAATTGATTCGAAACAGGGAATCGTTGAATATCTCTCAGGAACATATCTCTACCGTAGACTATTCGCAAATCCCAATTACTACGGTCTCGACGAGGATTCCGAGGAGTCGATGCTGAAATTCATCACGAAAATCGTTGATGACTGCGTCACAGAGCTCGTCGAATCCGAGTGTATTCACGTGGATTCTGAGAATGACGTCATCAAACCGACGCCTTCTGGGCGAATCGCATCGGTCTACTATCTCCAGCATGAAACGATTCGTTTCCTGGTGAAGACGATGCATTCAGGGTGTACTGTAGAGCAAATGTTGAAGATATTGACGGATGTACCTGAATATGCGGAGATTCCTGTTCGGCATAATGAGGATTTGATTAATACAGAGTTGCAGGTAGAAAATTTGAGAAAATTTGGGTAAAAACGCACTATAATGAGAAAAATCCTGATTTTTGAAGGTTTTAGTCGAAATTTTTGCTCCAGGTGGTGGCAAATGCGCTCTAATGATAATCTTGGGAGGAATTCTCACTAGATTATCAATAGAGCGCATTTAGTCACGCGTAGGCGGAAGCTATGCCCAAATTTTCATTTTTAGTCATTTTTAGACGGATTTTTGAGCGTTTTCCAAAAATTGTAGATTTTCGACTGGTTTTTGAGCTAAAAACAGGTTTTTAGCATTCGATATTTTGCAAATGCGCTCTTTTGATAATCTAGCTGACAGTCGCTTTACTTTGAACCCCAATAGTGTTATTTTTCTTTTGGATTACTGTCAATAGAGCGCATTTGCAGACCGAACTTGATTTGAACCGATTTTCAGATAATTTGAGTCAATTTTTTGATATTATCTCAAATTTTTCGAAAAAATCTAAAAATTTTAGCTGAAATTAGCTTTAAAATGAGTATGATCATGAGTAGATTTCGTTAAAAACTGGTCCCACCACGAAATCTACAGTAATCCTACTAGTTTCATCACTTCTGTAGCAGTTTTTGAATCAAATTTGTGGCAAATGCGCTCTAGAGATAATCTGATGTGAAAATTTCCGTGAAGATCACGGAGCTTTCAATTAGATTATCAATTGAGCGCATTTCGTCACGCGTAGGCGGAAGCTATGCCCGAATTTTCATTTTTCACAAGTTTAAACAAAAATTTCAGCGATTTCGAGCATTTTTGTGGCAAACGCGCTCCGCTGATAATTTTTTAGAAATCGCAAGTTATATGCCCAATTTTTCACTTTTCTGACTCAAATTTTGGCGATTTCAATGTTTTAATTCTCGCAATCTCGCAAATGCGCTCCAATGAGAATTAGGTAAAAATTGCGTTATTTTTAAAAGAAAATAGCGGGAATTTTGGATAAGAGTTTTGACTTTACTGAAAATAGGGTCCCACCACGAATTCTACAGTAATCCAGTTTAGCGGTTACTGTAGTCGATTATATTCAAAACGCGCACTTATCTGATTAAATTATTGTGACGAATGCGCTCTAATGATAATTTGTTGGAATTTGCGGTATTTTCTTATCGGAATATCGTAATTTTCACAAGATTATCAGTAGAGCGCAAAAAAAATTTTCATTTTTAGACTGATTTTCAGCGATTTTTTGCTGAAATTTCAGTTTTTGACCGTTTTTTTTCCAGAAAAAGCTGCGAATCCGTTTTTCGACATCAGTAATGGGTACATCGGCGTGTAAAGCCCATCTTCTTTTCCAAGCCCATTTCATGCGGACACTCCTTCCGACAGACTATCGAACCGATCTGAAAAGTGTTCTCGATCAGTGTATTCGTATTCTTCAGGCGATGAGAGAAATGGCGAGATTGAAGAATTGGTTGAGTGCAACCATGAATATCGTCTTGTTGCAACAAATGTGCCATTCGGCGAGGTAGGATTGAAGGCGTGACCTAAAAAAACCAAAAATTTGGGTTTCTAGGCCACCGAAATTTTTGAGAAAAACACGAAATTCGGTTACTGGCCGAGTTTTGGATTCCTAGGCCACCAAATTTTGAAAAATTGTTGATGGCCGAACTTTTCGATTTTCTAGGCCACCAGGAAAAAATGGCACCAAGATGATGGCCTAGAAATCGGAGTATGGGAAGTTAGGCCGTTGAAGTAGTTAGGTGGCCTAAAATTCCAATTTTTGGATTTTCTAGGACACCAAAATGAAAAATTTCGATACCAAACTTTAAATGACCTAACTTTTTTTGGTGGCCGAGTTTTCCATTTTTTTGGGTTTCTAGGCCACTGGCCGAGTTTCCCCACTTTTTGGATTCCTAGGCCACGGGTTGATAACTGAGAAAACAAAGAATTATATTTCATGGCCGAGTTTTCCTTTTTTTTGGGTTTCTAGGCCACATTTTCTTTCGAAAATTCTGGGTTTTCTAGGCCACTAGCCAACACTGCGTTTTTGGTGGCCGAGTTTACCAAGTTTTCGGGTTTCTAGGTCATGTGGTGATGGCCGAGAAAACGAAGAACTATTTGGTGGCCGAGTTTTCCATTTTTTTTTGGGTTTCTAGGCCATTTTTTCCGAAAATTTAAAAATTTTCGGATTTTCTAGGCCACTGGCCGAGTTTTCCCACTGTTCGGGTTCCTAGGCCATGGACTGATCGCCGAGAAAACAAAGAAAACACTTGGTGGCCTAACTTTTCAATTTTTTGGGTTTCTAGGCCATTTTTTTTCGAAAATTTTCGAATTTCCAGATGGCACGACGATCATCCCCTCCTCTGTTTGCCCCATTTGACACATGAAGACGCTCGATCTCTTGGAGATCAAATGACAATTCCACAACTTCAGAATCTTTTGGAAATCGAGAAATCGACGTCATCAGAAGACCCAAAAATGGTGAAACGAGTGATGAAACTATTGAGAGAATCGACGAGACTCGATGAGACTCAAATGAAAGAAGTGCTGAAATCGTTGTGTCATTGGCCAATCGTCCAAATGAAATCTATGGATCTCGTGGATTCTGATGGCAAATTCTGTCAAGATGTTTCTGGAGAGAAAGAGGTCAAAGTGATGGCTGGAGAGGTGTATAAGATGAGAATCGTGCTGGAGAGATGTGGACCGGCTAGGGTGAGAGAAAGAGTGAAAAAATCAAGATTTTTGACCGAAAAAACTTGAAAAAATTTTGAAAATTCGAGGAAAAAGTAGATTTTTAGCACTTTTTACAAGAAAATTCATGTTGGGAAGCAGGGTTGCGCGGAATTCCGACTTCCGGGCTGTTTTTCCCTTCCGACTTCCGTTTTCAAAATTTTGCTTCCGACTTCCGACTTCCGTTTTAGAAAAAATCACTTCCGCGCAACTCTGTTGGAAGTTTCGAAACCGAAGATCGGAACATGAGAATCTCGAAATTGAGATGCTTTCCAATTGGGACGTTTCGAAACTATCCCGTGTTGAAACTGAGACGTTTCAGAACCCTGACACTTCATCACTCGATCATCGAGCATTTTCAAAATCCTGCCATCCCGGAAGATTTTTGACCGAAAAAACCGAAAATTCGAGCAGAAAACCTATTTTCAGCAGTTTTTACGAGAAATTTTGGGTTGGGACGTTTCGAAACCGAGTCATTATGAAACTTGGACATTTGAAAACCGGGACGTTTCGAAACCGAAGCGGGGACATCTTGTAACCCGAGAATCTCGATATTGAGATGTTTTGAAATCGGGACGTTTTGAAACCCAGAAATTTTGAAGCCCAACTAAAACTATCCCGTTTTGAAACTGAGACGTTTTGGAACTGAAAAGTTTCAAAACGGAAATCTAGAAGTTTCGGAACTTGGACGTTTCAGAACGCGGACATTCCAAAAACGAAAAAATTTTGGTTTTAGAATGTCCTGGTTTCAAAACGTCCCAAAACCAATTTTGACCATTTTTGGGTCATTTTCTGGCAAAAAAAAAACCAATTTATCGAGATTTTTAGTATTTTCACCCGAAATGTTCTAATTTTCATTCGAATTCTTCCAGAACAACTCGTCAATGCACCTTCCACAATGGTCGAAACCAAAACAGGCGGGATGGATTGTAATTGTCGGCCGAGAATTCAACGATCAAATTGTCAATACGACGTCTGTGATGGGATCTCATTCGACACGCTCCACGGCTAAACTCGATATCAGAGTTCCGGCGGCGAAGTGAGTTTTTTTTAAATTTAAATTTTTTTTTTTGAAAAATTAATTTTCTAATTTTCAGAGGAAAACACGCACTATCGGTGTACATTTTGAGCGACTGCTACATGGGAATCGATCAGGAATACACACTGCGATTGGATGTTTGCTAAATTTATGTTTTTTTGTTAAAAATAATGTTTTGTTTGGTTTTTTTTCGCTTAAAATTATATTTTCCCCTCTTTTTTCTGGTCAAAACTCTAAAATTGTAGTTTTTACGGCTCCACCCACTTTTTTAAAAAGATTTTTCCAATTAGTCACATTTTTCTGCTAAGTTAACTCGAAAATAGGTGATTTCTTTTTCATGGGTGTCTGGTTTTACTTCATCTGCTCTTTTTTAATATTTCTAGGCAGATTTATTTGTTGGTTTTCTTTTTTTATTAATAAAAAATGTTTTAATTTGTTTTAATTCAGTTTTATGCAGAAAATTCCAGAAAATAGTGGGAGAACGAGGATTTTAATAAATTTTAAGCGAAAAATCAGTTAATTAAAATAATTTTTAGTTGAAAATACAGTAATATTAAAGGCGCACACTCGAATTTCGGTGTTTGGTCTCGACACGATTTGAAGGATTACTGTAATAAATTTATTTTTTTTTCTTAATGGCTCGGCACGTTTCTCACAACCGCGCTCTACTGAAACCGAAAAAATTGTGAGCGAAATTGAGAGACACAGAGAAAAAGGGGACATTTTTCAAGGGTATTTCGGTGGAGCGCAGTTGTAAGAACTGTGCGGAGCTAGTATTCAATCAAACTTTAATAAAAATTCCAGAACAACGAACAGTGTAATCATAGAATTTCTTTGGAGTCCGTTATTTTGATGGGGAATTAAAAAGTCAGTTAACTGGTATCATGCAGTTATATCTCTCTTCAACAACAACATTATCTTCAATATATTTCAATTCTTGACTTGAAATCGGCTCGGTTCCGTATAAAAGGAAACGTTTGCAGACTGGGAAAATGGGAATAAATCTCAGAAAATCGTTCATTCCATTCGGTCGGAAATCCACTATAAGCGGTAGTTTGAATACTTCTTTCATGTGATTAACGAGAGCTTTTATGGCATTCTCAGGCTGTTGGGGAGCGTCGATATTGAATCTCGAATCTCCGAGTTTCCTGAATACAGTTATATGCATACTTGCAAACCGGGCCGACACGGGCCGGCGCGTAACTCTCGTCAAAATGAATATTATGGGCTGAAAAATATACCAAAGCGTAGATCTCGGCGAGTTCTATCTCTTTGACCTAATACGGACCGGATGGCAAATCGGTAATGTGCCGCGGGCCGGGCTAGAATGGCTTTTTTGCCCATTTTTGCGTTTTTGGCACTTTGTTCCGGCCCGCGGCACATTACCGATTTGCCATCCGGCCCGTATCAGGTCATAGAAATAGAACTCGCTGAGATCTACATTTTTGTATATTTTTCAGCCCATAGCATTGCGTTTAAAGCGAGTTACGCGCAGGCCCGGTTTGCAAGTATGGTTATATGACAGAGCACTCTCACTTGGGTCGTTTAAACTTTATGCAGTTTTATGCAAATCGGAAAATAGATTCATTGAAAAAAATCGAAACATAAGAACTCACATAACTCGGACAGAAGCGCCTCCAATGATGTCATCTCGGTAGAATTCTAATAATCTTTTCTCGTATTCAGCTATTATAGACCATAATGAACAAACTTCAAATCTATGCATAAGTGAAACATACATCCGACGTCGATCAATAGTTATTTCAATGTGGGTGGGTTCTGGATGACGAATGCTTTGCATTAACCGTTTTGATCTACGGGAGCACAGTGAGAGCTCAGTTCTAAACAGAGAAAAAAACTGTATGAAATCGAAAAGAGAACTTACATTTCAGTACAACATAAATTGTGTACAACTTTTTGCAACGGCAGAAATGGAAGCTTTAGAAACGGAAAACAGGAGAAGTTAGACATCTTTTGGGCAAACGGAGTGGGCAAAAAATCGATAAATAAGGAAAATACGTACGTCTTCAAACAAGAGTCTTGCGTAGCGCACTGGTTGCACTTTATTGATTGTTTCCCATAGGCAGGGCTACCGTACGACAGAGTTGCATGGTAGTGAAAATTTCTTATCCGGAAGTCGGAATTAGATTTTTTCGCAAATTTTTAAAAACTACAGGAAATTTTCATAAAATTCGCGAAAATCAGTGGAAAATTAGTTTTTTGCGGAAGAAAAGCCTGTCGTTTGTCCTTTTAGACCATATTTCCATGTATTTCTGCTAAATTTACTTTGCGTAAATTCCACAGTTATGGAATGACGGAAGTCGGAAGTAGGAATGGGAAAAAATCCGGAAGTCGGAATTCCATGCAACTCTGTCGTACGGTCGGCCGCGGTTCAACCGCAATATCGGAATTTTTGAACATAGACTAATCTTCTGGTCCTTTTGGAAGCCGCCTGAAGAAGCGGACGGTCATTTTGACAGTTTTTCTACAGGGAAGAGCTTGGAAACCTCGGGAAAAAAAACTAAACTGTGACAAAATAAAACTTGCTACAAAATCTAATAGGGTAAAATAAAACCAAAAGAAGTCCGAGTTTTGGGATTCTTAAACCACCATTAAAAACGGACAGCGTTTCGAAGCAATGGCGCCTTTGCCTTGCATTTGGAGACTGCTTTAAGGAGGTCGTGCGCCTCTGATATCTTTGCTAATCGGGATTGTCAAAAAACTGCGAAATTTACGAAAAAATAACTGAGAAACACTACCGCTACCGTAATTCTAACGAGTGAAATCTACGATGGCACGTTCTGAATTCGTAAAACATTTGGAACCAGACCATTTAGAAACCGAAACGCTTCGAAACCGAGATAAAAACTGGCTGATTGCAAATCGTCCCAGCTTCGAAATGTTTCATCCTTAATCCATTCAAAACTGAAAAATGTTAAGTTTTAAAAGTTGAGGTTTTGAGTCATTTGAGTTATGAAAATGCCAAAATTGTCCAATCTTATTATTAATAATATTTTCAAAGGAAAGCACATCGATTAACATTTTGAGAGACTGCAACATGGGTACACTATGCGATTTGCTAATTTAATTTTTTTTTCAATTTTCACAATTTTTAATTTTTCCCATTAGTCACCCCTTAAAGTCATTTTGAAAACAAAATTTTCCAATTTTCCGCCGTGTTGACTTGAGAATAGGTGATTTCTTTTTGATGGGTGTCTGATTTTACTGGCCAATACTTTTTGACTATTGGATTTTTGAAGAGGATGAGGAGGAAGAGAAGCGAGTTGATCGACGAGGAGATCACAAAAATTATCGATTCGAGGTTACTGTAGATGAGGGGGAGGAAGGTGCCCATAGTTGTGGTGAGATGAGGGAAAAGGCAATAATAATGAGAAAAAGAATTATTTGGTTGGTATTTAAAACAAAAAAAGTATAATCCACGCGGACACCTGACTAATGACGAGACGAAACGATGTATGTATACTGAAAACAAGTCTGGCGCGCCGCAGACGCGTTTTGGAATTAAAAAGAGAAAGAAGGAATCAACAATAAAAATGGTTTATTCAGAAAAGTGAATCAGTCAAGTTTTTCAAAGTCTGATGATTTCAAGCACAGATTCAGACTCCTTGTCGTCGAATTAGTACATTTCCTAGCGATTCACTGAATATTTCAAATTTTATGTAAGCTCTCAAAGCTGCCAAGTCTTTGTTTTGCCTTCTCTGCCTTCCAATTTTGACGGATCCACTTTCAGCTGTTTAATTAGTTAAGCATTGACGCTTTACACTTATCGATTCTCCATCTCCACTCTGAACTAATTTCTCATTTCATTTTCAGCTATATCCACTATATCCTCACCTGTAGCTATTGGTAATCGTCAGTGATTTGATCGTCACTTGGATTTGATCGTCAGTGGAATAGGAAGTATTTGGAGCCGTCTGAAACGTTAGAAATTTAAACAAATTTCATGACAAACAATACTCACTTGTCCATACCAGCTTCGCATACCAGCTTGACATCTTTGCCGAATAGTTTCTCGGTTTCTCACTGTCCAATGGAAAAGTAGCTTTCGCGCAAGCCAGCTCCGACGCAGCCAACTGTCCGTCGAATTCTTGTGTTGCATCCGAGAGGTGATGCTCCAGCCAAGCATGAATTCTCCAATTGAGCCATTAAACGAGCCGCGTGCACCTCCATTATGACTTCGTTCGTGCTTCAAAACTCTTTTCCGCCTTAAATAATCATTTTTAGACACATCTCTAATCACCGGAAAATGAAACAAATATGTTTCATATTGAAAACCTTTCGCTAAAAACGGAAAAACCAATGCTTTACTACTTGAAATTTGGCTTATTACAAAACTAGATAATGCGTGCGCTGTAACTGCTAAAAACGCGTGCCAGAGTTCAATAACTTTCTCGCGTCTCATTGGCCGCATCCGCCCCTTTTTGTGGACAAACTTTTCAAAACTCACCGTGTTCATCTGATTGAATTCCTCCAGTTTCCAGTTGCCTTCATCAACTTCCTTCCTTCTGCTTTGTCTTCGTTGTCTTCACCGTTCTATTTTTTTAATCCTTAATTCGCTCATAAATCTAATCACCGGAGTGGATGTAATCATCGCGAATTGTGTGGGCAAAACCAACTCCTAAACGCATGGAACAGTAGACTACAAAGAGCCTCTGATCCGGAGCAGTCCTCATCACCACGCGTGCGAAGGCCTCTCGTAAGAGGCTCTTCGACTTTGCGAACATAGTTCGCATACCTTCAGTGCGGGCAAAACCAACTCCTAAGCGCATGGAACAGAGACTACAAAGAGCCTCTAATCCGGAGCAGTCCTCATCACCACGCGTGCGAAGGCCTCTCGTAAGAGGCTCTTCGACTTTGCGAACATAGTTCGCATACCTTCAGCGCGGGCAAAACCAACTCCTAAACGCATGGAACAGAGACTACAAAGAGCCTCTAATCCGGAGCAGTCCTCATCACCACGCGTGCGAAGGCCTCTCGTAAGAGGCTCTTCGACTTTGCGAACATAGTTCGCATACCTTCAGTGCGGGCAAAACCAACTCCTAAACGCATGGAACAGAGACTACAAAGAGCCTCTGATCCGGAGCAGTCCTCATCACCACGCGTGCGAAGAACTACAGGGGGTTCTCCGACTTGAAAAAGCTAGAGTGCTTGTTGAATACACTCATCATGGCTTTTTCTTCAAGTTTTCGAGAACTATTGGTGTCGGTTCTGAAAAATGTGAATAATGTAAGAGATTTTGGAGAAAAAAAACGAGAAGGATGATAAGTAAAAAAAGACAGGGAACGTTTTAAAAGAGCCGCGCAGAATAAAGCGAAAACGGATTTCAGTGGAGAACATTACATAGAAAACAAAAAAAACATTGAATGAACAGGAAATTAGAGTTTGGCAGAACATTGAAGCAAAACGCAATAATACAGCAAGCAAAAATAGAATTCTGACAAAAACAACTGAAAACTGTAGAAAACGGTAGAAAGCTGTTGCCAAGAAAAAACAACAAAATTACAACGACTTAGAGCAACAAATGTAAAGCTTTCGATTACAATGCGGATAAATCTACAAGAACCATACTTGTCAAAAATCGGGCCGGCCCGGCTCGGCCCGTCGGCCCGGCCCGGCCCGGCCCGGCCCGGGCCGCCACGGGCCGGGCCGGGCCGGGCCGAAATTTCTCTCGGCCCGGCCCGGCCCGGTCGGCCCGGATTCAAAAATGGGTACCCATTTTTACCAATTTTTTTTTGAAATTTTTCGAAAAAAAACAGTAAAAATGCTTAAATTATCATTACATATTCACATTTTGATTCAATTTTAAATGTTTATTCGAAAACTATACTTTTTTCAAAAAATTTCCAAAAAAAATTCAAAAACTCAAAATGTTTTGAAAAAATGTTTCAAAACGGGCCGAGCGGGCCGGGCCGGGCCGAGATTTTTCCTGATTTCGGCCCGGCCCGGCCCGGCCCGTGACAAGTATGACAAGAACTTCGTATGTCAAAACTTTGCAGCTGGGAAAATGAGTTAAACAACCGCTAAAACTCGAAAATTCGTGGCAAAATATGAAAATTGGATGTGAAAATGCTAGAAAACGCACAATAAGCGTCAAAATTGAGAAATTTTCCGTAATTTCTTCAAGAAAAACTATCAAAAATCAAATTGGAGCAATTTTCAGAAAATTCCAATAAAAAACCTCAAAAAATGTCAAAATTTGAAAGTCCGCAATTTTGCGTGAGTGTTTACGGCCGTGGCGTCACAGTGTCTCCTATATTACGAAAATTTCTCATTAATGTCTGTTTCTACCAGAGTTGCAACGGGCCGGGCCGGGCCGAAATCAGAATTTCTCCGGCCCGGCCCGGCCCGGTTCGGCCCGGATTTTCAGTACTAAAAAAATTCAATTTTTTTTTCGAAAATTTTTCAATTTTTTTGGCAAAAATTTTTTAAATGGGGACACAACTAGTTCTAAATTGAGGGTTATTGATATGAATCAATTCAGAAAGCCAGGAAAAAGATACATTTCTTTTGGTTTCATGTCTGAAAATGCGTCTAAAGCGAGTTATGAGACCTCAAAATGCCAAAAATCTATGCTAGTCGTGCACTTTTTCAGTACATTTCAATAGAAATTCTCCTCGTCCTACACGTGAAAGCAATATTTTCAAAAATTTTCAAGAAAAAATTCGAAAAATGAACATTTATGAATGCATTTCCCGTTCAGACGCGGAGAATTTCTATCGAAATGTACTGAAAATATGACGATGGGGAGCGATTTTTGGAATTTTGAGGTCTCATAACTCGCTTAAAACTGATTTTTTGATTTTCTTGAGAAAAAATTTGGAAAATTTTCAGACAAAAAAATTATTGAAAAAAAAATTCGTGAAAAAAATTCAAAAATTCAAATCCGGGCCGACCGGGCCGGCCCGGCGGGCCAGCCCGGAATTTTGCAAGTATGGTTTCTACTTTGAAAAGTGATCGGCATCTCAGAAAACGATAATTATTATTATGAAAAGCAACGGGAAACCAGCGGACAATAATTACTATTCAAAAATTATAAATTTTCTGATTAAAATCAGCGAAACCTGTGAAAAAAACGGTCGACGACGCGCAAAAATGAGAAAATCACAATCGAAAGGAGCGAAAACCGACAAATTAGTGAAAAAGTCAACTTTGAGCAAATATCAGTAAATTTCAATAAAAACTCTCGAAAAAATATCAAAATTCTGAATTTCAGATGCCAAAATGTCAAGTGATCGACATCAGAAAACTAGTCAAATGCCTGTCAAATTGGAGCAATTTTCAGAAAATTCCAATAAAAAACCTCAAAAAATGTAAAAATTTGAAAGTCCGCAATTTTGGGTGAGAGTGTTTACGGCCGTGACGTCACAATCAGTGTGTGCTTACCGATAATTACTTATCGGTAAATGCCCTTTTCGGTAAATTACCGGTATTTACCGAATTTACCGGTAATTTACCGGTAAAAAGTGCGGAGAGTTATTTCGGAGCATCGTTGTTTTTCATCGTTGAAAAAAAAGTCCGTTCATCCAGGCCGACCGGGCCGGGCCGGGCCGGTGAAAATCATGCATCATAAAAGTACATTATTAGTACACCAGCCTGTCTCCCCCGCCTTCGGCGGTTGAGCCGGCTGGTCTCTCTTCATTCACGTAGTCATTGACTTTCGAATGTGCCAGCATGGCCTAGTGGTCTAAAGCGGCTGTCGCTGTCCAATGCACGCCAGTTCGGTTTTGCCCACTGGCTCAGTTTCTCTTCTCTTTCCAAAACCGCTGCGGACAGTGCCTCAGACAAACAGACAAACACCACTTGTCTTTTATATATAAGAATGATTTCACATATCAATTTATAGAGATAAATCCAAACCTATTGACTTTTTACCGAAATTTACCGGTAATTTATTGTCGGTTTCTACTTTGAAAAGTGATTAAAGGAGGACTGAAGTGATATTTTTTATTTCAGATTCTGATACTTCAGAAAATTCTGAGCAACTTTCATCATTGGAGTATATGCTAAAAATCGCTCTAAATGCCCTAAATTCACGTTTTCCCGGCTCAAAAGGAGCTTAGGTGGAAGAGTTTTCCCACGCGAATATTTTCCCCCGTGTAGTCCTCTCGGACAAAAATATTTCTTTTTATATCTCGATTTTTCGTTTTCTTGCTATTTTCAACAAATTTCCGTGTTTTTTCTTCTTTTTTACAATATAAATTGAAAAAAACACGGAAATTTGTTGAAAAAAGCAAGAAAACGAAAAATCGAGATATAAAAAGAAATATTTTTGTGCGAGAGGACTACACGGGGGCGAAAATTCGCGTGGGAAAACTCTTCCACCTAGGCTCCTTTTGAGCCGGGAAAACGTGAATTTAGGGCATTTAGAGCGATTTTTAGCACATGCTCCAACGATGAAAGTTGTTCAGAATTTTCTGAAGTATCAGAATCTCAAATAAAACAAAATATGACTTCAGTCCTCCTTTAATATCTCCGAAAATGAGTATTACAATTAAAAAGGTAATGGAGAAGCAGTGGACAAGAATTAATGTTCAAAAATATATATTCTCTGATGAAATCAGCGAAACCTATTTAAAAAACGGCCGACGAAGCATAAAAACGAAGTAGACACGATCGGAAGGAGCAAAAATTGATAAATTAGTGAAAAAGTCAACTTTGAGCAAATATCAGTAAGTTTCCAAGAAAACTATCAAAAAATATGAAAATTTTGAATTTCAGACGTCAAAATGTCTCATATCTTACGACAACTTTTTATTAATCTATTTTTTTACTTAAAAAAGCGATCAATATCTCTGAAAATAAGCATGATGATCATTAAAAGCAGCGAAGAATCTGCGAAAAAGTAAAAATCAATATTTTGAAGCTCTCTAACTAAAATCGGCAAAACCTGAATTAAAAACGGGCAGCGAAGCGTTAAAAATGAGATAAACTCGATCAGAGAGGATGAAAATCATAAATTAGTTCTAAAAATGCACAATAAGCGGCAAAATTGAGCAATTTTCAGTAAATTTCCACAGAAATTCTCAAAAATCATCAAAATTTTAAAGGTCCGCATTTTTGCGTGACGGTGTTTACGGCCGTGACGTCACAATGTCTCATATCTTACGACAATTTCTCATTATTTTCTGTTTCTACTTTAAAAAGTGACCGACATCTCAGAAAATCAGCATTATGATAATAAAAAGCTACGGAGAAGCAGCGGACAAGAATTAATATCAAATAAATAATAATGCCCTATTTAAAATCAGAGAAATCTAATTAAAAACGGTCGCCGAAGCGTTAAAAATGAGATAAACTCGATCAAAGAGGATTAAAATCAAAAATTAGTTCTAAAAATGCACAATAAGCGGCAAAATTGAGCAATTTTCAGTAAATTTCCACAGAAATTCTCAAAAATCATCAAAATTTTAAAGGTCCGCATTTTTGCGTGACGGTGTTTACGGCCGTGACGTCACAATGTCTCATATCTTACGACAATTTCTCATTATTTTCTGTTTCTACTTTAAAAAGTGACCGACATCTCAGAAAATCAGCATTATGATAATAAAAAGCTACGGAGAAGCAGCGGACAAGAATTAATATCAAATAAATAATAATGCCCTATTTAAAATCAGAGAAATCTAATTAAAAACGGTCGCCGAAGCGTTAAAAATGAGATAAACTCGATCAAAGAGGATTAAAATCATAAATTAGTTCTAAAAATGCACAATAAGCGGCAAAATTGAGAAATTTTCAGTAAATTTCCACAGAAATTCTCAAAAATCATCAAAATTTTAAAGGTCCGCATTTTTGCGTGACGGTGTTTACGGCCGTGACGTCACAATGTCTCATATCTTACGACAACTTCTCATTATTCTCTGTTTCTACTTTAAAAAGTGATAAACATCTCAGAAAATGAGTATTATGATTATAAAAAGCAGCGGACAAAAATTGATAATTTTTAAACATTGTCTAATTTGAAATCCTCGAAAACTATGCAAAAACGGGCGGCGGAGCGAAAAAAAAAGAGAAAACCTTGATCGGAAGGAGTTAAAATCGAAAAATTTGTGGAAAAAAGCAAAAGAAGCGTGAAAAATAGAGCGATTTTCCGTAAATTTCAGCGAAAAATTTCAAAAAATATCAAAGTTCTCTTTTTTAATGTTTTCAGGCAAATTTATTCGTTGGTTTTTACTTTTTATTAATAAACATTGTTTTACTTTGTTTCTTATTCAGTTTTATGCAGAAAATTCCAGAAAAATTAGTGAAAAACAAGGATTTTAAGCGAAAAATCAGTTAATTAAATTAATTTTTTGTTGAAAATACAGTAAGATTAAAGGCGCACACCCGAAATTCTGTGTTGGGTCTCGACACGATTGAAAGGATTACTGTAATAAATTTCTTTTTCTTTTCTTTTTTAATTGATTTTCAATCAAATTTCCGGAGAAATGAATGAGGAAGATATCGTTTTATCAGTAAGTGAATAAAAAAATATAAATTTATCGATTTTTTTCTGCAGAATTTACGCGATTCGGTGAGTCGAATCGTCGACAATCTGAAATTCAACTACATCGACGAGGCGGCACACGCCAAATTAGTCGGATTAATGGCCGATAAGCTGTTCTTGATGAGTCACACGTGTCGAGCGCTTCTGGAAAATAGTAAGAAAATTTAGAGCAAAAAATTTAAAATTTGAAAAAAAAAATTTTTTAATCGAAATTTTTTCCCGAATTTCAGTCGAAAAACATGATTTTTATAGTAAAAATAGCCTATAATTTAAGTTTTTCAGCTGAAAATGTGAATAAAACCCACTAAAAACTTCAAAAACCAAAAAAAAAAAAAAAAATTGAAAAAAAAATTTTTTTTTGCGATTTTCACTCAAAAATATATGTTTTATGCTGAAAATAGCTGATAATAGATATTTTTTGAGTTGAAAATCAGTTTAAAATCACCGAAAACCCCTCGGAAACCACTAAAAACTGAAAAAAAACCTTTTTAAAATTTGAATTTTTTTCAAATTTTTCTTCGAAAAAACATGATTTCTACCCCCAAAAACTGTCAAAAATTATGATTTTATGCTCAAAAACATTCAAAAATCATTCAGAAACCACTCCAAAACACCTTAATACCTCATAGACGCAAACCACGCAGCAAAACTGCGAAAAAATGGGCGTGGCCTATTTTTAAACACTCTAAACAAAAATTTCGGTTTCCAAATGGTGGGAAATTGATTTTTCTGCCTAAAAACAACTAAAAAACGTCGAAAAATGCTGAAAAACAATACAAAATACGCATTTTTTGAAAATTTAAAAACCATGCGGCGAAATTGCAAAAAAGTGGGCGTGGCTTATGTAAAAATCGATTTTTCCGCCTAAAAACATCTAAATAACGTCGAAAAATGCTGAAAAACAACACAAAATACGCATTTTTTAAAAACCATGCGGCAAAATTGCAAAAAAGTGGGCGTGGCCTATGTAAAAATCGATTTTTTCACATAAAACAACTAAATAACATCGAAAAATGCTGAAAAACAACACAAAATACGCATTTTTTGAAAATTTGAAAACCATGCGGCGAAACTGCAAAAAGTGGGCGTGGCTTGTGTAAAAATCGATTTTTCTGCTTAAAAACAACTAAATAACGTCGAAAAATGCTGAAAAACAACACAAAATACGCATTTTTTGAAAACCATGCGGCGAAACGGCAAAAAGTGGGCGTGGCCTATGTAAAAATCGATTTTTTCACATAAAACAACTAAATAACATCGAAAAATGCTGAAAAACAACACAAAATACGCATTTTTTGAAAATTTGAAAACCATGCGGCGAAACTGCAAAAAGTGGGCGTGGCTTGTGTAAAAATCGATTTTTCTGCTTAAAAACAACTAAATAACGTCGAAAAATGCTGAAAAACAACACAAAATACGCTTTTTTTTTTGAAAATTTGAAAACCATGCGGCGAAATTGCAAAAAGTGGGCGGCGCCTATGTAAAAATCGATTTTTTTCACATTTTTTTTGCAGCTGGAAGAATCGGATCGGCACTAAACGCGAGTGTCGACATCAAACATCTCTTCCGAATCCATCGTGTCGATTTACGACAGCTCGTCGATTATACGCAACAAGTTCGACCATTTCCGCCGAATGTACGCTAAAAATTATGGAAAAATCGAATTTTTCAGGCTGAAAATGCTCGAAAAACGCTTTTTTCCGCTAAAAATAAGCTAAAACTCACATTTTTGTTATTTTCCAGAAATGCGACAATCATGGAGAATATGTGGCTGAAAAAGAGGTCGACAAGACAGCTGAAAACGAGAAAAATACGGTGGAAATTGAGGAAATAGCGGTGAAACCACCACAGCCGACACCGCGGGTTTTTAGGTAAAAAAAAATGAATTTTTACATAGAAAATTTGAAAAATTTCATGGAAAAACGAGATTTTTACACTTTTTAGCCATCCGGATGTATAGATAGACACTTTTTGCATTAAAATCCGTGATTTTCCATCTAGAATTTTATTTTTCTGTTGTTTGGGACAATTCTTACCACAAATATCTGAAAATTTGGTTTAAAAAAGAGGATTTTAGAATAAAACCATGTTAATTAGTGGCAAATGCGCTCTAATGATAATCGGATGTGAAAATTCTGTGAAAATCATGGAATTTTCACCAGATTATCAATAGAGCGCATTTAGTCACGCGTAGGCGGAAGCTATGCTCAAATTTTTATATTCATCATGTTTTCCGTTCTATTTGATGAAATTTTGAACTATTTTGAATTCTAATATATGGTGAATGCGCTCTACTGACAAAATTTTGGTTTTCCACACCAAAAAACTGCTTTTGGAGTTAAAAATTGCTGAAAACCTGTGGCAAATGCGCTCTAGTGATAATCTAGTGGAAATTCTGGTATTTTTTGATAAAAATATCGCAATTTTCACTCGGATTATCAGTAGAGCGCATTTAGTCACGCGTATGCGGAAGCTATGCTCAAATTTCTAGTTTTCGTCTGGAATTTCGAATTTTTAAAGCTTTAATTGTGACAAATGCGCTCTAATGATAATAATGTAGAAATAGTGAATAAAATTGGATCAAAAGTGTGGAAAACGCGCTCTGATGAGAATTTGGCACTAAAGTTTGGTGATTTTGAACGTTTTTGTCGGAATGTGAATTTGAAACAGTGACAAATGCGCTCTAATGTTAATGTTATGTGAAACTTCTGTAGAAATCCCGGAATGTTTTTCTGGATTCTCTATAGAGCGCGTTTGTGTCCAAATTTTTAAATTTTGAATATAAACTTGTGGCAAGTGCGCTCTAGTGATAATCTCGTATGAAAATGCAGGAATTTTCACATAGATTATCAATAGAGCGCATTTAGTCACGCGTAGGCGGAAGATATGCCCAAATTTCTGTTTTTGAGGCAAAACTTGTCGGTTTTTGAGTATATTTTGAATTTTTCGTGCAGAAAATGCTCTCAAATAAGAATTTGGTTAGAATTTCGTTATTTTTGAGTGAAAATAGCGGAAATTTTGCTGTTTAGCGATGAAACACCTCTAGAGTATCGACTTTCTTGAATATAGGGATCCACCACGTAACCTACAGTAATCCAGTGGATTTTATTAGAGGTTACTGTAGTCGATTATAGTCAAAACGTGCTCTAATCTGATTATCAACATCAAGTTTTCTCCCATTGTTTAAAATTCAAATTTCTGTGGCAAATGCGCTCTAGTGATAATCTGGTGAAAATTCTGTGAACATCCAGGAATTTTTAACTCAGATTATCAATAAAGCGCATTTAGTCACGTGTAGGCGGAAGCTATGCCCAAATTTTTTTTCAAAAAATTTTAAATTTCGATTCAGAAAACGGATTCAGAATCCTCACGGCGTCAGCTTTCTGATTTTCACAAAATTAGAAGGCTGTAGAGCGCACTTGCACACACGATTATATCAAATCGGTTCAAATTCCGAAGTTTCTGGGATAGATTACAGTAGCCACCGTGTTCTACAGTAATCTAACTAATAATCCGATAATTAGATGCTCAATTTAGACGAATTTAGAGCGATTTCTAGTTTTTCGCATAAATTTAAAGTGTTCCAGCTGGAATTTCAACAACTTTCAACTCAAATTTGTGGCAAATGCGCTCTAATGATAATTTGGTGAAAATTGCAGTATTTTCTTATCGGAATACCGTAATTTTTATATCGATTATCAATAGAGCGCATTTAGTCACGCATAGGCGGAAGCTATGCTCAATTTTTTTTAAACTTCTGTAGAAATCCCGGAATGTTTTTCTGGATTCTCTATAGAGCGCGTTTGTGCCCAATTTTTTTAAATTTTGAATGCAACCCAGTGGCAAATGCGCTCTAATGATAATCTAATATGAAAATGCAGGAATTTTCAATAAGATTATCAATAGAGCGCATTTAGTCACGCGTAGGCGGAAGCTATGCCCGAATTTTCATTTTTCATTTTTATTTTTCAAATTTTTTCCAGTTTCCCCGTATTCGATGACATGTCCGACTGGGAACTCGGTTTCGGCCACCACTCTGACACCGACTCGGCCATGTCGGAGCCACCGACGCCCCGCCCACTTTCTTCGTCCGCCCGTCTCCTCGAACCACCGCCACCACCGCCACCGATCCCCCCGCTCTTCTTCTATTCTCCAGAATTTCCAGATTTCGAATCGAAATATCGCCCAGAACCGATCGAAAAGCAGCTGAAAATATTCAAAGCCGATCCGCCGCTGTATTCGCCGGCGAAAGTGGCAAAAGACACGTGGAAATATGAAAAATACGAAAAATACGAGAGAAATCGAGCGAAAACGAGTCAAAAACTGGAAAAAACGCCGTCAAACTCGTCGTTGGCACCGAAAATGACGAAAAAGCGTCTGATGCAAACGAACTACGAGCGGCGGCTCCGAAATGAGCAAATGGCTGAGGAGGAGAGGAAACGGGAGAAAAAACGAGAGAAAACTGAACGGAAATCGATGAAAATTGAGAAAAAAGAGGCGATACAACAGAAGCAGAAGTTTAAGGAGAGAGTGATTAGGAATAAGAGGGGTACGGACTGGAAATTTTAGAAAAATCGAAGAAAATAGACCCAAAAAATCGAAAAAATGAAGAAATTTGGTCTAGAAATCTCTAAAATTGGAATTTTGGATTTCTAGACCACCAAATTTAGGCCGGAAATCGCTAAATAGACCATCAAAATTGGAAAAAAAAGAGAAAACTGTCGAAAAACAGTATATGGCCGAGTTTTGGATTCCTAGGCCATCAGAAAATGGTGGCCTAGAATTTCTGATTTTGATATTTTCAACCTTTTTCAGCAAAAATGAGTCAAATTGAGTCAAAATCATCCATGGCCGAGTTTTGGGTTTCTAGGCCACCGAGAGATTGGTGGCCTAGATATCCAAAATGTCAAGTTTTTAACTTTTTTCCGAAAAAAAAACGCCGAAAAACTGTCGGAAACAGCATATGGCCGAGTTTTGGGTTTCTAGGCCACCAGGTGATCGGTGGCCTAGAAATCCAAAATGTCAAGTTTTTAACTTTTTTCCGAAAAAAACGCCGAAAAACTGGCGGAAACAGCATATGGCCGAGTTTTGGGTTTCTAGGCCACCAGGTGATCGGTGGCCTAGATATCCAAAATGTCAAGCTTTTAACTTTTTTCCGAAAAAAAACGCCGAAAAACTGGCGGAAACAGCATATGGCCGAGTTTTGGATTTCTAGGCCACCAATTCAACGGTGGCCTAGAAATCCGAAATTTCACGTTTTTCAAGCCGAAAAACTGTCTTAACACAGTAAATGGCCGAGTTTTGGATTGGTGGCCTAGAAATCTTCAAATTTGGTAACCTAGGCCATCGAGACTTTTTCAACCGATGGCCTAGAAAACCAACTAGTCGTTGTTATAGTCGTCATGGCCTAAGATTCGAATGCCTTGGTTTCCTAGGCCACCAGATGAAACTAGCTTCTGAAAAGGAATTTTCAATTTCCGGGGGCCACCGGAAGCTCCGCCCCCTCACCAATTTCCTGAAAGTTGCCATTTGTTACGCGCTTTTTGGATATCTATGAGTGAATTCAAAATTCTGAGTCATTTCTCGCCGAAAAGACCTCACATATCACACTTTCCAGGTGATTTTGAGTTTTCAGCTTCTAGTATGAATATAGGCCACGCCCCTTTTGGTGTAACATGAAGGATACGAAAATGTCACTAGTTTTGCATAGAAAATCGCTGGAAATTTTGAAATTTAAGCCAAAAAAAACGGATATTTTGACGCAAATGGTGTCGTTTTTATTGGAAATCGTAGGAATTCTTTCAAAATCAATGATATGAGCTGAAAAATGAATCAAAATATAGCTTATAGATACATTTTTCAGCTTATATCATTGATTTTGATGAAAATTTCTACGATTTCCAATGAAAACGACACCATTTGCGTCAAAATCCCCGTTTTTTGCTTAAATTCCCAAATTTTCAGCGATTTTCTATGCAAAACCAATGAAATTTTCGTATCCTTCATGTCTAGGGGGCGTGGTCAGTGTATTCATACTAGAATCTGAAAACTCCAAATCACCTGGAAAATGTGATATGTGAGGTCTTTTTTTGGAGAAAATACTCAGAATTTAGACATTTCTTCGCTCCGCCCACTTTTGCAATCTGCCGCACGGTTTTTATCCGACAACTCGGCCATCACGGTATCTCGCCACGAAAATGATGACACAGCTGGAAACGAGTGCTACCGTAAGATTTTTGAAGCGGGAAGTTTGAATTTTATTTGAGTTTTCAATGATACGATGAAAACCAAAATAAATTTCAAATTTCCCGCTCGAAAATGTTACGGTAGCACTCGATTCCCCCTGTGTCTTCATTTTCGTGGTGAGATATCACTATGGCCGAGTTGTCGGATTCTAGGCCATGACTTCTTAAAACTGAAAATTCCAAGTTTTGAATTAAAACCAGTGGCAAATGCGCTCTAATGATAATCGGATGTGAAAATTCTGTAAAAATTACGGAAATTTCAGACAGATTATCAATAGAGCGCATTTAGTCACGCGTAGGCGGAAGCTATGCCCAAATTTACATTTTTTGCAGATAACGCGCTCTAATGATAATTTATTTTAAAAAATTGCGACTTTTTTCAAAAATCGGTGAAAAATGCGCTCCAATAATAATTTGGTGAAAAATCCCGTAAAAATCTTGTAGCTATTCTCTATAGAGCGCGTTTGTGCCCAAATTTTCAATTTTGAATGCAACCCAGTGGCAAATGCGCTCTATTGATAAACTGATGTGAAAATCCCAGAATTTTCCCATCAGATTATCAATAGAGCGCATTTAGTCATGCGTAGGCGGAAGCTATGCCCAAATTTCTAGTTTTCGTCTGGAATTTGACCAATTTTGACTGGAATTTCGAATTTTTGAAAGCTTTAATTGTGACAAATGCGCTCTAATGAAAATATGTAGAAATAATGAATAAAATTTAATCAAAAGTGTGGAAAACGCGCTCTGATGAGAATTTGGCACTAAAATTTGGTGATTTAGAACTTTTAGTCGGAATGTGAATTTGAAACAGTGACAAATGCGCTCTAATGTTAATGTTATGTGAAACTTCTGTAGAAATCCCGGAATGTTTTTCTGGATTCTCTATAGAGCGCGTTTGTGTCCAAATTTTTAAATTTTGAATGTAAACTAGTGGCAAATGCGCTCTAGTGATAATCGGATGTGAAAATTCTGATTATCAATAGAGCGCATTTAGTCACGCGTAGGCGGAAGCTATGCCCAAATTTTTTTTTCGATAAGATAGGTTGCAAAAGTGGGCGGAGCAATTTTTTTGATTTTTTTTCAAAATCCAAATTTTTTTATTCAAAAAAATTTCCAGAACATGTTGCACCCAATCGAGTTCCCAACATCGATGAGAACGACAACAAACTGAAGTCCTCGGAAATCACACCGCCGCCGACGAAAAAAATGAAGACGGAAGAGGCTCCGCCCACTCAGCCGCCACTCATCAAAATGTTGATTAGTTTCAAGAGAGAGCGTCAGGGTAAGTGACAATGGTGGCCTAGGAAACCAAAACTCGGCCATGGGTGAAAATTTGGATTTCTAGGCCATCAGTTTTTTGTTGGTGGCCTAGGAAACTAAAACTCGGCCATAGATGATTTCGACCCGATTTTTCTCGTTTTTTGACCGGAAAATGTTTGAAATTTCAGAATTAGATTTTCTATGGGGTTTTCTAGGCCACCATTATTCCAGATGGCCTAGGAACCCAAAACTCGGCCACCTACCGTTTTTACTCATTTTTCAAAGTTTTTCTTGTCTGCAAGGCGAGCCTAAATTCGGATTCCTCGGCCACCAATTGAGTTTTCTAGGCCACCAGATAGGGAAACGTTAATAATATGAAAATCCGAATTTCTAGGTCATCAGTTTTTTGGTGGCCTAGGAATCCAAAACTCGGCCACAGTTGATTTTGACTCAATTTTGCTCGTTTTTGCCCGGAAAACGTCTAATATTTCAGAATTAGATTTTCTATGGGGTTTTCTAGGCCACCAATATTCCGATGGCCTAGGAAACCAAAACTCGGCTACCTACCGTTTTTTATCGTTTTTATCGTTTTTTTAAACTTCTATGGCCTAGAAAACTTAATTTTCGGAAAGTTAGGCCACCAACAATTCGGTGGCCTAATTTTGGTGGCCTAACATCCCAAAACTTCTAATTTAGCGATTTCAAGGCCAAATTTTTCGAATTTTCTCGCGTTTTTCTGTAAATTTTTTAGGCCACTAATATTTCGATGGCCTAGGAATTCAAAACTCGGCCACCCACCGTTTTCACTCATTTTTCGAAGTTTTTCTTGTAAAAATGATAGTTTAAAACTAGAATAAGCAAAATACAAAGTATTTTTTCGACATTTTTCCAAAAAAATTTTCAGGATTCCGTATCAAAAAAGTGGAAACGACAATATACAACGAAGTGGTGAACGGAGAGTGGAAACCGCTGCTCCAGACGTGGAAAAGCTCGATTGGAATCTATTCGGAGCCGGTACGTCTTGGCTCCGCCCACTTTAAGCCACGCCCACTTTTTTGTGAAAAAATCGAAAAAAATTAGCGATTTTTTGAATAAAAAGTGAGTTTTTTTTGCAGAAATACCCAATCCGACCGCCAAAACGAGCCATCAGTGAAGACGACGGAAAACCGAAAATACCGAAACTGAAATTGATAAAAAATGCGGATAATAATTACTCGAAAGTCTCTTGAATTATCGATTGATTCGCTCTCTCCTAATATGTACCATTCTTTATTTACAGAAAATTTAAATTCCTCTTTTTTGTATGACTGTTTTATAATTTTAAGTAGATGAATTTTCATTCTAATTCAAAGGTTCACAATTTAGAAAAAACGATACCACGTGAACTTAGCATAGCCTTTTCATTAAAAAAAGTGACCTCCGATGCTCTAAAAAAGTTTTAAAAAATGGGGGTAAGGAAAAATTTCATCATTCCCATAAAAATCTCGAGTTTCCATCAAAATCTCGAACTAGAAATGAGTGGTGCACATCTTCCAGCTAAGTAAGTGTACTCGACAAGATTAATCATTGTTCGAGAAGATGATTTCTTTCTATGTTTCAGCCATTCTGATTGTAAAAAGGAGGCCATTGAATCTTTGGTCGGAAGAGAACAACTCATCACACAGCTCTTCAACAGCGGAGTTGCATCAGATGCTTTATTGTCAGATTTATTGAGAACAGTTCGAGAGACGACTGAAATCTGTGTCAGACAGCAAACTTCGTGCCGCAATCCGTGCACAATGAGCCCATTCCGTAAGTTTACTGTATCTGGTCTCTAGAGCAAAATCAGAGATATTTTCAGAACCTCTTCCTCATATGGTCATGTATGGGGGAATCATCGAAGACTTTATTAACCGATATCCAACAACTGTCGCCTGCTCAGTGTGGAGAAGATCTGATAATGAAACCATTTTTCAACGAGGAATATTCTTCAATCTCACTGTAAGAAATGTAAAGTGTTGGTTGATTTAATGTATTTTTTCCCGCAGAACCTGGAGAAACAAGATCTGGAGAAGTTCTTCGGACCGAAAAAGACGGGAAGGAACAAGAGGGTCACGTTGGCACAAGAGTTATTCAACCTTGTCGTTCACCGGGGCTTGATATTTGGTGAATCAGCTGCTTTCTTCTACATGACGGTCTTGAAGACTAACCGAGTATTCATTGCACTCTTCGGTACCATATCCTACATGTCCTTCGACAAAGCAGCATTCGTACTGGAAGAAGTAGTCAAAAACGAAGAAGAAAACTGATGAGTGAACAGTAGAGTAAAGTGTCGACAAATGATAAAGATAAAGTTCTTAGATTGTAAACTAAGTTACAGATAAAGAGGTGGTGGTGGAAAAGGGGAAACAAGAGTAAGTAAAAGGAACAAAGGTGGGATCAAGGAGATCGGCCTGGAATGAGTTTTCGCTCGGCCTTATATACTGGTGCGGGAGGGTTAGACATTGGCGCCCGCGGTGGTAGGGCAAACGGGAGAAGTCAAATGGTGGGACGATAACTAAGGGTGATAGATAGAAGTGCGCGTGGAGACGCAGACAATGAAAGTTCGAATAATCAGTCCGTTGAATCCAGACTTGCAAGATTCCGGGCCGGCCCGCCGGCCCGGCCCGGTGGGCCCGGATTTGAATTTTTGAACTTTTTTCACTACAATTTTTTGTCCAAAAATTTATTTTCTGAAAATTTTTCATATTTTTCCTGGAGTATATTTTTCAAAACCTTCGAAACCTACAAAAAATTGTTTTTAAGAAATATTTTTCAAAAAAATCTGGAAATTTTCGAAAAAAAAAATTTGAATTTTTTAAGTACTGAACTTCCGGGCCGACCGGGCCGGGCCCTGGTAATTTTCATTCCGGCCCGGCCCGGCCCGGCCCGGCCCGGCTCGTTGCAAGTCTGGTTGAATCCAGTCGATACCGTACAATGTGAGAACTGAATGTTAGTAAAATGAAATTAATGAAAGTATGATGAATGTTTAGTATATTAATACTGGAAAATTCTATTTTTGGTGGCCCAGAAGTCCAAAAATCGGCCATCTTCGGTCAGTACCAGTAGTGAGCGCGGGAAGGCAAAGGTCGCTCAAAGATATCTGCGTCTCTCGCTATCGTGAGTTGCGGCGGCGCGCCCTCTGGTCATCTGACTCTATTCTTTCTCCCACTGTCTGACCGTCGTCGCCACGAGAAACGCCGAGAAAGGCGAGAGAGTGTGTAATACAACAAGGGGCCTCCCTTCCCTACACGTAGAGCGTGCCTTAACGCTAACTGGGTCATTTTCGACTTTTTTTGTGTAAATTCATTCAAAATTAATGTGAATAACAGAAAAAGACACATATATTTGGATTTCTCGGTCAGCAGTGAAGTAATCAATTTATCGATTTATTGGAATCGAACAGACAAATACCTTCTCAACAACAACATTATCTTTGATATATTGCAATTCCTCTTTGGTTATCGCTTCACCTCCGTTTAAAAAAAGAGTTTTGCAGACTGGGAAAATGGGAATAAATCTGAGAAAATCGTTGATTTTATCCGGCATGAGAACCACTTCTAGCGGTAGTTTGAACACATCTTTCAAGTGATCTACAACTATTTTCAACGGTTTTTCTGGGTTTTCAACAGCTTCAATTTGAAATCCGCACTCGTGAATTTTCCTGAAAAGAAAACTTTATTTCTTATGTATGTATCTGTGGACTTACGCAATTCTAACATCCACACCACCAATTGTATCGACCCAATATTTAAAAGAATCATTTTTCCGTCTCCTCGCAACCGTCCAAAACGAGCACTGTGCGCGATCTCTGTTCATGATAAAAATGGACATATTCTTTCGATGGAGGTAGATTTGAATATAAGCTGGCTCAGGACATCGGACGCTTTGAACGATTCTCTTTGATCTACGGGAGCACAGAGAGAGTTCGGTTCTAAAGCGGAAAATATATATCATTTTTGAAGTTCTTTTTAATATACTTACATTTCAGTACAACTCATGTGATATACAATATTTTGAATAGTCAGAAATGGTAGTTTTAGAAATGGAAACGAAGGGGAGTCAGGCATCCTTCTATTGGAAAGGAATCAATGAATAGAAAGGGCACAACGTCTTCAAACAAGAGTCCAATGGAGCGTACTTGCAACAATTTATTGATTGTGTGAGGAGTATGCATATCCGTATTCCTTAGACCTCCCTGTACTACGGCCCAGTGACGTCATCCATACCTTGGTCTTTTCCCAGGGGATGGGTTGTACAGAAAGGGCTCTAATATTGCCTTTTCCTCCTCCGGGAATAACACACTATCTCCCAACGGTATCTCTGCAAGGAATCTAGATATCCAAACTCCATTAGAGAGATGTCCAGGACAGTTATGCACTCTTCGGTTATCGCTTATAAAAAAAGATTTTTGTGAAGATTTTCAAAAGAAAAATCCTATGCTGTTCATAACACCTTTACGACAAAATGAAGAAAAATTTAAAAACGAATTCCTTGTTACTTTCAAGAAGTTCAAAATTGAAGATTTGTATGAATTTTTGACTGAAAAGTCGATTTTCAAGAATATTTCCAGTGACATATGATCACTAACATATGACGACTGCCTCCATCTTCCTCAACGTTTCTAATTCAGAAAATCTCATCTTGAGAAGTTTGAAAAAAGAGAAATTTGGCAACATTAGGGAAAAATTTCTGATCTGCAAGACAAGACATACCCGATTTGTCATTTGTTTTAAAAAATAACAAGAATGCCTTCACTGTATGATATTGAAAAACAAATTTATGAACATCAAGTGTCGGATGTGTGATACTCAGCCACCCACTCTACAACCACATTATCTTTGATAAATTGCAATTCCTCTTGTGATATCTTATCAGAACTGTACACATACAAACGATAACAAACTGGAAAAATGGGAAGAAATCTGCGATAATTCTCTAATCCAAATGGCTCGAACATCACTGTAAGCGGTAGTTTGAACACGTCTTTCAAGTGATCTACAAGAGCTTTCATCGCATTCTCCGGCTGTTGGGGAGCGTCAATTCGGAATCTTGTCTGGCTGAGTTTTCTGGAAAAAGTGTCATTGAGAACACAAAGTTTAATTCTTAGAACTCACAAAACTCGGACAGCAACACCTCCAATAGCATCGTCGCGGTAGAGATGTTGACATTTTCCATCTTTCGCCTGAATTGCCCATAATGAACAGACAAAGGATCGTTTCACAAGGGAAACATACATCAGGCGTCGATAGATGGTTATTTCAATGTGGGTGGGCTCTGGGTGTCGGATGCTCTGCATTAATCATTTTGATCTACGAGAGCACAGAGAGAGTTCGGTTCTGAAATAGAGGAAATATATAATTGATTGGAGATGATATCAAAAATAGTGCTGAAATCGAGGAGCTCTACTTTTTCAGTAGCTGACTACCTTGCCGTCTAAAATAACTCACATTTCAGTGCAACTCAAGTTATGTACAATATTTTGAATAGCCAGGAATGGTAGCTTTAGAAATGGAAACGAAGGGGAGTCAGACATTTCTCTCCGAATAGGACAGTGGAGAGCGGGGGAGAACAATCAATGAATAGAGAAGGTAAATAGAGCAGACATGTTCAAACAAGAGTCCAGTGGAGCGCATTTGTAACAATTTATTGATTGTTACCACCAATGCTGTGGACAGTATAATTAACACGGCTTACAACCGCGCTCTTCCGAAACCTACCGAAAGCGAAATTGAGAGATTCAGAAAAAAAGAGACAAGGAAATTTTGGTGGGGCGCAGTTGTAAGAACTGTGCCGAGCTGTTACCTCTAGCACAGATTTCATAATTTTTTGGAAAATCAATATGAAAAATAGCCAGGATATGTCAAAAACTGTAGAAATCTGTGCGTCTCTCTCTGCCGATACTCTCTCGTTAACGATGGGGCGCAGTTGTAATTAAAACGCTCCGTTAATAAAGAGAAGTGTGGGTTGTTTGGACTATGAGATTGCAAAGACATTTCATTTAATAAATTCATTTTAAATTAATATATTATAAAAATAAAGAAGACACATATGCACTTTTGGGTTTCTAAGCGAAGTAAAACTGAGAATAATCAAAATATCAATTTATTGGAATTGAACAGTCAAATACCTTCTCAACAACAACATTATCTTTGATATATTTCAATTCTTCTTTGGTTATTGCTTCAGCTCCATTTAGAAAAAGAGTTTTGCATACGGGGAAAATGGGAATAAATCTGAGAAAATCATTGATTTTATCCGGCATGAGAACCACTTCAAGCGGTAGTTTGAATACATCTTTCAAGTGATCTACAACTAATTTCAACGGTTTTTCTGGATTTTCAACAGCTTCAATTTGAAATCCCCACTCGTGAAGTTTCCTGGAAAGATAACTATTATTTCTTATGTATGTATATTTCTTTTCTGTGGACTTACGCAATTCTAACATCCACACCACCAATTGTATCGACCCGATATTTAAAAGAGTCATTTTCCCGTCTCTTCGCAACCGTCCAAAACGAGCACTGTGCGCGATTTCTGTTCATGATAAAAATAGACATATTCTTTCGATGGAGGTAGATTTGAATATAAGCTGGCTCAGGACATCGGACGCTTTGAACAACTCTCTTTGATCTACGGGAACACAGAGAGAGCTCCGTTCTGAAACAGAAAAATATATATCATTTGTGAAGTTATTTTCAAAATACTTACATTTCAGTACAACTCATGTGATGTACAACATTTTGAATAGTCAGAAATGGTAACTTTAGAAATGGAAATGAAGGGGAGTCAGGCATCTTTCTATTGGAAAGGAATCAATGAATAGAAAGGGCACAACGTCTTCAAACAAGAGTCCAATGGAGCGTACTTGCAACAATTTATTGATTGTGTGAGGAGTATGCATATCCGTATTCCTTAGACCTCCCTGTACTACGGCCCAGTGACGTCATCCATACCTTGGTCTTTTCCCAGGGGATGGGTTGTACAGAAAGGGGCTCAAATATTGCCTTTTCCTTCCCCGGGAAAAACACACTATCTCCCAACGGTATCTCTGCAAGGAATCTAGATATCCAAACTCCATTAGAGAGATGTCCAGGACAGTTATGCACTCTTCGGTTATCGCTTATAAAAAAAGATTTTTGTGAAGATTTTCAAAAGAAAAATCCTATGCTGTTCATAAGGAAAAAATGTTTTTGTGTTCGTTGCACCTATTGGAATTGCGTGGGAGAAAAAATAATAGTATTGTCCGGAATATGTACCATTCTTTATTTACAGAAATTCCTCTTTTTTGTATGACTGTTTTATAATTTTAAGTAGATGAATTTTCATTCTAATTCAAAGGTTCACAATTTAGAAAAAAGATACCACGTGAACTTAGCATAGCCTTTTCATCAGAAAAAGTGACCTCCGATGCTCTAAAAAAGTTTTAAAAAATGGGGGTAAGGAAAAATTTTGTCATTCCCATTAAATAAATCGTAGACTCGGCACCGTCTTCCAGCCAATGAATATGCAACAACCAGCACACGAGTAAGTGTACTAAAGATTCATCATTGTTCGAGAAGAAGAGTTCTCACTTTCTATGTTTCAGCCATTCGAATTGTGTAAGAGATGCTATGCGCACACTTCAACAGAGAGCCATTATTCTCAATAGAAATTTTGAAAACGGAAGAGAAACTGATCAGCTATTCCCAACTTTGCATGAAAACGTCCGTGATATGTTGGAGATAGTGCGTAGAGATCCCGCGAATTGTCTGGCTCCTTGTCCAATGCCACAATTTCGTAAGTTTACTGTGTTTGGTCTCTAGAGCGAAATCAGAAATTTTCAGCACAACAGCCCCATCTTGTAAATTATACGAACGTGATCGACCAATTTTTGAATAGTAATCCCACGATTGGAGCGTGCTCTGTTTTTAGACTTTCCGATAATGAGACAATTATTAGGAATGGATTCTTTTTCAACTTAACTGTAAGAAATTTAAAGTTTTGGTTGATTTTATGTGTTTTTTCTTGCAGAACGCTGAAAAATCGGAGTTGGTGTCATATTTCGGACCAAAGAGAAATGCAAAAAATAAACGAATCACACTTGACAACGAGACATTTCGATTCTGTGCTCACAAAATGATACTGTACGGGAACACGGAAAATGAGTTCTATTACTTCACTTGCCTCAAAACGAAACGAGTCGTTATCGCGTTTTTCGGGCGAAGGAGTTTCATGCAATTACACAGACCGGTATGGTGGCTTGGTGAAAATCTAAAGAATCAAGAGAACTGAGTACTATGTGTTGTGAATATTAGAAAATGAAGGTTGAGAGTAGTAGAAAACATTTCTGTTTTTCGTGGCCTAGATGTCCGAAAATCGGCCATCTCCGGTCAGTGCCAGTAGTGAGCGCGAGAAGGCATTGCGGCGGCGCGCCCTCTGGTCATCTGACTCTATTCTTTCTCCCACTGTCTGACCGTCGTCGCCACGAGAGACGCCGAGAAAGGCGAGAGAGTGTGTAATACAACAAGGGGCCTCCCTTCCCTACACGTAGAGCGTGCCTTAACGCTAACTGGGTCATTTTCGACTTTTTTTGTGTAAATTCATTCAAAATTAATGTGAATAACAGAAAAAGACACATATATTTGGATTTCTCGGTCACCAGTGAAACCGAGAACAATCAATTTATCAATTTATTGGAATCGAACAGTCAAATAAATACTCAACAACAACATTACCTTTGATATATTCCAATTCTTCTTTGGTTATCGCTTCACCTCCGTTTAGAAGAAGAGTTTTGCAGACTGGGAAAATGGGAATGAATCTGAGAAAATCTTTGATTTTATCCGGCATGAAAACCACTTCAAGCGGTAGTTTGAACACATCTCTCAAGTGATCTACAACTAATTTCAACGGTTTTTCTGGGTTTTCAACAGCTTCAATTCGAAATCCCCACTCTTGAATTTTCCTGCAAAGAAAACTTTATTTCTTATGTATTTATTCCTTTCTGTGGACTTACGCAATTCTAACATCCACACCGCCAATTGTATAGACCCGATATTTAGAAGGGTCCTTTTTCCCTCGTTGTATCATCGCAACCGTCCAAAACGAGCACTGTGCGCGATTTCTGTTCATGACATAAATGGACATATTCTTTCGATGGAGGTAGATTTCAATATAAGTCGGTTCAGGACATCGGACGCTTCGAACAATACTCTTTGATCTACGAGAGCACAGGGAGAGCTCCGTTCTGAAACAGAAAAATATATATCATTTGTGAAGTTCTTTTTAAAATACTTACATTTCAGTACAACTCATGTGATGTACAACATTTTGAATAGCCAGGAATGGTAGCCTTAGAAATGGAAACGAATTGGAGTCGGGCATCCTTCTATTGAAAAGGAATCAATGAATATAGGAGGCACAACGTCTTCAAACAAGAGTCCAGCAGAGCGCACTTGTAACAATTTATTGATTGTCTGAGGAGTATGCAAATCCGTATTCCTTAGACCTCTCTGTACTACGGTCTAGTGACGTCACCCATTCCTTGGTCTCTTCCCAGGGGATGGGTTATACAGAAAGGGCTCAAATATTGCCTTTTCCTCCTCCGGGAAAAACATACTATCTCCCAACGGTATTACTGCAAGAAAGCTAAATATCCAAAAACAACTGTTTTGTACGGACACCCCCTAGAGAGCTATATATATGGACAATGTAATTTCTCTTTCAAATCGTCCCATTTCAGTGCAAAATACAGTGATTTTGAGATGTTCCCTTAAAATTACAATAACTCTCTAGGGAGTGTCCGTACAAAAAAGTTGTCAACTGCAAAAATAAAGCTCTTCTTTAGTTTTCTAGGGTTTATACAATAATTTACTTTTTTGGACAATTGGGAATACCGAGAAATTCTCTCAAAGTTGGAATTTTCATCTGGAAACACCAAAACTGTTATAGCTGCTTGTAGTGTACTGTATAAGATCATTAGGGAGCTAGAATGTTATACCTTCATTATACAAAACCAATATCAATGAATAATAACAAATGCATAGCCGTAAAACAGGAAGAAATAGAATACAAAGACATGAGCCGTGACGTCACTTAATTCTGTAGAAATGAGACAGTACATCAACAAAATAAGTGAATAAATTACTTCTTTGATTTGTAAAATTCAGTCAGCCACTCTACAACCACATTATCTTTGAAAAATTGCAACTCCTCTTCTGATATCTTATCAGAACTGTACACATACAAACGATAACAAACTGGAAAAATGGGAAGAAATCTGCGATAATTCTCTAATCGAAATGGCTTAAAATATACTGTAAGCGGTAGTTTGAATACGTCTTTCATGTGATCTACAAGAGCTTTCATTGCATTCTCCGGCTGTTGTTGAGCGTCAATTGTGAAATGCGATCCTTCAAACTTTCTGGAAAGAAAATTAACCGATATGCTTCAATATACGAACGTAATCTTTTTTTGCATACTTGTCAACCGGGCCGAAACGGGCCGACACGGGCCGGCGCGTAACTCGCGTCAAAATGAATATTATGAGCGGAAAAATATACTAAAATGTAGATCTCGACGAGTTCTATGTTCGTGAACTACTACGGGCCGGATGGCTATTCGTTAATGTGCCGCGGGCCGGGAAAAAGTGCCAAAAAACGCGAAAATGACCAAAAAGCCATTCTAGCCCGGCCCGCGGCATATTAACGAATAGTCATCCGGCCCGTAGTAGGTCACGGGCATAGAACTCGTCGAAATCTACATTTTGGTATATTTTTCAGCTCATAATATTCATTTTGACGCGAGTTACGCGCCGGCCCGTGTCGGCCCGTTTCGGCCCGGTTGACAAGTATGTTTTTTTGGAATGTAAACTCACAAAACTTTAATATGAACGCTTCCAATCGCACCATCACGTAAGAGTTTTCGAAAATTTTCATCGTTTGATCCAGTTTTTATGATGGACCATATTGAACAAACTTCGAATCCGTTCATTAGTGCAACATACATACGAAGTCGATCGATAGTTATCTCAATGCCAGTGGGTTCTGTGTGTCGGATACTTTGCATTAACCGTTTTGATCTACGGGAGCACAGGGAGAGTTCGGTTCTGAAGTAGAGGAAATATATAATTGATTGAAGATGACATTACAAATAGTGCTGAAATCGAGGATTTCTACTTTTCCACCAATTTTATCTTTAGGGCGCACTTGCTGAATATCTTGTCGACTAAAACAACTCACATTTCAGTGCAACTCAAGTTATGCACAATATTTTGAATAGCCAGGAATGGAAGTCTTAGAAATGGAAACGAAGGTGAGTCAGACATTTCTCCCCGAATAGGATAGTGGAGAGCGGGGGGTGAACAATCAATGAATAGTGAAGGTACATAGAGCAGACATGTTCAAACAAGAGTCCAGTAGAGCGCATTTGTAACAATTTATTGATTGTTACCACCGATGCGGAACATTGTTAGCGCGGTAGGCTTCATACAACATCTCCACCGAAACCTACCGAAAAAGAAATTGAGAGATACAGAGAAAAAGAGACAAGGGAATTTCAGTGGAGCGCAGTTGTAAGAACTGTGCCGAGCTTTTACCTCCAGCACAGATTCCATAATTTTTTTGGAAAATGAAAAATAGCCAGAATATGTCAAAAACTGTAGAAATCTGTGCGTCTCTCTCTGCCGATACTCTCTCGTTAACGATGGGGCGCAGTTTTAATAAAAATGCACCGCTAATAACGAGGAGTGTGGATTGTTTGGACGATGAGATTGCAAAGACATTTCCTTTAATAAATTCATTTTGAATTAATATATTATAAAAATAAAGAAGACACATATGCACTTTTGGGTTTCTAAGCGAAGTAAAACTGAGAATAATCAAAATATCAATTTATTGGAATCGAACAGACAAATACCTTCTCAACAACAACATTATCTTTAATATATTCCAATTCCTCTTTGGTTATCGCTTCACCTCCGTTTAAAAAAAGAGTTTTGCATACGGGGAAAATGGGAATGAATCTGAGAAAATCTTTGATTTTATCCGGCATGAGAACCACTTCAACCGGTAGTTTGAATACATCTTTCAAGTGATCTACAACTAATTTCATCGGTTTTTCTGGGTTTTCAACAGCTTCAATTTGAAATCCGCACTCGTGAATTTTCCTGAAAAGAAAACTTTATTTCTTATGTATGTATATTTCTTTTCTGTGGACTTACGCAATTCTAACATCCACACCACCAATTGTATCGACCCGATATTTAAAAAGGTACTTTTTCCCTCTTATCGCAACCGTCCAAAACGAGCACTGTGCGCGATCTCTGTTCATGATAAAAATGGACATATTCTTTCGATGGAGGTAGATTTGAATATAAGCTGGCTCAGGACATCGGACACTTTGAACGATTCTCTTTGATCTACGGGAGCACAGAGAGAGTTCGGTTCTAAAGCGGAAAATATATATCATTTGTAAAGTTATTTTCAAAATACTTACATTTCAGTACAACTCATGTGATGTACAACATTTTGAATAATCAGAAATGGTAGTTTTAGAAATGGAAACGAATTGGAGTCAGACATTGTTTCCTGGATAGGACCATAGAGAGCGGGGGAACAATCAATGAATAAAGCAAGCATATAGGATAATCAATAAATTATTGCAATCGCGCTCTGCTAGACTCTTGCTCAAATACGTCACATCTGTCTGCATTATACGCCTTCCTCATTTATCGAACGTTCTCCCATTTCTTCCTTTTGCTGGTAAAATGTTATATTTTCCATTTCTAAAGTTACCATTCCTGGCTATTCAAAATATTGTACACAACTTGAGTTGCACTGAAATGTAAGTATTTCATCAAAAACTTCACAAATGATATATTTTTCTGTTTTAGAATTGAGCTCTCTCTGTGCTCCCGTAGATCAAAACGATTAATGCAAAGCATCCGACACCCAGAGCCCACCCACATTGAAATAATTATTGATCAATATCGTATGTATGTTGCACTTCGGAATGGAATCAAAAAATGTTCATTCTGGTCAATCGAAACGGATGAAGAGAGACCCCTAAAATATAACCGAGTTGATACTATTGAAAACGATCGTGTTCGAGTTTTGTAAGTTTTTGAGGAAAGGGGGTTGTTTCTTGAATCTCATTTTTCCAGGAAACTCACTGAACCAAATTTCATGATCGATGGTACTCACGATCCGGAAACAGTTATGAAAGCTCTCGTGGATCACTTGAAAGATGTATTCAAAGTTCCTCTCGAAGTGAATTTTAAACCATATAAAATGGAGAATTTCTTCAGATTTCTTCCCGTTTTTCCAGTCTGCAAACGTTTTTATTTTCATGCAACTGAAGGGGTGTCAGAAGAAGAACTAAAGTACGTCAAAGATAATGTTGTTGTAGAGCAATGGGCTTATTACTACACAGCTGATAATTGAGGCTTCTTGTCTTTCATATTGATTTACTACTCAAAAGTTTAAAAATAAAGTTTGTCTTCTTGTTGTAATGGTTGATAAATCAGAGAATACATGATATCGGGTGCGGTTTTTAATCTTTTTTCCTTCATTGCAGTTAAGTAGTATAATGGAGGATTTCCCCCCCACCCCCCGGGATTTTCCCCCCGAGAATTTTTTTACAGTTGTTTTTTACAGTTGTTTTTTACAGTTGTTTTTTGAATTGTGTTTTTTACAGTTGTTTTTTACAGTTGTTTTTTGAAACTGTTTTATAGCTGTTTTTTTGAAACTGTTTTTGGAACTGTTTTTTATAGCTGTTTTTTGGAACTGTTTTTTTTAGAACTGTTCCTAATGCTGTTTTTTCAAAATTATTTCAAAAATTATTAAATTTTGTGTAAAAGCAGTTTTTGTCAAATTAATGTTTGTAATCCTTCTAAAACTTTGCCCAATTTTGTATGTCAAAAGAAAACAGATGCCGTGTAGTAAATGGGTTTACTTCAACAAACGAGTTTTACATGGAGGAGACATGGAAATTTTGAGGAGGCCCACAGTAATGGTCACCAGTGAGTATGGCAAGAAACATTTAAAATGAAAGTTTTAAATAAAATGGGGCGGAGTTAATGTTTGATTGAAAAAGGGGCGGAGCTTATATTCTAAGGTTGGGGATAATATGATCTTGACAAACTAACACTTTTTACTTCAACAAACGAGTTTTACATGGAGAACACAAAGAAATTTTGAGGAGGCCCTCTTCAACTTTGATTGTATCCTTACATTCCATACACAAGGTGATGCAGACAAATGCTCGCCCATCTCGCAATGTCACTCCCCTCTGTTTTGGAGTTCTGGGCTTTCTAGATTTCATGGAAATCATTTGTTTTCCATTCTTCCTTTTGGTTGGTGTGGCAGGCGGAGGCGATGGAGGTAGTGGAACTGAAATTGTACATTTTTTAATGAACAAGTGTGAGGGAAACATACTTTCAGATGGTGATGGCGGTGGTGGTTCTGGTTGTGGAGATGGTGATAAACTTGGTAGCCATCTATCGTATTGGACACTATAATATCCTCTGTTGACATTGGCAGGGCTTGGGTCGGGGAGTTGAGAATACATGGTCACCAGCGAGTGTGACAAGAAACGTTTGAAATGAAAGTTTAGAAATTTGAAGGGACGGAGCCAATGTCTAATTGCTCTAGATTGCAAAAGGGCGGAGTTTAAATCCTAAGATTGATAAATGAGTCGTTGAGCTCTTCAGTGACGTCATCGCCCGAGTGGAGTTTGATTAAGTAATGCAACTCGCAATTTTAAGGACATCATTAAGAGTTGGAATTCGTGATAAATGAGTTTCGGCCGTAGCAAGATGCACACAATTTGAATGACATCATATTATCCTCAATCTTCACACTGTTCCGGCAACACTCTTCTAGGAACAAAGAAAACACGGCGCCATTCCCCATTACAACTGATGGCATAACTGAAAATTTGCCTAAACCTCTATAGTCTTTATCAGCCAACTCACTTTTTTGCCATACAAAGTCTCCGGGTACTGGGTTTTGTCCAACCCATCGATATTGGTTTTCTAAAAATTAAAAAATTTCAGCATTTTTAAATTCAAACTTACCATAGAAAAACGTAAAGTTTCGTAGTACATTGTCGGGGTACTTCATGGCATATGTTTTTTTTGACAGTCTATACAAAATTGGATTGTAGCAACATCATCCTGGAGTTTGAAAGTTTTGCGGCAGCAATTACCCAAACTGAATACCATGATGCCTGGCCCGCTGAAGGGAGCTTGGAGATAAACTTCAGGCATGATTTTGCAGAATGACTATAGGCGACGAGAAAGTGAGGGGCGGAGTTTTAGACACATTTCAATTGACAAATTTCATTAATTTGAAGCAAACACTCAAGCAGACCATCTTCTGTGAGATTGACAAATGCAATCTTGTTAAATGAATCTTTTCAAAAGAGTGTTAGATTTATGTTGATAGAATATCACATTCGAACAGAAAAAAGTTGAATGTCAAAGCAATCGTCATGTTTAAAAGACAAGCCATCGAGTTTTTACGGGAGTGCAACAGACATTTACTATCAAATCGGACCCATACTGAGCAAGATATGTATGAAAACAATATAAAGAATTGGAATGGCACTGGAGTGTTTTGATGGCATAACAAAACTTAAGTGACGAGCAACATTTGGGGCAATAATTAATTACACAAAAACAAAGATGTACCCCCGTACGTTTACCTAGTGTAAAAAGTGTAATAGTAAAGAGCTTCTACGCGCACCGCGCAGCTTCTGCATCACTCTTTAGCCTATTCGACAGCGTTTATAGCCGTCTCCAAAGTTTTTGATTTTTATAGAATTCGTTTTTTCAAATAATATTTCGACACTCCAGGTTAGTTTTATTGTGCTCTGAATGCAAAAGATATTGAACAAACTCAGAACATTTCAGTTTTCCCAAATTGGATACATTTGTAAATTACAAGGATATAACTTTTGGAGAGTTGATTTGGAGAGGACACGATTTTGGTTCGAGCCGATTTGACAAATTTGGCCAAAGATAGTGTTGAAAGAAAACAACTATTCAACATGGAGAGGACTTTGATAGAGGAGGACAAGCCAAGCTCAAAAACAAACAAACGGTAGAAGCAAAAAGTTTTTGAAGCAGTGCGGACTGGCCAAGCAAAAGTGTGATGTCTGCCACGAAATCTTCTACAGCCGAGCGTGCTATGTATACACAATTCAGCCTATCCGACTCCAGAAAACCAACAAATCAATGTTTGCGGTATCAATAGTGAGTTTTTTCATAAATTTTCAGATCACTATAACCATTTTTTCAGTTGCGAAACGTGTTGCAAGTCTGTTCTACCACAACAATCACCATGATGGGAACGGAACCGGTCATCACCTACACAATTTTTGTCTTCACCGAAAAACTGAAAATGCATACAACGTCAGGGTTCCCAGATTATGTAAGTCTTTATCAAATGTTGACTTTTAGAATTTTATTTCAATTTGAACTTTTTGCTATTTTCAGTTTCATCATCATGATCTGATCTACACCGTCATAATAATTGCCTAAATCCTCCTTTACTCAAAAAATTAATTTCATTCCAAAACTTTCTACTTTACTTATATATTTTCACTTGATAAATTATGAGTATTCAATTTGAAAAATGATTCAAATACTATGGCAACACGTCCCACCACACAGTGTAATACTGGAATGAAGAGAGGATACATTCAGAGTTCCTGAGTGCGCATTCAAAAAAAAGACAACTTTCTCTTTTAGAATGGAGGGTTAGTGAGTAAGTGAGAATGACAGCTATCAAGTCAAATTTCAATTGTAAATCTCAAAATAATTCATTCAAACCCACCAGGGAATAAGACACGGATGCAGTGGATGAATCATCAGTGATTGCTCCTTTTGGGTTTCCAATCGGCTTGAAACAAGAAAACAGTTTAATCTTTAATAAACCCTAAACTTACTGTGCCGGAACTTTCAATTTGGAAAGGACGATTTTTAGACATTTCAAGTGGGTATGAATCGTTTTCCTTATGCATTTCAGGGTTTGGGCCAACTGACTCCTTGGTAGAAGCCATTTCTTCCTGCGGTGATGAAGAATCACTTGAATGCATTCAGGGGTAGGCTGGTGGATGAAAAGTTTGATCATATGCCTCATTCTATTTGTCTTGGCTCTTTTATACGCTAGGAAAAATGGGCGGCGCCTCGAGGGCCATTAATCTTATCAACGCGTGGGCGTTGGAAATGACGGCACTTTTAATCGAAATGACGTCACTTTTTGTTCGAAATAGCAGTTGGCGGAGCCGTAGAGCCATTAATCTTATCAACGCGTGGGCATTGGAAATGATGTCACTTTTCGTTAAAATGACGTCACTTTTTGTTCGAAATAGCAGTTGGCGGAGCCGTAGAGCCATTAATCTTATCAATGCGTGGGCGTTGGAAATGATGTCACTTTTCGTTGAAATGACGTCACTTTTTGTTCGAAATAGCAGTTGGCGGAGCCGTAGAGCCATTAATCTTATCAATGCGTGGGTGTTGGAAATGATGTCACTTTTCTTTGAAATGACGTCATCTTTTGAAGAACTTTATATGCACACTATGGATCGTCAAAAAGATATTGAGAGTCATGGGTATAAAGTAACGGCTATATGGGAATGTCAAATCCGTCGAGAGTTAAAGGCGAGCAAGGAAATGAGAACCTTTTTTGAACATGTGAGTTTTGTAGCTGAAAATGAGTAAAAATATTAAAATTTTAGTGTCGGCATACCCACAATCTTGTGCCTCGGGAGAGCATGTTTGGAGGTCGAACGCAACCATTTCAAGCATACGCGAAGGCGGACGAAGACCACACAATCGAATATTTGGACTATTGTAGTTTGTATCCGTGGACGAATATGAAGGGTGCCTTCTATCCGAAAGGCCAGCCAAATGTGATTAGGAGCGATTTCGAGAAAGTAGTTCCGGGAAAACCTTTGAGCTATCGTGGCATCGTGTTTTGTGACATCTTACCGCCGCTCAATCTAGAGTTTGGAGTGCTGCCTTTTCGAGCCGGAAACAAGCTGCTCTTCCCACTGTGTAGGACATGTGCCATTCAGTCTAACGGAAAACGATGCACACACAATGAGGAGAAGCAGCGCTATTTGACTGGCAGTTGGGTGTCGGAGGAGCTGAACTTGGCCATCGAGATGGGATACAAAGTGAAGAGGATCCATGAGGTGTGGCATTGGGAGGACTCCAAGTGGTTCAAAGGCGGGTTCTTTGAGAGCTTTTTGGCCCCACTCTTGAAGCTGAAGCATGAGGCTTCTGGGTGGCCGAGGCCGGACATGAGCGACGAAGATAAGCAGAAACACATTGATGCCATCTTTAAAAACGATGGAATAAGGATTTGTGCTGAGAATGTGAAAAAGAACCCGGCTCTCCGTCAATTGGCAAAGCTGTTCTTGAATAGTGCCTGGGGCAAATTTGCCCAGAATCCTCAGAAGACGGAAATTAAAATGTTCCACATTCAAGATTCTGATGGCATTTTTGCATTCTTCAACCAGGCACTTTATGAACCAACGGGATTGGTCGAGTTTGGAGCCAATCACGTCATCGTCTCTCGGGAGCCGCTCAAGGAAGGATTGGTTGGAGCCAAGTTCACCAACATTGTGTATGGCTCAATCACCACAGCAATTGCTCGACTTCGACTCTTTGAGGCAATGAGGCTTGTCGGTCAGGAGAACCTCATTTATTGCGGTAAGTTTTTTATTTCCTGAATCTTTAAAAAATGTAAATTTTCAGATACTGATTCCGTCATCTTCAAGCAAAAAATTGGAGAGGAACCACTCAAAGAATTGAAAGGAGATGGATTGGGGATGTTGACAGATGAGATTCCCGCAGGAACAAGAATCACAGAGGTTGTAACGGTGGCCCCAAAGTGCTATGCTTTGAAAATGGAAAGTGAGAATGGCAAGGTCAGCTACACTATAAAGTCCAAAGGAATGACCCTGAATTGTGCAACAATGGAGCATGTCTCTTTTGAGAAAATGAAAAAGATGGTGAGCTTTTATAATTCTTTCAAAATCAAAATTTTTAACTTTACAGATGGAGGATTATGTGGCAGGTGTGGAAGTTACACCGCTCTGCGGAACAAAGATGTCGATGAAGAGGCCGGCAAAGCGTCCGTTGGGCGAAATCACATCATCAATTTTGACAAAGAGGATGCGCCCCGTCACCGACAAGGGAGTCTTGGCTGATGAATGGACTCTTCCCTACGGCTGTCTGGATTGCGACACACAATTGGTGGAAAATTATCCACATTAAAATGTGTTTGAATTGTGTTTATATTGTGAGTGAATATTGTACAGGTTTTTTACGTGTTTTTATTGAAAATGTTTTATAAATTCAAGTGTAATATCGAGCTTTCTGGTACCCAGCTGGCCGAAGACACAGTGTAATCTTCCCATCGAACCAAGCATTCCCGCACACCTCTATGCACAGCACATCAATTCAATTTGTTCCACCAGTGTGATATGTGCACTTTGCCTGCTCTCTAGTGTAAATTCTACCCTAATCCTTATCACTATTTGTATCGACAACGTTATACAACACTGAGCGCCCGGGCAGCAATTTACTAACGCGAGAATCTCCCTTGCTCATAGCCTTGATCAAAAAACGCCTTTCGAAGCCAAACGCATATGATTTCCAACTCTGAACTAGTCATTTCACGATATTTTGATACACCTATAAAAATTTCATTCTATTTTCATGCGATGCGTGGTCACCCGTTGTAGAATGTTTTCTTCAAACATGATATGTTTTTTCAACCTTTTGTCACACACTTTATGAAAGCGACATATATTTTTCGCAAACACCCTAGATATTTTATCAATTTTGCACGTATTCTAAGTGTTTCAGTGTGTTGTTATGTCTTTGAAGAGAACATGTAGCTTCAACATCAGGGCAACGTTTCTTTTTTTACGCACCTAACGATATTTACAGTGATGCACACACTTTTTCGACAACGCATTCACATTTCCGTCACCAACCAATTAATATTTTCGCTTAATGAAAAAGAAGATTGATGATACGAGCACACATTTTTTGCACCCATGACCGTTTTTCGAGGAAAATTTCTAGTGTTTTTCACCAATTTCTTGGTTGAGACGTATGAGGCTTTATTTTTTATCGATATCCAATATTATTCGCTACAGTTTTTGTACATACGCATCTTTTTTTGAGCGGTAGTGTGCGCGGTGTACTATTTTTTATGGAGATATATAAGTCTGTCCAATAGTAGGTGCACCTTTGCTTACGATTTTTTGATGGCAGGGTTATCTTCATCAAATTAGTTCGTTTGTCTGAGCATTGTTTTTCAAATAAATTGCGCTACATCTCTAAAAGTATGTGTGCTCCCTTTAAAATTTAATACCGCTCTGAGAAAAATGGGCTCAAACTAGTAAAACTTTCGTTTTTCACTCAAAGTTATGAATTGTGCACATTTTGATTTGGTTTGTTTTCGAATTGTGAACAATTTATTCAATTGTGTTTACAAAAAATATCGAGCAATTCATTTATTTTAACAAAGGTTGCCGTGATTAGCATTCATACAGATAGATTTTGCAGAAGACTCGTATAGACGGATGGCTCTATGATAGTTAGGAATGATGTATAGTAGCTGTATTCAGAAGAAACATGTATATAGAAAGTTATGGTTATTTTGAGTCGGGGGCCTAGGTATTTTTTGCAAAAAAAAGAACTATGGGTATGTCTTGTTCTTCAAAGCAACTTTCTCATATAGAAATCTTGGACTACAAATCCTTGCTCACAGGCGTTTATTGAACAAATCATCAATTATGTGACTGGTGTTGACATCACTTCACTGTATGGAACTCCTGGCACCCATACTGGCAAAAAGGATGTCAAAAAACTAGTGGAAAATCTACTTTCTTAACTCTAAGTAGATTGTGTCTATCTTGTGTTTACATCGTTTGAGTTTTACTTTTGTTATATTGTTAATAAAAAAATTGTTTCAGGCTAGTGTAAAATTGGGCTTTTTGGAATCCAGCTGTTTGCGGACTCTGTATATCTGCCTCCATCCAAATAGACACTCTTGCACTCCTCGGCGTTTCCTCTCTGAAATCACTGATCATTGCGTGGGTGCATGATGAAAAATTATGTCACTTCTAGTAGTTCATCTTTAACATGTCGATGAAAGAAAGGTCGTAATCTGGTATTGGTACCTGAAGCGATGTCACCTGTGCCAAGAATCAGAGTGCCAAAAAAAATAAAATGGTGTAATGTATTGGGTCGGAAGTTGCCGCAGGTCCCTTTGATATCAGAGAGGGGACATATGCCGTTTCCACAAATGACGTCATGTTTTCGATTGACAGCTGTTGACAAGCCCCTTCGACATCAGAGAAGCGAAATTTATCAAATCGCAGTGTGCCGTGAATTAAAATGACGTCACTTTTCGTGAAATGCGATCAGTCCAAAGCCAATAGGACAATCAGTAGGCTCATTAATCTTATCAGTGCTTTGGTGTTTGATGAAAATGATGTCATGGGTGGTACATTAGGACTACTAATCTTATCAATGCATCCGCAATGTCCGCATCACTGCACATGATCTTTTTACAAGAGTCTCTCTCAGTGTATACAGATGTCTGAAAATCGTCAAAAAACAGTCAAAAATATGAGCTCAAAATGTCACATTTCACACCGAACTGTCTATTTGTGTATCCAGATATTTCATCTGCCCTAGTTGATATCTGTGTGTACGAGGTTAGTGATCATATACTTCATTCAATTTGCCATGTCTCTTTTATATGCTGAGAAAAAAGGGTGGAGTCATAGGACCATCAATCTTATCAATGCGTGGGCGTTGGAAATGACGTCACTTTAATCAAAGTGACGTCATTTTAATCAAATTTTAATCAAAATGACGTCACTTTGATTAAAGTGACGTCATTTCCAACGCCCACGCATTGATAAGATTGATGGTCCTATGACTCCACCCTTTTTTCTCAGCATATAAAAGAGACATGGCAAATTGAATGAAGTATATGATCACTAACCTCGTACACACAGATATCAACTAGGGCAGATGAAATATCTGGATACACAAATAGACAGTTCGGTGTGAAATGTGACATTTTGAGCTCATATTTTTGACTGTTTTTTGACGATTTTCAGACATCTGTATACACTGAGAGAGACTCTTGTAAAAAGATCATGTGCAGTGATGCGGACATTGCGGATGCATTGATAAGATTAGTAGTCCTAATGTACCACCCATGACATCATTTTCATCAAACACCAAAGCACTGATAAGATTAATGAGCCTACTGATTGTCCTATTGGCTTTGGACTGATCGCATTTCACGAAAAGTGACGTCATTTTAATTCACGGCACACTGCGATTTGATAAATTTCGCTTCTCTGATGTCGAAGGGGCTTGTCAACAGCTGTCAATCGAAAACATGACGTCATTTGTGGAAACGGCATATGTCCCCTCTCTGATATCAAAGGGACCTGCGGCAACTTCCGACCCAATACATTACACCATTTTATTTTTTTTGGCACTCTGATTCTTGGCACAGGTGACATCGCTTCAGGTACCAATACCAGATTACGACCTTTCTTTCATCGACATGTTAAAGATGAACTACTAGAAGTGACATAATTTTTCATCATGCACCCACGCAATGATCAGTGATTTCAGAGAGGAAACGCCGAGGAGTGCAAGAGTGTCTATTTGGATGGAGGCAGATATACAGAGTCCGCAAACAGCTGGATTCCAAAAAGCCCAATTTTACACTAGCCTGAAACAATTTTTTTATTAACAATATAACAAAAGTAAAACTCAAACGATGTAAACACAAGATAGACACAATCTACTTAGAGTTAAGAAAGTAGATTTTCCACTAGTTTTTTGACATCCTTTTTGCCAGTATGGGTGCCAGGAGTTCCATACAGTGAAGTGATGTCAACACCAGTCACATAATTGATGATTTGTTCAATAAACGCCTGTGAGCAAGGATTTGTAGTCCAAGATTTCTATATGAGAAAGTTGCTTTGAAGAACAAGACATACCCATAGTTCTTTTTTTTGCAAAAAATACCTAGGCCCCCGACTCAAAATAACCATAACTTTCTATATACATGTTTCTTCTGAATACAGCTACTATACATCATTCCTAACTATCATAGAGCCATCCGTCTATACGAGTCTTCTGCAAAATCTATCTGTATGAATGCTAATCACGGCAACCTTTGTTAAAATAAATGAATTGCTCGATATTTTTTGTAAACACAATTGAATAAATTGTTCACAATTCGAAAACAAACCAAATCAAAATGTGCACAATTCATAACTTTGAGTGAAAAACGAAAGTTTTACTAGTTTGAGCCCATTTTTCTCAGAGCGGTATTAAATTTTAAAGGGAGCACACATACTTTTAGAGATGTAGCGCAATTTATTTGAAAAACAATGCTCAGACAAACGAACTAATTTGATGAAGATAACCCTGCCATCAAAAAATCGTAAGCAAAGGTGCACCTACTATTGGACAGACTTATATATCTCCATAAAAAATAGTACACCGCGCACACTACCGCTCAAAAAAAGATGCGTATGTACAAAAACTGTAGCGAATAATATTGGATATCGATAAAAAATAAAGCCTCATACGTCTCAACCAAGAAATTGGTGAAAAACACTAGAAATTTTCCTCGAAAAACGGTCATGGGTGCAAAAAATGTGTGCTCGTATCATCAATCTTCTTTTTCATTAAGCGAAAATATTAATTGGTTGGTGACGGAAATGTGAATGCGTTGTCGAAAAAGTGTGTGCATCACTGTAAATATCGTTAGGTGCGTAAAAAAAGAAACGTTGCCCTGATGTTGAAGCTACATGTTCTCTTCAAAGACATAACAACACACTGAAACACTTAGAATACGTGCAAAATTGATAAAATATCTAGGGTGTTTGCGAAAAATATATGTCGCTTTCATAAAGTGTGTGACAAAAGGTTGAAAAAACATATCATGTTTGAAGAAAACATTCTACAACGGGTGACCACGCATCGCATGAAAATAGAATGAAATTTTTATAGGTGTATCAAAATATCGTGAAATGACTAGTTCAGAGTTGGAAATCATATGCGTTTGGCTTCGAAAGGCGTTTTTTGATCAAGGCTATGAGCAAGGGAGATTCTCGCGTTAGTAAATTGCTGCCCGGGCGCTCAGTGTTGTATAACGTTGTCGATACAAATAGTGATAAGGATTAGGGTAGAATTTACACTAGAGAGCAGGCAAAGTGCACATATCACACTGGTGGAACAAATTGAATTGATGTGCTGTGCATAGAGGTGTGCGGGAATGCTTGGTTCGATGGGAAGATTACACTGTGTCTTCGGCCAGCTGGGTACCAGAAAGCTCGATATTACACTTGAATTTATAAAACATTTTCAATAAAAACACGTAAAAAACCTGTACAATATTCACTCACAATATAAACACAATTCAAACACATTTTAATGTGGATAATTTTCCACCAATTGTGTGTCGCAATCCAGACAGCCGTAGGGAAGAGTCCATTCATCAGCCAAGACTCCCTTGTCGGTGACGGGGCGCATCCTCTTTGTCAAAATTGATGATGTGATTTCGCCCAACGGACGCTTTGCCGGCCTCTTCATCGACATCTTTGTTCCGCAGAGCGGTGTAACTTCCACACCTGCCACATAATCCTCCATCTGTAAAGTTAAAAATTTTGATTTTGAAAGAATTATAAAAGCTCACCATCTTTTTCATTTTCTCAAAAGAGACATGCTCCATTGTTGCACAATTCAGGGTCATTCCTTTGGACTTTATAGTGTAGCTGACCTTGCCATTCTCACTTTCCATTTTCAAAGCATAGCACTTTGGGGCCACCGTTACAACCTCTGTGATTCTTGTTCCTGCGGGAATCTCATCTGTCAACATCCCCAATCCATCTCCTTTCAATTCTTTGAGTGGTTCCTCTCCAATTTTTTGCTTGAAGATGACGGAATCAGTATCTGAAAATTTACATTTTTTAAAGATTCAGGAAATAAAAAACTTACCGCAATAAATGAGGTTCTCCTGACCGACAAGCCTCATTGCCTCAAAGAGTCGAAGTCGAGCAATTGCTGTGGTGATTGAGCCATACACAATGTTGGTGAACTTGGCTCCAACCAATCCTTCCTTGAGCGGCTCCCGAGAGACGATGACGTGATTGGCTCCAAACTCGACCAATCCCGTTGGTTCATAAAGTGCCTGGTTGAAGAATGCAAAAATGCCATCAGAATCTTGAATGTGGAACATTTTAATTTCCGTCTTCTGAGGATTCTGGGCAAATTTGCCCCAGGCACTATTCAAGAACAGCTTTGCCAATTGACGGAGAGCCGGGTTCTTTTTCACATTCTCAGCACAAATCCTTATTCCATCGTTTTTAAAGATGGCATCAATGTGTTTCTGCTTATCTTCGTCGCTCATGTCCGGCCTCGGCCACCCAGAAGCCTCATGCTTCAGCTTCAAGAGTGGGGCCAAAAAGCTCTCAAAGAACCCGCCTTTGAACCACTTGGAGTCCTCCCAATGCCACACCTCATGGATCCTCTTCACTTTGTATCCCATCTCGATGGCCAAGTTCAGCTCCTCCGACACCCAACTGCCAGTCAAATAGCGCTGCTTCTCCTCATTGTGTGTGCATCGTTTTCCGTTAGACTGAATGGCACATGTCCTACACAGTGGGAAGAGCAGCTTGTTTCCGGCTCGAAAAGGCAGCACTCCAAACTCTAGATTGAGCGGCGGTAAGATGTCACAAAACACGATGCCACGATAGCTCAAAGGTTTTCCCGGAACTACTTTCTCGAAATCGCTCCTAATCACATTTGGCTGGCCTTTCGGATAGAAGGCACCCTTCATATTCGTCCACGGATACAAACTACAATAGTCCAAATATTCGATTGTGTGGTCTTCGTCCGCCTTCGCGTATGCTTGAAATGGTTGCGTTCGACCTCCAAACATGCTCTCCCGAGGCACAAGATTGTGGGTATGCCGACACTAAAATTTTAATATTTTTACTCATTTTCAGCTACAAAACTCACATGTTCAAAAAAGGTTCTCATTTCCTTGCTCGCCTTTAACTCTCGACGGATTTGACATTCCCATATAGCCGTTACTTTATACCCATGACTCTCAATATCTTTTTGACGATCCATAGTGTGCATATAAAGTTCTTCAAAAGATGACGTCATTTCAAAGAAAAGTGACATCATTTCCAACACCCACGCATTGATAAGATTAATGGCTCTACGGCTCCGCCAACTGCTATTTCGAACAAAAAGTGACGTCATTTCAACGAAAAGTGACATCATTTCCAACGCCCACGCATTGATAAGATTAATGGCTCTACGGCTCCGCCAACTGCTATTTCGAACAAAAAGTGACGTCATTTTAACGAAAAGTGACATCATTTCCAATGCCCACGCGTTGATAAGATTAATGGCTCTACGGCTCCGCCAACTGCTATTTCGAACAAAAAGTGACGTCATTTTAACGAAAAGTGACATCATTTCCAATGCCCACGCGTTGATAAGATTAATGGCTCTACGGCTCCGCCAACTGCTATTTCGAACAAAAAGTGACGTCATTTTAACGAAAAGTGACATCATTTCCAACGCCCACGCATTGATAAGATTAATGGCTCTACGGCTCCGCCAACTGCTATTTCGAACAAAAAGTGACGTCATTTTAACGAAAAGTGACATCATTTCCAACGCCCACGCATTGATAAGATTAATGGCTCTACGGCTCCGCCAACTGCTATTTCGAACAAAAAGTGACGTCATTTTAACGAAAAGTGACATCATTTCCAATGCCCACGCGTTGATAAGATTAATGGCTCTACGGCTCCGCCAACTGCTATTTCGAACAAAAAGTGACGTCATTTTAACGAAAAGTGACATCATTTCCAATGCCCACGCATTGATAAGATTAATGGCTCTACGGCTCCGCCAACTGCTATTTCGAACAAAAAGTGACGTCATTTCAAAGAAAAGTGACATCATTTCCAACGCCCACGCATTGATAAGATTAATGGCTCTACGGCTCCGCCAACTGCTATTTCGAACAAAAAGTGACGTCATTTTAACGAAAAGTGACATCATTTCCAACGCCCACGCATTGATAAGATTAATGGCTCTACGGCTCCGCCAACTGCTATTTCGAACAAAAAGTGACGTCATTTTAACGAAAAGTGACATCATTTCCAATGCCCACGCGTTGATAAGATTAATGGCTCTACGGCTCCGCCAACTGCTATTTCGAACAAAAAGTGACGTCATTTCGATTAAAAGTGCCGTCATTTCCAACGCCCACGCGTTGATAAGATTAATGGCCCTCGAGGCGCCGCCCATTTTTCCTAGCGTATAAAAGAGCCAAGACAAATAGAATGAGGCATATGATCAAACTTTTCATCCACCAGCCTACCCCTGAATGCATTCAAGTGATTCTTCATCACCGCAGGAAGAAATGGCTTCTACCAAGGAGTCAGTTGGCCCAAACCCTGAAATGCATAAGGAAAACGATTCATACCCACTTGAAATGTCTAAAAATCGTCCTTTCCAAATTGAAAGTTCCGGCACAGTAAGTTTAGGGTTTATTAAAGATTAAACTGTTTTCTTGTTTCAAGCCGATTGGAAACCCAAAAGGAGCAATCACTGATGATTCATCCACTGCATCCGTGTCTTATTCCCTGGTGGGTTTGAATGAATTATTTTGAGATTTACAATTGAAATTTGACTTGATAGCTGTCATTCTCACTTACTCACTAACCCTCCATTCTAAAAGAGAAAGTTGTCTTTTTTTTGAATGCGCACTCAGGAACTCTGAATGTATCCTCTCTTCATTCCAGTATTACACTGTGTGGTGGGACGTGTTGCCATAGTATTTGAATCATTTTTCAAATTGAATACTCATAATTTATCAAGTGAAAATATATAAGTAAAGTAGAAAGTTTTGGAATGAAATTAATTTTTTGAGTAAAGGAGGATTTAGGCAATTATTATGACGGTGTAGATCAGATCATGATGATGAAACTGAAAATAGCAAAAAGTTCAAATTGAAATAAAATTCTAAAAGTCAACATTTGATAAAGACTTACATAATCTGGGAACCCTGACGTTGTATGCATTTTCAGTTTTTCGGTGAAGACAAAAATTGTGTAGGTGATGACCGGTTCCGTTCCCATCATGGTGATTGTTGTGGTAGAACAGACTTGCAACACGTTTCGCAACTGAAAAAATGGTTATAGTGATCTGAAAATTTATGAAAAAACTCACTATTGATACCGCAAACATTGATTTGTTGGTTTTCTGGAGTCGGATAGGCTGAATTGTGTATACATAGCACGCTCGGCTGTAGAAGATTTCGTGGCAGACATCACACTTTTGCTTGGCCAGTCCGCACTGCTTCAAAAACTTTTTGCTTCTACCGTTTGTTTGTTTTTGAGCTTGGCTTGTCCTCCTCTATCAAAGTCCTCTCCATGTTGAATAGTTGTTTTCTTTCAACACTATCTTTGGCCAAATTTGTCAAATCGGCTCGAACCAAAATCGTGTCCTCTCCAAATCAACTCTCCAAAAGTTATATCCTTGTAATTTACAAATGTATCCAATTTGGGAAAACTGAAATGTTCTGAGTTTGTTCAATATCTTTTGCATTCAGAGCACAATAAAACTAACCTGGAGTGTCGAAATATTATTTGAAAAAACGAATTCTATAAAAATCAAAAACTTTGGAGACGGCTATAAACGCTGTCGAATAGGCTAAAGAGTGATGCAGAAGCTGCGCGGTGCGCGTAGAAGCTCTTTACTATTACACTTTTTACACTAGGTAAACGTACGGGGGTACATCTTTGTTTTTGTGTAATTAATTATTGCCCCAAATGTTGCTCGTCACTTAAGTTTTGTTATGCCATCAAAACACTCCAGTGCCATTCCAATTCTTTATATTGTTTTCATACATATCTTGCTCAGTATGGGTCCGATTTGATAGTAAATGTCTGTTGCACTCCCGTAAAAACTCGATGGCTTGTCTTTTAAACATGACGATTGCTTTGACATTCAACTTTTTTCTGTTCGAATGTGATATTCTATCAACATAAATCTAACACTCTTTTGAAAAGATTCATTTAACAAGATTGCATTTGTCAATCTCACAGAAGATGGTCTGCTTGAGTGTTTGCTTCAAATTAATGAAATTTGTCAATTGAAATGTGTCTAAAACTCCGCCCCTCACTTTCTCGTCGCCTATAGTCATTCTGCAAAATCATGCCTGAAGTTTATCTCCAAGCTCCCTTCAGCGGGCCAGGCATCATGGTATTCAGTTTGGGTAATTGCTGCCGCAAAACTTTCAAACTCCAGGATGATGTTGCTACAATCCAATTTTGTATAGACTGTCAAAAAAAACATATGCCATGAAGTACCCCGACAATGTACTACGAAACTTTACGTTTTTCTATGGTAAGTTTGAATTTAAAAATGCTGAAATTTTTTAATTTTTAGAAAACCAATATCGATGGGTTGGACAAAACCCAGTACCCGGAGACTTTGTATGGCAAAAAAGTGAGTTGGCTGATAAAGACTATAGAGGTTTAGGCAAATTTTCAGTTATGCCATCAGTTGTAATGGGGAATGGCGCCGTGTTTTCTTTGTTCCTAGAAGAGTGTTGCCGGAACAGTGTGAAGATTGAGGATAATATGATGTCATTCAAATTGTGTGCATCTTGCTACGGCCGAAACTCATTTATCACGAATTCCAACTCTTAATGATGTCCTTAAAATTGCGAGTTGCATTACTTAATCAAACTCCACTCGGGCGATGACGTCACTGAAGAGCTCAACGACTCATTTATCAATCTTAGGATTTAAACTCCGCCCTTTTGCAATCTAGAGCAATTAGACATTGGCTCCGTCCCTTCAAATTTCTAAACTTTCATTTCAAACGTTTCTTGTCACACTCGCTGGTGACCATGTATTCTCAACTCCCCGACCCAAGCCCTGCCAATGTCAACAGAGGATATTATAGTGTCCAATACGATAGATGGCTACCAAGTTTATCACCATCTCCACAACCAGAACCACCACCGCCATCACCATCTGAAAGTATGTTTCCCTCACACTTGTTCATTAAAAAATGTACAATTTCAGTTCCACTACCTCCATCGCCTCCGCCTGCCACACCAACCAAAAGGAAGAATGGAAAACAAATGATTTCCATGAAATCTAGAAAGCCCAGAACTCCAAAACAGAGGGGAGTGACATTGCGAGATGGGCGAGCATTTGTCTGCATCACCTTGTGTATGGAATGTAAGGATACAATCAAAGTTGAAGAGGGCCTCCTCAAAATTTCTTTGTGTTCTCCATGTAAAACTCGTTTGTTGAAGTAAAAAGTGTTAGTTTGTCAAGATCATATTATCCCCAACCTTAGAATATAAGCTCCGCCCCTTTTTCAATCAAACATTAACTCCGCCCCATTTTATTTAAAACTTTCATTTTAAATGTTTCTTGCCATACTCACTGGTGACCATTACTGTGGGCCTCCTCAAAATTTCCATGTCTCCTCCATGTAAAACTCGTTTGTTGAAGTAAACCCATTTACTACACGGCATCTGTTTTCTTTTGACATACAAAATTGGGCAAAGTTTTAGAAGGATTACAAACATTAATTTGACAAAAACTGCTTTTACACAAAATTTAATAATTTTTGAAATAATTTTGAAAAAACAGCATTAGGAACAGTTCTAAAAAAAACAGTTCCAAAAAACAGCTATAAAAAACAGTTCCAAAAACAGTTTCAAAAAAACAGCTATAAAACAGTTTCAAAAAACAACTGTAAAAAACAACTGTAAAAAACACAATTCAAAAAACAACTGTAAAAAACAACTGTAAAAAACAACTGTAAAAAAATTCTCGGGGGGAAAATCCCGGGGGGTGGGGGGGAAATCCTCCATTATACTACTCAGTTACCGTACTATCTTCCAGAGAAGTTGCTGCCTTTTGAGATTTTTAAAAGTTCACTGAACAACTAACTTTTCTAGACATTCTGTTTGCTCTTCTAAATGCTCTACTAATCACGCTGATTCTAATCAGAGTCATGGAAAATGACCAGGAGATGACTAGTGGCGAATTTTGATCATGTTGGAGGTACCATTATAATACAGGTGCCGTTGTATGACAGTTTTTACGGTTTCTGAAAAATATTGATGTTGTGTCTATTCAGGCAGCTATTATTGTGACCTAATCCGGGAAAGTTGTTTACAAAAGCGAGTGACGCACAGGGAAAATAGCTATTTCTCAAGAAACATTCAGTGGGCCAGACTTGTGGTATGCACCCAGTACATCAGTGTTCACCAGAGCTGTGTAGAATTCCTTCCGTCTTCCAACTTCAGTTTTGAAAATGTCACTTCCAGCTTCCGTGTAAAATCTTCTAAAAATTTTTGAATTTTCGACAGAAATTTTGGCTCGTACAAAAAAGTTGTCAACTTCAAAAATAGAGCACTGTTTTTGATATGTACGATTTATAAAAAAGGAACTTTGTTGGACGAGCAGTGATACCATGACAACCTCTTAAAAATGAACATTTTCAAATCAAAAAGATCAAATTTTATGTGTTACTGCACGATACTGTAGTCATGTTATACTATTCAGAAACATTGATAGAGGAACTGCAAAAACAAAAACTGGGAGGTGCTGGCAGTGTTTGAGAAAAACCTTTGAAATTGTTCAGTTGTTCTGGGAAATGAAAAAAAAAAACATTTATATAATTACACAGCAAGATTTTTTAAAACATAAACAAGGGAGCTTAACATCTAACTAAGGAAGGCCCTCGACTCGGTCTGGAATTATGGTACGTGATCTATATCATTGGAAAGCTGAGAAAATGCTGATTCCAAATATATATTCAGTTTTTGCCCTCGAGGCCTAGTATTCGAGAAAAACAAGGTCAAAGTTAGAAAAAGACAAATTATTGCCTTTTTAACACGCGAAAATCGCAAAAAAATTTCAAAACATTTTTCGCTTGTTAAAAAGGCAATAATTTGTCTTTTTTCTAACTTTGACCTTGTTTTTCTCGAATACCAGACCTTGAGGGCAAAAACTGAATATATATTTGGAATCAGCATTTTCTCAGCTTTTCAATGATATAGATCACGTACCATAACACCAGGCCGAGTCGAGGGCCTTCCCTAGTAAGAGCTGTGGTTCAGTACATTTACACAGCGAAAGAGAATAAACAAAGGGTAATTTGTGCAATTTTTAATTAGTTTCAAGAAATAACAAATCAACAGAATTAAAATTACTTCTCAGATGTGTAATATTCAGCCCACCACTCCACAACTACATTATCTTTAATAAACTGCAACTCCTCTCCAGATATCTTATCAATGCCGTAGAAAAAGAAACGATAACAGACTGGAAAAATGGGAAGAAATCTGCGATAATTCTCAATTTCAGTTAGTTTGAAATATACTGTAAGCGGTAATTTGAATACGTCTTTCAAGTGATCTACAAGAGTTTTAATGAAATTCTCTGGCTGTCGTGGAGCGTAGATAAGGAAGCATGAGTCGTTGAATTTTCTGGAAAATAATGAAGTAATAAATCATTTGCTTTAGAAAAATGTAGCTCCAGAATTTCAGCAAAACTTGAATGGCTATGAGCTGAAAAATATACCAAAGTGTAGATTTCGACGAGTCCATCTCCGTGGCTTACTACGGGCCGGATGGCTATTCGTTAATGTGCCGCGGGCCGGGCTAGAAAGGCTCGTGTTTTTTGGCACTTTTGCCCGGCCCGCGGCACATTAACGAATAGTTATCCGGCCCGTAGCAGAGATGTTGGAAAGTGAAAATTTTCTTATCCGGAAGTCGGATGTCGGAAGTAAAATAAACACCCGGAAGTCGGAAGTCGGAATTTCCAACAACACTGGCCCCAGGGTTGGGAAATTCCGGGCCGGCCCAGACTCCTCAACCTCAGCCCGGCCCGGCTTCAAAAATGAGCACAATTTTTTCACAATTTTTTGAAAATTTTTATAAAATAATAGTTGAAATTCTTGTACGCTTCAGTTTTTATCGGTTTTCCATAAAATTGTAGAAAATTCGACGTTTTTTTGCAAAAAATCAAAAAAATTTTCAAAAAATTTTCAACAATATTCAAATTTCTACAGGAGCCGGGCCGAAGAAAATTTTTCAGTCGGCCCGGCCCGGAATTTCCCAACCCTGACTGGCCCGTAGTAGGTCACAGACATAGAACTCGTCGAGATCTACAATTTGGTATATTTATCAGCTAATAATATTTATTTTAATGCGAGTTACGAGGCGGCCCGTGTCGGCCCGCGTCGGCCCGTTGACAAGTATGTTTAAACTTTTTTATTCATCATTTGAAGCTTTTATCAGTAAAAATACCCTAAAAACAGAGTTTGGAGTGTCGTTGTCTCCGGTATTCTTCGAAATTCTCCGACTTTTTTTTCGGAGAATTTCGGAGAATTTCTCCGAAAAAAGTCGGAGAATCGGAGATGTCGGATATCTGATTCTCCGACTCCGAGCAAGCCTGGTTGACCCATGTCGGGCCCGTTTTGCAAGTATGCTTTAAATAAAGAGATGACTCACATCACTTTAACATTAACTCCCCCCAGATCATCGTCCCGGTAGAGATGTCGGAATGATTCCACTTCTAGTTCCGTCTTGATGGACCAACTCAAGCAATCTTCCATTCTATTCTTAAGTGTTACATACATACGAAGTCGATCGATAGTTATTTCAATGTCGGTAAGGCCCGGATGACGAATGCTTTGCATTAATCTTTTGGATCTACGGGAGCACATAGAGAGTTCGGTTCTAAATTAGAAAAATATATCATTTTTGAGGTTTTTTATAAAAATACTTACATTTCAGTACAACTCATGTGATGTACAGTATTTTGAATAGCCAGAAATGGTAGTTTTAGAAATGGAAACGAAGGCATCATTCTATTGAAAAGGAATCAATGAATATAGGAGACACAACGTCTTCAAACAAGAGTCCAGCAGAGCGTACTTGCAACAATTTATTGATTGTGTCCCTACGAAGCGGAGGACAGTGTTATCTTCAGAAAAATGGTTGAGTCTTCTAGTTTCCCATTTCTAAAGCTTCCATTCCTAGCTATCCAAAATGTTGTACATTGTATGAGCTGCACCGAAATGTGAGTTTTCATTTTATTTGTATTTTGAAAACGGTATCTACTTTTTCCAACACTGAAATGCTTAGAATTCATTCGATTCTCTTCAATATAAGTCTCTTCGTTTTCAGAACCGAACTCTCCCTGTGCTCTCGTAGATCAAAACGGTTAATGCAAAGCATTCGACACCCAGGACTCACTCGTATTGAAATAACTATTGATCGACTTCGTATGTATATCGCACTTCTGAAAGGACTTGAAATCTGTTCAATTTGGAGCGTGACAAAAGAGTTATTCTCGACAACAGATTATCGTGAAGACGTTATTGATAAGGTTTCCATTCGAATTCTGTGAGTTCTTATTTTTCAATAGATTTATTTGACCGGACTGTACAATCAAGTACATGCTTATTATGTATCACTATCAGGGCTGGGCAAATTATTTGTTTGATTATTTGAATTATTTGAAATTTGGGTTAAAAGTCAAATAAATTGCTTCAAATAATTATTTGAACTTTTTTTTCAAACAAATTGTTTGACCAAATAATGTTTGACAAATTCATATCAAATAAAATTATTTGACCAAATTATTTGAAAATTTTCAAATAATTTGAAACCAATTTCTTTGTATCATTTATGAATTTTTCTCTTCAAACTGCCGAATGGTTAGGGGAAAATAATTACTTCGAACTCGAGAAAGTCTGTCAGGACGGAAAATTTAACAAAAAATAGTATTTTTCCTTGATTTTTACATGTTTTAAAATATAACGTACTGTTTTTTTTTCTTTTTACTGCCTTTTTATTGGCAATAAAACATTTTCTTGAGTTGTTTGAAATTATTTGAAATTATTTGATTATTTGAGAAAAAATTTCAAATAATGTTTGGTCAAATAAATTATTTGAAAAATAAATTCAAATATTATTTGATCAAATAAACTGTTTGGAAAAAATATTCAAACATTATTTGGTCAAACAATTTATTTGACCTCTCAAACAATGCCCAGCCCTGATCACTATATTGTTTTTCAGACGTCTTGGAAACTCCAACTTTCAAATCGATGCACCAACTCAACCGGAGAAAGCAATAAAAGCTCTTGTAGATCACATGAAAGACGTGTTCAAACTACCGCTTACAGTGATGTTCGAGCCATTTGGATTAGAGAATTATCGCAGATTTCTTCCCATTTTTCCAGTTTGTTATCGTTTGTATGTGTACAGTTCTGATAAGATATCAGAAGAAGAATTGCAGTTCATCAAAGATAATGTGGTTGTAGAGTGGCAGGCTGAATTTTACAAATCAAAGAAGTAATTTATTCACTTATTTTGTTGATGTACTGTTTCATTTCTACAGAATTAAGTGCCGTTACGGCTCATGTCTTTGTCTTTTCAATTTCTTCCTGTTTTTACGGCTCGTAAATGTTGTATCCTCTGCATTTGTTAAAAATTGATTAATTTTTTTTGGTGTTTATTTACTTGTTCAGTTTTTACCATCTCAAAAAGTGTTATCTCAACCCTGCAGCTATTATTCTTATATATAAAACGCACTGTCAATCCGTCGTAATTCCCTCAACTTTTGATATGTAATTTACACCGCTTTCATTTCAAACAACTTTTTTCCTCTGATAAATAAAAAAGAAATTGCCAGGTAATTTGTTCCTTACAATCAATAAACTAATGCAAGCGCGCTCTGCTAGACATCTGTCTCCACTATATACCTTCCTCATTTATCGAGCGTTCTCCCATTTCTTCCTTTTGCTGGTAAAATGTTATATTTTCCATTTCTAAAGCTTCCATTCCTACCAATTCAAAATATTGTACACAACTTGAGTTGTACTGAAATGTAAGTATTTTATCAAAAACTTCACAAATGATATATTTTTCTGTTTTAGAATTGAGCTCTCTCTGTGCTCCCGTAGATCAAAACGATTAATGCAAAGCATCCGACACCCAGAGCCCACCCACATTGAAATAATTATTGATCAATATCGTATGTATGTTGCACTTCGGAATGGAATCAAACAATGTTTATTCTGGTCAATCAGAACGGAATCGCATATAAAATATAACCGAGTTGATACTATTGAAAACGTTCGTGTTCGAGTTTTGTCAGTTTTTGAGGAATAATAATTGTTTCTTGAATCTCATTTTTCCAGGAAACTCACTGGACCAAATTTCATGATCGATGGTACTCACGAGCCAGAAACAGTTCTAAAAGCTCTCGTGGATCACTTGAAAGATGTATTCAAAGTTCCTCTCGAAGTGAATTTTAAACCATATAAAATGGAGAATTTCTTCAGATTTCTCCCCGTTTTTCCAGTCTGCAAACGTTTTTATTTTCATGCGACTCAAGGGGTGTCAGAAGAAGAACTAAAGTACGTTAAGGATAATGTTGTTGTAGAACAACAGGCTTATTACTACACAGCTGATAATTAAGGCTTCTTGTCTTTCATATTGATTTACTACTCAAAAGTTTAAAAATAAAGTTTGTCTTCTTGTTGAAATAGATGAATAATAAGAAAAGATACATGATATCGGATGCGGTTTTTAATCCTTTTTCCTTTATTGCAGTTACCGTAAAAAACTGTATTATAACGACATGCTGTTATATTTTTCAACTACCTTCCAGAGAAGTTGCTGCCTTTTGAGACTTTTAAAATTTCACTGAACAACTTTTCTAGACATTCTGTTTGCTCTTCTAAATGCTCTACTAATCACGCTGATTCTAATCAGAGTTATGGAAAATGACCAGGAGATGACTAGTGGCGAATTTTGATCATGTTGGAGGTACCATTATAATACATGTGCCGTTGTATGACAGTTTTTACGGTTTCTGAAAAATATTGATGTTGTGTCTATTCTTGCAGCTATTATTTTGATCTAATCCGGGAAAATTGTTTACAAAAGCGAGAGACGCACAGGGAAAATAGCTATTTCTCAAGAAACATTCAGTGGGCCAGACTTGTGGTATGCACCCAGTACATCAGTGTTCACCAGAGCTGTGTAGAATTCCTTCCGTCTTCCAACTTCAGTTTTGAAAATGTCACTTCCAGCTTCCGTGTAAAATCTTCTGAAAATTTTTGAATTTTCGACAGAAATTTTGGCTCGTACAAAAAAGTTGTCCACTTCAAAAATAGAGCACTGTTTTTGATATATACAATTTATAGCCACTGGTTTTAATTCAAAAGTTGAAAATTTCAGTTTTAAGAAGTGGCCTAGGATCCGACAACTCGGCCATCACGGTATCTCACCACGAAAATGATGACACATCGAGTGCTACCGTATTATTTTGGAGCGAGAAATTTGAATTTTATTTTCATTTTTCGCCTTAAAATAAAAATTCAAACTTCCCGCTTCAAAAATCTTACGGTAGCACTCGTTTCTCCCTGTGTCATCATTTTCGTGGTGAGATACCGCGATGGCCGAGTTGTCGGATCCTAGGCCACTTCTTAAAACTGAAATTTTCAACTTTTGAATTAAAACCAGTGGCAAATGCGCTCTAATGATAATCGAATGTGAAAATTCTGTAAAAATTACGGAAATTTCACACCGATTATCAATAGAGCGCATTTCGTCACGCGTAGGCGGAAGCTATGCCCAAATTTACATTTTTTGCAGATAACGCGCTCTAATGATAATTTATTTTAAAAAATTGCGACTTTTTTCAAATAATCGGTGAAAAATGCGCTCCAATAATAATTTGGTGAAAAATCCCGTCAAAATCTTGTAGCTATTCTCTATAGAGCGCGTTTGTGGCCAATTTTTTAAATTTTGAATGCAACCCAGTGGCAAATGCGCTCTATTGATAAACTGATGTGAAAATCCAGGAATTTTCCCATCAGATTATCAATAGAGCGCATTTAGTCACGCGTAGGCGGAAGCTATGCCCAAATTTTTTTTCGATAAGGTAGGTTGCAAAAGTGGGCGGAGCGATTTTTTTTTCAGAAAATCAGAAAATTTTTTTTTTCAAAATCCAAATTTTTTAATGCAAATTTTTTTCAGAACATGTTGCACCCAATCGAGTTCCCAACTTCGATGAGAACGACAACAAACTGAAGTCTTCCTCGGAAATCACACCGCCGCCGACGAAAAAAATGAAGACGGAGGAGGCTCCGCCCCCCACTCAGCCGCCACTCATCAAAATGTTGATTAGTTTCAAGAGAGAGCGTCAGGGTAAGTGTGGTGGCCTAGGAAACCAAAACTCGGCCATGGGTGAAAATTTGGATTTCTAGGCCACCATTATTCAAGATGGCCTAGGAAACCAAAACTCGTAATTTTAGATTTTTAGTCCACCAGTTTTTTTTAGTGGCCTAGGAATCCAAAACTCGGCCATAGATGATTTTGACTCGATTTTGCTCGTTTTTTGCCCGGAAAACGTCGAATATTTCAGAATTAGATTTCTAGGCCACCATTATTCAAGATGGCCTAGAAAACCAAAACTCGGCCGCCTAACTTTTTTTTTCTTTTTTCCAAATTTTTATGAAAAAAAAGAGAAAAATTGTAATTTTACATTTTTAGACCACCAGTTTTTTTGGTGGCCTAGGAATCCAAAACTCGGCCACAGTTGATTTTGACTCAATTTTGCTCGTTTTTTACCCGGAAAATGTTTGAAATTTCAGAATTCGATTTTCTATGGGGTTTTCTAGGCCACCATTATTTCGATGGCCTAGGAATCCAAAACTCGGCCACCTACCGCTTTTTATCATTTTTTGAAGTTTTTTTAAACTTCTATGGCCTAGAAAGCATAATTTTCGGAAAGTTAGGCCATCAACAGTTCGGTGGCCTAGAAATCCAAAACTCGGCCACCTACCGTTTTCACTCATTTTTCATCGTTTTTCTTGTAGAAATGATAGTAAAAAACCAGAATAAGCAAAATACTGATTTCTAGTCCACCAGTTTTTTGTTGGTGGCCTAGGAATCCAAAACTCGGCCATAGATGATTTTGACTCGATTTTTCTCGTTTTTTGCCCGGAAAACGTTTGAAATTTCAGAATTCGATTTTCTATGGGGGTTTCTAGGCCACCGATATTTCAATGGCCTAGAAATACAAAACTCGGCCACCTACCGTTTTTACTCATTTTTAAAAGTTTTTCTTGTCTGCAAGGCGAGCCTAAATTCGGATTCCTCGGCCACCAATTGAGTTTTCTAGGCCACCAGAAAGGGAAACGTTAATAATATGAAAATCCGAATTTCTAGGTCATCAGTTTTTTGGTGGCCTAGGAATCCAAAACTCGGCCACAGTTGATTTTGACTCAATTTTGCTCGTTTTTTACCCGGAAAATGTTTGAAATTTCAGAATTCGATTTTCTATGGGGTTTTCTAGGCCACCATTATTTCGATGGCCTAGGAATCCAAAACTCGGCCACCTACCGCTTTTTATCATTTTTTGAAGTTTTTTTAAACTTCTATGGCCTAGAAAGCATAATTTTCGGAAAGTTAGGCCATCAACAGTTCGGTGGCCTAATTTTGGTGGCCTAACTTCCCAAATCTTCGAATTTAGCGATTTTTGGGTCAAATTGTTCGAATTTTTTCGCGTTTTTCTGAAAAAAATGTTTAGGCCACTAATATTTCGATGGCCTAGGAATCCAAAACTCGGCCACCTACCGTTTTCACTCATTTTTCGTCGTTTTTCTTGCAGAAACGATAGTTTAAAACTAGAATAAGCAAAATACAAAGATTTTTTCGACATTTTTCCAAAAAAATTTTCAGGATTCCGTATCAAAAAAGTGGAAACGACAATATACAACGAAGTGGTGAACGGACAGTGGAAACCGCTGCTCCAGACGTGGAAAAGCTCGATTGGAATCTATTCGGAGCCGGTACGTCTTGGCTCCGCCCACTTTAAGCCACGCCCACTTTTTTGTGAAAAAATCGAAAAAAAAACTGAAAATTATCGATTTTTTGAATAAAAAGTGAGTTTTTTTTCAGAAATACCCAATCCGACCGCCAAAACGAGCCATCAGTGAAGACGACGGAAAACCGAAAATACCGAAACTGAAATTGATAAAAAATGCGGATAATAATTACTCGAAAGTCTCTTGAATTATCGATTGATTCGCTCTCTCCTAATATGTACCATTCTTTATTTACAGAAAATTTAAATTCTTCTTTTTGTATGACTGTTTTATAATTTTAAGTAGATGAATTTTCATTCTAATTCAAAGGTTCACAATTTAGAAAAAAGATACCACGTGAACTTAGCATAGCCTTTTCATAAGAAAAAGTGACCTCAGATGCTCCAAAAAAGTTTTAAAAAATGGGGGTAAGGAAAAATTTCGTCATTCCCATTAAATAAATCGTAGACTCGGCACCGTCTTCCAGCCATTGAATATGCAACAACCAGCACACGAGTAAGTGTACTCGAGAAGATTCATCATTGTTCGAGAAGAAGAGTTCTCACTTTCTATGTTTCAGCCATTCGAATTGTGTAAGAGATGCTATGCGCACACTTCAACAGAGAGCCATTATTCTCAATAGAAATTTTGAAAACGGAAGAGAAACTGATCAGCTATTCCCAACTTTGCATGAAAACGTCCGTGATATGTTGGAGATAGTGCGTAGAGATCCCGCGAATTGTCTGGCTCCTTGTCCAATGCCACAATTTCGTAAGTTTACTGTGTTTGGTCTCTAGAGCGAAATCAGAAATTTTCAGCACAACAGCCCCATCTTGTAAATTATACGGACGTGATCGACCAATTTTTGAATAGTAATCCGACGATTGGAGCGTGCTCTGTTTTTAGACTTTCCGACAATGAGACAATTTTTAGGAAAGGATTCTTTTTCAACTTAACTGTAAGAAATTTAAAGTTTTGGTTGATTTTATGTGTTTTTTCTTGCAGAACGCTGAAAAATCGGAGTTGTTGTCATATTTCGGACCGAAACGTAATGCAAAGAACAAAAGAATCACCCTTGACAACGAGACATTTCGATTCTGCGCTCACAAGATGATACTGTACGGACAAACGGAAAATGAGATCTATTACTTCACTTGTCTCAAAACGACACGAGTCGTTATTGCTTTTTTCGGGAGAAGGAGTTTCATGCAAGTACACAGACCGGTATGGTGGCTTGGTGAAAATCTAAAGAATCAAGAGAACTGAGTACTATGTGTTGTGAATATTAGAAAATGAAGGTTGAGAGTAGTAGAAAACATTTCTGTTTTTCGTGGCCTAGATGTCCGAAAATCGGCCATCTCCGGTCAGTGCCAGTAGTGAGCGCGAGAAGGCATTGCGGCGGCGCGCCCTCTGGTCATCTGACTCTATTCTTTCTCCCACTGTCTGACCGTCGTCGCCACGAGAGACGCCGAGAAAGGCGAGAGAGTGTGTAATACAACAAGGGGCCTCCCTTCCCTACACGTAGAGCGTGCCTTAACGCTAACTGGGTCATTTTCGACTTTTTTTGTGTAAATTCATTCAAAATTAATGTGAATAACAGAAAAAGACACATATATTTGGATTTCTCGGTCACCAGTGAAACCGAGAACAATCAATTTATCAATTTATTGGAATCGAACAGTCAAATAAATACTCAACAACAACATTACCTTTGATATATTCCAATTCTTCTTTGGTTATCGCTTCACCTCCGTTTAGAAGAAGAGTTTTGCAGACTGGGAAAATGGGAATGAATCTGAGAAAATCTTTGATTTTATCCGGCATGAAAACCACTTCAAGCGGTAGTTTGAACACATCTCTCAAGTGATCTACAACTAATTTCAACGGTTTTTCTGGGTTTTCAACAGCTTCAATTCGAAATCCCCACTCGTCAATTTTCCTGCAAAGAAAACTTTATTTCTTATGTATTTATTCCTTTCTGTGGACTTACGCAATTCTAACATCCACACCGCCAATTGTATAGACCCGATATTTAGAAGGGTCCTTTTTCCCTCGTTGTATCATCGCAACCGTCCAAAACGAGCACTGTGCGCGATTTCTGTTCATGACATAAATGGACATATTCTTTCGATGGAGGTAGATTTCAATATAAGTCGGTTCAGGACATCGGACGCTTCGAACAATACTCTTTGATCTACGAGAGCACAGGGAGAGCTCCGTTCTGAAACAGAAAAATATATATCATTTGTGAAGTTCTTTTTAAAATACTTACATTTCAGTACAACTCATGTGATGTACAACATTTTGAATAGCCAGGAATGGTAGCCTTAGAAATGGAAACGAATTGGAGTCGGGCATCCTTCTATTGAAAAGGAATCAATGAATATAGGAGGCACAACGTCTTCAAACAAGAGTCCAGCAGAGCGCACTTGTAACAATTTATTGATTGTCTGAGGAGTATGCAAATCCGTATTCCTTAGACCTCTCTGTACTACGGTCTAGTGACGTCACCCATTCCTTGGTCTCTTCCCAGGGGATGGGTTATACAGAAAGGGCTCAAATATTGCCTTTTCCTCCTCCGGGAAAAACATACTATCTCCCAACGGTATTACTGCAAGAAAGCTAAATATCCAAAAACAACTGTTTTGTACGGACACCCCCTAGAGAGCTATATATATGGACAATGTAATTTCTCTTTCAAATCGTCCCATTTCAGTGCAAAATACAGTGATTTTGAGATGTTCCCTTAAAATTACAATAACTCTCTAGGGAGTGTCCGTACAAAAAAGTTGTCAACTGCAAAAATAAAGCTCTTCTTTAGTTTTCTAGGGTTTATACAATAATTTACTTTTTTGGACAATTGGGAATACCGAGAAATTCTCTCAAAGTTGGAATTTTCATCTGGAAACACCAAAACTGTTATAGCTGCTTGTAGTGTACTGTATAAGATCATTAGGGAGCTAGAATGTTATACCTTCATTATACAAAACCAATATCAATGAATAATAACAAATGCATAGCCGTAAAACAGGAAGAAATAGAATACAAAGACATGAGCCGTGACGTCACTTAATTCTGTAGAAATGAGACAGTACATCAACAAAATAAGTGAATAAATTACTTCTTTGATTTGTAAAATTCAGTCAGCCACTCTACAACCACATTATCTTTGAAAAATTGCAACTCCTCTTCTGATATCTTATCAGAACTGTACACATACAAACGATAACAAACTGGAAAAATGGGAAGAAATCTGCGATAATTCTCTAATCGAAATGGCTTAAAATATACTGTAAGCGGTAGTTTGAATACGTCTTTCATGTGATCTACAAGAGCTTTCATTGCATTCTCCGGCTGTTGTTGAGCGTCAATTGTGAAATGCGATCCTTCAAACTTTCTGGAAAGAAAATTAACCGATATGCTTCAATATACGAACGTAATCTTTTTTTGCATACTTGTCAACCGGGCCGAAACGGGCCGACACGGGCCGGCGCGTAACTCGCGTCAAAATGAATATTATGAGCGGAAAAATATACTAAAATGTAGATCTCGACGAGTTCTATGTTCGTGAACTACTACGGGCCGGATGGCTATTCGTTAATGTGCCGCGGGCCGGGAAAAAGTGCCAAAAAACGCGAAAATGACCAAAAAGCCATTCTAGCCCGGCCCGCGGCATATTAACGAATAGTCATCCGGCCCGTAGTAGGTCACGGGCATAGAACTCGTCGAAATCTACATTTTGGTATATTTTTCAGCTCATAATATTCATTTTGACGCGAGTTACGCGCCGGCCCGTGTCGGCCCGTTTCGGCCCGGTTGACAAGTATGTTTTTTTGGAATGTAAACTCACAAAACTTTAATATGAACGCTTCCAATCGCACCATCACGTAAGAGTTTTCGAAAATTTTCATCGTTTGATCCAGTTTTTATGATGGACCATATTGAACAAACTTCGAATCCGTTCATTAGTGCAACATACATACGAAGTCGATCGATAGTTATCTCAATGCCAGTGGGTTCTGTGTGTCGGATACTTTGCATTAACCGTTTTGATCTACGGGAGCACAGGGAGAGTTCGGTTCTGAAGTAGAGGAAATATATAATTGATTGAAGATGACATTACAAATAGTGCTGAAATCGAGGATTTCTACTTTTCCACCAATTTTATCTTTAGGGCGCACTTGCTGAATATCTTGTCGACTAAAACAACTCACATTTCAGTGCAACTCAAGTTATGCACAATATTTTGAATAGCCAGGAATGGAAGTCTTAGAAATGGAAACGAAGGTGAGTCAGACATTTCTCCCCGAATAGGATAGTGGAGAGCGGGGGGTGAACAATCAATGAATAGTGAAGGTACATAGGGCAGACATGTTCAAACAAGAGTCCAGTGGAGCGCATTTGTAACAATTTATTGATTGTTACCACCGATGCGGAACATTGTTAGCGCGGTAGGCTTCATACAACATCTCCACCGAAACCTACCGAAAAAGAAATTGAGAGATACAGAGAAAAAGAGACAAGGGAATTTCAGTGGAGCGCAGTTGTAAGAACTGTGCCGAGCTTTTACCTCCAGCACAGATTCCATAATTTTTTTGGAAAATGAAAAATAGCCAGAATATGTCAAAAACTGTAGAAATCTGTGCGTCTCTCTCTGCCGATACTCTCTCGTTAACGATGGGGCGCAGTTTTAATAAAAATGCACCGCTAATAACGAGAAGTGTGGATTATTTGGACGATGAGATTGCAAAGACATTTCCTTTAATAAATTCATTTTGAATTAATATATTATAAAAATAAAGAAGACACATATGCACTTTTGGGTTTCTAAGCGAAGTAAAACTGAGAATAATCAAAATATCAATTTATTGGAATCGAACAGACAAATACCTTCTCAACAACAACATTATCTTTAATATATTCCAATTCCTCTTTGGTTATCGCTTCACCTCCGTTTAAAAAAAGAGTTTTGCATACGGGGAAAATGGGAATGAATCTGAGAAAATCTTTGATTTTATCCGGCATGAGAACCACTTCAACCGGTAGTTTGAATACATCTTTCAAGTGATCTACAACTAATTTCATCGGTTTTTCTGGGTTTTCAACAGCTTCAATTTGAAATCCGCACTCGTGAATTTTCCTGAAAAGAAAACTTTATTTCTTATGTATGTATATTTCTTTTCTGTGGACTTACGCAATTCTAACATCCACACCACCAATTGTATCGACCCGATATTTAAAAAGGTACTTTTTCCCTCTTATCGCAACCGTCCAAAACGAGCACTGTGCGCGATCTCTGTTCATGATAAAAATGGACATATTCTTTCGATGGAGGTAGATTTGAATATAAGCTGGCTCAGGACATCGGACACTTTGAACGATTCTCTTTGATCTACGGGAGCACAGAGAGAGTTCGGTTCTAAAGCGGAAAATATATATCATTTGTAAAGTTATTTTCAAAATACTTACATTTCAGTACAACTCATGTGATGTACAACATTTTGAATAATCAGAAATGGTAGTTTTAGAAATGGAAACGAATTGGAGTCAGACATTGTTTCCTGGATAGGACCATAGAGAGCGGGGGAACAATCAATGAATAAAGCAAGCATATAGGATAATCAATAAATTATTGCAATCGCGCTCTGCTAGACTCTTGCTCAAATACGTCACATCTGTCTGCATTATACGCCTTCCTCATTTATCGAACGTTCTCCCATTTCTTCCTTTTGCTGGTAAAATGTTATATTTTCCATTTCTAAAGTTACCATTCCTGGCTATTCAAAATATTGTACACAACTTGAGTTGCACTGAAATGTAAGTATTTCATCAAAAACTTCACAAATGATATATTTTTCTGTTTTAGAATTGAGCTCTCTCTGTGCTCCCGTAGATCAAAACGATTAATGCAAAGCATCCGACACCCAGAGCCCACCCACATTGAAATAATTATTGATCAATATCGTATGTATGTTGCACTTCGGAATGGAATCAAAAAATGTTCATTCTGGTCAATCGAAACGGATGAAGAGAGACCCCTAAAATATAACCGAGTTGATACTATTGAAAACGATCGTGTTCGAGTTTTGTAAGTTTTTGAGGAAAGGGGGTTGTTTCTTGAATCTCATTTTTCCAGGAAACTCACTGAACCAAATTTCATGATCGATGGTACTCACGATCCGGAAACAGTTATCAAAGCTCTCGTGGATCACTTGAAAGATGTATTCAAAGTTCCTCTCGAAGTGAATTTTAAACCATATAAAATGGAGAATTTCTTCAGATTTCTTCCCGTTTTTCCAGTCTGCAAACGTTTTTATTTTCATGCAACTGAAGGGGTGTCAGAAGAAGAACTAAAGTACGTCAAAGATAATGTTGTTGTAGAGCAATGGGCTTATTACTACACAGCTGATAATTAAGGCTTCTTGTCTTTCATATTGATTTACTACTCAAAAGTTTAAAAATAAAGTTTGTCTTCTTGTTGTAATGGTTGATAAATCAGAGAATACATGATATCGGGTGCGGTTTTTAATCTTTTTTCCTTCATTGCAGTTACCGTACTATCTTCCAGAGAAGTTGCTGCCTTTTGAGATTTTTAAAAGTTCACTGAACAACTAACTTTTCTAGACATTCTGTTTGCTCTTCTAAATGCTCTACTAATCACGCTGATTCTAATCAGAGTCATGGAAAATGACCAGGAGATGACTAGTGGCGAATTTTGAACATGTAGGAGGTACCATTATAATACAGGTGCCGTTGTATGACAGTTTTTACGGTTTCTGAAAAATATTGATGTTGTGTCTATTCTTGCAGCTATTATTTTGATCTAATCCGGGAAAGTTGTTTACAAAAGCGAGTGACGCACAGGGAAAATAGCTATTTCTCAAGAAACGTTCAGTGGGCCAGACTTGTGGTATGCACCCAGTACATCAGTGTTCACCAGAGCTGTGTAGAATTCCTTCCGTCTTCCAACTTCAGTTTTGAAAATGTCACTTCCAGCTTCCGTGTAAAATCTTCTAAAAATTTTTGAATTTTCGACAGAAATTTTGGCTCGTACAAAGAAGTTGTCAACTTCAAAAATAGAGCACTGTTTTTGATATGTACGATTTATAAAAAAGGAACTTTGTTGGACGAGCAGTGATACCATGACAACCTCTTAAAAATGAACATTTTCAAATCAAAAAGATCAAATTTTATGTGTTACTGCACGATACTGTAGTCATGTTATACTATTCAGAAACATTGATAGAGGAACTGCAAAAACAAAAACTGGGAGGTGCTGGCAGTGTTTGAGAAAAACCTTTGAAATTGTTCAGTTGTTCTGGGAAATGAAAAAAAAAAACATTTATATAATTACACAGCAAGATTTTTTAAAACATAAACAAGGGAGCTTAACATCTAACTAAGGAAGGCCCTCGACTCGGTCTGGAATTATGGTACGTGATCTATATCATTGGAAAGCTGAGAAAATGCTGATTCCAAATATATATTCAGTTTTTGCCCTCGAGGCCTAGTATTCGAGAAAAACAAGGTCAAAGTTAGAAAAAGACAAATTATTGCCTTTTTAACACGCGAAAATCGCAAAAAAATTTCAAAACATTTTTCGCTTGTTAAAAAGGCAATAATTTGTCTTTTTTCTAACTTTGACCTTGTTTTTCTCGAATACCAGACCTTGAGGGCAAAAACTGAATATATATTTGGAATCAGCATTTTCTCAGCTTTTCAATGATATAGATCACGTACCATAACACCAGGCCGAGTCGAGGGCCTTCCCTAGTAAGAGCTGTGGTTCAGTACATTTACACAGCGAAAGAGAATAAACAAAGGGTAATTTGTGCAATTTTTAATTAGTTTCAAGAAATAACAAATCAACAGAATTAAAATTACTTCTCAGATGTGTAATATTCAGCCCACCACTCCACAACTACATTATCTTTAATAAACTGCAACTCCTCTCCAGATATCTTATCAATGCCGTAGAAAAAGAAACGATAACAGACTGGAAAAATGGGAAGAAATCTGCGATAATTCTCAATTTCAGTTAGTTTGAAATATACTGTAAGCGGTAATTTGAATACGTCTTTCAAGTGATCTACAAGAGTTTTAATGAAATTCTCTGGCTGTCGTGGAGCGTAGATAAGGAAGCATGAGTCGTTGAATTTTCTGGAAAATAATGAAGTAATAAATCATTTGCTTTAAAAAAATGTAGCTCCAGAATTTCAGCAAAACTTGAATGGCTATGAGCTGAAAAATATACCAAAATGTAGATTTCGACGAGTCCATCTCCGTGGCTTACTACGGGCCGGATGGCTATTCGTTAATGTGCCGCGGGCCGGGCTAGAAAGGCTCGTGTTTTTTGGCACTTTTGCCCGGCCCGCGGCACATTAACGAATAGTTATCCGGCCCGTAGCAGAGATGTTGGAAAGTGAAAATTTTCTTATCCGGAAGTCGGATGTCGGAAGTAAAATAAACACCCGGAAGTCGGAAGTCGGAATTTCCAACAACACTGGCCCCAGGGTTGGGAAATTCCGGGCCGGCCCAGACTCCTCAACCTCAGCCCGGCCCGGCTTCAAAAATGAGCACAATTTTTTCACAATTTTTTGAAAATTTTTATAAAATAATAGTTGAAATTCTTGTACGCTTCAGTTTTTATCGGTTTTCCATAAAATTGTAGAAAATTCGACGTTTTTTTTGCAAAAAATCAAAAAAATTTTCAAAAAATTTTCAACAATATTCAAATTTCTACAGGAGCCGGGCCGAAGAAAATTTTTCAGTCGGCCCGGCCCGGAATTTCCCAACCCTGACTGGCCCGTAGTAGGTCACAGACATAGAACTCGTCGAGATCTACAATTTGGTATATTTATCAGCTAATAATATTTATTTTGATGCGAGTTACGAGGCGGCCCGTGTCGGCCCGCGTCGGCCCGTTGACAAGTATGTTTAAACTTTTTTATTCATCATTTGAAGCTTTTATCAGTAAAAATACCCTAAAAACAGAGTTTGGAGTGTCGTTGTCTCCGGTATTCTTCGAAATTCTCCGACTTTTTTTTCGGAGAATTTCGGAGAATTTCTCCGAAAAAAGTCGGAGAATCGGAGATGTCGGATATCTGATTCTCCGACTCCGAGCAAGCCTGGTTGACCCATGTCGGGCCCGTTTTGCAAGTATGCTTTAAATAAAGAGATGACTCACATCACTTTAACATTAACTCCCCCCAGATCATCGTCCCGGTAGAGATGTCGGAATGATTCCACTTCTAGTTCCGTCTTGATGGACCAACTCAAGCAATCTTCCATTCTATTCTTAAGTGTTACATACATACGAAGTCGATCGATAGTTATTTCAATGTCGGTAAGGCCCGGATGACGAATGCTTTGCATTAATCTTTTGGATCTACGGGAGCACATAGAGAGTTCGGTTCTAAATTAGAAAAATATATCATTTTTGAGGTTTTTTATAAAAATACTTACATTTCAGTACAACTCATGTGATGTACAGTATTTTGAATAGCCAGAAATGGTAGTTTTAGAAATGGAAACGAAGGCATCATTCTATTGAAAAGGAATCAATGAATATAGGAGACACAACGTCTTCAAACAAGAGTCCAGCAGAGCGTACTTGCAACAATTTATTGATTGTGTCCCTACGAAGCGGAGGACAGTGTTATCTTCAGAAAAATGGTTGAGTCTTCTAGTTTCCCATTTCTAAAGCTTCCATTCCTAGCTATCCAAAATGTTGTACATTGTATGAGCTGCACCGAAATGTGAGTTTTCATTTTATTTGTATTTTGAAAACGGTATCTACTTTTTCCAACACTGAAATGCTTAGAATTCATTCGATTCTCTTCAATATAAGTCTCTTCGTTTTCAGAACCGAACTCTCCCTGTGCTCTCGTAGATCAAAACGGTTAATGCAAAGCATTCGACACCCAGGACTCACTCGTATTGAAATAACTATTGATCGACTTCGTATGTATATCGCACTTCTGAAAGGACTTGAAATCTGTTCAATTTGGAGCGTGACAAAAGAGTTATTCTCGACAACAGATTATCGTGAAGACGTTATTGATAAGGTTTCCATTCGAATTCTGTGAGTTCTTATTTTTCAATAGATTTATTTGACCGGACTGTACAATCAAGTACATGCTTATTATGTATCACTATCAGGGCTGGGCAAATTATTTGTTTGATTATTTGAATTATTTGAAATTTGGGTTAAAAGTCAAATAAATTGCTTCAAATAATTATTTGAACTTTTTTTTCAAACAAATTGTTTGACCAAATAATGTTTGACAAATTCATATCAAATAAAATTATTTGACCAAATTATTTGAAAATTTTCAAATAATTTGAAACCAATTTCTTTGTATCATTTATGAATTTTTCTCTTCAAACTGCCGAATGGTTAGGGGAAAATAATTACTTCGAACTCGAGAAAGTCTGTCAGGACGGAAAATTTAACAAAAAATAGTATTTTTCCTTGATTTTTACATGTTTTAAAATATAACGTACTGTTTTTTTTCTTTTTACTGCCTTTTTATTGGCAATAAAACATTTTCTTGAGTTGTTTGAAATTATTTGAAATTATTTGATTATTTGAGAAAAAATTTCAAATAATGTTTGGTCAAATAAATTATTTGAAAAATAAATTCAAATATTATTTGATCAAATAAACTGTTTGGAAAAAATATTCAAACATTATTTGGTCAAACAATTTATTTGACCTCTCAAACAATGCCCAGCCCTGATCACTATATTGTTTTTCAGACGTCTTGGAAACTCCAACTTTCAAATCGATGCACCAACTCAACCGGAGAAAGCAATAAAAGCTCTTGTAGATCACATGAAAGACGTGTTCAAACTACCGCTTACAGTGATGTTCGAGCCATTTGGATTAGAGAATTATCGCAGATTTCTTCCCATTTTTCCAGTTTGTTATCGTTTGTATGTGTACAGTTCTGATAAGATATCAGAAGAAGAATTGCAGTTCATCAAAGATAATGTGGTTGTAGAGTGGCAGGCTGAATTTTACAAATCAAAGAAGTAATTTATTCACTTATTTTGTTGATGTACTGTTTCATTTCTACAGAATTAAGTGCCGTTACGGCTCATGTCTTTGTCTTTTCAATTTCTTCCTGTTTTTACGGCTCGTAAATGTTGTATCCTCTGCATTTGTTAAAAATTGATTAATTTTTTTGGTGTTTATTTACTTGTTCAGTTTTTACCATCTCAAAAAGTGTTATCTCAACCCTGCAGCTATTATTCTTATATATAAAACGCACTGTCAATCCGTCGTAATTCCCTCAACTTTTGATATGTAATTTACACCGCTTTCATTTCAAACAACTTTTTTCCTCTGATAAATAAAAAAGAAATTGCCAGGTAATTTGTTCCTTACAATCAATAAACTAATGCAAGCGCGCTCTGCTAGACATCTGTCTCCACTATATACCTTCCTCATTTATCGAGCGTTCTCCCATTTCTTCCTTTTGCTGGTAAAATGTTATATTTTCCATTTCTAAAGCTTCCATTCCTACCAATTCAAAATATTGTACACAACTTGAGTTGTACTGAAATGTAAGTATTTTATCAAAAACTTCACAAATGATATATTTTTCTGTTTTAGAATTGAGCTCTCTCTGTGCTCCCGTAGATCAAAACGATTAATGCAAAGCATCCGACACCCAGAGCCCACCCACATTGAAATAATTATTGATCAATATCGTATGTATGTTGCACTTCGGAATGGAATCAAACAATGTTTATTCTGGTCAATCAGAACGGAATCGCATATAAAATATAACCGAGTTGATACTATTGAAAACGTTCGTGTTCGAGTTTTGTCAGTTTTTGAGGAATAATAATTGTTTCTTGAATCTCATTTTTCCAGGAAACTCACTGGACCAAATTTCATGATCGATGGTACTCACGAGCCAGAAACAGTTCTAAAAGCTCTCGTGGATCACTTGAAAGATGTATTCAAAGTTCCTCTCGAAGTGAATTTTAAACCATATAAAATGGAGAATTTCTTCAGATTTCTCCCCGTTTTTCCAGTCTGCAAACGTTTTTATTTTCATGCGACTCAAGGGGTGTCAGAAGAAGAACTAAAGTACGTTAAGGATAATGTTGTTGTAGAACAACAGGCTTATTACTACACAGCTGATAATTAAGGCTTCTTGTCTTTCATATTGATTTACTACTCAAAAGTTTAAAAATAAAGTTTGTCTTCTTGTTGAAATAGATGAATAATAAGAAAAGATACATGATATCGGATGCGGTTTTTAATCCTTTTTCCTTTATTGCAGTTACCGTAAAAAACTGTATTATAACGACATGCTGTTATATTTTTCAACTACCTTCCAGAGAAGTTGCTGCCTTTTGAGACTTTTAAAATTTCACTGAACAACTTTTCTAGACATTCTGTTTGCTCTTCTAAATGCTCTACTAATCACGCTGATTCTAATCAGAGTTATGGAAAATGACCAGGAGATGACTAGTGGCGAATTTTGATCATGTTGGAGGTACCATTATAATACATGTGCCGTTGTATGACAGTTTTTACGGTTTCTGAAAAATATTGATGTTGTGTCTATTCTTGCAGCTATTATTTTGATCTAATCCGGGAAAATTGTTTACAAAAGCGAGAGACGCACAGGGAAAATAGCTATTTCTCAAGAAACATTCAGTGGGCCAGACTTGTGGTATGCACCCAGTACATCAGTGTTCACCAGAGCTGTGTAGAATTCCTTCCGTCTTCCAACTTCAGTTTTGAAAATGTCACTTCCAGCTTCCGTGTAAAATCTTCTGAAAATTTTTGAATTTTCGACAGAAATTTTGGCTCGTACAAAAAAGTTGTCCACTTCAAAAATAGAGCACTGTTTTTGATATATACAATTTATAGCCACTGGTTTTAATTCAAAAGTTGAAAATTTCAGTTTTAAGAAGTGGCCTAGGATCCGACAACTCGGCCATCACGGTATCTCACCACGAAAATGATGACACATCGAGTGCTACCGTATTATTTTGGAGCGAGAAATTTGAATTTTATTTTCATTTTTCGCCTTAAAATAAAAATTCAAACTTCCCGCTTCAAAAATCTTACGGTAGCACTCGTTTCTCCCTGTGTCATCATTTTCGTGGTGAGATACCGCGATGGCCGAGTTGTCGGATCCTAGGCCACTTCTTAAAACTGAAATTTTCAACTTTTGAATTAAAACCAGTGGCAAATGCGCTCTAATGATAATCGAATGTGAAAATTCTGTAAAAATTACGGAAATTTCACACCGATTATCAATAGAGCGCATTTCGTCACGCGTAGGCGGAAGCTATGCCCAAATTTACATTTTTTGCAGATAACGCGCTCTAATGATAATTTATTTTAAAAAATTGCGACTTTTTTCAAATAATCGGTGAAAAATGCGCTCCAATAATAATTTGGTGAAAAATCCCGTCAAAATCTTGTAGCTATTCTCTATAGAGCGCGTTTGTGGCCAATTTTTTAAATTTTGAATGCAACCCAGTGGCAAATGCGCTCTATTGATAAACTGATGTGAAAATCCAGGAATTTTCCCATCAGATTATCAATAGAGCGCATTTAGTCACGCGTAGGCGGAAGCTATGCCCAAATTTTTTTCGATAAGGTAGGTTGCAAAAGTGGGCGGAGCGATTTTTTTTTCAGAAAATCAGAAAATTTTTTTTTTCAAAATCCAAATTTTTTAATGCAAATTTTTTTCAGAACATGTTGCACCCAATCGAGTTCCCAACTTCGATGAGAACGACAACAAACTGAAGTCTTCCTCGGAAATCACACCGCCGCCGACGAAAAAAATGAAGACGGAGGAGGCTCCGCCCCCCACTCAGCCGCCACTCATCAAAATGTTGATTAGTTTCAAGAGAGAGCGTCAGGGTAAGTGTGGTGGCCTAGGAAACCAAAACTCGGCCATGGGTGAAAATTTGGATTTCTAGGCCACCATTATTCAAGATGGCCTAGGAAACCAAAACTCGTAATTTTAGATTTTTAGTCCACCAGTTTTTTTTAGTGGCCTAGGAATCCAAAACTCGGCCATAGATGATTTTGACTCGATTTTGCTCGTTTTTTGCCCGGAAAACGTCGAATATTTCAGAATTAGATTTCTAGGCCACCATTATTCAAGATGGCCTAGAAAACCAAAACTCGGCCGCCTAACTTTTTTTTTCTTTTTTCCAAATTTTTATGAAAAAAAAAGAGAAAAATTGTAATTTTACATTTTTAGACCACCAGTTTTTTTGGTGGCCTAGGAATCCAAAACTCGGCCACAGTTGATTTTGACTCAATTTTGCTCGTTTTTTACCCGGAAAATGTTTGAAATTTCAGAATTCGATTTTCTATGGGGTTTTCTAGGCCACCATTATTTCGATGGCCTAGGAATCCAAAACTCGGCCACCTACCGCTTTTTATCATTTTTTGAAGTTTTTTTAAACTTCTATGGCCTAGAAAGCATAATTTTCGGAAAGTTAGGCCATCAACAGTTCGGTGGCCTAGAAATCCAAAACTCGGCCACCTACCGTTTTCACTCATTTTTCATCGTTTTTCTTGTAGAAATGATAGTAAAAAACCAGAATAAGCAAAATACTGATTTCTAGTCCACCAGTTTTTTGTTGGTGGCCTAGGAATCCAAAACTCGGCCATAGATGATTTTGACTCGATTTTTCTCGTTTTTTGCCCGGAAAACGTTTGAAATTTCAGAATTCGATTTTCTATGGGGGTTTCTAGGCCACCGATATTTCAATGGCCTAGAAATACAAAACTCGGCCACCTACCGTTTTTACTCATTTTTAAAAGTTTTTCTTGTCTGCAAGGCGAGCCTAAATTCGGATTCCTCGGCCACCAATTGAGTTTTCTAGGCCACCAGAAAGGGAAACGTTAATAATATGAAAATCCGAATTTCTAGGTCATCAGTTTTTTGGTGGCCTAGGAATCCAAAACTCGGCCACAGTTGATTTTGACTCAATTTTGCTCGTTTTTTACCCGGAAAATGTTTGAAATTTCAGAATTCGATTTTCTATGGGGTTTTCTAGGCCACCATTATTTCGATGGCCTAGGAATCCAAAACTCGGCCACCTACCGCTTTTTATCATTTTTTGAAGTTTTTTTAAACTTCTATGGCCTAGAAAGCATAATTTTCGGAAAGTTAGGCCATCAACAGTTCGGTGGCCTAATTTTGGTGGCCTAACTTCCCAAATCTTCGAATTTAGCGATTTTTGGGTCAAATTGTTCGAATTTTTTCGCGTTTTTCTGAAAAAATGTTTAGGCCACTAATATTTCGATGGCCTAGGAATCCAAAACTCGGCCACCTACCGTTTTCACTCATTTTTCGTCGTTTTTCTTGCAGAAACGATAGTTTAAAACTAGAATAAGCAAAATACAAAGATTTTTTCGACATTTTTCCAAAAAAATTTTCAGGATTCCGTATCAAAAAAGTGGAAACGACAATATACAACGAAGTGGTGAACGGACAGTGGAAACCGCTGCTCCAGACGTGGAAAAGCTCGATTGGAATCTATTCGGAGCCGGTACGTCTTGGCTCCGCCCACTTTAAGCCACGCCCACTTTTTTGTGAAAAAATCGAAAAAAAAACTGAAAATTATCGATTTTTTGAATAAAAAGTGAGTTTTTTTTTCAGAAATACCCAATCCGACCGCCAAAACGAGCCATCAGTGAAGACGACGGAAAACCGAAAATACCGAAACTGAAATTGATAAAAAATGCGGATAATAATTACTCGAAAGTCTCTTGAATTATCGATTGATTCGCTCTCTCCTAATATGTACCATTCTTTATTTACAGAAAATTTAAATTCTTCTTTTTGTATGACTGTTTTATAATTTTAAGTAGATGAATTTTCATTCTAATTCAAAGGTTCACAATTTAGAAAAAAGATACCACGTGAACTTAGCATAGCCTTTTCATAAGAAAAAGTGACCTCAGATGCTCCAAAAAAGTTTTAAAAAATGGGGGTAAGGAAAAATTTCGTCATTCCCATTAAATAAATCGTAGACTCGGCACCGTCTTCCAGCCATTGAATATGCAACAACCAGCACACGAGTAAGTGTACTCGAGAAGATTCATCATTGTTCGAGAAGAAGAGTTCTCACTTTCTATGTTTCAGCCATTCGAATTGTGTAAGAGATGCTATGCGCACACTTCAACAGAGAGCCATTATTCTCAATAGAAATTTTGAAAACGGAAGAGAAACTGATCAGCTATTCCCAACTTTGCATGAAAACGTCCGTGATATGTTGGAGATAGTGCGTAGAGATCCCGCGAATTGTCTGGCTCCTTGTCCAATGCCACAATTTCGTAAGTTTACTGTGTTTGGTCTCTAGAGCGAAATCAGAAATTTTCAGCACAACAGCCCCATCTTGTAAATTATACGGACGTGATCGACCAATTTTTGAATAGTAATCCGACGATTGGAGCGTGCTCTGTTTTTAGACTTTCCGACAATGAGACAATTTTTAGGAAAGGATTCTTTTTCAACTTAACTGTAAGAAATTTAAAGTTTTGGTTGATTTTATGTGTTTTTTCTTGCAGAACGCTGAAAAATCGGAGTTGTTGTCATATTTCGGACCGAAACGTAATGCAAAGAACAAAAGAATCACCCTTGACAACGAGACATTTCGATTCTGCGCTCACAAGATGATACTGTACGGACAAACGGAAAATGAGATCTATTACTTCACTTGTCTCAAAACGACACGAGTCGTTATTGCTTTTTTCGGGAGAAGGAGTTTCATGCAAGTACACAGACCGGTATGGTGGCTTGGTGAAAATCTAAAGAATCAAGAGAACTGAGTACTATGTGTTGTGAATATTAGAAAATGAAGGTTGAGAGTAGTAGAAAACATTTCTGTTTTTCGTGGCCTAGATGTCCGAAAATCGGCCATCTCCGGTCAGTGCCAGTAGTGAGCGCGAGAAGGCATTGCGGCGGCGCGCCCTCTGGTCATCTGACTCTATTCTTTCTCCCACTGTCTGACCGTCGTCGCCACGAGAGACGCCGAGAAAGGCGAGAGAGTGTGTAATACAACAAGGGGCCTCCCTTCCCTACACGTAGAGCGTGCCTTAACGCTAACTGGGTCATTTTCGACTTTTTTTGTGTAAATTCATTCAAAATTAATGTGAATAACAGAAAAAGACACATATATTTGGATTTCTCGGTCACCAGTGAAACCGAGAACAATCAATTTATCAATTTATTGGAATCGAACAGTCAAATAAATACTCAACAACAACATTACCTTTGATATATTCCAATTCTTCTTTGGTTATCGCTTCACCTCCGTTTAGAAGAAGAGTTTTGCAGACTGGGAAAATGGGAATGAATCTGAGAAAATCTTTGATTTTATCCGGCATGAAAACCACTTCAAGCGGTAGTTTGAACACATCTCTCAAGTGATCTACAACTAATTTCAACGGTTTTTCTGGGTTTTCAACAGCTTCAATTCGAAATCCCCACTCGTCAATTTTCCTGCAAAGAAAACTTTATTTCTTATGTATTTATTCCTTTCTGTGGACTTACGCAATTCTAACATCCACACCGCCAATTGTATAGACCCGATATTTAGAAGGGTCCTTTTTCCCTCGTTGTATCATCGCAACCGTCCAAAACGAGCACTGTGCGCGATTTCTGTTCATGACATAAATGGACATATTCTTTCGATGGAGGTAGATTTCAATATAAGTCGGTTCAGGACATCGGACGCTTCGAACAATACTCTTTGATCTACGAGAGCACAGGGAGAGCTCCGTTCTGAAACAGAAAAATATATATCATTTGTGAAGTTCTTTTTAAAATACTTACATTTCAGTACAACTCATGTGATGTACAACATTTTGAATAGCCAGGAATGGTAGCCTTAGAAATGGAAACGAATTGGAGTCGGGCATCCTTCTATTGAAAAGGAATCAATGAATATAGGAGGCACAACGTCTTCAAACAAGAGTCCAGCAGAGCGCACTTGTAACAATTTATTGATTGTCTGAGGAGTATGCAAATCCGTATTCCTTAGACCTCTCTGTACTACGGTCTAGTGACGTCACCCATTCCTTGGTCTCTTCCCAGGGGATGGGTTATACAGAAAGGGCTCAAATATTGCCTTTTCCTCCTCCGGGAAAAACATACTATCTCCCAACGGTATTACTGCAAGAAAGCTAAATATCCAAAAACAACTGTTTTGTACGGACACCCCCTAGAGAGCTATATATATGGACAATGTAATTTCTCTTTCAAATCGTCCCATTTCAGTGCAAAATACAGTGATTTTGAGATGTTCCCTTAAAATTACAATAACTCTCTAGGGAGTGTCCGTACAAAAAAGTTGTCAACTGCAAAAATAAAGCTCTTCTTTAGTTTTCTAGGGTTTATACAATAATTTACTTTTTTGGACAATTGGGAATACCGAGAAATTCTCTCAAAGTTGGAATTTTCATCTGGAAACACCAAAACTGTTATAGCTGCTTGTAGTGTACTGTATAAGATCATTAGGGAGCTAGAATGTTATACCTTCATTATACAAAACCAATATCAATGAATAATAACAAATGCATAGCCGTAAAACAGGAAGAAATAGAATACAAAGACATGAGCCGTGACGTCACTTAATTCTGTAGAAATGAGACAGTACATCAACAAAATAAGTGAATAAATTACTTCTTTGATTTGTAAAATTCAGTCAGCCACTCTACAACCACATTATCTTTGAAAAATTGCAACTCCTCTTCTGATATCTTATCAGAACTGTACACATACAAACGATAACAAACTGGAAAAATGGGAAGAAATCTGCGATAATTCTCTAATCGAAATGGCTTAAAATATACTGTAAGCGGTAGTTTGAATACGTCTTTCATGTGATCTACAAGAGCTTTCATTGCATTCTCCGGCTGTTGTTGAGCGTCAATTGTGAAATGCGATCCTTCAAACTTTCTGGAAAGAAAATTAACCGATATGCTTCAATATACGAACGTAATCTTTTTTTGCATACTTGTCAACCGGGCCGAAACGGGCCGACACGGGCCGGCGCGTAACTCGCGTCAAAATGAATATTATGAGCGGAAAAATATACTAAAATGTAGATCTCGACGAGTTCTATGTTCGTGAACTACTACGGGCCGGATGGCTATTCGTTAATGTGCCGCGGGCCGGGAAAAAGTGCCAAAAAACGCGAAAATGACCAAAAAGCCATTCTAGCCCGGCCCGCGGCATATTAACGAATAGTCATCCGGCCCGTAGTAGGTCACGGGCATAGAACTCGTCGAAATCTACATTTTGGTATATTTTTCAGCTCATAATATTCATTTTGACGCGAGTTACGCGCCGGCCCGTGTCGGCCCGTTTCGGCCCGGTTGACAAGTATGTTTTTTTGGAATGTAAACTCACAAAACTTTAATATGAACGCTTCCAATCGCACCATCACGTAAGAGTTTTCGAAAATTTTCATCGTTTGATCCAGTTTTTATGATGGACCATATTGAACAAACTTCGAATCCGTTCATTAGTGCAACATACATACGAAGTCGATCGATAGTTATCTCAATGCCAGTGGGTTCTGTGTGTCGGATACTTTGCATTAACCGTTTTGATCTACGGGAGCACAGGGAGAGTTCGGTTCTGAAGTAGAGGAAATATATAATTGATTGAAGATGACATTACAAATAGTGCTGAAATCGAGGATTTCTACTTTTCCACCAATTTTATCTTTAGGGCGCACTTGCTGAATATCTTGTCGACTAAAACAACTCACATTTCAGTGCAACTCAAGTTATGCACAATATTTTGAATAGCCAGGAATGGAAGTCTTAGAAATGGAAACGAAGGTGAGTCAGACATTTCTCCCCGAATAGGATAGTGGAGAGCGGGGGGTGAACAATCAATGAATAGTGAAGGTACATAGGGCAGACATGTTCAAACAAGAGTCCAGTGGAGCGCATTTGTAACAATTTATTGATTGTTACCACCGATGCGGAACATTGTTAGCGCGGTAGGCTTCATACAACATCTCCACCGAAACCTACCGAAAAAGAAATTGAGAGATACAGAGAAAAAGAGACAAGGGAATTTCAGTGGAGCGCAGTTGTAAGAACTGTGCCGAGCTTTTACCTCCAGCACAGATTCCATAATTTTTTTGGAAAATGAAAAATAGCCAGAATATGTCAAAAACTGTAGAAATCTGTGCGTCTCTCTCTGCCGATACTCTCTCGTTAACGATGGGGCGCAGTTTTAATAAAAATGCACCGCTAATAACGAGAAGTGTGGATTATTTGGACGATGAGATTGCAAAGACATTTCCTTTAATAAATTCATTTTGAATTAATATATTATAAAAATAAAGAAGACACATATGCACTTTTGGGTTTCTAAGCGAAGTAAAACTGAGAATAATCAAAATATCAATTTATTGGAATCGAACAGACAAATACCTTCTCAACAACAACATTATCTTTAATATATTCCAATTCCTCTTTGGTTATCGCTTCACCTCCGTTTAAAAAAAGAGTTTTGCATACGGGGAAAATGGGAATGAATCTGAGAAAATCTTTGATTTTATCCGGCATGAGAACCACTTCAACCGGTAGTTTGAATACATCTTTCAAGTGATCTACAACTAATTTCATCGGTTTTTCTGGGTTTTCAACAGCTTCAATTTGAAATCCGCACTCGTGAATTTTCCTGAAAAGAAAACTTTATTTCTTATGTATGTATATTTCTTTTCTGTGGACTTACGCAATTCTAACATCCACACCACCAATTGTATCGACCCGATATTTAAAAAGGTACTTTTTCCCTCTTATCGCAACCGTCCAAAACGAGCACTGTGCGCGATCTCTGTTCATGATAAAAATGGACATATTCTTTCGATGGAGGTAGATTTGAATATAAGCTGGCTCAGGACATCGGACACTTTGAACGATTCTCTTTGATCTACGGGAGCACAGAGAGAGTTCGGTTCTAAAGCGGAAAATATATATCATTTGTAAAGTTATTTTCAAAATACTTACATTTCAGTACAACTCATGTGATGTACAACATTTTGAATAATCAGAAATGGTAGTTTTAGAAATGGAAACGAATTGGAGTCAGACATTGTTTCCTGGATAGGACCATAGAGAGCGGGGGAACAATCAATGAATAAAGCAAGCATATAGGATAATCAATAAATTATTGCAATCGCGCTCTGCTAGACTCTTGCTCAAATACGTCACATCTGTCTGCATTATACGCCTTCCTCATTTATCGAACGTTCTCCCATTTCTTCCTTTTGCTGGTAAAATGTTATATTTTCCATTTCTAAAGTTACCATTCCTGGCTATTCAAAATATTGTACACAACTTGAGTTGCACTGAAATGTAAGTATTTCATCAAAAACTTCACAAATGATATATTTTTCTGTTTTAGAATTGAGCTCTCTCTGTGCTCCCGTAGATCAAAACGATTAATGCAAAGCATCCGACACCCAGAGCCCACCCACATTGAAATAATTATTGATCAATATCGTATGTATGTTGCACTTCGGAATGGAATCAAAAAATGTTCATTCTGGTCAATCGAAACGGATGAAGAGAGACCCCTAAAATATAACCGAGTTGATACTATTGAAAACGATCGTGTTCGAGTTTTGTAAGTTTTTGAGGAAAGGGGGTTGTTTCTTGAATCTCATTTTTCCAGGAAACTCACTGAACCAAATTTCATGATCGATGGTACTCACGATCCGGAAACAGTTATCAAAGCTCTCGTGGATCACTTGAAAGATGTATTCAAAGTTCCTCTCGAAGTGAATTTTAAACCATATAAAATGGAGAATTTCTTCAGATTTCTTCCCGTTTTTCCAGTCTGCAAACGTTTTTATTTTCATGCAACTGAAGGGGTGTCAGAAGAAGAACTAAAGTACGTCAAAGATAATGTTGTTGTAGAGCAATGGGCTTATTACTACACAGCTGATAATTAAGGCTTCTTGACTTTCATATTGATTTACTACTCAAAAGTTTAAAAATAAAGTTTGTCTTCTTGTTGTAATGGTTGATAAATCAGAGAATACATGATATCGGGTGCGGTTTTTAATCTTTTTTCCTTCATTGCAGTTACCGTACTATCTTCCAGAGAAGTTGCTGCCTTTTGAGATTTTTAAAAGTTCACTGAACAACTAACTTTTCTAGACATTCTGTTTGCTCTTCTAAATGCTCTACTAATCACGCTGATTCTAATCAGAGTCATGGAAAATGACCAGGAGATGACTAGTGGCGAATTTTGAACATGTAGGAGGTACCATTATAATACAGGTGCCGTTGTATGACAGTTTTTACGGTTTCTGAAAAATATTGATGTTGTGTCTATTCTTGCAGCTATTATTTTGATCTAATCCGGGAAAGTTGTTTACAAAAGCGAGTGACGCACAGGGAAAATAGCTATTTCTCAAGAAACGTTCAGTGGGCCAGACTTGTGGTATGCACCCAGTACATCAGTGTTCACCAGAGCTGTGTAGAATTCCTTCCGTCTTCCAACTTCAGTTTTGAAAATGTCACTTCCAGCTTCCGTGTAAAATCTTCTAAAAATTTTTGAATTTTCGACAGAAATTTTGGCTCGTACAAAGAAGTTGTCAACTTCAAAAATAGAGCACTGTTTTTGATATGTACGATTTATAAAAAAGGAACTTTGTTGGACGAGCAGTGATACCATGACAACCTCTTAAAAATGAACATTTTCAAATCAAAAAGATCAAATTTTATGTGTTACTGCACGATACTGTAGTCATGTTATACTATTCAGAAACATTGATAGAGGAACTGCAAAAACAAAAACTGGGAGGTGCTGGCAGTGTTTGAGAAAAACCTTTGAAATTGTTCAGTTGTTCTGGGAAATGAAAAAAAAAAACATTTATATAATTACACAGCAAGATTTTTTAAAACATAAACAAGGGAGCTTAACATCTAACTAAGGAAGGCCCTCGACTCGGTCTGGAATTATGGTACGTGATCTATATCATTGGAAAGCTGAGAAAATGCTGATTCCAAATATATATTCAGTTTTTGCCCTCGAGGCCTAGTATTCGAGAAAAACAAGGTCAAAGTTAGAAAAAGACAAATTATTGCCTTTTTAACACGCGAAAATCGCAAAAAAATTTCAAAACATTTTTCGCTTGTTAAAAAGGCAATAATTTGTCTTTTTTCTAACTTTGACCTTGTTTTTCTCGAATACCAGACCTTGAGGGCAAAAACTGAATATATATTTGGAATCAGCATTTTCTCAGCTTTTCAATGATATAGATCACGTACCATAACACCAGGCCGAGTCGAGGGCCTTCCCTAGTAAGAGCTGTGGTTCAGTACATTTACACAGCGAAAGAGAATAAACAAAGGGTAATTTGTGCAATTTTTAATTAGTTTCAAGAAATAACAAATCAACAGAATTAAAATTACTTCTCAGATGTGTAATATTCAGCCCACCACTCCACAACTACATTATCTTTAATAAACTGCAACTCCTCTCCAGATATCTTATCAATGCCGTAGAAAAAGAAACGATAACAGACTGGAAAAATGGGAAGAAATCTGCGATAATTCTCAATTTCAGTTAGTTTGAAATATACTGTAAGCGGTAATTTGAATACGTCTTTCAAGTGATCTACAAGAGTTTTAATGAAATTCTCTGGCTGTCGTGGAGCGTAGATAAGGAAGCATGAGTCGTTGAATTTTCTGGAAAATAATGAAGTAATAAATCATTTGCTTTAAAAAAATGTAGCTCCAGAATTTCAGCAAAACTTGAATGGCTATGAGCTGAAAAATATACCAAAATGTAGATTTCGACGAGTCCATCTCCGTGGCTTACTACGGGCCGGATGGCTATTCGTTAATGTGCCGCGGGCCGGGCTAGAAAGGCTCGTGTTTTTTGGCACTTTTGCCCGGCCCGCGGCACATTAACGAATAGTTATCCGGCCCGTAGCAGAGATGTTGGAAAGTGAAAATTTTCTTATCCGGAAGTCGGATGTCGGAAGTAAAATAAACACCCGGAAGTCGGAAGTCGGAATTTCCAACAACACTGGCCCCAGGGTTGGGAAATTCCGGGCCGGCCCAGACTCCTCAACCTCAGCCCGGCCCGGCTTCAAAAATGAGCACAATTTTTTCACAATTTTTTGAAAATTTTTATAAAATAATAGTTGAAATTCTTGTACGCTTCAGTTTTTATCGGTTTTCCATAAAATTGTAGAAAATTCGACGTTTTTTTGCAAAAAATCAAAAAAATTTTCAAAAAATTTTCAACAATATTCAAATTTCTACAGGAGCCGGGCCGAAGAAAATTTTTCAGTCGGCCCGGCCCGGAATTTCCCAACCCTGACTGGCCCGTAGTAGGTCACAGACATAGAACTCGTCGAGATCTACAATTTGGTATATTTATCAGCTAATAATATTTATTTTGATGCGAGTTACGAGGCGGCCCGTGTCGGCCCGCGTCGGCCCGTTGACAAGTATGTTTAAACTTTTTTATTCATCATTTGAAGCTTTTATCAGTAAAAATACCCTAAAAACAGAGTTTGGAGTGTCGTTGTCTCCGGTATTCTTCGAAATTCTCCGACTTTTTTTTCGGAGAATTTCGGAGAATTTCTCCGAAAAAAGTCGGAGAATCGGAGATGTCGGATATCTGATTCTCCGACTCCGAGCAAGCCTGGTTGACCCATGTCGGGCCCGTTTTGCAAGTATGCTTTAAATAAAGAGATGACTCACATCACTTTAACATTAACTCCCCCCAGATCATCGTCCCGGTAGAGATGTCGGAATGATTCCACTTCTAGTTCCGTCTTGATGGACCAACTCAAGCAATCTTCCATTCTATTCTTAAGTGTTACATACATACGAAGTCGATCGATAGTTATTTCAATGTCGGTAAGGCCCGGATGACGAATGCTTTGCATTAATCTTTTGGATCTACGGGAGCACATAGAGAGTTCGGTTCTAAATTAGAAAAATATATCATTTTTGAGGTTTTTTATAAAAATACTTACATTTCAGTACAACTCATGTGATGTACAGTATTTTGAATAGCCAGAAATGGTAGTTTTAGAAATGGAAAAGAAGGCATCGTTCTATTGAAAAGGAATCAATGAATATAGGAGACACAACGTCTTCAAACAAGAGTCCAGCAGAGCGTACTTGCAACAATTTATTGATTGTGTCCCTACGAAGCGGAGGACAGTGTTATCTTCAGAAAAATGGTTGTGTCTTCTAGTTTCCCATTTCTAAAGCTTCCATTCCTAGCTATCCAAAATGTTGTACATTGTATGAGCTGCACCGAAATGTGAGTTTTCATTTTATTTGTATTTTGAAAACGGTATCTACTTTTTCCAACACTGAAATGCTTAGAATTCATTCGATTCTCTTCAATATAAGTCTCTTCGTTTTCAGAACTGAGCTCTCACTGTGCTCTCGTAGATCAAAACGGTTAATGCAAAGCATTCGACACCCAGGACTCACTCGTATTGAAATAACTATTGATCGACTTCGTATGTATATTACACTTCTGAAAGGACTTGAAATCTGTTCAATTTGGAGCGTGACAAAGGAGTTATTCTCGACAACTGATTATCGTGAAGACGTTATTGATAAGGTTTCCATTCGAATTCTGTGAGTTCTTATTTTTCAATAGATTTATTTGACCGGACTGTACAATCAAGTACATGCTTATTATGTATCACTATCAGGGCTGGGCAAATTTTTTGTTTGATTATTTGAATTATTTGAAATTTGGGTTAAAAGTCAAATAAATTGCTTCAAATAATTAGTTGAACTTTTTTTTCAAACAAATTGTTTGACCAAATAATGTTTGACAAATTCATATCAAATAAAATTATTTGACCAAATTATTTGAAAATTTTCAAATAATTTGAAACCAATTTCTTTGTATCATTTATGAATTTTTCTCTTCAAACTGCCGAATGGTTAGGGGAAAATAATTACTTCGAACTCGAGAAAGTCTGTCAGGACGGAAAATTTAACAAAAAATAGTATTTTTCCTTGATTTTTACATGTTTTAAAATATAACGTACTGTTTTTTTTCTTTTTACTGCCTTTTTATTGGCAATAAAACATTTTCTTGAGTTGTTTGAAATTATTTGAAATTATTTGATTATTTGAGAAAAAATTTCAAATAATGTTTGGTCAAATAAATTATTTGAAAAATAAATTCAAATATTATTTGATCAAATAAACTGTTTGGAAAAAATATTCAAACATTATTTGGTCAAACAATTTATTTGACCTCTCAAACAATGCCCAGCCCTGATCACTATATTGTTTTTCAGACGTCTTGGAAACTCCAACTTTCAAATCGATGCACCAACTCAACCGGAGAAAGCAATAAAAGCTCTTGTAGATCACATGAAAGACGTGTTCAAACTACCGCTTACAGTGATGTTCGAACCATTTGGATTAGAGAATTATCGCAGATTTCTTCCCATTTTTCCAGTTTGTTATCGTTTGTATGTGTACAGTTCTGATAAGATATCAGAAGAAGAATTGCAGTTCATCAAAGATAATGTGGTTGTAGAGTGGCAGGCTGAATTTTACAAATCAAAGAAGTAATTTATTCACTTATTTTGTTGATGTACTGTTTCATTTCTACAGAATTAAGTGCCGTTACGGCTCATGTCTTTGTCTTTTCAATTTCTTCCTGTTTTTACGGCTCGTAAATGTTGTATCCTCTGCATTTGTTAAAAATTGATTAATTTTTTTTGGTGTTTATTTACTTGTTCAGTTTTTACCATCTCAAAAAGTGTTATCTCAACCCTGCAGCTATTATTCTTATATATAAAACGCACTGTCAATCCGTCGTAATTCCCTCAACTTTTGATATGTAATTTACACCGCTTTCATTTCAAACAACTTTTTTCCTCTGATAAATAAAAAAGAAATTGCCAGGTAATTTGTTCCTTACAATCAATAAACTAATGCAAGCGCGCTCTGCTAGACATCTGTCTCCACTATATACCTTCCTCATTTATCGAGCGTTCTCCCATTTCTTCCTTTTGCTGGTAAAATGTTATATTTTCCATTTCTAAAGCTTCCATTCCTACCAATTCAAAATATTGTACACAACTTGAGTTGTACTGAAATGTAAGTATTTTATCAAAAACTTCACAAATGATATTTTTCTGTTTTAGAATTGAGCTCTCCCTGTGCTCCCGTAGATCAAAACGGTTAATGCAAAGAATTCGACACCCAGAGCCCACCCACATTCAAATAATTATCGATCAGTATCGTATGTATGTTGCACTTCGGAATGGAATCAAACAATGTTTATTCTGGTCAATCAGAACGGAATCGCATATAAAATATAACCGAGTTGATACTATTGAAAACGTTCGTGTTCGAGTTTTGTCAGTTTTTGAGGAATAATAATTGTTTCTTGAATCTCATCTTTCCAGGAAACTCACTGGACCAAATTTCATGATCGATGGTACTCACGAGCCAGAAACAGTTCTAAAAGCTCTCGTGGATCACTTGAAAGATGTATTCAAAGTTCCTCTCGAAGTGAATTTTAAACCATATAAAATGGAGAATTTCTTCAGATTTCTTCCCGTTTTTCCAGTCTGCAAACGTTTTTATTTTCATGCGACTGAAGGGGTGTCAGAAGAAGAACTAAAGTACGTCAAAGATAATGTTGTTGTAGAACAACAGGCTTATTACTACACAGCTGATAATTGAGGCTTCTTGTCTTTCATATTGATTTACTACTCAAAAGTTTAAAAATAAAGTTTGTTTTCTTGTTGAAATAGATGATAAGTAAGAAGAGATACATGATATCGGGTGCAGTTTTTAATCGTTTTCCTTTGAAACTTTTAAAAGTTCACTGAACAACTTTTCTAGACATTCTGTTTGCTCTTCTAAATGCTCTACTAATCACGCTGATTCTAATCAGAGTCATGGAAAATGACCAGGACTAGTGGTGAATTTTGAACATGCAGGAGGTACCATTATAATACAGGTTCCGTTGTATGACAGTTTTTACTGTTTCTTATAAATATTGATGTTGTGTCTATTCAGGCAGCTATTATTTTGACCTAATCCGGGAAAATTGTTTACAAAAGCGAGAGACGCACAAGGAAAATAGCTATTCCTCAAGAAGCATGTAGTGAGTCAGAATTGTGGAATGCACCTAGCACCGGTACTGTAGATGCCGAGATCTACATATTGGAACAATTTTCAAGCAAGTAACCCAAAAAAACGGCTGTTCGATTACAAATGCAAAATCAGGGGTCCAAAATTTCGAAGAACAGCCTAATCTTGTAATTCAGACCCTCTAGCGGACATCTAGACACACAGATACACCTGTCATTCTCCAATTCCTCTTACTTTGTCCCCAAAGATCAATCCCATTTGCCTTTTGAACTTGAAACTTGAGACCTTCCCCCTAAAGGAAGGCCACTTTAGAAAATTGGGAACAAACAAAGAAGAGGGGGGGGGGGACCATCCAATGTAATGTGTGTGTGTGTGTGTGTGCAGTTTGCTTTATAAAACGAGATGACGCAAATTGTAAAACATCAAAAACTTTTTGCTCTAGATTATCAAATTTCATTTGGGTTAGGCCACGCCCATTTTTGGACACCTCTCGGGAAACTCATTTTAACCACGCTCTACCCTTTTCTTACTTCTTCTCGATGTGCTGGTTTGTAACTTGTTTCAATTTCAATATTATGAGCTGAAAAACATACCAAAATGTAGATCTCGACGAGCTCTATATTACTGACCAACTGGATCTAATGGCGTATCGTTAATGTGGATTGGGCCGGGCCAATAACAACAAAAAAACGAAATAGTAAAATATCCATTCCATCCCCCACCAGCCCGGTCAGTGGCAGTGAATTTCTATAAATCGGATTTTTGCGTTTGTTTGAAAAAAAGCTCGCAAAGTTATTAAATTGGACCTGAAATCTTTAATCTTTTCAATTGTAAAAATGCCGCTATAGAAAAAATTCGAATTTTCGAAATCTGCGTATTCAAAAGAGTTCGTTTCAATTTTTACATAGTTAGTCAGTGTGGAATAGTCTAGTCTTTTGGAAAACGTGTCGGATTACAAATTAATCCAAAACCAGTAGCGTATGTGCTTCGTTTTAATTGTCGGCCAACCCTTGCTACAGTAATTCTGGAAATATCTGAAATAGTTATAACACTGTTATGAGATCTGTATCATGAGCTCTATCCTATGACTTGCATAGCCCTTGTTTTATTTTCTTAAAACTGTTACCTACTTTATCATGACGATGTGAACGTACAAGAAAACGTCTTGGGCTCCTTCGACCTATAATAAGATTTATCAGGCTACCTGTGTGCTCTGATACATGAATTACTCTTATAAAACTATTCTAGATGCTACAAATTACGCTACACACCGTATTTTGTACCTTTGCTCCTATCTTCTTCTTATCATTATCAACAAACTGTGTACTTCTGATAAGAAATGTAACTTTCAAAGTTCAAAAACTTCCCTCTTCTTTTTTTTTCAATTATAGTTTTTCTAGTAAATTCTGACAAAGCCTACAATGTACTCCTTCTCTCCCCTGGACTCCAAGAAACCACAATTTTTTGAATGATGTTTCAAAGGAATAGGTCAATTTTGACATAATCGTCCCCTCTTTTTGTCATTATTTAGGCGAGGGAGAGAGGAGGAGAAAAGAAAAATGATGACTAAACATTGGAGACAATTGCACCTACTTAAAAGAGGAATTGTTAGGACGATTTGAAACTTTTCGACTTTTTGTGACATATATTTAGAAATAGTGAGTTTTCATGTTGTTAGAGCATTGTCCAGTTAGAAAATAGTAGTTAAGTTTTTAGTGGTTACTGTAATGCTGAAATTGGAATCAGATAGTCAAATAAATAAGGACCTCATTTGAATGTTTTCAACTTTTTAGTGGAGTCCTTTCATAAAGAAATACCACTTGAAGAAGATTACCCACAGAAGACGGTTTTCGACCTACCGTATGTCTTTTAGTTGGATTCTTACAAAAAAGTTGTCAACTACAAAAATGAAGATCTATTTATGAGCTATTAAATTGACACAACAATTTTGAAAAACAATGTCTTCTGTGTCCGTATCCATCCCTTAAAATGTGTTGTTTTTTCAATGAACCTAGCTGACGGTCATCTAGAGATTATTCACATTGTTATAATCCCCCAGGACCTAACGGCATAAAAAAGTTGTCAACTACAAAACTGAAGATCTACTCATTTTATACTTATTTACTAATTTTGTGCTTTACCTGTTACAAGAATCACCATCCTTACTACCATTTTTACTAAATAAAGCCACTGGAGCGCTGAAAACTAGAATCATACGTGAAAGTACTCAATTTCTGAAATAAGTTATGAAAAAGCGTCATAGGCGCCCCAGACCATTCCAATTCTCTGTCTGCCTTCTGGAATGTCCGTTTGTATGTTTATCTTTCTGGTTTTTCAGATGTTTAGATATTTTTCATTAACAAGCGGCCCTTAAGAAGGATATTCTTCTCATCTTTGACGTACCGTACCTCCCTAGTTTGGGTGCTCCCGAAAAAGTTGTCAACTACAAAAATAGAGCTTTAATTGTGATTTATATACATATAAATTGTGAAGCAACGTAGCACTTTCCGGTTACAGTAACTTGAGGCTCACCATTTCCTGTATAACCTACCTGCAGACGAAAAAAAGTGTTATTTTAAATCTACCGTATCTCTTCAGTACCCAACTCCACAAAAAAGTTGTCAACTACAAAAATATAGACCCTAACTTGCATTACCACATATAATAGCCTTGGTTTGCTATGTCAAGTTCTAGGCTCTTAAAAACTGGATATTTTTCTATGCGAGGTAGAAATTACTCACTATAACGCTCCAGTACCTAACTTCACAAAAAAGTAGTCAACCGCTTCTCAAATTACAGTAACCCTTTTAGTTGTTCTTCCTTCCCAATATTACTTTTCCTCCTGTTCAATAAAACCCATTTGCATTCTCAAATCCATTTTTCAGATCTTAACTCCAATTGCAACAAAAAATGCCTCAATTCTTGTCCGGTGTCACTTTGAAGAATCGCGAGGGGACCGAGCTGAAGGCTGAGGAGCATTTGAAGGGGAAGGTGAGTGAGGTCACCGGACATCCGGATAAGCAGACAGACAGACAGATATGTAAATATTCCAGGTAATCGGTCTGTACTTCTCCGCGAGCTGGTGTCCACCATGCCGTTTGTTCACCCCGAAACTCAAGGAGTTCTTCGAGGAGATTAGGAAGAGCCATCCGGAATTCGAGGTCATTTTTGTGTCCCGCGACCGTAACTCGTCGGATCTAGTCGGTTATTTCGAGGATCATCAGGGAGAGTGGACTTATATCCCGTTCGGAAGCGATAAGATTATGTAAGCTATTTCAAGGGCTATTCAAAAACTACAAACTACAAAACTCCATTCAAATTCAGTTTCTTTTCAGCGAGCTCATGCAGAAATACGAAGTGAAGACCATCCCAGCGATGCGTATTGTCAATGACAAAGGAGAAGTGATCGTTCAGGACGCGAGAACCGAAATTCAGAATAAGGGAGAGAAGGCGGAAGCGTTGTGGGCTGAGTGGATGGCATTGTTCAAGTGATGGCATAATTATCGATTTCTTTTATATAGTTTTAGAGAAATAATAAAGGATTTTATGGAATTACCTATATAATGTGTCATAATGAGTCAGAGATGAGCGGCGGAGTTCTTTTCTTTGGGACGGTAGCAAAAAGTGTTCAATAGATAAAATTTGCAGCATAAGTTTGTCAATCGATTGAAAAAAAGAGGGCATTAAAATATTAAAAACTAAACGAGTTAGATTCAATTTAAGCATGTATTCCTCCTTCCGCCATGAGAAATAGTGGGGGAAGTTGATTGAAATGATGAAATTATCCCGTTTTTGGATATTTTTATGAAGTTCTGATATTTTCTAGATCGGGAGGCGGAATTCCGACTTCCGGGCTGTTTTTTACTTCCGACTTCCGTCATTCCAACGCTGTGAAATTTAGGAAGAATACATTTCGCAGAAATACATGAAAACATGGTCAAATAGGAGAAAATAGGCTTTTCTACAGCCAAAAATCAATTTTCCAATGATTTTAGCGAGTTTTATGATTTTTCTCTTGGAATTTGGAAAATTTACGAAAAAAAATCTACTTCGGTCTTCCGGGCGTTTTTTTCAATTCCGGCTTCCGACTTCCGTTTTAGAAAAAAATCACTTCCGCACAACTCTGTCAGGAGGATTCAAATCATACATTCCAGCTTCGTACCAGAGTTGCCCGGAATTCCGACTTCCGACTTCCGACTTCCGGGTTGTTTTCACTTCCGACTTCCGGCTTCCGACTTCCGTTTTGAAAATTTTACTGCCGACTTCCGGCTTCCGACTTCCGGGCTGTTTTTTACTTCCGACTTCCGTCATTCCAACACTGTGAAATTTAGGAAAAATACATTTCGCAGAAATACATGAAACATGGTCAAATAGGATAGAAAATAGGCTTTTCTACAGCCAAAAACCAATTTTCCAATGATTTTAGCGAGTTTTATAATTTTTCTCTTGGAATTTGGAATATTTGCGAAAAAAAATCTACTTCCGACTTCCGACTTTCGACTTCCGACTTCCGTTTTCAAAATTATACTTCCGACTTCCGTTTTAGAAAAAATCATTTCCGCGCAACTCTGCTTCGTACATTCTAGCTAAAACCCCACTTTCTACAAATTTCATGAAAGTATCAAATTTCACAACTAATCGATTTTCTTAGTTCCGTTTTAGTTACGCCCATAGTCTTACAAAAAAGTTTTCCCTGACCCCTATTATTAGTAATTTTTCACTGTGCTAGTTTGAGTAAAAAGCAAATCTTCCGACGTAAACATGCCAACTAATTCACACATTGTCTCTCGTTTTATTGTCACGGGGACACTTTCCTTCACATATTATTACCATCTGCCTCCTTATCTCCATCGGTCTTTGTGAGAAACTTGGAACCTTAAACGGTCTGATTAAAGGACGTCCTTCCCTCGATGGCTGTCATTCATTTGAATTGTCCTATTGTCTTATTAGTGTAAACATAATCCACCTGTTCACTTATCTCCATGGGAAATCACTTTTTATATTAGACCACCAGATGGCTGTTAGACTCCGCCCCCCCCCTGTTATTGATTTCCCACTGCGGTAGATAAAACAAACAACAGGTGTCTTAATCCAATGTGACCGTGTCGATCTATTGTCTCGGCCATTCGTCTTCTTCACCTACATGTCATCTGTCTTCATATCTCCTTGGGAAATCTCCAATTTATTAGGCCCCGCCTCTAGTGCGCTACGGTCAGTAGACCCAGTCTTCCGTCATTCTCCCCTCATTCCGGTCTATAAGGAGGCCTTTCTCCCGATTTTTTCTATTGCTTGAAGATTTCTGCAACATGTTATATCATTGACGTTAGATTCGAATATTTATTTCAGCACCGCGTCCCAAGCACATCGGCAAATGGAAAACTTCAATGAGACTTGATGTCCCGACGACGAGAAGAAAATTGAGAATCGAAAATCAGTAAGTGCCCTATTAGAATATTCTTTATGTTCTTGACGTTTTCTTTTTCAGTGCCGAAAGGAAGCGGATCAAGAGGAAACGAACCGTCGCGAAGAGCGAGGAATGGTCGAGTGCAGACAAGAGGACATGAGGGCAATGGATCAGGAGAATCAGTTAACGATTGGAGAGACGTAAGTTATAAGCTCTAGAATATAGATATTGTCTATGCTACTGACTTCCCCCACCATAGACTATCATTAGTGAATTCACAAAATTGAATTAAATCTAAGAAACACCGTTTCGAAATAACTTTTGTATCATTAGTGAATTCACAAAATTGAATTAAATCTAAGAAACATTGATTCTGAATAACTTTTGTATCATTAGTGAATTCACAAAATTGAATTAAATCTAAGAAACAACGTTTCGAAATAACTTTTTGTAATGATAGTTAATTGACTGAAGGCGGTGGGTCGCCGCTTCGGCTGGTACCGTAACCTGATGTTGATTGATTGTCATTAGTGAATTCACAAAATTGAATTAAATCTAAGAAACATTGATTCTGAATAACTTTTGTATCATTAGTGAATTCACAAAATTGAATTAAATCTAAGAAACACCGTTTCGAAATAACTTTTTGTAATGATAGTTAATTGACTGAAGGCGGTGGGTCGCCGCTTCGGCTGGTACCGTAACCTGATGTTGATTGATTGTCATTAGTGAATTCACAAAATTGAATTAAATCTAAGAAACATTGATTCTGAATAACTTTTGTATCATTAGTGAATTCACAAAATTGAATTAAATCTAAGAAACAACGTTTCGAAATAACTTTTTGTAATGATAGTTAATTGACTGAAGGCGGTGGGTCGCCGCTTCGGCTGGTACCGTAACCTGATGTTGATTGATTGTCATTAGTGAATTCACAAAATTGAATTAAATCTAAGAAACATTGATTCTGAATAACTTTTGTATCATTAGTGAATTCACAAAATTGAATTAAATCTAAGAAACACCGTTTCGAAATAACTTTTGTAATGATAGTTAATTGACTGAAGGCGGTGGGTCGCCGCTTCGGCTGGTACCGTAACCTGATGTTGATTGATTGTCATTAGTGAATTCACAAAATTGAATTAAATCTAAGAAACACCGTTTCGAAATAACTTTTGTATCATTAGTGAATTCACAAAATTGAATTAAATCTAAGAAACACCGTTTCGAAATAACTTTTGTATCATTAGTGAATTCACAAAATTGAATTAAATCTAAGAAACATTGATTCTGAATAACTTTTGTATCATTAGTGAATTCACAAAATTGAATTAAATCTAAGAAACAACGTTTCGAAATAACTTTTTGTAATGATAGTTAATTGACTGAAGGCGGTGGGTCGCCGCTTCGGCTGGTACCGTAACCTGATGTTGATTGATTGTCATTAGTGAATTCACAAAATTGAATTAAATCTAAGAAACATTGATTCTGAATAACTTTTGTATCATTAGTGAATTCACAAAATTGAATTAAATCTAAGAAACACCGTTTCGAAATAACTTTTTGTAATGATAGTTAATTGACTGAAGGCGGTGGGTCGCCGCTTCGGCTGGTACCGTAACCTGATGTTGATTGATTGTCATTAGTGAATTCACAAAATTGAATTAAATCTAAGAAACAACGTTTCGAAATAACTTTTGTATCATTAGTGAATTCACAAAATTGAATTAAATCTAAGAAACACCGTTTCGAAATAACTTTTTGTAATGATAGTTAATTGACTGAAGGCGGTGGGTCGCCGCTTCGGCTGGTACCGTAACCTGATGTTGATTGATTGTCATTAGTGAATTCACAAAATTGAATTAAATCTAAGAAACACCGTTTCGAAATAACTTTTGTATCATTAGTGAATTCACAAAATTGAATTAAATCTAAGAAACACCGTTTCGAAATAACTTTTGTATCATTAGTGAATTCACAAAATTGAATTAAATCTAAGAAACATTGATTCTGAATAACTTTTGTATCATTAGTGAATTCACAAAATTGAATTAAATCTAAGAAACAACGTTTCGAAATAACTTTTTGTAATGATAGTTAATTGACTGAAGGCGGTGGGTCGCCGCTTCGGCTGGTACCGTAACCTGATGTTGATTGATTGTCATTAGTGAATTCACAAAATTGAATTAAATCTAAGAAACATTGATTCTGAATAACTTTTGTATCATTAGTGAATTCACAAAATTGAATTAAATCTAAGAAACACCGTTTCGAAATAACTTTTGTAATGATAGTTAATTGACTGAAGGCGGTGGGTCGCCGCTTCGGCTGGTACCGTAACCTGATGTTGATTGATTGTCATTAGTGAATTCACAAAATTGAATTAAATCTAAGAAACAACGTTTCGAAATAACTTTTGTATCATTAGTGAATTCACAAAATTGAATTAAATGTAAGAAACACCGTTTCGAAATGACTTTTTGTAATGATAGTTAATTGACTGAAGGCGGTGGGTCGCCGCTTCGGCTGGTACCGTAACCTGATGTTGATTGATTGTCATTAGTGAATTCACAAAATTGAATTAAATCTAAGAAACACCGTTTCGAAATAACTTTTGTATCATTAGTGAATTCACAAAATTGAATTAAATCTAAGAAACACCGTTTCGAAATAACTTTTGTATCATTAGTGAATTCACAAAATTGAATTAAATCTAAGAAACATTGATTCTGAATAACTTTTGTATCATTAGTGAATTCACAAAATTGAATTAAATCTAAGAAACAACGTTTCGAAATAACTTTTTGTAATGATAGTTAATTGACTGAAGGCGGTGGGTCGCCGCTTCGGCTGGTACCGTAACCTGATGTTGATTGATTGTCATTAGTGAATTCACAAAATTGAATTAAATCTAAGAAACACCGTTTCGAAATAACTTTTGTATCATTAGTGAATTCACAAAATTGAATTAAATCTAAGAAACACCGTTTCGAAATAACTTTTGTATCATTAGTGAATTCACAAAATTGAATTAAATCTAAGAAACACCGTTTCGAAATAACTTTTGTATCATTAGTGAATTCACAAAATTGAATTAAATCTAAGAAACATTGATTCTGAATAACTTTTGTATCATTAGTGAATTCACAAAATTGAATTAAATCTAAGAAACAACGTTTCGAAATAACTTTTGTATCATTAGTGAATTCACAAAATTGAATTAAATCTAAGAAACATTGATTCTGAATAACTTTTGTATCATTAGTGAATTCACAAAATTGAATTAAATCTAAGAAACAACGTTTCGAAATAACTTTTTGTAATGATAGTTAATTGACTGAAGGCGGTGGGTCGCCGCTTCGGCTGGTACCGTAACCTGATGTTGATTGATTGTCATTAGTGAATTCACAAAATTGAATTAAATCTAAGAAACATTGATTCTGAATAACTTTTGTATCATTAGTGAATTCACAAAATTGAATTAAATCTAAGAAACACCGTTTCGAAATAACTTTTGTAATGATAGTTAATTGACTGAAGGCGGTGGGTCGCCGCTTCGGCTGGTACCGTAACCTGATGTTGATTGATTGTCATTAGTGAATTCACAAAATTGAATTAAATCTAAGAAACAACGTTTCGAAATAACTTTTGTATCATTAGTGAATTCACAAAATTGAATTAAATCTAAGAAACACCGTTTCGAAATAACTTTTTGTAATGATAGTTAATTGACTGAAGGCGGTGGGTCGCCGCTTCGGCTGGTACCGTAACCTGATGTTGATTGATTGTCATTAGTGAATTCACAAAATTGAATTAAATCTAAGAAACACCGTTTCGAAATAACTTTTGTATCATTAGTGAATTCACAAAATTGAATTAAATCTAAGAAACACCGTTTCGAAATAACTTTTGTATCATTAGTGAATTCACAAAATTGAATTAAATCTAAGAAACATTGATTCTGAATAACTTTTGTATCATTAGTGAATTCACAAAATTGAATTAAATCTAAGAAACAACGTTTCGAAATAACTTTTTGTAATGATAGTTAATTGACTGAAGGCGGTGGGTCGCCGCTTCGGCTGGTACCGTAACCTGATGTTGATTGATTGTCATTAGTGAATTCACAAAATTGAATTAAATCTAAGAAACAACGTTTCGAAATAACTTTTGTATCATTAGTGAATTCACAAAATTGAATTAAATCTAAGAAACACCGTTTCGAAATAACTTTTGTATCATTAGTGAATTCACAAAATTGAATTAAATCTAAGAAACACCGTTTCGAAATAACTTTTGTATCATTAGTGAATTCACAAAATTGAATTAAATGTAAGAAACACCGTTTCGAAATAACTTTTGTAATGATAGTTAATTGACTGAAGGCGGTGGGTCGCCGCTTCGGCTGGTACCGTAACCTGATGTTGATTGATTGTCATTAGTGAATTCACAAAATTGAATTAAATCTAAGAAACAACGTTTCGAAATAACTTTTGTATCATTAGTGAATTCACAAAATTGAATTAAATCTAAGAAACATTGATTCTGAATAACTTTTGTATCATTAGTGAATTCACAAAATTGAATTAAATCTAAGAAACAACGTTTCGAAATAACTTTTTGTAATGATAGTTAATTGACTGAAGGCGGTGGGTCGCCGCTTCGGCTGGTACCGTAACCTGATGTTGATTGATTATCATTAGTGAATTCACAAAATTGAATTAAATCTAAGAAACACCGTTTCGAAATAACTTTTGTATCATTAGTGAATTCACAAAATTGAATTAAATCTAAGAAACACCGTTTCGAAATAACTTTTGTAATGATAGTTAATTGACTGAAGGCGGTGGGTCGCCGCTTCGGCTGGTACCGTAACCTGATGTTGATTGATTGTCATTAGTGAATTCACAAAATTGAATTAAATCTAAGAAACAACGTTTCGAAATAACTTTTGTATCATTAGTGAATTCACAAAATTGAATTAAATGTAAGAAACACCGTTTCGAAATAACTTTTTGTAATGATAGTTAATTGACTGAAGGCGGTGGGTCGCCGCTTCGGCTGGTACCGTAACCTGATGTTGATTGATTGTCATTAGTGAATTCACAAAATTGAATTAAATCTAAGAAACATTGATTCTGAATAACTTTTGTATCATTAGTGAATTCACAAATTTAAATAAATTCTAAAAAACACCGTTTCTCATAAACTTTTGTAATAATAGTCATATTCGGAAATGTTCAAAACTGGCGCCGTACGAATCAGAACCGCAAAAATCGTGAATTTGTCATGTCATTTTTTTGAACGAAAAAAGTTGCTCTTACTTTTTAGCTCATAACTTTCCTTCAAACGCTCCAAACTTACCCCCTGGGGGTTGCCACTGGCGCCGCAAGTTTTTGTATCACCACAAAAAAGAAATTTTTGGAAAAGTTGAGCTGTCAACGTGAGAAAGTGCACGTGCTCTCACTCCGAGTTTAGGTTATTAGTGAAAAGCCAGATTAAATTGGTTAGGAGTGGCACAAATTGAATAAATGTCTCATGTTGTGCCCTGGTACTATTTATTACAACGGAATGGGTCATAAAAGTTGAAAAATCTAAATTTAAATTCTATATTCATGAAAAAAAAAATTAAATGCATTCAGCAATCGTAAAATTCAATTCCTCCTGCAACTGTTCCAACTGCTCATTTAGCTCTCTAATCTCATTTAGGATCTTTTCATCATCATAATTCTCCTTCAATGTTTGTTCCAATTCCATCCGTCTTTCCACAGCTCTCAATGCATCATACTCTCCTTGAAACGATCCAGTTTCTCCATCTACATTCCGCCAACGTTTGTCCGGTGACCATGCGGTGAGTTTCAATGTTTGCTCCTCATACCAAATACTAAGTACTGGTTTGTTCCTCTGCTGCTGATATGAGTCAGCTTTTCTGAAAAGTCGGTTTTTTTTGAAACTCAAATAAATAACGATAGTTACATGAAATATGAGATTGCTTCAAAATAGTCAGAATTCAACCGTAGGATTCCATTGAACAACACATCTTCCGGAATATCTTCCTCCATTTCAATATGAATATATTTATTGAACATATCAATTTCACTTTGAATCCAGTACTTTAAGAATCTGTTCAAGTCTGCATAGTTGAGTCGATTCTTTCCAATATTCATTTTGACGCTATTTTTTATTTTTAACAGATGCTCGATGCTTATCCACTCGGAAGTGGGGAATTCGAAATTTTTAAGTTCGAAAATCTGAAAATGTTATTTCAAACCATTTTAATCAACCTTTCCAACTCACTCTTCCATGATTATAACCGTATGGAGGACTAGTGTTTAAAAGTCTCAAATGTTTCAATCGTGACGCTGTTTCCAGAATATAGTCCAAATCGTCTGATGGTATTTCTTCGTCACCTTTAATCACTATCCCTTCAGAATTTCTGATTATAGAATGAGAGAAGACGTCTTGAATACTAATAGTCCTCATCTCAGCGAGTTCCAGATATACTGCATTGTAGCGGCAGGGTAGAATCGGAATAACCTTCTCAAGGATGCTCAGCATAGTTTCCAACTCATTTGTGTCCGTTGGCTTCAACCACTTTGATAGTTCTTCTCTGATTAAGCAATTTTCCACTATTACTTCCGGAACTGCGGAACCGCATATTATAGACGTACGCTGATTTCCGACCCCAATTAAAATGGATGAGTCGGTGTCTTTAAAACAGCATCCATACCGTGCTGACGCGAGATTGATACTCCTTGTGATTAGTTCCATTTTTTGGAAGTTAGGCATAGACGTAGTCTGAAAATGAAAAATTTAGTGTAAAATAAAATACTATATACATATCACATACTGTTCCCATGTCTTCATCGACCTGATAATTCGAGCAGTCACCAAGCATGGCAGCTTTTGTAGTGGGAATCCGCCGCGATTTTCACTGGAAATAATCTTGCGTGAGGTACTAAGAAATTAATAATAAAATCCTTACCGTTGTTCTCCCATTTTATTGAAATGTAGCGCGTGTTTGGAATAAATAGATTGGAGGGCTGCGAGGAAAAAGAATATATAGCAAATGGCGGCTCGATGCACCTGCCTCTTCTCTGTTCATACTAATTATAGGAGAGGATTAAGGGGGTTGGCATACGGGGAAGCTGCTTTGGTGTCGGCTATGTCTTTATCTTTGAATACGGTCAGCAATTAGCTTGCTATGCCACGGACATACATTTTAAACATAGGATGCGGTAAGTGCACTCTTAGGATGAGATTTAATTATTAATGAAATGAAAAGGCATCATTTTCCTCAATTTCAATGATATTTCCATAAATGTCATCAATAGGACGCTCCTTCTAGGTACCGGTGGTATAAGAACAGCACACTTCTTACAACCGAGTTTTACCGAAACCGAATAAAATTGTGTGCGAAATTGAGAGAACCCGAGAAAATGAGAAATTTCTTAAGCGGATTTCGGTGGAGCTCAGTTGTAGTCAAGAAGCCATCGAAAAATTGAATTCACGGGATCAAGGAGATACTTGGTCTTCCACTACGCAACTTCTTGACAAGTTACTGTCGGTGAACTATCTTTGTAGAAAAGGTCTTTGTTCAGGTGAGATTATTGGTGATCGTCTTTTTCTTACGTCATCCCACTGTATAACCTCGTCACTTTTTGCCTCTTCTTCACACAGAGTCACCATTACTAGGATACTGAACTCAAGTGGGTCCCGTTGCTAGGCATTTTGACACCTTCGAGCTCCTTTAAAACCCGGTTTCAGCTCACTTTCAACCAGTTTTCCCTTTTTCAATCGTAGTTTTCCCTAACAATTGTGTTACTTTCACCATGAATCTTCTTTTATTCATGATAGCCTTTGCTATCCTAGCCAAAGTCTTCTGTGTAGAAAATCCATCAGGACCTAAAAAGGCTCCTGAAGGTTCTGGATCAAACGACAAGGCAGGCTTTGAATTCGGTAAGTGTACGTAGCTCAATAAAATCTGAATATAAATAGATAGGGTGAGTATCATTCGGATTTTCACTGTACCCTACTTTTGTCGAACAGGACATTCCGGTTTTAGCGTAACCTAAAAAAAATTGTGGATTCTAAAATTAGTTTGATTAGTTACTGATGGTTTTGGAAAAAACGGCAATTCCGGTGAGTGAATAAAACCTGAATATAAAGCGATGGGGAGAGTTTTACGGAGACTATGGGATTGTCAATCTATTGACTAATCGAGCAGTAGTAAAGTGAATCAGTGGAATCGCATGAGTATAAAAGAGTGTTTTTAAAAAATAAGTCTTAAGAGGATATGAGCAAGCGTAGTGTCCAGGAAATAGAGCTAAAGTCAGAGTGGATGTTACAAAATATTGGTTCGAACAAATCAGCTGATGCCAGGTAAACTTAATGCGAAGATGCTTGACTCTCAGTCGATTCGGAATTTCATTCGGAATTTCACTGAACCTTCCAGTTTTGAAACATAAAAATCGCAACATATTGGATTTTGAAATTAGTTTGAAAAGTTACACGTGTCTTTTTCCCAACATCCCACCGTGTTAACCCTCGTCACTTTTTGCCTCCTCTACAAACAAAGTCACCATTACTAGGATACTGAACTCAAGTGGGTCCCGTTGCTAGACATTTTGACACCTCGGGCCCCCTTTTAAACCAGAATTCAGCTCACTTTCAACCAGTACTTTCACTATGAAACTAATTTCTGACTTATCCACGATAACCAGTTCTCGAAACATGGGCAAATCTGATGTCACTGTCTCAAAAAATCAGAAAAGTGAGTAACGTGTACAAGCGGCATGCTTGAAAGAGAGTTCTTAGACTTGTTACTATGGATCACTTTTTACGACTTTTTGACTAGCAACCGAGCTCGCGTTTTTCCCCTTTTTTCTTCATTTTTCAACTTTTTACATTCATAAATTCATCCACAAAGTCCTTTATTAACTATGAAATCCCTATTTTTGTTATTGTTTCTACCACTTCTGGTACACTGTCAACGAGAATTGGATTGTGGTTTCTTGAATTCCACATTCGAGTTCAAGGATTGGGATAATGTTGAAAAAAGCTATGTCGGTGGATGTTGTACTTTCGAATGTGTTAAGATTCTTGACCGAAATGATAAGGATTGGAGAGAATCGATTAACACGCGGGCAATGTTTGTCAGTGAATTATACCGTGACGGAAACTGTTGCAATGATACTCCGTCGACCGTTGGGACAACTGAGACTTCTAGATTGACGACGATTACTACCACTTCTAATAATACCACTTTAATTCCTACCACCTATCACAGTGTCAGTCAAGGTAAGTGATCATCGCCAAAACTTAAAACAGTCATTAGTTGGTGGCTAACTGATAAACTAATCAAAGTCAAGGCTCATTCCTTCTGCCAACCTCAATATCACCAATTACTTAAGTTGTTCATTCGTCTTGAATCTGACTACAATCTGTTCCAACCAATCGCGGTTTTTCCGCTGTCAAAACCAGACTTGCAAGATTCCGGGCCGGATTTGAATTTTTGAAATTTTTCCACTACAATTTTTTGTCGAAAAATTTATTTTCTGAAAATTTTTCATATTTTTCCTCAAGTATATTTTTCAACAACCTTCGAAACCTACAAAAAGTTGTTCGTAAGAAATATTTTTCATAAAAAATCGGGAAATTTTCGAAAAAAAAATTGAATTTTTTTCAGTACTGAACTTCCGGGCCGACCGGGCCGGGCCGGGCCCAAGTAAATTTTACTTCCGGCCCGGCCCGGCCCGTTGCAAGTCTGGTCGAAACCACCTTGAGCGCATGATTTTTCCAAAAAACTGCATGAGACATAACGTGTTGCCAAGCGAAAACGATCAAACGGAAAAACAAGAAAAATGATAGGTTTTTGAAAAAAAACCGAATTCAGAGGGGCCGATTAGATCTGAAACATAAAAATCGCAACATATTGGATTGTGAAAGTAGTTTTACTAGTTCCATATCTTTTCCTCTCAACATCCCACTGTATAACCTCGTCACTTTTTGGCTCTTCTCTTCACAGAGTCACCATTACTAGGATACTGAACTCAAGTGGGTCCCGTTGCTAGGCATTTTGACACCTCGAGGCTCCTTTAAAACCACGGATTCAGCTCACTTTCAACCAGTTTTCCCTTTCTCAATCGTAGTTTTCTCTAACATTTGTGTTACTTTTACCATGAATCTTTTTTTATTCATGGCAATCTTTGCTATCATAGCCCAAGTCTCCTGTGTAGAAAAAGTATTAGGACCTGGAGGAGCTCCTGGAGGTTCTAGATCAAACGACAAGGCAGGCTTTGATTTCGGTAAGTGTACGTAGCTCAATAAAATCTGAATATAAATAGGTAGGGTGAGTATCATTCGGATTTTCACTGAACCCTACTTTCGTCGAACAGGACATTCCGGTTTTAGCGTAACCTAAAAAAAATTGTGACACCTCCGAGCCCCTTTAAAACCTGGATTCAGCTCACTTTCAACCAGTTTTTCCCTTTTTTTCGCTTTCAACTTTTCCCTAACATTGTGCAACTCAAAACTATGAACTCTTGTTTTCTATTTATGATAGCCTTGGCTATCCTTGGTCAAGTCTTCTGTGCAGAAAGCCTATCTGGGGCTCTCAGAGGTTCTGGATCAAACGAAAATAACTTTGGTGAGTGTTCGTAGCTCAATAACACCTGAATTTAAATAGATGGGGAGAGTTTTACGAAGAATATGTGATTGTCTGGCTTTGCTGGATCCAACGGCCACCAAGGCATCAATTACGGTAAATTTTTCTAACTGATAGAAACCGTCCAATGACTGAAAACGAACTGGATTACTTGTATATGAAAACCAGCCATTCTGCCCTGTCTGATCTCTCCTCATTTATGTGATAGTAATATCCTTTATTAACAATATGGGATTAAGAGCCATCAAATTTAAGAAATAAGAAGCATTGTGATTATGCCCCAGGTCTGCTGTAAAATAACATTTCCCTTTTTTATTCGATGCAATCCTTCTCACCACGCAAATTTCATTATTTCTGATTTCTTTCCATTGAATTCGCCTCCGCCTCCTAAGTATTTCAATTCTCCGTTGATGTCTACATATTCCAATCCGGCTGGATACTTTGTCGCGTACCATTTACTATTCTCACAATCCAGTCCAAAAAAAGAAAACAAATCCAGTGGTGGTCCTGTAGGCGCAGACGAGTTACCTTCGAGTTCAACTGTTTGAAGGTCCTGATGGGATAATTAGTAATTCATGAGTGCTTGGTTTGCAATCAACTCACTGCGCGATTTGAGTTTTTACTCATGTCATCAGGAGCAGATATTTCAGAAACATTAAAACGAGTTGTCAGGTAAGTGAAATAATGCGCACCACATGTGACATTTCTAACACAACCAGATCCTTCACTGAATAACACATTGTTCCTCTCTGAAAAACATTCATTTGTGAAATTCCCATGTTTTTTGTCCTTACGGAACATTGACGCAGCAAGATCAAGAAAATCTGAGCATTCGCAAACATCATCAGTTGATCTTCTTTTCAAACAGCTTTGACCTTCTTGAAAGAGAAGTACAAGAATAACAGAGAGAAATATAAACCAGTTCATACCTAGTGTATTTTTTTACTTCTATCTCCATATTTCCTCTCTTTATATCCATTTTTCGAATGATCTATTGGTTGATTTATGTTAATTAAGTGACATGAATAATTACAGTTCATTAACTCATTTGCATAAAATCGTTTCATGGAAAACATGGTTTTTGTCGTTATTCACCGGAAGTATTTATTTCTTCACATTGATCAAATGATACATTTTTCTATCACTTTCTCTCTGTGTCTTACCTTCTTATCTTTTGTCAATTCTCGTGGTGAAAGGACTAAATAAACCTGCAGGCAGTTACATAGAGAATGTTCTAAAAATACCTTTATTGTCTTTCCGAGTAACCTGAAAATTGATTAGCTTAAGACAGAGTCTCATGCTTTGAGGGATAGGTTGTTGCAACTGTTGTATAAAGAGGGTTTGTGTCTTGAAACTGAACGTTTCTTGTGAAAAATTGAAATAGATGTCTGTCAAAATGTGCATGTCAAAACATATTAGTTTGATGTCGCACTAATCACACTAATCAAAAATAACATATGAAACTTGTAATTAGAGGGCCACTAGTTCTAAATTTCTAATACAATAATAATAATCTCACTAACAATATTAAAATTAAAATTTTCAGAAACAACTACTTTATCTTCTACAACTCCCATCAGCACTGTTCTTCCCACAACTACTGAATCTTCTTCTACTCGTTCCCTTCTTACTGGCAATCTCGAATGTGGTGCTCTTACAAACACTCCTTGTTGTACACCGGTCATAACGAGATGTCTTACTCGAGAGACAAATGATTGGTTGAGCTACGGCAGTATTGATGAATTTGGAAAAGATTTGAAAGACTGTGGATGTTTTTTAACGACTACTGGTACAACTACCAGCACAGGTGGGTAACTTTTAAAGCCAGTGCGTGAGTTCAGAACGCTGAAGGCGTGAATTTCCAAATTCGTACGATACAATAAAAAGACGAATGTAAACCAGGATCTTTCAAAAACCGACGACTTCAGCTGTCCATGCACTAGCTCAAATTATGTGTATCCAAATGAACTCTTATTTCAGAAACACCTACAACTCCTTCAAACTCCTCAAGCTGTGGTTGGCTTGCCACCTCGTTCAACCTTGATGCGTACACTATTAATGGAGGAACCGATTTCTCCTACAATGGAACATGTTGCTCGGATGTTGCAGTCAACACTTTGAAAAACGGACATGAACTGGTTTTGAACACCAACAGTAGATACAATCAATGGGATTATTTGGTGAATTTATTGTATTGTGTTGAAGGAGCTTGCACTGATCCGCCACGTTGGGATAATTGCTCGAGTGAGTTTTTTTTTCAACTGAAACGTAGCCAAATCTGACAAACGCGCATTTTTCAGGGTCCTCCACTTCATCTTCTTCATCAACATTCCCTCAAACCACCACTTCATCAAAGTTGACAACCTCTTCCGGCCGTACCACTGATTCTATCATCATCTCAACTGATAGAGAGACGTCTTCCACTCCAAGCTCAATCGCTGCATCGATCGAAACTGGAAGTGAGTTTACCAATAGTCGTGTTGTATTCTATTATTCCATTTTTCAGAAGGAGACAACAACGATGAGACGACTACTATGGCAACGACTAGTACTGGATCCACATCTGAAACGAAGATCACCACTGACGTCGAGTCGTCTTTAGGAACCACCAGCACCAAGTTGAGCTCAGAAGGAAGTACAGGGACTGGAAGCACCGGAATTGAGACAACAACTCTGACGGCAACGACGCCTTCGTCTGTAGGATCTACGACAACTTCCGAAGCATCCACCACAGTCAGCACCGCCACTTCCTCAACACCGACCTCTGCAACTGAGACGACCGCAACGGAGAGTAGCGTGACAACTTCTGAAGACTCCACGACCGCATCAACATCGACCACGTCATCTACACCGACAACGTCGCACACTTCTTTCTCTTCCCGCTCCTCTGACACCACTGAAACCACCATGACAACACCGACAGCATCGACCACAACAGTGACTGAAAGCTCGACAACTCCAACTTCGACAACAACGGAATCCATGTCATCGGCGTCCACGACCTCCGGACAGACTGAACAATCAACACCAACCACAGAAGTTACTGGAACCACCACCTCCCACACAACTTCTACTGGATTATCTGGAGTGTCGACGACTTCTGGAACAACTGGAACCACAACTGGAACATCTGGAGTGTCTACTTCGACGAGCGCAACAGGATCAACTACAACAACCGGTTAGTTTTTTATTACTCGTGTTTATATTCAAATGTAACAATTTTCTAGGTTCAGATACCACAACAAACACCAATGGAATCTACGTAAGTTTCCCCATTTCAGTTTGTAATCCGTTTGTATGACCTGCATGCCTTCCCTTCCCAATACCCATCACTTTTCGTTCAGTTCCGGAATACTACTAGTGTAACGCGGGTTTAAGTGCGTTCTCTTAAACCGTGTTAACGAGTGAACTGTGTTCTGTAGTGTGAGTATCCATGAATAGATTGCACAATCTTTATTGTTGTGGCGGTATAATGGAGGGTCGGCGGGAGCCGACCGACCACGACCACTTGGTGGAAGCTAAACTGAGATAGAGGGGAGATGAGGATGTGGGGTGTTTTGTGTCTGAGCTAATGACAGTTGGTGAGTGCATCATGGGGAACGTGTGGTTAGATCTTTGCCCCGTGACATCCTTCCCCTTTTGGAAAGATGCTTCGTCCCCGAAGCGCCATGAGATGTTTCAGACGCCTGGGGTTGAAACATTCTCCATCAGGTAGAAAGATGAACAAAACAACTGGGCTCTCCCTCTCCTCGGCAGCTGCTTTGTCCCGGAGCTTCTCTTTAATTAATGGTGTTGATGAAATTGAGAGATAGCTCAGAAACGGAACAACTGTCGAGTCTCTTAACAATTTGGTGTCATAGATAAAAAACAGAAATTCGAACAAAAAAACAAAGCATCATAACATACAAATTGATATTTATACCTGAAAGAAACGTATTGACTTATACTATTGCCCTCTCTCCGGTTAAGGTCTAGGGGTCAACTTCCGCGGTAATCTTTTTACAATCAGACAATAAATGAGGACGGGATTCATGACCTAACAAAAAAAATTACAGGAGCCTATTCTTTTTCAACAATTTTTTTTCCAAAATTCTTTCTCTAGTTGTTTTGAAATTATGAGTTCACTTTTTTTTTCTGAACTCCAAATACAATAGTCTCAACGGAATGATTTTTCCATTCCCTCAATAGCACTTTTGGCTTTTCAATAACTCCAATTTTATAGCTTCCTTTGAGCTTTTTTCAATTCAATATTAGTAGTTTTTCAAGAGACATCAAATACTTACAAACAACTTTCACTTTCAATGGGGAAAACTTTCAGTATTAGGGCTCGAAAACGAAGTACCGCGCAATTTGTCGTAGAATCCGGCTACACTCGGATGGTGCTGCTCAGTCGTGTCCAGTCAATCGTAGTTGAATCAGCTTCCAAAAAACATTCGAATAGTATTGATCGTAGAAATAGAAGAAATATAGGTGGTAGCGGGTGGTTTCCATGGTGTAGTGGGGTGTAGGAAATATAGCACTCAGGATCTTCTGTATCATTTGACTCACGGTTCTCGAAAAGTCAAGTTCGTTTGAACGCAGAACTTGAAATTTCTACTCGAGGTGGGACTTCCATGTAACGCGGGTTTAAGTGCGTTCTCTTAAACCGTGTTAACGAGTGAACTGTGTTCTGTAGTGTGAGTATCCATGAATAGATTGCACAATCTTTATTGTTGTGGCGGTATAATGGAGGGTCGGCGGGAGCCGACCGACCACGACCACTTGGTGGAAGCTAAACTGAGATAGAGGGGAGATGAGGATGTGGGGTGTTTTGTGTCTGAGCTAATGACAGTTGGTGAGTGCATCATGGGGAACGTGTGGTTAGATCTTTGCCCCGTGACACTAGTGAGATCTTCCCGAATTATACTTGAGTAGCTACCGAGTTGATCTACTGCCTCAATGACAAGGGGTTGAGAAATGTCACTTATTATCAAAGTATCAGCGGGGCCTCTGATTGAGTTCCACTCATGTGACTCCAGTTCCTGTCACTAATTAAGTTAAGTATAATTGTTTTAAAGTTTTAAAATTTTAAGGAAAAGGCATGTTCGGGACCTCGAATGAGTTCCACTCATGTGACTCCAGTTCCTGACCCTAATTAAGTTAAGTATAATTGTTTTAAAGTTTTAAAATTTTAAAATTTAATTAAAATAATTTAATTTACATCCGCGAGCGGAAATCAGAGAAGTACCTGTTACTCACCTTATTTTTGTCTCCATCCATTTTGTTGTTCCATTGGTGTGTTGCGGCAGTGCATCGCTGTAGTGATTGGTAGTGGCTGAAAATAAAATAATTTAAATGAGAAATCTAATGAATCCAAAAAGATATCTGATAAGAGTTATAAACGGATAGAAAGCAATGAAAAATAGAGAGCGCAAAAAGAGAGGACTGCTCGGTACGGAAGTGAAAGGGACAACTGACTGTAATCTACCTGGTTGACCTGTTCTGGGTTGGGGGCGTGGCCTAGTTGCCATCATCTGTCCGATTTCCCAGTGAGATAAGGGACAGGTGCGAGGATTTGCGGCAGAGAACAAAGAACACAGGCAGATTTCTTCACATACATTATTGATTTCCGCGTTCACACCCTGTCTACATGACTGTTATCTATTCTAGATCGGGATTATTCAAATTCATGTCACTTATCTTGCTGGGAAATCAGATAGATGATGACAATGTGTGAATTCGTTGACCTGTTGGAATTGGATTGAAGCATCTGCTGTTTGTTAAAAATAGCGCCGGGGGAATTGAAAAATCTAAATCTAGAGAATAGGAACTTTGTTAGTAACACATGAAGTACTTTGGTTACTGTAGTATTCGTTGCAAGACGCTACACAACTGGTCAAAAGGTGATCAACTTTTGCTGTTTTCAGTTGAAAATGACCAATTTTGAGAGTGTGCCATGGTAATTGTGAATGTCGCACCATAACATTTTTTAATGGATCATACAGATTTGTTGTAGAACTTTATTTTTGTAGTTGACAGCTTCTTTGTACGGGTACTCTCTAGCAAGTTACATAACGACAAAGTAATTTCTTTCTCAAATCGACTAATTTCAGTGCAAATTAGTGCGATTTTGAGCTGTCGTCTTAAAATGGCCATAACTCTCTAGGGAGTACCCGTACAAAAAAGTTGTCAACTACAAAAATGGAGCTCTACTTTTGATCTATATGATCCATTAAAAGTTTTTTTGGTGTGACATTCAGAATTACTATGACACACTCTCAAAGTTGGTCATTTCCCACTGAAAACAGCCAAAGTTGATACCTTTTTGTCCGGTACTGTAGGTAGAATACAAAAAGAAACAGAGAGCCCAAAAAAAAGAGAAGACTGCTTGGTGAGAGGGCTTCACAAGAAGATAAGGTAGCAGGTGGTATTAGGTTAACGGAAATGACCGACACAATAGACCAAGAGAGTGATTACCATTTATTGACGATGAAATGCAAGTATGTAGTGCTGGAAGGATTAAAATTGAGCAGCCAAGATTTGAATGTATTCTTGAAGCACTGGATGGCTGGAGGACGCTCTAAATTGAAAGAATTGCGCGTTATAACCGGGGAATCAATCGATTCAATCTTGCTCACAAATTGCGTCAAGACACTCGGGACCGAAGACCTCACATTTCATTGAAGCATGAACTCCCCAAAAATTTCAGTTCACTACCATCTAACTTTCCTGATGACTCTACGTCCTCGTATTTCTATAACTTTGATTTCAGAGTTCTACCACCCCAACGACAACTCCTGAGCAAACCACCACTTTCCCGTGGGCCACCGGTGGCACGACGAGAATTCTGCCTTCGGGAGAGATAGTGAGTTGTAACAAACGGCCCAAAACTCATCACTCTGTTTTTAGATCCTCTCGGAGTCCCTGATCGCGTACGAAAACTGTACGACGGTTCTCATGCAACTCATTTTCAACCCGGTAACCAACACGACAAGAACGGAGTCAGCGAGGGATGCCAATGGATGCGTGAGTTATCTAAATTTTTGTTAGATCTTGACTTGACTTGATTCCAGAAGACGTCAACCACGACATTGATGATATCCACAACTCCAATGACCACTCCAACTCACTCCAGTACCGCCAAGACAACCACCTACAACTGGCCAACCGGTGGAACGACGAAGATTCTTCCTTCTGGAGAAATCGTAGGCTCAATCAATACGGCCTAGAATTATAAAGATCTTTCAGATCTTGTCCGAGTCCCTCATTGCATACGAAAACTGTACCACGGTTCTCATGCAGTTGATATTCAATCCGTCAACCAATCAGACCAGAACCGAGACGACCACAGATGAATACGGCTGCGTGAGTCTTCCTTGATGCTGGACAAGGTCTAATGTTGAGAATTTCAGAGAACTTCTACCTCGACCTCCTCAAAGTTCTCCACGACGCCAATGACGACGACGACTTCGGAACCCGGAACTACTGCATCAACATCTTCGAAGACCACCACCTACAACTGGCCTACCGGAGGAACCACAAGGATTCTGCCTTCTGGAGAGATCGTGAGTTGTAAAAAAACATCCTAAAATTCATAACTCTGTCTCAAGATCCTCTCTGAGTCCCTGATCGCCTACAACAACTGTACGACGGTTCTAATGAAGTTGATATACAACCCAAAGACGAACAAAACCAGGACAGAGACGACGTCAGATGCTGAAGGCTGTGTGAGTTTCGCGAATGGGACACGACGCGGCGTTTTATGATCTCCAGATGTAGGCCTAAGCCAGAGTCTATGTTTCCAGAAAGCCACCACTTCCTCTGTCTACATCACCACGCCAATCTCTGGAGGATCCACTACACCATCTCCATCTGACGCCACGACATCTTTCCAGTGGCCAACTGGTGGAACCACACGGATGTTGCCCTCTGGAGAAATCGTGAGTCTACTAGCGCTGAAATCTTTTACTGAATGAACAATTGCAGATCATCTCGGAGTCCTTGATCGCATTCAAAAATTGCACCACCATCTTAATGCAGTTGATATACAGCCCGAGGACGAACACCACCAGGACAGAGACGACGGCAGATGCAAACGGATGTGTAAGTATATTCTGAGCTAAAGCAACCAACCTGCGCGTTTCAGAAAGCGACGTCGACAGGAGCAGTAACCGGATCTCCAGGAGTAACATCTCCGATGGCCACTCCCACAACAACGGAAACTCCATTCACCTTCCCGGACAGCAAGACAACTCAAATCTTGCCGAATGGAGAAATCGTGGGAGAAAATTCAGAAAACTCAAAACTTAGAATCCATTTTTCAGATTCTATCGGAGTCCCTAACTGCCTATCCAAATTGCACAACTGTCCTTAAGCAGTTAATTTTCAACCCGGCAACCAATACTACCAGGACAAAGACGTCATCGGATGCTCAGGGTTGTGTAAGTAGAGACTTAGAGAGCCGCAACGCACAATACCTGGGCTCCATATCAGGCATTGCTCAAGTTAGATAGAGCGCGGTTGTTGCATTACAATTCCGATTTTCAGAAAGCCACGACCACAACCAAGCCATCAGCCACCACTCCGATTCCACCAACGACTACAGCCAAATCGTCCTCCACCACCCCTGTCGCCTTTAGCACTGCCTCTCCAGTCACCACTACTACCGAGGTTTTTTTGAAATCATAATTTCCTGAAGCCCTAACGAGCTCTTTCGTACCTTTTTGTCAGTCTCATCTGGTATTGCTCAATTTTGATAGAGCGTCATTGTTGGCTGAATAAAAACCCGATAATCACTTAATCTTTTGGTTTTCAGAAAACCACCACCCCGATTTCACCAACGACTACAACCAAGTCGTCCTCCAGTGGAGCCTCCACCACTGCCGTCCCAGTCACCACTACTACACCTCCACCGACGACTACAACTTCTCCACGACGCAGAACCAGAACCACCACTGCCGTCCCAGTCACTTGTCCGTTTCCATCCAATCTCAACCTGCAATACACTAACCGTCCGACATCTGAAGAGATAAAGAAGAACTATGCAGTTGGGGAACGGATTATCCATATATGTAAAAAATATTATATGCAAGAATTGTCCAAACAACCACTTCGGATTTACCAATGTGGAGAAGACGGGAAATGGATTGGAACGTTGCAGAAGTGTGTTTGTAAGTCAATTCTTGAGTGTTTAGAGATGTTTAATAAAACGCTTATATTTCAGTGGAACCAGGACGAAAAGCAGAGTTGTAGAGGAGTCGTGTTTTGGAAATCAGTGATTAATTTTTTGAAAAATGGGATTTAATTTATTTGGGAATAAAATTTTTGATCTGTTAAATGTTTGTTTACTTTTGGGGAGATGTACAGTACCGGACAAAAAGGCATCAACTTTTGATTTTTTCAGTTGAAAACGCCTAACTTTGAGAGTGTGCCATGGTAAAACTAGCATTGAATAATTTGGTTGATTAATTCAGCATTGAATAATTTGGTTGATTAATTCATTTGCATATTGAACTGTTTTTGGAGCTGGGTAGAAGATCATACTTGCAAGCCGGGCCAAATCGGGCCGGCACGGGCCGGCGCGTAACTCGCTTCAAACTCAAAGTTATGGGCTGAAAAATATACCAAAATGTAGATCTCGTCGAGTTCTGTGTCACTGATATAATACGGGCCGGATGGCTATTCGTTAATGTGCGGCGCGCCGGGAAAAAGCGCCAAAAACGCGAAATTGGCCAAAAAAGTATTATATCAGTGACACAGAACTCGTCGAGATCTACATTTTGGTATATTTTGCAGCTCATAAAACTCAGTTTGAAGCGAGTTACGCGCCGGCCCGTGTCGGCCCGTTTCTTTTAGGTTTGCAAGTATGTAGAAGATAAGATATGAATCTATCCAGTACATACTTCACTTAAAAACGAAGAACAGTACAAACTTCCTAGCGAAAGGCACACCTTTAAGTTTGGTAGGCATTTTGAAACGTCTCATTAAAATGCGTGATGAAGTGTTTCAGAGTGTACTGATATTACCCTGAAACTTGTTGTTCCAGTATGATGAAGTTCTTCAGCTATATGAAAAATAAAAAGTTTCTGTTATATCTTTAGTTTTCGACCGTTTGAATTATTAGAATCTTGAGACTTCTTTCCTTCTGAACCTTTCTAGACATGGGCTGGTATGATGTCACCCTCTCTAACATTAGAAAATTGGTCAACGAAAGAAAGAAAAGAAAGAGAGTTACTAGACCTGTTGCTACGGACACTTTTTACGACTTTTTGACTAGCAACCGAGCTCGCGTTTTCCCTTTTCTCTTCATTCTTCAACTTTTTACATTTACAAATTCATCCACAAAGCCTTTTCTCTACTATGATATCCCAGTTTTTGATATTGTTTCTACCCCTTCTGGTTCACTGTCAACGAGAATTGGATTGTGGTTTCTTGAATTCCACATTCGAGTTCAAGGATTGGGATAATGTTGAAAAAAGCTATGTCGGTGGATGTTGCACTTTCGAATGTGTTAAGATTCTTGACCAAATTGATGAGGATTGGAGAAAATCGAATAAACCGCGGGCAATGTTAGTCAGTGAATTATACCACCGTGAGGAGAACTGTTGCAATGATACTCCGGCGACCGTTGGGACAAGTGAGACATCTACTATTATTCCTTTTACTGCTCCAACTGTATCCAGTACTACTGATACTAGCACTTCTGATAATACCATCTCAATCCCTACCACCTCTCAGAGCGTCAGTCAAGGTAAGTGACTATGCCAAAAGCCTATAACAGTCATTAGTTGGTGATTAACTACCGTAAAAACTGTAATAGAAGCGCCCCTGTAATAGAGGCGCACTTTCGGAAGGGGGTTGAAAAATAGAGGCGCATGCGCCTATATTACAGTTTTTACGGTAATCGAAGTCAAGGCTCATTCCTTCTGCCAATCTCAATATCACCTGATTATTCAAGTTGTTCATTAGGTTTGAACCAGACTACAATCTGTTTCAACAAGGTAGCGTTTCTGTCGTAACCACCCTGAGCGCATGATTTTTTCCGAAAAACTGCATGAGTCATAACTGGTTACCAAGCGAAAACGCTCAAAGGGGCTCGATTCGTTTTCAAGGTTCTCTATTTTTTAAATTGAAATAGATGTCTGTCAAAATGTGCATGTCAAAACATATTATGTCGCAAATCCAATAATGAAGTTATTGAATTTGTTAACTTTTGACTCATTTTTCAATCAATTTTTCTATCACTTTTATACAATTATTTGCAGAAAAAGAGATTCAAATGGAAGAAGCAATTATAAATCTCAAACATTTAGTCGAAAATTTAAGACTATTTGATGGCATCCAAAGATTTGTGAATGAGCCGGAAAGTTTGTATGAGATCGCAAAGAATATGAGAAAAGCACTGAAAGAGGCGGAACAAACTCTGGAATTCGCGATAAAAATGGAGAAAATCGTCGAGAATCACTATAAAAATAGTGAGAATTTCGAAACGAAGCTTGCGGAAGCCAGAGCCATAACCGAGTTTGCACAGAAGCTAGACACATTGATGAAAACAATAATGGATACTATAAAACACATTGCAGACGTTCTCGAGATTGATATTGAGGTATTTAGAACTGAAAAACTTCGAAAAACTATCAAATTTTTCCAGGACACATGGCGCCGAAGCGTCCTCCGCCAGTTCCATCAAACCATTGATTGGTTCAACGCACCGCCCGATTTCGAGCCGATTCCAGAGAATTCCATTTGGTTTTTCAGCATCTTATTGGCTACTCTCGTATTCTATATGTACTTTACCATTTAATATATTTTTCCCCCTCAATACCAGTTTTTATTTGTTTTCCTCTTGTCAAAAATTGCAATTTTCCCATTCTTAAGCCCAAAGTTATCATTTTTTATATTTAAAAGCCAACTACAAAAAAACGTCTACTTTTGATCTGTACGATCCATATAAAATCTACTTTCTGGGGCAATCAGTATTACCATGACACACTCTTAAAGTTGGACATTTTCCACTGAAAAATGCAAAAGTTGATAGTTTTTTGTCCGGTACTGTAATTAATGGGGAAGAGGAATACTAATAGGGTATGGTTTTAAATTCTTAAAATTCGCAGGGTACTAACATATTAAAAATCAGCCTAAACGGATCAACTTGGCGCATGTGTAACGTGGCTGGTGGCTTGTGCGTGTCTCTTAAATTGTAACAAAGACTGGTTTGCGCAATGCTCTCGGAAAAGCTTTTATTATTGCAGAACGAAGATAGATAAATGGAAAACAAACTATTAATTTTTGCCCAGGGCAGGAGGAGAAGAAAGCACCTCGACAGATGAAGCGGCCGACGACAATAGAAGATTTTGAAAGTGACGGTTACAAATTTAATTGCTCCGAAATACTTAGCTTATCCATCTGGTGATATCGCATTCGTCTGAGCGAAAAACGACGAAGAGGAAAAGCGTAAGGCAAGAAGAGGGAAACCAGAGAGACAGAGCATGAAGAGAAGAGATCAGGATGATTAGTGAAAAAAAACTCCATTTAGTAGTATTTTCTCGACATATTCTCTTTGTTCCTTATGTTCTCTTCCTCAATGTTTTTTTCCCAACACAAAAGTGGTATAGTTTGTCTGACCTTTATCTTCTACTTATATTTGTGTTTATTTATTGTACCAGAATTCAAATTAAAAAAATTTTTTCTAAAAAAACTTATTCTTCCTTTTATCACATTTCTCGGAATATTCTTCTTTTGTGCTTTTTTGAGTGTGGGAAGAAAGATACCCAGATTTTTTCAGTGTTATCAGACAACAATTTTAAAGCCTCGTAAGTTGAGAACGCGACGATAGGAGAAATCGTACTCATTCACTCTTATTGCTTGGGTAGAATTAGAAAACGGGAATAGAACAAACAGAAAACATTTATTCTCAGTAGCGTTTGAAAAATTATCAAAAATAATTCACAATTTTCAAAAAATCATTATCACATCATTATTTGAAGTACTGTTAAGAGTTGAACAAACAACTACCTCGCACCCATAAACCCGGAAAACCTAAGCTAGAAATCTCGTTGGGAGAGATCAGAACAATAGAGTGCTGCTAATTTTTTTCTGTGTATATCGCTTATAACTAGAGTATTCCGGATCCCGTACTGAAGGTGGGTCAGTATCACCGTATGAAGATAATCAACGCGACTAGATTGCTAGCTGTTCCTAAAGGCCCGAACCCGCACACCTGGCCTCAGCCCCCATCAAGACAGTTTCTAGGGTCATAATGCAAGCTGTTCCTAAAGGCCCGAACCCGCACACCTGACCTCAGCCCCCATCAAGACAGTTTCTAGGGTCATAATGCAAGCTGTTCCTAAAGGCCCGAACCCGCACACCTGACCTCAGCCCCCATCAAGACAGTTTCTAGGGTCATAATGCAAGCTATAATGCAATAATGCAGTAAAGGAAACTAAACGTTTTATTTCAATATGAAATAGTTTCAACAAATGGTTTTTTGTTGATTAAAAACTCGTTGGGAAGATGATCAGTTCTTAGTAACGCCGAGGCACGTTCGGAACATCCATACGACCCGAAAAGTGAGTAAGAAGATACAAATAACTATAGGAAACTAAACGTTTTATTTCAATATGAAATAGTATCAACAAATGGTTTTTTGTTGATTAAAAACTCGTTGGGAAGATGATCAGTTCTTAGTAACGCCGAGGCACGTTCGGAACATCCATACGACCCGAAAAGTGAGTATGAAGATACAAATAACTATAGGAAACTAAAAGTTTTATTTCAATATGAAATAGTATCAACAAATGGTTTTTTGTTGATTAAAAACTCGTTGCGGAGATGATCAGTTCTTAGTAACGCCGAGGCACGTTCGGAACATCCATACGACCCGAAAAGTGAGTATGAAGATACAAATAACTATAGGAAACTAAAAGTTTTATTTCAATATGAAATAGTATCAACAAATGGTTTTTTGTTGATTAAAAACTCGTTGCGGAGATGATCAGTTCTTAGTAACGCCGAGGCACGTTCGGAACATCCATACGACCCGAAAAGTGAGTATGAAGATACAAATAACTAAACGAAACTAAAAGTTTTATTTCAATATGAAATAGTATCAACAAATGGTTTTTTGTTGAATGAAAACTCGTTGGGAAGATGATCAGTTCTTAGTAACGCCGAGGCACGTTCGGAACATCCATACGACCCGAAAAGTGAGTATGAAGATACAAATAACTAAACGAAACTAAAAGTTTTATTTCAATATGAAATAGTATCAACAAATGGTTTTTTGTTGAATGAAAACTCGTTGGGAAGATGATCAGTTCTTAGTAACGCCGAGGCACGTTCGGAACATCCATACGACCCGAAAAGTGAGTATGAAGATACAAATAACTAAACGAAACTAAACGTTTTATTTCAATATGAAATAGTATCAACAAATGGTTGTTTGTTGAATGAAAACTCGTTGGGAAGATGATCAGTTCTTAGTAACGCCGAGGCACGTTCGGAACATCCATACGACCCGAAAAGTGAGTATGAAGATACAAATAACTAAACGAAACTAAAAGTTTTATTTCAATATGAAATAGTATCAACAAATGGTTTTTTGTTGAATGAAAACTCGTTGGGAAGATGATCAGTTCTTAGTAACGCCGAGGCACGTTCGGAACATCCATACGACCCGAAAAGTGAGTATGAAGATACAAATAACTAAACGAAACTAAAAGTTTTATTTCAATATGAAATAGTATCAACAAATGGTTGTTTGTTGAATGAAAACTCGTTGGGAAGATGATCAGTTCTTAGTAACGCCGAGGCACGTTCGGAACATCCATACGACCCGAAAAGTGAGTATGAAGATACAAATAACTAAACGAAACTAAAAGTTTTATTTCAATATGAAATAGTATCAACAAATGGTTGTTTGTTGAATGAAAACTCGTTGGGAAGATGATCAGTTCTTAGTAACGCCGAGGCACGTTCGGAACATCCATACGACCCGAAAAGTGAGTATGAAGATACAAATAACTAAACGAAACTAAACGTTTTATTTCAATATGAAATAGTATCAACAAATGGTTGTTTGTTGAATGAAAACTCGTTGGGAAGATGATCAGTTCTTAGTAACGCCGAGGCACGTTCGGAACATCCATACGACCCGAAAAGTGAGTATGAAGATACAAATAACTAAACGAAACTAAAAGTTTTATTTCAATATGAAATAGTATCAACAAATGGTTGTTTGTTGAATGAAAACTCGTTGGGAAGATGATCAGTTCTTAGTAACGCCGAGGCACGTTCGGAACATCCATACGACCCGAAAAGTGAGTATGAAGATACAAATAACTAAACGAAACTAAAAGTTTTATTTCAATATGAAATAGTATCAACAAATGGTTTTTTGTTGAATGAAAACTCGTTGGGAAGATGATCAGTTCTTAGTAACGCCGAGGCACGTTCGGAACATCCATACGACCCGAAAAGTGAGTATGAAGATACAAATAACTAAACGAAACTAAAAGTTTTATTTCAATATGAAATAGTATCAACAAATGGTTGTTTGTTGAATGAAAACTCGTTGGGAAGATGATCAGTTCTTAGTAACGCCGAGGCACGTTCGGAACATCCATACGACCCGAAAAGTGAGTATGAAGATACAAATAACTAAACGAAACTAAAAGTTTTATTTCAATATGAAATAGTATCAACAAATGGTTTTTTGTTGAATGAAAACTCGTTGGGAAGATGATCAGTTCTTAGTAACGCCGAGGCACGTTCGGAACATCCATACGACCCGAAAAGTGAGTATGAAGATACAAATAACTAAACGAAACTAAAAGTTTTATTTCAATATGAAATAGTATCAACAAATGGTTGTTTGTTGAATGAAAACTCGTTGGGAAGATGATCAGTTCTTAGTAACGCCGAGGCACGTTCGGAACATCCATACGACCCGAAAAGTGAGTATGAAGATACAAATAACTAAACGAAACTAAAAGTTTTATTTCAATATGAAATAGTATCAACAAATGGTTGTTTGTTGAATGAAAACTCGTTGGGAAGATGATCAGTTCTTAGTAACGCCGAGGCACGTTCGGAACATCCATACGACCCGAAAAGTGAGTATGAAGATACAAATAACTAAACGAAACTAAACGTTTTATTTCAATATGAAATAGTATCAACAAATGGTTGTTTGTTGAATGAAAACTCGTTGGGAAGATGATCAGTTCTTAGTAACGCCGAGGCACGTTCGGAACATCCATACGACCCGAAAAGTGAGTATGAAGATACAAATAACTAAACGAAACTAAAAGTTTTATTTCAATATGAAATAGTATCAACAAATGGTTGTTTGTTGAATGAAAACTCGTTGGGAAGATGATCAGTTCTTAGTAACGCCGAGGCACGTTCGGAACATCCATACGACCCGAAAAGTGAGTATGAAGATACAAATAACTAAACGAAACTAAAAGTTTTATTTCAATATGAAATAGTATCAACAAATGGTTTTTTGTTGAATGAAAACTCGTTGGGAAGATGATCAGTTCTTAGTAACGCCGAGGCACGTTCGGAACATCCATACGACCCGAAAAGTGAGTATGAAGATACAAATAACTAAACGAAACTAAAAGTTTTATTTCAATATGAAATAGTATCAACAAATGGTTGTTTGTTGAATGAAAACTCGTTGGGAAGATTATCAGTTCTTAGTAACGCCGAGGCACGTTCGGAACATCCATACGACCCGAAAAGTGAGTATGAAGATACAAATAACTAAACGAAACTAAAAGTTTTATTTCAATATGAAATAGTATCAACAAATGGTTGTTTGTTGAATGAAAACTCGTTGGGAAGATGATCAGTTCTTAGTAACGCCGAGGCACGTTCGGAACATCCATACGACCCGAAAAGTGAGTATGAAGATACAAATAACTATAGGAAACTAAACGTTTTATTTCAATATGAAATAGTATCAACAAATGGTTTTTTGTTGAATGAAAACTCGTTGGGAAGATGATCAGTTCTTAGTAACGCCGAGGCACGTTCGGAACATCCATACGACCCGAAAAGTGAGTATGAAGATACAAATAACTAAACGAAACTAAAAGTTTTATTTCAATATGAAATAGTATCAACAAATGGTTTTTTGTTGAATGAAAACTCGTTGGGAAGATGATCAGTTCTTAGTAACGCCGAGGCACGTTCGGAACATCCATACGACCCGAAAAGTGAGTATGAAGATACAAATAACTAAACGAAACTAAAAGTTTTATTTCAATATGAAATAGTATCAACAAATGGTTGTTTGTTGAATGAAAACTCGTTGGGAAGATGATCAGTTCTTAGTAACGCCGAGGCACGTTCGGAACATCCATACGACCCGAAAAGTGAGTATGAAGATACAAATAACTAAAGGAAACTAAACGTTTTATTTCAATATGAAATAGTTTCAACAAATGGTTTTTTGTTGAATGAAAACTCGTTGGGAAGATGATCAGTTCTTAGTAACGCCGAGGCACGTTCGGAACATCCATACGACCCGAAAAGTGAGTATGAAGATACAAATAACTAAAGGAAACTAAACGTTTTATTTCAATATGAAATAGTTTCAACAAATGGTTTTTTGTTGAATGAAAACTCGTTGGGAAGATGATCAGTTCTTAGTAACGCCGAGGCACGTTCGGAACATCCATACGACCCGAAAAGTGAGTATGAAGATACAAATAACTAAAGGAAACTAAACGTTTTATTTCAATATGAAATAGTATCAACAAATGGTTTTTTGTTGATTAAAAACTCGTTGGGAAGATGATCAGTTCTTAGTAACGCCGAGGCACGTTCGGAACATCCATACGACCCGAAAAGTGAGTATGAAGATACAAATAACTATAGGAAACTAAACGTTTTATTTCAATATGAAATAGTATCAACAAATGGTTTTTTGTTGAATGAAAACTCGTTGGGAAGATGATCAGTTCTTAGTAACGCCGAGGCACGTTCGGAACATCCATACGACCCGAAAAGTGAGTATGAAGATACAAATAACTAAACGAAACTAAAAGTTTTATTTCAATATGAAATAGTATCAACAAATGGTTTTTTGCATAGTTGTCAAGGCCCGGGCCGGCCCGGCAAGGCCCGGGCCGGGCCGGGCCGGGCCGGGCCGGTAGAAAATTTTCAAGGCCCGGCCCGGCCCGAAGGCCCGGCTTCAAAAAACGACCCTTTTTTTTCCAATTTTTTTTTCCAATTTTTTTCAATTTTTCATCGGAAATGTGACCATTTTTGACTATTTTTCAGAATTTCTTCTAATTCTGACTGATAGTCGAAAATGTGACTTTTTCGCAAAAAAATTCAAAAAAATTTGAAAAATTTGAAAAAATTTGAAAATTTGACTTTCGCGCCAATTTGCCCGGGCCTTCGGGCCGGGCTTTAAGCCCGGCCCGGCCCGGGCCGGGCCTTGACAACTATGGTTTTTTGTTGAATGAAAACTCGTTGGGAAGATGATCAGTTCTTAGTAACGCCGAGGCACGTTCGGAACATCCATACGACCCGAAAAGTGAGTATGAAGATACAAATAACTAAACGAAACTAAAAGTTTTATTTCAATATGAAATAGTATCAACAAATGGTTGTTTGTTGAATGAAAACTCGTTGGGAAGATGATCAGTTCTTAGTAACGCCGAGGCACGTTCGGAACATCCATACGACCCGAAAAGTGAGTATGAAGATACAAATAACTAAACGAAACTAAAAGTTTTATTTCAATATGAAATAGTATCAACAAATGGTTGTTTGTTGAATGAAAACTCGTTGGGAAGATGATCAGTTCTTAGTAACGCCGAGGCACGTTCGGAACATCCATACGACCCGAAAAGTGAGTATGAAGATACAAATAACTATAGGAAACTAAACGTTTTATTTCAATATGAAATAGTATCAACAAATGGTTTTTTGTTGAATGAAAACTCGTTGGGAAGATGATCAGTTCTTAGTAACGCCGAGGCACGTTCGGAACATCCATACGACCCGAAAAGTGAGTATGAAGATACAAATAACTAAACGAAACTAAAAGTTTTATTTCAATATGAAATAGTATCAACAAATGGTTTTTTGTTGAATGAAAACTCGTTGGGAAGATGATCAGTTCTTAGTAACGCCGAGGCACGTTCGGAACATCCATACGACCCGAAAAGTGAGTATGAAGATACAAATAACTATAGGAAACTAAACGTTTTATTTCAATATGAAATAGTATCAACAAATGGTTTTTTGTTGAATGAAAACTCGTTGGGAAGATGATCAGTTCTTAGTAACGCCGAGGCACGTTCGGAACATCCATACGACCCGAAAAGTGAGTATGAAGATACAAATAACTAAACGAAACTAAAAGTTTTATTTCAATATGAAATAGTATCAACAAATGGTTGTTTGTTGAATGAAAACTCGTTGGGAAGATGATCAGTTCTTAGTAACGCCGAGGCACGTTCGGAACATCCATACGACCCGAAAAGTGAGTATGAAGATACAAATAACTATAGGAAACTAAACGTTTTATTTCAATATGAAATAGTATCAACAAATGGTTTTTTGTTGAATGAAAACTCGTTGGGAAGATGATCAGTTCTTAGTAACGCCGAGGCACGTTCGGAACATCCATACGACCCGAAAAGTGAGTATGAAGATACAAATAACTAAACGAAACTAAAAGTTTTATTTCAATATGAAATAGTATCAACAAATGGTTGTTTGTTGAATGAAAACTCGTTGGGAAGATGATCAGTTCTTAGTAACGCCGAGGCACGTTCGGAACATCCATACGACCCGAAAAGTGAGTATGAAGATACAAATAACTAAACGAAACTAAAAGTTTTATTTCAATATGAAATAGTTTCAACAAATGGTTTTTTGTTGAATGAAAACTCGTTGGGAAGATGATCAGTTCTTAGTAACGCCGAGGCACGTTCGGAACATCCATACGACCCGAAAAGTGAGTATGAAGATACAAATAACTAAAGGAAACTAAACGTTTTATTTCAATATGAAATAGTATCAACAAATGGTTTTTTGTTGATTAAAAACTCGTTGGGAAGATGATCAGTTCTTAGTAACGCCGAGGCACGTTCGGAACATCCATACGACCCGAAAAGTGAGTATGAAGATACAAATAACTATAGGAAACTAAACGTTTTATTTCAATATGAAATAGTATCAACAAATGGTTTTTTGTTGAATGAAAACTCGTTGGGAAGATGATCAGTTCTTAGTAACGCCGAGGCACGTTCGGAACATCCATACGACCCGAAAAGTGAGTATGAAGATACAAATAACTAAACGAAACTAAAAGTTTTATTTCAATATGAAATAGTATCAACAAATGGTTGTTTGTTGAATGAAAACTCGTTGGGAAGATGATCAGTTCTTAGTAACGCCGAGGCACGTTCGGAACATCCATACGACCCGAAAAGTGAGTATGAAGATACAAATAACTAAACGAAACTAAAAGTTTTATTTCAATATGAAATAGTATCAACAAATGGTTGTTTGTTGAATGAAAACTCGTTGGGAAGATGATCAGTTCTTAGTAACGCCGAGGCACGTTCGGAACATCCATACGACCCGAAAAGTGAGTATGAAGATACAAATAACTAAACGAAACTAAAAGTTTTATTTCAATATGAAATAGTATCAACAAATGGTTGTTTGTTGAATGAAAACTCGTTGGGAAGATGATCAGTTCTTAGTAACGCCGAGGCACGTTCGGAACATCCATACGACCCGAAAAGTGAGTATGAAGATACAAATAACTAAAGGAAACTAAACGTTTTATTTCAATATGAAATAGTATCAACAAATGGTTTTTTGTTGATTAAAAACTCGTTGGGAAGATGATCAGTTCTTAGTAACGCCGAGGCACGTTCGGAACATCCATACGACCCGAAAAGTGAGTATGAAGATACAAATAACTATAGGAAACTAAACGTTTTATTTCAATATGAAATAGTATCAACAAATGGTTTTTTGTTGAATGAAAACTCGTTGGGAAGATGATCAGTTCTTAGTAACGCCGAGGCACGTTCGGAACATCCATACGACCCGAAAAGTGAGTATGAAGATACAAATAACTAAACGAAACTAAAAGTTTTATTTCAATATGAAATAGTATCAACAAATGGTTGTTTGTTGAATGAAAACTCGTTGGGAAGATGATCAGTTCTTAGTAACGCCGAGGCACGTTCGGAACATCCATACGACCCGAAAAGTGAGTATGAAGATACAAATAACTAAACGAAACTAAAAGTTTTATTTCAATATGAAATAGTATCAACAAATGGTTTTTTGTTGAATGAAAACTCGTTGGGAAGATGATCAGTTCTTAGTAACGCCGAGGCACGTTCGGAACATCCATACGACCCGAAAAGTGAGTATGAAGATACAAATAACTAAACGAAACTAAAAGTTTTATTTCAATATGAAATAGTATCAACAAATGGTTTTTTGCATAGTTGTCAAGGCCCGGGCCGGCCCGGCAAGGCCCGAAGGCCCGGGCCGGTAGAAAATTTTCAAGGCCCGGCCCGGCCCGAAGGCCCGGCTTCAAAAAACGACCCTTTTTTTTCCAATTTTTTTTTCCAATTTTTTTCAATTTTTCATCGGAAATGTGACCATTTTTGACTATTTTTCAGAATTTCTTCTAATTCTGACTGATAGTCGAAAATGTGACTTTTTCGCAAAAAAATTCAAAAAAATTTGAAAAATTTGAAAAAATTTGAAAATTTGACTTTCGCGCCAATTTGCCCGGGCCTTCGGGCCGGGCCGGGCCTTGACAACTATGGTTTTTTGTTGAATGAAAACTCGTTGGGAAGATGATCAGTTCTTAGTAACGCCGAGGCACGTTCGGAACATCCATACGACCCGAAAAGTGAGTATGAAGATACAAATAACTAAACGAAACTAAAAGTTTTATTTCAATATGAAATAGTATCAACAAATGGTTGTTTGTTGAATGAAAACTCGTTGGGAAGATGATCAGTTCTTAGTAACGCCGAGGCACGTTCGGAACATCCATACGACCCGAAAAGTGAGTATGAAGATACAAATAACTAAACGAAACTAAAAGTTTTATTTCAATATGAAATAGTATCAACAAATGGTTTTTTGTTGAATGAAAACTCGTTGGGAAGATGATCAGTTCTTAGTAACGCCGAGGCACGTTCGGAACATCCATACGACCCGAAAAGTGAGTATGAAGATACAAATAACTAAACGAAACTAAAAGTTTTATTTCAATATGAAATAGTATCAACAAATGGTTGTTTGTTGAATGAAAACTCGTTGGGAAGATTATCAGTTCTTAGTAACGCCGAGGCACGTTCGGAACATCCATACGACCCGAAAAGTGAGTATGAAGATACAAATAACTAAACGAAACTAAAAGTTTTATTTCAATATGAAATAGTATCAACAAATGGTTGTTTGTTGAATGAAAACTCGTTGGGAAGATGATCAGTTCTTAGTAACGCCGAGGCACGTTCGGAACATCCATACGACCCGAAAAGTGAGTATGAAGATACAAATAACTATAGGAAACTAAACGTTTTATTTCAATATGAAATAGTATCAACAAATGGTTTTTTGTTGAATGAAAACTCGTTGGGAAGATGATCAGTTCTTAGTAACGCCGAGGCACGTTCGGAACATCCATACGACCCGAAAAGTGAGTATGAAGATACAAATAACTAAACGAAACTAAAAGTTTTATTTCAATATGAAATAGTATCAACAAATGGTTTTTTGTTGAATGAAAACTCGTTGGGAAGATGATCAGTTCTTAGTAACGCCGAGGCACGTTCGGAACATCCATACGACCCGAAAAGTGAGTATGAAGATACAAATAACTAAACGAAACTAAAAGTTTTATTTCAATATGAAATAGTAGCAACAAATGGTTTTTTGTTGAATGAAAACTCGTTGGGAAGATGATCAGTTCTTAGTAACGCCGAGGCACGTTCGGAACATCCATACGACCCGAAAAGTGAGTATGAAGATACAAATAACTAAACGAAACTAAAAGTTTTATTTCAATATGAAATAGTATCAACAAATGGTTGTTTGTTGAATGAAAACTCGTTGGGAAGATGATCAGTTCTTAGTAACGCCGAGGCACGTTCGGAACATCCATACGACCCGAAAAGTGAGTATGAAGATACAAATAACTAAACGAAACTAAAAGTTTTATTTCAATATGAAATAGTTTCAACAAATGGTTTTTTGTTGAATGAAAACTCGTTGGGAAGATGATCAGTTCTTAGTAACGCCGAGGCACGTTCGGAACATCCATACGACCCGAAAAGTGAGTATGAAGATACAAATAACTATAGGAAACTAAACGTTTTATTTCAATATGAAATAGTATCAACAAATGGTTTTTTGTTGATTAAAAACTCGTTGGGAAGATGATCAGTTCTTAGTAACGCCGAGGCACGTTCGGAACATCCATACGACCCGAAAAGTGAGTATGAAGATACAAATAACTATAGGAAACTAAACGTTTTATTTCAATATGAAATAGTATCAACAAATGGTTTTTTGTTGAATGAAAACTCGTTGGGAAGATGATCAGTTCTTAGTAACGCCGAGGCACGTTCGGAACATCCATACGACCCGAAAAGTGAGTATGAAGATACAAATAACTAAACGAAACTAAAAGTTTTATTTCAATATGAAATAGTATCAACAAATGGTTTTTTGTTGAATGAAAACTCGTTGGGAAGATGATCAGTTCTTAGTAACGCCGAGGCACGTTCGGAACATCCATACGACCCGAAAAGTGAGTATGAAGATACAAATAACTAAACGAAACTAAAAGTTTTATTTCAATATGAAATAGTTTCAACAAATGGTTTTTTGTTGAATGAAAACTCGTTGGGAAGATGATCAGTTCTTAGTAACGCCGAGGCACGTTCGGAACATCCATACGACCCGAAAAGTGAGTATGAAGATACAAATAACTAAACGAAACTAAAAGTTTTATTTCAATATGAAATAGTTTCAACAAATGGTTTTTTGTTGAATGAAAACTCGTTGGGAAGATGATCAGTTCTTAGTAACGCCGAGGCACGTTCGGAACATCCATACGACCCGAAAAGTGAGTATGAAGATACAAATAACTATAGGAAACTAAACGTTTTATTTCAATATGAAATAGTATCAACAAATGGTTTTTTGTTGAATGAAAACTCGTTGGGAAGATGATCAGTTCTTAGTAACGCCGAGGCACGTTCGGAACATCCATACGACCCGAAAAGTGAGTATGAAGATACAAATAACTAAACGAAACTAAAAGTTTTATTTCAATATGAAATAGTATCAACAAATGGTTGTTTGTTGAATGAAAACTCGTTGGGAAGATGATCAGTTCTTAGTAACGCCGAGGCACGTTCGGAACATCCATACGACCCGAAAAGTGAGTATGAAGATACAAATAACTAAACGAAACTAAAAGTTTTATTTCAATATGAAATAGTTTCAACAAATGGTTTTTTGTTGAATGAAAACTCGTTGGGAAGATGATCAGTTCTTAGTAACGCCGAGGCACGTTCGGAACATCCATACGACCCGAAAAGTGAGTATGAAGATACAAATAACTAAAGGAAACTAAACGTTTTATTTCAATATGAAATAGTATCAACAAATGGTTTTTTGTTGATTAAAAACTCGTTGGGAAGATGATCAGTTCTTAGTAACGCCGAGGCACGTTCGGAACATCCATACGACCCGAAAAGTGAGTATGAAGATACAAATAACTATAGGAAACTAAACGTTTTATTTCAATATGAAATAGTATCAACAAATGGTTTTTTGTTGAATGAAAACTCGTTGGGAAGATGATCAGTTCTTAGTAACGCCGAGGCACGTTCGGAACATCCATACGACCCGAAAAGTGAGTATGAAGATACAAATAACTAAACGAAACTAAAAGTTTTATTTCAATATGAAATAGTATCAACAAATGGTTTTTTGTTGAATGAAAACTCGTTGGGAAGATGATCAGTTCTTAGTAACGCCGAGGCACGTTCGGAACATCCATACGACCCGAAAAGTGAGTATGAAGATACAAATAACTAAACGAAACTAAAAGTTTTATTTCAATATGAAATAGTATCAACAAATGGTTTTTTGCATAGTTGTCAAGGCCCGGGCCGGCCCGGCAAGGCCCGGCAAGGCCCGAAGGCCCGGGCCGGGCCGGGCCGGGCCGGGCCGGGCCGGGCCGGGCCGGTAGAAAATTTTCAAGACCCGGCCCGGCCCGAAGGCCCGGCTTCAAAAAACGACCCTTTTTTTTCCAATTTTTTTTTCCAATTTTTTTCAATTTTTCATCGGAAATGTGACCATTTTTGACTATTTTTCAGAATTTCTTCTAATTCTGACTGATAGTCGAAAATGTGACTTTTTCGCAAAAAAATTCAAAAAAATTTGAAAAATTTGAAAAAATTTGAAAATTTGACTTTCGCGCCAATTTGCCCGGGCCTTCGGGCCGGGCCTTAAGCCCGGCCCGGCCCGGGCCGGGCCTTGACAACTATGGTTTTTTGTTGAATGAAAACTCGTTGGGAAGATGATCAGTTCTTAGTAACGCCGAGGCACGTTCGGAACATCCATACGACCCGAAAAGTGAGTATGAAGATACAAATAACTAAACGAAACTAAAAGTTTTATTTCAATATGAAATAGTATCAACAAATGGTTGTTTGTTGAATGAAAACTCGTTGGGAAGATGATCAGTTCTTAGTAACGCCGAGGCACGTTCGGAACATCCATACGACCCGAAAAGTGAGTATGAAGATACAAATAACTAAACGAAACTAAAAGTTTTATTTCAATATGAAATAGTATCAACAAATGGTTGTTTGTTGAATGAAAACTCGTTGGGAAGATGATCAGTTCTTAGTAACGCCGAGGCACGTTCGGAACATCCATACGACCCGAAAAGTGAGTATGAAGATACAAATAACTATAGGAAACTAAACGTTTTATTTCAATATGAAATAGTATCAACAAATGGTTTTTTGTTGAATGAAAACTCGTTGGGAAGATGATCAGTTCTTAGTAACGCCGAGGCACGTTCGGAACATCCATACGACCCGAAAAGTGAGTATGAAGATACAAATAACTAAACGAAACTAAAAGTTTTATTTCAATATGAAATAGTATCAACAAATGGTTTTTTGTTGAATGAAAACTCGTTGGGAAGATGATCAGTTCTTAGTAACGCCGAGGCACGTTCGGAACATCCATACGACCCGAAAAGTGAGTATGAAGATACAAATAACTATAGGAAACTAAACGTTTTATTTCAATATGAAATAGTATCAACAAATGGTTTTTTGTTGAATGAAAACTCGTTGGGAAGATGATCAGTTCTTAGTAACGCCGAGGCACGTTCGGAACATCCATACGACCCGAAAAGTGAGTATGAAGATACAAATAACTAAACGAAACTAAAAGTTTTATTTCAATATGAAATAGTATCAACAAATGGTTTTTTGTTGAATGAAAACTCGTTGGGAAGATGATCAGTTCTTAGTAACGCCGAGGCACGTTCGGAACATCCATACGACCCGAAAAGTGAGTATGAAGATACAAATAACTATAGGAAACTAAACGTTTTATTTCAATATGAAATAGTATCAACAAATGGTTTTTTGTTGAATGAAAACTCGTTGGGAAGATGATCAGTTCTTAGTAACGCCGAGGCACGTTCGGAACATCCATACGACCCGAAAAGTGAGTATGAAGATACAAATAACTAAACGAAACTAAAAGTTTTATTTCAATATGAAATAGTATCAACAAATGGTTGTTTGTTGAATGAAAACTCGTTGGGAAGATGATCAGTTCTTAGTAACGCCGAGGCACGTTCGGAACATCCATACGACCCGAAAAGTGAGTATGAAGATACAAATAACTAAACGAAACTAAAAGTTTTATTTCAATATGAAATAGTTTCAACAAATGGTTTTTTGTTGAATGAAAACTCGTTGGGAAGATGATCAGTTCTTAGTAACGCCGAGGCACGTTCGGAACATCCATACGACCCGAAAAGTGAGTATGAAGATACAAATAACTATAGGAAACTAAACGTTTTATTTCAATATGAAATAGTATCAACAAATGGTTTTTTGTTGATTAAAAACTCGTTGGGAAGATGATCAGTTCTTAGTAACGCCGAGGCACGTTCGGAACATCCATACGACCCGAAAAGTGAGTATGAAGATACAAATAACTAAACGAAACTAAACGTTTTATTTCAATATGAAATAGTATCAACAAATGGTTGTTTGTTGAATGAAAACTCGTTGGGAAGATGATCAGTTCTTAGTAACGCCGAGGCACGTTCGGAACATCCATACGACCCGAAAAGTGAGTATGAAGATACAAATAACTAAACGAAACTAAAAGTTTTATTTCAATATGAAATAGTATCAACAAATGGTTTTTTGTTGAATGAAAACTCGTTGGGAAGATGATCAGTTCTTAGTAACGCCGAGGCACGTTCGGAACATCCATACGACCCGAAAAGTGAGTATGAAGATACAAATAACTAAACGAAACTAAAAGTTTTATTTCAATATGAAATAGTATCAACAAATGGTTGTTTGTTGAATGAAAACTCGTTGGGAAGATGATCAGTTCTTAGTAACGCCGAGGCACGTTCGGAACATCCATACGACCCGAAAAGTGAGTATGAAGATACAAATAACTAAACGAAACTAAAAGTTTTATTTCAATATGAAATAGTTTCAACAAATGGTTTTTTGTTGAATGAAAACTCGTTGGGAAGATGATCAGTTCTTAGTAACGCCGAGGCACGTTCGGAACATCCATACGACCCGAAAAGTGAGTATGAAGATACAAATAACTAAAGGAAACTAAACGTTTTATTTCAATATGAAATAGTATCAACAAATGGTTTTTTGTTGAATGAAAACTCGTTGGGAAGATGATCAGTTCTTAGTAACGCCGAGGCACGTTCGGAACATCCATACGACCCGAAAAGTGAGTATGAAGATACAAATAACTATAGGAAACTAAACGTTTTATTTCAATATGAAATAGTATCAACAAATGGTTTTTTGTTGAATGAAAACTCGTTGGGAAGATGATCAGTTCTTAGTAACGCCGAGGCACGTTCGGAACATCCATACGACCCGAAAAGTGAGTATGAAGATACAAATAACTAAACGAAACTAAAAGTTTTATTTCAATATGAAATAGTATCAACAAATGGTTGTTTGTTGAATGAAAACTCGTTGGGAAGATGATCAGTTCTTAGTAACGCCGAGGCACGTTCGGAACATCCATACGACCCGAAAAGTGAGTATGAAGATACAAATAACTAAACGAAACTAAAAGTTTTATTTCAATATGAAATAGTTTCAACAAATGGTTTTTTGTTGAATGAAAACTCGTTGGGAAGATGATCAGTTCTTAGTAACGCCGAGGCACGTTCGGAACATCCATACGACCCGAAAAGTGAGTATGAAGATACAAATAACTAAAGGAAACTAAACGTTTTATTTCAATATGAAATAGTATCAACAAATGGTTTTTTGTTGATTAAAAACTCGTTGGGAAGATGATCAGTTCTTAGTAACGCCGAGGCACGTTCGGAACATCCATACGACCCGAAAAGTGAGTATGAAGATACAAATAACTATAGGAAACTAAACGTTTTATTTCAATATGAAATAGTATCAACAAATGGTTTTTTGTTGAATGAAAACTCGTTGGGAAGATGATCAGTTCTTAGTAACGCCGAGGCACGTTCGGAACATCCATACGACCCGAAAAGTGAGTATGAAGATACAAATAACTAAACGAAACTAAAAGTTTTATTTCAATATGAAATAGTATCAACAAATGGTTTTTTGTTGAATGAAAACTCGTTGGGAAGATGATCAGTTCTTAGTAACGCCGAGGCACGTTCGGAACATCCATACGACCCGAAAAGTGAGTATGAAGATACAAATAACTAAACGAAACTAAAAGTTTTATTTCAATATGAAATAGTATCAACAAATGGTTTTTTGCATAGTTGTCAAGGCCCGGGCCGGCCCGGCAAGGCCCGGCAAGGCCCGAAGGCCCGGGCCGGGCCGGGCCGGGCCGGGCCGGGCCGGGCCGGGCCGGTAGAAAATTTTCAAGACCCGGCCCGGCCCGAAGGCCCGGCTTCAAAAAACGACCCTTTTTTTTCCAATTTTTTTTTTCCAATTTTTTTCAATTTTTCATCGGAAATGTGACCATTTTTGACTATTTTTCAGAATTTCTTCTAATTCTGACTGATAGTCGAAAATGTGACTTTTTCGCAAAAAAATTCAAAAAAATTTGAAAAATTTGAAAAAATTTGAAAATTTGACTTTCGCGCCAATTTGCCCGGGCCTTCGGGCCGGGCCTTAAGCCCGGCCCGGCCCGGGCCGGGCCTTGACAACTATGGTTTTTTGTTGAATGAAAACTCGTTGGGAAGATGATCAGTTCTTAGTAACGCCGAGGCACGTTCGGAACATCCATACGACCCGAAAAGTGAGTATGAAGATACAAATAACTAAACGAAACTAAAAGTTTTATTTCAATATGAAATAGTATCAACAAATGGTTGTTTGTTGAATGAAAACTCGTTGGGAAGATGATCAGTTCTTAGTAACGCCGAGGCACGTTCGGAACATCCATACGACCCGAAAAGTGAGTATGAAGATACAAATAACTATAGGAAACTAAACGTTTTATTTCAATATGAAATAGTATCAACAAATGGTTTTTTGTTGAATGAAAACTCGTTGGGAAGATGATCAGTTCTTAGTAACGCCGAGGCACGTTCGGAACATCCATACGACCCGAAAAGTGAGTATGAAGATACAAATAACTAAACGAAACTAAAAGTTTTATTTCAATATGAAATAGTATCAACAAATGGTTTTTTGTTGAATGAAAACTCGTTGGGAAGATGATCAGTTCTTAGTAACGCCGAGGCACGTTCGGAACATCCATACGACCCGAAAAGTGAGTATGAAGATACAAATAACTATAGGAAACTAAACGTTTTATTTCAATATGAAATAGTATCAACAAATGGTTTTTTGTTGAATGAAAACTCGTTGGGAAGATGATCAGTTCTTAGTAACGCCGAGGCACGTTCGGAACATCCATACGACCCGAAAAGTGAGTATGAAGATACAAATAACTAAACGAAACTAAAAGTTTTATTTCAATATGAAATAGTATCAACAAATGGTTTTTTGTTGAATGAAAACTCGTTGGGAAGATGATCAGTTCTTAGTAACGCCGAGGCACGTTCGGAACATCCATACGACCCGAAAAGTGAGTATGAAGATACAAATAACTATAGGAAACTAAACGTTTTATTTCAATATGAAATAGTATCAACAAATGGTTTTTTGTTGAATGAAAACTCGTTGGGAAGATGATCAGTTCTTAGTAACGCCGAGGCACGTTCGGAACATCCATACGACCCGAAAAGTGAGTATGAAGATACAAATAACTAAACGAAACTAAAAGTTTTATTTCAATATGAAATAGTATCAACAAATGGTTGTTTGTTGAATGAAAACTCGTTGGGAAGATGATCAGTTCTTAGTAACGCCGAGGCACGTTCGGAACATCCATACGACCCGAAAAGTGAGTATGAAGATACAAATAACTAAACGAAACTAAAAGTTTTATTTCAATATGAAATAGTTTCAACAAATGGTTTTTTGTTGAATGAAAACTCGTTGGGAAGATGATCAGTTCTTAGTAACGCCGAGGCACGTTCGGAACATCCATACGACCCGAAAAGTGAGTATGAAGATACAAATAACTATAGGAAACTAAACGTTTTATTTCAATATGAAATAGTATCAACAAATGGTTTTTTGTTGATTAAAAACTCGTTGGGAAGATGATCAGTTCTTAGTAACGCCGAGGCACGTTCGGAACATCCATACGACCCGAAAAGTGAGTATGAAGATACAAATAACTATAGGAAACTAAACGTTTTATTTCAATATGAAATAGTATCAACAAATGGTTTTTTGTTGAATGAAAACTCGTTGGGAAGATGATCAGTTCTTAGTAACGCCGAGGCACGTTCGGAACATCCATACGACCCGAAAAGTGAGTATGAAGATACAAATAACTAAACGAAACTAAAAGTTTTATTTCAATATGAAATAGTATCAACAAATGGTTTTTTGTTGAATGAAAACTCGTTGGGAAGATGATCAGTTCTTAGTAACGCCGAGGCACGTTCGGAACATCCATACGACCCGAAAAGTGAGTATGAAGATACAAATAACTAAACGAAACTAAAAGTTTTATTTCAATATGAAATAGTATCAACAAATGGTTTTTTGCATAGTTGTCAAGGCCCGGGCCGGCCCGGCAAGGCCCGAAGGCCCGGGCCGGTAGAAAATTTTCAAGGCCCGGCCCGGCCCGAAGGCCCGGCTTCAAAAAACGACCCTTTTTTTTCCAATTTTTTTTTCCAATTTTTTTCAATTTTTCATCGGAAATGTGACCATTTTTGACTATTTTTCAGAATTTCTTCTAATTCTGACTGATAGTCGAAAATGTGACTTTTTCGCAAAAAAATTCAAAAAAATTTGAAAAATTTGAAAAAATTTGAAAATTTGACTTTCGCGCCAATTTGCCCGGGCCTTCGGGCCGGGCCTTGACAACTATGGTTTTTTGTTGAATGAAAACTCGTTGGGAAGATGATCAGTTCTTAGTAACGCCGAGGCACGTTCGGAACATCCATACGACCCGAAAAGTGAGTATGAAGATACAAATAACTAAACGAAACTAAAAGTTTTATTTCAATATGAAATAGTATCAACAAATGGTTGTTTGTTGAATGAAAACTCGTTGGGAAGATGATCAGTTCTTAGTAACGCCGAGGCACGTTCGGAACATCCATACGACCCGAAAAGTGAGTATGAAGATACAAATAACTAAACGAAACTAAAAGTTTTATTTCAATATGAAATAGTATCAACAAATGGTTGTTTGTTGAATGAAAACTCGTTGGGAAGATGATCAGTTCTTAGTAACGCCGAGGCACGTTCGGAACATCCATACGACCCGAAAAGTGAGTATGAAGATACAAATAACTAAACGAAACTAAAAGTTTTATTTCAATATGAAATAGTATCAACAAATGGTTTTTTGTTGAATGAAAACTCGTTGGGAAGATGATCAGTTCTTAGTAACGCCGAGGCACGTTCGGAACATCCATACGACCCGAAAAGTGAGTATGAAGATACAAATAACTAAACGAAACTAAAAGTTTTATTTCAATATGAAATAGTATCAACAAATGGTTGTTTGTTGAATGAAAACTCGTTGGGAAGATGATCAGTTCTTAGTAACGCCGAGGCACGTTCGGAACATCCATACGACCCGAAAAGTGAGTATGAAGATACAAATAACTAAACGAAACTAAAAGTTTTATTTCAATATGAAATAGTATCAACAAATGGTTGTTTGTTGAATGAAAACTCGTTGGGAAGATGATCAGTTCTTAGTAACGCCGAGGCACGTTCGGAACATCCATACGACCCGAAAAGTGAGTATGAAGATACAAATAACTAAACGAAACTAAAAGTTTTATTTCAATATGAAATAGTATCAACAAATGGTTGTTTGTTGAATGAAAACTCGTTGGGAAGATGATCAGTTCTTAGTAACGCCGAGGCACGTTCGGAACATCCATACGACCCGAAAAGTGAGTATGAAGATACAAATAACTAAACGAAACTAAAAGTTTTATTTCAATATGAAATAGTATCAACAAATGGTTGTTTGTTGAATGAAAACTCGTTGGGAAGATGATCAGTTCTTAGTAACGCCGAGGCACGTTCGGAACATCCATACGACCCGAAAAGTGAGTATGAAGATACAAATAACTAAACGAAACTAAAAGTTTTATTTCAATATGAAATAGTATCAACAAATGGTTGTTTGTTGAATGAAAACTCGTTGGGAAGATGATCAGTTCTTAGTAACGCCGAGGCACGTTCGGAACATCCATACGACCCGAAAAGTGAGTATGAAGATACAAATAACTAAACGAAACTAAAAGTTTTATTTCAATATGAAATAGTATCAACAAATGGTTGTTTGTTGAATGAAAACTCGTTGGGAAGATGATCAGTTCTTAGTAACGCCGAGGCACGTTCGGAACATCCATACGACCCGAAAAGTGAGTATGAAGATACAAATAACTAAACGAAACTAAAAGTTTTATTTCAATATGAAATAGTATCAACAAATGGTTGTTTGTTGAATGAAAACTCGTTGGGAAGATGATCAGTTCTTAGTAACGCCGAGGCACGTTCGGAACATCCATACGACCCGAAAAGTGAGTATGAAGATACAAATAACTAAAGGAAACTAAACGTTTTATTTCAATATGAAATAGTATCAACAAATGGTTTTTTGTTGAATGAAAACTCGTTGGGAAGATGATCAGTTCTTAGTAACGCCGAGGCACGTTCGGAACATCCATACGACCCGAAAAGTGAGTATGAAGATACAAATAACTAAACGAAACTAAACGTTTTATTTCAATATGAAATAGTATCAACAAATGGTTTTTTGTTGAATGAAAACTCGTTGGGAAGATGATCAGTTCTTAGTAACGCCGAGGCACGTTCGGAACATCCATACGACCCGAAAAGTGAGTATGAAGATACAAATAACTAAAGGAAACTAAACGTTTTATTTCAATATGAAATAGTATCAACAAATGGTTTTTTGTTGATTAAAAACTCGTTGGGAAGATGATCAGTTCTTAGTAACGCCGAGGCACGTTCGGAACATCCATACGACCCGAAAAGTGAGTATGAAGATACAAATAACTATAGGAAACTAAGCTGAAAAGGTGAAAGTTAAAGGAAAGAAAATAACCAAAAAAAGGCTCAAATGTCTCAAAGCGCCTCAATTTTATATTCAAATCCTCATGACTTGAGAACTCGACAAAAGAATGATCATTCAGACTGAATCCCCCTACCAATGAAATCGGTTGCAGTAGTTGGCGCGAATGAAGCCGGGCTTCTATTGATTTTTCGCCGCCGTCTTTTTTCCTGCATCTCTCACAGCCGGCAATGGTGCAGCGTTGCTCTGTCTCTCACCTATTTTCCCTAATTTTTTCCGGCGCCGCCGCTGTAGCTGCCCTCATTTCAATCGCTTACCTCTTCATCAATCCGAATGAGCCATCGAATCACCTCGTTTTGTCGCCAACGTTTCGAGCGAATCTGAAAAAGAAATTATGGGTAAGTAGGTAGAAATGAAGAATAATCACGATGAAAGATGAAACATTTCAGTTAATTTAGAAAAAAGAACTGCAAGGGAATTTTTGATCTCTATTAGCACGACACACTTCTTACAACCGCGCTCTACCGGAATCGAGGAAAACTGTGTGCGAAATTGAAAGACTCAGAGAAAAAGAGACATTTTTTAAGAGGATTTCGACCGATGGACTTTATTTCTTTTAAATTTGCGAATGAGAGAATATTCAGTGAATCTCAACAAGAAAACCTACGAAAAACCAGACTTCAAAAGTAGGTGCTACTTCGCTTAACAACTATACTAATAAGAAATGTGATGTTTAATAACTGGCTTAGCAGAAGAACTGCGAGAAGAAGGACTGTGTCGTTTAAGAACTGTTTCGTTTAATTTGTTTGAACTCTGTTATTGCTATGATTGATTAGATTGTATTGACATCAAAACTTGCTGAAAAAAGGAGAACGAGTGATGAGACGTCGAAATGGGAGAGTATTCAATGAGTCCCAACAAGAAAAACTACAAAAAACTAGACTTCATAGAAGAAGATTTGTTAGCGGAACATTTCTATTACAACTGCGCCCCACCGCAAACGAGAGAGTATCAGCGAGACGCAGAGGTTTTCTTATGACGCGAAACAGATTTTCACAATTTTTGACCTATTTTCACAAGCTTTTATAATTTTATTGCCGATTCTCAAGAGAAAATCATGAAAAATAGATCAAAAATGTTGAAAATCTGTTTCGCGTCATAAAAAACTCTGCGTCTCTCGCCGATACTCTCTCGTTTGCGGTGGGGCGCAGTTGTAAGAAGAGGTGGGCTGCTAATAGTGAAAAGAGCGAACAACTTCAAAACTAATTAACTTTAGTATAAAATCCGAGAGAGTATGAAAGAATAGAAGAAAAAATGAGCGAAGAGGTTAGAAAATAAGCAAAAAAAAGCTAAATTTGACAATTCAGATTTTCGATTTTGTTCTAGCTCAGATTATGAAATAATTGCGAAAATAAATCGATAAAAGATGAAATAGAAGAAAAATCCGTTTAAAAATGATATTTTTAGTGAAAAACCTAGGAAAAACGGTCGAAAAATCACATTTTTCGTCATTTTTCCGTTTTGCTGCAGATGAGAAGGAATCTGAATGAAACGACTGAGAAATGAGCAGAAACTAAAACGGAAAAAAGAAATGAAGGAAAAAACTATTTTCCGGGGCAAAACCAAGCCTAGTAGTCGGAATATCAGCGAAAACAGATCGGTGACAACTAAAATAGAAAATGAAAGCAGAACAATTATAATTTAAGTGAAAATCTGGAAAAAAAAACCAGTAGGAAAATAGATATTTTCGGCATTTTTCGCAAAAAAACAAGAAAAATCTATTATTTCTGATAAGGTCAAAAAACATTTTCAAAATCACCGAGGTTTTAGCCAAAAAATTCATTAAAAATGAGAAAAAAAACAAGGATTTTTGATTTTTCAGCAATTCTAAGCTCGAATGATGAAATTTCAGACAAATTTTTGTGGAAACAGATGAAAAAGATGTAAAAACTATATTTTTAAGTGAAAATCTAACAAAAACAAAATTTTTCGTCGAAAAAACACATTTTCCGCCAAAATGGGGTACGGTAGGTTTAAAGGCGCATGACTATATATTTTGTGTAGGGTCTCGCAGCGATTCTGTAATTATTTATTTAATTTGAATCTTGGAGATTTTAAGTTTTATTTTCTGCAAAAATTAAATCAATTTTAATGCAATTTCCGAACATTCGATAATATTTATTTTTACTTTTAAGCTTATTTTCTGCAAAACACTGAAACTGGTAGATGAAATGAGGAAACAGCTGTTTTTTCGGCAAAATCTAGTTCAGTAGTCTGAATTTTTGCGGAAATGGATCGATGACAACTGAATTAGAAATTAAAGCCATAAAAATATGTTTTTCAAGTGAAAATCTAGAAAAACAGTTGGAAAATCACTATTTCTTTTGACCGGAAAATTCGAAAATATCGATTTTGCTGAAAACATAAAGAGAGCTGAACGAAAAGGCTACGGAACAAGCAAAAAAGCTGAAATTGACAAAGAAAAGATGACAAACCGATTCTTTATTGAAATTTTAGCAAATTCTAGCTCAGATGATGAAATAATATCAAAAATGAATCGCAAACCGGTGTTTTCGATAAAAACCAGAAAAAATCGTCGAAAAATCACTTTTTTATCGATTTTCTCGCCGATTTTATTCAAATGCACCGCCTTTTTCGCAGTCCGCATTTTTACGTGACGGTGTTCGCGGACAATACACAAAACCTGACGACGGAGATATTTCTAGGTGAAAATCACCGATTTTTATGAGACCGTACCGAACGGGGAGAAACGAGCGAGTGAGAGAAACGAAAGCGGGAGAAACGAAACGGGGAGAAACGAAACCGGGAGAAATAGCGGCGCGGCGTTTATAGGGTTGTCAATGTGATGAAATTGTGCATAAAGCTATAAGTAATGTTCCTAAATCTTGTCAGATGAAAAATGACAAAAAGGCGGTCATCAACAAAATATGAGATGAAAGCGATAAATGCCACTGTCTTCGTTAGAATGTTTGTATAACATGAAATGTGTGAATTTAACTTTTAAATTAATATTCTTAAACATTTCGTACAGTTTAAGAACATTTACAGCCCGATAAACGCCGCGCCGCCATTTCTCCCGGTTTCGTTTCTCCCGGTTTCGTTTCTCCCGGTTTCGTTTCTCCCGGTTTCGTTTCTCCCGGTTTCGTTTCTCCCGCTTTCGTTTCTCTCACTCGGTCGTTTCTCCCCGTTCGGTACGGCCTCATTTTTATAGCAAAATGACACTGAAAATGTAGAAAAACTGCTAAAAATCAGTTTTTGAGCGAGAAATGCACTAAAAAAAGAAAAAAAACTAGAAAAAGCTAGGAAAACACTCCAAAACTTGACAGCATTGCTTTTCAGACATTTCTAGACCAAATTCATCGATTTTTAACCTTAAACGACGATAAGAATCTCGAAAAACTGCTGAAAATAAGTTTTGACCGAAAAGTTGATCAAAAATGAGAAAAAAAAAACGAGGAAAACGCTTCAAAACTCGCAGCATCGCCTTTCAGATAATTCTAGACAAAAATCATTGATTTTTACACTAAAACAACGCTAAAAATGTCAGAAAATAGGTCAAAAAAGTGTTTTTCCACTAAAAACTAGCGAAAAACTCAAAAAGCCATCGAAAACCGCTGACAATCCGAAGAAAAATTGAAGTTGGCGCGCGCACGAGAATTGCGCCAAGGGCTTGGCGCTTAACTCGATCTTTCAATTTTCTTCGATAAAATCGTGATTTTCGGATGATTTCTCAGAACAGGTTGTTCGTGTTTACTAAGTGGGACGTCTAGCTACATTTTAAGTACAAAACCCTCGCTGGTGGTTCGGTAAGAATTGCTATAGAGCTTTTTGAAATTTTGTGAAAAGTTTTCAGCGAAATTGAAAAAATATTCTGATTTTAACAAGTTTTTGACGCAGATTTACAAATTTTCAGAGGTAAACTTTTATTACAACATCAAATACTCAAGTATCTTGAACACAGCTCAGTTCTTAGTCTCAATGAAGCAGAAAAATTCAAATAACTGGGTAATCAATCTGATAACGATCAGAAATAGTGAGAAATAGAAAAGATTCGCTTGAATACACTGGTTTATCGTGGAAAATGATAGTAAATTAGAAAATATCGCCTGTGGCCTCATTTTTGGGTCTCGGCGCTCATTTAAATATGACAAATGAGAACTTTGTGCTAAAAAATGGGAAAATCACAATTTTTGACAAAAACGGGATGAGGAAACAAATAAAAGCTGGTATTGAGGGGAAAAAACATATCAAATGGTAAAGTACATATAGAATACGAGAGTAGCCAATAAGATGTTGAAAAACCAAATGGAATTCTCTGGAACTGGCTCGAAATCGGGCGGTGCGTTGAACCAATCAATGGTTTGATGGAACTGGCGGAGGACGCTTCGGCGCCATGTGTCCTGGAAAAATTTATTGATTTTTTGTCTGTTTCGAAGTTTTTAGGGTGAATAACCTCAATATCAATCTCAAGAACGTCTGCAATGTCCTGTAAAGTTCCCATAAATTCGTTCGTCAATGTGACTAATTTCTGGGCACAGGCGGTTCTAGCTCTCGCTTCCGCAAGCTTCGTTTCGAAATTCTCTTTATTTTTATAGCGATTTTCGACGATTTTCTCCCTTTTTATCGCGATTTCCAAAGTTTGTTCCGTATTTTTTAGTGTTTTTCTCGTAATCTTTGCCATCTCATACAAACTTTCCGGCTCATTCGCAAATCTTTGGACTCCAACGAATACATCTAGATTGCCTATGATTCGCTCTATATTTTCGACCAAATTTTCGAAAAGCATCAATTCTTCATCCATTAGAATCGCTTTTCTGCAAAAAAAAACTTATAAAAATGATGGGAAACCTTTTTAAATTGGACAAAATTTTGAAAAATCGTTTCATTGTTAATCTGGATTACTGTCAGCGATTTGGTGCATTTGCGCGTGTCAGTGTTTGCGGACTTGGCGGAAAATCCACGTGGCATTCACTTTCAGCTGATTTTTTGTGTTTTCTGGGCGATTTTCTGGTGTTTTTTGATGGAAATTCGTCCAAACCAATAAAAATTCACAAAAATCGGCTTAAAATATATAAAAATCACTAAAAAAAAGCTACGACTCTTATTGTCGCGACAAAAAAGTTCCGACATTTTTTACCGACGCGTGTTTGCGGACGCAGTGCTAAATTATTAAATTTTCCACTGAGTCCGCAAACACGCGTCGGTAAAAAATGTCGGAACGTTTTTATTTCGATAATATTTTAGGTGATTTTCCTGCATTTTCAGCGATTTTGTACATTTTTAATTGAAAATTCAACTTTAAAATCTAAAAATTAACTCGAACCCGTCTAGAAATCACTAAAAATAACTGAAAACTGCAAAAAGTACTGTAAGCGATTCTGTGCATTTTTACGTGTCGGTGTTTGCGGATTTTTCAGAAAATCCACGTGTCACCGTTTCCAAACATTTTCAGGGTAATAAAACCCGATTTTTCACATGAAATAGCTGGAAAGCATCAGGAAAAATCTATTAACATCATAATATCACATCTCAGCGAGTCCGAACGAAAAGTAAAAATTTCACAAGAAAAACAATAGAAATGAAAATGTTGGGGCTTAAGAATGGGAAAATCGCAATTTTTGACAAAAAATGGGATGAGGGAACATATAGAAACTGGTTTTGAGGGGAAAAAATCAATGAACAAAAAATTCAAATAGTAAAGTACACATAGAATACGAGAATAACCAATAAGATGTTGAAAAACCAAATGGAATTCTCTGGAACTGGTTCGAAATCGGGCGGTGCGTTGAACCAATCAAGGGTTTGATGGAACTGGCGGAGGACGCTTCGACGCCACGTGTCCTGGAAAAATTTATTGATTTTTTGTTGGTTTTTCGGAGTTTTTAGGGTGAATCACCTCAATATCAATCTCGAGAACGTCTGCAATGCGTTGGATATTTTTCATCAATTGTTTTGTCACAGTGAGTAGTTTCCGTGCACAGGCGATTATAGCTCTCGCTTCCGCAAGCTTCGTTTTGAAATTCTGACTATTTTTACGGCGATTTTCGATGATTTTCTTCGATTTTATCGCGATTTCCAGATTTTGTTCCGTCTCTTTCAATGCTTTTCTTGTCTTCTTTGCGATCTCATACAAACTTTCCGGCTCATTCACAAATCTTTGGGCGTCATCGAATAGTTCTAAATCGCCTAAGATACGCTCTAAATATTCGACTACATTTCGGAGATTGATAATTTCTTCGTCCATTTGAATCGCTTTTTCTGCAAAAATAAGTACAAAAATGATGGAAAACCTCTTTAAATTGGACAAAATTTTGAAAAATCGTTTCATTGTTAATCTGGATTACTGTCAGCGATTTGGTGCATTTGCGCGTGTCAGTGTTTGCGGACTTGGCGGAAAATCCACGTGGCATTGACTTTCCGCCGATTTTTAGTGTTTTCTGGGCGATTTTCTGGTGTTTTTTGATGGAAATTCGTCCAAACCAATAAAAATTCACAGAAATCGGCTTAAAATTATATAAAAATCACTAAAAAAAAAGCTACGACTCTTATTTTAGGTGATTTTCCTGCATTTTCAGCGATTTTGTACATTTTTAATTGAAAATTCAACTTTAAAATCTAAAAATTAACTCGAACCCGTCTAGAAATCACTAAAAATAACTGAAAACTGCAAAAAGTACTGTAAGCGATTCTGTGCATTTTTGCGTGTCGGTGTTTGCGGATTTTTCGGAAAATCCACGTGGCACCGTTTTCAAACAATTTCAGGGCAATAAAACCCCATTTTTCACATAAAATAGCTGGAAAACATCAAGGAAAACGTATTATTACATAAATTAGAACACAGAAAACACAATTACATCATAAAATCACATTTTAAAACGTTAAATACACAAAGAATACAAGAATAGCCAATATAACGTCGAAAAACCACACGGAATTCATTCGGACGAGCTCAAAAACGGGCGGCCAGTCGAAATAAGCGCCGATTCTATTGTGCCATATGATAAAGCGTCGGAGCCACGTGTCCTGAAAAAAATTTTTTTTTTGGGAAAACATTTTTTTTTTAGAAAACTACCTCAATATCCTGCCCAAGATCCCTCGCAATTCGCTGAAAAGCCTCCAAACACACTTTTTCTACGCGAACTTTCTCCTCGAATTCCCGAATTTTCTCTCTAATTTCTCCAATTTTCGTCGCGTAATCCTCAATACTCCACTGATGGAATTCGATGTGTTTCTTCGTTTTTCTCGCCTTTTCCAGCTCGTTTTCCGCCTTTTTCAGCGCTGCTCTCGCTTTTTTTGCGATTTCGAACAAGTTGTACGGCTCCTCGCCGTATCTATCCAAAAGGTCCGCTGTATTTCCGACGGGGGTGTCGAAATTTTCGATGAGGACGAGTCTGCCGTCCATTTGGGAGGAATTCTGGAATAGAAATGAATGAAAATCCAGAAATATCGCTAAAATTCTTTGGTGGGTTACGGTCAGCAATTCTGTGCATTTGCGCGTGACGGTGTTTGCGGACCCCACGTGGCCACGTGTGGAAGTCAGGGTGACGAAAAAACCAATTTTTTTGCATAAAAACGCGGTGAAAAGTGTTGAAAAGTGGTGAAACTTCATTAATACACAGATGAGAACTTGATAAATACAAATATACACATTTCAAAATGTAAAATACACATAGAATACAAGAATAGTCAATAAAACTTCGAAAACCCAAATTGAATACGGTGGAATTGGCTCAAAAACGCGCGGCGCATGGATGCGATCGTGAAGATGTTGGAGGAGGCGGAGAAAGCTTCGGCGCCACGTGTCCTGGAAAAAATCAAGATTTTCAGACTGAAAATTTAAAAAATCCTTTATACCTCAATGTCGATCTTGAGAAAATCGGCAATTTGCTGAATGAAATTCACAAAAAACTCTTCTTCTCGAACTTTATTCTCTAATTCCTGAATTTTCTCATTGGCTTCCGCAATTTTCGCCTCATAATCCTCAATATTCCACTGATGGAATTCGATGTGTTTCTTCGTTTTTCTCGCCTTTTCCAGCTCTTTTTCCGCCGTTTTCAGTAATTTTCTGAACTGCTTCGCGACCTCAAACAAGTGTTCCGGTTCATTCACAAATCTGGCTGCGAAACGCCTTATATTGATCCCTCCTTCGTTCATTTGGGCGTTTTTCTGCAAATTGGGATACTGTAACCAAGTTCGGTGCATTTGCGCGTGGCGGTGTTTGCGTACATCTCAAAAATAAAAATTTCAGCGATTTCAACGCATTTCAAACAATAAAAAAGCTGGAAAACAATGAAAGCAGACATCAAATATTATTAAAAGCGGAATAAATCGAAAAAAATCGAAAAAATCAATAATCAATTACAGAATTTCAGTTCAAAATGGTACACGAAGGTTCAAGTTACATGGTGTGGTTAAAACGTTGAATTTGATCAAAAATTAGTAGAAAAAATAGGCAATTATGATGATTATGAGGATAAAAATTATTATTTTTGACGAGTTCTTGCTGTTTTGAAGCGTTGGAATCCGGCGGCGGTAGTGCTGGAATTTCGAGTGCCACGTGTTCTGGAAATATCGATTTTTCAATGAATTTGGGTGATTTTTATGGATTTTTTCGAGTATTTTGTCAATTTTCACCTCCAAATCGATTCCTTTCTGCTCTGCGATCGCCAAAAGGAACTCCAGCGCCGCCTGTGCAATCCGCACGTCGCGATCGAATTGTTCGGTGATTTTCCGGAATTTATCGATTTTCTGCTTGCTCTCCGTCATCTTTTCGATTTCCTTCTGATATTTCAGCGAAAGCGCCGCCCGTTTCTGCTTTTCCGTCAATTCGGCTCTCGCTTTTTTCACTGATACGCGCAGTGATTCGGGAAGGATTCGTCGGACGAGTAGTTGAATTGCGGCGGCGGTTTCGATGTCGGACATGTTAATTCTGCAAAAAATAATGGAAAATTCAAGAAAAACGGGAAAAATTAGTGAAAAACGAGAAGAGAACGCTGAAAATTAAAAAGTAAGCATGAGTGGAGTACTGTCAGTGATTTGGTGCACTTGCGCGTGACGGTGGTTGCGGACTTTTCGAAAATCCACGTGGCATCGATTTTCAGCCGATTTTCAGTGATTTCCGAGCATTTTTGGGTGATTTCGATGATTTTTCAGTGTTTTTCCATGCCTTTTTATCCAAAACACTATAAAATTCACTGAAATCGACTTTAAAATATCTAAAACTCTTAAAAAATAGCTGAAAGCCCATTTTTCTGTTTCTTGGTAATTTAATCAATACTTCAGCTTATTTTATTGTATTTTCAGTTTTAAAATGACTTTTTAAATACAAGAAGAATGTAAAAATCACAAAAAATATCTGAAAATTACCAAAAAGTTCACCTAAAAGTACTGTAAGCGATTTGGTGTATTTGCGCGTGACGGTGTTTGCGGACTTCGCGAAAATCCACGTGGCATCAATTTTCAGCCGATTTTCAGGTGATTTCGATGATTTTTCAGTGTTTTTCGATGCATTTTTATCCAAAACACTATAAAATTCACTGAAATCGACTTTAAAATTTCTAAAAATCATGAAAATTCACTGGAAGCCTGTTTTAGCTGATTCTGTGTAATTTAATCAATACTTCAGCTTATTTTATTGTATTTTCAGTTTTAAAATCATTTCTTAGATACAAAAAACGTCTAAAAATCGTAAAAACATCTGAAAACCGCCAAAAAGTTTACCTAAAAGTACTGTTAGCGATTCTGTGCATTGTTTGCGTGACGGTGTTTGCGGACTTTTCGAAAATCCACGTGGCATTGATTTTCAGCTGATTTCATCCTATTCCAGACGATTATTCCGCAAAAAATTGTTAAAAGAACAATAAAACCCCAAATAAGTGCATTCATTTACAAGTCTCTCTTTTTTTTGGTGGATAAATAAAACAAAATGAATAAAATATATATGAAATTTTCGCGAAAAGATCATTGAATAAAAACATGTGGAAAATCGAGAAAAAAATGGAATAAATTAGGCGATAGTGTTGGCGAGTGAGAAGAAGAGCACCTCCTTCTTTCCCTTCAGTTGACGTGTCTGGTGGGGTTCGATCGCTTTGAGAATCGTGGCGAGACGGGTGACCATTTCCGATTTGCTCATATCCCCACATTTTCCGTTCATTTTGTGAAGAAGTTCCTGGAAAAATAACGGCGTTTTTTCGGGTGCAAAATGCGCTCCATCGCAAACGAGAGAGTATCGACGAGAGAGACGCAGAGTTTTTTTCTAGCGCCGACACACATTTTCACAGTTTTTGATCTATTTTCGCTGTTTTTCGTAAATTATTATGAAAAACAGCGAAAATAGGACAAAAACTGTGAAAATCTGAGTCGATTCTCTCTCGTTTGCGGTGGGGCGCATTTGTAAAAGAGTACTTATTTTCCCCGTTTCTTACCTTTGTAGTATGCGGTTTTCTTCTCAAATACCGCCGAACCGTCTCCTCATTCAATCCCTCCTCAAACTTCGCCGCTGGCTTCGCCTTCTTCGCATCACTCGGCCCGACGCCATCAGTTTTCACTTCAGAATCCTCCCCTAACGGTCGTTTCTTCGCTCCGCCTCCTCCTCCAGCCACTTCCGCATTCTTATTCGCCTTCAAAAACACGACGGATTCAATCTTTTCCGTATCCGGATCATCTGAATCCGTTCCAGATGATTCTCGCTCCTCGACGTCGTTTCCCTTCTTCTTATCATCTGGTTTCAGAAGTTTCTTCGCCAAATCATCGTCAGATTCATCTGAATCCGTCTCGAATAGCTTTCGGGCACCCTCTTCTTCGGCCACGCCCACTAGTTGCTTCTCGATTTTCTCGTCAGATGGCACTTGCTCGCGGCTGAAAATTTCAGAATAGGCCACGCCCCTTTTTGGAACAAAAACTCACTCAGAATCGGTTCCACTGTCAGAAATGTAGTCGTATTCACGTCCCTCGTCCTCTCCGTCAGATGATTCGTATTCTGGAAGAGAATATATAAGAGTCTGGGGTACCATCGGCGCGTTTTTCGATAGTTGAGTGGGTGGAGCTTTCTGATGTGGTTTTGCCTATTTTTATCAAAAAACCGCTGAAAAGTAGGCGTGGCCTAGAAGTAGGCGGAGCTTTAGAGCCTATTTTCGGTTTCTAACGCGTTTTTGCCAGTTTTTTCATTAAAAACACTCGAAATCACCTCAAAAAGGCGAAAAATTAGTCAATAGTTCCAAATTTCTGTCTGAACACTGTCTCAAAAGTGGGCGGAGCTTCAGAGCCTATTTTCGGTTTCTAACGCGTTTTTGCTCGTTTTTATCGAAAAACTGTTTGAAATCACCTCAAAAAGTGCAAAAAAATTCGTCAAAATTTCAAAATTTCGGATTTCTATTTGAAAACAGACTCAAAACCTGCCAGAAACTTTCTTTTGCCAGAAAGTGGGCGTGGCCTAGAAGCGGGCGGAGCTTCAGAGCCTATTTTTGGTTTCTGACGTGATTTTGCCCGTTTTTTCATTAAAAACCGCTTGAAATCACCTCAAAAAGGCGAAAAATTCGTCAAAAATTTCAAATTTCTGTCTGAACACTGTCTCAAAAGTGGGCGGGGCTTAAAAGTGGGCGGAGCTTCAGAGCCGGAGCAAGATTTTCGGTTTCTAACGAGTTTTAGGCGTTTTTTCTCAAAAAACTGCTCGAAATCACCTCAAAAAGACAAAAAAAACGTCAAAATTTCAAAATTCCGGATTTCTGGTTGGAAAAAGACTCAAAACATGCCAGAAAGTGGGCGTGGCCTAGAAATGGGCGGAGCTTCAGAGCCTTTTTTCGGTTTCTAACGCGTTTTCGCCCGTTTTTTATCAACAAATCGCTCAAAAAAGGCAAAAAATTCATCAAAGTTTCCGGAATTCTGTCTTTTTGCCCGTTTTTCATTAAAAATCGCTCGAAATCACTTCAAAAAAGGCAAAAAATTCATCAAAATTTTTAAATTTCTGTCTGAAAAGTGTCTCACTCACTGGCAACCTCATCACTATTCTCGACTCTCTGTCTCTTCTCTTTCGCCGGCTTCAAATTCTTCTTCTTCTTCTTCTTATTCTTCGCCTTCTTCTCATCTCCACCGCCTTCTCCCTCATCCCCTTCATCATCTGAATCATCGGAACTCCCTTCGTCTTTAATCTTTAAAAGTCGTTTCTGTTGCTCCGTCATTTCCGAATCGTCCGTCGCATTCAACTGATTCTGAATCGCCGCTTTCAGTGCGAACTGATTCATCACTTTGTTTCGTTGAGAGAATTGCTCTTCCGCCTGATCGATATCCAACGTTTTATGCGTGATCGCTGGCAGAAATTTGTGCCATTCGTCCACTTTGTACGCCTGAATTTCAATTTCCTCATGAATTTCCTGGAAATTGAGAAGGGGAGGGGTCAGAAAAGAGTTTTTAGATGAAAAAAAAGTGGATTTTTTGGATTTCTTGGCGATTTTTCACAGGTTTTCAGTGAAAAATTGAGAATATTATCGTTTTTAAGCCAATTTCGATCAATTTTGGACAATTTAGCATCGATTTTCGGCAAGAAATGAGAATTTTTGTGAATTTTCACGATTGTTAGTCGATTTTCAGCAGTTTTCCCACCTTAAACTCGCGGAACTTTCGCTGTTTCAAAATGATCCGGTTTCAGAACGTGTTTGGAGCAGGTTTTAACCGATTTCGGGTGATTTTTCACCGGATTTCAGTGAAAACTTGTCTACTTTACAGTTTTTGAGCCGATTTTTCAAGATTTTCGTTGTTTTTCATCAAAAAATCGAGAGTTTTAACGATTTTAGACCGATTTCAAAAAATTTTGGTCCAATTTCTGGTATTGATGGTTTTGAGCCGATTTTCATCAATTTTCGGAAAAAAATTGAGAATTTCATAGTTTTTGACCCGATTTCAACCGCTCGACCCGGGTGGTTTCAAAAAAGATCCCTGAGCCAGTTTTGATGGTTTAGCGGCGGTTTTGAGCCGATTTTCATCAATTTTAAGTGGAAAAAAAGAGGATTTTAACGATTTTAGGTCAATTTCTGCCAATTTTCAGCAGATTTTCGTTGTTCCCGGGCCAAAAACCGAGGATTTTAATGATTTTAGACCGATTACAGAAAAATTTGGACCAATTTCTGGTATTGATGGTTTTGAGCCGATTTTCATTAATTTTCAGTAAAAAAATGAAAATTTTATCGTTTTTAAGTCAATTTCTACCAATTTTGAACGATTTACTATCGATTTTCGGCCAAAAATCAAGGATTTTAACGATTTTTGTCCAATTTCCTACCTTAAACTCGCTAGACCCGGGCGGTTTCAAAAAAACCCAATAGTCCGCATGCTCATTGGCTTTTTTAACGATGTTAGGCCGATTTCAGCCAATTTTGGACCAATTTCTGGTATTGATGGTTGTGAGCCGATTTTCATCAATTTTCAGTGAAAAAAAGAAGATTTTAATCGATTTTAGGTTTTAGGCGATTTTTAAGCCGATTTTTCAGCGATTTTAAGTGAAAATTGAGATTTCTAAGTAAAAAAAACCAATTTTTAACGTTTTGAAGCCAATTTTAACCGATTTTGAACGATTTTGCATCGATTTAGGGAAAAAAAAGAGGATTTGTATGGTTCTGGGTCGATTTCAACCAATTTTCAGCCGTTTTTTCGTCCGATTTTTCTCGCATTTCCTACCTTAAACTCGCTAGACCCGGGCGGTTTCAAAAAAACCCAATAGTCTGCGTGCTCATTGGCTCCGCCTTCTCTGATTCCCCTCATCTGCCGTTGTCGTCTTAGTTTAATAGTTTTTGACCCAATTTCAACCAATTTCAAATGGTTTCAGGCAAAAAATGAGGGTTTTTAAATGAATTTTCACGATTTCTGTCGATTTAAGCCGATTTTTCACCGATTTTCAGTAAAAATTGAGAATTCTAAGTTAAAAAACAACAATTTTTAACGTTTTTAAGCCAATTTTAACCGATTTTGAGCAATTTTGCATCGATTTAGGGGAAACAAAGAGAATTTGTATGGTTCTGGGCCGATTTTTCCCGCATTTCTCACCTTAAACTCGCTCGACCCGGGTGGTTTCAAAAAAACCCAGTAGTCTGCGTGCTCATTGGCTCCGCCCTCTCTGATTCCCCGCATCTGTCGCTGTCGTCCTTCCGGTTCGGTGAACGTGAGTTTCCACGGTTGATTGTCGAGTTTATAGCTTTTCGACTGCCGTCCGTACTTCTTTCGTCTCGCCTCCTCACGTGCCGCCTTACCGTATTCCGATCCTTCACCGTATTCTTGAACCGTCTGAGTCGATAGAATCACTCTCTGATTGTCTTCTCTCTCCATCGTCACCGCACTCTCTAACGTCCATTTCGATGTGTCCACTTTGTCCATTCCGTTGAACATCATTACTGAGTAACGGACATTGTCATTGCTCTTCGCGACACGCACGTTGAAATCGTTTCGAGACGCGTCTTCTGGTTTTGACGTCATCTGGAAAATTGGGAATTTGGGGAGGGATTTGGAGGGAAACGGGGAAGAATTGACGGAAAATTGAGAAAAATGGAGGAAAATTGGTTGGAAATGAGAAAAAATGAGCATTTCATACGATTTCAAGCTGATTTATAGACAAAAATCGATTGAAAATAGCATTTCAGACAGTTTTTTGGAGAGAAAATGATGATGTCGGATGAAAAAAACGCAAAAAATTGGCGAGAAATCATGATTTTTAATGGAAAAATTAAAATTCTGACTGAAAATAACCTTAAAATACTAAAAACTAGAAAACAGTTTTCACCGATTTTAAGGTGACGTCTTCTGGTTTTGACGTCATCTGGAAAATTGGGAAAATTTTGTGGAAAATTGAGAAAAATCGGGAAAAATTGACGGAAAATTGAGAGAAAATGAGCAATTTACAGATTTTTGTAATCGAAAAATGGAAAATTTTGAATTTTAGACAGATTTTGACTAAAAAATACTCAGGAAATCCCGAAAACGACAATTTTGTAGAGAAAATTTGAAGAAAATGAAAGAAATTAGCCTTGAAATGAGCAAAAATGAGAATCTCAGACAGCTTTTAGCTGATTTATAGACAAAAATCAAGTGAAAGTCGTATAAAAATCCGGAAAAATAAGCATTTTTGTCGAAAAAAACGCGATTTTGGAATCGTTTCGAGAGACGTCTTCTGGTTTTGACGTCATCTGGAAAATTGGGAATTTGGGGAGGGATTTGGATGGAAATGGGGAAGAATTGACGGAAAATTGAGAAACATGAAAGAAAATTGGCTGGAAATGAGAGAAATTGAGAACATAGACAATCTTTTGGGTAGAAATTGATGCCTTTCTTCATTTTATCTCGAAAATGAGGCATTTGGGAAGAGTTTTGACGGAAAATTACGAAAAAAATGACCTGCAATTCTGCAATTTACAGTTTTTTGGCGAGAAATCACGATTTTTACTCGAAAAATGAAAATCCTGACTGAAAATCTCAAAAACTAGAAAAAAGTTTTCAGCGATTTCAGTTGAAATTGGGCTAAAAACATGTGAAAATATTGATTTTTTCGTAATTTGAAAAGGTTTTTTGATAAAAAATAGAGAAAAAACGGTCCGAATTCATGTTTTCAGTGTGAAAGAAATGGATTTTTCCATTGAAAAATCGATGATTGCAGAGAGAAAAACTCATTTTTCGACAAGCATGTCCGGGTATGACGTTACGACCGCACTTCGGACCTCTCATCTGAAGGCACGCAACGCGCACGCGACGCACGCAACTACGATGCTCCGAAATTCGGCTGGCCGCGAAATTTGAACGCGATAAAGTGAAATAAGACTATTCTACGGGGGTTTCTCGTGAATATTATTCATTTTTTCGCATATTTTCTCAAAAAACGAACGAAAAAAAGATTTATTAATTTCATTTCAAATGAGCAATTTTCAGAATTTCAGACGGATTTTGACTAAAAATACTCATAAATCTTGAAAACTAGTGATTTAAATTGAAATTGGCTCTAAAAATCTGAAATTTCGATAATTCCGGAGGGAAAAACTCATTTTTCGATTCAAAAACGGCCCAAAATCGACATTTCCAGTCAAAAAACCATCTGAAAATCATATTTTCGAGGCGAAAATTCTGGAAAAACTGAAAATCACACTTTTCCAGCTAAAAAAAACCAACAAAAAACGCAAAAAAGATATCAAAATGATCGAAAATTTGCAGTTTCGAACGTAAAAATCACAAAAATCATAATTTTTAAAAGTAAAAACTCGAAATATTTATGAAAACAGTCCTAAACTACCAAAACTAACCGAGAAAAAGCGCTTAAAAACGGGGAAAAAACTGAAAAATCAATAAAATAAAAACAAAAAAGAGAGAAACCTAACAAGAAATACACGTAAATCGAAGAGAATTTAGAAGAGATTTAGAAGGGATTTTCGATTTTGAGCCTGATATTTCAGTACTTTCATCTCGATCACGTTGGCAATCTCCTCCGCTTTTCGATTCTGACCGTAGTAATCATGGAATTGACCATCCGGATCTGCAAAAATGGAGATTTTAGAGTGAAAAATAGGATTTCTGAGCCAAAAATTGGGAGTTTTCGAGGTTTTTAGTGTCAGAAAAAGAGAACTTCGATGGAAAAATCAATTTTTCGGCTCAAAATTCAAGTATTTTCGGCCGAAAACTGGTAATTTTCGAGGCTTCTGGTGCTTGGAGAGTATTTTTAGTAGGAAATTAGTTAAAAACCCAATTTTAGGAAGAAAATGGTAGTTTTCTATGTTTTTTGGTGTCAGGAAGAGAAATTTGGTTGAAAAATCAGTTTTTCGGCTCAAAAATCATAAATTTTCAGCGGAAAGTAGTTTTTAGCTGCAAAAATACGATTTCAAGCTGAAATTTTGTGACTTTTGACTGAAAATGTGGGAAAAAGACATTTTTGAGCCAAGAATTAATAGTTTTCGAGATTTCTAGTGTCAAAATCAATTTTTCGGCATAAAAATCGATAATTTTCGGATATTATGAAGCGAGACGTAGTTTTTAGCAGCAAAAATATGATTTTGAATGAAATTTTGTGATTTTTAGAGCAGAAATTCATTTGTTAAGCCTCAAAATTGTCATTTATAGACAGTTATGAATTCAGGCATTTTGGGCTCAAATTCTTCAATTTCTAGGGTTTTTTGAGCGATTTTCAGAGCCGAAGAGCTTAAAAACTGAAAATTTGGGCGATTTTTGAGCCCAGAAGTCTCAATTTCCAAGTTTTAAGCTATTGGACAGGAATTCTCATATAGAATGAGCCTTTTTCATATTCTGTCGAACCGAAAATCTATATTTTTGCCATTTTTTAAAGATTTTTGTCATACAAAACCTGAAAAGTCTCATTCTACGTGAAAATTCTTGCCCAATAGCTCAAAAACTCGGAAATTGAAGCTTCCTCGCCCGGAATTTCATTTTTTGAGCTTTTTGAGACCAAAAATTCTGATTTTCGTTCAAAAAAACTCTAAAAATTGTAGAATTTGAGCCCAAAATCTCTCAATTTATGATTTTCAGAAAATGGCAATTTCGAAGCTCAAAAAACGAATTCATGCTCAGAAAATCACAAAATTTCCGCTTGAAATCCTATTTTTGTAGCTAAAAACTACTTTTGATTCAAAAAATCTGAGAATTATCAATTTTTGAGCCGAAAAACTCAATTTGACACAAAAACCTCGAAAACTATCCATTCTTGGCTCAAAAAAATCCATTTTTCGTAGTTTTGCAGCTAAAAACTACTTTTTGACTCAAAAAATCATGAAATCATCGATTTTCAGGTATTTTCAGCTCTAAAAAACCATTTTCTACCTTCAAATTCATGAATTTTAGGGATTTTCACTAGATTTTCACTACTCAAACTCACCAATCAAGTACATAATCACAGTATGATCAACAATATAATCATCCTCTTGTTTCGACGTACGTGGTCCCTGACTATGATAGACACGGAACGTCTTCGCAACCTTATTCACTTGTTCCTGACTCCCAGTGAACCCTTTCAGCTTATCCGAAAACTCGCTACAGTACTCTTTGACCCGTTCCACGGAATCTCTCTCCGGATCCACTGAAATGAAGACAGGCACAATGGGCGGTGCATTCTTTTTCGCCTCGACAATCTCCACTACTTTCACCATTTTCTCAATCTCATCTGGACAAATGTCCGGGCAATTTGTGAATCCAAAATACATCAGAAGCCAATTTCCCCTCAACTCCTCAGACCCTTCCAGTTTTCCGTTCGTATTAATCAACTCCCATTCTCCACCGATTCTCGCCTTTCCAGCTGTCTGTTTTCTATGCTTTTCTCGCTCTTCTAGCCTTATTTTTTGATATAAAACAGGGCGGCTAGACAACTTCCACCGACTGCAAACGTCCCCAGCACAGTTTTCCAATTGAAAATACTGCTACGTTTGAACGCCTCCTGCTCCGCTTGTTTTCGGAAATTCATGAAATTTTTATCGATTTTTCCAGTGGGCGTGGCATCTTGAAGCTTATCGTTGAGTGATTCGGTCTCTTTTATTCCAGTTTTTAGAATTTCATTCAGCTTTTTCAGATCTTTCTGCAAATCCGTCTCCAAATCGTCGCTGAAATCAAAAATTTATTACTTTTGAGGGTTTTTCGCCACTTACCCCTTCTTTTTATCGGAAAATCGTGCAGCGGACGCCAGTGACCATACTGGTTTGGTGTTTTTGCAGAGATTCGCCGAGGAGCACACCAGCGACATCGTTCGCAGCATTTTTCTGGAAAAATTAGAGATTTTGGGTGGAAATTGAGAAAAATCGGGTCGAAAAAATGATGTTTGGTGTAAAATTGTGAAAAACCACAAGAAATGTATAATTTATAGGTTAAAAGTAGCCTTTTATCACTAAAATTCACTTAACAACCACAAACATCCATTAGAAACCACTAAAAATTGATGAAAAAACCACGATTTTTTACGAAAAAGAATTAACAGCTTTTTCGTGTTTAAAACATCGATTTTCAGGTAAATAATAGTGAAAAATATGATTTTTAGCAGCTAAATCACCCTAAAACAACAAAAAACTCTCAAAAAATCAAGAAAAACCACTAAAAACCAACAAAAAACATGCAAAATCACGATAAAAATATTATTCGAATTCCCGTAAATCCACACCATTTCGTCTCTTCCCCGCGAGACCTTTTCCGAGAGGAGTACACGGACCTTGGTATTCTAGTCCCGCGGACTCCAAGGCCACCGTAAATCCACACCGAATTTCCGTTTTTTATTTGTTTTTCCGGTGTTTTGTGTGTTTTTCGCCGATTTCTGGGTGTTTTTCGCCGATATTCTTTGTTTTTCTGCGAAAAACAGGTGTTTTTATCCCAATTTATTCGATTTATTAGTGAAATTTCCACAAAAAATAACATTTCCAGTAAAAAAAATAATTATTTAGCAACCATCTCATTAAAATGCTTGATCAAGCTCTCCTTCGCCGACAAGACGGGCGCGATTCTCTGCAATTTCTGCGTATCCAACGCACAATTTCCCTTCGTCGCCAACAACTGTTGAGCCCTCTCGGTTTCCACACCGATCGGTGTCGGATTCACCGCGTCATCCACAATTTCCTTGTAGATTTTGACGACTTCGTAGAGGGAAATTGGCTCCGGATTCACCAAATTCAACGTGCCGCCCGTTCGTTGCTCCATTAGATTGCACATTGCGTTCATACAGTCGGGGAGGATGGTTAGGGACACTGGAATGTCGAAGAGCTCTTTGTATTTGATAATTTTGGAGAGCAAATTGCGTGGTTGCTCCAAATCCAGACTGAGTGGAAGCGTGATGCGGACGTTGAGGTTTTCCCAGCCCTGAAATCCCTTTTAAGAGAATTTTTTGGCAAAAAATAGTCTTCTAAGGACATCCAGACATTCAGACATACCGACAGATTTCAATTTAGTCAATCTGTGTGTCTGTTTGTCCGAAATCTGCCTTTTTCTTAGGCTTTCACTGTTTCAGTCACTCCATCTGTGTGTCTGTGAATCCCCCTAGTGTAATCTGGGCATTCGAACACTAATTTAGCCTAATTTTCTCCATTTTTTGTCGCTTTTTGTTCAAAATCGGCAATATTTTCAGACTTTCCAGCTTGAAGCACACAAAATGTTGTCTGTCTGTCGATCTGTTCGTCCGGATGTCCATTTTGAGTTTTTTCTGGACATCCGGACACACCGAACTACGATTCTTGAAAAAACTCGTTTTTTTACGATTTTATCGCCATATTTCCCCCTAATATCACATTTTTTTTTTAATTTTTATCAATTTCAGCCAAAAATCTTGTTTTTTGACAATTTTAGATCGATTTTCCCCTAATTTTCATCAATTTCAGTAGAAAAATCGGGGTTTTTGACAATTTTAGAGCCCTATTTCTCCCATGAAACCCAAAACTAATCTGTCTGTCTGTAGGACTATCCGGATGTCCGCAATTTCCAATTTCCTGATTGCAAGGCTTATCTATCTGTGTGTCTGTGCATCCAGATGTCCAGAAACCCGATTTAAAAGAGCTTCAAGACGTTATTTTTTTGTCTGTCTGTAAATCTGTCCGTCCCGATGTACAATATCTCGGACATCCGGACAAACAGACAGTCATCTATAGCTATGGCTCGTCTGTCTGTCTGATGGTTTGTCCGGATGTCCTCAAGCTAGACGCTGAGCAATCTCTCTGTGTGTCTGTGCATCCAGATGTCCAGAAAACATATTCAAATTGCTCTTCGTCTGTCAGTCTATCCAACTATCCTGATGTCCACAGCACTGGGTAATCTGTCTGTCTGTAAATCTGTCCGTCCAGATGTCCAAAAGTCTGGCAAACGCGGTCATCCGGACAAACCGACTGTCATCATAGAATTGGCTCGCCTATCTGTGTGTCTGTGCATCCAGATGTCCAGAAACCCGATTTAAAAGGGCTTCAAGACGTTATTTTTTTGTCTGTCTGTAAATCTGTCCGTCCCGATGTCCGCAGACATCCGGACATCCGGACATCCAGACAAAACTCACATTCTGATTGAAATAATTCATCTGTCGATCAGTGAACCCTTTCACCACAGAATACGCCGATCCAAAGAACGTTGGCTCGTCTGAAAATGGGGAAAAATGGCAACATTTTTGCATTTTAGTACCCAATAAACCACATACCCTCCTCTTTGAATTCGTCGCCGCCAATCGGGTGTTCCTTATCATAAGCAAACATATAACCAGTGCCAATGTACGTATAGTGCAGTCCGATTTTTCGACACATGTGCGCCAAAATTGTCGCGCTGAAAGTGAGAAAATCGGATTTTTTTTGGCATTTTTAGCTCAAAAAACGTCTAAAAATCAGTTGTTTCGATATTCCAGTAAGCTCCGCCCCCTTCCTGGAAGTTCCAGACAAAGTGGGCGGAGTCTTCTTCAGAGCCTTACCTATACATATTATCCCTGACATTGATGAAAACCTTGTCGGCTCCGCCCTCCAGGTACTCGATAGTGTTGCATCCCGGCCCATGGGTCCGTCCGGTGACACAGATCACATGGGTGACACCGAGTAGGGCGAGCTCTTTTTCGACCTGAAATTGGTCGTAGTCGGGACAAAACGATAATGTGACAGATAGACAGACAGACAGAAATCCATGATTTTTTGTGCATCAGTTTGTCTAAATGTCCGCAATTTCAATGTGGACATCCGGACTAACCGACAGATAGACAGAAAACCTATGAGATATCGCTGCGCCGGTTTGTCCAGATTTCACGTTTTGGACATCCGGACAAACTGACAAAAACAATTGAAGTATGTCTTTCTGTTGCTCTGTTAATCTAGATGTCCGAAAACCAGTTTTCTGGAAATCGGGACATCTGGATATTCGGACACACCGACAGACAGAAAGACAGAAATCCGAGATTTTCTGTGCACCAGTTTATCCAGATGTCCGGAATTCGATTTTTCAAGAAATCGCGGATTTTCTGTCTGTGTGGCTGTTAGTCCAGATGTCTAAAAATATGCGGAAATCTTGTTTCGCAAAAAAATTTTGTCTATAACTCTGTTTGTCCCCAGAAAAAACAGTTTTCTGGAAATCCGGACATTCGGAAACACCGACAGACAAAACAGGTCCGTCTGTCTATCTGTTCGTCTAGATAACATTCAGAAATCTGATTTATCTGGAAATCCGGAAACCTGGGCAAACCGACAGACAGACAGAAATTGCTGATTTAGATCATCCGGCTATCTGGTATGTCTATCCATTTGTCCGGATGTCCGTTCTCAAGAATTCGGATATCCGGACGAACAGACAAGCCTAACGATATGTATGTTTGTACGTCTGTAACCTATGAGGTGTTTTCTGGAAATCCGGACATTCGGACACACCGACAGAATCCGCTGATTTCAGTTCGGATCATCTGAACATCTGTCTGTCTATCCTTTTGTCCGGATGTCCGTTCTCTAGAATTTGGACATCCGGACACAACAGACCAGTCTAACGATCTGTCGGTGTATCTGCGAATTCAGCGTCTGTCTGTCTGTATGTCTGTCTGTATGTCTGTCTATCCAGATGTCCCCCTGCCCACTCACCTCCTCATCACTATCAAATCCGACCTTCTTCTCCGCCAACACATACGGAATCTCTCTCGCTTTCAGCACATGCTGCAACTCCTGTCCAACATACCCCTTCCCTCCATAAATCGCCACATGCATCTTCACGTGCGTCCGCTCCTTCAACGCCGACGCTACCGTAATCCGCATCCCATCGTCAAACGACGTAGAGGGCGCCCATCCCAACTCGTTTTGAGCCTTTTCTATACTAATAAAGTATCTCAAATCGTTATACGGACGGTCTGGAATCGACTTGTATCTCGGTGGCTCGTGAGCCCGCCCGAGTTGTCGATCCACTTCTTTTTGAATCGTTTTTGCCAAGTCAGCCACATTCTTCTCATAATACGTCCCCAAATTATAAATCTCCTGGAGCCGCCCGTTCTCTGTGACCGCCTTCAATCCGGCACTGGCGTCATCCACGAATAGCCACGATCTCAGTTGCTTGCCAGTACCCTGAATTGTGTACTCCCCACGGGCCTTGGCTATCTCGATGAATCTCGGCACAACCTTGACGTCCCACTGATTCGGACCGTAGATATTATTCATACGGGCGGTCACAATCGGCAGGTTGTACTGACGCTGATAAGCTCTGACGTACGCCTCACCGGCGATCTTTGTAGCGGCATAAGGGTTACCTGGGAGCAGACGAGAATGCTCCACCTTCCCTTGCTCATCCGCTGATAGATCCGAGTCACCGTACACCTCATCGGTACTGATATGAACGAATCGCTGAATTCGACCGTATTTTCGGACGGTGTCGAGGAATTGAATGAAGGAGAGCACGTTGTTTTGCACGGCTTCGGCGGTCTCATTGTAGCAACGGGTCGAGGTGCAATCGGCGGCGAAATGGATCACGGTATCGATCTGGAAATGAGAAAATTGGAAGTTTTTGGCTGAAAATGCAGACCACGCCCATTTTCGCAGTTTTGCCGCACAGTTTCGAAGATTTTGAGCAAAAATATGCCAAAATGTGGCAGCTCCCCGGATGCCACGCCCACTTGGGCTGATTTTAAGAAAAATATCTGGAAAAAGTGGGCGGAGCCTATTTTCCAGAATTACGAATAAAATTTGGTTGTTTTGCGTCTCGAAAAGTTTCTGAAAGATTTCGAGCAGAAAAAAGCCAAAATAGAAACTATGCGGCACATCTGCAAAAAGTGGGCGGAGCCTTTTTTCCGGAAATCTCATTCTTGCGTTTCGACAAATTCCAAAGGGTATTCGAGCGAAAATCGAAACAATGCGGCATTTTTGCAAAACAAAATGGGCGGAGCTTGAAATCAAGCATTTGCAAGTTTGCCGCACAGTTTGGTTTCTTCCTCCATTTTCAAGAATTTCGAGGGAAAAATCCTGCGAAACAGCTAGGCCACGCCCACTTTTGCAATTTCACCGCAAAATTCAAACTATTCTGTAGCAAAACCGCCTAAAAATGGCGCATGGCCTAGAATCCCAAACTAGGCCATCCCTCGGTTCTCACCTCATTCTCCTCGAAAACATTCAAAATCGCTGCCTCGTTCTTGATATCAGTGAGAACCAACTTGTATCTCGCCGACTGTCTCACCGACTCGTTCACATTCTGCGTATCACTATTCAGAATCAACTTGTCGATATTGACAAAATTGCATGTCGGCCACGCGTCGTGAATGTAGTTGACAAAATTGGAGCCGATGAATCCGCATCCGCCGGTGATCACCACGTTCTTCGGGGTGTAGGTTGGAGGAGTGGTCATACTGTAAATATGAAGGATTTGAGGTTGAAATGGAGAAAATGAGAGATGTTTCGAGATAATTAGCTTGGAAACTCGATTTTGAGCATTCTGAGATGCCAAGTGGCATAAAAATCCCAAAGTCAGGATTCTAACTATCTGGAAATCTGAATTGCCAGATTCCAGGGAATCTAGAAGCCAGAATCTCCAGATTCTGAAGTCACGGTGGCTGAGATTTCTGAAATTCTATGCCATAGAAATTGAAATAAAGAGGCTCTACTTCACAGAATGATCTGAAATCCCGAATTTTGAGATTCCAGGGTCAAAAATAGCCTGTGAATTCAAAAAAGAGGGATTCTATGGCTTGAAACATCTCATATTTAAGATTCCAAACTACCGGATGACCCTGAAACTGAAATTTGCGAAATTTCAAATCAAAAGATAGCCGGATTACTCAGAATTCAGAATCTAGAGCTTCTGGAGTCCTAAAAAATCTAAGATTCTAGAACATCAGTTAGCCTAGAAATCCAAAATTTCCGAATTCTGAGATATCAAATGGCTCAAAATCCTAATAGTCAGAATCCTGAAATTCTAGACTACCTGGAGATTGAAAATTGGAGTTCTAAGGATTCAGGCAACTTTAAAACCCGAATTCTCGAAATCTAGGCTGAAAAACGGCTTGGAATTCAAATTTTCGGGATTCCAGAACACGGGATCACCTAGAATTCAGAATATCTAAATTCCAGGACTCAGCGTCTCCAGGAGCATAGATTCTAGACGTCGAATTGTCTAGAAACTCAGAATTTCCATGTTTCGCTCAGAATCCTGATAATCGGAATCCTGACACTCTAGGCTTCTCTGAAACCCGAATTCTCGAAATCTAACGGCTTGGAATCTCTATTTTTGGGAATTCTGGACAATTAAAATTCAGGATATCCCAAGCGTCTCCTGTAGCACAGATTCTAGACATCAGATTGACCTAAAAACCCCTAAAAATGGCGTCAAAACCACAAGAAAAAACCGCAGAATTCTCACATTCTCTGTCAGAATGAATACAGATTCTGCGGTCTTGGTAAAAAGATATATATGACGCCGGGCCGAGATCTAGGATACTGATAGAAAATGAGACGACAAGACACCGACTAGGTGAAGGTCATTCTCTTCTCGACAAATCGATTAGTCGGTTTTGAAGAGAATAGAGAGGGCATAGAGACACGTGGATAGCATGGAACAAAGAACGAGAAGGAGGAAGATAAATAAACAAATAAAAAAAAAAAAAAACACACAAAAAGTGTGAATTCAGTGATCATTGGTGTTTGATCGAATTCTACTTTAATTGATGTCCATTGGGGTGAATCACCCGCGGTACATCGGTTCTTCCGGTGGTGAGGAATCGAGATTTCAACAGATTTTTTGAAGAGAAATGTTGAAATTACCAGAAATTACCCAACTAGTGACCAATTATGTAATTCCACCGCCCTTTTTACTATCGGTTAGGTTGGAGAGGGTTACATGGTCATTTCGATGATTTTCTGGTTTGTTGGAATTCTGTTATCTAGAATCTTAATGATTGAGATTTTGGAAACTTTTGAAGATTCCGAGATACTCTGAGATTGTAGAGATTACTAATAAATTCAACAGATTCTAGAGAGGAATTTTGGATTCTGAAAAATTGTTGAGAATCTGAAAATTTTGAGATTCTGAGAATCTGAAGATTCTAGAAATCCGGAAATTCGGAAAATTCTGAGATTCTGATATTCTGAAGATTCTAGAAATTCCGAAATTCTGAAGGAAATTCTAGCCAAGATTTTAGATCCTGAGTTTCGTTAAATTCTGATATTATGAGAATCAGAAAAATCAGAAGATTCTGGAAATTTTGGAGATTCTAACGCGGATTTGAGATTCTGAAAATCTGAAAATCTGAAGATTCTAGAAATCCTGAAAATCTGAAATTCGATAAATTCTGAGAATCTGAAAATCTGAAGATTCTAGAAATCCTGAAAATCTGAAATTCGATAAATTCTGAGAATCTGAAAATCTGAAGATTCTAGAAATCCAGAAATTTCTGAGATCCAGGAAATTCTGAGATTCAAGCTGGAATTTCAAACGACGATCTGGAATTTTTGAGATTCTAGAGATTCTGTAATCCTAAATATTCGGAGACTCGGAGGATCCAGATGATTTTCAGTCATTCCTCTATTTTCTAAGACTTCTTCACCCTATTTTATCTGAAACTCCTTGTTTTTGGCCTTTCAAACTTGCTGAATTCGAAAGTGCTAGATTATGAAAATCTATAGTCTTTCATAATTCTGTTTGAAATGAAAGAGATCTCCCCTCTTCCACGGCCGCCTCCCTACGAGGAGTAATCGTGACATTCTGCTAAGAAACCAGAGAAGTGAGAACTCTATTCATCGACATGTCTGTCGGTATCTCTCATCAGCCCGTTTATTCTTAGATTCCAAAATTGAGTCTTCAACTAACTAAGTAAGGCTTCCAGGTGACCGTGGAGTTACGGGATATGACCTATATCAGTGGAAAGCTGAGAAAACGCTGATTTCAAATATATATTCAGTTTTTGCCCTCGAGACCTGCTATTCGAGAAAAATGAGGCCAACGTTTGAACCGCCTACACCACGTTGCCGATACTTTTGACACGTTGGTAAGGTAATTCCTTGTTAGGAGTTCAAACTTTGACCTCATTTTTCTCGAATACCAGGCCTCGAGGGGAAAAACTGAATATATATTTGAAATCTGCGTTTTCTCAGCTTTCCAATGATATAGGTCACGCCCCTTAACTCCAGACCGAATCCATGACCTTCCCTAGTAAGCTTACCATGGCAAACCTGAATCAGTCTATACGGGTGTTCCCAAGTTTGCAGCTGAACTGAAATCAAATTTTCATAGCTTATTCTACACCAATAGCTTTTAAGCTTTCTCAGTCTCCGATCTCTTAAACCGAGTGAAAAGAGAACATTCTCCCCTACTCTCCATCCCTTCTGTTTCTAATTAGCACCTCCTTTGCTCTCTCCTACCCATCCCAAACCCAACCAGCTGATCATGTGACAACTCACAATTGCAGCAGCAAAAAGGGGGAACCTAAAGAGTTTCGAAAAAAAAGAGTTTAGATGAGTGAATTCTCGGGTTTCTTCACTCGTCTGACTCTCCTCGTCTCTCTCTCTATTTGTCCCTCTCTCTCCCTCTTTTCATCACACATTTCAATTCTCTCCAATTTTTCGTCCTGCACATTTAATATTATAAGTTTGTTCGATTTTTAGGACCTAAAGTCAATAGAGAAAATGAAAAGAGTTCTTCGATTCTTTGGGGGAAGTTTTCGTCTTTTGAAAATAGCAGAATTCTATCCAGAAGAATGTACAAGTGCGCTCTACTTTTGTCCAGTAGAGCGCATTTCCATCGCTTGCGGTTTCCTTCTTTTGATAAAATGATACACATTTTATCACTTTCGTTCCTCAGGAATTTCCGGCTTCTTCGTGTTCTTTGGCTTCTTCTTCTTCTCCCCAGAGCCCTCACAGCTGCTCCCTCGCCTCAATAATTATGACGAACATTGAGTTTGTCAGAGGTTCAAAGGTTTCCACTTTCTCACCTGATGAGATCAACAGCTGTTCACTGCTGAAAAGTAGTATACATTCATGTGTTCTTTTAAAACTAAAAGAGCAGAAAAGTTGGCTCTTAGATCCACTTAGTCCGGAAGTTTTGAGCTGTGGAGCACCAGATTCTCAAATTCCGGTTGTTTAGCCACTTTTTGACTTGAAAAGAACCAAAATTTGGCATTATAAGTCGTTTTTTTTTACTCAAAAAGTATTTTTTTGACTCAAAAAGGCTTTTTTGGCTCAAAAAAAGGCTTTTCGAGTCAGTAAAAGGCTATTTGAGTCAGAAAGAGCAACACTGAGCTCTATTTCCTCTTTGAGCATCATCCCAAATGCTCCAAACTCGGCTATTTTCGTCAATCCAATCCGGAAAACCATCATCATTTCCTGGATGACTTCCTATTCTGATTTTTCACGAGATTTCCAGAAAAAGCCATACATTTCTGAAAATTGTGAAAAAAAAACGAATTTGAGACTTTTCTTGATTAAATTGCTAGAAGTTCTCACAATTCTATGATTCTCGGAATCGCGTGTTCAAAAAATACAACGTCTTATTCAGATTGAGTCAATCTTAAATTCTATAAGATTCTGTTTGAAAGTACCTATTCTGACTTCAGAAGACACCAGGTGGAAATCTGAAAATTGAAATTTTCAAAGTTTTTGGTGACCTATCTCTGAATGTCTGAAAACAGCTCGGCATTTTCAGCACACATTTTTATTTTCTTTTCTATTTCTGAGAAACAGGAATCAGAAAGCACATTTCCAGGAAATTGGGTAACGCCTACTGAAAAATGAGCTCAATTATCTAGCTTATACATTGCTGCTCATTTTTCAATGTGCTTCTGAATTGGCTCATTAGGAAAGCTTTTTTAATGCTTTTTCGCTTTGTCAGCCGAATTTCTGCTATTTTTCTCAAAAGGTTGACTATCTAGGCCTGATTTTACCAAGATCAAGGACATCTGGATACCCAGAAAGAGCATCATAGATTTTGGACATTATTTAGTGTCAGCTCACCTCAATTTGGAAATCCGGAAAGCTCTATCCAACTGAATTCAAAAATCCGAATCTAGAGATTGGTGATATCCCCATTCGTTAGAGGTATCCCAAAACCAGGTCTCACATTCCGAAGATTACGGTAGTCTGAACGGTCGGATATCCGGATTTCGAACATCAGGTCTTTCTGACAGACAGACGGGCTGGATAACGAGTCTCTGGACATTGTCATACGGTAGATAAAGATTCAAGAACTTCCGGACACACAGACAGACGTGAGAGCGTGTCTGTGAAAGTTCTGGTTTTCTGAAATTCTGATTCAAGTTCAGTCGCGTTTACCCTGTTTCATGTGACTGATGCCTACTGTAACTGGAAAAGTTCTGAAGACAACGGACATCCAAACAGACCGGTAATAGCTGCTGGTTCACCTTGGCAGACGGGAGATGGTCTCTGTGGACATCCGGACTCTCAGATCTGTCGATAGACCTCAGAAATCGGTTGAAATCGGCTATAATCGGTTAAAATCGGGTGAAATTGGCAAAAATCGACTAAAAATGCTCGAAAATTCGGCTGAAATCGGGTGAAATTGGCAAAAATTGGCTGAAGACATTCGGACACTCAGACCTATCTATAGACAGCAAAGAGTCGTTGTGGACGTCTGGTCACCCAGACCCCTTCCCATATTCTCAAAGTTGGTCAAGACAACTAATTAATTTAGTTTTCTCTTTCATTCCAAAAAATTCTTCAACTAATAAATTTCTCGTTGTTCATTCATTTCCTTCTCCTGCCACCGCCGCCAATTTCATTTCGGTGTAGCAGTAATAAGAAGAGACAGAAAGAGAGTACATTTCACATTCCGTCATTCTTGATACGTGAATGTGTCTGCGTCTCTTCACTCTCTTCGTTCCAAAGGCAAGAATGAGAAGACGTTGAAGAAGAAGAAGACGTTGATCGAGAAGAAGAGACAACATATTTTTTGAAAAAATATATATGGGTGTAACGCCTTCTTTTTTTCAACATTGCCTTCTCCTTCCGCTCACATCGCGTGTCTCTCTCTATCTGTGTGGCCATCATTTTCCGACCGAAATCTCGGTTCTTTTTGGGAGCTCCGAGAGCACCAATTGTGTTAGGGACTGCCTCGTTTTCCGGTCAATTTCGGTTCGTTTGCATGTCGTTTCGGCCTCGGCGCGAATAGAATTTGAGAGAGAAGACATTGTTGGGTTCTTTTTGAGCTCGTTTTGGTTTTAGTGCTCAAAATTTGGGTTTTAGAGCAAAAAATCGTCAGAATTTTGCATTTTTAGACGTTTTAAATGCAAAATTTCCTAGGTTTTTCACTGAAATTGCGATTCTCCCGTCTATCTGTCTCTCTGTTCGTCCAGATGTCCATTTTGAAGCGATTTTAGACGATTTGAATGCGACATTTCGCGTTTATGCGATTGATTTTCGGAAAATTTTTCTTATCTGAAAAAAATCAGTTTCTTGATCAAAATACGGTAGTTTTGAGCATTTTTCTTGTCTGTCCGCCTGTCTATCTGTTCATCCAGATATCCTCTAGATCCCTGGAATTCGTGCTAACAAGGGAACCCCAAGCACTTGCAAGTTTGGAATTTGATGAAACTTTTGTGGGAGGTCAAGGACCACTCCAATAGAGCTCCCACAAAATATTGGAATCCGCCCGACACTCTGCTCCGAGTTATGGGCTCTCAAAGTTTGGCTTAGATTCAACACAGTAAACCTCATTTCCTCGCTTCTCAACAGTTCCCAAAATGTCGTTTCCCTCCCTCTGCCACGTTTTCGACTGGCTGAGTGGCCGAGTGGATGTGCGTTGAGCTGGTGGTGGAAGGGTAAAGGGATCGACCCCATGCAAGGCGTTTTTCTTTTTTTCTTTTTTGATTTTACTGGGTGGACAGTTTCATCGTTATTTGAACATTTTCTGGTGATTGCTTATGTTTTTCTGTACTTATTTCACCGTAAAAATTCATTATTTAAAGTTTTAGAAAAAATATTTTTTGGCCGAAATTTTCAAAGTCCCTTACCTTTTGGGTGCCAATTTTATACAAAAAAAATTTCATCGAAAAAACACTTGGGAATTGTCTAGGACAGTACCCATGAACACATTATTAGGGACATGAAATATCCAGCCCTGAAGCTGATTTGTAGTGATATTCGATCCAAATTTGGAAGTTTATCCAAAACTTTTGCCGAAGACTTATTAAAATTGAACTTCTCATGCCTCTAATAGATAATGTGTTCATGGGTACTGTCCTAGACAATTCCCAAGTGTTTTTTCGATGAAATTTTTTTGTATAAAATTGGCACCCAAAAGGTAAGGGACTTTGAAAATTTCGGCCAAAAAATATTTTTTCTAAAACTTTAAATAATGAATTTTTACGGTGAAATAAGTACAGAAAAACATAAGCAATCACCAGAAAATGTTCAAATAACGATGAAACTGTCCACCCAGTAAAATCAAAAAAGAAAAAAAGAAAAACGCCTTGCATGGGGTCGATCCCTTTACCCTTCCACCACCAGCTCAACGCACATCCACTCGGCCACTCAGCCAGTCGAAAACGTGGCAGAGGGAGGGAAACGACATTTTGGGAACTGTTGAGAAGCGAGGAAATGAGGTTTACTGTGTTGAATCTAAGCCAAACTTTGAGAGCCCATAACTCGGAGCAGAGTGTCGGGCGGATTCCAATATTTTGTGGGAGCTCTATTGGAGTGGTCCTTGACCTCCCACAAAAGTTTCATCAAATTCCAAACTTGCAAGTGCTTGGGGTTCCCTTGTAAAATTCAATCGAAATTCCTTGAAAAATCAAGTTTTTAAGCATTTTTCGTACTGGAAATTCGATTTTTCGATCCGTTTTTTGCTTTTTTCGTCTGTCTGTTCATCCAGATGTCCTCTTGGAAATCTTCTAAAGTCTACCTAAAATCTTTTGAAAAACCACAATTTCAATCGATTCTCGTCGAAAAAAAAGTGGTTTTTCGACCAATTCTGTCAGTCTGTTCATCCGGATCTCCTCTAAATATCGTTTTTTTTTTCACTCAAAAATGTCAATTTTTATCATTTTTTGGTCTGAAAACCATGTTTTTGAAAACTGTCTCAAGTGAAAGAGTCTGTCTGTGTGTCGGAACGTCCATTTTTGAGAAAATCTGGATTCTACGCGTCCCTCTGTGCATCCGTAGCATCCGGATGTCCCTGTAAGACCTCTTTTCGAAGATAAATAGTCTAACTGTGTCAACCGGTATCCGGATGTCCAAATTTTTAAAAAAAATTTTGAGAGCTAAGAGTCTGTCTATGTGTCTCAACCATCCGGATGTCCAGATCATCAGCGTTCTGTCAATCCGATGATTCTCATTCCTGGGCTACAGATTTTTCTGTTCGAAACAGCCAAAAATGACCGATTTTGTTCTGCGGACTAGAAAACTCGGATTTTGGAAAGCTAGGTCATGTTTTCTGAAAAATTTCGGCCACCTAAAAAATTATTTAAAAAGGGAAATTTTTGACTGAAAATTCTAAAATTGAGTTTTGTTGCCTAGAATCCTCATATTCGAGATTTCTAAGCCACCAAAAAATTTTGAAATATTCGAAATCGTCGAAAATAGCTGAAAATTCTAAATGTTTAAATTAATCATACCGTAATTCTTCTACTTACCAGTATATACACGACATAGTTGTGCGGAATGACATTTTTCGATTTCCGGAATCCGGAAGCGGAACCGGAATGACGAAAAAATCCCGGAATTCAGGAATTTCGGAATTCGGAATTTCGGGCAACTATGATACACGTACTATGTCCTATGGTAGGACTCTTATCCCTCGGTTCCTGCTATTCTCAGTTTTCCACTTTTTTTAAAAAACAAATTGCCAAAAACCTCCCACCAATTAAACCAGTTAACCCTCATCATCACCTACTTTAAAAGTGAAAGTACTACCCTTCTCTATTGTTTTTTGATCTCTGTCTACCCGAATATCCATCCATTTGTATACAAAAATCAAGTCCGATTATCCCCCTGATCTGAAAATTATAACTAATTTGGAAAGGGGTCTCACTTTTCACTTTTTACAAAAAAAGTGGAAAAGAAATCATCAATATTTATTTTATTCAAAAGAAATAAATATTTGGCTTCTACCACTCCCTCCTCTATATGCCTTCCCCCTTTTTGTTGGTCGGTATTATATAATTTGAATAATTGATGGTGGTTTTCATCTCCTCTCACATCGAATCGAATTCACTTTTTTGATGGCAATGGCTTCCCCCCCCCCCCTCTTGTCGAAATTCCATTTCGGAAGGAATAGAGTCGTCGTTCGGTTTGTCTAATGGTCCAGATGTCCACAGAGACCGGTCCAAAACGGGTCGGCACATAACTCGCTTCAAACTGAGTATTTTGCGGTGAAAAATATACCAAAATGTAGATCTCAACGAGACCTATGTCTGTGACCTACTATTGGCAGATTAGCGAATCGTTAATATGCCGCGGGACGGGATAAAGTGGAAAAAATGCAGGAAATGGCCAAAAAAAAGTCATCCCAGTCCTGCCCGTGTTACCATAAAGATCCATCATCCGAGCCGTAGTAGGTCAAAGAGGATCGTTTTGGTGCCGCGGGCAGGACTGGATTGACTTTTTTGACCATTTTCGCGTTTTTGGCACTTTATCCCGCCCCGCGGCACATTAGCGATCCGCCATCCTGCCAATAGTAGGTCACAGACATAGATCTCGTTGAGATCTACATTTTGATATATTTCTCAGCTCATAATTTTGAGTTTCAAGCGATTTATGCGCCATACGTTTTTTGTCCGAAAATTTGGTTTGAAATTTGGTTTTTTCGATAACAAACCAGTCTTTCTTCAGTGAACAAGCTTTAATTTTCGCTGACTTTGAGTCTGTAAGTGTGTCGGGGCATTCCGGATGTCGCCTGAAACTCTATCTGCTGTTTCCCCACAAAAAACTGAAAAAAATCAGTTTTTTGGACACGTTCCACCTGAAATTCACTAGTTTTTGTCGAATCTTGGCGGGATAATCCCATTTTCTGTTAGTTTCCCCTCATTTCGAGCTTTCAGCGAGTCTGTGTCGGTTCGTCCGGATATCTTGAATCTGTGGATACAGTAATCCGTTGCACTCGGTGTGTCTGTTCATCCAGATTAAGACGAAATGAGCCAAGTCTCGCCGGCTACAGTACCCTTCTGACACTTCATGCTGAAAATCGAATAATTTTCGATTTCTGCCTGAAAGTCGCTAGAGCTAGAATAAGTTCTAGACACATCTCAATTTGAAAAAAAAAGTACATTCCAGTTCTTTTTTCCATTTCTATTGCAACCACCACCACCACTACCCGACAACCTCTCAGCAGCTACTTGAAAATGCATTGATTTGTTAGTATGTGTGTTTGTGTGTATTGCAATTTTCAACACACACACATACACGTCACATGTATATTTTCACTGCCTGCCGACCGACGAAGACACCGATCACATATCACTTTCACACTTCGTCTTTTTAGTAAGGGTGCGGTCGATTGTGATAGAGAGATAGTGGAAGAGGTGGTGGTACATCTGGACGGATAGATAGATGTTTGGACATCTGGACGCCCAGAGATCTGAACGGACATCTAGATATTCGGAGAGTCGAAAAGACATCTGGATAACTAGAGATCTGAACCGACATCTGAATACCCAGAGTTCTCAATAGACATCTGGATATCCGGAGGTCTGAATGGACATCTTGATATCTGAAGATCTCAACAGGCATCTAGAAAACTGGAGATCAGAGCGGACATCTGGATATCAGGATATCCGGACAGCCTTTCAGACTGACTGAAACCTGAAAATACTGATAATCAGACCAAAAGTTCGGATTTGAACTCAGTTGACTCCGCCCATTTTTATCCTTTCCAAAATCTGGAACCAGATTCAGACTCCCCACGTCTTCAGCTTTCATATGAAGGATGTGCTGTACATCTGCCCATTCCTGTAATTTTGAAAATCAGAGTACAGATTCAGAATCCCCACATCTCCAGCTTTCTAATCATATAGTTTTTGCTTAGAAAACGCAGAGATTCTGATCCGCACAAATGGATAGAATCCCTACGTCTCCAGAGCTCCAGCCACACATCACTCATATTTTCTGAAAAAAAATCAGAAAAAAATGAGTGATGTCTGGAAGTTCCAGACTGGAAACACGAACACACGTCAGATTATGCTGCAGATCTGTGAATTTCTGGATTTCCGAGCAGATTTTTTGCTCATTTCCTGAATCAAAACCGCCTAATCTTGTTATGACAGGATGACGGGGCATAAGACGCGTTGTGGTTCTAATCCGTTCTCTTTTGAATTTGGAAAAGCAGATGACTAAATGGAACCTTTTCTGTCACCGGAGGTTTTTTGTTCCGTGCTGGTAGATCACATGATAACTGCCACTCTTCTGTTCCAGACGAAGAGGAACCTAGCACTTAGTCAGTCAATTCCCGTTCTTTTCCTCTTTTTTTCTAAGAGAAGAGCTGTTATTATCCTATCTGTTCTTCTTGGTAGTGACGAGTCACCAGTTTTTCGAAAGAAAACGTGTAAGTGGTGTGAGACATGTGGTTCTCACTTTAATCTTCCACTTTGAACACATTTTTTTCCGGAGAAATTGCTGTTGCCGTTCTCAAATTGAAGGAATTCTCGATTTCAGTTGTCTATACTCCATGAAATCAGAATAAGTCCTACTTGTAGGCATTTAGTCTTATCCATATAAGAGATTATATCAGAAACGTGCACAGCAAACCTTTTTTTGTGCCATTTCTGACGACTTTGAACATATTTTCTCGAATTTTCAAACTAAAACGTCCCAGTTTCAAAACAGCCTGGTTTTAGAACGTCCTTAAGCGGGTTTTGGTGATTTTTCACAGTTTTTCGATGAAAAATGAGAATTTCCGTTAGTTTTCGACGGTTTCTTCGTTTTCGAAATGACCCGGTTTCGAGGTGTTACAGTTTCAGAACGTCCTTGGTGGTTTTGAGCCGATTTTTCACCGATTTTCAGTGGAAAATTGAGAATTTTATCGATTTTGAGCCGATTTTAATAGGTTTCGGGCTATTTTTCACTAAATTCCAGCGAAAAATTAAAGATTTTAACGATTTCTGGTCGATTTCAACCAATTTCGAGCGGTTTTGCACCGACTTTCGGCTAAAAAAAGAGGATTTTTTAATGGATTTTCACGATTCACAGTCGATTTCAGCAGATTTTTGCATCGATTTTCAGTGAAAATTTGAGTTTTATCGTTTTTAAGCGGATTTCAACCGATTTTATACGATTTTTCATCGTTTTTCAGTGAAAAATTGAGAATTTGAACAGTTTAAGGTTGATTTCGGTGGTTTTTGGGGCGGTTTTGAGCCGATTTGAGCCGATTTTATATGAATTTTCACCGATTTTCATTGGAAAATTGATATTTTTATCGTTTTTGAGCCGATTTCAACCAATTTTATACGAATTTTTGTCGTTTTTCAGTGAAAAATTGATAATTTCATCGTTTTTGAGGCAATTTCAACAGGTTTTTAACGAACTTTCATCGTTTTTCAGTGAAAAATTGAGAATTTTATCGATTTTGAGCGGGTTTTTTCCGATCTAACTTCATTTTTCCGTCATTCTTTCTCTCCCAAAATCCCCCGATTTCCTCCTAATTTACTGAATTTTTTCAGGAGAACCCCTCTCTATCTCTCTAGCACCGCCGCCCATCTCTCTCCTCGGGTACTTCTAACCATAACACAATGATGTCCTCAAAATTCCGTACCGAAGACGCGTGGATCATCGGTCAACGAATGGCCGCCCGTCTCGACCACGAGGCGTTTCCCCTTCACAAAGCCGCCTTCTTCAACGACACCCATTCGATAGTGCAACTATTACGTGTGGGGCGGAGCCTATCCGAGAAGGATATGCATGGAAATACGGCGTTACATATTGCGACAATGTTGGGACATCGGGAGGCGATTGCGATTCTTCTGGCGAATAATGCGCCTGTTCGAATCAAGAATATCGATGGATGGAATCCGTTGATGGAGTCTGTTAGCTATGGAGATCGACAGATTAGTGAGTTTTTCTGAAAATCTGAAAATCTGAAGAAAAAAAGTGAAATCGGATGAGAAATTGAGGAAAATCTGTGTGTCAGGGGAGTCCGGATGTCCAGAATTTGGAATTTTTGAGATCGGAGTGTCCTTCTGTGTGTCTGTAGAGTCCGGATGTCCACATTTCGGAGATTTTTGAGACCTTGCGTCTTTCTGTGTATCGCAACGTCTGGATGTCCAAAATTTTCAAATTTTGAGAGCCAAGCGTCCATCTGTGTCTCTGTAGCATCCAGATGTCCAAGTTTTGAGATTTTTGAGAGCCAAGCGTCCTTCTGTGTGTTCGGGGAGTCCGGATGTCCACAATTTGAAAATTTTAAGAGCTTAGCGTCTCTCTGTGTATCGGAACGTCCGGATGTCCATATTTTGGGATTTTTGAGCACTAAACGTCTGTTTGTACAACTGTAGCATCCGGATGTCCGGATTTTTTGGCAAAAATAGTTGGAAATTAACAGAAAAATCCATTTAAAAAACTCAAAAAGCATATTTTCCAACAAATAAGAGAGAGAAAACTCAATTTTTTTGTTAAAAAACTCAAAATTCTCATTTTTGACGTGAATCTGTGCGTCCGGGTGTCCAAATTACTAAAATTCCTATCAAAAAACGACTTATAGGGTGCTTCTATGCGCCCGGATGTCTGTCTGTGCACGTGTCCAGATGTCCGAATCACTCAAATTCTGTAATTCTAGACAGTTCTAGACAATCTGACAGTAGATCCGTGTATCCGGATGTCCAGATGTCCCCAGAAACTCAAAAATTGTAAAAATTCAGTATTTTTCAATAAAAAAGCGAGAGAAAACTAAATTTTTCGTTAAAAACAACACAAAATTGTCAGTTTTGACGTGAATCTGTGTGTCCAGATGTCCAGATGTCCAAATTCTATAATTCTGGTAGTTTCTGACAGTTTCAGAATAGTCTGTCTGCTAGTTCAGTGTGTCCGGATTTCCCGAATTTCAAATTTTTGAAAATTCGAGGATACCGTAGCTACAGACTATCCTCAAACTATCAGAAACTAGCAGATTATCATAGAATTTGAGTGATTCGGACATCTGGACATTCGGACACATGCACTGTCTATCTGTCCATCCGGATGTCCAGATGTCCCCAAAAACTCAAAAATTATAAAAACCCCACCTCAATTTTCTAATAATCCTCACTTTTCTACAGTAACCGAAATGCTGCGAAAGCTGAAAACCCAAACGAACGAAAAACTCGCTCGCGGCAAGCCACACCTCCTCAAAATGTTCCAAGACCTCGGCGACTTTTACATGGAATTCAAATGGGACTTCCAGTCATGGATACCCCTCCTCTCGCGGATTCTCCCGTCCGACGTGTGTCTCATTTACAAAAAGGGCAACCTGCTGAGAATGGACACCACGCTGGCGGATTTCAGCGAACGGAATTGGGAACGCGGCGACATCACTTTCCTATTCAACGTGGACGCGGCGCCAGGCGAACAGCTCGTCGTCATGGACAACAAGACGAAAGTGTTTCAACGTGGACGACGTGAGGAATCTGAAGCCGAGATTGACGAAGAAGTGGACGTGCTGATGTCCACAGACATTGTCAACGCTCACATGTCCACAAAAACCGTCGGATTTAAGCAAGCGTACTCGGGATGGGTGTTTAAACACGCCAGGGAGGAGCAAATGGGCGATTTTCCCGTGAATTTTTATAGTGTTGAGGGGTTGAAACTGACGACACGGAAGCGGAGAGAACATCTGACGAGTGACGACGTCAAGAAGAATAAATCGATTTTGAGCAGTTTGACGAGTGGACACACGGTTAATGATGATGAGTTTGTGGTGAGTTTTGGGGGGGGGGGGGGGACGGAGCTTACTGAGAAAAGGGGCGGGGCTTAAAGAGGGCGGAGTTTGCAGACATTTAGGCGCATAGCCACAGAGACAGACAGTCAGAGAATGTGAAAGATTTGAAAATTGAAAAGGGGCGGGGCTTAAAGAGGGCGGAGCTAGGAATCAGGAAGCTTTTTCTATGAAAATTTGTGATAAACCTTGAAAATTTTGAATTTTAAGCCCAAAAACCCCAAAAAACACTGAACTTTTGGAGACATCCGGAAATCCGGATAGACAGACAGACAGATAGCCAAATCTTGAAAATCATGACATCTGGACACACGGAGGCACAGAGAGACGCGTTTTTTATCGAATTTTAGTCGAAAATTGGGAGTTTTCGAACTTTTTTACAGAAAAATTGTCCTTTTTCGTCAAAAAACCTTCAAAATTTTTGAGTTTTAAGGCCAAAACCCCTAATAATGGGACAGACGGACATCTGGATATCCGGACAAGCAGAAATCCGTATAGACTTACAGACAGGCATTCCGATTAACTTACGGGATTCTGAAGGGCGGAGGCATCCAGACAAATAGACAGACAGACAGACATTAGTCTTTCTCAACCAAAATACACGACTACAGTAACCCGAGCTAGGATCCAAAGACTACAGTAACCCGATCCTAAAATTGGATCCTGAAACTACAGTACCCCTGATCCTAGATCTAGAATCCTGACCCTACAGTATCGCAATCCTAAAATTGGATCCTGACCCTACAGTACCCCGATCCTGAATTTAGAATCCTCACTACAGTAACCCGATCCTAAAAGTTGGATCCTGAAACTACAGTACCCCTGATCCTAAAAAATCTCCTCATTTTCAGAGTCTCCAACACCGAAAGTCCCTTCCACCACCGGGCCGCCTACCGACCACATGGGAAGAGTATTCCGGTGCGGCACCCGGTGCCCCACCACAAATGGGACGTCCACAAATTGTGAAAACGAATGAGAAACAATTCAAAGCGCTCGTCGGAATGTCGGAAGAGTTTCCACTATCAGTGGATGTGCTCGTCGATTTGTTGGAAGTCGTCGCCCCGTTCAAACATTTGGATAAATTGAGACGATTCTGCTCGGCTAGGTTGCCACCAGGCTTCCCGGTTTGTGTTGGTAAGTGGTGAGATATCTGGACATATGGACAGACAGACAGACCGGACCAGTCGAAATTTCTGCATTTTTGCCTCAAAATAGCACTAAAAAGCCAGTTTCTTTCCAACCAGGGACGAGCGGCAATGCCGTTGCCGCGTTGCCGGAATTGCCGACTTTTTTTTATGCATTGCCGTTGCCGGGTTGCCGGCTTTTTTTTCGGCAATGTTTTTTTGCAGTTTTTTTTCTAAATCTAGCCAATTTTCAAGCTGAATCACGAAAGTATTTTTCCGGTAGTTTCTGTGAAACCAAATCTGATTCTAGGTTTGACTTTTCTACAAGTTATTCACATCGGTATAATCATCCAGTAGCCAAAAAGTATTTAATCGCACCACCTGGCTCTTCTGAAATTGAGAGACTTATGAAAATCCTTATTATTTCATTCTGCCGAAAGTTGACGAAAGTTGCCGAAAATTGCCGATTTTTGAAGTCGGCAATTGCCGGATTGCCGGGTTGCCGAAATTTTGCGTTGCCGCTCGTCCCTGTTTCCAACTGACAGAGTTCAGGATGTCCTGGTAGTCAGGTATCTGAACATCCGGTCAGAAATTTGGTGGCCTAGAAAACTCGAAAATGGAATTTCTAGGCCGCGGGTCGAAAAATAATATAAAAGCGGCACTTTTTCGAACAAAAATATAAATTCCAATAAAAAATTTCGCTTTTTCAAAGAGTTCTTGAGGCGGTCGAGTTTTCATTGACCTGAAAATCCAAAAGCGACAAAATCGGTCATTTTTGACGGAGATGTCACAGCTTTGGCATGGAAAATCCAGATTTTCCGATTAAAAATGTGATCCGAAGATCTGAAAATCCTCGAAAATCCATAATTTTTAGTGGCCTAGAAACCCAAGATCCGTCCAAAAGTTAGGCCACACCTTTAAATATTGAAATTTCAGTCAAAAATCGTTCAAAATGCTACAAAATTTCAGGATTTTTGAGAACACTGCTAGATTTTTAAATTTCCTGAAAATTCAGGAATGGCCTAACTCTCGATGGCCTAACTTTCCAAATTGGGGACTAGTTTTCCCCGATTCTAGGCCACCGATTTCGTCAAAATATCCTATTCCAGAAATCCCTCTTCTCGCCACGATCGCCGCCAAAGTCACTTTCCAAAAATTCCAATTCACCAACGACATTCACGACAAACTGTTCACAATACCGACGTCGTATAGAGAAGATCCGACACGTTTCCCCGATTTGTGATTATTGATTTTTTTATGATCTACATCTTTATATATATATATATATTCCTGTGCTATGGTATCTCCTCAAAGGCTCCGCCCAATTTTCAGCATTTTTGTCCCTTTTCATGTCATTTATCCCCATTTTTCCCCCTTTTTTATGCACCCAAATGATTTTACGGGTTCCCTCCATTTTTGTATTTATTACCTTTCTCTGAAAATCTCCCAGTTTTCCCCGAAAATTCTGAAATTTTGGAGCATTTTGAACGATTTTTGACTGAAATTTCGATTCGGACTCACTTTTTTTGGCTAAAAATCAGATTTTTTGTCGAAAATTGGCTTAAAACAGTGAATTTACAGTCAAAAAACTGATTTTAAAGCCTAGAAAACTCTAATTTTGAAATTCTAGGTCATGGCCTAACTCCTCCAATCTCTGGGTTTCTAGGCCACTAAAAATTATGATTTTTGGAGGATTTTCGACTGAAAATCAACTTTTCAGTCGAAAAACCGGATTTTCCACTTCAAAAATGGTAAAAAATGATCGATTTTGTTTCGTGGACTAGAAAACTCTAACTTTGGAAAGCTAGGTCATGAAACTTCGGCCACATCAAAAGTTCTTTCAAAAAGCGAAATTTTTGACTGAAATTCACATATTTATTCGAAATAATTAATTTTTCTGTCAGTTTCCTTCCGCGGACTAGTTTCCCAACAGTTTGGTTTTCTAGGCCACCGATTCAGAAATCTCAAAAAGAAATCTCAAAATCGTTGAAAATCCAATTTTTGAGCAATGGCCTAGGTTTTCGAAACTGGAGTTTCTTAGTCCACCAAGTTCAAAATTTCAGAATCGCCTGAAAAAAGTCAAAATTTCCAAGTTTTGAGCAATGACCTAGAATTCCAAAACTGGAGTTTCCTAGGCCATCCAAGTAATTTTTTCGAAAATCGCTCAAAAATCCTCCACTCCGCATCATTTCCATGTTTTTTCTCTCTCCTTCTCAGTGCAACTGACCCGAATTCCCCCCCAACCAAAACTCTAACTTAAATACCAAAAATATGTGAAATATATCCCCTCCCCCTTCGATTGTACTGCATTACTGTAAATATAGAAAAGATTTTAATTACTTTATTCTTTCATAGTTAATAGAAAACAATCACATTATTTACAGCCAATTATATATAATTAGTTCTATAATCATACGGTCTTATGCTTCTTAACAACCTTCGCCTTCGCCTTCCTTCTCTTCGTATTCTTTGCCAATAATCTCTTATAAGCCCACAATCTCTTTTTAAAACTATCCAGATCCTTCGACCTTGGGACGACACACGGTCCCCTCGACGGATCAGCGTCCACCACTTTATCCGGACAGTACATACTATTCAGTTTCACCGTATCCCATTTAGTCAGTAGGCCGACTCGTTGACCGGCTCCGATATCCGCGTCATTTCTAGCCGGACAGTAGGGTGTCAGACGGAATTTCTCGCGGGCCCATAGGGGTACTGTAATACTTTCCGGGTCGAATGGCCACGTGAGTTGGATGGGGTTGTAGTCGGGAGTGCCGAGGTTTGGGATTCCGCCGCTGCAAAAATTTAGGCTTTGGTTTCAGATGGATCGGAGACACAGGCAGACGCTTTTTTCTCTAATTTTAGGCAAAAATTGAAAACTTTTGGTCATTTTTCGTCTAAAATCCTTCAAAGATTCAATTCGGACATCCGGACTAACCGATCTGCAGACATCGGGACCTTCAGAATGACGTTTAATTTTCGCTGTCTGATGTATGTCTGTCTGTATTTCCAGATGTCCTGATGTCCACAACACTCATGACGTTTTCCGACATCTGGACACCCGAGCATCGTGACAGACATTCGGAGTCTGTATGTACGGATGTCAAGAGTTTTCATTGGTATAAACAGACAAAAATACTCTTCATGTCTGTCTGTGTGTCCGGATGTCCATAACACTCAATTTTTCAAATCTTACTAGGGAAGGCCTCCAGGTGACCGTGGAGTTACGGGACGTGACCTATATCGTTGGAAAGCTGAGAAAACGCTGATTGCAAATATATATATTCAGTTTTTGCCCTCGAGGCCTGGTATTCGAGGAAAACGAGGTCAAAGTTTGGACCCCTGACAAGTCATTACCTTCCTGACGTGTTAAAAACACCGGCAGCGTGGCATACAAATTGGTATTAAATTACTCAAATTTTGAAAAAAAATCAAGTGAGACCCAACCAGAGCATCTTGGAAGTTCCTTCAGGAAGGTAATGACTTACCAGGGTCCAAACTTTGACCTCGTTTTTGTCGAATACCAGGCCCTATTTTTCTCAAATACAAGACCTCGAGGGCAAAAACTGAATATATATTTGGAATCGGCGGTTTCTCAGCTTTCCAATGGTATAGGTCACGTCGCATAACTCCAGACCGAGTAGAGGGCCTAAGAAGCGCAGTACCTATTAGAAGAATGTCAACACCACAAATACCGGACATTCGGGCATCTGTCTATCTGTCTCTCTATCTGTGTGCCCGAATTTCCTAACTTTACTAAACGGATACAGGGACGTTCTAGAACTGGGACATTTCAAAACCGACCATTTTTTGGTTTCGAAACTGGCTGGACACTTAAGAACCCACCTGATCGCCTGCACATACGAAACCGCATCGGGTCTATACAACTCCCTCTGCAAGCCCATAAACCTGACCAACTGATCCATGACCATCCCTCTTGAATTATTGAAATTACTCGTCTCAAACGAGGATTGTGCCACATAAAGAATCGTCCGATCCACCAGTCCCTCTACCACTGCATCCGAATACGCTGCGAATTTTCCGGATTTTCGAATCAAGACGTGCGGTGAGTTGGCGTCCCATCGATCCGCGTGATACCATGGCTTGTACTCTTGTTCCTCGAACTTCACACAAGTACGACGTCCGATTTGAACGAATGCTTCGCGAAGGACGTTCTTCTCGAAATCTGTTAGACTCGGCCAGAAGTACACTTTTTGGACGGGTTTTCGGAGGATACGGTCCTCGAAGTCGACGGCGTTGATTCCATTTGCACTTCGGGTTCCGAGAGCGAACGCCTGTAAGGTTACGCCTGATAATTACAGTAACCCAGAATAGCTCAAATTTAGAAAACACCATAAAGATCTTGTCGCGAAGACTACACGAGACCATACTTCAAAGGCCCGCCTTCCAAAAATGAACCAATTTTTTTCAATTTTTCATCGAAAATTTGATCATTTTTGACGAGTATCTTCTAATTCTGAATGATAGTCAAAGATTTGACTTTTTCTTATTCAAATTCGGAAATGTTTTCACCAAACTACAAAACCTACAGTAACCCTCCAAAGGACCCATTCAGCCGATTTATTTGCATTCAGCTTCTACCGTAACTCAGTCAGAATAAGTCCAAACTCAATGATTTGTAGTTTCACAAAATGAGGAGATCTAGAACTTTCAGAAAAGATAATAATCATGCCTATATTCTGAACATTTTGAAGTTCGGGGTTGGAGTACTGTAGTTTGGACCCAAAAATGTTTGGAATCTAGTGATCATTATACTCATTTGAACGGTCTCGATACGCTGAATTCGAATCTACCTAAATTTTTTGCGTCTTATTACTGGATCTCCGAAAAAGCTTTTGAGGTACATAACATGCTTGCAAACCGGGCCGAAACGGGCCGGCTCGTAAATCACGTCAAACTCAATATTATGAGCTTAAAAGTATACCAAAATGTAGATCTCGACGAGTTCTATCTCCATGACCTACTACGGGCCGGATGGCTAATCGTTAATGTGCCGCGGGCCGGGAAAAAGTGTCAAAAATCGCGAAATGGCCAAATAAGCTATTCTAGCCCGGCCCACGGCACATTAACGGATAGCCATCCGGCCCGTAGTAGATCACGGAGATAGAACTCATTGAGATCTACATTTTGGTATATTTTTCAGCTCATAAAACTTAGTTTGAAGCGAGTTACGCGCCGGCCCGGTTTGCAAGTATGGTACATAGATCCCCCCAACTAACCTTTGCTCGCTTACAATTCTTCTTGTGTCCTTCTCCACTCACAACACCAACAGCCGTCGAATAAACGACTGGCGCCACGAATAATAAGATAAGTAGGATCCGCATCGGGAATGGGCGAAAAGTGAATAGTGTCTTCCCGGACGAGGAAACTGATAAGGAATCGCAGGGGGGCTAATGGGGTCAAATGAAATGGAAAGAGAAGCTTCCCGAAAAGGAAAAAAGATCGGGGAGGCGGTCTCTCCCTTATCAGTCGTCTTCCTTATATATAATATGGAATTGAATTAAAAAAGAAGGAGAAAGGAAATTATATATTAAATTATATAAAACTGCTGGGGTTGTGGCTGCATAATTATAGTTTCGAAATGGGTGTTGTCGTCGGGGGGCGATGATTCTCTCAATGCTTTAGAATTGTACAAATTACGTATGTATTATTCTGACGGGGGGAGAAACCGAAAAGAATTTGCATTTTGCTATGAAGACGATTCAATTAGTCCGGATCCCATTCTCCAGTGGGATATTCTAGGTGTAATAAGAAGTACAATTAGGTGGATATTATGTAGTGGAAACTTTCCACTGAAAAGACATCGTGGCCTAGAGAACATTCATAATTGTAAAAGTTAGGCCATGATATTTAAATCTTGGAATTTTTATTTCTGTCAAAATACCATTATGTACATTACAATAAAAAGTTTATTGTGAAGGCTATTGACACTTCTGAATTCGTGTACTATGAAGGAATAAAGTAATTAATCCAGGGAAGGCTTCTAGGTGACCTACACCATTGGAAAGGTAAGAAAACGCTGATTCCAAATATATATTCAATTTTTTCCCTCGAGGCTTGGTATTCGAGAAAAACAGTCGATAAAGTAATGACTTGCCAGTTCAATACCAATCATCGAGTTCGAAAACTGAATATATATTTGGAATCAGCGCTTTCTCAGTTTTCCAATAATATAGATTACGTCCCATAACTCCACGGTCGGCTTTCCTGGTTAGCCAGTTTTGATTGTCTTAACGATATCTAAAGCCAAAAATAGTCTGATTTTCCAATAACTGACCTTTTATATTCCTGGAAGCTGGAGAAATCGAAATTGATGCTTTCATACACTTATTTTTATGAATTTCGCATGTGGAAACTAGAGAATTAATGCACTTTTTATTTCTGTCAAGTTACCATTATGTATAATACATTACAATAAAAGTTTATCACAAAAAGACCTGGCCTAGAAAACTCCTCGGCCAAATTATAACATCACAGAATGAGTGTTGACATTTGAGCATCGAGTCCTTAATGGCTCCATCTCACTTCGTCGACGGACCGCCGCATTGTTATTATTATTATTATTATTACAATTGTTGATACGTTGAAGTGGCCAACACCACCAGAGAAGTTTTTGGAACACGAATTGGTTGATTTCGGGGATTCTGGAATAGTGAAAAATGAAAAATAAGATTATAGGAAATAAGAGGGCTATGTTTTTGAAGTTGAAAACAGTTTTATACAGGCGGCACACTTGGAGATACGGTAGGTAGACCTGTGGCGCCTTTGTGCTACCGTAACTCCCCAGGGAAAAGAAGTACAAAAAATTGTTAAGTACAAAATGTAGCCCTAATTTTTATCTACAAAATAGTATAAAAATTTTAAAAATTAAACTGTATGTGACGTCATGACGGCATTTCAAAGTTTGTCAATTTTACAAAAAAAATTTTTTTTCATAAAATTGTTAAACTTTGCTCTACCGTAACTCCTCAGGGAAAAGTTGCACAAAAAAGTTGTCAACTACAAAAATAAAACTCTAGATTAATTCTCACCTCGTTGCATAAATAATCGGATTGGTCAACGTCTTTCCCATAATATTAACCAACACCACAATCGACATAACCGTGATATAAACGTTCTGTTTTTTATACAACGGCATGTCTTCTGCAGTCAAAATGTACATAATACTGGCAGGCATCCATCCGATAAGGAATGTTCCGAAAATAAGGACCGCAGTGACAACGGTCCGGCGGCCACGGGCGGAGGCGCCTGGCGCCGGGTTTGCAGCGACGGTCTTGTTGCGGACCTGAAAAAAATAAACTAAGGGGCGGAGTTTTGAAATAATTAATACCTCAGTAATTTTCTGAAGCATTTTAATATAGAAAATGGTTGTGGTGATGATAAGAATGACGATGATGAGAGAAATGGCGGCACGGAAGAAGAAATTCTCGTAGAAACTGATTCCCATGCATTTGTCGTTTCTGAAAATTAGAAATTTGTCCGTTTATGGGTATCCGAATGTCTGCTTTTTTGGAATTTGAAAAAAAAACACCTGGAATCGAAATTTGACAAAAAAAATTGGCAAAGTTTGAGTTCCCGCCACATAGCCTGTCGCTAGCTATGTGTATATTATAGTTTGAAATTGCATCCATTACAAAAAAGTCTGTCTGTATGTCTGGAAATGTCCGGATGTCCAGAATTTCAATTTATCTTTAAAACTTAGAAAGCCCAACGTAAGCAACCTCAGATACAAAGCTTCCTTGAGATTAGGTTCCTGTCTGTCTGTGTTTTTTGATGTCCGGATGTCCGGGTGCTTCAGATTTACATAAGTTATATAGAAAAAATATAGGACTCCGGTTTTGTAGTTGACAACTTTTTTGTGTGTGTCTTCGCTAAAGAGATACGGTGGATTGAAGTTAAACTCAAAATAAGTTTTATTTTTAAAAAATTTAGCAAGTTTTAAGATGACGTAAAGGTGTTAAATAGGGTTTTAATGTTTTAAAATTATATTCATTGTGTAGATTAAACTTAGACCTCTATTTTTGTAATTAACAACTTTTTGGCACGGGCGGTCCCTAGGGAGGTACGCTTTCACAAACATATAACCTGTATAAGCTTCTACCTACCGTATCTCCTCAGGGACGGCCCGTATAAAAAAGTAGTCAACTACAAAAGTGTAGCCCTGAATTTGATATACAGGACCTATACAACTTTCATAATTTTACATTTAATCAACCTTCAAGACGGGATCTCAAACTTTACCTAAATGTGAAAACTGCTCTGTACTCTTGGCATCTCAACATTAATCTGGTTAACCAGTTCCCCAGAATAGTTTTTGATATTAAACTTATATACAGCATAGATCTAACCTAAACCTTCATTTTGGTAGTTGACAACTTTTTTGTACGGGCGGCGCTTAGAGAGATACGGTAGGGTAAAGGTAAGCAAAACGTTTCTAACTTTAAACTAAAGTACTTTGGAGGTTCCGTATCTCCCCAGGGACCGCCCGTATAGAAAAGTTGTCAACTACAAAAATGTAGCTCTAGTTAAGATGTGCAAAGTTAATATAAATTCAAAGTCATAAAACCTAGCCAGGCTTCAAGACGCGGTTTTAAAGTTTATCGATTTCGAGAACTCATTGCCAATTTTTCCCCATTCACACCCCATTCAAACTCACTGATATCCCTGTCCCTTCCAGCTAGCAAAGTAGACCATCAACGCCAATGGCGGTGTGGCCCACATGAAGAAAATCATGATATGGATAGTACGCAGTGGGAGCACTTTGTGATGGTCGAATGGCCGTTTGATGGTCATGTAATGGGTGAAGGCCAAGGCGACGAGATGGAAGATTCCAGTGAGGAGACCACCGGTACGGAATGCCTGAAAATGAACATAATTGTAGGCAACATGTTTATCTATCTGTGTGTCCCGCTGTCCTTATGTCTTCACTATCCCCTCGGTACTAAAGTTCTTCTGATCCTTTGTGCTCATTGAGCCGTATCCCCTCCTCCTATCCAATAAACTTTTCTCTCAATAAAAATGAAATAAACGCAACAATGCGTGTACACACTGAATTGTTTCATTTGTCATTCCGAGAAAATTAAGACAACTTTTTTCTTCTGATGATGTTTTTCAGGGGATAAAAGCCATTCGAGTGAAAGTTTAATTGGATCATCTAAGGGGGACAAATTGAGTTACAAAGTTCATCGACAACTTGTCATTCTTGAGTGGGCGCAATTGTGTGGACAATTTGATATATCTGTCTGTTTGTCCGGATCTCCAAATGTCCAGATTTCCTTTCTAGCGACTGTCTGTGTGCTCGGAAACCTTGGAAATCCAAAAGAGCACAAAAACGTGCAGATTTTAGAGATCCGAACAATCGGATAAACATTTGGAAGAATCCGTCTGTCTGTCTGCTTGTCCGGATGACCTCAATCTCTCAAATCCACTAGAATTGTCTTCCGGACGGACATACGGACTAACAGACATACATTTGGAAGTCGGATTAAAAAAAAAACATGGTTAGACAGGAGTCTACAAGACTGTGTGTCTTTCTGTCTGTATGTCTGTCTGTTTGTTTGTATGTCCGGATGTCCAGATGCCCTAAATCTTGCTGGGTCTGAGAAATACGATAGTCTATCTATTTTGGACATTTTTTAGAAGATTTTTGAACTTTTAATCGCTTCTCCAGACTGCCTGACACCTAAAACTCTATTTTTTGCTGAAATTCAACACCTCTAGACCCATTTTTTTTCCAAATTTTCAATTTCCCTCACCTCCAAAGTCAACGGGAAGCAATATGTCTCATGCGGCATCTGCAGTACCACCGGTTTGTAGCTATTCCAGAACAAGGAGACCCCAATGACGATACTTGTCCAGGTATCCGACAAAGCCAACGAGTAGGTCAATTCAAGAGACGCCGAACGGCTCTTACAGTAGCCACGTGAAATGAAGACGAGGATGTTGAGCATGGCGGCGAAGAAGCAGATGATGCAGATGGATGGAATGCAGATCTCGTAGAGGATGTACTTGATCGTGTCCATTTCTTGCACGCTCATCTCGCTCTCTCTGAAAAATAGGAAAAAAATAGAATAAAATAGGGAAAAGTGGTGAAAAACCGACGGAGACATTAAGAGCGGGAGGCGGATAAGAGAATGTGGACATTCGGATATACGGAAACACCGACAGACATATTGGAAAATGGAGAAAGATGAAGATAAATCGGGAATAAAGAAAATGTGGACATCCGGATAATTGGGCACACAGACAGATGTAGAAATGGAGAACTCGAATATCCGGATATTTGGACACAGACCGACAAGCCGACAAATAGGAATATGAGTGACTGAAAATGATTGAAACTGTCAAGATGAGAACAAACGAATAGAAAACGGGTTGGCACTGAAAATATGGACATCCGGACATCAGGACATGTAGACAGAATTGTATGTCAGTTTATAAGGGAGTTTATGAGAAAAAATTGAGACAAATCTGGAAAAAAAGGTCAAAACTTTTGTTCCAGACATCCGGACACACTTGACGTAGCGCTATGACTTGTCAATTGATAAACGAATGAATATATTTGGACATTCATACACTCAGATTACTCACCCAATGACAAAAAAAAAGAAGCACCAAAGAACTTGACATGATTAGAAACATTCAAAAAGTGACAAGCGGAATAATTTTTATTCCGTTTTTTCCTTCTTTGACGCAAATCATCAAAACGATGAATAGAAGCAGGAGTGTGAATTGGGTACTAACTAGCTAGGAGGCTAGAAACTATGATAGTACATGCTTATATGTGTGTAGAGTTTGGTACCTATGTGAGGGTTGCGTGGTAGAAGCTAGAGCTGACAAACTAACTGACTCACCACGCTGCCGATAGTTTTTACTGTCCAAACTTTGACCTCGTTTTTCTCGAATACCAGGTCTCAAGGGCCAAAACTGAATATATATTTGGATTTAGCGTATTCTCAGCTTTCCAATGGTATAGGTCACATCCCATAACTCCACGGTCGCATGGAGGCCTTCCCTAGTGAAAGCCCGTCATGATGTTAGGTGTAAGAGAGATATGACCTTCCACAGAAAACCTACCGTATCTCCTGACGGACTGCCCGTACAAAAATGTAGCCCTAAACTCAATATACCGGACCTATACAAAATAAAAATCGTAAAAACTAATCCGGCTTCAAGACGCGATCTCAAACTTAACCCAAATGTGGCAAGTGCTCAACCATTGTACTCTTGCAACCCAACTTCAACCTACCGTATCTCTCCAGGAAAGATATGTATAAAAAAGTTGTCAACTACAAAATTATAGATCTAGTTAAGATGTATAAAGTCAGTATAAATTCAAGGGCATAAAACCTTACCAGGCTTCAACATCTGTCAAACTACATTCCGCACCAGGCCAGACCCTTAAAGCCTCTTTCTCCAAAACACTTTGTACATGTACTCTCAGAAAAGCCGCCCAGTCAATTCCGCCGTGCTAAAGATGAACACATTTTAAGCTCTCCCCCTGAGGCATCTTTCATTGAAAAGTCTAATTAGGGAAAGCGGGGGGTGCATGAGAAGGAGATGATGAAAAATGTAAGTTAGTCCGGGTGGATAGGAATAATTAATTTAGAGCCATTTGTCACGTTTTTTGGGATCCAAGAACACCAAAAAGTGTCTAGTTTGGGTATCCGTGGACATCCGGATACACAGACATCCGAACCAACCCAAAAAAGCGAATAAGCAACAAAAAAGAAGAAGAAGAAGAAGTTCTCGAATGAAATAAGCATGGAAGGAAATGCGGAGGGGGCGGAGCCTAGCGGAGCCCTCGTTAGACTCGTTAGAAAAAGATAGAGAAAAGATGGCGTGGACTTTGGTTTTAGGGAGCAGAAGGAGGACAAGAAAAATAGGTTTTTCTGTGAGGCACTGAAAAAACAATTTTGCAGAAAAAACAAGAAAAAAGGACTAAAGTTTGTGTAAGTGGTTAGTTAGGGGAGCGGGGGGATTCTGAGAAATCGAAATTCTGGAAAATAGGAGAAATAATGAGGGACATTCGGACGGATAGATGGGCAGATGGACAGACACAAAAATAGTCGTTGAGTACAGAAGGTGGGCGGCAGAGTTGTACGGAATCCGGATTCCGGATTCCGGAATTCCCGGTTTTTTCGGCATTCCGGTTCCGGATTCCGGATTCCGGAAACTGAAAAGGACAGGTTTTTCGATAGGAAATTTTCAACGGACATCTGGACATTTGGATTACAGAGAGATCCTAAAAAATGCGAAATTTGCGATTTTTGATTTTGAGGAGACAGGATTTTACGGAAATTTGCGATTTTTGGGACATCTGGATACACAGATGCACCATTGTTGGAAATTCTGAGGCTCCGCCCACTTTTCAGCAGTTTTTCTTGGATTCTGAAGATTAGGGGAAAAAGGGGCGGAGCTTAAGAATTGGGACAGCCGAATTTACAGACACACAGGCAGACCCCAACTTTTCAAAATGTTCAATTTTTTGGTGAAATTTTTTTTTCATTTTTCAGAAAGTGAGCGGGGCTTAATAACCTTTTTTAAAAATTTAGATGATTTGGACATCTGGACATCTAGACACACAGACAGGCATAACAGCACTAAAATAGGAAAAAATTTTAAGCGGACATCCAGACTCCCAGACACACTGACAGACACCAGAAACGGATTTGGGGGAGGGAGCTCTTCAACTGCTCATTGGCTAGAAACATGGGACATCCGGATATCCAGACACACAGACAGACAACATGATTTAAGAGCTCTTATCACTATCATCAGAAAACAAGCTAAATGATATCCTCACGTTGACACGGGCGGACCGCCCGTGTCAATCAAACTGATCGAGGTCGAACACAATGAAATGTCGAACAGCTGTTGTCGAGGGATGGAATTTCAGATGGGACGCGGAAATCTTGAAGAACAAAAGAAGATGAATTTTTTGTCTTTGGGGATGTCTTGTTATTTTCGTGTTGTTTTTAGAGAGTGAAGCAAAAAACACCAAAAAATGAAAAAAAGAATGAAGAAGAAGAAAAAAAATAAGAAGGGAGGAGGAGATAAAGTGACAAGTGTTCCTTTTCATTTTTGCTGAATTTGTTTTTTTGTTGGAAAAATATATTTGGTGGAGGAAAAGACAAAAAGTGTCAACTTGATGCCCTAAGGGATGACAAAATAGGAAGTAAAAGTTGAGAGGGTTTGGCCCTGTTTAAGAGGGTTTTGTGCCATGCAAGGCTGTCAAAAAGGCCGTGAGCCGATTCTATATCTCAGTTCCGAGTTATGGAAAACTTTCGCTTCTTCAGGCGGCCTTGTAGAGGACCAAAAGATTAGTCGATGTACAAAAATTCAGCCCATTTGGTTAATCCGGCGGCCCTATAGGCCCAGGGCCGGCCGTGCGACAGCCTTGGTGTCATGTTATTAGAGATTAGTGCAAAAGTACAGGACCGCTCAATTGGATATGAACTTTGGTCGTTTTCAGTAGAAATTGTCCAACTTTAAAAGCGTGTCAGGGTAATTTTGATTGTGACGCCTAGATGGTATTTATTGGATCCTACAGATTAACAGTAGAGGTTCATTTTAGTAGTTACAATCTAGAGTAGGTTTGGTCATGTTTAAGAGGGTTTTGGGTCCAATATTCCTCCGTAATTAAGAATCCAGACTTATAACTCTTTTTTGGAAAAATCTGTCCTACCTTTGTCAGTCAGGGTACTGAACATGGTTTTTCCTGATTTGGTAGTTTTTTCAGCGTTGAAATTGTATCGGTTGTGTTTAATCTCTTGAAAAACATTATCTACAGTATCCTAGCTATCTAAACCTTCCAAACAAAAGGCTAAAGAATACGAAGGGGTTTTTCTCGAATACCAGGAGTTCCTGAACAACAAATAAATATATATTTGAAATCAGCGCATTCTAAGCTTTCCAATGATATACAGTACTGGCCATAAAGAATGCGACACATGTAGTTTTTAGTTGAAAATGGTCAACTTTGTGCTTGTGATACGGTCTCTCTGATAGTCTCACAATATTTATTGTTTATGGAATGTATAGATCACAAGTAGAGCTCCATTTTTGTTGTTGACAACTTTTTTGTACAAGCACATCCCAAGAAGTTACGGACAGTCAATGCAAACTGCTTTCCCCTTTTAGCACGGAAAAATTACGTGAAAAATTTCTTTGACGATTGATAACTTCTTAGGATGTGCCCGTACAAAAAAGTTGTCAACTACAAAAATGGAGCTCTACTTGTGATCTATTCACTTCATAAACATTCAATATTGTGAGACTATCAGGGAGGCCGTGTCACAGTGACCATTTTCAACTAAAAACTACATGTGTCGCATTCTTTATAACCAGTACTGTATAACACATTGTGAAACTCAGAACTGACTCCATGACCCTTTTCCCTAGTTATGACCCTCATTGTATGACCAGGGGATCCTCTCATAACAATTTTTTGTTGCTTTTTCATAACCAACAAACCACCATGACGGTTTTGTATTCAAAACTTATAAAATTGGTTTTTTTGGTTCCATATTCTATACTCTATAGGGACACTACATCAAAATGTGTAATAATGATGTGTATATGGGCGGCCTCAAGCGAGAAGGGTGTCCAAAAGTGGGCGGAGCCTTCTCCTCAAATTGCAAATGCTCCATGTGATGTGTTCTGTGTAGGGGGAGAGAGGAGGTATGTACTTGAGTTGAGTTGAGTTTAGGAGGAAATAAGTTTGTGAATTTGAATTCAGGGGGATTAAAGGAGACGGAGAAGGAAGTTGAAGAGATGAGGGCAAAACACATAGAATTTTTTTCATTTTATTCAAAAAATTTGAATGGAAACTTAACTTGAGGAGTTGTCTGAGAAGGTATGTATAGTTTGGTCTGACAAGAATAAGATATGATTTTTTTTTAATGGAAAAGAATTCGGATAGACGGACAGACAGACGAACAGACAGCCAGACATTTTGATAGACAGATAGACAGACAGATATCAGAACTTATAGGCGGTCACCAAGAAGGGAATACGCATTAGGAGACATCTGGACAAACCGACGCACAGACAGACAGACATCTGGACAAACCGACACACAGACAGACATCTGGACATCCGGACAAACCGGCACACAACTGGACATCTGGAGAAACTACCATATAGACAGAGAGACACTCAAAATGATCAACTTTGGATTTCGGTTGAGGATGAGTCGTGAAAATTGAATCCGATTTTGCTGAATATGAATGGAAATGGACATCCGGACAAAGCGACAGACAGACAGACATCCGGACAATTGGAGAAATCCAAACACAGACTGACAGACACTCAACACACAAATTCTCCGAAAAAACATCAAAAATTTTCCGAATTTTTCGTTGGAAATCTGAAATTACGACAGACCGACATCAGAAATAAGTATACCCGGATATACAGACACACCGACAGACACTAACTTACAAGTATGAGCTCCACAATTCAAGGAAATCGGGACAAACAGACACACAGATGGATCCAAAATCCAAAAAACTAAACCTACCTGGATATCCGGACACACAGACACACCGATAGACCGCCACCAGCTAACTAACTGAGGGAGTAAAAGTGAAAAATGAGCTGCTCTCTTCCCCCCTTTCCACTTCTTTTGACTCTTGACTCCACCCACTTTAAGCCCCGCCCCTTTGATGTATCACACACACCTCCTGAAAAGCAGCAAAGTATAGATGAAACACGTGGAGGTTTAGATAATAGAATAGAGGAAAAAATGTGGAACACTCATCATGACAGGATTAAAACTTCTAGAACGATGCACGTCGACGTCTACACCGGATTTACCTCGGTCAACATGGGATTTTCAGATTTTTCCAGACAAAAATCGGATAAAATCGGTCTAAGATGGGGATAGTGGCGATACGTAAGAATTTTTGGAGCGAAAACATGAAATATGGAGGGAAATCTGGAAAAAATGAGTCAAAATGAGTCGGATTTGACTTGAAAATGAGTCAAAATAAGAAGAATTGATAGAGAAGGAAATGAATCAAATGGGGAGTCACTGAAGGAGCCTAAAGCGCGGAGTTATTGGAAAAATGGTTTAAAATCTAGTGCTCCATCTTCATAGTTGACAACTTTTTTTGTACAACTTGGCCCTGGGGAGAAACGGTTGGTTGAAGAACATTTTTTCCTATTTTTTGGTAGTTACATAAAAAAAAAAATAAATAAAAATGTCCTTTGCGTCGTGTAGAGTTAGTTAATACCTTCATTTTTGTAGTTGACAGCTTTTTTGTACGGGCGGTCCCTAAGAGAGATACGGTAGGTCGAAGGAAGGTTCAAAGTTTTCCAAATTTACTAGGGTAGGATCCCAATAGAGTAAGGCGTCGAGACCTACATATATGGTTGGAAAGGAAATCGGCTGGGATTTCCAGAACTACTTTCAAATTTTGCAGAACGCATCCAGGAATAGAGAAAGATGAGCTCAAAGTTTAACCATATTCGGCAGTGCCTTAGGTGGTCCCATACTTTTATTCTTGTGTTAATGTTTTAAGTACTGTGTAGAGCTAGTCAATACCTGAACTTTTATAATTGACAGCTAATTCGCCCCGGATTAATTTTGGAGAGGTCTTGTGGATTCCAGTGAACAGTAGAACTGACATTGTCCTACCATGCCTCTCTTTGAACCGTAACAAAAAGTGTCAACTACAAAAATGGAACTTTAGAACTACATCACTATCAGGTTTCAGTCAAAACTGAAAAAAAACTCCTAAAAGTGGAATAGGCAGCTGAAAATTAGAATTTTGTCCGCGTTTTGCTAAATACTGTAATTGTATGTTTCTAAATTTAGAAATTTTCGTAAATTAGCACTTGATCTAGTTCCTGCTCCAATTAGTCATAGTATGCATAGTCAGTTTGCATTTTAGTTGATGCAGTACATAGTACAAAATACGCAGTATATGAGAACATGCAAATTCCAAATCAATTTTTAAATCCTAGAAATAGACGTCAAAATTAAAAGAGTGAGCCTTAGCTTTTTTGATTCTAAGTAAATTAATAGCTCAGTAAGCACCTAAAAACATATATTTGTAAAATGAAAAGTCCAGATCTTTGATTTCTTTCCCGAAATCTCCTAACACAAACATAGTAAAAAAATTGTTTCCGTGTCATCACATTGGATTTACGTGAGATGATGATTGACATAACAATCCAATCTTCTTTATTTCTAATAATGTTGTTTGCCCACGTACCAAAACGTACGCTTTTCGACCAGCTAACAAGTTGTAGGGCTTGCACTTAGAAAGAGCGCTAGATAGTGCTTTTGCTTTATGGGGAAGAATGGATTCATGCTGTTTTAGAATCCGGATCTACAGACACTCAGATTCTTCAATATCTTTTGTCTAGACAGGTCAAATCTCGGTCAAAAATCTGTCAACAAACTTAAAATAGCCATTGTTTATTTATCTTTCATTAAGAAGACACCCCCAAAATATTCCCGCATCTTTTGACCTTTAAGACAACAAGTGGGTGGATGTGTACCTTGAAAACAATCGGAAAAAAAGCGATTTTTATTCGAAAAAAGGGAAATTGATATCGAGCGGAAGAATTCCAATTTCCGCCTGGAAAATCATTTGTTTTCCTGGTTTATCAAGAAAAAAGTCATGAGACACCCCGGTTTCTGGAAATCATTGGTGATTTGGGGGGATATTCAATTTCCGGATGAGATGGGATTCTGGGTATAGCGGAAGAAAGTAGGGTACTCAGGCTACACTAGGTAAATGTGATTCAATTTTTTTTTTTTCAATTTTGAGGGTTTGAGAGTTCTATAATCAGAATCGAGACATTTCGAAACCAGAAAATTTTAAAACCGGGATTCTGGATTCTTAAGGTTTGATGGCTCAAAGTTTCACCGTTTGCGTCGAAAATCATGGAGAATTTGACGATTCTGAAAGTTTTCAGCAAATTTTAAGAACATAGATGTTTCACAACCGGTCGTTTCCAAACTGGACCTTTCAGAGTCAATGTTCAAAGCTTGAGGGGTCAAAATTGCAACGGAGGCTTCAGGGATTCGTATAGTGTAAGAACTCTATAAGATTCAAGAATGTTTGAAATTCTGAAATGTTTTATGCCCGGACAAACGAGCCGACCACTGAGCGAAATCTGTGGGTTCTCAAAACTCTGTGTACCTCCAGACACCTACTTTCCAACCTTTCTCTAGTCGAGGTTCTATTTGTTTGTTCAACTTCATTCTGAGTGAATTAGGTTAGTCTGGAAGAGAGGAACATGGGTGATTGGTCTTTAAGCGGGAGGTTTTTTTTAACAAGTTTGCAGAGGGATAGCTCTAATAAAGTTTGAAAAGAACAATTAACAAAATACGATAACTCGAGAGCACGAAGAAATGAATTTGCGCTCTATCGTGCTTAGTTAATCTGAGTATCAAATTAGGAAGCAATGAACAGGCGGTACACATTTTTTGAATGCTTTAAGGTCTTATTTTTGGGCGGCAAAAGCTATTTTCAAAGTTAGGGACGTATCTAAACCGTCTGGAAGCTGGACAGTTTCAGAGCTGACGTTTTAGAACCGAGTTTTAGATGGCTCGATGGTTCTCGAAATTCTGGACGTTTTAAAACATTATCAAAAACATACTGACTTCGGTTTTCAAGTGTCTTCCGGTTTCAAAACAACATTCTAGTTGTTTTTCCCAAAAAAAGCATGTCATCTATCATAAGTTTCATAATTAATTTCCTCCGCCTAATCCCTTTTCCAGCCTAATCCTCTAAGAACAACAACTTGACACATCCGAATCATTTCTTGTTAAAGAAATATGAAATTTGAAAAAATGCCATAATCTGGGATTGTCTGAGCTTTTTCTGGAAAAGCAAAAGCAAAATGTTCAATCTCTAATAAAATAGTGTTCTCTGATTCTTTGAAACTAGGGCGGTACAGGTGAAAATAACAGAAAGTGATTTTTGGAGAACAAATGAAAATATGGGGGAGTTTGGGAAAGAAATTTATTATGCATTGACCTTGTTGGTCTGGAATATTGATAAAACAAGAAATAGGGGTCTTCGGGGAGGGTACTAGGCTGCAAAAGTTAAAACTCAAAAAAAAGTCAAATTTTCTATTATACCATCATTCAGAATTAGAAGAAATTCTGAAAAATCGTTAAAAATGTTCACATTTTCGGGGGAAAATTGGAAAAATGAAAAAAAAGGTAATTTTTAGAAGCCGGTTCTTCGGGCCTTACCGGGCCTGGCCTGGCCGACCGACGTACTTGACAAATATGTCGGTCGTTAGTAGGTATGTTTGTCCGGATGTCCAGGGGTTTGAACAACTGATTTAGAGTTACATGGTTATAACAGATCCATCTGTAAAATAAAATCTATGATTCTGCCTTCTCTAGAATTTTAGAATTTTCTCCGAATGTGTTAGTCAGAATACAATTCAAAAAACATACATACATATAAGTGGAAAGATTAGTACATATTAGAATGTCGTCTCGCGAGAATCAGTTACAGCACTTTGCGAGAATTTCAGCTGAATCCAGCATATTCTCGTCTCGTTCTGTCTCGTTTTGTCCAGCATAAAGTTCAGCATATTCTCGTTCAGCATAGTTCAGCAAAGTTCAGTTACAGCATATTCCAGCACGTTTCATTTATTTTTCATTCCCGCATAATTTCATGCTGGACATTGCGAGAATCTAGCGAGACAAACGTGGTCCTTCTTTTGTATAAAAAATATAATTTTGACGTTTCTACTCATTTTTTCATTCAGATTTTTACGAAATGAATGTTGAAAATAAAGCAAAATTGACATTGTTAGAACCGTGACCTTCGAAAAAAGTTCAAAAAGTAGGAACACTGTACTTGATTCACAATGAAAGATCACGGAAATAACACTTTAGCATAGATTTTTCTATTTTTCTCACAGAAAAATAATTCACGTTCGTCTCGCGAGATTCTCGCAATGTCCAGCAAGAAATTGTGCGGGAATGAAAAATAAATGAAACGTGCTGGAATATGCTGTAACTGAACTTTAGCTGAACTGAACTTTGCTGAACTTTGCTGAACGAGAATATGCTGAACTTTATGCTGGACAAAACGAGACAGAGCAAAACGAGACGATTGCGAGAATATGCTGGAATCAGCTGGAATCGTCTCGCGATACGACACTCTAGTACATATATCTTAAGAATGCATTGAATTTTAAGAAATCTCTGTCTCCTTCTTTCCATGTACCGGTTGATTCTCACGGGTCCAGCAAAAACAAAAATCATTAAAATTTTTATTCATTTTTGACTATTTTCTGATCCTGATTTACAGAATTTTGATGGAACTCTATTTGAGATTCGGTGATCATCTAAAGGAGCTTTAGATTATCCGTGAACAGATCCGATTTTGATGCTGACTTTAACAAGAGAGAGTCGAATTTCGGGCAAGGAGCAATTATGCCTATTATGAAAGTTTTTTGGGATTCTGTGATCATATAAAGGACCTTTAGATTATCTGTGAACAGATTCTATTTTGATTTTGAGATTTGATTTGTTGAGAACGGAATTTGATTTTAGTGTGTCGTTTTTTTCAAAGATCTGTTAAAAGCGGAGGACAATCTTCAAAAAAAAACCACTGGCTTATAAAAAAAATCAATTTGGAAGAAGAAAAATATTTAAAACTTATAGAAAGAAACCTCAAGGAAACAAAAACATGTCGCGTCTCTTTTCAAGATAAATTAAACTAAAAAATTATTCAAAATTTTAGATAAAACATTTATTTTGAACTTGGCGCTAAAATTTTCGTGTAACTATAATAGAAAAATCGCTTGAAAGTAGTGAAGGTAAAACCCGATTATTTCAAAAAAATTCATAAAATTTCTAATACTAATAAGCAATTTTCAGACAACTTGACACTTTTCCCCTGGAAAATTGAGCAAAAACACAAAAATAAAGAAAACGTCTCCTGAAAGTGTCAGGTTTTAGAAAACGAGTCGAAAATATAGCTAAAAAAAAACAAAAACAACTTATCGCCCACAGAATAGTTAAAGCAATTACAGATCCCCCTTTTCAAACTTTCCTTATTTCATTTATTTAGCTTTCGAAACTATAAAATGTGGAGAATTTTTCGAAAGAGAAATTTTCGAAAAAAAGGAATGCAATCATCGCCGTTTTGGAATAGGAATAGATATGTATGTAGAACAGAATAATAACAAGGTTTTCGTTAGGCCACCATTTGAGAAAGTTAGGCCACCGTTTGAGAATGCTAGGCCACCATTTGAGACTAATAGGCCCCCAGTTGAAAATGTTAGGCCACCATCAGGAATGTTAGGCCAGGCGTCTTTTTGTTTTGCAAATACGGTCGGTATTATGTAAAGGCGCGTGGAATTTTGGCAAATGGGCCAAAACTTTCAAATACCGATAAAGAAGCCGAATAATCAGGCTACATATTGGAATTTCATTGATTTTTCCGATTTTCAAGCGATTTGTTTTTTTTTTGGAGAAAAATAACTAATATAGTCGTTTGTTAATACGGTAGCACTCGTTTCAGTTGTGTCAAATGATGTCATTTTCGTGGTGAGATACCACCGATGGCCGAGTTGTCAGGTTCAAAGCCACGACTACCCTTTTTATACCAAATTAATAAGAGTATAGAAATTTTGGTCGGTGTGATGGCCTAGTTGGTGTATCCTAGGTCAAGACTTATTTTTATACTATTAGAGACAACAAAACATACCCTGACACCTAGTTAGTTATAACAATTTTCGTTCTGTTACAGAAATCTAGGCCACCTAACTCATCTCTATTTAACCAACAAAAAATGGTCTAAAAACAGCCTTGACATCTCGGAACTCGAAATTTTCCTCGTGTCTAATGGTTTTTTTCGAGGTTTTTTTCGAGGTTTAATACAGAAATGTCTGACTTTTACCTAGCCTCACAACCGTCCACCTGTGATCTTTGCTCCATTTTCCTGTTCCTCCGAAAATTGATCCTTGTTATTTCTTATTTTGGTCCCTTTCCTCTCCATCTCCACCTTTACATGGGTAAGACTTCAATTCCTGTGAATTGGGAGTTAAAAAAAGAATTTCTCGTCGGGGTTCCATCCATCAAAAAAAAGGAAATATATTTCTTCTCACTTCCTAAATTCATAGAACCTTTATAATGCTTTGGGTGTGGTTAAAAATAGGAAGTTATTGGGGATGACAGAGTTTCATATAATTTAAAGACACCGGGAGTTAGCGAAGAAAATAGTGTGCGAAATTGAGAGACTCAGAGAAAAAGCGGCATTTTCAAGGGCATTCCGGTGGAGCGCAGTTGTGAGAACTGTGCCCCGAGCAAATCGTTTTTTTTTTCGTTTTGGTGATCTAGAGACTTTCTAACAAAAAGATTGAGGACCAGAGTTGTGCGGAAATAAAAATCTTGAAAAAGAAATTCATCACAACTCTGTTGAGGACCGAAAATTTCTTGACCACAAGTTTTCTCTGATTTGAACTTTTTAGTCTCCTTAGAACTCCACACGGAGAACACATAAAAAAAGTAAATGACTAGCAAAAAACATATGTATTAGATACACAATATGATGAAAACCGGAAGACTGGGATTAGTGACAATGAGATGACTCGGATATACATATGTATACACGAAAAAACCAATTGGATCAGGTTTTTTTTTCAGACAAACGAAGTAAAAAAAGGAGAAATGATATAAGAGTTAAATAAAGTGCATACATGGGGATCATCTGGATGATTTTTCGAGATCTAATAGGAAAAAATGGCAATTTTTCGGAAATCATCCTAGCTTACGATGGTCTATGATGACAACAGTGATCAGAATAGAATTTATGAAAAAGGTACAAAATGTTGGACATCCGGACAAACAGAAATTTAGAAACTGAGGAGATGGAGAGATAGATGTTCATTTTATTGAAAGTTGGTCTAAAGGAGTTTTCTGTCAAAACGGTTTGGATCATAACTCGGCCAGTTTTGAACGAATCTTTAAGATGTTCATACCATAAGAGACCCCGCATTTTTCTCTAACTATGTGACCTAATTTCGAAAAAATCTGGTCAAAGTGGCGCCCGTTTGAGACAGTTTTGAAAGTTGGTGTAAAGGAGTTTTCTGTCAATACGGTTTGGATTATAACTCAGTCAGTTTTGGATGAATCTTTAAGTTATTTATACGATAAAAAATCCACATTTTTCTCTATCTATAAGGTACAAAATGTTGGACATCCGGACAAACCGAAACTTAGAAACTGATAGTGAGGAAAGGGAGAGATAGGATTAGGACATTTAGTTTATGTCCGGCAAAAAATTGGTCAATCTAGGTGTCTGGATGCCCAGATGTCTTATTTCGATGCAGAAAATACTGAAAATCCGGTCTCCGACCGCTGAAATCGCCCATATTCCGTTTCTGACCGGCGGAGACCTGTCCATCTGTGTGTCGGTCTGTCCGGATGTCATGATAATCCCAATGACCACAAAAATCTCATATTCTGATCAAATAAATCTCAAAATAGAATTCGAATTTTTTGGAGTCGAAAATCCCCCCATCTCGTGCAAAATACATTGTGCTAAAAAATACAAAATCATTTATTTGGAATTTCTGGAAATCCGGATTTAAACTACAAAATGGTAATAAAATATAATAAAATCATGTAGATCAAGTATATATATGGTAGTCAAAAAAAAGAGGGGACTCTTGTTTTTTGATCTACACGCTAAAAATATAAAGAATGGGTAAACAGATGAGAGGGGGCTAGATCTCTCTCGGAATTCAAGAATTTTCAGAATTTTCAAACATAATGAGGTTATTTTTATGAAAATTGGGTCAATTTCAAGTCAACATACATCCGGACAGACAGACACACCGACAGAACACGATTTCAATTTAATTTTGGACATCCTGACACACCGACACACAGACTCACGTCCTAATGAAGTGCTGCCCGGTACCTGGCACCCTCACAGGTGTCTTTTCCGTCAAAATGTTTTTTTCATTTCTTTTTCACAAATTAAAAATGAAACGCTGAAACAGCTGAAACATGAATTAACGATCATTCCCCGTTATATTTCTCTCAATTTTCTCCCCGCTTCTCCTCCTGAAAATTAGAATTCATAAATTATTCATGACGAATTGTATTAACAGAACATCTCATACACCTCGGTGAGTTTTTTTCAGGAGGGAAGAAGAAAAAAGTGATGTGTATTTGAATGAGTGAGTGAGAGCAGGTTATTTCTAGAGATCAAAAAGTGTTTTAGGTTTTAGCAAGAGGGGTCAGGCGGGATATATAAAAGTATGATTGGTGATAGAATAGGTGGAAAGCTTACTGGAACAGATTTTTCACAAAAGATAAAATTGTTCCAAAATACAGTAATATCTGGGTCAAAACATAACTTTCACTGTTTTGCAATGAAATAAGATATATCTTTAGATTTGGTTGAGTTTCCAAAAAAGTTAGAAAGATTTGAAAAACGCGAAAATTCTTGTACAAAAATTTCGTTCAAGTAAGTTAGACTTTTGAGCTTAAGGCTGCACCAAAAACATAAAATTTATGTCTATATGTCTATCGGTGAGTCCGATGTCCAAAAATCCCAAAATTTGGTTATGTTTCCAGAAAGTTGAAAAGTTTTTAAAATGCAAAAACAATTGTGCGTGTCAAAAAGAAATCTATCATTTTTGCAAAACTTTGACCTTGTTTTTCTTGAATCCAGCCCTTGAGGTCAAAAACTGAATATATATTAGGAATCAGCGTTTTCTCAGCTTTCCATTGATATAAGTCACGTACCATAACTCCAATTAGACTCCATGACCTTCCCTAGTAAGTTATTCAAAAATATGAAATTCTAGTCAATTTTCCAATTTTAACGTGTCCCAATCACTTTTTCCTCTCTACCTGTCCCTCAATTCACTCTCCGGAATTCATTTCCTCCATATCAATTCTTCACATATTCCTAACAAAATGAAAGCATCAAAGTCACCATCAAAACAACCCAAGAAAATACCGCCGCCAGGAGAAATTGAAATCGAAAAGCTCGACGACAACTATATGCAATGGACATTCGATGACGGAGAGGTAATGTTAGTGAGGATGGATGACCCAGCGACCCATTCGAGAGTCGGCAAGGAGGCAATGAAGAAAGCAGGTATTGAACCAAAGGGAAAATATCGGATGGATCTTGTCACGGATGCCCCGCCCACTATTGGTAACTATGAAGGTTTGGAGTCACTAGAGGCGGAACCTCAAAAGAAAACGGATAGTGACTATTTGGCAGTGGAGTTGATAGGGTTGAATGATTGGAAAGTTGAGGAGAAGCCGAAGAAATGTGATCCAAAGAAATCAATCAATAAATCAAAAGATAAGAAGGTGTCGGTGGAGAGGGATGGGAAGAAGTCGAAGAATACGGAGAAAAAGAAGGAGAAAAAGAAGAAGGAGGTTCCAAAGAAATAGTGAACTTTGGATAGTGTGATTTTGAGATAAAAGTATGCTTTTGTTATTTTTTGGTTATCTAGAAACTGAAAATCAGGAATTTTATAAAACCGAAGCATTCTAAAACTAGGCCATTTGGAAATCAAAAGCGACTTCAAAACCTGATAGATTGGGTTCATGACATGATTTTTAAAAGGCATTCACCATTTTACTCACGTTTCGACACGATTTCAAAGCGTCCAGTTTTGAAACTCGCCTTGAAACGGAAACATCTCAAAACCAGAGATTTCAGAACCAGATGTTGTGAAACCGGTGTCGAATTTGAGCGAAACTATTGGCTGCGCAGCGGCTTTGAATATCTGATACTGAACTTTTTAAAGTTGATTGAGAATTGGGACTTCTCGAAACCATACGGTTTAAAACCAGACCGGTGTCGAATAAAAAATCTGATACGGAGCCATTGATATTGCTGCAAGCTGATAGCGTAACAGAGCGCACTTTCATAATGTTTATCTCTGACACTAACGTATTTTTCATGTTTTTCACAACAAGTTTTTAATATTCCAATAAGGTGATTTCGAAAATCCGTGATATGATGATCCGTCTAAAAAAGTAATCCCATACATTTAAATGACAGAGATAGGACATCTGTGCATACTTGAAAACCATGCCGGCTACTAAAACAACAGGCTCAAAAATGAAGAGTTCAACTCATACTTGCAAACCGGGCCGAAACGGGCCGACACGGGCCGGCGCGTAACTCGCTTCAACCTGAGTTTTATGAGCTGAAAAATATACCAAAATGTAGATCTCGACGAGTTCTATCTCCGTGGCCCACTACGGGCCGGATGGCTATTTGTTAATGTGTCGCGGGCCGGGAAAAAGTACCAAAAAACGCGAAAATGACCAAAAAAGTCATTCTAGACCTGCCCGCGGCACATTAACAAATAGCCATCGGGCCCGGAGTGGGCCACAGAGATAGAACTCGTCGAGATCTACATTTTGGTATATTTTTCAGCTCATAAGACTCAGTTTGAAGCGAGTTACGCGCCGGCCCGTGTCGGCCCGTTTCGGCCCGGTTTGCAAGTATGAAGATTTGGACTTGATCAATCTAAAAATAAACATTATCCCACTTTTAGACACCTATTACAAAAAAAAAACAATGACTGGAACTGAAAAAGTCAGTTTTTCGTATTTTTGCGATTTTCGAAAATCTATCATGAAAGTTGCATAAATCGATATTAGCATAATGATTTTTGCGTTACAATAATTTTCACAGTCCTAGATCCACAATGAAAAAAGTTACAACCAAAATCACCCGGGTCGTATCCTTTTGCACGGTACTGTATCCTACATGCTTGCTAAAGCCTGAGTACACCTATCTATAGTGTTTTGCAGGGTCTTATTTAGCCACTATTACATTTTTTAGAGACCACAAATTTTTATAGTTGCATTAATACAGAAAACCTAGATGTCTACCTACCATAGTCTGTGTCTTGGCTACGACTACATTTCCTCTGAAGCTTCACGATGGCAAAACCTATTTTACGTCCTAAATAGAGACCGTTGTCATGGCGTAAGTTTTTCCAGCATTAGGCCAAACATATCCTCTTGTTGGCTTCTAGACCATAACACACCCAACTTCCTCTTCTCTACACTCTCACACAGCCCAGCTAACATAACAAAATAATAAAAAAAGCTCGCAACCTTCCAGAATAATAAGAAACGGAAGGAAACAATAAATTACTATGAAACACATGGAAAATAGAAAATAGAATGAGTGTTCTGTTTTTCTCGTTCTTTTTCGAAAATTGGAAAAACTATAAATTTATGGAAAAAATGATGGATTGGTGGGGAGGGAATGATGAATAAGGGTAGGTTTTGTGGACATCCGGATACATGGACATATAGACAGACTGTTCTCAAAAAATATCCAACCAGCTGAGAAAAAAAGGCTGCAAGATTCAGTGAAAAAAAAGAGAAGACTTAGAAATTTCCATCTCTCGAAATTGAATTCATTTTTTTCTGATCTCCGCTTCTTTTTTTTGCTATTTTGTTATTTTTTTCGTCTTTCAAGTGGACGTTCGTCTATACTACGCATAGTAAGAGTGGAGAGAAAGAAATAAGGAATGAAAAATAAGGAGATGGAAGGGAAGGAGGAAATGAAATTGGAGAAAAAGGAATGAAAGGGAATTAAAAATAACACAAGAGAGTTGGGAACAAGGGAGGTGGCCCAACTTTCCACTTAAAGGAGGACTGAAGTCGTATTTTTTTATTTCAGATTCTGATACTTCAGAAAATTCTGAGCAACTTTCATCAAATTCCCGTTTTCCCGGCTCAAATGTCTAGATGGAAGAATTTTTTTTCAATTTATGACGTAAAAAAGAAGAAAAAACACGAAATTTTGTTGAAAAAAGCAAGAAATCGGGAAATAAAAAGAATTAATTTTGTCCGAGAGGACTACACGGGGCAAAAACTCGCGTGGGGAAACTCTTTCACGAAAGCTCAATTTGAGCTCGAAAAACGTGAATTTAGGGCGTTTAGAGCGATTTTTAGCACATGCTGCAATGATGAAAGTTGTTCAGAATTTTCTGAAATATCAGAATCTGAAAGAAAAGAATATGACTTTAGTCCTCCTTTAAGTGGTCTGGATTAATTGGAGCAGGACTAGGAATTGGACAGAATTTTCGAGAATACGCAGTGGTGTTTATAATAACCAGACTTGCAAGGCCGAGTCGGGTCATTTTGAGAATTTTCACCAGATGCGACCCAAAAATTTAAAATTGCAAAATTTTTGGATTTTTTTTACAAAAAAGTCGACTTTTTGGCTATGATTTACAAATCGATAAAACTCAAGCGTATATAGATAGAAATTTCAAAAATTTTGAAAAAAAAACATTTTTTGGCACCGAGACGATAATTTGCTATTATTATCATACACGTCTGATAATAATAGCCTTATTTAGTGGATGATCTAACTAGGGAAGATCATGAAGTCAGTTTGGAAATATGGTTTGTGATCTATATAACTGGAAAGCTGAGAAAACGCTGATTCCAAATATGTAAACAGATTTTTCTCTCGAGGTCCGGTATTTCAGAAAAACAAAGCCATAGTTCTGAAAAATAACATAATAATCTTATTTCTGACAAGCGGAAAGCTTTAGCAATTTTTTTTGCAATTGTTTTTGCAAGTTTGTCAGAAAGGAAATACATTTTTTTAAGGGGAGGGGCCAGTAGTTTTTTTTCTCAAGGAAATCTGGATATTGTGAGGATTTTTGGATTTTATTCAAGATGTGCTGAAAATATGGGAGGTTCCTATGATAATACTCTAAAAACTGAAAAAAAACCGCAAAGACAGGAGTTTTTTATTTTCCCGAAAACTCTCAAACTAAACCAACTAATTAACTAAATTACACAAATAAGTGAAATTCAGAAAATAAATTGTTATTTGAAAAAAAAAACCTGATGGTGCCCTAAAACCCCTTGTTTTTGACACATTTTTCCTGGGAATATCTCTCGGAGTTCCTCTCTTTTTTATAAATGAAAAAAAGAAGAACCAATTTTCAATTACAATTCATCACACGAACCCTTTTTGTTTTTTTTTGAAGTGTCATCATCCAAAGCACATCTTCAGAAGAAGAGTGAGATCATAACACAAAAAGATTTATGACCATGGGAAACATGACTTTCAAAAAGTCATGTGTTCTTATTTGATAATCCTTTGAAGGTGAGCTTTCGAACTTGTTTTTACGTGGAAGGATCAAGAAAAAAAAGACATTTGAGTATCGAGGGGACTGAGAAGATTCCGAACTGTAATTATACCTCAAGAATAAGAAAAACACACTAAACTCAACATTTTTTCCCCAGAAAATGTGTTGAAAAAGCGAGAAGAATGACAGTGGAAGTAATGGCCACAATTCTGACCACTTTTGCCGTTTCCCCAAGTTAATTTTTAATGGATCGTACAGATTAAAAGTAGAGCTCCATTTTTGTAGTTGACAACTTTTTTATACGGACACTCCCTATAGAGTTATGGTCATTTTAAGACGGCAGTTTAAAAAGCGCACTGAAATGGGTCGATTTGACAGAGAAATTACTTTGACGATACATAACTTGCTAGGGAGCGTCCGTACAAAAAAGTTGTCAACTACAAAAATAGAGCTCTACGTTCAATCTATATGATTCATTAAACATTTTTATGGTGTGACATTCAGAATTACTACGGCACACTCTCAAAGTTGGTCATTTTCCACTCAAAACAGCTAAAGTTGATACCTTTTTGTCCGGTACTGTACATATCAACTTTTTTGTACGGACACTCCTTAGCAAGTGAAATGATCATAACACTCTGGGGAGTGTCCGTAGAAGAAGGTTGTCAAATACAACAATGAAGCCCTACTTTTGATCTGTATGATTAGTCGAACATTTACTTGGTGGGGACATTTTCAACGGAAAACGGCTAAAGTTAGTGATTACTGTAAAAACTGCCCATCAAAAGTAAGTTTATTGGCTTTAAAATGGCGATTTTTCAAATCTAAATCACTTCTGATTTGGGCACAGTTATATTTCTGGTTGTTCTCATTCGAAAGGTTTCAATTAAGGACAGCACTGTCGGACAGTCGTTTGAAAAAGAGGCAGCTCCAATATGGGAGAGCTCTGATGAAACCACGGTTTTATAAACAAAAGAAAACATTATCACAAGTTAAAGAACAGCAACAACTGACTAATAAGAGTTTTGACTTGTAAAATCGGTTTTCATGAGTGTGACCCTAATTATTCAGAAGGCCTAACCTGAATTCTCCTCAATAAAGATGCCGAGACATTTTGATACCAAACTAAAAGTGTCTAGTTTCGAAACGTCCCGTAGCCCACTAAACTGAAAATCTCTTTTTTTTTTCTAAATTACTGAAGCTTCTCTTCTCCAAAAAAGAAAAAAAAAACAAAGAAATTTGTCATTCATGTCTTAAAAACCAATTTCCTCCCTTTTTCCTTTTGTTTTGATTTGTGTCCCCGTGGGGGAAGAGTCATAGGATTTTTTATGAATTTCCGTTCGCTTTTTTGAAAAAAAAGAGGAAATGGAGTTTGTGAACATCCGGACAAATTGGACAAGCAGACAGATAGACAAACAGGCGATGCCGACATTCGGACATCTGGACACACATACAGAATTTTCTTATTTTTTCAAAAACACTACTTTGGCTCAAAACCAATTTTCTTAAAAGAGCAAATAAATTATGCTGAAAAAATTTCATACCTCTGGTCATCTGAACTTAAACCAACTATAATAACAGCTACTATTACAATAAAAAGAGAGGACTCTACCAGAATCTAAATGATACTAATAAGAGGAAAAGAGAATTAGACAATGGTGGAGGAGACGGGGGAGGAGACGCTCATTTGAATTTGACGGATCCTCTGAAGGAGAGAGAAGAAAACGTGTTTTTCATTTTAAGAATTTTCAAGAATGACAGGTGGGTGGGGGAGGGGGGAGGTCCTAGGAATTCAAATAAGATATAGTGGTGGCCTAGAATCTGACGGCCTAGAAACTATAAAAAGAAGCCAGATCAGAACACATGTTTCGAATCGAAATTCGAACTTAATTAAACACCAGAGCTGTGCGGAAGTACAACTTTCAAAAAAAAGAAGTCGAAAGTAGGGTTGAAATTCCGCACAGCTCTGTTAAGCACCTTTACTTTGAAATTTAATAAAATGTTGTCAGAAAAAAGTCCCCATTTCTGAATCCGGACCGAGCCGGGTCGGCCCAATTTTGACAAGTTTGCAATCTACAGATCCGTCTGTCGGTTTTCTGTGTTGCAAGCCAAAACTCATTTTATAGTGAACTGATTTTCAGAAGAGAGATTGGAAATTTTCCTCAGTTTGATGATCGGATCGATGGGGAGAGGGTCATACTTGCAAATTTACGGCCCGGCCCGGCCCGAAGGTGCGGCTTCGAAAAAGGTACCTATTTTTAACCGAATTTTTTGAATTTTTTTGAAATTTCATATTAAAAATTTCAATTTTTTGATGCATAACTAGCTTTTGATTGAATTCTGAAGTATAGTCAAAAAGTCGACATTTTTGGGAAAAATTCAAAAAAATTCAAATTTTGTTCAAAATTTCAGTTCGAATTTTTTCAGCCGGGCCGTAGAAATTCTCGTCGCGGCCCGGCCCGTTGCAAGTATAGAGAGAGTTGGATCCTAGCTTTTTCTTTTCTTTTTTATATCAACTTTCTAAAAGATTGTGAAAGGAAACATTGTAGAAGTTTTTTTCGCTACCACTTATCACTTATTACAAACTAATTTTCTAAAGTGAAACTTGCTCAGCACATCTCACGAGGCACAACCTAGTACTGGAGAGCGCGCCTAGAGACGGGGGACGCTGTCAAAAAATGTGAAGATACCGTCAGGCATCGCACCGATTGAAATATGTAGGGGAAAAAACTTACTGTTGGAAGAGCTGGAGGGTTCTTGACAATTATATCGAATTCGAGGGTGTCTTCTTGATTAGCTAATTTTTGTTGTGAGAATGGATGTTTAGATGTAGCTAATTCAAGAATCGATATTCCTAGGCTCCACGTGTCGAGTTTCAAAAGAGAAGCTTCGGTCATTGTTTTAGAGACGGCTTCGGGCGGTTGATAGGAAATTGTTCCAGCTACGCTTTGTTTTTTTTCATCAATTTCGATGTCTTCAACGCGTGCACAACTCCCAAGATCTCCAATCTTTACGTGGCCATTGTCATCGCATAGAAGATTACCAGGTTTTATATCCCGATGTATTGATCCCTGAAAATAGAGAAACGTTGACAAAACAACTTCCACAATCATTGGTTTGTTGTCACACATTGGCACACCCGCGTTAAAACAATGAGACGCAAGAGGTTTTTCGCTGAAACACAAGGCAACTCTACTTTAAGACGACTCTTCATCAAGGCTGTGGAAATTGGGAAGTTCTTACGTTAAAATCGGATTTCATTTTTAAAAAAAGCTCACTTTTTGTTGAAATTATTCTATATTGACTTCTTAAAGACTGGTTGTGAGAGTTTTGTCAAGATTATGATATTACCAGCCTATCTGCCCCGCCTTCGGCGGTTCATCCGGCTGGTCTCACCTCATTCACGTGACCAATCCTTTTAAAATGTTCCAAATTGTTTTCGGAACTCTCGAAAATTTCCGATTTTCGAGAAATCTTTTCGGGAAAACTTTTTCCGAAATTTCATATATTTTCAGGATGATAAAAAAGGAATTTGTGCGGACTCAAACTAAATTGCTCCAAAAACAACGTGAACAGTGTCTAAACGCCTATCCTGACTAGGGAAGGTCTCCAGGTGACCGTGGAGATACGGGACGTGACCTATATGTATCATTGGAAAGCTGAAACGGTGATTTCAAAAACATATTCAGTTTTTCCCCTCGAGGCCTGGAATTCGAGAAAAACGAGAAATTGGTAAATTTAGAGTTTTTACACAAAACTTTAAAAATTTTTTATCAAAAATAGGCAAAAATCCTATGTACATTCAAATTTTCATATTTTTGTACTGTAACCCGGGCCGACCGGGCCGGTGAAAATTCTCAAATCGACCCGGCCCGTTGCAAGTATGGGGGTGTCTGTCAATCTGTCCCAACGTCCGCAAGTTTGGAGAAATGATAAAGAAAGGCGGCCGGCCCAAAATAGAACCTGTGGTCACACCGACCACCGCCATGCGAATACCTTTGTAAGAAGGTGACAACGTAAAAGAGGAGAGACCAGCCTGATGAACCGTCGAAAACGGGGCAGCCAGGCTGCTATATAAAAAACGCGTGTGGGCGCTGTGTATGGATTTTTTTCAGGGTTTCTGCATTTTACTTTCATTTTCAAAAATATAAATAAGAATCGAAATAAGTTTTTATGTAAACTCGAGTAGCATAGCCACGAGAAAACGCGCCGTAAATTTCAGTCTTAGCTGGTATATAAAGACAATCATGTTTTCGAAAAGCTGGTGGAAACAAACACTTTAGCTGAGAACTCACGAGGGCATCAAGTAGCCAGTGTAATCCAATGGTGATATGAGCAATCACAGCGCGGAGGGCAATTTCTGGAAGTTTGATCTCCTTTTTAATGAAACAGGCGAGACTGCTTCTCATGGGCTCCATGAATATATCCACATAATTCTGAAAGAATGTTTAAATTTTTTTAGTTGCGAACATTAAAAAACTCACAGCTCTTTCGAGGAATCCTCTAAAAAATATGAATTCGTCACATCCTTTACACATTTTCAAAAAGTTCAATTCACGAACTACATCATCGATTTTTGTTGTCTTTGGAGTAGTCCCGATAAGAATTGACTTCATAGCCACTTTGAATTTTTTGTATTCAACGATTTCAACTCTACCAGAAACTCCTTCACCTTTATATTGAATATGAGTGAAATCTTTCGGAGTAACGGTGACCGATGAAGCTGAAATATTAGATATTTGTTTCAAACACGACGTGGGTTGAAATAGGAGAAAACTTTCGCATTTTCCGCAGTTGAAAAGGTCACAGTTTTTTTTTAAATTTGATTTTATGAAAATCAGATGGAATGAAACCATCTCTACAAAGAAGTTTGGTCATACGCCCATGTTACACATCAGCCAAACTGATCCGTTTTAGCTGATTTTCAAGTATGTTAGTACTCTAGGAATTCTAAGAATTATACCATGCTTTGCTCCCTTTGAAACGATCGATTGAAGTTTAAAAATTAAAAATTTTATTTCGAAAGATAGGATCAAAATTTTCTCAGAATTGGCAGCTTTATTTTGTGCATTTCGTAAAATAACAACTAATTTTCAAAGTTGCAACGGACCGGGCCGGTTCGGCCCGAGCCCGGATTTTCAGTACTAAAAAATTCAAATTTTTAAAAAGAAAATTTTCTGATTTTTTTGGAAAAAAAATTTTAAAGGGGGACACAACTACTTCTAAACTGAGGGTTTTTTTCCTTTCAATAGAATTTCTCTTCGTCGTGCACGAGAAACCAATATTTTCAAAAATTTTCAAGAAAAATTCAAAAAATGTGATGGAGAGCTAGAAATTACTTGTTATTTTCAAAATGCCCAAAATAAGGATGCCAATTTCATTCTGAAAATACTTGCATTCTATCTTTCGAACTATCTTTTCATTTTTCAACTTAAATCGATCGTTTCGGTAGATCAAAGGGAGCGGAGTCTAATGGGGTATGGTATAAGATTCTTAGAATTCGTAGGGTACTAAAGTAATAAAAAATCAGTAAAAGGGTCAGTTTGGCTGATGTGTAACATGGCCTGGAGGGTAGAGTGAAAGGCTCCGCGAAATGGTTTAACTATTGCTAGTTTTACGTAGTTTCGAAACGTCAGAGTTGCAAAACGTCGCAGTTGCGAAATGAACAGTTCCGAAATGTCGCGGTTGCAAAACGTCGCGGAGCCGAGCGAGACATTGACTCTTAATAACAAAAATCTATCCAAAGCTAAGAATGACATTTTTAGATGATCGGTGCCCTCTTTTTCGAACACCATTATTTCCTTGCATGGTTGAGCGGAATTCCGTCTAAAAATTTTTATTCCGCTTTCCACCTCCCGCCTTCCACCGTTTCAAAAATCGTATTCCTCTCAACCCTGTTCCCTAACCAACAAATTGTTTTACTGAATTATTTTAAAACTTACTTGGAAGGGTGAGCAATCCGTTATCTTCTTTCAGCTGCTCATAAGTATTTTTCACAAAAGGAATTGTGCCATACACTTTCAGATTAACATTCTTATCAACTAGATTCGAAGTTCCAGCACATTCATTTACGGTCTCAACTTCTTTCTTGAGTCTTTTTGCTGGTGAGGTCTCTAAGATTTCTTCACGTCTTTCTTGTGGCCTTCCTGGTTTATCGGGAAGAGAGAATTTTCCATCTGAATTTTCAAAATAATTTCTTAAATCTTAGAAACACCAAACCGTTCTCCATATTAGTCAATGGGAAGGAAGACAAACGGAACGTGAAGGTATCGTTGGGATTTGCAAACTGATTTCCAAAGGAAATAGCAAGTTCAATAAGTAGAGCACGTGAACTAGGGTGCTAGGCCAGGTTTCTATATCTCACGGATATAATAGTCTGTATTTTCATTTTTTGCTGTATTGAGTCCGCTAGACTTTTTTCACGTTTTAATTCAATTCTTTCACTTTTTGCACTAAAAATGCAGCATTTTTCAGGTTTTCAGACGTCGCAATGAACGAAAAAAGTGTCCCATCCATAAGAATTGTGAAAAATTATATTTTCTATCTTATGAGCGAAAAAACGAGAGTTTTGGTCAGAAATTGACTTTTTTGATACAGAAAAACCAATTTTCAGAAAATATGTATAACTTTGGCTCTTTATTCTTTTGCCCGTTGCCAACGAGAATTTTCGGGCTCTCGACCAAATTTTCATAAAGCCAAACGCAAGATCAATTTTTTTTGTAAAATTGATATAGATATCAGTGCGCACGGGACCAAACCCTGCCATCCCTCTCAAAATCCTTAAATACTCTTCATTATAGTCACTGCTATTGCCTCCATTTAAACAAAAAATCTCCTCAATAAAATACTTTCACATGTCAAAAAACGACAACAAAAAATTTCAGATCGGGCGGGAATGAACTCACCAGTCTATGCGTAGGAGTCATCTGTGTAGACCACTACATCTAAACCGCTGGATCGCGCGGTCGGCCTCTGTTGAGGAGGTTTATAGGGTTGGTGAACCCAAACCAACTCAAGAAGTGAAAGGTACGGATACTTAGAAGGCAAGACAAAGAGGAATAGATTAAACGGTTTATTATAGTTACACTTAAGATGATAGATACCTTTGTTGGAGGTTTTGGAATGACGACTACCGATGGACGTGGTACTAGAAGAGCGAGACGAAGCCATGGCAGGTAGACGAAGCAGCTGGGATGCTGTTGGAGCGAATAACTGATAGATACTGATTAGATGTTTCTCGAGAGCTTCCGTTGACTTTGCAACGTAGTAGAGGTCGTCCCGGTGAGGAGATGTAGTGCATGTCACTCGGTCAGTGGGTAAGGTAATTCATCAATCTTTGAGGGTAACGATAAGTTTACCGAAGTAATCTTTTTACTTATACGTGAAGGTGTCTTCGAGTAAGACTGACCCAGTTGGGGAAATATAGATGGAAGCTTATTTCCACGACAGCCTCCCTCGAGAGTGCAATTAGTGCTAAAAATGTCATCGTCTCCGGAAGACGCATAAAAAAGGGAAGCTCGGGCATCAACTAACAGTAAGTCAATATTCGGGTTTTTAGTTGTTTTACCATTTTTCTAAAATGAATGAGTCTTTAAAATGCTTTTTCTTACTGATATTAGAAAGAACGGACCGCAGAAAGTGAGGTGAGCAACCAGAAATTAGTGGGTCGCCTAAGGACCGTATTCCCATTATTTATAGATGTTCGGAAACACCTGGGATGCGGATCCGTAAGGAGTCTCCTTTTTCGTACCAATATGGTCCGTGCGCGATTGCCTGGAGGAGAGGTAACAGATTGCGAACGACCTGTTTACACACATTGCGAACAACCCCACGCAAAAAGTGTTCGAAGAAGAACCTTAGACTTCGGTAATTTAACCATTTATTGAAAGAACTTTTAAAAATTCAAAGAAATATAGAAGTATAAAAGTGTTACGGGGCTATTCAAGTCCAAAAAAAAAGTTTTTCACTATAAATTAGGGAAAATGAGGAAGCAGTAGGCGTCTTTTTTTAAACAAGAGGGGACGGTACATGATTGTGCAGGGAAAAAAGGCAAGTAAAAAAATTTTCGAGGTTATTACTGTTATTAAATTTTTTCCGAAGTAATAAACAAATGCGTTATTTAAAAAATAGACTCGAATCGTGGTCAGTCTACAACAAGTGGAAATACAGTCGTCAACAAATAAATATGCAGGCGAAATCTGTTGATTGTTATGAGTAATAATTAATCAAAGTTGAATGTGCGTTTAGATAATTGGGCTATCATTTTTCCATCTGGATTGTTCGGCTGGATATGAAACCATCCAATTTTGTTGTTCTCCATTGTCACAGTTGCAATGGACTGATCCGGACGAGTGAGATGATATCCTGTTTTAAGAACAGCTCCTAATACGGTGTTTATTTCTATTTCAAATCGATATGCTCGGATTTTGTTATCCCTGGAAAACAACTGCGTTAAATTCCACTCATATGTATTTATATTTCTTCTTACCTCATAAGGACGTTTCTATAGTGATCCTCTCTATTAATCTCAATATACGAATCAGAAATATAGGCATCTATATTCAACTCTTCACGAAATTCTATCATCAAATCCTTCCAAGTTGGATTCCACCCATTTCTCCATTTCACCACTAAATTCTTGAAATCTGAGTTAGTGAAATTTGATCTACTAAGGTAAACAGATTCAGATTCGAATTCCAGAAGTTGCTTATAAGTTATCCAATTTGCGTATTTGCATTTGATGCAGCTTGGAATGTTTCGAAGAAGCTTAAAATCGAACACGAAATCCGTAATCGGTTGAAACAATAATTTAATTTTTTCAGTTGCGTTTTGCCGTTGCAGAAATGAAATTATGGCATCCTTAGATTGATTTAATTCCTCATTATTTATCAATTCGACATGTTTCATCGAATTCACATCGGTACAGTAGGCATCCATTATTTTATTGATTGTTCCGTTCTCAAAACAATTATATTCGAGACTAAGACTCGTGGGTAACACATTGAATACATTGGAAAGATAAGTGGTCCACTGGTTGATAGTGGGGACAAGATTTCCAGAGTAGTATAGTTTCAAAGTGTATTGAGGTACAGAGGGGAGTTGGCTGAAATAATTCGATAATATTTTTATAATCTGTGAGGATCCGTCCCCTCGGCAATCGAGGAATGACGTCATGACGAAACAGCGTAATAATTTGGGAGAAAATTTGGCTCTATTCCAGTTTAGATGTCCTTTGAAAACTTGAACGTCCCAAAAAACACTTAGACGTCCTTTCGGATCCCAAATATGTTCAAAAATGTTTAAACGTCCCAAAAAACATTTAGACATCCCAAAAAACGTTAAGACGTCCCATTAAATATTGAGACGTCCCTTGAAGTCCGAAAATTTGGTTTTAAATAATTAGACGTCCCAAAAAACAAGTCATTGAAAGTGTTCAAGGGACGTCTGAATATTTTTTGGGACGTTCGAATGTTTTTTGGTACGTCTAAACATTTTATGGGACGTTTAAACGTTTTTTGGGTCGTCTAAACTTTTGAAAGGACGTTTAAAAAACATTAGAGTTTCAAAGGACGTTTAAGTGTTTTAAGGGACGTTTGAGTTTTTAAAGGACATCTAAACTGGAATAAAGCCGAAAATTTGATTTAAAAATTATTTTTCGATTATCAAGCTGTTTTTTTCTTTTTTCAGCAAAATTATTAACAATCTTTAACATTTGTTAAAAATTGATGATAAAAAAGTTAAATAACATTCAAATTTCCGTCCCGAAATATTACGGTAGCACTCGTTTCAGCTGTGTCGAGTGACGACATTTCCTTGGTGCGATACCATCATGAATTGACGGAATCTGGACCAGAACCTCTTTTTTGTACAAATTTCAATTATAAAACTTACTGTGGCCATAATCTAACACGATTGATTTTGTTTTCCATTATTGTCCAACTAGAAAAATAAATACCGGCGAACTCAAATAAACCATCGCCAATTTCTAAGCCAATTTTTTCGTTTTTCAATAACTCAAATTTGACCGAAAATTTCTCGGAAATTTTTTTGAACGTCAAGATTATCTCATTTTTTAAAGAGAAGATCACTTTGAATTTCACTATTTGATTCCTCATTCTTTCAATATTTCGGAATCTTTTACAAATTGAGTTGGACGATTTGCTGCAGAGAGATAGAGAGATGCTGAAATATAGAAACATCCCATTAAAAAATTGAAAACGAATGTTCAAAAAACAGTGAAACTTACAGTTCAATTGGATGCATTAACTCTAAAACCACATTCAATACAACATTCGGAAAGCAGTAAAGTTTTAGTCTAGACATTTTGCTGGGGGCAATTCAAAAATTGTTATACATTGAATCTCATAAAAATCAATGTCCACAAACAAAGGTCCTGCAACGAAAAGTGAAGGGTACTGTGGGAAAACTGGCATGACAGCCGGCTGAGAGCAGACTGCATAAGGCTTCAGAAGAGAGTGTCTACATATAATGTTGACATAGAAAATATTACTATATTTAAATCAGAAGCACACAAGTTTATAAAGGTCTAATACATTCGGTTAAAATAACATTGAAACCTAGTCGTCAAAATAATTTAGTATCTCTATCTTGAGCGTTTGAATAATTTTTCTGTCAAGTTTCATTTATGTGGCTACTATGGTTAGCTTGGATTTCATGAGTCCGGAAAAATATCCGCCACCCTGTAAGAAACGTGATAAATTCAATTTCATACTCTAGGCGCATGATCGATGTTTCAGAGATGTTTCAGCGAAGCCGCATAACATGGTTTCAAGTTTTTTAGCCATACCCATGCATTTTGGGTAAAAATATTTTATTTTGAGCAAAATTTGAAAGTTTACATGACGAGTTGTTGTTCCTTGAATTCTGAGGAATAGTAAAAAATTTGACATTTCTGGGAAAAATTCAAAAGATTTCAAAAATTTCGTTCAAAAATTAGTTTTGAAAAATTTTTGAATATCAAACCCAGGGCTGACGGGCCGGGCCAAGAAATATTCCAATTTCGGCCTGGCCCGGCACGTGATAAGTTTGTTATTCTGGATCGTCTAAATTGGTAATAGAATGTTGAAAAATTGGTATGAACCCCATTACAACTCCTAATGTCTCTGATTTTTCCTGCTCAGCCATCCCTTCAGCATCCTTTATCACTGTCCTCCATGATTCTGATTTGTTTGCTCCGTGGTAATTGAGAATTCCTTACGAAAACTTCCGCATTGCTGTGATTTCTCACCCCATTCTGTTAATTTTCTTCTTATCAAGAAATGCGCCACCTCCCTTGCCCTTCCCCTCACTCCTGTTCGCTATAATTCAGTTTGAATGATTCAACTCAGGAAAATTATCAAAAATGAAATAAAATTTATTTTTTCGAAGATTTTTTTATGGTATGATCAAAAACTGTCAGCACTGGGTAATAGCCATGAACCTCACGAAAGTGCGCTCCGTTGATGCCGGAACGCGACGCGGCGGACGGCACTGGGAGCTTTGAGAAATCTACTTTTTTCCACTGAAAACGTAATAGAAAATATTTGTTTTGAAGAAAAAGGTCAAAATCAACTAGGATAACATTCTCCTGTTTCAGAAAACACAATTTTTAATATAGAATTAAAAAAATGCGACAAAGGCAGAGCATTTTTAAGAGATTTCAGACAAGGAAAATTGTGAGAATACTCACAACTGGTAACGTTTGCAACGAAAAACTTTTGAGCAACAACAATTTTTTATTGAAAAGGAGAAAAATCACAGCAAAATTAGAAAAATAATGAAAAAATTACACTGCATTTCGAAGAAGCGTTGTTGCGGTGAAATCGAGCCGAAGATTCACAATTTCAGCTGCTTTCAAGACGTAGAAGTGGAAATCTGAAAGTTTTTTCATGAATCTACGGGAAAACTATCTAAACGAAAAAAATACGTGGAAAAAATAACCTGTTCGCCATAACCTGTTCGCAATGTTCGCCTTGACTTGTACGTTGATTTCGACCATTTTTCGCTGCATTCGTTGACTGAAAATAGGTTTTTTTCGGTTCTGTAATAGTATTTCGAACGAAAAACAAAGAAAATGTACGAAAATCTGGTTTAAAACGACAAAAAATTAAGAAGATTAAGCTTTTTCGAAGAAAAACGAGCTTCGCGGCTCATCATTTCAAAGGAGCCGCGCCGCGCACGCAACGCATCTCTCTCGGTGTCGATTTACGAGAGGAATTTGAGGTTCATCGCTGTTACCCCGTGTGTCAGGACTGAAATGAAATAACATGGCAAAATAAACAAACTAAAACTAGCAAAACCATTGTTTTGGAAAATCAAAAATGATTTACTGAGAGTGCTCGAAAATTAAAATTGAAGGTTTTATCATACTTCCCGAAAAAGTCGTTCTTTGGGTTCGTCGATACCAGTAGGGGCAACATGGTTCCAATACCAAACTTTACGTAGATTCCAAATTTTAAATAAAAAAATGTTTTCTTTTCGGGTCACCGCCGAGATAAAAACGATTTTAAGGAATACCCCCAAAAACATCATGAACTTTGAACATTCTCACAATGAAAGTGTTGAGCTGGAATTTTCTTCCGAACACAAAAAATGCTCAAAATAGTGTCTCCAACGATTTCCTGTTGAGATTTCATAGCTAACTATTTCAGTAAACTTTTTTGAGAAATATCGATTTTTTATTTTTCTACGTAGGTGACGGACCTGGCCAAAAAGTACCCCAATTTGTTGAAAACACTTTATGCTATTTTTATTAAAATGATTGACAAATCGGATTTAGTAAACTTTTTTCGTGTGCCCATAGTCAGCTGTTCGATGCTCGATTGAGTCATAGAGTGCGTCAAACACATACAGTGAGTTGTTGGGAATCGGCTGTCATCATAGTTTTCCCACAACCCATGAACATTTTCGTTGCGAGACCACTATTTGCCTTCATTTGATTGCTATCGATCCCTTACCCCTGGTGCCCCCTTTCATCGATATTTTCTTAAGTGCAACAGGGATGGCCGTTGATTCAAAGTTTAACGTTTTCAATCTTCCAAAAGTTGCACTGCATGTAGTTTTACGCTTGATGCATCCTATTGAATTGTAAGTTTATTTATAATTAAAGCAAGAGAGAGTCAAATTGACGACTTACCATTTTCAGTACCGCTCAAAAGTATATTAAGTTTTGCCTTTTTCAGTTGAAAATGCCCAACTTTGAGAGGGTGTCATAGTGAAACTAACTGGCCCACAAAATAACACAGTTAGTTTTACTATGAGAAAATAAGGACCGAACAAACCAAAAATAGAACTCCATTTTTGTAGTGGACAACTTTTTTTGTACGGACAGCCCAAGGGAGTTACATATCGACGAAGTAGTTTCTCCCTCAAGTCGACTCATTTCAGCGCAAAATAGTGCAATTTTTGAGCTGTCCCCTTAAAATGACCATAATTCTCTAGGGAGTTTTTGTACAAAAACGTTGCCAATTACAAATCGGAGCTCTACTTTTGATTTGTACGATCCATAAAAAGTCTACTTGATGGGTTAATCAGTATTTAAAAAACATTTAATTTGAGCCCGGCCCGCCCCGGCCCGGTCCGTGACAAGTTTGATAATTTTCTATTTTTTTCTAAAACTTTGGCGTTTTAAAATGTTAATAATTCTCTGTTTTTCCTATCTTTGTCCACGGTTTTCTCGAAAACCAGGCCTCGAGGGCAAAAGCTGAATATACACTTGGAATTAGCGTTTTCTCAGCTTTCCAACGATATAAGTCACGTCCCATAACTCCCAACTGACTCCATGCCCTTTCCTAGTTAGACTGAGAGACGTTCAAAAAGTTCTTTCAAAATTTGAATTCGCGCCGAACATGCGAAATGCGTCAACAAAAAACGCCAAGTACGCAAACCAAAACACTCTAAAAGCGTGAAATTTTACACTATTCTATTCCAGAATTGCTTTATCCCTGTGCAGTATACAATCAAATTGGAAATGCAAAAGTTTCACTCGGAGTTTGAAAAAACGAATCGAAACATACAAAGTTTCGTTTTCATGGAATAGTAACTTACGATTGAAGTTTAAGAGTTCTTCAGAAACTTTTGATGTTGTATTTAAAGGAGGACTGAAGTCATATTTTTTTATTTCAGATTCTGATACTTCAGAAAATTCTGAACAACTTTCATCATTGGAGCATATGCTAAAAATCGCCCTAAATGCCCTAAATTCACGTTTTCCCGGCTCAAAAGGAGCCTAGATGGAAGAGTTTTCCCACGCGAATTTTTGCCCCCGTGTAGTCCTCTCGGACAAAATTATTTCTTTTTATTTCTCGATTTTTCGTTTTCTTGCTTTTTTCAACAAGTTTTCGTGTTTTTTTAAATTTATATCGTAAAAAAGAAGGAAAAACACGAAAACTTGTTGAAAAAAGCAAGAAAACGAAAAATCGAGAAATAAAAAGAAATAATTTTGTCCGAGAGGACTACACGGGGGCAAAAATTCGCGTGGGAAAACTCTTCCATCTAGGCTCCTTTTGAGCCGGGAAAACGTGAATTTAGGGCATTTAGAGCGATTTTTAGCATATGCTCCAATGATGAAAGTTGTTCAGAATTTTTTGAAGTATCAGAATCTGAAATAAAAAAATATGACTTCAGTCCTCCTTTAAGATGATGGATTTGATGAAAGAAGAGCGGCCAATTGTGTTGGATGGTCTGTTCAAGTTAGATGGACTATATTTTTCAAGTTGGGTACCGCGGGAAGAAAATCTTCTATATAACAGATTGTGGCCCGAGTAAGTTATATATTTCGTGTATTCAAAGTAAAATCCAAAAAAGCGAGATGGTCTGGCAAATTTGCAAATCTGGTCTGTTCCATGATAACATTTTTGTATCGTAATTTCAGGGTTTGCGCGAGTTCCTTAATATAACAAAAATTGTTTGAAACTTCAAGTGTCAGCCCGTTCCGGTCCGATTTTAATTCATGACCTCAAGTATCATATTTAGTTGTAATTCTATACGAATAACCTTTCCTATTCTTTCAGTGATCCAAGAACTATACCTCAATACTCGTTGAGAATATATTATTTCAATGATGTCGTCTCTTCACTCAAAACAATGTCATTTTATTTGTCGAACCTGTTCGGTATGCCACCAACGGCTCTCTTCTTTCCTTGTCGTTTTTATGAAACAGATGACATCAAGAAAATTATGGATATCTATTGCACTAAGGAGACTAACATTAATTCTCTAGAATTGAGTAATTACCCGAGAAATGCAACAACTGATGATGATGAGATTCTCACTTTAATTTTGAAACAGCAAAATGCCACATCAAATTTGCATTTATTATTCAAACCTACTTTGAATTTCACATTCGATTTCAACACTCTTCGGAATACACCGAAACATCTAGAAATCGAGTATTCTGCGTGGGTAACTTGGGAACAATTACTGTCACTTGAATCTGAAACTGCTTGTCTACTGAAATCAAACTTCCCGAGCTCAGATTTCAAAACTTTAATTGAGTTGTGGAGAGATGGTTGGACACCGAAATGGAAGAGTTTGATGGTAGAGTTTAAGACGAGCTTGGATATCGATTCTTATGTTTCCGATGAGTTCAAGGAGATCGAATCGGGCAAAGAAAGACAAAAGAGCATTTTTTTGAGGTGAGTTAGATGTTTTTTACTAGGGAAGACCTCCGGGTGACCATGGAGTTATAGGGCTTGGCATATATCATGGAAATCTGAAAAAACGCTGATTCCAAATATACATATTCAGGTTTTTGCCCCCGAAACCTTGTATTCGAGAAAACATAATCAACGTTCCAAAGAATGACAACTTATTACCATACTTGAAAACCGGGCCGGCGCGTAACTCTCCTCAAACTCAATATTATGGGTTGAAAAATATACCAAGACGTAGATCTCGACGAGTGCTATGTCTGTGACCTACTACGGACCGGATGGCTAATCGGTAATGTGCCGCGGGCCGGGCTAGAATGGCTTTTTTGACCATTTTCGCATTTTTGGCACTTTTTCCCGGTCCGCGGCACATTAACAAATAACCATCCGGCCCGTAGTAGGTCAAAGACATAGAACTCGTCGAGATCTACATTTTGGTATATTTTTCAGCTCATAATATTGAGTTCGACGCGAGTTACAAGCCGACCCGTGTCGGCCCGTTTCGGCCCGGTCTGCAGGTACCCTTCTGACACGCGAAAATTTTTTGCAATTTCTTGCAATTTTGCTAAAAATGTAGCATTTCTCTGTTTTTGCCGAACTTTGACCTCTTTTTCTCGAATACCAGTCCTCGAGGGCAAAGACTGAATGGATATTTGAAATCAGCGAAATTTCAGCTTTCCAATCATATAAGTCACGTTCCAAAACTCCACGGTCACTCGTAGGCCTTCCTTAGGCTTTTAATAAACCTGACAAATTCTTTCCGTTTCAGAAATAGTTCAATCCAGGCGTACCGATTCACAACAAGAATCATCACAGCAAGAAACGTTGTCGACAAGACTGGTTATCATCTCACACGATCGGATCAAACAATTGCTACAGTTACAATGGAAAATGAGAAAATCGGATGGTTTCATATTCAATCGAACGATCCAAATGCGGAAATGCTCATCCCAGTTACTAAACCGGAACTTTTATTTTTCAACTGAAATAGAAATGACCGAAAAGTTTATGCATGCAGTCTATCGTAATAATTATAAAATATATTGTCTCCCTGCTTTTTCGAACTGTAAAGAAAATTATGGAAAAATCTTGTAATAAAAAAGTTTGTTCACATCTAAAAATATGAATACCTTCCCCAGATTTCACTGTCCAGGGAAATATGATCAAAAAAGTGACAAAAATTTATGAATTTCCACCCTCCTCCATGGTAAAGTGTGACTGACTTGAAGAAAATCAAAAATATTTCTGAATTGAGTTGTTCAGGGCCAAAATAAGAGACAAGTCTACCCATGTTTCAGTGAGTTACAGAGACCTCATAGATTAGCTTCCAGCTTTTTTTTAGTCAAAAGTTTGAACTCTTGCAACTTTCCGGATTATGATTCAAAATCTTACAAGGGAAGTCTTTGGAGACGCCACTTTCAAACGACCTATAAATTTGGTCATAGGCACTTTTGACTACGGGGAATCCATTTCTGCTGTCAAAACCTGCGAAATGACTCTGCGAGCCAAGTTATGAGCTCTCAAACTTTTCACATGGTTAAGCGTTTTCACATGAATTCAAGGCTGTCGCACGGCCGGCCGCGGCCCTCGGCCTTTAGGGCCGCCGAGGCCGCGGATTAACCAAATGGGCTGAATTTTTGTATATCGACTAATCTTTTGGTCCTCTACAAGGCCGCCTTTGACAGCCTTGCATGAATTTCCAGATCGGCGGTATATACCAGAGTTGCATGGAAGTGAAATTTTCTTATCCGGAAGTCGGAAGTTAATTTCCTTATCTGGAAATCGGAAGTCGGAAGTGGGAAGCGATTTTCCTTCTTTCCCAGAATACCGTTCGTTTTTCGTTGCAAGACTCACCGTTGTTGCCCCTATTGGATGTCTCGTTGCACCTAGCTCGCCCCAAAATCAATATTCCGTTATTATTAATCTGTATTCCATCCAATGACGACAAATCATGCATTTAAAATCTTCCATCTCCCGAATGTTGCATTGAAAGCCGTTTTAAGTTCCATGAACCCAGTTGAATTGTAAGTTTAATTCATTTGCGTATAGTCATTTATTTGATTTCAGCGTCGCCCTATCCCTCTGCACTAAAAAGACCAATTTAATATGTAAAAACCACCGGAAAACCAAAAAACTAAAAGAACACATCAAAAATTTCCAAGTATCGTTTTCATGGGAAAATGATTTGAAGTTACAGTTCAAAACTGCTTCCAATTATTTTGATTTTAAAGTAATAATACAAAAATTTCACAACGAAAACCATCAAAAAACATCAGAGAACCTTTTTTCCCTTGATGGATTATATTTTTACAATTGGATTCCACTAGTTTGGAATAACCCTTACAGCAAATTGTGGGCGGAGTAAGTTTTGTTTTTTTTGTCAAAAAATTGAGTTTTAAGCGACCCCACTTTTGTACGTGAATACTCAATTTTGATTTACTATGCCGGAGATGACGTCGTGCATTCTTTCAACACAATTACCACCTATCTATCAGACCTTTTTGATGTTCAACCATCGTTTTTGAGCTTGAATTATAAGTATTTGCAAGATGATATCATTTCGAAGATTATGGATAATTACTGTAACGTACACAACTTTGAATTAAAGGACGACGTCAACAAGGATTACAAAATTGTAAACTATAATGATCAAATTATAGTTTCAATTCTTAAACAGCAAGATTCCACGTTGCAACTGAAATTGTTATTCAACCCACCGCCTGAATTCACTTTCGACTTCAATAGTTTACGGAACACGCCTGTAGTAATTGAAATTGAACACTCCCACTGGATAACTTGGAACCAACTTCTAGAAATAAAATCCGAAAACGTGTACCTGTGCAGATCAAACTTTTCAAACTTGGATTTGAAGAATTTAGTTCAAATATGGAAAAACGGATGGACTCCGAAGTGGAAGTGGCTGATGGTGCAGTTTAAGGAGGATTTGGATGTGGATACCCTAATTTCCGAAAGGTTCATGAACATTGATTTGAAAGACTGTCAAACAAGTTTTATTTTGAAGTAAGTAATCACATAATATAATACTTTATAAAAAAAATTTTCAGGGATATTTCAACTCACGCGTATAAATTCAGAGCAGAATTTCACACTTTTCAAGGAGTCACTACAAAAACTGGATATCATCTAACTCGTCCAGATCACTCAATTGCAACTGTTACAGTGGAAAACAATAGAATTGGTTGGTTCTATATGCAATCGAACGAGCCGAATGAGAAACTGATAACTAGAGTAACCAAGCATGCATTTTATTAGAAACCAGCTCAGCCGAGTGGCCCAAAGCAGCAATTGCTGCCCAGTGAACGCGAATTTGGCTTTGGCCTCTCTTTTTTTCGTTTTTCCGGCTGGTGTTTCCCAATAGTGCTCGCAACTGTAACTTGATAATTTGTTTTTTTAAAATAAACAAGCACGTTATTACTTAGTCATCTATTTGGGGACGATCCAGATGGGTGTTTCGAGTGAAGATTCATTTTATTGAAAGTTTTACCCTGATTCCAAAACTTCGTTTAGTTTTTGCAACGTGGACATGTTTCTAGAGTTTTCTTTGGCAGTTTCACAGTTTGTATAAAATTTAATGCATGCTTCCAACTAATTCTATTTGAAGGTACATATGGATTCCTAGTTTTGTGGTTCATAATTTTGGTATGGAATTTTAATTACGGTTATGTTTTCACACAAAAGGTTGTAAGCAAGATTTGTCAAAAATTGATTAGACCAGGGTGGAATCGAACCACCATCTACAAGTTGAGTCTCTGCAGCACTACCATCCTTCTACCGGTGTGCTCGAAATTCGACTCTCTCCTGCATGAACCTTATAGAGCATATCAAACTTCCTGCATCAGTGACAATAGTCCAGGACGGCGCTCGATTGGTTACTCAAAATACTCTTAATAAATGTAAATAGAGTAAATTGTTCTTTTAGACAGTATTTTTTCATTTTCATTTTTGCACAAAATGTCACAAAATATTACAATATGTCAGTTGCACTGTAATTTGAATATTGAGTTGCTTAAATGCGTTGCGTCGGTAGTTGACGCCATGGTGAAAAACTGTCGGGAGACAGAAATGTTGTGTGTTGAAAAGATGGTGAATGCTGGTCCAGAAGATGAGTGAGCAGTTGTGAGCTGGTACGAGCAGATTTGACCTGAAAATAGAATGATTGGCTCATTAAAAAATAGCACTAAGAAGCCAAGTCTTAGGAGACGCCACGACCTATAAATTTGGCTATAGGTATTTTCGACTACGTGGAATCCATTTCTGCAGTCAACAACTGCTAAATATCTATGAGAGCCGCGTTCTGAGCTCTCAAACTTTTCATATGATGAACCCAGTTCACATGGAATTAGAAATCGGCTGCAAACACGCCACCGCGCGGTATTATTTGTGTTCCCCAATAATTTACCTGTGCTCGTACGTAGGAAAGATGAGAAAATCTTGCGTATATTACTTGTCGATTTGGAATCCCATGTGAAATGGCTTCACCATATGAAAAGTTTGAGAGCTCATAACTCGGCTAGCAGAGACATTTAGCAGGTTTTGACTGCAGAAATGGATTACCTATAACCAAATTTATAGTTCGTTTGAAAGCGGCATCTCCAAAGACTTTCCTTGTAAGATATCGGTAGAAAGTCTTGGCAAAAAATTTTCCTAACAAGTCAGGTTGCTAAAAATCTGAAAAAATGCTCTCAAAATTGAATCAATTAAGGTCGAAAGTGTGTTCGGTTACGCAAAAAGTGAACTCCGCATCCGGTTTAGTTGATTGAATATAAATCCAGCCAATTCTATTATTCTCGACAGTTATAGTTGCTATCGCTTTGTCCAACCGAGCGATGTGATATCCGAGTTTAACCACATCTCCTTTTGTTGTTTTTATATTGTTGCAGAAGCGATAGATTTTTATTAATGAATCCCTGAAAAATCATGACTAAATATGTATTATTATAAATTTCAACAAAAAAACCCACTTTTCAATATAACTTCTTCTATGATTTTCTTCTGAACCAATTGTCATTGACTGACCAGAAACCAACGAATCGGCATCCAAGTTCTCCTTGAATTCCACCATCAAATGTTTCCACTTCGGAGTCCAACCAGCTCTCCATTTCTCTACTAAATTCTTGAAATCCAAGTTCAAAAAGTTTGATCTACATAGGTAAACGGTTTCAGATTGAAATTCCAAAAGTTGCTTAAAAGTTATCCAATTAGAGTGCTTAATTTCCATGCATTTGGGAACAATTCTGAGACGGTTGAAATCAAAATTGAAACTTTTCAATGGATAAAATAACATTCTCAACTCAGAATCTGCATTTTGTTGTTCCAGAATTGGGATCAAAAACTGCTCATAATTATCCACTATTGTACCCAGATACCATGAAAAAGAATGTAATTCAAAGCGGTTAATCGGTGTGTTCTCTGCATCACAATAAGTGTCCATTATTGTTTCGATCATATCCCCTTTCAAATACCAATAATTGAGACTGAGAGTTGTGGGTTGAACATTAAAAAGATTGGACAGGTAGGCACACCAAGATTGTAATGAAGAAAGATATTCCAAGTTGGAATTATACAGTGTTAGAGAATATAATGGTATAGTTTTGGGATCGCTGAAATACGAATTATTTATAGTATCGCCATTTGATTTTAAACTTTTTTTCTAAAAACTTGAGTAACTTATTTCCTTTAGTTATCATATATCCATACCTGTAAACCTGGTCGTCGCGTAACTCTCCTCAAACACAATATTATGAGCTCAAAATATACCAAAATGTAGACCTCGACGAGTTCTATGTTTGTGACCTACTACGGGCAGGATGGTTATTTGTTAATGTGCCGCGGGCCGGGCTAGAATGGCAGTTTTGGCACTTTTTCCCGGTCCGCGACATATTAACAAATAGCCTTTCGGGCCGTGGTAGGTCACAGACATAGAACTTGCCAAGATCTACATTTTGGTATATTTTTCAGCTTATAATATTGAGTTAGAAGCTAGTTATGCGGCGGCCCGTATCGACCCGTTCGGGCCCGGTTTACAAGTCTGGTTATACCTATAATTTGGAAAAACTCATGTTTTTTACCCAACATTAAAAAACGTACTCTTGCTGCCATCTATCGTGTTTAAGATTGTAGTTCCATGGAATCCAACTAGGAATGTACAAACCTTCGTCATACACAAAAGCGTCTTTCAATTTTAACTTGGCTTTCTCTCTTATCAATTCTTCGATTTCAAATTCTACTTCAAACATATCAGAAGGGGTTCTAAATCGTAATTTTATCACGTTATCCCATGAAAATAACAATTTGAATGTTTCAACTTGTTTCTTCATTTTAGAAGTGTTCCGGAAACTTTTGCATTTCCAGTAGCATGATTTACTGCAGAACGATAGAGCAATTCTGTAATTTTAAGCATTGAAACTCAAAAACATAAACAAAAAATTGAAACATTTGTCAATATAACTTACAGTTCAATCGGGTTCATCATGTATAAAACTGCATTTAATGCTATACTCGGAAGTTTGAAAATTCTTAATCCAAGATTCGTTGACATTTGGTTACTAGATGAAGAGTTGAGTTGTATCCAAGAATAGTTGTTAATAGTTTCTAAATATTGATTGGGTATGCAAGAAGGAAGATCCGATAGGTCTCGCAGGGAAGGTACTCTGGGAAAATATAAAAAGGAATTTTGGGGGATTACACACTGTGGTTTCCCAGAGCAATGCCGTTTGCCTAGACACTCTAGATTAACAAAAAGGGCAGTTTGTCCCAAATCGATAATCTCCTTATTCCTGCCCTTACAATACTTGTCAACCGGGCCGACGCGTAACTCTCGTCAAAATGAATATTATGAGCTGAAAAATATACTAAAATGTAGATCTTGGCGAGCTCTATGTCCTTGACCTACTACGGGCCGGATGGCTATTCGTTAATGTACCGCGGGCCGGCAATAAGTGCCAAAAAACGCGAAAATAGCCAAAAAGGCATTCTAGCCCGGCCCGCGGCATATTGACGAATAGACATCCGGCCCGTAGTAGGACACGGACATAGAACTCGTCGAGATCTACATTTTGGTACATTTTTCAGACCATAAAACTTATTTTGACGCGAGTTACGAGCCGGCCCGTGTCGGCCCGTTTCGGCCCGGTCGACAAGTATGGCCCTTACATTCTAATTCCCACAAAATCTCTATTTCTTTTCAGGCATTCCTCAATTCAATGTGTTTCTGGAACATCGGGTCCCCCACTCCCAGCTATCCATGCATTTTTTGTGTAAGTTTGAATAAAAGTATTTATTGATTTCCTCCATTCAGATCATCAAATCGATACTATTCCCTCCGAAAAAGAAGAAGCCATTCCCACTACTCCATCTTCCATTCGTCGCATTGCACAATGTGATAAAAATGATGAATCCACATGAATTGTGAGTGAGACTAGTACCCATTTGCCAGTGGCTGACCGCTATCTCAAAGTTCTGCCCGGGAACGCGGAGTGGGTCTCGACGCGCCGTAAATAAAAATTCCGCACAAAACCCACACCTCGTCGCCGGGTCGAATTTTGAGCAAGCGGCGAGCCTCTAGGAAACGTGGCCGGCCGAGATAGGGCCGCGGCCGGCCGGGGCTTTTTCTTGAAAATCTCAAACCGTCGCAGTCGGCCCAAAAAAGAACTGGCACCAGCGGGGGTGGAACCCTGGTTGTCAAATTGTTACCAAAAAGTCAAAAGTATATCAAGTTATGTATAGAAAACCGCGGCTGTTTGAAGATTTCAAGAAAAAGCTGCGGCCGGCCGCAATTTCTGACAGCTTTGGCAGTTCTGGAAGATTCTATACACAGAGTCTAGAAACGCCATTGATCGGGCGCGCACCTAAACAAGATTCTTAATTGTTACGATAGGTCTTCGGACCTTTGCGAATTCTTGGGCTCGGGTGTACCAAATTAAAAAAAATTATCAGAAATGTGTACAATTTTCAGAGCAAAACTGTCCATTTGTTCATACCGATTGGAACTACATCTTCGATCGTATAAACGAAAGATCGACCGTATTCATATCCACTTGAGTAACACGTTCTATCTACTCGAAATGTTCTATTTAGAAAACCGTTTTGGTGTCTGGTTCGAAGAAGAGGACGAAAATAAGAATTTACCGAGGCCAATGAATACTGTAACAAGATTGCGGCAGTTTAGTGGAAGGTAATGGTGGATGTCCGATATACAGTACCGCTCAAAAACTAGTAAAATTTTGTTTTCTGGTCATATTTTCTTAAATCTGTAGACCAACCCGACCAATTCGAAAAAAATTATGACCAAAAAACCAAAAGTTAACAACTTTTTGAGCGATACTGTTTTATTGGTTTCAAAACGTCTCGTTCTCGGAGTTTCCCCTTTTTCCGATTCTAAACATTTTGCAAAATCCTTCTGTGATCCGAGTTATGAGCCGTCAATTTCTCTCTATAATTATTTTTTGCGTTTCAGCTTTGAGGCGGAACACGATTGTCTTCTCATCTTATTTCAACCGTTCCCGCCTTCTCTGTGTTTCGACGTCTCTCATCTCCTACTTTCTCTATATTCTTGCCCTCTTATCGATTGGGCTTTTTACCTGAATCAGCTGGAAATTGAGACCGTCCGTCGATACTTGGATATAATCCTTCAGGGGAGATGCGAACAGATCACATTCTTTCGAAGCGAGATGAGTTGTGAGTTTTTGACAGAGTTGATGGACAAGATACCATTGGATAAGAAATTGAAAATCGATTCCGGTATTCCGGCGGATTTCAGACATCCTAATGTGAGTTTTTTGTTCTGCAAGCACGTAACTCGCTTCAAACTGAGTTTCACGAGCTGAAAAGTATACCAAATTGTAGATCTCAACGAGTTCTATGCCTGTGCTCTACTACGGACAGGATGGCTAATCGGTAATATGCCGCCTGTGCTAAAATCTGGTCAACTACAAAAATGCAGTTCTGGATTTGGTCCATACGGACGTTTAGTTCTCTCTACAGCTTGGAAGACCCCGATTTTCCAAAATTCAATACTTTAAGGCCCTTTAGCTAAGCAAGCTGTATAATTTATGCACACTTTCTACGTTGCCGCTCCTAATCAAACCACCCGGATCTGCTTTTCGACCATTTTTTGGTCACTTGATCGTAGTTTGAGTTAAAAACGCGAAAATGATCAAAAAAAAACCATTCTAGCCCGGCCCGCGACACATCACCAAATAGCCATCCGGCCCGTAATAGGTTAGACACCACAAGTATGCTCCCAACTCTCTTGTTTCTTTCAGGCTCTCAAATTCTACGGTTCGCAATATAAAAACGGGCGGTGGATTACACTGGATGACCTGAAAACGATTCGAAATGTCTTGTATGTCTACTTAGATTCCACTATTTTCAATTGTCACGATATCAATCAATTCCTTCACTATTGGATTAACTGTGACGAAAAGATGTTCGTTCAAATGAATTTACAGTTGGATGATAGCGTGGAAATTGATGAAGATGCTGTGAAAGACGGCTTGATCACCGTGCAACCCAAACAACTGGAAGAACCCGATGAAGTTCTGTGCTTATATTTGTAAGTTGGGGGGCGTCTAGGAAATTCGGACATTCCATTTGATTTTCAAACTTATTTCAGAAAAATGAAGAACCCGAATAATGAACAATGTGATATGTGTTGTTTGACAATACTCAAGGATCATAATGCCAGATTCGATTCTTGGAAATCTGATGAAACTTCAATAAAATCCGAAGTACTTGAATTACTAGAGAAGAAAAAGAATCTGGAATTGGAAAATGAAGATTCGGAGACTTCGGAAACGAGGAAACAGGAGATCGCAGAGGAAATAGAGCAGTTGATACTTCTTGCATTTGAGAAGAACGAGAATTATTATGTTTTTGAAGTCTAGCTTTCTTTCAGAAAACACTTAATATTGTTAATCATTATCAATATCCCCATGTTTTAATATTTTCGAAAACTCAATTAGAGTTGTTTCATCATTTCACGAGACACCCTTTTTTTATTGCTCCCAAAATAAAAACAATTTAAAACTGTACATTTTGATGATAATAAACTAACTAGAGAAGGATCCCGGAGGTTACATGTCAAGACATTTATCACTAGAACCGAAATTTTGCATTGATTTCAAATCTGTATTCTGTATTTTTCAGAACGATCTCCTGAAAAAAATTATACGTGTTTTTGTGGCCCCTCTGCGCAAAAATGGGATGTTGTTGCAATGTTTGTGTATTTCTAACATGCACTGTTTATGTTGGAACTTTCGAAAATTTTCGGACTCATTTTTTTGTTTGATGCATCATTTTTGAAAATTTAATGACTTGCACAAAATTTTTCTGAAAATAAGTTCTGAATACGAACTCATACGTACAACACAAAAAAAATTGAAGAGAAAACATGGAAAATGTTAGTTTTGTGAGTCTTTCGCACTGAGAAGCCACAAAAACCCGAATAACTTTTTTCACGACATCGTTTAGCAAAAACCAGATACAGATTTAAAATCAGGGAAAATTTCCGTTCTAGTGATACGGTACCAGCAAAAATGATATCATATTTTACCTTTTTCAGTTGGAAATGCACTCTCAAAGTTGGACAATTTCAATTGAAAACGGCCAAAGTTCGTATTGATTTTTGCACAGTAATGTATCTTTCTACCTGTAACTCTATCTCTACTCGGTATCCTTCCTCAGTAATTTTCTCTATTAACCGTCTTGCTTTTTTTGATGTTTCTATCTCATTCAGTTAAAAAAATTCCCCATTTTCAAAAAATTTTGCAAAGATCAAGAATGCAAGTTTTCCGTAGTATCTACCTTGTTTCCGTTTTCCACTCCGCCAACAGCCTAGAAAAGTAAACGTGTAGGTGTTTCCATCCACAATGCCTATCATAAAACTCAAAAGTTGCGGTATTGCAATCGGGACATAAAAAGCGTGCCCGATATATAAAACTGAAACCACTCCGACCCTTCCACATCATTCACAAAAATGAAACGGTGGATCATTTTTGCAGCTTTCTTGTTTTGCATCGTTCGGGCGGTTATTATAGATGACAATGGTGAGTTTCCTTTTTTCAGAAATCAAGCCACGCCCCCTTTTTCAGAATCCTGTGAATCCGAAGAGCACGAAGAGAAGCAAAAGATGAAGTGTCCGAAACACTACAAAGGCTACTACCGTGTTCCAAGCGCTGCCAACAATCAAACCAAGATGTGGTGTATTCGAGTGGTGATGGTTAATGTGTCGGTCTCGGAGCCCGCTGCTCAGCAAGCGTGTAATGGAGAGGGAGCTGTGCTTACGACGTTTTCAAGTTATGATGAGCAGAAGCATATCGTTAGTGAGTAGAGGGTTGGAAAATTACCGGGACAGACTAAAAATTGCGCGGGGATGGTTAAAATCGGTAGTTTTTAAGATCGCGTCTTGAACCTTGGTTAGGTTTTATGATCCTGAATTTATATAGACTTTATATTTCATAACAAGTGCTATAATTTTGTAGTTGACCATTCTTTCATAGGTCAAAGTTGGATTGGCAGAAGTGAAATAGCTTTGATAAAATAGGTTAAGTTTGAGACCCCGTCTTGAAGCCGGGATAGTTTTTACAATTTTAAATTTGTAAAAATTGTGTAAATAAAGCTCAGGGCTTCATTTTTGTAGTTGACAACTTTTTTCTACGGACGGTCCCTAGAGAGCTACAGTAGCCCAAAGTACTGTAGATTAAAGTCAGGAAAGTTTTGCTTACCTTTACCCTACCGTATCTCTCTGAGCGCGGCCCGAACAAAAAAGTTGTCAACTACAAAAATGGAGGTCTAGGGGTGATCTTTGCTTTAAATACAAATACAATACAATACAAAAAACTGTTCCTGGGGTACCGGTACCGTAAGACAATGGCAAAATCGATAAAGTGTTTAAACCTTACTTCAACCTACCGTATCTTGCAAAGAACCGCCTGTACAAAAGACTCCTTAATAGCGTTTGACATACTGTAAGTGTTCTGTATCTTAATTCTCAAAAAAAAAATTGAGTTACGACCGTTACGCAACCGCGCTGCACGGCCCAAACTTTTTAATTTTCTTCAACTTTCTTTCATTACCGATTTGCTTGGCATACTGTAGCCTGGCAAGTGTAAAGTTAACTACTGATAACTATTATTAAGAAGTTAAAATATAATTTTACCCAAAATAACCTTAAAAATTGGAAAAACAGGTTAAATTTGGAAAATGTGGGTTAAGACCAATTAAAATCAATTAAAAATGAAAAAAAGGCAAAAATTAACTTAAATCCCAGGGTAACCTGATTAGAACCGTCCCGGAATAAAACAGGTACATATTAGAACCGCCCGCATAAGAATTTGCTCCTGAATTCAAACGTTTCGGTTCTATACCGGGTGTTTTTTATTCGGACGGTTCTGATCCATTCTTTCCAGGACACGCTTCCAAATTCTTCCGTCGCAACAACATCACCCAAGGATCCATCTGGCTTGATGGTGTCCGAATCGAGGAGTGTCGTACCCTGAATGTCTCTAAGCAGATATCTGCTCCATGTAACGATAAAACAAGAGTATTCGATATCACTGATCCGAGGACCGATCCAAAGTACGCATGGACTCAATGGTATCGGACTGCACCGTCCTGGGCGTATTGGCCAATGAGGACCGAGGAGTATAGTAATTAGTGAGTTGTGGGAAGAGGGGACATCCGGACATGTATGAGAACAGACAGACAGACAGACAGACAGGTGTCTGGACATACAGATAGGTATACAGGTCTGCAGATAGGCATAACTAACATTTTCCTAGTTTTCACTGCTGACAAACTTATAGCCGGATCCTAAGATCTCAATTTTCAAAATCTGGACACCCGGACACACCGACAGACACCTTTACACACCCTCACAAATTTTCCAGCCCTACCCCAGACTCCATCACCGCTGACTGCATAAATATGTGGATCTACCCTGGAAACGATGACCGTAACGGACAGCTTCATGCTATGCAGTGAGTTTTTTGTTCTGGTGGCCTAGGATTCATGGCCTAACTTCCCAAAATTCTAATTTTCAGCTGCGACATGGCCGTTCCACCGTATGACTTTGAGAAGGCGCTCAACACAAACTATGGATATGTATGCGGACGTCCGCCGGTTTTGAGCTTTTATTAAATTATTGATAACTGTATTTTTGATTTTTATCTGCGGAGAATATTTATCGTGAAGAATAAAAGTTCTGGAATTGTTATTCTTATTTTATGTCATTTAAAGTTACAGGTTGCGTCCGTTAGTTCAATAATTACATGGTGCTACCCACAGAAATCTGGACTTTTTCTTTTTTCAGCATTAAAAAGGCTCAATTTAAAATTTCACGGTATTTCAACCTGAAATTTAAAAATTTGCAGCTTTAGAAGCTTGCCACGGCCTCATTTTTGTACTTGACCATCGTATTGTACTGACTCTTCATTAAAAATTATAACAGAGCAAACTTGCACTGGTCAAAACTCCATATTTTAAGATTATTCACTTTTGAGGTACCGTTTCTCTTTATGGACAGTTGTTACAAAAATGTGGTCAACTACAAAAATAGAGGTCTAGACTTTAACTAATTATATACAAAATTTCCGGTTGCTAAAGTCAATATCGGTGTTGTGACGCTTTCTCAAAAATTAAATTGATGAAAAATCAAAGAAATGTGGTGAAAATAAATTTTTATTTCAATTTAAAATCTGATAATTCTTTTTATGTTTCTGGTTGTTCAAATCGTCCGATGATGTCTGCAAACAGCAAAAGCACAAAATTTCAAATGCATTTCGTAAAAAAGTTTCTGCCCTGATGATTTTGATCTAAAAAACTTTTAAATACCAAAAAAGAACCAAAAACACGATACACTGCGCCTCCCAAGATATTACTTATGTTTTAGCAGTGCAAATTCTTACTGTAGCTTGAACGCGCATAGAAAACAAATTTCATACAGTATACAAAAATTACTCAAGACCTTTGGTTACACTAACATGTAAAAATTGGAGTTTATAAGTTACATAAGATTTCACTTTTTCCGAATTATTCCCTATAATTTTTCAAATATTCTGAAATTTCCCTTCAAATCATGGATACTCTTCAAAAAACGGTCATCTGGATATTTGGAAAGACATCCAGACATACAGGGACAGACTGAAACTTCTGGATAAAAAGCGTTCGGTTTATACAGTACCGCTCAAAAGTATATTAAGTTTTGCCTTTTTCAGTTGAAAATGCCCAACTTTGAGAGTGTGTCATGGTAATACTAACTGTTCCACAAAATAAATTTTTATGGATCGAACAGACCAACAATAGAACTCCAGTTTTGTAGTTGACAAATGTTTTGTACGGACACTCCCTAGCAAGTTACATATCGACAAAGTAATTTCTTCCACAAATTGACCATTTTCAGTGCAAATTAATGCGATTTTTAAGCTGTCGTCTTAAAATTACCATAACTCTCTAGGGAGTGTCCGTACAAAAAAATTGTCAACTACAAAAATGAAGCTCTATTTTTGATCTGTACGATCCAATAAAAATCTACTCGATGGGACAATTAGTATTACCATGACACACTCTCAAAGTTGCACCTTTCAACTGAAAAAAAAAAACTAAACTAAATATATGTACTTTTGAGCGGTACTGTAATCAAAATTTTGCAATGCCAGATAGAATTCTAATTTTGAAACATCTGGTTTCAAAATGTCTCGGTTTTCAAACGTCCCGGAACCGATTTTTCTAATTTTGTGCCCACTCATTTCCCTCCTATCCATTACCTTTCCATTTCCTCCTAATTTTCCATCCTTCCGCCCTTTCAATTATCTCTGCTTCTTCTTCTCCATAGTCTCAGCTCGATCAAAATAAAAACCCGCGAAAAGAAAGAAGTATCCCGACACCCCGCAATCTGTTCAACTGGTAGGTCCCCCCGTATTCTCTGCGTCTCCTCGATTCCCATTCTCTCTCTCAAAAGTCCCACCGTCTGTCACCAGCTCATACATTAGCGGACTCCTAAAACGGGCGGCTCCTCTCTCCATCCTCAAGTGCGGTAAGATGTTCTAACCGACCAATTTATGTATCCGACCTCATTAACCACCCCCCTTCCTTATGCCACTTGTCTATTGTGTCAGTTTTCGGTAAGAGACGGACGGTCCCCCCATCTCTTCAGATTCTTTTTGAGGTGTCAAGAATCCTGGGGTGGCGGTCCTGACTAATGACATCAAAGGACACTGATTTACCGGATGTATGTTGTATGCTAACAGTAACCATTTTTTAGCGAGATGTTCCCGACACAGGAATCACGCTGTGATGGGCGACACTGCGGCGCCGTTTTGTAACTAACAGGGGTGTATTTGTATATTTGTATTCAGTTTTCACACCTTCTTGGTCGGGTGAGTGGAGAGGAGGAGAGAGAATTGTAGTCCACGTGGAGAAGAGAGAAAGCGAGTCTGGGAATCTGTGTGAAGTATGTAATGTCCAGACATCCATGAACTATAGAAATTGAAATCTGAAAATGAAAATAGTTAAAAACATACAAGAAACAAATACAACGAAAAGTTTTTTCAAAACATTTTTTTCCAAAATTTTCCAATTTTCCACAGCCCGTTACAACTCCAATTTTAACAATAGTAACCTAAAATTTTGTTTCTAATTACCTCATAGATAGGTCTCCATTTTTGTAGTGGACAACTTTTTTGTACAAACCGTACCTAGGGAGATACAGTACCCCATATGTTGAACATGTGAGAATTTCGAACAATGCAAGTTTGCTCCACCGTAACTTCGCAGGGTGTACCGGTACAAAAAAGTGGTCAACTACAAAAATGGAGATTCAGGTGGGATCTGTACAAAAAATGTATAATTGGGTATGTGGGGCGCCAGACACGTCTTCAATATTTGCAGGTTTTCAATTTTTCAGTGAAAAAATGAAAAAATGTCAAAGGTTTCGGACTTTTAAGGAGCTGAATGTAACAAAAATTCGGAATATCATAAAATTTGAATTGAATCTTATTTAAATTGTCTCAAAAACATGCTCATTTCAAAAAAAAATTATAATTGTACTGTTTTCAAAATATAAAATTCGTTTCAAAAATATGCTTTAAAAAAAATTGTAAATTTCTGAAACAGTAGGTAATTGTGAAACTTGGGGCATTCTAGCTTTTTACATTGATTACTGACTTCATAAATTCAAATTTATGCGGACATCCGGATACACAGACACACAGACGCAAAACAAGGCAACTTGGTGAAATACAAAAATACAAAAACAATCTTTTATATTTTTGAAAATTTCTGAAACTTTAGGTATTTCTGAAACTTAGTGAACTCTATAGCTTGATATTAATTAGTGAATTCATAAATTCGAAAATATGAGGACACAAAACAAGACCAAATGGTAAAATACAAAAATTCGTGCTCACCAGGCTCAAAATAATCCAGAAGCTTCGAAAATAATTTTTTTTGTTAATTTTCAAAAAATCTCAGTTTCAAATGTATATAAGCCTAAGCTATAATTTATTCGTTAGCTTATAACACTGGTTGATTCAAAATTATGCGGACATCCGGACAGACAGACACAAAAAAGGCAAAAATTAAATGGTAGTAGTAAAGTACAAAACCTTGTGCTCACCAGGCTCAAAATATTCCAAAAACTTAAAATTTTTCTTTAGAATTTTCAAAAATTCTCAGTTTCAAATGTATATATGCAACATACACCCCTATACTCCAGTCTATATATTTCCATCTCCTCCCCAATGATACTGCTTCCTGCCGCGTTTTCTCTCAACCCCTACTCATTCATTGTCCAACTTCCGGTAAACATTTCTCATGTCTTTCCAAACCCTCAGATAAATTACTTATATTATTTTCAGCCCCACCGCCATGGCACATCCCATGAATTAGTCCAGTCATCTCATTTTTATCCCGTCTCCGAATTTCAATCTTCTTGACTAATTGATGTCTCAAGACAATCGTGTAATTGGTTTGTCTTGTCCCCCCACCTTGGCGCGCACGCAATTGAATGGTACGATAAGCATTTAGTGGTGGTGGTGAGTTGACAGGTGTGTGATGAAAAATGACTGGTGTATTTAGTGTTTATTGGGACGAATAAGGGGGGGGGGCTGTGCTAAGAAATATGAGGATACGTAATTGGTGAAGCGGAAGTCGAGTAGTGACAATGTAGGTGATGGGGTACTGTAGTTGCAATGGGGTACTGTAGTAAGACGGTAAGTCCAAAGATATGTACGTCACTGTTATCGTAACTGTGGGTACTGTAGTTAGTCCATATACTGTAGACTCAAGATATGTAACTTCCGAATAGTTATGTCACGACCCACCTTTTAGCACAGGAAATGTTGTGGGAATGGTAAATAAATACAGTAACCCAGAATCTTATTTACTAGACTTTGGGAGCCTTTTTAAAGCATTTAGCGCGTTTTTTCTCAAATTTTTGTTCTTAAACCTACAATTGGGACGTTTCGAAACTGGGTTTTACATTTCAGAACCAAAATTTTCGAGACCGGGTTTCAAGGCGTCCAGTCTATACAGTCTCATTTTCCAAAAATCTTATTTCGCGAAAAAAAGACTTCTGGAATTTTGCAAACGGAGACACAGACAGACGTTCAGACAAAAAATTGAGTTGAATTTGTAAAGATTGTGGACATCTGGACTTCCGGACACACAGACAGACACCAGGTTGAATTGAAATTCATTAAATCGAAGTTTTTTCAAATCTTCTTAAATTTTACCTTCAAATCTTGGATACTCTTCAAAAAAAGGACATCAGGACATCTGGACAGACATCCGGACAAACATGAGCACAGACCGAAACTTCTGGATGAAAAGCACACTCAAATAGTTGCATTTCAGATGGAAAATTCCAAAATTTTTATAAAAAAGTGGAAAAGTAAAAAAGTGAACAAACTGCACACCCTTTTGAAATCTGAAAATCTGAAAATTCAGACATCCAGACACACAGACACACACCCTGAATCATTATCATCCCTAACCGGAACCTCTCTATGATTCATTCCCCAACCCTAACCCCCAGAATCCTTCATCCACGTCACCCCATTTCCTGCCAAAACACATCAATTTTTTCTCCATTTTTTTCCAGCAGCCTCACATGATTCCATCTCCATCGTCCTCCTCTCCTACCAAACAGCTTCTTTTCCAACCAATGAGCCCCCCACGAGTCTCCGCCTTCCTCTCCCCCCCCTTCTCCAACACAGAGGCTCCGCCCCCTCACAGCTCCTCGCCTGCCTAACGGGAAGCGCGACGAATCAGATACAGGAAAAGGAAGCGGATGCGAATGCAAGTCGTCTCGTCAGCCACGCTTCCACCGCCGGGCGCCGATCTTGTCGTCGTTGGCGGAAGATCAGTAGCAACGGATGAGGATGTGATCAAGTATTCGACGATTCAATCCGTCAAACAGGAGCAGCAATCCAATACGGCGCTTCCGCAGACGCCCTACAATTTTGCATTTTTCGTAAGTCCTCATTAACATAATCTAGAAGGGTCTCTAATTTTCTTATTTTTTGTAGCATGGCATGCCCAATGACTTCCCACCGACAAATCGTATGGTCTACAACGATCAGATCATGCAGCAACAACAGCAACAACAACAAAAAAATGAGAATGGTAAGTCTAAGGGCTTATTAATTTAGGCCGCGCTTCTGGGGAATGTTTCTTGAGTCACACTGTCAGATTTCCTTAGGTTTCTTATGCATAAAACACGTTACCCTTCTAAATTTGGTGTCTCTTAGGTCACTATCCAGAGTTCCTAGGTATCCTCTTAACAATCTAGGTCCTTAACCTTGCTGAACCTTAAACTTGAGACCTGAGCTATCAGCTAGGATATGAAACACGTTTTTGAACTAAAAATTTGGATTTCTAAGCCATCACCTGAAAACTTAGGTCATTAATACTTAGACCCTTTTTTTTTGGTGTCTTTTAAGTCACTATCCTGAGTTTCTAGGTAATCCTCCTAAATATCAAGGTCATGTTCTTTATTACCGATTCATTACTTCCTTAACCTTGCTGACCCTCAAATTTGTGACCATACGCTATCAGCTAGCTTATGGAGAACGGTTTTTGAAGTCCTCTTAAAAATTTAGGTCATCATTACTCATTTTTGTCCGGATTTCCTCAGCCTTGTGTTTCATAGCACTTAACCTCAATATCTAAATTTCTGGTGAATTCAAAAATACCTCTAATCGCTAGAGCTGATTCTTACGAGTATTTTGGTAAATTCAAATTTCAAAAAAGATCATTTTTAGCCGAGTTATGAGTTATACAGTCGTAAGACTCAAAACCGCTATTGAGTCCTGGAATAGCTTTATGGCCTAGGCTGGATCCCAAATTTTGGATTTCTAGGCCATCATTTCCTATTTTCTTTGTCTGACTTAACTTTAGACCACATGTCTCTAAGGACACCTTGACTTTGCCTTAATGAGACCAGAGTCACGTTTTTGATAGGCTTGGATTTCTAGGCCATTTCTGGGCCTGGAAAAACTCTGCTATTTCCTTTCTTTAGTTCTCCGCGCTACGAGTTCAGATTCCTAGGCCATCTTTTATATCCAGGGTACTTTCTCGTCAAAAAACTGTTCCAGTATCACCTTCCCTAACCCCCCTTACACGGGAAACTAACATTTTCCTACTCGGAAACTTTCTTCCCCCCTCTTCTCCCCCTTCCTTTTCCCCTTCCCTTTCCCCATCCTTCCCGTCATTCACTTTTTTTTGAATCGACGAAAAAAAATCAAATTTCTTTCCCCGTAAATTTCATCTCGTGCTGCTCCTCTCCTTTAACTTTTGTTATGGGGGGAAGGAGAAGACGATGGGGTAACCAAATTTCCTGCTGATTCCGCCGATGATTCTGAAGACGTCGGAGTAGGAGGCGACTCACTCTTCACTTCATTTTGTGTTTCTTGTGTGTGTCAAGTCTTAGGTTTGTATTGTCTTAGATTCCTTGTTTTATTTTCTAACTACCGTAACCCTACCTATTCCAGACCATTTCACCGGTATGAACCTTTCAACATCCGGCACTTCTGACTCTGCCACTTCAAAGGAACAGGTAAGGGTAATTGCAGGTTCCCCCCAATTCTAATGGATAGCACTTACAGAACCGCCGAAATCAATTCTATACGGAAAGCGGCGGGGGTAATAGCACTGGAAATGGAGCCGCCGCCTCGGCCGGAAGCAATGGATCGGGCTCGAGTAGTGGAGGGGCTAAAAGTGGTAAGTAGTAGCCAAAAGGCAAGGGGTGCTAAGATATTTCCTCAATTTTCAAAATATTTAGACGTCTTCAACATCTCAATGAACGCCTTCACCTCGAAGAACGATGATCAGATTCCTAATTTCAACATGTTGAGCTCGTATTATACAGGAGCATTGAAACTTAGCAATTCCACATCGTTTGCTAGTCCAGGTATGTATGGAGAGGGGACTAGCAATCAAAAATAAGAGATTTGGGCTCTTAGGCCATAAGACCATCTATTCGTACATTTTATCAATCAAAACAGCGATTTTGAGCCTTAAATTGGCTAAAAATCGTCCGTTTTAAAATTCAATTATACCAAAATACTCGTGAGAATCTGTACTAGCTATTAGAGGCATTTTTGAACTTACCAGAAAATTAGCTGTTAAGTTTAAGATCCATGAAGTATAGTCAAGTCTCAGATTTTGCGCCAAATGTTGAACTGAGGCCGGATTTGTACTAAGGACGGTTGATTAACGCAAAAATTTTGAAATTCTAGCTCTTAGTACCGCCCGTTAGGCTTATGACCTGTGTTAGCCTAAATTTTGTCAGACAAAGTTCAGGAATGCAAGCTCAAAGGGAATACAGCTCAAATATGATTTATTTTTTGGTAAGAATAAGATTTACCGTTTCTGAATGGTCTAAGCGGTCTTTCTGAGATTTTACCGTAAAACCTGTAATAGAGGCGCACCTAGCAGTGCCTGTTCGAAGCGGTATATCTCGGTTGCCAAAAGAAATATCAAAAAACTGCCAACTGACAAAATATAGCTTATTATTCATAAAATATTTCTTCAGTTGAAAACATTTTTCCATTTTTATGACTTCCGAGAGAGGATGCTCCAAACTCTTGCCAGCGTGTACGCTACTATTACAGGTTTTACGGTAACTTGGATTCAAAAAATCCTTAGTACTAAGTTCAGCACATATACTTGATAACCCACCTCCTCTTGTCAAAATATAATATCAAATGCCTGGAAAACCCCTCCGGACATTGAGCCTTCTTTCAATTTCCTGTTTTCACCCCCCGCCCACTACTGTAGTATCTGTCCCAACTAGCTCAAAACCAAAACAATCAAGACAAGGCGCGCATGAATGCGGCCCTAACAAACTGCCCCCGTCTTCTTCTGTTTGTTCTTCGTCTTCTAACACAAAACTACCGTAGTTCTCTCTCTTCTAGACACTGCGGACTCATTCATCCATCAAAAACTCCGAAGAGAAAGAGCAAGAGCGATACTTTAATTGCGTCGCGTGTCGATAGAGAGAGGGGGTTGTGAATGTGCTCCATGAGCACATAGTTGGAGGGACTAAGGCTTTTGCCGACAGACAGCTTTTACTCCCCCCTCCTATTGTGTGTGTTATAAGCAGAGATTATTAGGTGGTTAAGATGAGGGGGAGGAGGGCAATTATGTTATGTAACATACTCGCCGAGAGCTGCTTGTCGGAACGATGTTCGGCGTTGAAGAGGGGGAGAAGGAGGAGATTACTGTATCTATTAAAAAGAGACGGGTGGAAATAGGGGCGAGGTGTGAAAAATCGGGGTCTTGGGGTACAGTATCCTTAGCAAATTGAATTTTTGAGTTTTCAGCTAATGGACAGAGTTGTCTGAAAATTACAGTTTCGGAGAATACACTTAATTTTGAAGGCGGATTCTAAATCCTCAAGTTTTCTGTTGGAATTCCAAAAATGTTCACCTACAGTTTTCCATAGAATGTATGTTAGGCTACAGTAATACAAATTAGTTCAAATTTTGTGTCAGCCTTCAAATAGTCCTAAATTTTATTATGCCAAAATTTTGACATCTCAGGAAAACCGGGCTTAAAGCTCACATTGCGAAACTTTGAGGTACATTTTTCAATTGTTTGTATCTCAACTTATAGTAACCCAAACTATTTTAAATGTGGTTTGAAAAAAAAAACACCCTAAATTTGGTTAAGAATAAATTTTGAACTTTTTAAAAGTCATACCGCTAGATTCTATGAATTTCAGAATTTTCAGGTTACTCGGGTTACTGTAGACAAAGTTACTGCAATTTGACTTTTCTCTCTATCATCTCAGCCAAATTTAACGGTATTTTTTTGAAATTTGACAAAAATTTAGTACATCTGCACTCTCGATCTTTTTTGTCATATTTTCCCCATAACCCAAAGTATTCCAATTTCCGGTGTCAAGGTATAACCGATTTCAGTAGCCAACCTATTCTCAAATAGAGCTCTTCCTGTTCTCATATTCAATCTCATCTTCTTCTTCGCAGCTTCCGGCTCACGGCGGCACACCTTCTGAGAAATAATTGCGAGCGAGAACAATTACCTTTGCGCGCGAAAATCTAGCGGTGTATGGAAGATGGATGATGATGTAACAAGACAGATGGGTGACTGTAAGAAGAAGAGGGGACATGAAATGAGTAAGTAAGAAGATAGTAAATCCGTCTTGGCAAACAAAGCGGCGTCTTCTGGTGTCATGGAGGAAAGAGGTGTCGGGTTTCAGAATCATCCCTCTGCCATCCATTTTGTGTTGTTTGCTTCGAAGAAGAAGAAGATTTTAGGGGTTAAGAACATCAGGAGGACTAAAAATATCATGAGATTGGACGGCTTAGACCTTTAGGCTTATACCGTCAGGCTTACTAAGGTAAGGCTTACTCAAGTTAGGCTTACAAAGTTCAAACTGAGGCCATTAGGCTCAAACCGTTAAGCTTGTTAAGTTTAGGTTTAATAGGGTCCGGCTCAGACCGTTAGGCTATTACACTCCATAAAAGCCGCTTCCCGCCAAAAATGTTTCGTGCACCAAACCCATTTCGTCTTCTTAATTACCCTCCTTCTTCTATGGCGCCTCCCTCGTAAATAATCAATGAGTCTCTTCTCTAGTTGTCTTCGGCACACAGTGATTCCCCAATTCCCCCCCTGACATGACACAATTGCCTTCCTAGTTGGTTAGTTAACAAAAGGGGTCAAGATGTGTGGGAGGGAGTAGGAGTGATGAGCCAATTAAAACAAGATGCTCATGTTTTTGCTTCCTGTCAGGTGGCGGCTCCCTGCCGGGGGCAATGGAAGACAAGATGTCCTAAACAATTGAGCACTGATTTGAACGGGGGGAGAGACAAGACGAGACAAATTAAGGAAGGGGGGACGGGAGATTGACAAATGGGTTATGCGGGCATGAAATTGACGGCATGGAATTTAAATCAGGAAAAAAGTGGGGTAAGGGGACCATGACCTAGAAATTTGGGGGGTCGGAGTGTATAAAAATCTAGGGAATTAAAGGTCTTGAGATTCTCTATAAAGTGGAATAGTTCTGAAATAGAAAAATATGAAGCCTGGGATGTTAGAAGTCGTAAAATCTTAGGTTCTCTGACAGATCACGATTTTGATGAATTTTCAGGGGAGTTTTCAGTTTTAACAAGATTTTCAGTCTGATATAGATGAATTCTTGAATTAAAATTTGTATTTCCGGATAACTAGCGTCGTGATTATTCTGAATCTGTATTTAAATTATTTCTGCGGTTAAAACGGACCGATTTACATAGCTTTGAATTTCAGTTTTTTTTTAAACTTTTGTCCTAAACACTCTAAATTTAAAAGCTTTGTAACTCTTCTCAAATCAACCATCTAATAATGTTGAAAACAGATTCAGAATCCCCATGTCTTCAGCTTTCCAATCATATAGGTTTCCTTATAAAAATTATTCAGTAAAAGTTGTTACCATTGTTCTTTTCCCCTTAATTCCAGTTTTTTACAGAAAACTTCGATCAAATCCCAGAAACTCAACTTTCAACCCCTTGTATCTCACTTCATTTTTATCTGAGACAAAATTTGAGCCCAGATTCAGAATCCTCACGTCTTCAGCTTCTTAAACATGTGTGTCTGTTAAAAATGCATATCATTGAAAAGCTGAAGACGTGGGAATTCTGAATCTGTTTTCAAAATTAGCAAAAGGTGACAAAGAGCTGAGATACAAAGCTTCAAAGTTTAGGCATGAAACCTAGAGTCGCTTTCTTCAGCCTCTTGCATCCAATAGCTACAATACTCCTACCGTAACCCTACCGTACCCCCTTTTTCCAAAGTTACCATAACACCTGCTCCTCTACTCCACCTGCTCACACCCCCAGTTATTCTCCCTATTCATCTTATTCAGCTTCTCCCCCTCCTTATTCCACCAATTAAACACACTAAGAACAAAAACCCAATGAAGCAATTTGTCATCCAACACACACATACGTTTACCCAAGACTGTCTTATCCCCCTAAGCTAAGACCACCTGTGTGACATGTGTTCCGAGAAGAGGGGAAAATAAATATAATTGAGTTCTCTTGCATCACTGGGCATGGGGGTGTTCGCGCACTCCTACTTGGATAACTCGATTGACTTCGTGATGAGTTGCAATCAAAACATTGCGCAGCGCATAAGAATGGGATTTAGTTATCTCTCTAAACTTGACATTCCTTATTCCAGACCCCTACCAAATCCTGGGTCCAACCAGCAAGAACTTGGCTCACTCTGGCTCCGGACAAACCCAACTCTGGCAATTCCTTCTGGAACTTCTCTCCGACAAACGCTACTCGGAAGTCATCACTTGGGAGGGTACAAATGGAGAATTCAAGTTGGTCGACCCGGATGAGGTGGCTAGAAAATGGGGAGAACGGAAATCCAAGCCAAACATGAATTATGATAAAATGTCGAGAGCTCTTCGCTACTATTACGATAAGAATATAATGGCGAAGGTGCATGGAAAGAGATATGCGTACAAGTTTGATTTTCAAGGTAAATATCTGTGCCGGTTGGCTGAAAATTGCTGAAATTTTTTATGAATTTCAGGAATCGCTCAAGCCCTCCAACCACCCACTGCCACTCACCCACAAGACTATTTCAATTCACATGCCATGGGAAGGATCGCTCCGGATTTCTCGTCATGGACCAGTGCTAATTATAGATCTCTGAATATTGCAGCAGGCTTTAATGTGAGTTAGAGAGGTCCGGTGGCCGTGAAAATGTTCGGCCACCAAGAATTTTGAAAATTTCGGAAAATTGGATGATGACCTAACTTTGGGACTAGGCCACAGATGCGAAACTCGTCAAAACCACCCCGAAGACTAGTTTTTTTCAAAATTTGGATTTCTAGGCCACGAGTCGAAAACTCGGCCATGAACCAAATTTGACTTTTTCAGTGACTTTTAATTGTTTTTCATTCTAAACCATCAAAATCAGCCGTAAAGCACCTTTTTTGACCTCGGAGACTAGATTTTTTCAAATTTTGGATTTCTAGGCCACGTATTGAAAAACTCGGCCACGGATCATTTTGGGTGGTTCAGCCACAAAAATCGAAACTATTTTGATGGAAAACTAGTTTTCGTATGGGGCCTAACTTTCACACAAGCTGAAAAAGTTCGGTCACCTAATTTTTTTCTCAAAAAACTACATTTGCTACCAATTTTTAACAAAAAATGGTGGCCTAACTTTTGCATTGTCAGAAAAAGTAAGCACAGAGTATTTCTAAACATTTTTGTCGTTTTTTTTTGTCGTTTTTTAACCAATTTTTATATTTAAAACGTATTTTTCACTCATGATGACCGAACTTCTGCAAAAAAAATGGGCCACCATCGAATTCCAACATGCTTCACAATCAGAAAATCACAAATTCATCATGAAAATGGTTAAAAACTATTATCTTTCATCAAAAAGTATTCAAAAAAAGCCTTCAAACTCTTAGTAGCCGAACTTATTTAAGGGCTTCACACTATCTTCTATAAAAACTACGCTCTACCAAACTACCGTAACCCATTTTAATAACTTTCAGAACAGTAGCACAATCTTTAACCCTGCAGTCAATTACAGTGCATTTGGTGCAGCCGGCTCATCGAATAATCTCTCAGCCGCCCGAACTTTCCCCCTCTATCGATAATTTCTCATTCCATCCGGAACACATTGATCTCTCCTACCTTTTGCAGTGAACGGGATTTCTCTACAAATTTCTATTAATCTTTTTTTAATTAATTCTTGCTTTCTGATTTTTTTTCAATTATTTTTCTGATCTCCGCAGTTTTTTTTTTAAATCTAGTCGTCCGTATTGTACAGTCTCTACTTTGTTTTTGCACATACCTCATGATTAATGATTAGCAATCAAACTTTAAACTCTTGAAATGAAAACTTTTATTTTTAAAACTCTCTGATTGGTGGCCTAACTAAGGCTAAAAAGAGGAAGAAAGAAGAATGAACAAGGAATGGAACGGAAAAAAGAACTTGAATTTAATTAGCTAGAAATATGGAGAAGAGAAAGTGAGTGAGAGTGGAGAAGAACGGAATAAGAACGCATAAGAACTGCTTATGCCTCCTGAATATCTTTTCGAGGAGGTGTTTTGTTGGAACCTGAGGAATACACTTCCCTATACGTTTTTTTCTCACAGGAAAATGTTTTGCCTTTTTTAAAATACATGAAAATATAGTTTAAGAGTATGTGCTTCCCGTTGCAAGCCTAAATAACTGTGACGATTAAATATTTGAGAGAACGTGAGGCAGTTTTTGTGAGAGTTGAGTAAAACAAACCAAGATATTCCCTTTTGTAGTTGATAACATTTTTGTACGGACCTTAGCTAGGGAGTTACGGTAGTTCAAGGATAAGTGATGTTGAGTCGAAGGAGCAACCTTACTAGGAAAGGTCAGTGTGGAGTTATGAGACGTGACTTATATCATTGGAAAGCTGAAAAAACGCTGATTCCAAATATATATTCAGTTTTTGCTCTCTGTGAGGGATTGTAGAAAAATTGCAAATTATGTATATAGTAAGAGAACCATACATAAACTATGTTTTCATAAAAATTTAAATGACAAACTTGCAAAGTTTAAAGGTTTCCACTAAAGGCTAGGTAGGGATCAAGCTACTCTGAGTGTTTACTCACTGTATCTGACGGTATGAGAAAGTTGTCAGTTATGAAAATAAAGTACTACACGTGAATGATAATGTCACAAAACTTTAGAACTAAAAGGCAACGTGGGATAATGTTACAAGTTCTTAAAGTTGTTCTAATTTCTTTAAACTTTGGAATTATGTTAACATAAAGAATGCGACACATGCAGTTTTTAGTTGAAAATGTTCAACTTTGTGAGTGCGGCACGGCCTCCTTGATAGTCTCACAATATTGATTGTTTATGGAATATACAGATCACAAGTAGAGCTTCATTTTTGCATTTGACAACTTTTTTGTACGGGTACTCCCTAGAGAGTTACATATCGTCAAAGTAATTTCACCCTCAAATCGACCCATTTTAGTGTAAAATAGAGTGATTTTTGTGCTGTCCCCTTAAAAAGACCATAACTCTCTAGAGAGTGCCCGCACAAAAAAGTTGCCAACTACAAAAATGAAGCTCTACTTTTGATCTGTATGGTCCATTAAAAATCTACTTGATGGGACAATCAGTATTACCATGACAAACTTTCAAAGTTGGACCTTTACAACTGAAAAAAACCAAAACTTAATATACTTTTGAGCGGTACTGTGCATATGTACGTCCTTAGGAAGACCCCGTACAAAAATGGTTGTCAACTACAAAAATGTCTTTCAGTGTTTAATCTACACTAAAATTTAAAAAGTTTAACAATTTCTCGGACTTCTGCACCGTACATTTCTTATCAAAACCGAAACAGAATGATTTTAACAACAAAAAAATTTGCAATGTTCTGCCCTCTGACTAACCCATTCTTACGTCACCAATTTCCCTTTTCAGCGAACTTACATGATTCACACTTTTTCCATTATCTACTTTATAAATACAAGTTTATCTTATTCAATTTCCAAAAGTTGCTGTCAAAGATCCGCCTATCAAAGTAACCAATCTGACCATTCCCCCCTTCTTTTCAACATTTTCTTACACTTTGTAATTTCAGATTTAATCTGAAAACGACAAGGTCTATTTAAGTCTCTTCTAGTCTTTAAACTAGATCATTTCATTCCGTTCGGGTTATGACACCATATAGAGAAATCTAGAGAGAATCTGTTTCCATTTTCTTTTTTCTTCCTTCTTCCTCTATTATTTTGTCAAGTGTATCGGCCTTTCTTCTTCTGGAGGAGGGGAGTAGTACATCTAGTAATTGTGACGTTATACAGTCATTATTATATCCGAGAAACGAATGAACCGAGACGGATCTCTGTTTTTCTGATTCATTTGTCTTTGGTTTCTTTGTTCTAATGGCCTTCTAAATGTCATCAATTTTTTGAAGTTGGCAAAATTAACTTTAAAAAGTTTTCTGTTTCAAACTGTCCCGGTTTTACAAACGCTCCAGTTTCAAAACAGGTTGTTTGGAAAAGTCCGGGAGCCAAAATCTTGATTTTTGTTCTTTAGAAGGTCCTCTATTGATGAGAGCACCGGTTTGTCCGGATGTCTGTAAGTTTCGATATCTGTTTGTCTGTCCGTTTGTCCAGATGTCCGAAAAGTTATTCATTTCTCAAAACAATTACGTAGTATAAAACTAATGCGCTCCGACCAATTCAACATTTTCAAAAGTTTGTCTGTCTGTCTATTTGTCCGTTTGTCCAGATTTCCACATTTTACAAGAGTTTGTATGTTTTCCTGTTTGTCCAGATGCCCGCAATTTTTAGTACGTTGTGCGTCTTTCTATGTGTCCGTTTGTACAGATGTCCTTTTTTTCAAAAAAATTGTTTGCGCTTTTTGTCGGTCTGTGTGTCGGTTTGTACAGATGTCCGCGCATTTTCAACTAACAAATGCATTATACAGGACTAATTTACATCAAATATACTTTTTTTAATTTGTAGGTTTAAAAAAATTGGACTCAAAATTTTGATTTTAAAAAAACTATTTCGAATTTCGTCGATACAAACTCAATTAGTGAGCCATGCATCCACTTGCTTTAAATTTCTTGTCAGGTCTGTCAGTCTGTCTGCTTGTTTGTCTGTTTGTCTTTCTGTCTGTCTCTCCCGATGTCCAAATGTCCCTTATAAGTTCCAATACCATAACTCTCCTGTTTTTCTGTTTATCTGTCTGTTCATCCAAATGTCACGCCCTAATCCCGATCTTTAAATGTCACTATCCCCGATTTAACCAAGTCACAAATCATACCCTCTGACCCCCCCCCCCCCCTCCATTTTGCGACTTTTAAGATTACCGTAATCCTCTCTGTCCCCCCGTTCCCTTTTCCTTTCTTTCCTTACGAAACAATAACATAATGTCTTCTTCTTCTTCTTCTTCTCAAAAATCTCCTCTCCACAATCTTTTCTGGAATCTATCTTCTCAAAAATTCTCGTTCTCCTTCCTCCCCTTCCCCCATGCCATACAGGATTAGTGCCCCACCCAAAAACATACATATACATCGGCTATTGTCTCGGCTAATAAATTACGCGATAAAATACCTGCCCTCCTTTTTCTTAGATGTCTTCTATCCAGAAGCAGAAGCTTGAAGTGACAAAAGCGGGGCGGAGTGAAAGAGAGAAAGAAAGAATCTCTGCCCGTATCTTCACCGGTTATTCCTCCCCGCCGTAAATCCTTGAAAACGTTTTCTTTTTCACTCATGTTGCTATATGTCACTCACTTTTCTTTCCCTTCTACGGAATCTTTTACTGTCGCTTCTTGAATTTAGGGGGGTAATCGTATAGACGTATTACCTTTCACCCTTTCAGTTTCTTTGATAAAAAATTGAACCGCATTAGGGGTCAGTGGCATAAATAGCGTATATAAACGATGTGAGTAGCAAAGATTTACTGTAAGTTACGGCAGCAATTCTTACATTGGTTTTGAACCGTAACAACCCGACCACTAACGTATGTATAGTTTAACTTTTTTGAAATGGCTAACTGGGGAAGGTCACGGAGTTAGTCTGGGAGATATATAGCCTGTCATATATCATTGGAAAGGTGAGAAATTGCTGATTCCAAATATATATTCAGCTTTTGCCCTTGAGGCCTGGTTTTCAAGAAAAACGAGGTCATGTTTCATGTTAATCTCATCTTGATTTACAAACCTTTGGTGAAATCTGACTTCATTTAAAATCTTGTCTTATGTTACTCGAAATTTCTAAATTTTGATTAGCGAATAGTTAAAGTCTAGATCTCCATTTTTGTAGTTGACAACTTTTTGGTACGTGCGGTCCCTGGAGAGATATGGTCAAAATTGAGGTGGCAACATAACAGTACCTATCTTTGACCCACCGTACATATCCTCAATAGGGAAAGTCCGTACAAAAAAGTTGTCAACCACAAAAATGAAGATCTTGATTTTTTTCCTAGTGTCAGGACGCTGCCTAGAAGTTTCCTATCTCGACTTAAACTGACAAATTTTGAAAACTGACAAATTTTAAATATCCCCAACCGTCTCCCATTTTTTTTCACTAGCCACGGAATTTTTATGAGTATATAGCTCGTGTATGAACCTCCATTTTTGTAGTTGACAACTTTTTGGTACGGACCACCTTCTGGTTTAACAGTGCCTATCTTCAACCAACTGTATCTCTCCAGGAAAGGCTCCTACAAAAAAGTTGTCAACTACAAAAATATAAGTCTTGACTTCAGAAATTTACATAGTATCTTTTAAGACAGTAAAGCACATCTCGTTTCTCAAAAACCATAACTGAAAACTTCCAAAACCTAGTTTTCTCTCCTATACCCCATTCTACATAAGCTATCTGAGGTTATTCAAAGATCTTCTCAAAAAGTGTGACTTCCCAAATACCTTAAGCTTAGTACGGTAAAGTTTATGTCACAAAAATATGATCCGAATCTACATCCCCCGTTCCGAGAATCCCATGCATAATCGGTGGATTATGATTTGTACTTGGATTTTAAAAGTTTAAAAGTCGCATTAGGCTTTTGATATGAGACTTATATTTTTCGAAAACTTAGACCTGTAATTCAAAATTGTCAAATGCCACTGAGGGCTGAGATGTTCAGGCTACAAGCTTGCACTTTTTTTTTTCACTTTTTCGGAAAAGTCGATTTCAAATTTTTCTTACGGTATTTTTCGTCGTGGAATTCTACGTCGACCCATATACGAATGTCCCCAGATTCTGCTACTTTTTGGTCATTCTTCGGATTTCCCACTGATTCTTTTACCTTAAATTTGAAGCATTCAGTTTCCCAAAACCCCCAGAATCCCGCTGATTCTCCCATCACCTCTTCCATCATGCCAAATCACGGCTAACAGCTAAAACAGCATCCCCCCCTCACATTTCTGAAGCCATCAATCTCATTTACGTAACACGCATGACGAAATGAAAACTTTCTTCTTCTTCCCCCTTCTCTTCCCGCCAAAACCATCCATACCATCCAACAGGATTCTGTTTCCCAGAGACCCCTGTTGGGGTGAAGTTTTCGATTAGTTTCGTCTCTTTTTGTTCTTTTTCGAATTGTTTGCGTTTGGCAGGCAAATGAATAAAGTAAGGAAGAAAAAAACGGGAAGGATGCAAATGACCTTCGGGCAAGATTGAAATGAACGCGGTAGATAACTTGTAGATTTGGGAACACGATTAGATTTACCTCATTCTTTTAATACCTTTTTTCTTTTTCAAGTGGTGGCGTTTTTAAACTTTTGGACACGATGAGACCGGGTGGTCAAATAAGGTATTGACCACATATACAAGTGTTTTTTTTTCACTAAGATTGTTATTCAAAATTCAAAATTGAATATGGTTTAGTACTTGTTGTCGAGACAGTAGGTATGATCATTTCCTGTCATGAAAGTGTTATCTCAGACGGCACACATTAGGTAAATTGACTGTGTGTGTTCTCAAACTTTTCAAAAATATAAAGTTGACAGTGTCCGCGATTTTCAGTTTTGGTACTCATGAAAATTGGAAAATAGGTTCGGAACCATCACTTGTTCGGATTAATATTGAGGTTATAATCTTTGGGTCTTAAACTTATATATTGATATTCTTTTATGGATTTCAATGAGTTCTTTATAAGGATGTAAAAAAAGCGCAATGGGACGTCCCCGCATCATAAAATGGTCAATAATACACCAAATTTCATGAACCTTCATAAATCCTGTAAAAATGTGCGACTACCTTAGAATTCACTGTTTTAAGACACGTCAAGCCCTAATTATTCATAAAGAGTTCTATAAATGGAATCTTATCAGTAGAGCGCACATGGCATTAAAAAATTGTTCTCCCAATTATTTCATAATACTAATAGGGTATGTAGATTAAAACATGGTCTGTATTTTTGTAGTTGACAGTAGTGAAAACCTCAGTGCCAATCTTTGACCCTCCGTACCTCTCCGGTGAATGTCCGTGCAAAAAAAGTTGACAACTACAAAAATGGAGATCTAGTTTTAGTACTGGTGGCAACCATGACTGGTCCTCAGAGTATGTGTTCTACAGTCCGTTAGATAAATAATACAATTTCGGCCGTATTCAGTGGAAAACGTCTAACTTTGTTAAAACTAACTTTGTATAAACCATACAGATTGGGCAAGTGGGACTCCCTTAGATAACGGCCAAGTAATTTCTCCCCTCAAATCGGGCCATTTCAGTGCTGCCTGAAATGACTATAACTCTATAGGTACATAAATGTTATCAACTACAAAAATGGAGATATGATTTATAAGAAAAAATCACTTCGAGAGGCAATCCATCACACATTATTGGGCTTTTTCAACTAAAAATGCCAAAATTTTCTATTTTTTATGGTCCCATGACACCAAGCTTCATGGGCATGTATACTAAAACCTCATTTTTGTAGTTGACAATTTTTTTGTACAAGCCGTCCCGGGAACGGTATGGTGGGTTAAAGATAGGTACAGAGGTTTTCACTACACCAAATGTTTGTAACTTCCTGGAAATACCAAAAGGTACTGTACATACCTTTTCTCTAAATTAAAAAAAACATTTGCTTATCACTCCCAAGATTTTTGATTTTCCAACAATTCGCTCAAAAAACTTGTCATGATATCCGAGATCTCATGATCACCGTTATCCCCCCTTCTCTTCTTCTAACATCCGAAACTTTTCCTTTTTTCTCTTCTATTGCCAACCAATCCAACCCGAAACCTACACAAACTAACAAGCTAGTCACTCCTCCCCCACTCGGAAACTTGTCTCATACTATTCTTCTGCTTCTTTTCGGGATGCTTCTTCAACCACATTCCGGGGAGGGTCATCACAATTGTGGTCAGTATTCAAAGGGAAAAGGAACGGGATTTCCTTCGTCAAATGCTAACTACTAACTGATTTGCATTTTGACAAGTTGTTCCTCCCACTTCTCTAGGTATAGCTTTTTTCTTCTTTATCACAATTTATTTTCCTTGAAATGAAATCTAAAATAAATCTATATCATATCCCTTCTCTACTCAGAACCGGTCGCTTCTTGTCAACGGACTCGCTTTTTGTAGTTCTGACACTTTGAATGATTGAAATGATAAGGGGGAGAAGCTTTTTTGAAAAGTGATAAGGGCAGTGTTGTGGTGATTGAGATTATCAGAAATGAGACGAGGAAGCTTTTTTTTCTAGTTTTATAGATTTCGAAGGTTAGGAACTCTTTTTAGAAAATGTTTGAGAGTTTGTTGAAAACTGGGTAGTTTCGACCATTCTGAATGGTTACTAGTTTTCTTTAGTTTCCGAGAAGCTTGTACCATTGAAGAACTTAAGTGGTAAGAATTCTGATTCCGCTTTCAAATTTTGTCTAGAACGCAGATTAGTCCAGATATAAGTTATGTATACTTACAATTTACGTTATGTATACTTACAAAGGAAGTCAGGAAGGTTAAGCTTTTTCTCATGGAATTCCAAATCGACAAAGAGTATACGCAAGATATTCTCATTTTTGCAACGTAAGAGCACAGGTAAACCGCTGGCATACATACGGCCGATTCGAAATTCCATGTGAAAAAGCTTGACAAGTCTAAAAGCTCATAACTCGGCTCGCAGAGACATTTAGCAGGTTTTGACTACAGAAATGGACTCCCCGCGGTCGAAAATACCTATAAGCAAATTTGTAGGGCGTTTGAAAGTGGCGTCTCCAAAGACTTCCCTCGTTAGAGGTGGTCATGCTAAATTTAGAGTCTTTACTTTGTTAGCTATCTAGAGATTCGTCTGCTGGTGTGTCCGGATTTATTTTAGGATGTCTTGAAAAAAAAAATTAGAAAATTTTGAAAAATACCCTCCCTGTGACCGCGGACATTACCGTCTAACCACGCTTGAGGGGTCCAGACACACTAAAGAAGAAGACTGACTTTTTTTGACAGTGATAGTTGAAATTTTTATAGAATCATCTGTATTAAGGGAAAGGGATTCTGATTTCTGATTTGGGTTCAAATTTTGCTTGATGTTTAAGTTTCGATGTTTTGGAATTCTCAACTTTTGTGAGTTCAAGTATTAGTCACAATTTGAATTCGATTTCAGAATTTTCACGTCGTCAGCTTTAGATTGTTCTTACAATCAGTAACTACCTAAATTACCTTAATTTCAAGTTACCTTAATTTTTATGAATCTGATGAAAAATCACATATGTTCTCTAGATTTAAGTTTTTTTGGCTCAGATTTGGTAAATGCTAAAAAACATGAATATAAATATTCTTCTAGCTTTCTAATGTGCACAGACTTGTAAAAACTCAAAATTAGAACCTTTAATACCGTAACCTTATGAACATGTCCATCTACAACCTTAGCTGTTATATTTGTTGTTTTCTCTAAGGAATTTTCTTATATTTCATGCAAAAATCTCAATCAAGACATTTCTGTGACTATAATTACAGAATGACCTTCTCCTTCTCAAAAAAATAATTACCTTTCTCTCCCCCATTCCACTGTCCACTTTTAAATTAACTTTGCATTTCTTCCTGGCCCCCCTTCTCCCAATACGGAAATTCCTCGAAGCAAGTGATCATAGGTGTCTGAAAGGAAGGCAGTGTAACACCTAACCCCATTCAACTTAACTAACTTATAAACGACCTCCTGAAATTAACCAATTCTCGACAAAAGTTATGTACACCTTGTCTTCTGCTTCTTCTCCCCCTCCCCAAATAAGCCCCGCCTCTTTTGCCGAAATTCTCTTCTGCCACCACCACTATCAAGTCCTTCCCCTCTCCTCCTGTGTACCGCCCGTCTTCTTCATCGTCCTTTTTTGCAAATCATCACGGAAGTTGTCGAGAAGACATACACAGACGATATCAAGAAACCTGGGGAGGGCTGCTTGATAAAATCCAGTTCCGTCTTCTTCTCTTTTTTTTTAATCACTACTGATCCAATGATATCGTTTGTGTTGTCTCTTTCACTTATTTGTCCATCCACTGGCAAATCTCTATTTTTTCTCTGGATAGGCCTAATTTGATAGCATTATCTTTGAAACGTCATCTATTTTTCTTTTAAACTTGAATTTTTCAGCAAAACATGAAGAGGCTGCTCTTACTGGCAGTTGTGCTAGGTGTCGTCGCAGCTCAGGAGGAAGTCAAGTGAGTTTTTTTGCCGGCGGGGGTGTCTTGGGCGCGTTTGGATGGTTTCCCACCAACAAAGTGTTGGTAGCCTAGTTGTTTTCTTTAATGCCAATTTCTAGGCCATCGCAGATTCATAAGTGCTTTTTTTTGTCGTCTGGGGTGTCTTTGGCGCGTTTTTGTATGCTGAGAAGCTCATTACTACCAGATTGTGTAAAGTTTTGGTAGCCTAGTTTTTCTCTAATGATGATTTCTAGGCCACCACAGCTTTATAAGTTTTTTATTCAAAAAGGGCTTTAATTTTTCACGATCCTCATGAGACAGTACTTAGGCCTCCCGAAAGGGCCATAAATGTTTTCCGCTAACTGGCATGATCGTTTTTTTTTTCTCTAAGAGAATTTCACAGATTTTATCGCAGTTGTAGAATAGTGTTTGCTCTATAATTTCCAAAAATGAGAAATTTGTTAAATTCCGAACAGTGGCCTAGCTTTTCAACCAGAATCCAAAAATTAGGCTACAAGCTCATAACCTTAAAAAACTGGCCTAGGCCACCCCTAACAACCTCCAAATTTTCAGAACCATCGCCGAACGAGCCATCTCCGAACCAGGACAAGGAGGAGACGACAAATTCAAAATCTGTAAGTTCTTCTCCTCCTAGGCAGCAGTATGTTTCATTTCGTACACGCATGATTAGGTTTTTGCATTCATCTCTCTCTCTGTTCTTCTATTATGCAAAAGTCATTCAAAAAGTGCGTTCCCCCTTTCTTCTCTGCCTACCTGATTCTTATTCTTTTCATCTCTTTTTCACTTTTCCGCCGCCAGTTGGCTACAAGAGAAGTGTCTTTTCTTTGCCATTGCGGGGTGTATAATATAAAATGTTTATAGATGTCGGAACGATCGACGGAGTCCGCCGTGAAATTTTCAACGAGGTCGATGGAGGACAAATCGAAGTGGCTCCAGACAACACGCCTAACGTGCAGGACCCATTTGGAGCGTATGATGATAATAATGTAGTGTCGGCTGACAACGAGAAGCTTCTTTTCGTTCCAAAGCCATACCGTCCAGGAGGTGATAAGAAGGAACCGAAGAAGACCACTCAAGCGCCGACGACGACTCCAAGAACTACCAGGTATGGGATCTGGATATGATCGTGAACTTCTGGAATTTGAATTCCAGCGAAAATGAATATCTGAGATAGTTTTACATACAAAGAGCAATTAGGATAACCTGAGATCTCTATTTTTGTAGTTGATCGTTTTTTGTACTTCGACCTACCGTATCTCTACAGGGACCGCCCGTATAAAAAAGTTGTCAACTACAAAAATGGAGGTCTACACTTTTTCTATAAACCTATGTTAAAATTTCATAAATTTAAGAAACTCTTGGTGATTTGAGGGTGTCTTAACGGGAGATCCTTTAAATATCGGTGCTATCAACAGTTATGGAAACTAAGCCATATCCCCCTAGTAAGGGTCCGTACAAAAAAGTTGTCAACTACAAAAATGAAGACTATGACTGGTTTAGTATAAAAAATATATAATTTTACAATTAGACAACTAGTGGTATTTTGGTATACTGTGAAAATATGCCAATATTAAGAACGTGGGTTTAAGCATCCGTCATGGCAAAGTGTTTGGCTGGATTAGTTTTTATTATTAAAACTTTAAAATTTTAAATTTAATATCCGGAGAAGTACAGTGCACGCACATTTACTTAGCAGTTTGTTCTTATCTTCCCTTATTCCAGACCCCCTGCCACCACCATCAGAACCATCCCATTCGTCCAAACCACCCCAGCCACCCTTGCCACCCTCCCACCAGCGCCAGTCACGTAAGTTCCCTCTTCTTTTACATATCCCAACTCCCCATTTCCTATTTCCAGCACCCGCGCCCCATTCGTGCCATTCATTCCTCAGACGGTCGCCACCATCGCTCCTCAATTCATCCGTCCCCCGGCACCAACGGCGCCTCCACGTGTCATCGCTCCACAACAACCACGCCCAATTCAACCATTCCAACCACAACAACCCCAACCATTCCGTCCACAACCACAACCATTCCAACCGCAACCCTTCCAGCCGAGACCACAATTCACTCAAGCGCCATTCACTCAGGCTCCGTTCACTCAGGCTCCATTCACCCAGGCTCCATTCAGACCGCAACCATTTGCTACGTAAGTTGAGCACCTATCTTATCTCAGACTAAAAATTATTTGCAGACGTCCACCACCACCACCACCACAGCCACAACCACAACCAACCACCGCCGCTCCCAGATTCCCACCACAATCGGGACAGAGCCTTCGATCTGGTCAATGTCCATCGTCCATCTTCTACATCTCCACTCCAATCAGTGGTCCATCCCGTCTTACGTTCACTCATTTCGCCGTCGCTGTCACAGTTGACCAGTGCGCCAGAACTTGTCATGAATTCAATTGCGCTGTGAGTTTTTGGCACGGTGCCAACAGGCCTAATTTTACAAAAAACATTCAGATCGCCCATTACAACCCACTCAACGGACACTGCGAATTCAACCCATCTACCGCATTTGCTATTCGAAACGGACAGTGCCCTGCGTGGCCATCACTTCATTATAGAAACAATGTTGTTGCTAATGAGCCAGTGAGAATCTTCTGTGTCACATGCCAGAGACCAAGAAGACGTCCGGCTGGAAGACGGCCATTCAGAGGACAGGCTAGAAGAGGGCAACGTTTGGGAAGAAAGACGTGAGTTTGGAGAGAGTTGGGAGGAGATGAAGTAGAAATGAAAGTGATTTCAGACCAGTCCACATTCCAGCCACACCAGTAGAGACTAAAGCGGTAAGTATGAGATTCAGAATCCATGTGTTCATAAAAGCTCCAAGACATTTTAGTTCTTAAACTGACCCAACTGATAGTGATACATTTCAAAACCGGACATTTTGTAACGAATTCAAAAAACTCTATTGACTGGGACACATTTCCGAAAAATTATTACGTTTTCTGTCTGGCGTGAGCACATTGAACTGCCCGTTGTCCGTTTTCTTCACCGCAAATTCAGGACGTTTAAAAACCAACCATTTAGAAACCGAGTGATCTTACCTCACTCAAAACTAAGACAGTTCGAAACCAGGTCATTTCAGAACCAAAAAACCAGATACTTGGAGATTCGACATTTAAAAATCCTGTGTTTTCCGGTTTCAAAGTGTCCGGTTTTGAAATGACCACAATTTTGTTTCTATAGAAACTGGCTAGGAAAGGTCACCTTCAGTGTGGAGATATGGTATTATCTTATATCATTGAAAAGCTGTGAAAACGCTGATTCTAAATCTATCATTAGTTTTAGCCCTCAAGGTCTGATATTTCAGAAAAATTAGGTCAAAGTTTGGAAAAATAAAAAATTATCAACTTCTAAACACCATGTCAGAAAAGTAATAATTTGTCATTTTTCCGAATTTTTACCTTAATTTTCTCAAATACCAGGCTTCGGGGGCAAAAACTGAATATATATTTGGAATCAGCGTTTTCTGAGCTTTCCAATGATATAGACCATGTCCCATATCACCAAATTGACTAGGTGACCTTCTCTAGTGAAGCAGATAAAAAATTAGAACGTTTCGGAACCAAATGTTGTGATATTAAAAAAAAATTGAAAATCTTGAAAACGCGAGCTTTCCCAATTATCTCATTCATTCCAGACCGAGCCAAAACAACGTCAACTCCGCGCCACCGAGGTCGAAGCCCAAGTGGATTCCCAACCAACATCCGAACGTTCCTCCCAACTGAACCTGCTCAAACAACTCGAGGACTTGCAGTTGTGAATATGATCTCAGAAATAAAAGAAGAAGCGACAATGTGTGTTTAGTAACTCTTAAATTATTAGGAAACCCCCTCTCTCTCTGTCGTTGTCGTCTCCCTAATAAGAATTCTTTTAAAATCATTTTTTGAATATTTTATTATCGTTTCAATCGTGATAATAATTTCAATATCAAAAATTTCGTTTCCTGCTCAATTTTCTATATCACTCCCTTGCCTTCATATGTGCCCATTTTCTGAATGAATTTTCATTCCTCTTATCAAATTTCTAACCGTTTATCGATTGACTGCAAAAAATGTAAAGACCGGATAAAAAAATTAAAAAGTCGAAGCTTGTTTTCAGGGACTAAAAATTTCGTTCGACAAAAAGGCAAGTAAGCAAAAAATAGAGGAATAAGTTGTGTTGATAGATATGACCTAAAAATCCAGCAGAGGTTTTTAGGCCACGTTTAGAAAAGATGAGAAAAGATTAGAAAAGAAAAGGAACAAATTAATTACAACGGATTATGCATCATTTCGCGTCGAATTTCGCTGCCACGCGGTGGAATCGATCTGTCCAGAAGGCCGAGTTCGCAGATGCACCTGAAAACGTGATCTACTAACCGCAACGCAGCCGCGACGCAAACCGCGACGCCCTTACCTGTACTGATCCGGGATCTCTAATAACGACTGAACAGCGACTTTCACGTCACCATCCTCCAACGACGTGGATTTTTTGATGATGTCGTGGAACTCGACAAAGTGGAAGTTGTCCCATGGTCGTTTTGGAAGTGATTCGTCGAATATCTAAGATTGAAGGTACAACAGTTATGTAGTTAATTAGATAATTACCCTCATCATGTCCCATGGTCCATCTCCGACACCAACGACAATGATTGAGAGAGGATGTTGGCAGGCTTGAACGATGGCTCGTCGAGTGGCACGCTCGTTCGTCACCTGACCGTCGGCAATGATCACCAAGATGTGGTACTGAAATGGGTAAGTGTTTAGGTTGAATTTTCTTTCGAAACGGTCATTTCCACATTAAAATTTGAAAAACCCCGTTCAAAACGCGCCAATTCCCACCAGAGCAGAAAGCAACTTTTGAAATGACGAAAGGCGGAAGGCGGAATTCCACTCAACCCTGATTCCTACTTAGGTTAATTTTTGGCTTTGCTGCGGTCATTTTCACATTAAAATCTGAAAAACTCGCCAATTCCCACCAGAGCTGTTATTGAAATGGCGGAAGGCGAAATGGAAAATGTTTGGTTTTTTTCCTTTCCGCTGTTCTAGCGGTCTTACAAGCCAATTTTCTCGAATTTGAAATTTTGACGGCGCGTCGCGGTTTCGTAGCGGTCAAGGTATCCAAAAGTGAAAATTGATATTTCTCTACAAAATGCGCTAAGCTTCAATGATTAGAAATTTTGACAACGCGTCGCGGTTGCGTCACGGCTCTACCTTTTTTAAATGTGAGAAACAAGATTCACAAACTAAAAACACTAGAAATTCCTTTCAAAACGCGCTAATTTTGACAGTTTTAGCCATCTTACAAGCCAAGTTACAAGCATTTGAAGTTTTGACGGCGCGTCGCGGTTGCGCAGCGGTCCCAGCATTTTCATACGCAAAAAGTCGAAATTTGGTCGATTTTCTATTTTCTGCGGCAAATGTAAACGTTCTGTGACAGTAAGCCGTATAATTCTGGCATTCTTGTTTTTGTCCTGTGCGTCGCGGTTGCGGAACGGTCCTAATTTTCCTAAAGTGTCAAACCTTGAAAATTCCAGAAATTTCCTGCAAAACGCGCTAATTCTCACAGTTCTATCGGTTTTACAAGCCAAGGATTAAAAATTAAATTAAAAAACTCACATCTCTCGACTTCTGACAAATCTCCATCGCCTGATAAATCAACGGAGCGAAGTTGGTTGGTCCCGAGAGAGCGACAGTCGGTGTGACCGTATTATACACATTCAAAACCTCATCCAAACTTCTGCAATCGCCTTCTCCCTTCAAATTGAACACACTCCAATCGCCAGTCTTCGCATCTCCAAATCCATAGACTCCCAGTTTTCCTTGTCCGGCAAATGGCGCCAATGTTCTTCCGAGAATTGTGATAACTTGTTGATAAGGATTCTTAACATGTGGATGGATAGTGTGAAGACTGCGACCTCCGAATGACTCTTCTCCTTGATACTTGTTACTCGCCGTGTAATCGATACCAAAGATCAAATTAGTCGTTTCGAGACCCGCTTTACGCATCGCCTCGGATAACGAGTCGAGACTTGTGATGGTCAGAAGCATCTCTTGCATTGAAGTCACTCCGAGGACGGATAAAAGGGAACTTTGCTTTCGGAGATGACGGTATGGGTAGACATCACTACTGCTCACTCCACTTCCAGATCTTCTATCGGAGCCAAGGGAGGAGTTGCTCGGGGCGCGGTTGCCGAAAGCTGGGAGGATTTGTGGCGCCTGGAATGTGGGTTGGTTAAGGTGGGTTAGGGATAGGAGGAGTTTGATGTGGGAATGGTTTCCGTCTAATGCAACCGTGCTCTACTGGAATCGCAAAAATTTGCTCCGCCCCTCTCCCAGACTCCTCGCGCGTTTTAAGTAAATCAATGTCAAATAGAATCAGCTAGAGTTGTCGGATGTGTCCTGACTCCAGTATTAAGGGCGGAGCCTAAAATTTGAATGAAATTTTTGAAACTGCACTTTTTGATTAAAATACTCAGATAACCTATTTTTTTTCAAAATTTTAAAATTTTTCAGGTCTAAAAACGTATTTTCTATCAGAAAATCAAAAAAATTCTTGTTTTTTGAGCTAATAGTAGCAGAAGCACGTATTCCCTCAAATGTAAGCAATGATTATTTAACTGTGTATCGTGGTCGATACTCAGCGAATCTAAAAAATTCACAGCGATTCTTATTTTTCATACCCAACTGGGTTTTGGAGCGTCATTGTCATTCTTACATGAAATTCCATCTGATTTTTCAACGAGCAACATTGAATTTTAAGTTAAATTCGTGTTTTATCAATGTTTTCAATGTTTTTTTTTTCGAAAATATTTGCCTAAAATGCGAATTTATCTTAAAATTCAATGTTGCTCGTTAAAAAATCGGCTGGAATTTCACCACTTGCGGTTTAAGCCCGTACTTGCGTTTCAGCTTGTGTTTGCGTCGCGACTCTATTTAAAACCATTCCCACCTTATCACCACAACTTTCTCATTTTTGGGGTAAGTTTTGGACCACAGACAACAAAAAACGCACTTTCATATCTTCATACTTCTTTACTACACCGGTACAGTACACTCATAAGACACGGGGTAAGATCAAAACTCCAAAAATTTTTAAATAAAAAATGCTTACCCGACCGACGGGCTTCAACAGCGATGAGTCGGGAATACTCGGCTCTATCTATAAAAATGACACATAATTGATTAGGGGTGTTTGTGCGAAGTTATGGTAATGAACATAAATTTGTGTGTAGATCATGCCCTAGAAATCTTTAATTTCTCTCTAAATAACGACAAAACACAAGGATAGCGAAGGAAGATAGGAGTAAAACATAGAGTAAGAAAAAAAAACTTATCGAACTGAAAAAATGGTGGGGTTTTTGGTTGCAATGAAATATAATATAAAATAAAATGGTTACCTGTTGAGTCTGCTTCTTTAGAGTGTTCTGTTGTTGCTGTTGCAGGTCTGAAATATTGTAGTTTGTAGTTTTTGGTTTCACATTGGGCCCACTAAAGGACAGATAAATAAACATAGTCCCAAGGCATGGATGTTCAAAGAAACGAGCCAAAAACTGTATTTTTGTCAGGGACGTTTTAAAACTAACTAGGGAATGTCATTTAGTCAGTGTGGAAATATGGAACATGACCAATATCATTGAAAAGCTGAAATCACGCTAATTCCAAATATATATTCAGTTTTTGCCCACGATGCCCGGTATTTGAGAAAAACAAGGTCAAAGTTCGGACCACGGACAAGTCATTACCTTACGGTCATTACCTTACGTCCAAACTTTGACCTTTTTCTTGAATGTCAGACTTCGGGGGCAAAAACTGACTATATATTTGGAATCAGGGTTTTCCAGTTCTTCAATGGTATAGGTCATGTGCCATATCTTCACGGTGACCTTGCCTAGTTAGACCACCTCATGAAATGTTAAGTGTGATGACCTAAGTTTCCAAATCAAGAAACCTCAAACAATTCTCACAATTAGCTTTTCCTAACATAAGTAAAACTCACGCTGAATCTGCTGCTCGGATTCCGCGGCGACCTTATCAAAGTAGTCGATCATGTTCTCACTGGTCTCACTCATCTGATCCGGTGGAATCTCTACAGATTGGATTTCCGGTGCATATGTCATATCATCGTGTTCATCCGTCTCCACTCTCTCGAATACATCATTAGTTCTGACTTGTCTGCTAGTAGCCTCGAACGACGGGTTCTTCGCCGACAACTTCTTTTTTCCAGAGTCCAATGCTGGCTCATGACTGCTCAACATCTCCTCCTCCATCACAAATTGTCCTTTGTCAGGATTCTGTTGATGTCCAATGTACTCGAGAGCGTCTTGGACAAACAAGTCAGCGGTCGCCAGGTTACGAGGATCATCCTTAACCTGGATTGGGACGTTGTAGGAGAACTGGTTCTGTTGATTCTGTTGGATTGGTACATCTGTCTTACGACTAATCGGAACATTGATCACGGTTCTTGGGGACTCTGGAACAGAATTCTGACGGATGACGACTCCTTGGACTCCCTGGTTGAAGTTTGGTCCCGGACTCTGCACTTGTTGCTGCTGGATAAGCAATGGACGTGCCCCTTGCTGCTGGACTGGAGGCTTCCCTCCGATCGGAGCAACACCTGGGAGATCCAACCCCAAATCATACTCCTGATAGAGCTCCTGAAGTTGAGCTGCCTCGGTTGGACTGATACGTTTAGGTGGTACAGTTTCGGTTGGAGTGGTTTTGGGTGGGTAGTCATAGATCGGTTCGGACACCTTCACATAGTCATCGGAGTCAGCGGTCGTGCGGCGACGCTCCTCTTGGATTGCGCTGGGACGTTGTTGATGTTGTTGTTGAAGGAGTTGCTGTTGCTGTTGGTATTGAAGTTGCTGGGGAGTCAGGACTGTGTGGTAATGAGGTTCCTCGTGAGCGTTGAAGTCGCTTATGTCGTAGTCGGTGAGCTGCGAGTCGCGGACGCTGAAATTAAATAAATTTTAGATAGGATGATAGTTTCGCACACCAAGAGTGATGTATCTTTGTCAGTTTTGGCCCTAGACAAATTCTAAAAACAGATTCAGAATCCGGACGTTTTCTGCTTTTTGAACATGTAAAACATTCCAAATGTGTACTTGCAAAGAGCTGAAGACATAGAGATTCAGAATCAGTATTAAAATCTGGGATAGAATAAAAACGGAGTGAGATACACTAGCCTAAATCTTTCTTTAAATTTGTATCACTGGAAAGTTGAAGACGTGGGGATTTTGAATCCGTTAAAAAAATTTGGATATAGTGACAATAAGGTTTAATAGTTTCGCGGTAATGAATCTTTGTCAGGTTTAGTTCTGTGACAAATTCTAAAACCAGATTCAGAATCTGCAGGTTTTTAGCTTTTTAGGCATGTAGAATTTTCAAAAAATGTTGGACCAAAAGCTGAAGACGTACGTGGAGAATCTGAATCTGCCTTCAAACTTTGAAGAAGATGACAACAAGCTGAGAAGGTTGGGCAAACCTTACTGTACCATGCTCTATTTAAAACTGGTGTATCTCTGTAGGATCCGCATCGGTCCGAAAATTTCTAACATTGTCAGAATTCTCGAAATATCAGTTTTCCGATCGTTGGCAACACATTGAATTTTTCTCTTACAATGACCAACTTTTTAATGTGACCAACTACAGTATGCCGTACAATATGCTCTATCAAAATGACATCACCTCTCCTTTTCTAGACACACAGACAGACTTCAGAATTTCACCGAAAAAAAAATTACGTATCATGCTTCCCACGCAGTCACGTTCTTATCACCTCCCTAACTTTATATTGCCGCTATTAGGTCAATACTATGATTCGCGGAATTCTACGACCACCGTCACATTTTGATTTTCATGTTGTTGTTTGTGTGTACTCCATAGATCATTTCATAATTTTGAAAAAACGTCAATTAATTTTTTTTTTGTTACTGTGGTAGAGATAGTTGATGTAAACCGATTATAAACACATTTTTGAAGGGAGGGTGTGGTTTTGTGGAGAAGATGAGTCATTTGTTTAGAAAATTTATGGAATTCCAGAGAATTTTTTGTTATTCTGAAAAGAAACGTCATTTATAACAGGAATGCTAATAATTAACTTGAGCCGTGCGGCATGGTATATGTAAGTTTAGACTGTGCGGTGCGGCCACGAAGCGGTTTGATTATCACAGAGGCTTTTACGCGAAATTCAAGTTGATCTCAAAAATACTAACGCCGATCGAAAAACTGACTAAACGTGCGTGTAAACTGGCATAAATCGGCTCAAAAAGTGGACGATTTGGTCGATTAAGCTGCGTATCAAAATGCCACAGCGAATTGGAAAAATTAAATTTTGAATTTGCCTCCAAATCTAGTGGAGCACCGGTAGGCTAGTTCGATTTGATAAATCTCTTGTGCGACGCGGTCGCGTTGCGGCCTTAGTAAGGGTTTGGACTGAAAAAGGAGTGCGAGGCGTAAAGTCCGCAACAATCAGATCTAAATTTTTCGTAGTCACGTTGCGTGCGCGTCGCAGCTCATAAAAAAAAGGAAAAATCCGTGCCAAGTCTTTTTTGGCACCGTTGTGCGAAGGAACGCGTTTCCGCGACCTCACTGCTATGTTATTGCATTTTTTCGGGTGTTTTCCGCAAAAAAAAACTGGCATTCTCAACAGAGCGCACTTTCCTACTGACTCACCTCCCCCCCCCTCTCTTTTATCGTATCATTCCCTCCCTTTAGGACCTTTCGAAACCTTATCATATTTCTCTTTTCATCTCTTGCAACTCATCTTCACACCTTATCAGTCTGCCATTGTCATTTTCCCCCCACTTTCTGTCTTATTTCACTATTCACTCGGATTATGTTCGCCTTTAACACCACCTCTTTTCTTTCAGGCACCCCCACAGAGTTTCAGAAGAATTGAAAAAGATACACATCATTTATTTTTTTTTCTGCTTTTTGTCGGATGCGTCCTCTTCTTCTGCTCCTTCAAATCTCAATTCTCCATTTTGCCACTGCTCAATACTACCCCTTCACCCTAAGCCTCAAAGAGCAACCATCAGAAGAAAATGACCAAAACCAGAAATTCCTCTTGTTCGACACCAAAATGACATGCGGTGACTCGGATTGTGTCTACGCGATTACTGTTTCAAATTTTGGCTTTTATCAGATACTAGTGAACAACAGGCAGTAAGTTTTTTGAAAGCAAGGGGAAGGAAATGCTGAAAACAATATTTGCCTATGTATGTATGTGTACATACATATGTTTGGTTGTAAGCATTATTTGCAAAAGCAACAAAACCTTGTAGAAGGGAGAGAGGGAAGAAGTAGTCGAAATGTAAAAATTTTCAGTTTAATGAATAGACTGGCGCACTTTTGACGCGTTTACTAACCGTTTGTGTTAGTGAGACATCCTCATATATATGTTCTTGAAATGTCTTGTTTGGCGCACCTTCGACGCGTTTTTGATTTCAAAATATATACTAATTACAAAAATTCAACTTTTTTAAAATCAGGTTGGCGCGCCTTTGGGGCGTTTTTAGTTTTCTGAGAATTTCATCAGTTTTCATAATATTTCGAACGTGGTTGAATATACGTTTGATAGCAAACGTCTGGCGCACCTTTGACGCGTTTTTAAGTTAAAATTTAATTTTTTAATTAAACAAAAGTTCAGTTTTCAAAAAAAACAGTGCTCAGACATAACTAGTAACCATACAGCACAATTTAATTTTTGTTAATGTATCTGGCGCACCTTTGACGCGTTCAGCAATCAGTTTGGTAAATACAAAGTCTGGACGTTTTGTAATTTTAATGGCTTAAGAATTTGGTCCCTGATACTTTCGAGACCGTAGATTTCGAATCTGAAATAAAATTCTGCAAAATCCTTCTGTGAGTCGAGTTATGACTCGTCAAACTTTTCCAAGGGTTAAGCTTCCGTTGCCGAATTGTCTACCGAAACATATCCCCATTTTTTGCAACCATCGATGGTGAAGGGAAACTTTGACCCGTCATATCTAGGCTCACAGACGGATTTAGCAGAATTTTATTTAAGATTCAGAATTTACAGTCTCGAAAGTATCAGCGGTCAAACCCTTAAGTTTCTAACTTCTTCTTATTTTTAGATGCCCCAGTAACATATGCGAAGGCAGATTCTTCCGTCACCAAACTGTCAATGTCACTGTCTACAAGTCATCCGGAGAGTATATTAAACTATTCGATTTGACATTCGATGCAGAGCCGAATATCGTGGTTTTAGGATGTGAGAAGGGATATGTCACTGATAAATCATGCACAAAAATTTCTGAGACTGTATTAAAAGTTGGTGGTGTTGAGGATTCGTACTACGATGAAGTGTGTGTCTGTTCGCAGACATCGGATACATGTGATAAGAAAACGCCGGAAGGAACATGGTAGGTTAAATAATTGGTAATCAGAGTAGAGTGGAATTCGGCCTTCTTCCTTTATTGTAACCATTTTAATGGGTTTTTAGACAAAATAAGACCAAAATCGTCAAAAAAATGACATTTCAAAAACCGCTTCCCGCTCAACTCTGTTTGTAATCCTACTTAACCTTTCCCCTACTTCTTCAAACAAAATTAAATATGACATCATTTTCAGCACAATCGGAAAAACGAAATGGTGGGACTCTATCAGAGACTCCTCCTCCCCCACCACTTCACTCGCGACCACAACATCACCTAGCGCATGGTCTTATCCCATAGATGATATCACCGTGTCGTTCCAAGAGACACTGACGAATAGTGGACCGAGCAATATCCAAGATGTCATAGTGACGGCCTACTTGAATTGTACAATTGTCAACTGTTACTATAAGACTACCGTCATTAATAATAACCCGAGTAATTATACGGTTTATGTGGGGAATGACGAGTGAGTTTTTCTTTTTTGAAGGCTCCGAATGAGCCAAATCTAAAAATTCAATTTTTATGGGTCTTGCAACGGAGACGACCTGTATTTTCTGTATTTTTTGTAAATTCTCAACACACAGATTTTTCGACGCTGGCGGACCTTTGGCGCGTACATCATTTTATTGATTGTTACAAAACTGAACTTCGAGTGTTTCAAAAAAGTTTAGAAATTACTGTCTGGCGCAAGTTTGACGCGTTGGGATTTTAGTCACCTAAATAACCTCAGCAAGAAGTAAAGAAACTAAGAATTTTAGAAAATTAGTAACTTTCTCAGTTTTTGAGCTGATTTTTGTCTTTTCTGTGCAAAAATACATCTTTTGGATACTTAAGTTACAGTAACACCCAAGAATCTTCGTCGTGGGACTCCAATTTTTACCAATTTTTACCAAAAACAATGTTGATAAGGACTCAGCGTGTGGAAATAGGCTATCCTCATAGTTTGAAAGCTGAAAGTTAGAGGATTCTGAAAATATACTCAAAGCTTCTGTAACATGGTAATAAACTGAGTTACACACAATTGAGGAATAATTTCAGATGCTCCCAACCCACATGCGCCGGAAACTTCCTCATTGGTCACTCCGCTGCAGTTATAATCCAACGAGTTGGTCACCCAAAAGCCGTAGAAATTCTAACCTATCAATGGAAAGACCTATTCCACAATCCACAAATCTTAGTACTAGGTTGTGACGCTGGCCTAGTTCTTGTGGATACATGTCAGCAAATCTATAATCAACCTCTAGTAGACAACCAGTATTACAATGATGTTGTATGCAGTTGTCAGGGAAAGACAGCGATGTGCAAAGATACCTCTCCGGTTTCTATGTGGTAAGTCTATCCGAAAAAACACTGAAAAACTAAAAAACTAAATTTCAGTGTAGACGGATCCCTAGTCTGGTGGGTAGACCACGTGGACCCTCACTCGACGTTTCCCACACAAAGCACTCTGGCTACTACTACTACTACCACATTACCACCTGAGAACCCGAATGTTTTCGATTTGACTTTTTTCCTATTTGAAGGAGTTTATGGTGGAAATCCGGATGAAGATAACAATGTGACTGTCACTCTAGCGATGAACTGTTCGGATACAGCGTGCCAGTATACTGTAAGGATAGTAGACTACGCACAGACTTATTATACAGTGAGAGTCAATGGGAAGGAGTGAGTTTTTGTTTTGAAAACAAAAATGGGCGTTGGAGTTATGGGGATTGTGAATTGGTGCAAAACTAGATATTTTCTAGTGGTATTTTATGAAACCCCTGGACAACTTTTCAGATAAATGAGAGCCTGATGATCTCAATTTTTGAATCAGGTCAATATGAGTCAAATTATAGCTGTGCTACAATTGCTAGAATTGAGGAAACTCAGTGAGACATTAACCCCTGTATCTTGGTTCATTTGTGAGTTATACAAAATTAAAAACTGGTTTCAGAATCTTGACGGCTTCAGCTTTTTAGAAGCAATAAATTATTCAAGATAACTTTTGCTACGGTAGGAAAAATGACGGTGTGAAGGTTTTGAAAATGAATTAGCTTTTTTTCTCTAGAATCAAAATGAACCGAGTTACAAGGTTTACTGCAAAACCGACCAAGCTGGATTTTTCACAAAAATTCAAAACCCTGTATCTCTGTTCATTTTTAAGTTATATAAATTTTAAACACAGATTCAGATTCCTATGAATTCAACTCCCTATTTAAATAAATTTCCTTACCGCGATATTCCGACACCGTAACGTATAAGTTTAGGAGTTCCAGGAAAAATGAGAAAAAATACACAACTTTTGTGGTGTTTCCCTAAAAAACCAGTTCCAGATGCCCCGGCTCCGTGTGCTCAGACTCATTCCTCCAAAGCTATCACGTCCCAGTCACCGTCACTCGTGTCTCAGAACAACTGACCTTGTTTGATATGGAATTTGTAGAATTCCCTAATGTGAAAGTGCTCGGGTGCACCTACGGAATGTTTAAATACGGGAAGTGCAGGAGTGCCCAGTACTATGATACAGTTATCCAGAGAGATGATCATATGTGCATTTGTCAGAATAGTGAGATGCAATGCGATGGGGGCACTCATCCGGGGATATGGTAAGAATTTATGTAGCTAGAAAGCTGAGGTCAAGGGGATTCTGAATCAGTTTACAAAAAATTGCAAGGAGCAAGAAGAGCCAAGTTACAAGGCTTTGAAGGTTCAAAACCTTTTTACATAGTCACATTACAGCTCTGACGACAACCCTACCTGGTGGCAACCTATCCTAACATTATCTTCCACATCTACAGTATCCACATCTACAGTATCCACGTCTACAGTACTCACCACCACGCCCACTCCATACTCGATATCATTCGATGTGAATCTACACGAAACTGTTAAAGCAGGCACCGAAAGCATCACTATCCATACCAATATGGTTTGCTCCGACTCGGCGTGCTCCTTCCACACTACCATAGTCAACAGTAACCCAGAGTATTTTGGGATTTCAGTAGATACTTTTGAGAAGTGAGTTACTCCTCTGGACAAACATATTTTATTCTAAGTTCCAGCTGCGACGAATCATGCGAGGGATCGTTCACAGATTCAGAAGAGAGACACGCTCATGTCTACAGACTTGGCGGGGAAATGCTGGAAGTGTTCGCGCTGAAATTCCAGGATGTCGTGGTGTTGAATTGCACACAAGGGTGGCTGATTCCAGGAAAGTGCATTTTGGCGTTGAATGGGAACGATGAAGTTTGTACGTGTCGAGATGTAGCGAGTTATTGTGACGATGTGAAGCAGAGTACGTCGTGGTAAGTTGGGAGGGAGAGTTTTAAAGCTTTGGGATGTTTTGAAACCGAATGGTTGTGAAACGAGATGTAGAGCATTCCGATATCAGTAGAACGCAAACACTTTATTTTTGGATAACGACCAAGTTGCATGGAAGCGATTTTCCTTATCCGGAAGTCGGAATTTGGAAGTAGGCTGTGAAATTCCTGTTAGGGAATGTCTTAGTTGTGAAACGTCTTGTTTTGAATCGTTATGGTTTCAAAACGTTCCAGATTCTTTAACACTCGTTCCCAGTCCAATTTAGTTTTCGAAAATCGAAAAGGGTGATTCGGTAGAAGAGCCGCGACGCAACCACAACCGCGCGCCAAGACAAAATCGAGAAATTTCAAATCAAAGGTGTTGCACAGGGTGAAAGCAAATTCGGGGCGTTTCGCAGCCAGAAACTTGAGAACCAAGAAGTTTTGGAATAAATCCGTTTTGATACCTGTAGACGTTTTGAAAATGTGTAATAGTTTCAAAACGTCTCAGTTCCCAAATGCCCGGATTGTTGGGACCACCCAGGGTTGAGCGGAATTCCGCATTTTTCATTCCGCCTTCCGCCTTTCAAATCTCTCAACTCTAACCCGGGCGGTTCTTATCCGTACCAGTTTTGAAACCTCAAATAACCACGATTTTCAGCTCCTCCGGCACTCCTACCTGGTGGCAACCCGACCCTCGCTTCACTCATTCCTCCTCTACTGAACCATCCACCTCCGTTGCCACAACTACTCCCCCCTCCCCATCCAACCAATACACCACTGTCAAAGTGACCCTTAACGAGGAGCTCTCAAATACTCAAGATCACAAAATAGTGATGGTGACCGCCGCAATGAATTGCACCACCAAAAACATTTGTAATTATGGAGCCACGGTGGATAACCAGAACCCGGACTATTATACTGTGCTGGAGAATGGATTACAGTAAGATTTCAGGAATCTTCATTGTTTTAAAATAAAGAAATTTAGATTTGTATCCCCACTCCATGTCACCCTGAAATATGGCGACCCAGCTGTGATCATTTCAGTTCACAGACTCCAAGAGCACCTGGATTTTATAGAATTCCAAGTGACAGATGATGGGCCTCAACTCCTGGTTATGGGGTGTCAATCTATGCAAAATGATGGGAGTGGCTTGATAGACACCACTGGAAATTGTCTTCATATTTTTAAAACTTCTTACAACGGTGGATTCTATTACATTGATGATGTATGTCTGTGCAAAGGGGATGCGGATAATTGTGATGACACGGCGGCGGTGGGGAAGTGGTGAGTGTTTCTAACGCTCGCAAATTCTCATTTGGAAATGTGTATGACTGGAAAGCTGACGTCGCGAAGATTCTGAATCTGTTTTCAAAATTTGTTTTGGAGTAAAATGGGCGAAGACACAGCGATTTTAGTTCGTCAGGTTTTAATTGTTGTAGTTCGGTTATTTTTGGTTCTGGAGTAAAACTAAAAACAAATTTAGAATCCTCAAGTCATCAGCTTTATAGTCATAAACATTTCATATGGGACGTTTCAAAACCGGCCGTTTGGAAACCATAACATTTCAAAACTAAAAGTGAAAAAATCCCAATTTCAGCTCAAGTGGAGCAGTGACATGGTGGGAGAAGGATCAGTCTACATCACTGGCCACAACTACCGTAACCACAACAACGGGGCCCACTACTACAGCAACCACCACCACCACAACGCCCACCACTACAACTACAGTAACCACTACAACTACCGCTACAACTACAACAACGCCTAAGCCCACTACCACCACCACTTACGACCTGCTGAACAAGTTCTCCTTCGAAATATCTCTAGCAGAGGGAAGAAACAACAAAAAGCACCAAGTAACGATCTCATCGGATATGTCTTGTACAGTAGCCGACTGTAGTTACTCGATAAAAGTTGAGAACTCTGCGGAGGCGTGGTTTAAAGTGTACGTGGCAAATGAACCGTGTCAAAACAAAAAGTGTTCGGGATCTTTCATGAAATCCTCTAGCGTGAATGTCACCGTCTATCGGGAGGATCAAATTCTAGATCTATTCGATTTCGAGTTCACAGACACCCCAAGAATCGTAGTACTTGGTTGTGAAGATGGCCTCTCAGAGTTTGGGAACTGTATCCGGATAAGCGAAGTGACAAAAATCGAAGGAGAAGACTATGTGGATGAAGTGTGCAGTTGTAGAAGTGCCCAGGTGGATTGTAAGATTGGAAAGGGCGGGGTTTGGTGAGTCTAACTCGGTAAGATATAGTAACAATAATTTTGATAGGTTACAGTACGAAAGGAGCGCAGAAATGGTGGAAAGATGTTGTTGGATCATCGTCTACTACGGTAGTGACAACTGATATGGGAACGTCTAGTAGTACGGTCACACCAACTACACCTGCGACTATGCCGTCGTTGCAGGATTTGTCAGATGTAAGTTTTAATAAAATTTACTGAAAAGGGATTCCGAATTAGGTTTCAAAATTTGAAAGGCTTTCATATAGATACATTTTTAAGTTATTTGCAAAATCCTTACATCTCTGCTGGGAATTATTTATTTTCAATTAAATTCATGCGTCTGGAAAGCTGAACATGTAAATAAAGATTCTGAATTAGGTTTTAAAATGTTGATCCGACAAAAATTAGCCAAGATTCAAGACTTTCAAATGAACCGGCTGATATTTCTGGGCTGAAACTTCAATAAGGGCCGATCCCTAGTTAAAAATTCTTGTTCGTACTAAATTTATATATCCAGAAAGCTGAAAACGTGAAGAATTCAAATCTGCTATCAAACTTCTGTTATAAGGATTATAAGGTTCCAAAAATAAAGGCCGTAAGACAAACCCTAGTACCTCGGTTTATCTTCGTTCTAGCTGAATTTTAAATTCAGTTTTAGAATTCTCATGACTTCAGCTATTAAAAAATATAGTTTTTGATCAGCTGACTTGTTGCAGGGCGGTGTCGGTCTCAACAACGTGACGCAGGTGCTCAACGACACCAACCACTACTCCCAACAAGGTCCCGCTCTCAATCGAACCCAAATCTTTGACATTACAAAAATCCTACATAACTCTGCGAACCTTCCGGGGATCACTAAAGAGAACGCGTTACAAATCCTTCAGAACATGGATCATGTCTTGAATGCACATCAGAAGGAGATACGGAATGGTCAGTCGAAAGAATTCCGGTTGCTCTCTGTTCTGTTGCCAATGGTGAAGAACACCAAGGACAAGTTGATACAATATTTGGGTGGGAGGAATCTGGGGTTCAATGCGAAACAGGTGAATTGTAATGTAAGTTTTTACCATAAAAGCGTAGCTCGCTTCAAACTCAATGCTATGATCTGAAAAATATACCAAAATGCAGATCTCAGCGAGATCTATAGTTGTGACTTACTACGGGCCGGATGGTTAGTCGTTAATATACCACGGACCGGTAAAAAGCGCCATAAACCGTTCTAGCCTGGCCCGCGGTACATTAGCAAAAGCCATCCTTTCGTAGGAACATTTCAAAACTAAGAGATTTGGAAACCGACTGTTCAGAAACAAGTCATTCACAACTAAGACGTTTTAAAACTAAGGTCTTGTGAAACCGGGTTAGGAGCTGTGATATCAGGAAACAAAATGATCACAACTTTTTTCCATACTTGTAAACCTGACCAGCGCGTAATTATCTTCAAACTCAAACCTATTAGCTGAAAAGTATACTAAAATACTAATCACAGCAAGTTCTATGTTTCTTACTTACTACGGTCCGGATGATTAACTGTTAATGTGCCGCGAAACCGGGCTAGAATGGTTTTGTGACCATTTTCGCGTTTTTTGGCACTTAACCCCTGCCTGTGGTACATTAACAGTTAGCCATCCGAACCGTAGTAATTCACAGCTATAGAACTCACCGAGATCTACATTTTGGTATATTTTTCACCGCATAATACTCAGTTTTAAGCGAAATACGTGCCGGCCCACTATGTTTTGTGTCGCTACGCAGAATTTATTCCAGACCGAAACCCACACAGATGACGGGCTAATCGACTATGGTCCTGATAAAGGGTTCGCCGTTCTCAACGACACAAACAAGCTATCGGCGACAAGTGAGAATTCTATAATAGTACCACTAGGTACCGTTTGTGGAAGTCAACAAGTGTCTCACGTGTTTTTCACGATTTACCGACACCAGAAACTATTTTCTGGACCGCAAAAGTATCGAAGTTATGGAGGGGAGGATACAGAGCCAACCAGTCAGAGCCTTAGTAAGCGAGATAAGCGACACGTGGTTTTAAATGAAGATGATGCGGATACCATCTCTCAAATCCCCGCCCCTTCAAGGTGTACACGTCAGGTGTCTATACCGCCAGTACCCGTGATGTCTGCCACTTTGATGGCTGGTGATACGGTAGTGAAAACGTTTGCTGCTCAAGATGATTCAAGACCAGGTGTTATTGCAAAACTTCAATTTAATACTGGAAAGGTAATTATAATCCCCGTTAATTATACAATTGATCACTCAGATCCCCCGCCCTCTCCACGGCAACAAAATAGTGTCGTGGTTCATCCCGGGCACCCAGCAATGGTCCTTACAAGAGCAATGTAAAATGGAGAGCGATGAAAATGGGATAGTCACGGCGTCCTGTGAACACTTGACAGATTTTACAGTACTGATTGATGGACAAATCGATGCGGAGTATGTATGCAGTTGGCCACTTATCATAATTGGGTACTCTGTCAACGGAGCATCGATTGTATGCTTGCTAGCGCTTATTCTGATTGGATCTTTGGTTTAGTAAGTTCTACCTGGGCATGATATCATATAAATTCAAAAAATTCCAGCCTCCGTTACAACAACCTTCAAAAAATCCTTTCCTACATCCGAGGGCAAGCGCAAACCTCCGGAGATATTGTGAGCCTTGCGTATCACTGTATATTCTTCATGTTTTTTATACTGTCCCTGTTTTTTATGGATCAATCGAGTGATGATATCAATGAGCCGATTACGACAACGACGTACTGTGTGGTGATTGCAGCGATGTCGTATTTTTCATTGATTAGGTAATTAAGGGGAAGGGGGCGGGGCTTTGCGGGTCTACCTGAACAAAATTTGCTTGTAAAGGTTCGGTTTGTAAGGGTACAAACACTAATAAGAATACGTTTCTGAGTTTCGCAAGTGCGTCGCGGTCCCGTAACGGTTGTCACCGGGGGCTTATGTTAAGGTACTTGTAACAATAGGTCTGTAACATCACGAGCTCAAACAACATTGTCAGAAAGCCTGGTTGTGGCCTAGAAATTTGGGAGTTTGGGTACTAGGCCAGTCTTGAAGCTCAGTTCTAGGTGGTTCCACAGGTGACCTAGAAATCCAAATATGGTTTCTAGACCGCCAGCCTAAATTGGAACGTAAAATTGTCAAAAATCGTGTTTTTCAACAACTGACCGGAAGCCTAGATTTAAGCGGTGGCCTACAAAATCTGGAATTCGGGTTTCTAGGCCATCGTCAAAAATGAATTAAAACTTTGTTTAAAATATGTATTTTTAAACCCTGAGAACACCGAATTGTAGCTCAGAATCAGGCGATTCTGGTGGTACTCTAGCAACCCAGAATTTAAAAGTTCTATGGCCAAGCTGACCTGAATTTATCCGGATCAGTTCAGGCAGACTTACTGGCCTGAAAAATATACCGAAATGGAGATCTCGACGAGTTTTATGTCACTGGCCGACTCCTGGAGCCGCGGGTCGAGTTAATATGTAAAAATTATGCAAAACCCGTTCTAAGAGTTGGTCAGTGACATGTGTTCTCCAATTAGGTATATTTTTCAGCGTGGGACATTGAGTTTGAAGCGAGTTGCTTCTGTGTTGCGGCTGCGTCGCGTTTCCGTCCCCCTTCTCACATACTTATTTTTTAGCGCCATCATGATAAGCATGCTGATCGGTATCCGTATGGTGTGTCACTTCTTCTCCCCGAAACTTCGTGCATTCTTCGGAGTGATGACTTCCCCTCCAGCCGCTCTAAGCATCGGACTAGTCATTCCATTCACCCTAACCATAATGCTCGCCATCTTCGACACCCCATTCTTCGAGAGAAACGACTCATTCTGCTGGGTCCGTCCGGATTATATAGCATATGCTGTGGTGGTCCCCGTGGTGTTGCCAATTATCAATGGAACGATTTGTTCGAGTTTCGCAATTTATAAAATGTTCTTCCAAGCTAAGAGAGGGCTGGCGAGTAAGGAGGCATCTCATTATGACGCCGAGTTTTGGTCGAAGATTTTGGGTCTGATTATTATGCAGTTTGCGATGGGATTGCCATGGGTGAGTTGGTTGTTTTAAGCATTTTTAGGCTCCGCCCCCAAAACCGAAGTGACGACACACAGATTAGAGGTTTTAAGTCAGGTTTGCATATTTTCCAGCCGGGGCGTAACTCACTTCAATCTGACTTTTGTGAGCTGAAAATTATACCAAAATGTAGATCTCGGCGAGTTCTATGCCACTGATAAAATACGGGCAGGGTTGGGTAATTCCGGGCCAGGCCGGACCGACTGAAACATTTTCCTCAACCCGGCCCGACTCGAATCCTTTAGAAATTCAAAAGTTTTGAAAAACGTTTCATTAAAAATGCGCGATTTCTGTGAAGTTGTTTTCAAAAAATTGTTTGAGTATTAAGATAGAAGCGTACGAGAGAATTTTTATGAAAATTTGAAAAAATTTCAAAAAAAGTTGTAAAAAATTGCGCACAATTCTGAATACGGTCCGGATGGCTAGTCGTTAATGTACCGCGGTCCTGGCTAGAATGACGTTTTTGACCATTTTTGCGTTTTCGGATTTTTTGGTACAGTAATACGTCCCATATTAAATCAAAAACATAGAACTGGCTGAGATCACCAATTTGCTATATTTTTTAGCTCATAGAACTCTATTTGAAGCAAGTTACGCAAGTTTCAATTTTGTTTCTGTTTTGAAGGCGGAGCCTAATCCCGGAATTCCAAAAATTATTACCAGTAGCAAATTGATAATGAGTCAATACAATCAACATCACTAAAAATAGTAGTGACGTCTTAAAAGACATACACAATTATGATAAGACCGCCGCAAGGTCAACTCAAAAACATGATGATTCCAGGGAATCGAGTTCATCGTGATCGGTGTCACTGGCTCCAGCGCTTGGAACTATGTCTTTGTGATCTTGTTGGGCACCCAGGGAATCGACCTCTTTCTGATATTTTTGTATAGAAGACAACGACTAGTGAACGAATCGAGAAAATGGAGTGCAAGGGAAGAGAAGATGGAGAGGAAGAAGTACTCGAATACGGTTGTAGTGGAAGAATGAGAGTACAAAGTACACTTTTAGTTTTTTTTTGTTATCATTTTTTGTGTTAACGGAGGTGGGGGGGATGCGAATATGTACTGTATCTCTGATAGCTTTAACTAACAAATGGGTAAAATTGTTTGGAATTGTTAGAAATTAATAAATATGAAATTTCACTTCTCTTGGAGCATCCAGATGGGCTAGAATCTGGTACCTGGCCTACGAAACTCCACTAAGTTGAAAAAACAAAACAAAACAAAATAAACTAGCTATAAAGCTTTAAAATTACAAGATGTGTAACTATATTGTTTTCGAAGAGCCACGTCGAGCTATAGGTCCCTTCCAACAACCATATCTTTTGAGTGACGGTCCGTACAAAAAAGTGGTCAACTACAAAAATGTTGTCCACTTCTTAAACTATTCACACACCAATTTTCAAAATAATCCAACATATCCTGTTGCCACGACCGAGTTAATAGTTAACAGAGGACAGAAGTCAATTTTTTAAAATTTAAATTTCCGATACTATAGGCAATTCTAAGAATTTTTAATAATTATGCATATGCCAAAAACTGCTCCGCAATTCCCGTTTTCCTAAAGCTTTGATGGAAGAATTTTCCCGCGTCTGGTCGTGGAGTCCTCTCGGACAAGATTTTTTCTCAATCTCTGTTTTCTCACTTTTTCCAACATTTGTATCGAAAAAATAGGAAAAACACAACAATTTGTTGGAAAAAGTAAGGAAATGAGAAATTGAGCAAAAATCTTGTCCGAGAGGACTACACGGGCTCGTTTCGACTCCTTTTGAGTCAGGAGAACGGAAATTATTGCCGCGTTTACAGCAATTTTTAGCATATAAAAAAAACGTAAATTATGACAAAAATTTTAATTATGTTTTCGATTTTCCGTTACTCCTCTTAACATTCCAAAACTTCCGAACTATGCTAATTCCCTAGGCCACACCTTATGACCTAGAATGATCTGGTACACTTCAAAATACACAAGTTACGCAAACACAAGAAAACAGACCAATTGTCTGCGTAGGAAGAAAAACTGAAAATTGACGAGACGAGAGAGGAGACGCAGACACTGCCATACATACGCAAACGAAGTTTTTATTGTGAAAACTCTCTTCTCCGTATCAATTCACCCGTGTGTGTGTCATCTTATCAAATTTTCCTCTTCTTTTTGCTCGTCGTTTCTCCCCCCCTTCTCACACCCCTCCCTATTTCCTCCATTCGTCCCGCATAATTGGTTTATGCATTCCGATGTCTTCGTTTTTCTGGAGACACTTCGTCTGTCTATTCGTTTTATTTGGTGCCACACAAGGCGCTATCACGTATACTTTCGTGTTCAAGGAGAGTAATTTGAACAATTTCTTGCAAGTCTACTATTTGAATGTTCAAGTCGATATCACTTTCTCGGATAATGGTGTGGCGGTTTTCACGACATCCGTGGCGAATGTGTCGCCGTTGCATTTTTCAATGTGGGTCAATGGGAGGAAGTGAGTTTTTTCTAATTTGAATTGTTGAAAAATTCCATACTTGCAAACCGGGCCGAAAGGGGCCGACGCGTAACTCGCGTCAAACTCAATATTATGTGCTGAAAAATATACCAAAATGTAGATCTCGACGAGTTCCACGTTTCTAACATGATACGGACTGGATGGCTATTCGTTAATGTACCGCGACGGGCTGGAATGGTTTTTTTAAAATAACTTTTCACCGGTCCGCAGTATATCAACGAATAGTCATCCGGCCCGTATTATATTATAGACATAGAACTCGTCGAGATCTACATTTTTGTATATTTTTGAGCTCATAGTATTGAGTTTGAAGTGAGTTACGCGCCGGCCCGTTTTGCAAGTATGTTCAGGACGATAAAGTTTTTGAAACATAGAAAAACTTTGAAATTGTGATGTTTGGACATTTCTAAAATAGATATTTTAGAACTAAATCATTTCAAAACGGGACATTTTTAAGCCTAAAACTGAAAAATTTTGAAGATAATCCGGAACCGATTGTTTTAAAACGACAAAAATCACGAAACCGGATGTTCTGAAATTTTGACCCTCTAAGACGTTTTAAAACCAAATATTTCAAAACCAGACATTCTAGAACTAAGCTGTTCTGAAACAGGAATCTTTATTTTGAAACAAAGACATTTTGGTACTAAGAAAATACAAAACTTTGGCAATTTGCAAATGGGACATTTTAAACCGTCATGTTTTGAAATTCTAACGTTTCGAAACCGTGATATTTTGAAACGGGACATTCTAAAATGGCAAGGTTTTAAAATGTCCTAGTTTTAAAACGTTGGTGTTTAAAACTTGCTTAAAATCTCTCCGTTACTAATATACCATTTTCGAAATACATTGGTTCTAACATGTCTAATTTTGATAGTTTCTAAATGATCCAGTTTTGAAAAGTCTAGTTGCAAACCGTCTCGGTTTTTAAATGTCCTGCTTAACAACTTTTTCTAAAAATATTGAATTTTGAAACACTTGAAAACTTTGGTTTCAAAATGTCCTGTCCTTAATTTTATATTTTTAGACCCTCTAAACCCCTTACCACCCTAATCAAAATGTCAAACAAAAGTTTCCTTAAGCACACATAAAAATATTCCTTATCAGCACTGTCTTTTTGACCATTATTTCTATTCCAACACTCCTAAATGTAGCCTATTAAATTTCCAGCTGCGGCATTCTCAACCTAATCTGCAAATTTCAAATCCAGCCGAACCAGCTGCTCAATATAGTTGTGAATAAAATTGATATGGTATTCAAATTTAGATTTTAACATTTTCTCAATGATTTTTGAATTCCAGCAATCCAATCTTATCAGTTTCCTGTACCGCGGTGGCAGTCAGTCACCCGATGTGTATATCAATGGGTGTTCTGAAACGCTGAGTTTAGGCGGGTGCTCTTATGGATCTCAGTATTCGACGGACACACGTGGCAACTCGTTTGCCGACTCGATTTGTATATGTCATTCGATTGTGGCGAGTTGCTTTTTGTCGTCCAATGATACTTGGTAAATGTTTATTGGATTAGGGGACTAGAAACTCAAAAAATTGATTCCTAGGCCATGCTACATGCGAAAAGAACTTTAGAAAACAGGCTGAAAAGCTGAAGACGTGAGAATTCTGAATCTGTTGAAAACATTTTTCATTAACACCAAAAAATACTGTAACCTTGTTCATTTTTGTTCTAGAAAAAGTTTTTCTGAATCTGAATTCTATTATTTCTGTCCGCGCAAATTTGAACCGAGATACAGATTATTCAAGATTAAAATCACTGTAACTTGGTTCATTTCAATGTTAGACATGTTTTGAATACAGATTCAGAATCCTTATGACTTCCGCATTCTAAAAATATATATTTCAAAAGCTGAAAATGTAAGGATTCTGAATCTGAACTTAAATTTTTGTTAGGACGAATTTGAATCGAGATACAATTGAATCTCTTGCAAAAATCTAAAAACAGTTTCGTACTTCTCACGCCTTTAGCTCCTTGTCTAAAAAACACAAATATTAATTCCAGCATTAGCAACCGCCCATTCTGGAACTACGACCCAACATCAGATTCTACAACTTTGGCAATTCCAAGCACCTCCAGGTTAACCACTAGCACGGAAGCTTCCACTACTACAGTAACCACTACGGTAGCCAAGACTACAGTACCCACGACCACTACAGTAGCCACAACAACTACAGTACCCACAACGACAAAGCTTACAACGACTACTGTAGCCACCACTACAGTACCCAAGACTACTGTAGCCACAACAACAACAAAGCTTATCACGACTACAGTAACCACCACCAAGCCAACTACAAGCAGCACTAGCACGACCACAACAACTACTTCTACTACGTGTGATAGTTGACACTCAATTAAGACCAATTAAAAAATTAATTGCTTGTTACAGAACGGTGAGGAACTCCACGAATGCCACGTCATCTTCGACGACGTCACCGCCTACTACGACGACACCGGACATGTTTGTGCCGACGCTGAAAAATTTGAGCGATGTTAGTAAGAATTAATCGGATTAATTGAAACTCTTGAGCGGAAGCGTGTTAATTTGGTCAAAGATTTTTTTGTGAGAGACCTACAGTAAGACTTTCAGAGTGGTGTCGGGATTAATAACGTGTCTACCGTACTCAACGAGACACTGGTCTACTCGAAAATCGGTGTCAACCTGAACGCCACACAAGTCATGGAAATATCGACGATTCTTATCAATGCGGCAAATGTGCCCGGATTGAAAGCCGAGGTGAGGTTAGTAGGAAGTGCAAAAAAGCAAACAAAATTAGAGTAGTACTGTAGTTATGACACTTTTTAGAACTCCTGGTCAATCTTACGGAATTTGGATAACATGTTGTATGTGACACCGACGACGATGTATCAGAGTGGGAACTCGGCGCAGAGGTAGGTCAAATTTTTTTTAAATACTTCAAAATTGGAAAACTCCCAGATCTAAAATACGAGAACAATTTTTCACTAACCGCGTCCTTAGTAAAATAGTTAGTCCTTTGACTCTATAAAACGTTAAGCATTCATAAACATTGCTGTACAACTGACATGAAAAAGTAATCGCCCATCCTATAACATTAACAATTCATCTGTCTTCCATTTGGCGTGACGTCGGCGCGTTCTTGGAAAGTGTTTTTGCTGTTTTTAGGTAGTCACGGCGAATAATGCATTTTCACGCCTTTTTTCACAAAAATATAAATTGGCTGGCGTGACGTTGGCGCGTTCTAAATAAGAAAAAGCTAGGAAAGTTTTGAAGATGCTTGAAGAAGGTTTTTGTGAGTTTTAGGGGATTTTTCGTGATTTTTTGAGTGGTCTAAGTTTTGAAAAGTGAGAAAGTTAGGTCATATTATCAAAAAATTTAAACTAGCTTATGACAAAGATGACAAAAATATAAAAAGCTGAAGTCATTGTGTCTTGGTTCATTTTGAGGGTAGAAAAATGTTGAATATAGATTCAAAATCCTCACATTTTTAGCTTTCAAATTATATAATTTTGGAAATCTGAAGACGTCAGGATTTTGAATCTATTTTCAAAATTTGGCTAACACAAAACAAACCGAGTTACGAAGCTTTTAGTCTTGCAAGTTTTTTTTCGTTAAGACTAGTTCCGTTGTATGTCGGTTCATTTTATCGATATTTTTTCATTAAAATACAATTTAAAAGCTTAAAACGTGAGGAATCTGAATCTGTTTTCAAAAACTGCATAGGACAAGAATGAGCCAGTTTACGTTGACAGGGAAGACCCCTAACTTGAAACCTCCGTATCTCGGCCAGTTTTCACTTTTTCAAAATTAAAACCTAGATTCAGCATCCTCAGCTTTCTCAATATATCAATTTATATGCAAAAAATTTCAGAGTGCTCGACAGCCTTGGCACTATGGTCGACAATACAGTAGACCAGCGGATAGAGTACCTCGAAGGCTCAAATTTAGGGTTTAGCTCCAAAAAAATCGATTGTTCGAATCTAGGAACAGATGATGGTCTGCTGGATCTTGGCACTAAATTTGAGCTTATCAATTCCACGGATTCTCTAGGGAAGTGGCATTCTATACTAGTGCCGTTATCCGAATTATGTAGCACACAGTCTTGTAAGTTTCCCATTGGACGCATCCGTCCTAAATTTTGAGTTACAGTATCCCATGTCTACTTTACTATCTACCGTGACACCTCGCTGTTTGTCGGGCAGCAACAATATCGAAGTTACAGTGGAACTAATCATCCGATATCTTCGGGACAAGCGGGCACTTATACACCACCGCCAAGATATAAGAGATCTGTGGAGGAGGAGGAAGGAGAAGAAGTTATGAATGTTACTAGTCGTGAGTTTTTATTTTTGGTGTTTTTAGTTAGTATGGCTAGAAAGCTTACGACGTGAGGATTCTAAATCAGTTAAAAATTTTTGAAAAAAGTGAAAACTGAGCGAGTTACATGGTTTTACTGAAAAAGTTTGCTAAACGTAAAATTGTGCAATATCCAAAGTTCTTGTTTGAAATTCATATGATCAGATAGCTGACGTCATGAGGATTCTGAATATGTTTTTCAAATTTAATAAAAGCCACAGCTAGGTAAGTTACGAGGATTTTAGTTTTTACAAAAAATCAGTAAGACTAAAGCCCCTGCAACTTGGTTCATTTTTGTCCTAGCTAAATTCAAAAAACAGATTCAGAATCCCCACATCTTCAACTTTCTAGTAATATATAATTCAGGAACTGGGAAACGTGAAGAGTCAGAATTTGTTTTTAAAATTCAATAAAAATTAAAACTGGGTGCTAGGTAAGTTACAAGGATTTCTGTTTTAACAAAAAATCAGTAAGACTAAAACCCCTGCAACTTAGTTTGTTTTTGTACTAGCTGAATTCTGAAAGCAGATTCAGAATTCTCACGTCATGACCTTTAAACTAATTCAAACCCCCATTTCCAGAAACCGTACCACTCACGCCTTGCGCCCGTCAAACCTCCCTTCCCACCACTCCCGTCATGAGTGCTACCGTACTCAATAACGGTGTCGCCGTGTCTGTCGCCTCGACATCCGACGTCACAATGGCTCTACTCCGGTTCAATGTCTCCACTTTGTTAAGACCATTACACGGAAACTTAAAAGTGACATGGTGGGATGTGGGGCGACGTCAATGGGCGGATACCAGGCAATGTGAGATTGTTTCGGATTCCGACGGGATTCTGGAGGCGAAGTGTACACATCTCACGGACTTTGCGATTATAGTGGTAGGCCGCGGCCCATTTAAACAAAAAATTCAAATTTTACTTCAGGATGCCGCTCTAAACGACCCGAATGTCTGTGACAACGCTCTTATCACCCTTGGCTATGTTGTCAACGGCCTATCAATCTTCTCTTTAATATTCCTCACATTTTTCAGTATCGCTGCTTAGTAAGTCCTTTTCTACCGTACCTACAGTAACCCTACCTAATTACAGTATCCCCTCTCTGTCCAACAGTCGTCTCTACAGCTACGTGCGTGGTCATAACCTGGCTCGTCGTGACTTTCTGGCACTCGCCTATCACTTTGATCTTCTCCTATTCTACGTGTTCTTCACCGTGTTCTCAAACCAGTATATCTCAGGAACAATGTGCACACCGATGGCTGCAGTCATGTACGCGTTGCTCTTGTGCTCTCTTCTCTTAACAATCTTCCAAGCCCTACGCAATATTGTTGTCTTTCTCCCATCTACCGTATACCATATCCTTAAAATCCTTCTAAGCACACCAGCGGTTCTCTCTATTTCAGTTGGTAGGTCAAACCAACATAATCAAAAAAACGTGATTCAAATTCTGATTCTTATTTCAGCCATCCCCTTCACCCTATCAATTTTTCTGCTAGTCTTCACAAAATTCTTCGACCGCCAAGATTGTTTCTGTTGGGTACGACCGGACTATGTGGTTGCGGCGATTATCATACCGGTTACTGTACTATTGTTTAGTACGGTGGTTTGCACAAGTTTTATGATATACAAAGTGTTTTGCGGGATGAAGAGGAAGTTTAGTCAGGGGGTGAGTTTTTTTTTTTTTTGAAAAATTTCGAAGAAATTGTAAGTGAACAAGCCAAAACTGGGAATATACATAAAGATACATGATTCAAAATGTAAAATCGTGGAGATTCGGAATCTAGTTTGAAAGTTTGGGCTTCGAGCCTAGCCGACGTTTTTTGGCAATACTAAAACTCTTGTATCTCCGTTTATTTTGATAGTAGGAAAATTTTGAAAACATATTCAGAATGCTCACATCTTCAGCTTTTGAATAATATATTTTTAGAAAGCTGAAGTCGTATGGATTCTGAATCTGTATTTAAAATCTGACTAGCATTGAAATGAACCAAGTTACAATGAACTTTATCTTCTAAGTCCTGTATCTCAGTTCACTGTAATCGTAGAATTATTTCAACAAGAGAATCATACTGCAAACCTTGTATCTCGGTACGAAGTCGCCCAAACAAAAATTTCAGTCGAGATTCAGAATTCTCACGTTTTCAGCTTTTTATCACAACATTTTTTTAAATTTTTTATATCTAAGCAGGGATGGAATAAACAGGAATAATAAGGCTTTTTAAAAAATATCTAAGCAGTGATGGAATAATAAGGCTTATTTCACAGTGGTATTAAATAAATTAGGTTGTTTAGTACACCGCTCTCAGTTAAAGAACAAGAAAGAGGAGTGATAAGAACTTTTAACCAAAAAGAAATCAATTCTATATAATTAAAAAAGTAATCGGCAACATTTTCTAAATCTGAACTATGAGCCGCCAAATTTTTCTTGTAAGTCAGAAAGATGATTTAGAAGGTAACCAATAGAACATGGTTTAAAAAGTACCTAGCAAAAAATAAAATTTTTCTGAATCTGTTTTCAACTTTTGTTTAGCATCAGAAGGAGCTAAGTTACACAGGTTTACACAAAATTTACCGCTACTTCAACAATTATAAAACAGAGTGTTTTAAATATCCTCCACAACCTACAAAATCTTACAGGGCCACCACTACGATCCGAACGTCATAACGAAAATAGTGTCGATTGTCGTGATGCAGATTTCTCTTGGCCTTCCATGGGTCCTTCAATTCGGCACCCTCTACTCCCCTTACACCACATTCTGGCACTACCTATTCACTATAGTCTTAGGGTCACAAGGCACTATACTCTTCTTGATTTTTCTGTACAAGAGGTATAGAGCATGGCAATCGGAGAGTATGCTCAAGTCGAGGGAGCCAAGTTTTAAAGATCGGAGTAAGAAAAAGTTGGCAAAGAAGGAAGATAGTTTAGGATCAAGTACGGATACTTTTAACGAATATTGATTTACGTTTTTTGAGATTTTTGAGATGATTTTTGTATATACTTGAATAAATGAATAAACGTACTTGGTGATTGAAGTGAGTGGTGGTGGTGCGATTTGTTGTTGTTGTTGGTCGGCTCGTTTTGGAGCAATTGGGGTGAGAGGCCTAGAAATAGTAAGATTTGGGTTTGCGTCGCGGTTGCGTAGCGGTTAGTGTTTGTAATGGCGGGAAGCGGAAGGCAGTATAAAATTTCATTTTTTAGATGATGATTTTTTCCATATTTTGTTGTAACATATCTGATACTGAGATACTTAGTAATTGCGAACTATTAAAAAAATCACTTGAAATTAGACCACGCCCCTAAATATGGTAACTGTGTGCCCCGATTCCAATACATCAATCTATAAAAGCAGATTAAAGGTAGCTGGTTCAATAAAAACCTCTATTTTTAGGACGGAGCATAAAATTTTAATGAAAATTGAAAGACCGATTCGGCAGTATTATTTTCAAAAAGTACGCCCAAAAATTTTGACCGTGCGGCGCGGTTGCGTTGCGGTCGACCTAATGATGTTAAACCCTCCACAGATCTCTTATACGTATAGAGCCCCAGCCTTCTTCCGCAGCCGCGCTCTATTGATAACGCTATTACGATTTGTCATGACGGTGAACATTAGAATTTTTACGCAATTTTTCAAAATTCGCGCTCTCTCCCAAACAAAAACTCACTGATGCTGTGCTCCTGTACTATGACTCTCATACGAGATATGAGATGCCGGTGCGAAGTGATCGTAAGCCTTCTGGGAGCTCGACAAGTCGGTGTTGGAATCTCCTCCAGCTTCATGGTCGAGAAGTTTCTTGATTCGATCCGCTTCCAACAACGCTTTTTCTTTCTCCCAGTCTTGGAGCGCGCGTTCGTCCTGCTCACTAAGCCTCTTCTCCCTTGTCAACTTTCTCGGTGCAACCGGTTGGAATGCACCAGCAGCCTGTTGCTCAGCAATCAGAGCTCGTGCTCCTGGCGACAGTTGGGAGATGTCCACAAATTGTTGTTGCTCGTAACGAGCACGGGCTCCCGGGGATAGCTGGGAGAAGTCAAAGTACTGTTGTGACTGTTGCGGCTGGATTTGGAGTCCGAGAGGTTGTTGGAATTGTTGGAATGCTCCTTGTTGTTGAAGTTGTTGATGTTGGAGCTGCTGGTGCTGAAGCTGTTGAATCTGAGCAGGAGTCTTCTGTCCGAGTTGCCCAAGTTGCTCGGTGATCTGATTAATTCTCTGATCTGCTGGAACATCATAGATATCGAATTCCTGAAGCAACTGTTGATCCGTCGGACTAATCGGAGCAGGTTGCTTATGTTGTGGGACTGGTGGTGGTGGTTGTTGTTGAGCATAATATTGCTCCGCCGCCTTTTTTAGATGTGGTGGAACGTGCTCAAAGTCGTGAGAGAATGGAGAGTCCGGAGCGATCGAAGGAATCTGCTCGAATAGGGTAGAGTCTCGGGATGTTGGGGAGAGATCCATGTTCTTGGTTTGATGGAGATGACTGTCGACGGAGGAGATCACCGTGTCGAACTTTTCTTTGGTGGCGTCGATGGCGTGGCTGGAAATTAAATGTTTTTAAACTTGGGAATTTGTAGGTCTAAAATCTGCGAAAATTTTAGAAAAATCAGCTAAAATCCTGGATTTCAGTTTTTTTCTTGCTAAGACAGTTCCAAATTGCTGAAAATCTGTGAAAAATGTCTTCAAATTGAGCGGAAATCGGCAAAATAGTACGAGAATAGTTAACTTTGAGTTTTCGGATTGAAAACTAGGTTTTAACGCTAAAATTGGCTAAAAATAGCTTAAAATCTGGATTCTGAGATTCTAGATGGCTAAAATTTTTTTTTTGAAGTTTAGGCTACGCGTCGCGGTTGCGTTGCGGTCAAAACTGAATCTCAAACTTCCGGGACGGGCGGAAGGCGGAACGTGGAATGAAAAAGTGCCAAAAACGGATGGCGCAATAAAAATCCATTTCAGAAAACGATTTTGGCTTTATTTTGTTGTTAAAAACCCCTAAAATGGTTCAATTTGTGTGAAATTTTGGTTTTTGGTAAAACCTGATAGCTTTGCTGTAAAAAACCTCAAAAATAACGGTAAATTCGAGTAGGGAACACATTTTCCAAGCTGATATCCTCTAGATAGAAGGTGAAAGGCGGAATTCCACTCAAACCTGCTCCCGGACTTGATACAAAGTCTTATAGACCGCCCGTCATGGTGAATTTTGAATTTTGACCGCGCGTCGCGGGTGCGCAGCGGCTCCAAGGAACTATGACTGGTTCATTTTGAAGTTTCCGGTTTTAAGCAGAAACCTAAAATCCTACAAACATTGCTCATTTTCAAGATTGCGCAGCGTTTCATGAAAAAATACTTACCCAACATTCAAATCAACTTCCAAACTTGGGAACTTGTTAGCCGCTTGCTCCGCAAAATGTTGCACATTATTTTGAACATTGTGCACTTGATCTTTCAGATATTGGTCCGCTTCACGCATCAGCTCTTCAGCGCTTTCCGGGACGTGTTGCTGAAATTTTTGGAATAATTTTTTTTGAAAAAGACCGTTAAGCATACCACTGTCTGCTTGACATCTTGCAATTTATGACTGGCTGCCGCCAGTACTTGTTCTACCGAAGTTTGTGCCTGCTCTTCCGATTTCTCGTCGTCTTTGTTGTCTCCTCCAGATTCTTTTTTGTTCTTGTCATCCAGAAGTTTGAAGAAATAGTAGACGAAAGCGATGGCGCCAATAGTGAGCAGATAACGAGTGAAGCCGGAGAAGACGAGGAAATGCTCCGGCTCCGGGCATTCCTCCCACTCGTCTGGGTCATACCCGAGACGCGCGTCGAACACCATTCCGGCAGCAAGGGGTGGCGGGCCTAGAAGTTAGATATGGGAATTAGATAATGATAAATGATAGGAATGGCGAAAATTAGAAGAGTATATTGAACGTACGTAATAGATAAACATGGAAAACTAAAAAATCCAGAAAACTGTTAGTTGTTATTAAATTAGGTATAATGTCTTGAAAAATTGACGTATTTTCAGGAAAATAAGATAAATAGAAAGCTAAATAGATGAGAATTTCGAATCTTTTCATAATTTTTGCCTAACGCTAAAATAAACAGAGGTACAAGAAATTCAATGGAACTAAATCGATAAAAACAAAAGAAAAAGTCCGAAAACAGATTTAGAAGCCTCATGATGTCTACTTTTCAGGAATGGTAATTATTTTTTATACGTTTGTTTTTAAATCACGGTGCAGATCCGATAAACATTAACATAATTACCTTGTTCGTTTTCAGGAATGGTAATTATTTTTTAGTTTTTAATGGAAAGGGTTAAAGTAATACTTTCTTATGTAGCCCGGTTCGGAAAATCTTGAAATTCAATAGAAAGAGTTTTCATTTGAAAATGTTTTTGTTGGTTATCAATAATTTATATTCCTAATTAACCTGCTGTTTTCCTATATGTAGAATTTTCTTGCCGATTAATGGGATATTCTTCAAGTCAGAGTTAGAACAGTCAAAATTGAGGAAACCAAGTAGAAATTTGGTTTTTCGCTTTAAAATATTGAAATTTTCTCACATTTTGTCTGGATTCTTGCCGGATTTCAGTGACATTTTCAATAGTCATCATTAAATCTAGCTTTCCTCATCGAAAACTACATCCGCTTGACTCAAACTTATAAAATCTTATGTAACATTCCTAATATCCCCGGATCATCACAAAAGTACGTCAACTTCGATAAAGGCAATGAAGCTTGGTTCATTTGAATGCTAGAAAAAGTCTGAAAACAGATTTAGAATTCTCGTGTCTTTATGTTTTTTAAGTACATAAAATTGAAAAGATGGAAGAAACGCAACAATTTTGAATGAGACTTCAGATTTTTCAAGATGAACCCATATAGAACACCTTGAGAAAAATTTCAGCTTTTAAGACGTGGTAATTATTTTTTAGAAGTTTTTAAAGGAACTGAGTTGCCTATCATTTTAATCGACGGGATATTCTACAAGACAAAGTTATAATGGTCACAATAAATGGGAACCGCGAAAAATTTACGCATATTATTGGATTTTAGCTCAAAACTCAGGTAACTCTCTAGCTCTCCTCATTCAAAACTACGCCCGCTTGGTTTAAACTTATAGAATCTTATGTAACATTCCAAATATCTCGGATCATCACAAAACTATGTACGTCAACATCAAAAAATCCAATCCTAGAGCACAAAGAACCCTTGTCCTTCTTCCTATGCAGTTACTTCTTTCCTCTTCTCGAAGGCTCTCGAGTTTCCAAGTTTCCGTCGTCGAATCACGATGTAATAGTCAAAAACGCGGCGTCAAAAGAGTGAGAGCGACCGAGTAGATGAAGGCGCAGAAAAAATGGCTCCCGAGGAAAAGACGAGGAGGGAAAGGATTCTTTGTAGCCGACAAGAAGAAGAAGAAAAAGAAGATAAAGTTGTGAAGGGGAAGAGGAAAACAAGACGGAGCCATGAACTCTCTCTCTCTTGGATTGGAATGAGAAGAGAAAGAGATATTGTGATTGGTGGTAGTGGAAAGGGATTGAAGAAGGAACAACTTGAATAAAGAAAAAACAACATTTGTCCCTAGAAAAAATAACAAGAGGGATGTTCGGATGGCTCATACTTGCAAAAAGTAATTTTCAGAAAAAATGATAGAAAAGTGTCACTAATACATAGTCTTACAGTTTTTTAATTATTAATAGTTGGACTGAGGAAAGCTGGACACTTGGGCACATAAATAGACTTTCAAAAAAGGTTTGTCTGATTCTCTTTTTTTCAAATGTGACAACTTTTTTGGATCTCCCCGTCAGAGTTCAAATCTAGTAATTTTCATTAATCAATTTTTCAATGATACACAACTTCTAAACAAGGATCCGGACAAAAACTACAAAAATGGAAATAGAGATACATACTGGTTAACCATCTAGAAAAGTTATATATTTGTGTTATAAAACCTTTAAAAAATTACAAAACAAAGAAAAAGATGACTGATCATCAATTGAGATACATACTGGTGAACTCTCAAAAAATAATATGCCAAGGACCGACAGAAGATTTAGAAGCTCAATAGTATGGGATGAAAAATATATCAAAATGTAGATCTCAGCGAGATCTAAGTCTGTGATCTACTATTAACGATTAGCCATCCGGCTTGTATTATAATAGAAAGATCGAACTAGCCCAGATCTACAGTTTGATATATTTTTCAGCACATAAAATTCTGTTTTAAGCGATTTACGCTCCGGCCCGCTTTGCACGTATGACAAAAACGTGACCAATGAGAAAAATGAAGGCTCAACTGAGGAGACTAGTTTTTTGGACTACTAAATATAGCTTGATTTTATTTTTTTTCGAGTTTGACAACTTGCAGTTTCAAAAGGTGGAACATGAGGAATTAGAAAAACAATAATTATATTAAAAATATTCTAAAAATAAGACAGATGGGAAAAAATCGTGATTTACGGGAACGACTAAAAGTGGTTTTGAAAAACAAGACGTTTGGAAACGGAACGTTTCAAAGCAGGGATTGAAAATTAAACGCTTTTTCAATGCATTAAAAAAAACTAAAACTCAAAAGTGATAAAATACCACAGATTTAAAAAAGTAGTGAAGTCACATTTTTATATCTCAGACTTCGATAAGCGATATGGTAATATGGCTTTAAAACTATTAGCTTCAGAAAGTCCTGAAGACAGCCCCTGAGTCAAAAAATAACATTTGTCCGGAGAAAAAGATAACAAGAGGGGGGAGGCAAAGGGATGTTCGGATGGCACATACTTGCAGAAAGTATTTTTCAGAAAAAAATGATAGGATCTGGAAAAGTGTCATTTAGACAGGCGGCACAATATGATTAGAAGAAACCGTTCACCCCTGACATATTAGCACGGCACGCTTCTTACAACCGCGCGCTACCGAAACAGAAGAAAATTGTGTACGAAATTAAGAGACTCAGAGAAAAAGAACATTTTTCGAGGGCATTTCGGTATAAAGCAATTGTAAGAACTGTGCCGAGCTAATACTAATTCATAGTCTTTTATTGTTGTATTAATAGTTGAGCAGAGGGGAACAATTTGGACACACAGACCGATCGAAATAATGTTTTTTCTTGAATAAAGTTATAAACCAATACTTTATATGAGACACGGATCCCGGACATAAGAAATTGGAAAGACAATGATAACGTATATCAACAAAAAAAAACACACTGAATCAGATTGCAAAAAAGATCTGGGTTTACGTCGAACGACTAAAAATGGTTCTGAAAAAACAGAACGTTTAAAAACGGAATGTTTCAAAACGGGGAATTTTTGAGCTCAGGAGTTTATAATTAGGCAGTTTTTCAATTCATTTTTTAGAAAACAAAAAACTCGAAAGTTTGGTGTTAAAATACCATAAATTTAAAGAAGGACTGAAATCATATATTGCCTTTTTAATTGCAGATTCTGATGCGTCAGAAAATTCTAAAAAACTTTTATTATTGACGCATAAGGCTTAAAAATGCGATTTTTACACAAAAAAGTTCTTCCTGTCAACTCAAAATCTTCAAGACCTTCAGTGTTCCCTCAAATCCACCCACCCACTGATAATCTGACCCCTATATTTGTTCTTCAAAAACCAAGGCCGGCTAGACAAATAAATAAGTGCAGAGAGTCAAAACTTTTTCGAAATTGACGACGAATCAAACAGATAGACACAACAAGAAGAGAGAGAGTGAAATAAGAATCTGCTCATCGATGGCAGCTAGAGATGTAGTAGTATACAACTCTCGGGCGGGATGAAAGAGAGAGATAGGTATAGAAGGAAGAGAGATAAAGAGAGCAGTTGTTTAGAGGTAGTGGGAACGGGAAGGGGGGAAGGGATCGATTGGAATCAGATGAAGGAGAAGAGAAATCCCTCTGGGAAGAAATGGAGAGAGAGAGAGAGAGACATGATCTATGAGTCGTTTTGATGGGGCGTTGGTGTATATGATGGACAATGAGCATGAGGTCATTAGGTTTTGAGGAGACAAGGTGTGATATTAATAAAATGTGTTTATTAAAATAGAATGTTCGAGATTTATGAGATATTGATAGATTTGTTTGCAGTTGTTCGTGATGATGGCGTCAGTTGTGGAGATCAGGAGGATTCTGAAATGAAAAATTATAACGATTGGAAATTGAAAAACGCTAGAAGAGGGAAATATACTTGTGAAATCTCGGTTCGGCACGGATTCAAAAATGTGCACATGTTTTCCAAAGTTTGTTGAAATTTTTATCAAAAATTGTTGAAAATCTCTCGTACGCTTAAGCTTATGTGGATATTTAAGAACATAGTTTAAAAAAATTCAAATTTTTGTACTGAAACCCGGGCCATGTTTTTAAATATCCATATAAGATCAAGCGTACGAGAGATTTTTGACAATTTTTTATAAAAAATTCGGCTCGTTGCAAGTTTGCTGCTTATAGCTTTATCATTTCTGAAACGTTCAAGTTTACGATTTTGTAAAATTTAAAAAGAAACCGAGGTACAAAACTTTTTTCCTCGTAACTTTTAGGAATAGTAAGCCTCATATAGGTAATGTCTCCTTTTTCAGAAAAAAAAACAGATTCTGAATCCGGGAGTAAGAAAAATTTAAGTAAAAGTGATAAGACAGTTGTTTCTAAGTTTCGCTTTCCACAGCAATTTTCTCTCAATTTTTTTGAAAATTGCAAAAAAAAAGTTTCAAGAACGTCTTAATGTTAGAAAGGTCAACATTTTATTAAGTTCTATCAACATTATAGATCAACTCAAGAGCTTCATTTTTGTAGTTGATCACTTTTTTGTACAGGCGGTCCCTGGTGAGGTACGGGTCAAAGAAGACTGTCTATTAGAGTAGATAGGGGTGTTGGACGTATGCACGTTCAGCATTCCGTAACTCGCAAAGTACCACCCGTAGAAAAAAGTTGTCAACTACAAAAATTGAGATCTAGGTGTGATCTAAATACCCTATAAAAATTGAGGTTGTGGGTCAAATATGGATACCAAGACGATATCTCAAAGTCATTCATGTCCAGGCGTCCAGATTTCCGCAAAACTTAAAAATAAATAGAATCTTTAGAGCTTTCGACACATGGGTTTTTCAAAGCTTGAGATTTTAGGCTAGAAATAGCAAAGCTATCAGCAAATTCTCAAAATCTCAGGACCCTAAAAACTTTAGCTTACCTCCATTATCCCTGAACCTTCTTAATCTTCTTCCAAATCGCCGATTCCTTCTTCTTCGGTTCGTTCTTCTTGAAGAGACGAGTGGAGGTGGTCGTCGCCTGAACAAATATGTGTAACATGGCATCTCACGGTGTTCCTTACCTTCTGGTTCTCCTTGACGTCTTCTTTTTTCTCCTCAGCCTTCTTCACTTCAATTTCAACCGGAATCTTTTTGGTAACCCCACTGGATCTTCTCTTCCTATAAGATCCTCCCTTGGAGACTCTTCGAACCGGTTTAAGAATTGAGGACTTTCCATTGGATTCCTTCCCTTTCTTCCCCTCCAACTTCTTCAAAATCTCATGGATGGAGCCATTGAGCAACGGGGAGCCGGAAAGTGGGGTGAGGAGATCTACGAGCTGGAGATCAGTGGATAGAGCTAGTGGGATGTCGAGGACGGCCAATGATTTAAGCGCAGTGATAATCTTCAAAAAATAAGGAAAAAAATAGAACTATTTATATTTTTTGAAAAAACTTACATCCTCTCCATCAGCCACCTGCTTGACAAGCTTTCGGATGGTTCCTTCAGATCGTGGCGTCATTTTTTTATTAGAAATAAAATGCAATAAAGTAAAATGTACAAGAGAACGTACAGAGTCTTTGTCACAGACTAACGTGGAGTAGGGGTGGTGGAGAATCAATAGAAAGTGCAATTGCCCTTTTGGGAAGACCAATTGGCCTTACTTATGGCAGTGGTGGGTGACTGCTCACAGTTGGAGACAATGGGTGAGAGACGGGGTGGTATTTGGGAAAATGACAGTTATTTAACGTTTATTACGGCTAGAGTTTCAAATTACTGGCCCAAAATTTCGAAACTCTCTCCAAATTATCAGTTGCAAGATGACATGACATGTTGTAAGTCGGATAGTCTGTCTGTCTGTCCGAGTATCCGTTTTGAGTGATCAGCGTTACTGAAACCCTTGGAATGTTCGTGCCGGAAACTAAAAAAAGTTTTTATCACAACCATGATGCTAAATCTGTACGTACAGTACCGGACAAAAAGGTATCAAATTTGGCTGTTTTCAGTGGAAAATGACCAACTTTGTTGACAGTGTATTTCGGTGTTATCTGATTGTCCGATAAACTCAATTTTGTATGGGTTAGATAGAGCAAAAATAGCACATCATTTTTGTAGTTGACCATTTTTTTGTATGGACACTACCATGAAAGTTACAGGTAAAGAAACTAATTACTCCCTGAAATCGACTAAGTTCAATGTAAATTAGCGAAATTTTTGAGATTTTCACTTAAACAACCTATAACTTTCATGGTAGTGTTCCTACAAAAAAATGGTCAAATACAAAAATTATATGCTATTTTTGCTCTGTTCAGCCCGTACAAAATTGAGTTGATCGTACAATCAGGTGACACGGAAATACACTGTCAAAGTTGATCATTTTACACTGAAAACAGCCAAAGTTGATACCTTTTTGTCCGGTACTGTAATATTTGCCAGGAGGTCTGTGCGTCTGTCTGTGTGTCCCGATGTCTGCATGTCTGCACTTCTATTTACCCATCTATGTCAGTTTGTGGGCCCCAATGTCCATAATTCAGCTTTCAGCTTGAAAATCTCCCCGAAACACGTCCTCTGACAGTACAAATTGCTCAAAACGCGTCAAAGGGGCGCCAGACTGTAAAATGTAGGTTTCTGGTCAAAAGCTGACTTTTCAAACCAAAAAACGTTGCGTCTTTGTGTGTAACTTGTCTGCGTCCCTGTCTGGTTGTCTGTCTGTGTGTCCAGATGTCTGTTTGTCCAGAAACGTGACTTCTATTAAACACGGTGACATTCAGTACCGATTATTCTGTGGATTCCCAGATGTCAAAAAACATGTCGGTATCTTTTCTGCACAAAAAAAACACAGTTTATTCAAAAAATTTTGATATGAAGCAAGTACATAAGTATAGTTATAAGTCAAAATCAGAAATAGAAGAGAAAAGTTAATAGAGATATACCAGTACGGAACAGGGAAGGGGGGGTTTTTAAGGTGGGAGGAGGACGATTTTTGTCAAGGGATCAAAAAATATATAGAGAGAGAGAAAATGAAACATGGGGAAAGGCGGGGATGGAGGGAAAGGCAACGTTGGAGATGAGCGGTATTGAGATGGGAAGGGATGGGGGTATACGGTAGTTATAAGATAAAGGGGATTAAACTTCCGACTGTAGACTGCCAGATGGGGCGCGGTTGATGGGATTTCTGGAAAAAATGGGGGATCTCGTGAGAGAAAGATCACGAAATTGGTAATTCTGGAAAGCCGAAGTAATAAGGATTCTGAATCTGTCAAAAATTTTATGTTGAAGATAAAATCTATTCGGATTTTTAGAATCTCCTTATTTTCAGCTTTTAACTTTTGCAGAATTAAAAAAAACTCACTTGAATAACTCATTAGCATCGATTCGTGATATTTCACTGGATCTGGAGGAGAACGCACCGGAAGTGGCGAAATAGGCAGCGTTGTTGTAGCTGGAAGAGTAAAAATTATGAGGTTTGCAATTGGTGGGCCTAGAAATTTCAAAAGTGGAAAAACTTGACGGTGATATTTTCAAACTGCAGATTATGATTTTATAGTGAGTTAGAAAACTGTGAAGAATGAAGAATGCCTCTTGGCCTAGAAACCCAAACGTGGTCTAGAAATGTTTTTTGAACGCATGATTTTGAAATTTCTGGGGGCCAGTTCTCAAGTTCTCAAAAAGCCAAAATTCCTTTTTTCCACGAGAAGTACACGCTCAATTGGCTAATTTAGTAAGTTTTCGCTCGTTTTTTCATCGAATTATTTTTCCCTAATAAACTTCATTTTTGCTGAAGAGAAAGGCTAGAAATTCCCGTAAAAATCAGTCGAAAATTCAACATTTAAAAACTTCTCTTGTCCACGCGAAGTACACGGCTAGAAAACTCAATTCAGCTCGTTTTTGTTCGCTTTTTCATTCAATTCATATTTTTATTTCTCAAAATGTCCCAGAGCCGATTTTCATGAATATACAGTACTGGCCATAAAGAATGCGACACTTGTAGTTTTTAGTTGAAAATGGCCAACTTTATGAGTGTGACACGGTCTCCTTGATAGTCTCACAATATAGATTGCTTATGAAGTGTGTAGGTCACAAATATAGCTTCATTTTTGTAGTTGACAACTTTTTTGTACGGGTACTCCCTAGCAAGTTATCAATCGTCAAAGTAAACAGCTCAAAAATCTTTTTTTAGCACTGAAAAATGGCAACAATTGCAAGAAATTTCTTTGACGATTGATAACTTGCTAGGGAGTACCCGTACAAAAAAGTTGTCAACTGCAAAAATGAAGCTGTACTTGTGATCTGTATAATCCACTAACAATAAATATTGTGCGACTATCAGCGAGGCCGTGTCACACTCCCAAAGTTGACCGTTTTCAACTAAAAACTGCAAGTGTCGCATTCTTTATGGCCAGTACTATCAGCTCTTTAATTAAACATCCACGATCAAAAACCTTATTTTAAGATCCATATTTTTAAATGATCTGGATTTTATAAGTTCCAAATTCTCTATTTTCCCTTACCTGATGCTATGATCAATCTGAGCTGGCGACGGTACAGGCGGAAGTGGAGTTGACGTAATTCTATAAGATAACCCTCAACATCATTATTATTTGTTGTTGCTCATCGTCGATCTTTATCCCTTATCCAATTAGTGAATATCCCAATCCGTGATAATCTCACCCTCTCAAATACTAGGATTTCATTCACTGACTGGTTCGTCTTGTGATAGTGGAGAAATGTGTTTACATATACATAGTAAATATGTATGTGTTATGTAAGATCAAAGATTTTCAAGCAGGAGGCTATCAAAAATCTTCTAGCCTAAAAATAAACCAACCTCGGCGGTGTACCCTCAATCCCGAACGTGGTGCTCTTGCTCACATGGTCCCCATCAAAAGTGGTTGTGGTTCGTTGTTGCTTCTTAACGTATAACCTAAAACGGTTTAACTAAGAAACACTATTCTAAAGATAGGAAAGACATAAAAAGTGGGTCTACATACCTCCGCTTCTCATTCTTCCTTATCTTCTCCACAACTTGGGCGACACCTTCACTCAACGGCGTCTTTTTGGCGGCTAACAGTACACCGATGGCGATTGGGGTGAGACGGATAACGAGGAGGGTGATGAGCATGTAGAGTGGGATGAAGGAGGACTCGATTTGAGGGTCACACGTGTTCTGGAATAAATGGGTATGGTCATAACTGCAGTATACTTGAAGCCGCACTGTTCAGCAAAGATCACGTTTCGGAGTATTATCTGACTACAGTAGATGCTAGGATGAGATTCGAATCTACAGTAACTCCACAGTATGAACCTGACGTTTGCGGATATTGAAGGTTTAGGAGTTTTTTTTATTTTATTTCTGCCCCATATTAAAAAAATGTTACCGAAGATCTACCCAAAAACTCTATTTTTAAAAAGTACGGTAGCTGTTTACTCAAAAAGTCGGAATCTTCGAAATTTCTCCGTCTCATACCTACAGTAATCCAGCACCCTAACTGTAACCATCATTCAAACAAATCGTTTTCCAGACACCCCTGAGTCAAACTGAAATCCCACTATTTTTAACATTTTCACTTTGTTCACATTCATCAAAGTTTATCTTCTCAGGAACGGATAATAGCAACAACATGTTGATTCTTATTCTTTTCTGTTTCTTGTTCGTTCTTTTTTCTTTGCAGAACTAACATTTGTTACGTAACCACCCAATCCGTTCGATCACTAGCTCCGAACAACTTTATTCCTAATCCTATAATATTCTCTCTTATTGATAACTAATTAGTCGGCATGTAGATCAAAGAATTTCCATTTTCTTAAATAAACCATCAAACTAAACACTTTACATATGTGTTTTGATTTTTCCCTTCAAAACTTCCGTATTATTCCTCAAATTTCTCGGAAAAATCTTCTGGGTACATGTTGTAAACAAGACTATGAGTCGTCAGCTAAACCCTGTGTAAGGATTATAGGTTGAAATAGAGAATTAAATGGAAAATTTCAAATTTTTAATGGATATGGGTAGAAATGAAAAAAATGGAATGACATGAGTAACTAAAAAGCAGACTTGCAACGGGCCGGGCCGGGCCGGGCCGGAATGAAAATTTCTAGGGCCCGGCCCGCGGACCGGCCCGGCCCGGCCCGGCCCGGCCCGGCCCGGCCCGGTGGGCCCGGAAGTTCAGTACTGAAAAAAATTCAAATTTTTTTTTCGAAAATTTCCCGATTTTTTTTGAAAAATATTTCTTAAAAACAATTTTTTATAGGTTTCGAAGGGTTTTGAAAAATATACTTGAGGAAAAATATGAAAAATTTTCAGAAAATAAATTTTTGGACAAAAAATTGTAGTGAAAAAAGTTCAAAAATTCAAATCCGGGCCGACCGGGCCGGGCCGGGCCGGAGCTTTCTCGGCCCGGCCCGGAATTTTGCAAGTCTGCTAAAAAGTGACTGAAGCACGCCTAACAAGGGAAGTCTTTGGAGACGCTGTTTTCAAAAGATCTATAAATTTGGTTATAGGTACTTTCGGCAACGGGGAGTCCATTTCTGTAATCAGAACCTGCGAAATGTCTCTGCGAGCCGAGTTATGAGCTCTCAAACTTTTCATATGGTTAAGCTTTTTCACTTGGAATTCAAAATCGGCAAATAGTATACGCCAAATATTCTCATTTTTGCAACGTACGAGCACAAGGTCAACTGCTGGGGAACACAAATGGAACCGCGCGATAGCGTATATGCGGCCGATTTGCAATTCCATGTGAAAAAGCTTGACCATTTGAATAGTTTGAGAGCCCATAACTCGGCTCTCATTGACATTTAGCAGGTTTTGACTGTAGAAATGGACTCCCCGTAGCCGAAAGTAACTGTGACCAAATTTATAGGTCGTTTGAAAGTGGCGTCTCCAAAGACTTCCCTTGTCAGAAATAATGCTGGCTAAAATTTTGTGGGTACATTTAACTAACCTAGAGCTACACTTTTGTAATTGACCACTTTTCTGTGCTGTCCGTCTCTAGCGAGATGTGGTGCGGTAACGTACATCACTAAGTATAGTCATTTTAAAAAAGTGGCCAACTACAAAAGTGAAGACCTAAGTTAGTACTTTCGAGTTGAACTCATTTTGAAACGGTCTCGATCACATTTATTAGAGATCTTAAGAAACCGAAGATTGTGTACTTTAGATGAGAACAATAACCAAATATCTGGATTTTTTTGATATGACTTATGGAAAATATCAATTTTGATAAGACACCGTTAGCTGGGACAATTCACAGTTTCTGATGCCTGCGTTTGAGGCGCAGAAGTCTAGAAGAACGTGTTCTGAGTTTGAGTATACGGTACCTATGCTCATTTTCATGCTCCGAAAAATTTCAGAATTTAGCAGAACATCTCCAGTACAAAGTACTCTTAGTCTCACTATGCCAAAATTTGGGTTGAAATAGTTTTTGGCAATGTAATAAAAGTGAATGCCTTCATTTTTGTAGTTGACAACTTTTTTGTGTGATCTCTTATTAAGGAGATGCGGTTCCTCAAAACATGAGTTTAGGGACAGTTCTTTAAAAAAATTGGCCGACTACAAAGTGAGGCTCTTTGTTTCAATTATACGCCCTAAAATTTGACAATACGAAGCTATAAAGGACACCGTGACCCAGTTTGGGGTTTTTCTACTGAAAATCGCAAAAATCGGCTTTTTAAATATTAAGTTCTTCTAAACGTACTTTTTGACAACGTAAACTAACTAAGTGTACTAATTATGTACCATTAGCTAGTTTACAAAATTTTTTTAAGTGAAGCATAGTAATCCGGGACAAAAAATTGATTCAAAAGACCTTTAAAACAGCTCGTACCGATCTCTTGATAACAATTGTCTTCCAAATAAATAAAAATTTGTCAGTTACAGTAACCTAGCTCTCCAACGTAACCTATTCTGCTAACGTTTTCAGACTCTTGCAATGTGATAAATAAATTAATTTCTGCAAAAACTTATCTTGTCTGAAAATATTTCAGACTGATTTATTCTGACAAAACACCAGGATGTGCAAACACCCAACACCTCAAACACCTGTCTACCTCTATAAAGGTAATCCTGTGCTACGTCAGTGTACCCATCCATCTCACTCCGTCAACACCACTCAATTCTTAGAAACATACATATGTATACAATGTATACAATCTGAAAATGGAAGTGACCTCATCAACTCTTGAACAATTCAACTTTAGCTCTTCCCCACCCCTCTCTCCCACCCGTTAATCCCTTATCATTAGGGAGATCAGAAAGGAATGTCTTCCGTTTTAATCTGATATCACTTGTCTCCTCCCACCCGGAGCGATGGGGGCGGAGTCTGAGCAGCGCCCAGTATAAAACTCTCTAGGCAAGCTAAATCAAAGCAAAGTCTTCTCCTAATTCTTGTGCTCAGGACATCTCCCTATTCTGTCCAAATTCTGTGTCTAAAAATGTTCCATATTCACCAAGACGTCTACAACTTCTCCACCACTGAGATCATGGTCAAGAAGACGTTGGTGAGCCGTAAGCCGAGCAACGGAGAGAAGAAGATCATCGAGAGAAGTCTTCTCGACAGACGTCGTGGCCTCCGTCGCAGCTTCACCTCACTTCATTAAGGTTTCCCAACTTTCTTTTTCTCAAATGACTTAATTGATCTTTAATTGGAAATGTATATTTATTTTTGTGCTCTCTTTTATCTTTTAACGGGTTTCATCTTCTTCAATAAACATATTTATTTGGAAATTCCGTCTAAACATCACTGAAGTCTTAAAAGGGGAAATGTACAGTTAAGGGGAAGCCTTATATCGCGCTAATTAGGAAAGGGGTGTCACTAATTAGGGGAAGACACAGAATTTGTGCCACTTGATGCCACTAACATGCACTAATTTGTCTGTCAGAAAAAAGTCCGTTCCGCCGGAGTCTCAGATTGGCAAGCTAAGGATAAAAAGTCCTAGAGACCGTTCTGGTAAAATTTGAGGACCTCACTGTAACTAATCCGTCAGTCAGAAAAAGTCCTCGAGTTCCTTCCGTCGGAATTTCAGATAAGTTTTTTCAGATGGATCCCCTCTGCTAAAACTTTTCATGTGTCAGATTAAGGTCCTCTCGGTCGTACACGTGTCCGATATAAGAAAATATGTTTTGCAGCTATTAAGGTGTTTCATGTTGGCCAAATTCTGCGCTTGAACTGACAAAGAAAAAAGATTCTTATATGATAGGATAGCTTAAGTCGTGAGGATTCTGAATCTGGTTTCAAAATTTACCTAGGACTTGTATGAACCGAAATACACCACTTTCAGCCTGCTCCTTTTTTTCCTGGGTCAATTTCAGGAGGACAACTTCAAACCTATGTATCTCGGTTCATACTTGCATTATTCGAAAATTTGACTGCATTTTTAGAATCCTCATAATTTTAGCTTTTTTGAAATATAAAAATAATTCAAAAACGCCTGTGGACTTTTATCCATTTTTGAATCGTACCCTTTAACAAAAACCGTTTACATCCGTTATTCTAAAAGTTAGGGAAATTTTGAAGCCAGATTCAGAATCCTCATTTTTTCGGTTATATAATTACATATTTAAGGCAATGTAAGCTATAACCGATCTCACCAAAAAATCTGCATTCATATTTTTTTCAGACGTTTTTTGCAGAGCATTAGAGATGTTTGACAACACACTATGATCATTCTTCAACGGGTACTGTAGATTACCCCAGCTAACTGTATCATGTAAAAACGGCGATTCCATGAAACCAGCTCTTTTGGAAACATCTATAAATGTTGACTCCAATCAACTCTGTCTCATCGAAACTGATTATTGATAATTATCCAAAAACTTAGTGATCGTTCACATCCAAAGTACACACACTCTTCTTCTCAAGTTTCTCATTGGCCCTCTGATTTTCTGATCTCTCCGGCTCATCTTCCCCCATTTCCATGAACCCTATTTTAAGAATCTGACAAAAAATCTAGACATCTACCCTTTTTACTCAACAAATTTAGTTCCGTTATATGTCTTCGTTTGAAAAATTTTGAACACATAATTTTTCGATTCGGTGACGTTTGACCCATCACTACTAATCCGCTTCTCTTACTATCCCAATTATTCATCTAATCTCTTTTTTGCAGAGAGAAATAATTTGCACGTTTTGTTCTTTTTTCTGCTCATCCAATTTGTAAAAGGAACCAAAGACTTCACCCACCCAACTCGACCAAAATAGAGAGAGAGAGACTTACATTCGGATTAAGTTTTCTTCTATTCGCCGCGTACAAATTCAAATCGAATGTGCACCCGAGACCCATTTCCATTTGTTGAATGCCACCCACGTTGTGAGGTATCGCGTGGTTTAGCAGTTTTTCGGTTGCATTCGGAAGCATCGAGGAGTAGGGCATTAGGACGAACGTGAAGATGTGGATGGGCACGACGGCGTAGATTAGGCCGGTGGCGATGATTATCTGGAATTGGAGAGGGAAATTAAAATATGATAATTGGGGGATACGAAGAATTGCAGATTCCAAGTACTACATTTAACCAAAACCCAATTTCTAGAAATTTCCACACCACAAACTATCATCATTTTCGAATTCAGCTTGTGTCTAAAAATACATTTTTATAAATTTTATTGAAAATTACACGAGCTTATTAACGAATTATCAGTTGATCCAGTTCGAAGTTCAGTATTTCCGGTCAAAACCGGAAATACTAAAGAAACATTAAGTTTTGTAATTAAACGCATGTTTGCATGTGCGTAATTCGCCTAAAACACTCAATCTTATGAGCTGAAAAATATACCATAATGTAGATCTAGTTCTATGTTTCTGATATATTACGGGACGGACTAATGTGCTGAAAACCCCAAAAATGATCACTAAGGCCACCTCGCGGCACACTAACAAACTGCCATCTGTCTCGTAGTAGATCAGGGACATAGGTCTCGCCGAGATCATCATTTTGGTATATTTTTCAAGTTTCAAATGTGCATTTAACTACAAAACTTAATGTTTCATTGGTATTTCCGGTTTTGACCGGAACTGAACTTCGAAGAATTAGATCAACTGCTAATTCGTTAACAAGCTCGTGGAATTTTCTATAAAACTTGTGAAAATGTATTTTTAGACACACTCTAAATTCAAAAATAATGATTTTTAAGTGGAAATTTGTTAAAACTTCTTAAACAGGTGTTTGATCTGAAAACAAGTTCTGAAAGGGATTGTTGTGTTTTTTTTTCGTAGATACAATAAAATGAGCTTAAAAACAATGACAGTGGAATAATTTAATCACTCAATAAAGTCAAATTTCGAAAAACAAAATTTTTAACTTAAAAACTCAGTTTTTGGTTTAGTTTTTGAGAAATTACGTGCATTTTGACAAAAGATACAGCAAAACGTTGCTCAGAATACCGAATGGGTTCATGGCTGCAGGATTTTGTATAGTCAAACCGTTGTTTTACTGGATAACGATATCCAGGATTAATGAAATGACACAAAAAAATCAATTTAAAAACAAAACTGACACCATTTTCAAAATCTGCATGTTTGAAAAAGCTAGTATACAAATTTTTAGGGAACGTCAAGATTATATAGTTTCAAACTGTTTACAGTTTTATTATAAGATTTATTATAAGATCAGGAACCGATACTGCGAACCCAGGGCTATTGAAATTTTAGTTGTTCATACTGAGTCTACATCCAGACATACTTAACATATTCTCCTGTTTTTCAGCTTCAAAATTCACTTATTATCATTAAAATCGGTCCAATTTCAGCAAAGTTATAACCTTCACAATTTTTGTTCAATTGGAAAAACGCGTCACCGACACCCCATCCAAATAACTCACCCAGAACACAACTTTGGCCTTCCCTCCGGAAATATCAAAGCAAAAGTAGAGGAATCCGGCGAGGAAGACGAAGAAAAAGACACCGAGTTCCGATAATAGATATCCACGAAGAAACCATTTGTACTGTAATTAAAGTTCATTAATTTTAATATCCTCTTCTTTTTTTATCTTTTCAGGATGCGTGGGTTCAATGAATCAAAGTGTCAAACACCAGGGGACTTCTATTTCCGTTCAGTTAATCCTCCATGTTTTTTTGTTTTTTGTATTTGTGGGTTAGTAGAAAAACAAAAGTTGAAATATATATACATGATGAAGATCAAAAATGATTCTATACAAATTGTAAAGGGTATGTGTCAAAAACTGAGACACACCGGAAACCAAAAATCTAGGATCAGGAGGAGAATTTCAGAATAGGGGGGAGGGGATCTTACTGTATAAGGGATGTCTTTGGAGACGCTGTTTTCAGACGATCTATAAATTTGGTTGTAGGTACTTTCGGCTACGGGGAGTCCATTTCTGACATCTGAACATGCTAAATGTCTCTGCGAGCCGAGTTATGAGCTCTCAAACTTTTCATATGGTAAACCTCTGTCACATGGAATTCCAAATTGGCAAATAGTAGAACACAGTTAAACCGCTGGGTGGCGTTGATTTGGAGTTCCATGTGCAAAAGCTAGGCCAGATTAAAAATGTGAGAGCTCATAACTCGGATAGCAGAGGCATTTAGCAGGTTCTGATGATAGAAATGGACTCCCCGTTGCCGAAAGTACCTATAACCAAATTTCTGGATCATTGGAAAGTGGCGTCTCCAAAGACTTCCTTTGTGAGATAATTTGATTTGAGCCGCGACGCCTACCGTAACCTTTGACCTACCGTTCTCTCACTTGCCAACACTTCATGCTCCTTCTCCGATAGCTGGTAAACTCCGAGGAATGGGCGTTCGGCGATTTTGGAGATTTGGATGGTTTTGTCGAGGAAGTCAACGATGTGATCGTAGACTTGTTTGTCCTTCCACACGTAGCAGAGGAGGATGAGACTGGAGATCTGAAAAGAATAGAGAGGATAGGTTTATGCTTGTGTAATTTCTGTAACGAATTTTGTGATAGTTTCCTTTTTTGGTAATGAGATTAAAGCTGAAGTCGTGTGAATTCAGAATCCGGCTACAAATTTTGTCTGTCGTTAGTTAAACCGGACAGATATATGTAACTTTGAAAAATGAAAGTCGTCTAACTCGGGTCATTTTGATGCTAGACAAACTTTGAAGACAGATTCAGAACCCTCAGAATTCTAGTCACATAAAATGTTTCTCTTTTTTCTGATTAACCATTTTGTTAATTGGTACCTGTTGCAACAAACCCTAATGATTCGGTTAACATCTATCTCACTATAAACCTAGAGTTTACTGTAAAAAATAACAACATGAAGTTCGCAAGAGACCTTTACCGATCGGAACAGAGCCAAAATGGTTACGGGTTAGACTTATTCACGAGAACCAAGCTCACTACAGTAGGAACAAGCTTTGTTAGGGAGATATCTCACACCGCACCGCAACCGTAACGCGCCGGTCAACTTGAAGTTCAGACTATCCTACCTACTATAATTAACAGTTTCAGTAAGACCTACGCAAACCGCCACGCATTTCTCAAAACTCTAGTACAAATCCGAGATTTTAGGTACTGTACCTTGTGTAAAGCTTCAATGGGCAGAACATTGTTTTCAGAATGGTCGAAACTACCTATGAGTCAATTTTCAGCAAATTCTCAAACATTTTCTAAAACTAGTTCTTGTTAGTTAGATGACTTGGCTGGAACTAAATTTCCCGAAAAACTTCCAAATACAGTAACCTCCACAATCCTTCCCACAGTAAGACACCCCGGTCCCTCATCTTTATAAACCTTACAGAAAGCGACGCAGGCACCCCAGCCATTGTCATCACCATCAATTTTTTGACGTTGTTCCAGACTTGTTTATATTTCATCTTAATATTTTCTTCTCATTAATCCCCAAGTTTGCTTCCAAGAACTTTAATCGGTCATCGGTATCACCACCACCCTGACGCAATTCACCCTTTTCTTACTGGATGTTTTCTTTCAAATTGATGCTAGACAGGACGTCTCAAAAATTATTTAGAAAAAAAACAAACAGCTTTTGTCAAAATGCTATAATAGATGACACATCCTCTCTTGTCAAATACGTTTGACCTATGTAATAAATTATATTATTTCGAAAAAAAATTCATCATAGTTTTTGTTCTCAGATTTTTTGAGGGGGTTCTTCAGAGGCAACACTTGAATATATGTACATATTATTGGATCAACATTATCACTGTGGTGGAGATAATCCGATAATAAGGGGCAGATTTTGGAGGATTTGTCAAATTTTTTCGAAAACTGAAAATTGAAGAAAAAAAAAGAGTCTAGTAGGAGATGAATGGGAAAGTGATGTGTGTGTGTAGTAAAAATGAATGGAATTGGAAAAAAATGAGTAATGAGCAAAGTAATAGGAGGTACTGATCAAGGATTTTGAGGTTGAAAAATGAAATCATTATTTTGGAAAGACAGAGGACAGGTCGGAAGGCTCATCTTTGAGTGGAAAAGTGGCAGAGAGTCTGTCTGTGTGGCTGTTCATCCTAGGAAGTCAAAACTATGTTTTAGGGGATTAGAGCGTCATTATAGATGTTTTGAATCCGGGTTACGGTAGATTTTACGTTTAAAGCTATCACTTTCTGTACGGATTTCAAGGTATCCAGATATCCGGGTTACAGTATGCTCTGAGACCCGACCCATTCTGGCGGATAGTCTGTCTGTCTGTCACCGATTCCCAGGTGTGTCCAGATGTCCGAGGACCACTGTAGGTATGTACATCAACACGGACGCTGTAAAGCCGCCGCCTGAGTTGTGTGATACAAATTGTATGTCTGGAATTCCGGGTGTCCGCATGCCCGGAGTCTCCGATAGTCTTGGCTATCTTTTTTCAGCGTTTGTATACAATCTGTTTCGATTTCCAAATGTCGGGATGTTCAGGTGTCCAGGTTACTGTAGATTTCAAATCTCGAGGTGTTCCTCGTTTTCTGTCTGTCCGGATTTCCAGCTATCCCGATGTCACCGTATGTAGCAAAATATGTTTCTGAGTGAATAAACCACAAAAATGACTTGAAAAGTTTCAATTTAGTCAAAATTTTCCAAATCCTCGAAACTCTGCTTGTGAGTTTTTATTATGTCTGTCACAATGTCTGTGTGTCCAGATGCCCAAATTGTCTAATGCTTAAATGTTCCCGACACATGCATGTCCTTACATTAGTTTGTCTGATGGTAATGTTTCTGTTGATCAGAAAATTGATATGTCTATCTGAGTGTCTGTATGTGTAGATGTCCGGATTATCCAAGTAAGCAAATTCCTGCCTAATTGTCTAAATTCCGTCTTAATTCCTGTCAAATTGCTGTCCAGATGTCTGTCTGTCCAGTTATCAGGTTTATCTAATCTATACGTTTTCTAATGTAGGTCTGTCATAATGTCCCTTACTATTAATTCCTTCCATTTTCTATAAAAAAAGGTTCCGTGTCTTAAAACTACTCTCTACTTTTCCCCTTGAAGTTTTTGTCTGAAATTCAGATCCACTTCACTAACTCCGTCGACTCTCTGTCTGTCTAATATCAATGATCATCTTATCCCAGCCTGCAGACATATACAGTGTTCTTGAATGAGACTTGTTTTCTATTATACTTTTGAATAGTCTATGTAGAATATCACATGCTATCTCTGTTCTGATTACAATTAATTAGCTGGAACAAACGGCAGTGTAGACAGGAGGTGTCCAATTTCCGTTCTTCTCTCTATTATGCTCCGGAGATCTCAAAAAGTCTACAATAACAAATGAGCAATCAAGTCAGTTATAATCGCTACGTGCAAAAATGTCAAAGAAATGCTCATCTGAAATCAGGAATTAGAAAATTTTGGTGGTGTTGGTCAAGCGGAATGTGCTCGAGAAAATTTCAGACAAACTGAAAGTCACTGGACTAAAACTGGAAAACAACACTGATTTTTTGAAATCTTAGCCTTATCCTTATGGTTGACTAAACTAGAGACCAGGTATTAGCACAGGAAGGAAGAAATAAGTTGGGGGAACTGTACTTTGGAAATTAGTGGCCTAGCTCGGATTTCTAGGCCATGGTTGCGATGCGTGCTGCGTCGCGGTTCAGGTAAATGCAAAATAACTGATTGAACTTAAATAACCTCAAAAAGCTGAAAAATCGCAAAAGGGTTTTCTTCAATTGTTACCATTTTTTTGGCTCAAACCTTGAAAATGTGCAATTTTTCCGCATTTTGAGCTCAATTGTTGAATTCAGCTTTTCGAAACGGTTCTAATAAGTTCAATCATGGCCAACTTCATTTGATTTCTTCCAAAATCTCATTCTAGACCTAGAAATACCATTTTTGGGTTTCTAGGACACCAAAATTCGGTCATGTTAATTTTTCGGAAGAAAATTTGAATACTGATAGGATTTTTTTGTATTCTGCAATTATCCAACTTTAAAGACGCATGGATAAGAAAACAGGACCCTTAGAACGGTCGCGTCAATTAGAATTCGATTTCTATACACAAAATTGATGATGACCGAGTTGTGATGACCTAGACGCCCAAAACCTGGTTTTCTAGGTCAAGAGTTAGGTTTTTTTTACTCCTGGCCATGATTATACTCTTTTGAATCTTCTTTGCAAGCAAATCTGCCAGAAAATTCTTTTTCTATTTATTTCTATGTATTTTATGCAAAAAATGACCTTTTTGGTATTACATAGATGTCGACTCGAAACTTCGAAAACAGTCTGTTTTTCTCTCTAATTTTTGGCCCTGCGACCAATTTTTTTTTAAATTCATACATCAACTTCCCACATGTTGCCTAGTCTTATCATTCATCTGTTTTTCTTTCTCGTGGTCACCCTGATGTACCGGTCTACTAACCTTATTAGTAATTCAACAAGAGATGTTTTGAATGAAACCGTCAAAGCGTACTTAACAGGCTTCTGGTTTGATTTTTCGATTAAAAAATCAGAAGAAAACTAGACACTATTCGTATGATCGGCTAGGTCCCTAGTCCAGTTTTAAGAGTCTATTGCCCGAAATTTGGTCTTAGAATTGCTATGACATACATATAATTTTGAACTTCAAGGAAAACAAAGAAAAAGTCGAAATTTTCAAAAACCAAATTTCAAAAGTTCCTTCCCACCGATTACCTCAATTATCCGAACGATTAGTTTCAACTTTTTCCCATATGAATTTTTTGTCAAAGTTGAAAAAACACACTGTGTTATCAAATTATAGAGTCTATGCTTGCAGCTGAAAGAATTTCCATGAGATTCTATTTTTCCAGTCAGCTCAACACCTAATCGAATGAGGGTCAGCGTTGAAATTAGTGGCAGACAAGGGAAGGAGAAGAAATTGAGTTTTTGAGAGAATGAACAATAATGTCAGGTGTGTCATTCTGATAGAGAAAGAGAGCAGAAAGCACATGCTGGAGAGGTACTGTAGTTGAGATTTTCTACAGAGCACAGTTTCCACACTAACGGTTGTACCTGTGCTTATTGCCCAAGGTCTTCCTGAGATCGCCAACTGTGGTACAGTACAGCGGAATGCGGTTTTCGAAATGAAGAAAGGCGGAAAGCGGAAAGCGGAAGGAATAATTCCGCTAAACCCTGACCAACAATGACACAGTGATTTGGTTTGTAGAATTTCAGCAATGCGCTCAAAATCCCTATTTTCAGCATAAAATACCTTTTTTTTAAACTAAAAATTAAAGAAAATGGGTATTTTCAGATAATCGACGATACGGAGGCTAAATTTGCATGTAACAAGGAGAGCAAAGGAGGGGGTATGAAATCGACTGAAGATTTGGTGGGAATTAGCTAAAAGTTGCTGAAAGTCTAACTGAAAACGTTCTGGAGCATCATCAAGACGTCGGGATGATTCTGAAGCCTTCTATAAACTTCTGGACCTTTTTCAGACGGTCAAACGCTTCATAAAGATACCGCAGGGTCTTTACGCCTTCGGAATAGTCAAAACGCTGAAAGTCTGCTTCAGAACCTGCCGAACGTCTCAGACGTGCCTCTGGACGGGATATTGGCGTTCTAACGTTCGAAAACTGTCCAGAATCCGTCGGCTTTCTAAAACCGTGCTCACCGTTTTTTGGAGGATCCAGAAGCTTCCGTATGCTTCCGTGACTACCCAGGCTTTCTTCAGAGGTTAAAAATCCGTAAAAAAGCGACTATGGCTCAGAACGGCTCTAAGCTAAAACAATTGTTGCCTGTGCTATCTTATCAAATTCTACAAAACTTGATATCCTAGATATCCCAAACTTTGCTCTTCTCTCCTATTTTCCCACATTTTTCAGATTTTTTTTTCCCATCTCATAATCCCTTCAAATCTTGCTGATTAATTAGCATGACTCCCCTCCTCCCCTTTTCTTCTGACCCTCCGCCTCATGTGCTCGCTTGAAAGGGGCGTGGTCACTTCGAGAGCACATATAAAAGCTCCCTAGGGCTCCACCTTTACTCATTCACTCAGTTTGTGAAGTTTTCAACTTATTTCTAAGACATGTTCCACATCAACCAAGACATTCTCAACAACGTCGACCTTCACAAATCGCAAGCCGTCCAGGCGGCTATCAAGCGGTCCATTGAGGAGAAGCGTCGCGGATTCCGGCGGTGCTATTCGGCTTTTTATTGAGTCGCCTCTGATTCTGTTCTTTCTGTACAAATACTGATCATCTACATATACAAATGCTGGCTCTATCGAATATCGTTACAATGGGTAGCTGCTCTTATGATCTACATATATATTTTTCTTCTACAAAATCTATCAATCATGTTATTTTTGTTTCTGTTGTCTCTGAAATTTCCCTTGTTTTTTTTTCACCATGTTCAGTAAGAATGTTCTTTGTATATATTTAAAAGAAAAGGTATTATTTTCTGCTAATAAAAAAGTTATTGAATGAAAAAACCTTGTGTCGAATGTTGTCGATTTTCAGATTTCCAAAAATCTCAAGGGGTAAGGGGTACTGTAGAAGATTGGGCAAGAGCTTAGGCTTAAGTTGAACTGTAGGTCTAGCTATCAGGATTCAGCTAAGGGGTTACTGTAGAAAATGAGAGAGCTACTTAACTAGGATTGTCTGGATTGCTAACATCAATCCTGAAAATATGGACATCCGGAGAAACGGGGAATTTTCAGGTCTTGAGGGGCTAAAGGAAAGATAAGGAGTACTGGGAGGTCGAGAACATAGGCTTATGGGTTACTGTATCAACAGGGCATCCGGACAAACAGACACACGTCGGGAACCTAAATCCGTGAAATCTGTGATTTAGACTAGTGTTTTGCCGGGATTTCAACGGTTCTTAATGAAATTTTTTCGAAATTTACTACGGTACCGGATCACGGTATCTAACTCGGTTTTAAACTTAAGCAGTTCTATCTTTAGCCATCCAGGTACCTGACCATCCAGGTGCACACAATTCCAAATAAAAATTCGGCTCCAGTGTTCTCGAACATTTAATCAACTACTCAAACTACACTTTTCGGATTCTCACGTACGCTGGGAAAAATGAAAATGTGGTTGAGTCGACCAAAGTTACTACGGTAGCCAAGCTCTTGCGGTAGGAGAGGAAACTCAGAATTACAGAATGAGGCAGGTACAGTAATCTAGACTGTAAGTACAGTATATCTATCATTTAGTCTTAATTACCCTGTAAATCTATTCAGTACAACAGTAGGTTCTACAGTAGTCAGTACTCATATACAGTAAACCTACCTAAGGTAATGGTGGTCAAAACTTTGACCTCGATTTTCTCAATTACCAGACCTCGAGGTCAAAAACTGAATACATATTTGGAATCAGCGTGATTTCAGCTTTCCAATGATATAGATCACTAGGTGACCATTTTAGCTGTAATTACAGTAGTCAGCTACAGTCAGACCATAAAACTGAGCACCAGTTGCTATGTACAGTATATTAGTAGTATCTGCTTTCAAGTTTATACTCAAAACTACAGTATACCTTCTCTAGGGGTACTGTACCTCTCCTTCCTCCACAAAAAGTCCAAAACATCTCAGACTTTGATTCATTCACATCCACCTCCCCATAACCTAATCACTTATTTATTCCGATTTCCATTCTCTTCCTAATCTTATTGCACCGAGGCCAGAATTTCTTTTTCAGCACATTTTTTTCCTACTCGAAAATAAATAAAATCTACTTCCGTTTGATCTCACAACTATTTATTTCTGACTAACTTTTGTTCTAGAATGGAACATTTCTGAGTATATGACAAATGACTAAACTAATCTGATTTCTTCCCGGAACTTTTTATAATTCTAATCTGGGTAAATGAGTCAAACGCGCTCCACTGGAACAATTTAAACCTTCTGCAAAAAGGTAACAAGCAGTATTCAAGTGAACATAATCCATTTTCTAGAAAAAAACTTTCTTTTCGTTTCACTTCACCTCTTTTTTATCACAAGACAAGCGTGACCGGTGGGGATTCATCTTTGGTATTTTCTATGAATAAGGGACTTACCGCCACAACCAATGCCAGAGCCATTATCATGAACATTCCAATCGACTCCCTCCAGGTCTGGGGTCCTTTGAACGTGACTTTCGGGTTGTTTGTGGAAACTGTACGGATTGGAGGTGCTGGGGGCAGTTGGGGAGGCGTTTTCGGCTCGGAGTCAAAGTCAAAGTCCATTTTTTGAAATCTGGAATTAAAAAATAAAATATATGGTTTAGATAGTGAGGAAGGAAACGTTGAAACAGGAGTAATCGGAGTTTTCGGTAAATTGGATAAACAGACAACCGAACAAACAGACAGACAAAAAAAACATTGACAAAGTATCGCTGCATTCGTTTGAAGCAATTTTCAGCAAAACTCTTTTTTAAGCAAAATATACGGAAATTATAGAATTTACGAAAATTCACGCAATTTAGCGGGATTTAGAAATTTCTCAGTAAAATTTGGCGGAATTTTAGCAAATATAACATGTTTTCAAGTTTTGATTTTTTTGTTTTAATTTTCAGACTCAGTCACTCAAATTTCATGCAAAATACAAATTTTGTAACAAAAAGTGTGCCAAGCTTTAAAAAAACTAGGAAAATTTGAAACTCCTAATAATAAAAAGTTTAAATATACAGATTTTGAAAGTCTGAAAAATTTGAGGTGAGTTGGCGGCATTGTAACAAAAATGCCGACATATAGACATACCAGAAACCTGGACATCGGGAAAAACAATAATCCGGACAGACAAATACTCAGAAAATCTTGAAAAAAAATTGGACATCTGATATATCCGAACAGACAGATAATTCACATCAACTTTGTTAAAAGTCACTTTTTCAACCTGTAGAGAGATTGGCCTAGAAAACACAAAAGGAATTTCAAAAACTAGGCTACCGAAGGTTTTTCAAATTCTTTAATCCTATTACACAGGTATGGATTTGTATACAAGAAAAATTGGAACAGGTGGCCTGGGCGCTTAGATTTGGAATGTTAGGCCACGGATAAGATTTTTTTTTAATAGTGCTAACGCTACCCCTAAAACAACCAGTGAAAAATTGGTAAAGGTCGAAAGAGGTTGGTCTAGAAAAAAAAGAAAAAACTGGGAAGTTAGGCCACGGATCAGTTTTTCCCAAAAAACACTAAGCCAAGCGTTCTAGCGTTATAACTGTTATGCGTAGTACGTTGAGATCTGCCAACGACGTTTTCATAAAAAAAGTGGAAATGTTCTCTTCCGGACAGACCGGATTTAGTATATACTAATAAGATAATATGTAGGAATAAAGAAGACGGTGGGGGAGTACTAAAAGAGGAGAAGCATCCCTCAACTGACTGTCCGATAGCTAGACCACCTGCAGAGGGAAAATACAGTCCGACGACTTATCGGGATGGACATTTTATTGCCCCCCGGTATGGGTATGTGTGTTCGGAAATGATGCGTTTCTTCTTTTCTACATGAATGTTTGTATTTCCAAAACACAGTGAGTCAAGTCGACAACACTTAACTTAGGAGAGGGGGGACCTCCTTAGGTAAGGTCATTTCTCTTTGAACCGGTAGGAAGGGGGGTAATTAGTGGAATGGGAGAAAAAGGGGGGAACGTTGAGGAGGAATAAAAACAATTATTTAGATACACAGACAAAACGCGTCTAAACGTGCGCCAGGACACTTTGAAACCGAAAAACAGATGTTTTAGACGCGTTAAAGGAGCACCAGATCCGCGAAAAAGGTATTTCGTGACTTTGAAGGCGTCAAAGGCACGCCTGTTTCGCGGAAAGAAGGTTTCAAACTCTTGAAAGACACCCGTGAAAACAGCAAATTCGGACATTTAAAACGCGTCAAAGGCACGCCAGAGAGCATAAAAATGTGATTAGAGAGTATGGTGCATCTCTGACGAGCTAAAAACCTAAAGATTCTGAGTTTTTCCAAAATTTTTGACACATGTAAAATTAACCGAGATACACCACGGGAGTATCTATAAAGCATTGTAACTCGGTTCATTTTGATCATACAAATTATTTGAAAATGGATTCAGAACCGTCATTAATTTATCTTTTTAGTCATATGAGATTCTGATTGAAATTTGAAAGCATGTGGGGACTATCAAATCATAACTTGTACGAAAATTTGGGAAAAATGGTATTTGAGGATTAGCAAAAATAGAAAAAATAATATATTAGCTACCATGGAGAGACGTATGGAGAGGATGAAAACAATTATTTAGATACATAGAGTTGAGATGGCTATTTGGTTGGAAGCAATTTTATCAATAGAGCGCTATTCCCACTGAGATGAGTATGTAGTAAGTTCGGTTCTAAGAACCTGAGGAGTTTTAGCTTTTCACCGGTGTATCAGCCATCCAAAATCACAAATTTATTCTAAAAAAATTTTGAAAACTCATGAAGTGAGGATTCTGAATCTGTTTTTCAATTTTCGATGGCGTCAAAACGAACAGAGATACATACATGGCTTTGAATCACTAGTGTTAAGACTCCTAAGAAAATGAAACATTAGAAAAAGTTTATGAGAAACTGATATATTATATAATAGTTAAAAAGTTAAAAACATGAAGATACCAAATTTTTTCCAAACACTTTGAAAATTAAAATTGCTCAACTTTCACAAAGCGGAGCACCTTTAAACCGTTGTAACTCGGGACATTTTGATCCCACACAAAATTTGAAAATAGATTCAGATTTGTCATGAATTTAGCTTTTTAGACATATTTTGGAAAAAAAAAATTCTAAACTGAAAAAAATCAGTTCAAAACCTTTAAAATGCTCAAAAAAACCTTTAGAAAAACAAATTTACATAAAACTCATCTAAAAAGGGGACTTTGAAATATAAGTGTTATGAGAGCGCGTTTGCTACATGCTTGGAACAGTTTTGATTTCAAAAAGTTGTAAAATACAGCCAGCCGGTTGTCAATACAAACATCCAAAAAATTTCAAAGCTATGCCAACCCACAGTATGCAAAATCGCTCTACTGATAGTCAAAAAACGGAAATTTTAAAATTTATAAATTAGAGCGAATTTACTACATACTTAGAGAAATTCAAACGTTTGAAAAGTTATGAAATATCAAACGATGTTTTACAGGAAACTTGTCGATAGCTACTTTTAAAAAAACAGACTATGCAAAATTGCTCTACTGATAATCAACATCTCACAAAAATGTTACAAAACCTCCAGCAGCCAAAAAGAAATCCATATAAAAAGGACCTTCTTTCCCCAGCCATAAGTATAATTAATGCGTAGTGCGGTGTGTGGGGTAGGTGGATAAAGAGGTGTTCTGTGTTAGTCTGTGTCAGGAGAAGAGAGGGTCCGAAAAAGGGGAAAAAGAAGGAGAAAAGAGACATATAGAAAGGGGAAATTAGAGGTAATCGGGTGGAGGGGCCCACTGTGCGATGTCTCTTTATACGGACATTAAAGGTCATACCAGAGAAATAGGGAGAGAGGTTTAGAGGAAAGGGGCAAGTTTAAAACTGTAATTGGCTCTGGAAATGGGTCAGGACTTAGTTTGAGTTTAGAAGAATTAAATTAGTTGAGGTTAGAACGATTGTTCGAATGGAACGGAAAATGGGAAAACCTAGAAATTGAGGATTTTAGGACAAGTATAGTAAGAAGGTTACAGAATATTGACGATTTGAAATTTTTGAATAGGATATGTTGGTTTTAGAACAAAGTTTTAGAACAAATGATTCTAAAAACTGAATCACAAAGTTACAGCAAAATTCTAGTACAAAAAATATATAATTATCCAAAAAAAATGTTAACTATAAATTTAGGTCATTCCTTTTTTGTGAAATCGAAAAACAATTATTTTCAAATTCTGCAGGTCTAAAAACCTTAGATATTCGATTTTCAGTATTCAGGTAGTCGTATTATTAGGTTTTTAGGGTGAAATTAAAATTAGAACATCAATTATCAAAAAATCTTTTAAAAAATTTTAATTGGGATTTTCTTCATTTCGAACCTCTAATGAATGAATTTTCAGCACTAACATTCAGATCTATGAATGATTAAGAAAGACATCATGGCATAGTAACTGCGTATCAAAATACTATGCCACATAAAAAAAACTGTGGGAGGTTTAACGTATTTATCGTAAATACTATAATTCTGGGTATTGCATGTTTTTCACAACATTTTTGGATTTACACCGAATGTTAGAATTTTTGTCAATTTTTTGTCATTTTTTTCAATAATTTATGTGCCCGAATCTAGCAAAACTCATTTTGCATTGAAAAATTCGGAAAAAATCAACGAAAAACGGTCAAAAATCCGAAAACGCCAGAAATAACGAATAGTGAAAAATAAGTGAGATTTTAGAAGTTGGGAAATCAAAATTTTCATGTAAAGCTATTCATTGAGTTTCCCACTAACTTTTTTCTGTAACCTATGAATTTCCCCAATAATTTTAGTAGTTTTCCGCTCTATATAAAGTACAAATCTAAGTGTACCCCCTCTCCATGTCGCTCCTCATTAATTTCCCCATCCTCCCATTTCAAAAAGCGGAGTGAGTCACAACCCGTTTCTGTCTCTTTCTTTTTCGGAGACAGGCTATGAAGACGGATGGAGAATTGAAGCGAGTGACCCCCCTTCGAACTTTCATTTTTCTTTTTCTGACGAGACGAAGCCGTTCCTGGGCGGGATGGATCATCTGTCCTAGATGAATGACATAGTAAGACGGGCGGGAGAAAGATGAACATCGGAGATAGATAATGTTTAGGATTTGAAATGTTGAAATGGAGAACATACGCTTAATTAGACACACACACCGATGGTGACAATGTTCACAGGTTTTTTTTGTTGAAATTTTCGAATTTGATGAAAAATTGCGTCATTAGAACAAAAGAAGTCCGCATTTGACAGCAATAAGATAAACTTAATTAGTTTTATTATTGATAATCGATAATTAAAAAACCAAACTTGTCCAATCTCGGCCGGCCCCGGCCGGCCCCGGCTGAGATTTTGCTCGGCCCGGATTCAAGAAAAGGTACAACCAAATCTTTTGAATTTTTCAAAATTTTACATTTTAAAAAATCCAATTTTTTGATGCATAACTAGCTTTTGATTGAATTCTCAAGTACAGTACCACTCAAAAGTGTATTAAGTCCTGCCTTTTTCAGTTGAAAACGCCCAACTTTGAGAATGTGTCATAGTAAAACTAACGATCCCACAAAATAACTATTTAATGGATCATACAAATCAAAAGTAGAACTCCATTTTTGTAGTTGACAACTTTTCTGTACGGACACTCCCTAGCAAGTTACATATCGTCAAAGTAATTTCTCTCTCAAATTGACCCATTTCAGTTCAAAATAGTGCGATTTTTGAGCTGCCCCCTTTAAAAAGACTATAACTCTATAGGGAGTGTCCGTACAAAAAAGTTGTCAACTACAAAAATGGAGTTCTACTTTTGATTTGTATGATCCACTAAAAATCTACTTGATGGGACAATAAGTATTACCATGACAAAGTCTCAAAGTTGGGCCTTTACAACTGAAAAACCAAAACTTAATATACTTTTTAGCGGTACTGTATAGTCAAAAATCCGACGTTTTCGGAAAAATTTAGTTCAAATTTTTAGCCCGGCTCGTTGCAAGTATGGCTGATAAAAATTTTCATATTTCTAACAAAAGTCACAATCAAATCAGGAAAATGCGCAAAAGCTATAACACCGGTTTCAAAACTAACCCTGACACTATTTAAAATTTCAAAAAATTGATGAACACCGGAGATAAAACATATAATTAGCTAGCTAAGTATGCCTGATTAAGCAAGAATTAGAAAATTAGATAAGAACGTGTCGAAATTCACAAATTAGCAAAAAATAGAATCAATGAAAAATAGAAAATATCGTAAAACAAGAATTCAAAAAATTCCAATGTTATTAGCAATAATCCATTGATTTGACATGACAGGCATAATTCTCATATTCTGTTTTCGCATAAATATTTTTAGGTGGCCTAGAAATCCAAACCAGGGCCACCAAACTTTCTGAACAAAAAAACCGCTAGTAGCTATCTACATATATCGACTTGGGGTACATACAACAGGTTAGCGGGCAGCAGAGAAATGGAAAATAATAGCGAAGGTAGGGGAAGGACGCTCTGATTTATGGCATTTGGTAGGGAAAATGAAACCTGGGTTGGGGAAAACATAAAGGTTTTAGAGACAATGGAAATATAAGAGAGCGCAGAGAAGTTAGACACTCTGAGTTCTCTAAGTCTCTAAGTCTCTAAACCTAGGCTTAGGCTAAACAACTAGGTGACAATTGATAAGAACCTGTAATAGATTCTCTAGTCTTAACCTAGGTGCCAATTGATAAGAAAACGTTAATTGACCAATTAGCCTAAAAAGGTACCACTACTTTTTCAAAATGACTAAATGGATAGAGGTGTGGTCGGATATTCAAATTGAGGACGACACAATGATCTGCAATTGAGAAGCCAGATGTCTCTGCGTCTCAACACGATACGATCTTCCCCCCCCCCCAAACACCCAGTCAAGGTCTTTTTACCAATCGGACACCGTAGCCAGTAGACCTCCTGAAGACATCTCTCGTAAACGGTTGAGCGCTCGCCCGCCCGCAGAAGGTCGTATACTGTTTTGAAGGGAAGAAAGGAAGGAAGGCGGTGGTGGGAAAATAGAAGAGAATTGAAGGAAGATGGATAGAGGAGGTGACGATTAGATGAGATGATAGTGATGGTAGTGGTGGTAGAGGGGGAAAAAGGTGTGGTGCGAAGGTATACAGAGGGTTGTTGTCAGAGAAAACTACTAGGGACTAGTTTTTTACGGTGGCCTAGGATTTTGGTGGATAGGCGATCTATATGAAGGTATGAAGTAGGAATATCAAAAATCGGCAGAGCCCGGCCCGGTCCAAAAATGGGTACTCAATTTTTGACAAAACATTTTGAAATTTTTCCGAAATTCAGAGTAAAAGGTGCTTTAATTATCATAAATATCCACCTTTTGAATTAATTTTAAATTTTTAGTCAAAAACTGGACTTTTTCAAAAAAAATTTCAAAAAATTCAAATTTTGAGTAAAGATGGGCCGAAATTCTCTGAGCAGCCTTACTTACAGAAGTATTACCAAAGTGTTGTTTTTATGGCCTAGCTTTCGGCGGCCTAATTTTTTAGACTGTCAAACTGCAGACCTACTTCTATTAAACAGAAATTGAGAAACTGAAACGTTTGATTATCAGAATTCTGGAACGCATGTATTTGGAGATTGTCAGCTGGTGGCCTAGCTCCTGCTGGCCTGACCTTCCAAGATCAGAAATTTCTACCGTAAGCGGACTCAAACCTCAAAAAAGTTAAATATTTGCAAAAAGAAATTTTTTAATTTGACCGTGCACCCCAACTCTGCAGTGGATTCCACAACGCCCAAACTTCCTGAGACCACATTTCAAAAATAGACACTCATTTTTGAAGTTGACCACTTTTTTGTACGTACCCTCCCTAGACAGTTACATCCTGTTCAAGCGCACCCAATTTATTCACCCTATGGAAATCTAGATACCGCTAGTACAAAAAAGTTATCAATTACAAAAAATGAAGATATTTGCAATTTAAAGTATCTCTATTTAAAGTCAACTAAGCTTAAAAACCCATCCTATTCCAATTTTGGAAATGTCTAGGTACAGTAGGTTAATTACCACTGTTCGACATTTCTATTTTATCGGCCAGATAAAAAAAATAATGTTCTGAATCTAACCACTAGATAAATAGACAGATAGCAAGGGCGAGTCACTGGTCAACACATGGTCGCGGTATCTCAACCGAAAAATCCTGAGGATTCTGAATCTGTATTCAATTTTTTAGTTTTTTTCAGTCTAGCACCGCTACCACAACCTTCCAATTATCTATCACACCGCCTTCCCCCCTCCCCTATAAAATTTCGAAAATCCACAAAGCCAGATCATGTTCAGTTTTTCCCTCCTTCTCTATACAGAAACCAGCCTATTCACAAGGCCATTTGTCAGATTGTTGAACCAACCACCCCGCTACTATAGGAGAATAGGAGAAAAAAGGGTCATAACCCTGGCTGTTCCAAGTTTTATGTAGAAAATGGAGGGGAAGGGAAAAGTTTTGGTGGATAGGGAGGGATAGGGGAGAACGTTGGAAAGGATATAGGATATTCAGAGAATTCCAAACTTCTGAAGTACCAAATTATGTTAATCTATTGAAAATTCCAGTTAAAAATCCGGATGTCCGCATTTAGGTATAACGTACAGACTAAAGGAAACAAAAAACCCAACTTTGAGAGGGTGTCATGGTATTACTGATTGTCCTATCAGGTAGATTTTTAATGTATCATACAGAACAAAGGTAGAGCTCCGTTTTTGTAGTGGACAACTTTTTTGTACGGGCACTCCCTAGAGAGTTATGGCCATTTTAAGGGGACAGCTCAAAAATCGCACTATTTTGCACTGAAAATGGTCGACTTGAGGGAGAAATTACTTTGACGGTACGTAACTTGTTAGGGAGTGTCCGTACAAAAAAGTTGTCAACTACAAAAATAAAGTTCTGCTTTTGTTCTGTATAATTTGTACATAATTTACTTTGTGATACCGTAACATCCTCTCAAAATTGTCGATTTTCAACTGAAAATGGCCAAAAACAGCCGGAAAACGGTTGAACGGCCAATGTTTTTGTACAAAAGTTGCATTTTGTACAAAAAGTTTACATTTTTATTCATATTTTTCCAAAAAATTGCACTGAAAATGTTGAAAATCGAGCATTTTTAAATTTTAAAATTATGGTAATTTCTGAATCTGGATCCTTATAAGGACCATTCCTCTACCCCCTATCTTCTCGCTATCTGTCTATCCCTATGTTTATCCCGATGTCCTCCCAGTTCACGCTTGTCACCAAATGCCTAAATATATCTTCTGATCATATATCCATCCCCCGTGTCGTCATCTGTTATCATCATGTCAATCCGCTCTCCTCCTAATCAATCATCCAATTATACCAATAAGATAACAATAGTCTCTCTCTCTCTCTCTGATTATTAATCTCATTGGGAAAGAATAGAGAGCTAAAAACGAAGAAGCCTCCCATTCATCCCCTCCCACCAATTATAATGGATTATAATCCGAAATAAAAGTTTTTGCTCTTGGATATTCTCGTTGCAGAGTATGTCTAATCTCTTCTTTTTTGGATTAGGTATGGATTGTGTCAGAACTTGTTCTTCTTTTTTCACGTACATTAGAAAAGGGGGGTTAAAAATTAGTGAGGGACCAATAGGTGTCTGTCAGAGCTGCGCGGAATTGGAATTTTCGAAAAAAGGAACTCGGAAGTCAGAAGTCGAAGGAAGGAATTCCGCACAGAACTGCTGAGCAAGCTTTAACGATCTCTGAAATACCTCCTGTGTGCCCTAATAACATAGGTGGTATCCAGGGATTGTCTGGTAGTCTGAATAATTCAATGAATGCATGAAAACAAAACAAAAAACACAAGTAGTAGGTTACGCTATCCGCACCATCCCCTTCCTAGGCCTGAAGGGGAGAGGGAAGGAATTTTGGCACTTTTTATAAAAATATTATTGAAGCACATCAACCATAGTTGTCCGGAATCCGGATTCCGGAATTCCGCGTTTTTTTGACATTCCGGTTCCGGTTCCGGATTACGGAAAATGAAAATTTTGATTCCGGTATTTGAAAAACTTCATTCCGGTTTCGGATTCCGGGTTCCGGAAAATGAAAAATTTGATTCCGGTTCCGGATTCCGAATTCCGGTTTTTCGGAAAATGGCATTCCGTACAACTATGAGATCAACCCAACCGTGTGTCAACTAAGGGATGTGTGCGGTAAAATTTGTGTGTATTCAACTAACCTCAATGAAAGCGACCAGTGTTAGCCACAGAATTCGGACATCAGACACGCAGTATCGTTCCATCACCGTGTACAAATCGAACGGTGTGTTATAATTCTCATCGTACCACTCTTCAAATTGTTCTTTTTTGGTTGCACCCATGAAATCGGGGCTACAGTACCCCTTGGGTGGTACTGTTGTGAAAACTTTGTCATAGTTATCAGAGTGGTTGTAAAGGTAGGGGAAGTATCCTTTAGCTCCTCCAGTCAATCCGAAAGCACTGGGTATCTTGGAAAGACCCATTTGAAGATATTGAAATGAGTTTCGGAAGTGTATCCTCTGCTTTTTGTAAGTGAACTCGGCACTGATGAATGTTTTGCCATCCATTATGAAGCTCGGTGGTGTTGCCGCAGGTTCAGCTAGTCTATCCATCTGTGCCATCACCATAACATGATCATATCGCCCACCATTATGAGCGATGACATATGCACCGTTTACTCTCGGATCAGTTGTTGCGGAATTAATAAGTTATTAACTCGCAACTTGAGTTATAACTTCTGAGCCACTAGTCTCAAAGCAGATTCACTATAATCTGCATAAGAAATGAATAAAATGAGCTTCAGCAACTGCATGACACGTGACCCGTGACCTTCCACTCTGATACCATCACTATTCTGGACGTCGTCAGAATGTCGTCGTCTCTCAATCACTCTCACTCTATGCGTTCGACTGTCAATCGAGGATGATCTTGTGGCACCGTGGTTTGGAAGGGTCTTGGTGGCGACGGACTGCGGATGGAATGGTCAAATCTGGATGACACATACCCGCCTGTGACAAGCAGATGCCTCGATCTCGGACGCCTATGGAACTCTCTACTGACATGTTAATAAAGTTGTTGTTGCTCTCCTCCCTTTTGTTCCATCTCGCACTCTAAAAGTGACATGGGCTCACCGTCCTAATTGCGTGTCACGACATCAGTCATCAAAAACTTGGAGAATTTGGTCAAAGTCTCCCTCCCCTCTTCTGATTCAGACTCATCCATGCTACATTCTGAGTCGCTTTCAGATCCCTTTTCCTCTCCGGCGAATTGGTGGTCATCGTCGTTGTCCTCCTCCTCATCATCCTTATAACTGAAGATGATTGGCTCTTTACAGTTTGGACACCCAGATTTTCCACGACACTCGTTGCAGAACTCGATCATGTCTGTCATGTGTTTTAGTCCATGACATGGGTCATCAGAGAAATTGAAAATTTAGTAACTTTAGGTGAAAAAGTATGGACTTATCACTATATTCACCCAATTTAACTACAACACACTCTGCATCATGAACGATTATGGTCCACTTGTCCTGTTTCTCTCGCTTCTTCTTCTTCTCCTTTCCAGTCTCAGTAGGCATAGGGTGACTACACTCGTTCTCCTTCTCTTTTTTGGCCTTACAAATCGCACAAAAATGTGTTGCACCACAGATATGTGACCGCTTTTGAAATTCTGGTGTTCGGTCATACTTCATGCACTTTGAACAGCTGAAAAAAAAGCATTGGTTTTTGCAGAAGAGGAATGAAAAAAACTTACAAGAGAAATTTTTTTGCAGTTGGGTAGAGCATGTCCCGTAACACATTTGAGGTGTCTGTTAAAGCAATCTTGTCCTGGGAAATCGATACTGCAGTCGTCACAGTGGATTTTGATGGCAGGTTCAGGCTTACAATCAGTGTACCCACACCACCAACATTTAGCTTTTCATTTATCAGAGTGGTGCTTATCAGCCCATGTGAAACATTTGTAGCAAAACCTGAAAAAATATAAGATTATTTGTTACGCACAAGAAAAAAAGTTACCTTGATGGTTTACCACTCTTGGTATGTGTCACGTATTCATAGTGTCGATTGTAGTGGAAGAGACTGATGAATCCTTTTCCTTTCTCGTTATAGTGGGCGTCTTCAGTGAGCAACCAGCACCTCCAAATCCTCACGACCGTGTTCTTCCTGTTCGGTGTCCATCTGAGCGTCTTCGAGTAAATGTTTGGTCATTTTTAGTTGTCCTTCTGCTTGAAAAGCTTCAGTACGATCCGTCCGAGTCAAGTTGTGTAGAGTCTTTTTGAATTTTTTCTCTCCACTTCACTGGTTCATAGCATTGAATTTGATTCGCATCGTATCCAAAGCATAAAATGCAGAATTCCTTCTCACAAGTTTAGTTTCCTTTCCCGTCTCTCGCTAGCAATACAACCTAGAGGAATCAAACTATCCTAAAATTGTTCCGCCTTTAACAGGAATCCAACTGAAGTACTGGCTGATCCCGAAGGAAAGGAACCAGCAGTTCTGGATGGACCACTGATCCGGACAGAACGCCTTAAACTAGCTAATTACTGTGAAACGCGCCTAAAATTGTACCGCCTTCAACAGTAATCCAACTGAAGTACTGGCTGATCCCGAAGGAAAGGAACCAGCAGTTCTGGATGGACCACTGATCCGGACAGAACACCTTAAACTAGCTAATTATTGTAAAACGCGCCTAAAATTGTACCGCCTTCAACAGTAATCCAACTGAAGTACTGGCTGATCCCGAAGGAAAGGAACCAGCAGTTCTGGATGGACCACTGATCCGGACAGAACGCCTTAAACTAGCTAATTACTGTGAAACGCGCCTAAAATTGTACCGCCTTCAACAGTAATCCAACTGAAGTACTGGCTGATCCCGAAGGAAAGGAACCAGCAGTTCTGGATGGACCACTGATCCGGACAGAACGCCTTAAACTAGCTAATTATTGTGAAACACGCTTAAAATTATACTACCAAACTTATCGATTTTAAAATCAGAAACTAGAATAAGAGAGTTGATTAAAAAAAGGAACAGTCATTCAATGAATTAATGACCATGTCAGGTCAGATTTCCCAACGAGATAAGGGGGAATGTGAAGACGAGACAATAGACCGAAAAAGACAGATGTGCGAATTAGTTGACACTCGATGATGACATGTATTGTTTGTTTAACCGTGAGAATCAATAAAAAGGAGGGGGCGACGCTTCAGGGGTGCAAATTAGAGAAAAGGTCTGGAAAGGAGAATTGAGAACATCGATTAGTTTTGAAGTTTGAATTTTCTTCTGTCGAAAGTGGGGTCACTGTTCTTATAACTGTGCTCTACCAAAATCTACTTGAGAAAAAAAGAAACATTATGGGTTCATCCTAAAAGCTCTTAAAAGTATTTCAGTCTAGCCACCCGAATGTTCTGCAAAAATGAAACTTGTAAATACACTGAAAAAGTTACCATGTAACGAGGAAGAGCAAATCTCACTCTACGCATTCAACTTACTATCTAATTGGGAGTCTAGAGAGTCTCTCGAAGAATTGCTGAAAAACGACTATTCACTGGAGCTGTACCGAACATATGAGATCTTCAAGGATCATGTGGTTACGGCGTATCCTACTACTAACACAGGGAGAATTTTATTGGTAGAAGAATAGAGATCGCGTGATTTGAGTGGATAAAAGAAGTGTTCAATAGTCTGAAATTCTCAAAAATTATGTGAAAAAAGGTTGGGATGGAGTATACCGGGACTAGGAATTTCAGAAATTATAAAATAAATTAGTTTGTCGTAAAAAATTTGATTTAGTAGAGAGCATATGGAAAAGCAACCTAACCGACGTGTGTCTTGACCTAAACAATTTTCTTTTTTCTAATGATTTCAAACATTTCAAGACCAAACTTTCAATTGTTCTACAGTTTTTTTAATGTACCGATGACGACTTGTCCAGGTACGGATTAATACATACATATTGTTTTTTTAATATCTGGTTCAGCGATGTTCAAACGGATGTTCAGATTTAAAGTACACCGTCCATTTATGTCATTGCCAGGAAAAAGTTTGGCCTTTTTTGTTTAATTGATTTTTACTTTATTGTTTACAGTACCGCTCAAAAGTATATTAAGTTTTGGTTTTTTCAGTTGAAAAGGCCCGACTTTGAGACTGTGTCATGGTAATAATTATTGTCCCATTAAGTAGATTTTCAATGTATCGTACAGATCAAAAGTAGAACTTTATTTTTGTAGTTGACAACTTTTTTGTACGGACACTCCCTAGAGAGTTATAGTACTTTAAAGTTGCCAACTACAAAAATGGAGCTCTACTTTTGATCTGTATGATCCATTAAAAGTCTACTTGATGGGACAATAAGTATTACCATGACACAATCTCAAAGTTTGGCGTTTTCAACTGAAAAAAGCAAAACTTAATATACTTTTGAGCGGTACTGTATAAATACTTATTTCATAACTTTTCTACTTTGCTCATGTTGCAACTTTCCAAAAGAGTGAATAGGCATCATATGTATGTATAAATGTCAAAAAAACCATTGTGAGACTGCAATTGAATAAACTTACTTATGCAAAGTGTTCAAACAGAGGTTCAAAAAGACCAATTGAAAACGAAAGTTAAGTAGTGAGAGGGTTCAAAAAAAGATCAATAAATCAAAAAAGAACAATTTCTTGGAAAACATTCAGAAGGACACGTCTCGGAACCAACTTTTGCTTCAATTGGTGACGTGGCATAGACACTGCTGATACTGATAGAAGATAAAATTTATAACAGGCCAATGTTGCTTTTTCTCAAAAAAAATATCTTCATATATGAAAAATTTTTAAAAAACTACATCATAATATCAATAAAGCATGCAAACCGGCCCGGCGCGTAACTCGCGTAAAACTCAATATTATGAGCTCAAAAGTATACCAAAATGTAGATCTCGACAAGTGCTATGTCTGTGACATACTACGGGCCGGATGGCTACTCGTTAATGTGCCGCGGGCCGGGCTACAAAGACGTTTTGGCCATTTTCACGTTTTTTGGCACTTTTTCCCGACCCGTGGCAAATTAACAAATAGCCATCCGGCCCGTAGTGGGTCTCGGACATAGAACTCGTTGAGATCTACATTTTGGTATATTTTTAAGCTCATAACATTGAGTTTGACGCGAGTGTCTGCCCGTTTTGGCCCGGTTTGCAAGTATGGTAAAAACTCTATTTGAGGTAAAAAACACCAAATTGCAGATCTCAGCGAGTTCTATGTCTCTGAAATTATATGAACCGGATAGCTATTTATTAGCGCACCAGGGGCCGGAAAAAAGTTCAAAAAACGCAAAAATTGTTTTTAAAAAAAGCCATTACAACCGGGCTATAAAATTGTGTTTTAAGAAAGTTACTCTATTGACAAGTATTAAAAAAAACAACAAAAACTTTAAAGAATGACAATTTTGGTAGTATTATCAATAAAAAAACCTCCTGTTTTTCCTGAATACATGGACTTCACTGACATAGTTAAGTTTCCTTTTGTAACCATCACTGAAACAGCCAAATCGTTACCTGTTCTTGTTTCTTCTCTCCGTCTCGTCTATTCACAATCAAAAAACACTCGTTGTGAGGTACATGTATGTTTTGATTTCGGATTAGTTGTGATGGTTTTTTTAGTTCCTTTTTGTTATTTAAAAAAATAACATTCGCTTTATAAATTCTCGACCGCCCGTGTTTCTCATACATATTTTCAAATTTTCAGTGTTCTTTTATTTTCCATTTGACATGCATACATACATTTCACTGAAATGATTTCAGAGATGTCTCTCGACACGGGAACCAGAAATGTGGTCAGACTGTCCATATCATTTATGTTACTCTTTTTTGCGTATATGAGTCAAGAATTCATCCAGGAGCCACTGATTGAGGCGGAGCACAGGAGGACTGGGCTCATTGATCCACATGCTGGGTATCATAGGTAAGAGAGGGAAATTTACTTCATTTTTATAGTTCACAACTTTTTTGTACGGGCACATCCTAAGAAGTTACAGACAGTCTATGTAAACAGCTCAAAAATGTATCCCTTCAGTACTGAAAAAGGGCAACAACTGCGAGCAATCACTTTGACGATTGATAAAGATGTGCTCGTACAAAAATGTTGTCAACTACTAAAACTAAGTTCTACTTGTGATCTATACATTCCGTAAACAATCATTATTGTGAGACTATCAGGGAGGCCATGTTACAGTCACAAAGTAGACCATTTACAACTAAAAACTGCAAGTGTCGCATTCTTTATGGCCAGTACTGTAGGTTTTGGTGATCGAAACTCAAAAGTTTCAGTTTTGCCATCCTCTACTTTTTTTTCACCATCGCATGTCTTCTCATCGCCCCAATCGTGGAAACTATCACTGCAAAATGGTCGATGGTCATCGGCTGCATTGCATCCTTCCTGTTCCAGGCTGGGTTTATCTGGTTGAATAGTTCATATTTGTATGTTACTTCGGCCATTTTGGGAGTTGGAGCCGCGTGTGAGTTTTTTTTTCATTTTTGATGTATAGATATCGATAATTTCAGTTTTGTGGGTCGGTCAGGGTAAGTATTTAACGGAGAATTGCACAGGGAAGACTATCGAAAGGAACACGGCACTTTCTTGGCTGGTCTTTAAATTTTCGTGAGTTATGGGTGACTAATTTGGGGTAACGGTACCGTACTGAAAAATCCCTTAGAACGTGATGAAAACCGATCTGTTTTTTAGAACAGAGTCTAAAAGACAGATCTTCCTTACTGATAGCACCTTCGTTACCATAATAAAGTTTTAGGTTCAGTGTATTTCAGGACGGTGAGCCCCTATTAGTCATAACGACTACATCCCTGCTAATATTGTTACAAAAACCTACCAAACGTTAGACTGACCGGCCGTCCCGGTGTAGCCGTCCCGGTGTAGTCGACGGTGTAGTAAGCTTGACTGAGCCGACCACCTCCGAGCGCTTCTCACCCTGTCACAACCCTCAAAATCCTATCAACCCTTATTCCAGACTGCTCGGCGGTGGAATCTTCCTCTTCTTCATGTTCCAAAACCAAACCATGACCGAGCTAGTGGCTACTGGAGGGGTAATACTAGTCCCCCTTCTCATCCTTATGACCCATTCCAATTTCAGTACAAAATATTCGTCTACATCTTCTGCTCCATCACCTTCCTGGGATGTCTTAATATTGTATTCCTTCCGGTTTCCGCATATTTACCAGAGGAAAAAGAAAAGGAGACTTTGGCACAGACATTGAGTATGTGGCCTAGGATTTGCATTTCGGGTCAAAATTTATGCCAAAATTTATAGGTGCAACCTTCAAAATAATGCGACAACCTCCAATGCTTTTGCTCTCCTTCATCTTCCTTTATACCGGATTCTCGAGATCTTTTTGGATAGGTTGTTACATGGCCTAAAAACTCCTAGTCCCTAATTCCAGCCATCTACCCAACATGCATCAAATTCACTACCCAACTCGGTGAGAACACCTCGAAACTCCTTGCCATCAGTTGCATTGCTACTGGAATCGGACAGATCCTGGCTGGTGGAATCTTTTCTATCATCGGAAAACGTGCAAGAATTATCGGGAAGGATTGGATATGTGTGATTGCCTGTTGCATTCATTTGGCCATTTTTGTGGCGATTTTCTTGTTCTTTCCCTCGGATGCACCACTTCATCCGACCGATAAGATTGGTTATTTTCAGCCGAGGTTAGTTTTTGTTTAACGTTTAGCACAACTACAGTAATCCTTGAATTTGTGCTTAGTTCTCTCTGCACGTCATGAATACACACACTTCCTTGTATGTTCTCTTAGAATTTTACTGCAAACTTATATACTTTGATTAACTTTTTAAACATGCACACGCACGACCTGTGTATAACTTGTGACTGATCAACTTGTGAACTTTTAGAGGAATCAGAAAATCAAAAGAAGGACTGGATGGCTACAGTAGCCAAAAAATGAAAAAAATAAACTATTTCAGTGTCCACGTGGCAATCGTCTGCTCAGGTCTCCTTGGTTTTGGAGATGCTATAATTCAGACTCAAGTCTACTCATATCTATGTGATGGGTACTCCGAGGAGTCCTCTCATGCATTTGCACTATTCAAATTTTATAGTGTAAGTTGGGCCAACTTTGGGATTTTCAAGGCTTGAGAGAATGGGGGACCATAGTTGTCCTTTTTTGGTCCGGAAACTTGGATCAATTAAAATTTTCAACTTTTCATCTCGTTTTTTGGTTCTGATTTTTTTTCCGGCTGCAAAAAAAACCCCGGCATCACTAGGTTCTATCCGTGAATGGTATAAAAAAATTATTTATAATTTAGATTCAAAACTAGCCGGCTTGAAACAGAGTTGCATGGAATTTCGACTTCCGGATAAGAAATTTTCACTTCCATGCAACTCTGATTTGAAACTATGACCTACAGTACCGGAGGTATAAACTTTGGATGTTTTCAGTGGAAAATAATCAATTTTGAGAGTGCGTCATGGTAATTCTGAAAACTTTTAATGGATCATACAGATCTCAAGTAGAGCTTCATTTTTGTAGTTGACAACTTTTCTGTACGGACGCTCCCTAGCAAGTTACATATCGACAAAGTAATTTCTCCCTCAAATCGACCAATTTCAGTGCAAATTAATGCGATTTTTGAGCTGTCGTCTTAAAATGACCATAACTCTCTAAGGAGTGTCCGTACAAAAAAGTTGCCAACTACAAAAATGGAGCTCTACGTTCAATCTATATGATTCATTAAAAGTTTTCCTGGTGTGACATTCAGAATTACTATGGCACACTCTCAAAGTTGGTAATTTTCCACTAAAAACAGTCAAAGTTGATACCTTTTTGTCCGGTACTGTATCAAAGCCGATCCTCTTTCTTTCAATCCTTAGCATTCCCATGGTTCCAAATCGTTCCAGTTCTCTAGTTTCCGGTTTCAAAATTTCTTCTTATTATAGGCCATCTCCTCCACAATTGCCTTCTTCATCTCCAAATACTTTACTCTGACCGGTCATCTCGTCCTCTATGGCTCCTTCGCCATTATATCCGCCATCACCGCCGTCATCGCCCAAAAAATGTATTTCCACAAAACGCAACATTTCTTTCAAGGTATCGACGACAGCCGGATTCAGATTCTGAATCCAATATTTTTTGCTTTGCAGAAAAAACTCAAGTTGACCTTTGTAACTATCACTGAAAAGCCAAATCATTACCATCGTTCTCGTTTCTTCTCTCCGTCTGGGCTATTTACAATTTTGAGGCACATATGTATTTTATAATTTTCAGATTAGTTGTTATGTCGTTTTTCCTTTTGTAATAGAAAAAATAACATCCGTTTTATGAATACGTGGTCATGTTTTTTTCCCCAATTTTTATAAATTTCAGTTGTAATTTTTTCAATTGCTATAACTTTCTGACTGCAATTGTTGATCACCAATCAATGACCCGTTTGTACTTACTGACGTTCCCCGTTATCATCTGAACGATGACTTATGTAAATTTAAAGATTAAATCGAGTTGCGAAGAACGATTATGAAAATTTATTGGTTTGTTTCATTCCGAATGCAATAAAAGAGTGACAAAAAGAGGAAGTGTTCGATTCAACTAAAAATAAAGTACTGCGTTTTAAAGTACTGAGTATAACTACTGAGTATTGGAATATTAAAATTTTTATGAAAACTATTGTATTGATCCGTAAGTGTTTTGGTAGCTGAAAAAAAATCAGAAATAGAACATTTTTTTCAGATTAGAAGCTACACTTGCAACTTCCATAATTTATCAGTTTGTCAAATTGTGGCCCCAATGCTGACTAAACTAAAAAATGAGCTGTCCGGTAAGTATGTAACTTTCCAACCTACAGTAAGACGATCACAAACTGTATAAATTGAAACCAATAAATTTTGAAGCCACGAGTTTTAAATTTATTATGCAATATCCCTGGATTCTGCAATAATTCCTTTTTTAATTTTGTTTAAACAATAACACAAATAATTATTTAATTTATTATTCGGTATACTTTCACAAGTAGTTTAATTATGATATTGAAAGGTCGGACAGGCAATTTATAGAACAAATTTTTGTACAGTGCATTGTTTTTTGTTTATTTTTCTGATAGTTTGTTCAGGCGTGCTACCAACTTTTTTTTCATATCGGATGGGGATTTCGGCCCACTGTCATGAGATGTAGATAATTTGATTTTCTACACAATTCAAAAGTTATCGTTAGATGAACATGTCATTTCTTCAAGGAAGACTGAAGTAATATTCTTTAATTGCAGATTCCGTTACTTCATTATTGACGTATATGTTAAAAACCGCTCTAATCGGCACAAAGTAGTCCTCTCGGACAAAATGTTCTCTCTACTCTTCGTTTCTTCACTTTTCTTTAACATTTATATCAAAAAATATAGAAAAAATGATGAGAAATTGTTGGGAAAAGTGAGTAAACTAGGAATTGATCAAAAATCTTGTCCGAGAGGACTACACGAGAGTCGCGCGGGAAATCTCTTCTACCAATGATCTTGGAGAACGGGTAAGAACTGTGGAGCGATGTTTAGTATATGCGTCAATAATAAAAGATTCTTAGAATTGTTTCTAAAAGGAAATTAAACTCTAATTTTCGTGTTATAAAAATAGAAAACGTAAGTTTGAAGATAAGGATTTTACTTTTGCAATTAGAATAGAATCTTGTCCTGGCCCTTTTTTGGCCCCTTTTTGCCATTTTTGAATTCCCACTTTCAGCCAATATCTTTCTACTTTTTTTTCGTTTAAGTACCCAATAAAACAAGTCTCCACACACACTCCAAAAGTATTACTCCATCAAAAAACCCCTTTGAAAAAGAATTGCGAAAAGTGAGAAATGTGACGCCCGTTAAAAAGAGAACGAAAATTTTTTCGTTTTGCCCCCTCCGCCGTCCACCCCAACAGTTTTTCATTGGAAAAAGAAGGTAGAGAAAAGGAGAAAAGAGAGAGAGAGGCATTATTTCGCACATTATAAAAAAACCGTTCATGGTTATATGCCTGGCGGTGGTCGGAGGCCGGTGGCCGGAGTGGCATCAGAACATTTTTTTGTTATTAACTATGCAGGCTTCTTACAACCGCGCTCTAGCGAAACCGAAGAAAACTGTGTGCGAAATTGAGAGAATCAGAGAAAAAATAGACATTTTTGAGGGCGGGCGCAGTTGTAAGATCTCGGTAACTTAGTTCTACCGTTGTTAGAATGAAAATAGGAAAATAATAGAGATATAATATTGTGAAATTCCAAATTTAACGATTCCAAATAACGCAAAGTGAACACAATAGACATCTATCATCATTTTATTGCCTTTTATATATATATATATATTCCGCACTTTTCACTTTCTATTTCGTTCGCTACCACTGATAAAGTTTTCCTTTCATCGGTCAGTATTATCACTTCTATTCTCATTGTCTGTTTGGTGGTCAGCATCGTCAAGGAAGTTGTGATGGCCTAACTTTTTATGGCCTAGAAACTAGGTTTTCTTCGTCTATAACTTATTTCTGTATTTCTGTGTGTCCTAGCGTCCTCGGGCAGTGTTTATTTGGTCGTGGCCTTACTTTCTCACAGTGTGGCTTAGGAACTGCCAATGTGAGTCAGTATGTTCTCCTTGATTTGCCATTTGTTCCTACTTTGATAGTTTTGCAAAAAGTTGACGTGGCCTAACTTTCTCATAGTGTGACCGAGAAATTCAAACCGAGACAATGACAGATTTAGAATGTGTAAGGCATACTTTTTGTCTGTCTGTGTGTATAAGCGCCCTATAGCTTTCACAAGCGCGCCCCATTGAAATCCCTTTTCTCTCTGCGTCTCTCGATTTCCCACGCCATTTTCTTTATTTTCAGTAAATCGCAGTTAGGACAGGATAGACTAATCACAGAATTTCTTGAAATGCTTTATAACTATTAGGGGTACGGTAGGCGCAATTTTGTTTAAAAAAAACGCATCACGCCGTTAAAACCCCTCTTGATGGCCTAGGAAAACTAGTCCCTCCAATCCCAAAAAAATCTCAATCCAGTCATGACTAATCCCAAAAAAAGTTCATTTTTACCCATTTTTTTCAAAAGTACATACATGTCCAAACCACCTCTCTTTTATTTGACCAAAAAAGTTTCAGTTAAAAGCTCCGCCCACTTTTCTGTTTCGTTAAACCGTTCGACACAAAACCAACCATTCTCGACCGCCCGTGTGTCTCATACATATTTTCGAATTTTCAGTGTTCTTTTATTTTCCACCTACATACACATACATACATTTCACTGAAATGATTTCAGAGATGTCTCTCGACACGGGAACCAGAAATGTGGTCAGACTGTCCATATCATTTATGCTACTCTTTTTTGCGTATATGAGTCAAGAATTCATCCAGGAGCCACTGATTGAGGCGGAGCACAGGAGGACTGGACTGATTGATCCACATGCTGGGTATCATAGGTAAGAGGGGAAGGGGGATTTACGGCGTAAATCGACACGTGGCGTGGGGTACTGTAGCCAAGTCCAGGAACTTAGTCGGTGACATCTTACTATCATTTATGAAGCTGTTAGTAAGCGATGATTAGTTTTGTGGCATCTGTTTGTACGGCGCATTTTCATGACATCATCCTATTTCTGCGACCAAAATCATCCGAATTTGATCATAAACCAAGGTATGGCTCGGAAAACTGCATCGGGTGGAAAATTACATGCTTTTTGGACTATAACTCTATCCCAGTACACATTTAGATATTTTTGATAGCAAGATGGAAAAAAACAGCACCGTTATTTGCCGAGGTCTCATGCACCACCTGAACTGTGATCAGCACTCTTTTACCATTGCGCTTTATAATTTGCATAAGCCTATTACACGGAACACCCCGACCACATACCAAGTAGGTCTAGACCACAAACAGCAAAATTTTGGTGGTCGAAACTCAACAACTAACCAGGATAACCATGAATCCAAGTATTATTTCAGTTTTGCCATCCTCTACTTTTTTTTCACCATCGCATGTCTTCTCATCGCCCCAATCGTGGAAACCATCACTGCCAAATGGTCAATGGTCATTGGCTTTATGGCATACGTTCTGTTCCAGGCTGGATTTATCTGGCTGAATAGTGCATATTTGTATGTGACCTCTGCCATTTTGGGAGTTGGAGCGGCGTGTGAGTTTGTTTTCATGTTTGATGAATAAATATCAATAATTTCAGTCTTGTGGGTCGGCCAGGGAAAGTATCTAACGGAGAATTGCACAGGGAAGACCATCGAAAGGAACACTGCACTTACTTGGCTCATATTTAAATTTTCGTGAGTTATGGGGTGATCGATTTCGGGGTAACGGTACCGCACTGAAAAATCCTTGGAGCGTAATTAAAAACCAACCAGTTTTTAAGGGACCATAGTAACTGTATCTTAGAAAAGTTGAGCGGCCTCATAGTTCACCTGACTAATTGTTAGTGAATTTTAATTACCATAATAGAGTTTTAGGTTTAATTTATTTTAGGACGGTTAGCCTATGCCCTATGTAAGTTAGGTAAGCGGACCGACCTTCTTCGAGAACTTCTACTCTAGACACCAGAGTTGTACGGAATGCCATTTTTCACTTTACGGAATCCGGAACCGGAACCGGAATGTTGAAAAAACCCGTGTTTCCGGAATTTCGGAATCATCAATCCGGATTCCGGACAACTCTGCTAGACACCTCACTGTTCCTGTTCTGTTTATCCTTAACGACTATATCTTGCTACTTATGTTTCGAAAACCTATCAAACATCAGGCTGGCCGGCCTTTTCACTAGTTTAGTCGATCTGACTAAGCTTAACTGAGCTGTCTAGACGGACGGGGGTTAAACTTATTAGCAGACTTTCTGATAAGGCCGACCACCCTCTACCCCGCCGCAATCCTCAAAATCCTACCAACCCCCTAACCTTGACTGACCTGCCTAGACAATCGGGCGGTTGAACTTATTGCTAACAATATCATCAGTTCATCTAAATCCTATCAAACCACTATTCCAGACTGCTCGGCGGTGGAATCTTCCTCTTCTTCATGTTCCAAAACCAAACCATGACCGAGCTAGTGGCTACTGGAGGAGTAATAACCTCTCCCCCCTTCCTCTTATAACCCATTCCAATTTCAGTACAAAATATTCGTCTACATCTTCTGCTCCATCACCTTCCTGGGATGCCTTAATACCGTATTCCTGCCCGTTTCAGCATATCTACCAGAGAAAAAAGAAAAGGAGACTTTGGCACAAACTTTAAGTAGGTGTCCTAGGATTTGCATTTTGGGTCAAAATTTATGCCAAAATTTATAGGTGCAACCTTCAAAATAATGCGACAACCTCCAATGCTTTTGCTCTCCTTTATATTCCTTTATACCGGATTCTCCAGATCTTTTTGGATTGGTACTTATATACGGCCTAGAAAACTCCTAGTCCATAATTCCAGCCATCTACCCAACATGCATTAAATTCACTACCCAACTCGGTGAGAACACTTCTAAACTCCTTGCCATCAGTTGCATTGCCACTGGAATCGGTCAGATCTTGGCTGGTGGAATCTTTTCGATCATCGGAAAGCGTGCAAGAATTATCGGGAAGGATTGGATATGTGTGATTGCCTGTTGCATTCATTTGGCTATTTTCGTGGCGATTTTCTTGTTCTTCCCTTCAGATGCACCACTTCACCCGACCGATAAGATTGGTTATTTTCAGCCAAAGTTAGTTTTTCGTCCGATTGACGCAGGTGTCACAACCACTTGCGTCAATTAGTGATTCAAATATCTTGCTTCGAACAATCTAGAAAAATAGTACAAGGGTAGGTAGAGGGCCCAGGGATAAAGTGATGTCAGTTGCGTGATAGGCTCTGCTAGAGAGAGTATTTTAAAGGAAATGGACGGGGTAGTGGAACGAAGAAACATGGACGAAGAGGGGATACAGTAATCCGAGGGCAGCTACAGTACTGCAGATGGATAACAGGGCTCCGGGCGTTCTGATGACAAACATTTCGAAAAATCTGGAGTCAACATGGCAGAGTTGCATGGAATCGGAAGTAAAACTCCTCATCCGGATGTCGGAAGTCGGAACATCCAGAAGCCGCCAACTGTTAGTGAATGTCAAAAAATGAGAATTCTATATCTGCACTCAGAATGCAGGGATATTAAATAGGGACCAAGTTGTTATGGTCGGAAACTACAGTAAGACAACCACAGGAAGCCCACAAGTACAATCAGTAGCTTGTCAAAAAGGGCTATTGTAAACGCGCTCTAGTGAAATTTTCAAAAGTTTTATAATGAAACTTGAAATCCGGCCCGACGGTTTAAAATGAATAACTTGCTTCGAAAAAAGGCGTGGTTAATAGTTAAAATGTTAGGTAGTTAGGTATTTGGAGCTGTCACCAGAGTTGTATAGAACTCCGAATCCGACTTCCGATTTCCGGCTTCCGGATATGAAATTTTCGCTTTCATGCAACTCTGGCTGTCACCAAACAAAATTTTTCAAAAACTTCCCTAAAAATCCTCATAGGTCCCGGACAGACCTTGGCATATGTGCATTTTTTGCATTTTGATTTTGTTTGATGACAACGCCAAACACCATGAACAATCTTTTCCAACAAAAAAAACCATCGGATTGCAAGCATTCGGTCAAGAAAGTACTAATTCGACAACTAGGATTCTATACCTCAGCCAGATTCCGCTAGCATCGGTATCATAATGGCTCATGGCAAAAACTTCACTGCTAGACAGTTATAATACAACTTTTATGATAAATCTTAACCCGGTTGTCTTTTCCAACAAAAAAGTGGGTTTTGACTATAGAAATTGAATTTCATTCACTCCGCAAACAGCTTGAGCGCGTTTTTATCACAAGTACAGTAATCCTAATTCTCTCATGTTTTGTGCTTTGTTCTCTTAGGCACGTCATGAATACACTCACTTCCTTGTATGTTCTCTTAGATTTTTACAGCAAACTTTATGTATTTTGATTAACTTTTTGAAAATGCACACGCACGACCTGTGCATATCTTGTGACATGGAAGGAAATGATCAGCTGGTGAACTTTTATAGAGATCAAAAGATTGGAAGATGTAGAGGTTATAAAATCAAACATCAGTTACACAGACATATGAATGGATACAGTAACCAAAAAAACTGAAAATTTTCAGTGTCCACGTCGCCATCGTCTGCTCAGGTCTGCTTGGTTTCGGAGATGCCATAATTCAGACTCAAGTTTACTCATATCTATGTGATGGGTACTCCGAGGAGTCGTCTCATGCATTTGCTCTGTTCAAGTTTTATAGTGTGAGTTTGAGATTTCGTCGTAGTTTTAGATACTCATAGTTGAGTTTATATTACAATTAGTAACTTAGTGAAAAGTGATCGACTGAAAACTACAAATGTCGCAAAGTGCATAACCAATTATGTTGGCACTTATTAAAAGTGTTCGATACGAAACAACCTGTCACTTTTACATATCGTATCACTCTAGGGGGGATCCGTAATAAAAAGTTGTCAACGTAAGAAAAAGTTGTCAACGATTGCAAATTTCAATCTGGGAAACCATAGTTGCAATTTTACGGCCCGGAAACCAAGTTACACTTTATTTATTTATTTTTTTTTTTTCAAAAACTCAAAACAATGAAAATCCCGTTTCAAATCGTCAAAATTTAAAGTTTTCCGATTTCCAACCGTCCCCGCTTCTAAATGTCTTATTCCAGGCCATTTCCTCCACAATCGCCTTCTTCATCTCCAAATACTTCACTCTGACCGGTCATCTCGTTCTCTATGGCTCCTTCGCCATTCTGTCCGCCATCACCGCCGTCATCGCTCAAAAAATGTATTTCCACAAAACGCAACATTTCTTTCAAGGTATCGACGTCAGCCAGATTCAGAAGAATCCAATATTTTTTTGTTGCATTTTTGCAGAAAACACCTCAAAAATCCATCCGATGATATCATCCGAGCCAATTAAGATACAAATCACGGATAGCGGATCGACGATTAGCAACATGCCTTCTTTCCCGGTGAAAGGGAAAGAGGCTAATTGAATAATTAACTAATTAACTTTTGTAATTTATATTGACGTCATAATATCCCCCCCCCCTTATGTAACTCCTCCCCTTTTCCTTCTCCGGGTCAATAAAAACCACTTTTTCCGTGTTTATATTGCGTGTCACATAAAAAATGGGCGGAGCCTAATTCAGGAGAATTCAGGAGAAGAAGTAGAAGAAGGAGTCAGTGTTTGCCCAAGTCAGTGGTCGTGTCCCCCTTTTCTTCTGGAATTTTTTTCTCAGAAAATGCGCTCCATTGACAACGAGGCAAAGGCGCGCCAGCATTCGAACTTTTGGGCCCACTTTTTGTAGCCGGTTTATCCTACTACTAAATCTCATTTTGTTTATTTGTTTCAAATAATTTTTTCCGCGCCAAAAAACATTTTGCGACCAATTCCATTTTTGCAGCAGGGGGTACTTATGTATGTGAGAACATGTTTGGTCTTTTTTCGGAATTTTGAATTGTGAGAACACAATTTTTGAAAATACTCTGCGGTTTCGGTTTTTCAAACCTGTGAACACGGTAAGCTAGTGCGATACGGGTTACGGTAGTGTCAAATTTTTGGAAACTATGGTTTTAGTCATTTCCAGACCGAAAATTGAATTTCTCCAAAGACCCTGAATCAAGTTTGAACCCAATTTTCGAAATTTTTTCTACTAGTAAAATATTCATACAAAAACCCTTAAAATGCATATACCTATCTCAGTTCAGTAAAGCGTTCTGCAAAATTGGATTACATATTTGGAATCCGCGTGTTTAGAAGTCCCTAGTTAGGTAGTTGTCTGGTAATTAAGTATCAATTAACCGTTAATTTTATGTATCACAAAACTTCCCCATAAAATCGTACATTTTTCAAAACTTTGCTATCACTTTCACACATACTGAATGTTATGAAAACTCTGACTGTTTGTTGTTGCACTTTAAACAAAAATGGCCAGACACCCCCCTTCCCCATCAAAAAAACAATTTTCTTTTCAGCATTTCTTTCACTATTGTGTCTTCTATTTTTTCTTTTTTTCTTTAATAGAAAGTTTCCGTTTTAAACCAAAAGTTCCAAAAATGCTATCTATAGATGCCTCAAATGTCGGAAGAAACCATCAACGTGCTCCGGGTCTCCATCTCGATGATGATTCTCTTCACGGCGGTTCTCAGCCATGAATTCCTCATGGAGCCACTTCTCCATGGACTCGCTCAAGGTGGAATCGGTGGGATTCAGAATCGCGATGGCTATATGATACTGTGTATTATGTACTTCTTCAACTCGGCCAGTTGCTTCTTTGCTCCGTATCTTGTGGCCAAGCTCACCGGCAAGTATGCAATGGTACTCGGGATGGTGTCGGTGCTTTGTTGTCAGGTGAGTGTAAGATATCTTTGGAATGCTGAAAACTCGCTGATTTTATTTGAGAAAAATAGGTTAGTCTGCAGGTTTAGAGGCTAATTACCGCGGTTCCGTGCTTCGAGAATTACTCCAAGCTCAATGTGAAGAGCCCAAAAATATACCACAATATATCTGACGAATAGTTCTGCCCGGTTTTTTAAACAAATTATCTTTTTTTGGCATTCAAACTGAAATCACGCAAGTTAACGAGAAGCCATCAGGCCAGGAGTAGGTTAATCACATAGAAGGCGCTGACATACAGTACTGTCCATAAAGAATGCGACACTTGCAGTTTTCAGTTGAAAATGGTCAACTTTATGACTGTGACACGGCCTCCCTCACTATATTGATTTTTATGGACTACACAGATCACAGAAATAGCTTTATTTCTGTTGTTGACAACTTTTTTGTACAGACACATCCCAAGAAGTTAGCAATCGTCAAAGAAATTTCTCGCGATTTTTGAAGTTTTTCTGTACTAAAAGGAGAAATTTTTGAGATGTTTACTTTGACGATTGATAACTTCTTAGGATGTGCTCGTTCAAAAAAGTTGTCAACGACAAAAATAAAACTCTATTTGTGATCTATTCACTCCATTAACATTCAATATTTTGAGACTATCAGGGAAACCGTATCACAATCACAAAGTTGGCCATTTTCAACTAAAAACTTTAATTTTTCTTTATGGCCAGTACTGTACCTGTGAAAACTCAAGAACCGTTCCATCTTAACCAACTTTTGCTGGGAAAAATTTCCGGATGATGACGCTTAGAATGAGTTAAGCCATGTCTAAGTATTTTTTTGATGAAGTGTGCTCAACTGACAACAGATAATTAGAGCCACAGTAAAAAATACAATTTTTCACTCTAACCATCAGAAGAGTTTCAGACAACCTATTTTAGCTCAAATTTTCAAACTGACCCAATACAGAAACGACGGAGTTTCGACGTTTCTCAGTTCCGAAATGACACAATTTCGAAACGGCTCTACCATGTTCAAATTTCAGGCCTCCTTTGTCTTTCCCCAACGAATCCCCATCATAGCTACATCGGTGTTAGTTGGTGTCGGGACTACCTGTAAGTCTCCTATTATACCTACATCTGAAAAAAAAAATTTCCGAGTTTCAGTCTTATGGGTCGGTCAGGGCCAGTACATCAGTGACAATGTATCCGACAGAAACCGTGAGAAGGACACATCTCTGCAATGGGCGCTATTCAAGATGAGTCTGATCTACGGAGGTCTTTTCTTCTTCTTCTACTTTCAAAACGCCTCCTTGGAGACTATTGTGGCAAACGGGCAGGTAGGAGGAGTGATCGGAGCATTGTACCAGATTTTTTGTAGGTACCTGCTTTCATCTGTGTTTTCATGGCTTGCACCATTATCTCCCTTGTCAACACGTGCTTCCTCACGCAAAGTGAAATGACGAAGAATCGCGTGTCACAAGCGTTTTTTCAGGTTTCTAGTATGTTTAGTGGGGTGATTGGGATAGCTATGAGATTATTTTTTTTGCAGAAAACTGCATAAAGCTTTTGAAAACTCAACGGATCGTGTTTATGGGGTTATTCTTCTTCTATACTGGATTTGTGCGCTCGTTTTGGATTTGTGAGTTTTTCTTTTTAAAAAAAGCGTTTCTTAGTGGAACTGGGTATTCCTGTTTAGTCGCCTTTAGAGAGAAAAAAATCAAATCAGAAGACACGCGACGCGACCGCGGCGCCCTCATGTTTTAAGGATTAATGTTGAATCTCCGAATTCTCGAAATTTGTACTCAATCCGCAATAGTCATGCACTACATTTTACGACAATCTCGATATTTTTTTTTCTTTTTTGATTTTGAGAACTTGAAAACGAGAAAATATGAATCAGAAGAGATTTTTGTAGTGTTGCAAGATTCCAGAGACCTTACTGAAGCGTTGCGGTCGCGTCGCGTGCACTTTAAAAAACGTTGACAGTTTTTTCGGAAAAACTTGGGGTTAGGAGCTTTTGAAATTTCCGGAGTTTTTGAAAATAATAATTCAAAAAAGTTCCGAGTTCCGGAATTTCCGAAATTTTCTGTTCTGCACATCCCAGGGGAGAGCACGCCTTCCGCTTTCCGGTACTTTTTACCTTCCGCCTTCGGCCTTCCGTTCTCCGGCGGAAATGTTTATTTTTAACAAAAATATCGCCATTTTTAGGTGGTTGTTACAACAAAAATAAGGCAAAATCATCTTCTAAAAAATTTCATTATTATTCCGCTTTCCGTTTCCCGCCTTCCGTCATTTCAAAACAGCAATCCGTACATCCCCGGGGAGCACGCTACGCAACCGCGACGCAGAGGCCCAAAATTAAAACCTTCCTGAAATCAACCTTCAAACTTACTGATAAATTGAATATAACCCCTAACCACAGGGTCTGGGGGGTGAGTACTGAAAATAAACGCGCTCCGCTGAAATCAGCGAAAATTTTAGCGCGAAATTCGAAATAAATTTTTTATTTAAATTTTTTTTTTTAAATCGAATTGATCTCGAAAACACGCGAGACGGTCGAAAAACTGGCCAAAAATGCGGGAAAATTGACATAAATCAGCTCAAAAAGTGGTCGATTAAGCTGCGTATCAAAACGTAATGCTTAAGGTCAAATTGAAAAAATTAAAATTTGAATTTGCCGCCAATGTCTAGTGGAGCGCAAACGATTTCAGTACTCACCCCTAGACTCTGTGCCTAACCTCCTTACATTCCAGCCATCTTCCCCGCGTGCATCAAATTCACCTCTCGCCTCTCCACCAACACCACATCTCTCCTCACAATTGGTATGATTGTAACAGGAAGTGGACAGGTGTTAGGCTCCGCCCTTGTTGCTCTCGTCGGTGACCGAGTTCGGAAACTCGGCCAGCACATTCTTATCCTCTCTGCCCTCATCCTTCATATCACTTTGTTCATGGTTATCGCTCTTTCATTCCCAAATGATGCTCCATTGGGACATACTGATGATTCTGGACCGGTTTTTCAGGCTGAGTGAGTATATCTGTGTGTCCGGATGTCCTATGTTATCTATTTTCAGTGTAATTATGGCTATGACCATCTCATTTCTGCTTGGTTTCGGTGACGCCGTGCTGCAAACTCAAATCTACTCATACATCGCAAAGTACTATCAGAAAGAGAGCGGCACTGTATTCTCGATTTTCCGTTTTGCAAGTGTAAGTCGTCGGGGACTGCAAGTGCGCTCTACGGACAACTTTTTCAGGGAATCGCCTCCACTATCATGTTCTTCGGCGCCCAGTACTTCCTTTTGGTGCATCACTTAACACTTCTCACTGTCAGCGCCTGTATTGCTGGCTTCTCGATTTTGGCATTCCATAAGGCTATCAAGAAACAGTACCAAGATAGTGAGTTTTTTAAAAGATTTAAATAAAACAATTATTTATTTTCCAGAAGCCGCTGTCGTCGTGGTGTCTGTCGCCCCATGGAAGCCGAGAGCAGTCTCACCGATTTCTCCTGTTCGGGAATAAATTATATCTCAGTATTTTTTCTGCATTTTTAATTAGTGAACCAATTCGCTGCGAGACCCATTTTCACTCATACTGTACTTTTTTGGAATAGTTTTTTTCCCTCTTAATTTTTCATCAAGTACATTATTAATTGAGATAAATGCATTTTTAAACAAAATATTTGTTTCAAAATAGATTTTCAAAACGACATGAAAAAATGTCCTTTAAATTTTCTCTACAGTAACACAAAAATATTTTAGTGTATTTAAATTTTTATTTTTCCCACTAATATGTTTTTTAAATAAATCACATTTTTAGCGAAAAAATAAACGAAACACTTCATTTTTTTTTACAAATTCTGGTTTTAAACGTTTTTTTAAAAAATAAATAAAAATTTATTGAAATATTTCGAAGCATGCGCCTTTAAATTTTTCTACAGTAACCCAAAAAACAATTTATTGCTCACTTTAAATTTTCTCCCTATTTTCTATTAAAAATCCCAATTTTTCACCAAAAAATCGAGTTGAAAATGTCGAAATTTCTGAAAATTCACGATGACGCGTTGACTCCGATGTATATTCATAAGCAGGCGATGAGATATATGCTTGAAGAGGTAAAAATTAAAAATTAATTTTTAAAAATCAAATTTTTTCTTTTTTTTCAGTGTCGTGGAGATCTGAGTGCTTTCAACAAGTACCCTCAGGGCAGCTCGAAGGGAAAAGAAGAGTATATTTTGAAGGCGTTGATGGATAGAGCTGGAAATAATCTCAGTTAGTGAAAATAATTCAAATTTATCGAAAATTTTTAAATAAAATCATTTCAGGAATGTACGGAACCGCCCGTGAGTTCGCCGAGAATCTGGAAGTCTATGGAAATTTCACAGGGAGTCATGTGTTCTTCAATGCAATTGATGAGCCGTATCAGGTAAAAAATCGGGCAAAATGAGAAAAAAAGCTGGCCGATCTTTCCAATGTTAAGTTTCTAGGTCAGCGATCTTGATTTCTTCACTAATTTTGCAAAATTTCTCCTTAAAATGCAGTTTTCTTTATAAAAGTCACATTTTTCGAGCAGTACCCTTTCGCTCCGCCCATTTTTGCAATTTGCCGCATAACGTACTTGCGCTTTGTTTATTTTCACTAAAAATGAACAGAACTCTATCGAAAACATTGTATCGAGCGGTGTCTGCGGCAAATTGCAAAAGTGGGCGGAGCCAAAAGGTACTGCTTGAAAAATCGGTATTTTATTAAAGCAACTATGCATTTTAAGGAGAAATTTTGCAAAAACAGTGAAAAAATCATAGTTGTCAAGGCCCGGCTTCAAAAAACGCACTAATTTTTTCAATTTTTCATCGAAAATGTGAGAATTTTTGATGATTTTTCAGAATTTCTTCTAATTCTGAATGATAGGCGAAAATTAGACTTTTTCGCGAAAAAATTTCAAAAAATCGAAAAAAAAATTGAATTTTGAACTTTGGCGCCAATTTTCCGGTCCTTGTCCTGGCCTTGACAACTATGGTGAAAATAGTGAGATAATGATGGCCTAGAAACCCAACATTGGAAAGTTCGGCCAGGTTTTTTCTCATTTTTTTGAAGATAAAAGACATATTACTCATAGTTTGGATTTCTAGGCCTTGACGGTGGAAGAACTTTCCGGGTTGAGACTTGAGGCCGCTGGCCTAGAAAGCCAAACAGAAAAAAGTTAGGCCACACAGTTTCTCTATATTCTAGACGTCTCCAATCATCTACCGCAGTCTCAAAAACGAGGAATACATCTACAAATCGGATCTCCTCGTCATTCTCCACAACATCATTAATCAAATCAATCCGAATTTTCCGTTCGAAGCGATGTCCATTATCGCTTTTTCGCTGAAATCCTTGGAAGAGAAAGTCACTGATAACATGGAATTCGTGCGATTCGATGAGAAATTTTTCGATGAAATCGAGAAAGAATTGAGAGAAGAGATCGATAAGAACACTATGAGACGTCCAGAAACTGACAATTTGATGAAGGAAATGTCTGGAATGACATTCGAGAAATGTCTCGAAAAAGTGAAATCGGTGGCTCCAGAAGAGACGTGGCGGGATCAGGGTCAGATGAGAGATCGTCGTATCCGAACGGTTTTCACCACTACTTGTAAAGAGTTTCCACGTGGAATGCATCATCTTCCGATGTCTGTGATCTACTTTGCATGTGATCCAGTCATCAAGGCTATCGGAAATGTTCGCCGGAATCATCTGGGATTTCTCCGTCTTCGAGATAAGAAGTCGGCGGTGACTGTTAGATTGTTTGAGGATGAACATGGTGGAGAGAGATTCGTGATGAAGGATGAACTTGACGACACATTGTATACAATTGGGGAAGAGGAGATTCATGTGATTTTGACGATGAGTCAGGAGGAGGTCTATCAGAAGTTGGGACATCAGAATGTCGAGGTGAATATGCTCACAGGTGTGCGCGACGCAAGGTCGTTTAAATGCGCTCCGTCGCTCAGCGGTTGGCACGGTGCCAAAAACAGACTTGGCCGAGTGCCAAGTTCAAGTTTAGCGTGTGTTTGTCGTATCTTTCGATGAAAAACGCGACTGGCGCGGTAAATTCAAAACTTTTCGTTCAGTGTCGAAACCATTGAGCAAGGATGTGGGGAACGGAAATCGGAACCTTTTTCCGCCGGAAAACTTTCAATTTTTTGTTAGAAATTCCCAATTTCCGGCATTAAGATTGAAAAAATATGACATTTTCGAAATTTTTAGTTCCGCACATCCCTGTCATCGACTTTATCACGATTTTTGTAGTTTTCAATCGTTTTTTCCGTTCAAAAATACGTTTTAAGCCGTTTGAATCAAAACATTTGGAAAAGCGCAGCAAAAAGTCAGATTTCCATTTAAAAAATTCACGTTTCGTCTAGTTTTTTATGCAAAAAACGTTTCAAATCGAAAAACCAGCAATTCGATTTGAAAGCCGCTCTTTTCAACTATTTTTTCTATTTTTTTCACAAAGAAACGTGGCAGGTTACTGTATTTGTCGTAGAGTGTGAAGCATTGTCCGCAAACACCGCCACGCCAGAATGCAGACGCCACGTGTTTTGATTTAAATTTTAAAAGTGGATTTCACAATTTTACACAAGTAATTGAGCTGAAAAACTCTGAAATCATTTTCCAAAATTGAAAACTGCATTTTAAAACTGAAATTTCAAAAAAAAACTAGGCATATTCAATAGAAAAACTGCTAAAAACATGATGGCCGAGCTTTCCCACGGCCTCCAAACTGATTTTCATCTATTCCAGTTCATTCTCCACCCAATCCGTCGTGCCAAACACCGAGCTGTCCCTATCAGAGGCCCCGGTGCCTCCGGTCCCAATAATTTCTTCATTCTCGCCATCGACGCCTTCTTCGAACTCTCCAAAAGTGTGATCACTGGATGCAAGTTCTTCCAAAATCATGATTTTCAAAGATTCGCAATGATTATGGAGGAAGTCGATTCGATTCTCAAACCGCATTGTGTAAGTTAGTCCGCGACCCCGCTGGCCTAGAAACCCCGCAATCATTTTTCTTCCAGGAAAAACCATATTTCATCATCATCCAAGCGATTGATGTGATTAAGAAAACGTTGTTCATTTGCGACTTCTTTTTCAAGAAAAACGTTGCATTGAAAGAGATTCGTAATGCGAAATCTGATGGATTCAGTCTTCAAAATCTGAAAAACGAGCTGAAACACCTTGGGCTCACTGAGACTTTTCCGGAGATTCAGGAGCATGCAGAAGCGGTTTATGAAGGAATCGATAATGTCAAAAAGGAGAAATTCCTAAGAACTTGTGACTTATTCGATGCAGTGGAGAGTTGTCAAATGATTTGTATTCTCAATCGACTTCCGAATCTCAAAAAGTTCGTTCACAATCAGAAAGGATGCGGGAGAATTGCGGGATTGAAGTGTGAGAAGTGTGAGAAGACGTCAGAGATTCAGAATTCTATGAAGAATCTGAAAATCGAGAGTTCGGGTTGCCACATCTGCTCCACGCAAATAAAGACATCTGATGTTGTCACGAGATGTCCGCTGTGCAAGACAAGATTCCATTCGAATGTAATATTTTTTCTCATCTTAAAATCGATAATCAATCAAATTTTCCATCTTTCAGTGCGCACTCAAATGGATCAAAGACCAGAAACACTGCCCAGCATGCAAAGGAGATTTCCCAGGAATTTAATCCATTTTTGTTTCTTTTTCTGTTATTTTTTCAAATTGTTGTTGTTAAAATGTTGATTTTATCTTGTTTTTATTAAATTCTATCAAAATTCTATGAAAATCCTGCGAAATTCGGTTAGAAACCCGATCTTTTCAACTATTTCTTTCCTTTCCCCACGAAAAAAACGTGGCAGGTTACTGTATTTGTCGTAGAGTGTGACGCATTGTCCGCAAACACCGTCACGTCAGAATGCGGAGTTTTCGAATTTTTCTTCCGTTTTTCAACGAAAAAATTAGGTTTTTCAGCTAAAAAAATGTCAAAATTTCTGGAAATCCCCGATAACGCGTTGACTCCGATGTGTTTACACAAGGAATCACTGTTTTATATGCTTAGCGAGGTAGAAAATCTTTTTTCGATGAAAATCTAAAAAAATAGTTTCAGCATGCTGAAAGTCTGAAAAGCTTCAATAATTACCCATTCGGATATGCGAAAGGAAAAGAAGAAGAGATTATTGGGTTGTTAATGGAAAAAGAACCACGGATGAGTGAGTTTTGGGGGGAAAAATTTTTTTTTTGGAAAACATTTTTCAAATTCCAGAAATCTACTACGGATCGGTTGAAGAGTTCACAGAAAACTTTAAAATTTTCCATCATTTCACTGGAAGTCACAAGTATTTCGGAACAGACGATGAGCCTTATCAAGTGATTTTTCGAAAAAAAAATTTAATTTTTCAAAATTTTCAATTCCAGAACCCTCCAATTATCTATCGAAATCTGAAAAACGAGGAGTACATCTGCAAATCGGACATCTTTCCGATTCTCCAGAATATGACGATGCGATTGAATCTGAAATTTCCATTCGAAGTTTTCTCGATTATTGCGTATTTTTTGAAAACGCAGGAGGAGAAATTTAGTGAAAAATTGGAATTTGTGAGATTCGATGCGAAATATTTCGAGGAGATCGAGAAGGAATTGAGACAAGAAATGAAGAAGAATGTGTTCTCTGTTAGTTGGAAAATTTGGATTTTTCTTGAAAAAATATGACTGATTTTCATCGAAAAATGTGTTTTTCTCATATTCAACCGCGTAAAAATCAAAAATTTGCAGTTTTCTCTTGTCAGGAAGGTTGAATCGCATCGATTTTCAGTGAATTTCTGTAAAAAGTTACTTTTTCGGTACTGTTCTTACAACTGCGCTCCATCGAAATGTCTCTTTTTCTCTGAGTCTCTCAATTTCGCCTACTATTTTCTTAGGTTTCGGTAGAGCACGGTTGTAAGAAACGTGTCGTGCTAATACATACCTCTTCAAGCATATATCTCATCGCCTCCTTATGAATACAAACGAGAGAGTATCGGCGAGAGACGCAGAGTTTTTACCCCGCCAACACAATTTTTCTCAGTTTTTGACCTATTTTCGAATTTTTTCATAATAATTTACAAAAAAACTTTTGAAAAATAACGAAAATAAGTCAAAAACAGTGAAAAACTTTGTTGGTGCGATAAAAAAAACTCTGCGTCTCTCTTTCCGATACTCTCTCGTTTGCGGTGGTTCAAATTTCGAAAAACTTTGCATAAAAATTCTGAAAAATACTGAAATTTTGAGTTTTTTCAGATTTTTTGAGTCATTTCATTAGCACGGCACGTTTCTTACAACCGCGCTCTACCGAAACCGAAGAAAATAGTGTGCGAAATTGAGAGACTCAGAGAAAAACAGACAAGGGAATTTCGGTGGAGCGCAGTTGTAAGAACTGTGCCCTAAGCTAATAGTACAGATTTCAAATTTTCCAGAAACTCACCTATTAGTAGCGGAGCAATTTCGTTACAACTGCGCCCCACCGCAAACGAGAGAGTATCGGAAAGAGAGACGCAGAGTTTTTTTCCGGCGCGAAACAGATTTTCACCATTTTTGATCTATTTTCACAAGTTTTAATTAAAATTTTGCCAATTTCTGAGAGAAAATTATGCAAAAATCTCTCAAAAACTGTGAAAATCTGTGTCGGCGCGAGAAAAAAACCCTGCGTCTCTCTTGCCGACACTCTCTAGTTTGCGGAGGGGCGCAGTTGTAAGAAGGGGTGGACTGATAATAAGGGAGTTTCTGAAAAATCTGAAATTTGGACTAAAATTACTCAAAAAATGCAGATTTTTCGTAATTTTCGTGCAAAATTTTTGTAATTTTTCGTGTTTTTCCAAATTTTCAGGTCGTTTCGATCCTTAGTTTGAATAGTATTCCACCAGAATCATCAATCTTTCATCTAATGTTTCCAGCCCCAACAAACGGGAAAACTGCTTCGAGAGATGTCGTCACTCACATTCGACGAATGTTTCGAAAAGATGAAAAAGTCGAATCCGATTGTGTGGACAGTGTTAAGACATGACAGAATTCGGGGTTATCTCCAAGAGAAATGCAATTATTATCGTGAGGGACAACATTCCGCATGTGTGTCGGATGTCCATATCAGGTCCACTCAAGTCATTAAATCACTGCAGAATGTTATGAAGAGACGACCCGAAATTTTTGGAAATAAACTGAAAATCACTCCAGTGATATTGCGACTTTTTGAGGATGGAAACCAGAAATTTGTGATAAAATCGGAGGTTTTGGAGGCGATTAACACGAATTTCAAGGATAAAACTGATATTTTGGAGACGATCGATATGGAAGAAGTGGAGAAAATGATGGGCGGTGCACAGAAGATTGAGGTAGGAGCAAACGCGCTCTACTGAAAATTGTCAATCTGAAATTGAGTACAATAGCGGTGGAGCACTGTTGCAATTCACCGGAAATTGGTTGATTTAGTGGAAAAAATTAGGGTTTTTTGAGCTTTTTTTAGATTGAAAATTGAATTTTTGCTTCAAAAATCGTTTTTAAAAAGAAAAAAACCAAAAAAAAAAAAAGATTTTTGTGTAATTTTAGAGTTTTTTTTAATCAAAAAAGGTTTGAGGCGCCCTTTTTATCACTTTTTTGAATTAAACACTCATTTTTGGTTGAAAAATTATCTTTTTAGCTTCAAAAATCTTTTTTTTGATCGAAAAAAAAACCAAAAAATGGATTTTTGTGTCAAAAACTCAAAAAATCAGCCTTTTTCCACGGAATATCCAAATTCTTATTGAACATTTTTCATTTTTATCATTATTTTTCGGTGAAAGACTCATTTTTAATTGAAAAATTATCTGAAAATTGAATTTTTTGCTTCAAAAATCATTTTTAATCAGTAAAAACCGGAAAAAAGGCAAAGAATAGCAATTTTTTAACAAAAAATTGCATTTTTCTACAAAATCTTCAAATTCTAATCGAAAAATGTTCGAAATTTCTTATTTTCCAAAAAATATTTCACTTGCAAGATCATTTTTAAATTTTCAAGGATATCTAAATCGAAAATTTCTTATTTTAATCACTATTTTTGAAATAAATACTCAATTTTAGTTGAAAAAAGTTGAAAATACTCTGTATTGTCTCGTTTCCAGCGAATTCTGCTCGAATTTCAGCAATTTTCAGACAATTTCCTCTTTTTTTCAGTTCCTCTTCCACCCGATCCGCCGAGCCAAACACAGAGCTGTTCCCATCGAGAGCCCCGGTTTAGGAGATGATTTTGTGACACTCGCCGTCGATGCGCTCTTCGAATTCTTGAAAAGACTCATACTCAATCTGAAGGTGTTTCAGACCAAGAAATTCGAGCGATTCTTGAGGATTTTCAGCAGTTTTGAGCAATATTTCATATGGAATATGGTAAAAAACACTAATTTTTGGAATTTTTTTTCAATATTTTCCCTTCAGAATCGTCCATATTTCCTCAAAACCAGTCTGGTTGACACAATGCAAATGTTGATAACGGATATCATTGGAAATGATGAGAGAATCAAGGAAAAAGAGGTTCGAATGGTGAAGAAATCAGAAGGATTTACAGTGGAAGATCTGAAAAATGAGCTGAAACATCTGGGACTCAGTGAGACATTCCCTGAAATCGAGGAGCATGCGGAAGTGGTTTATAAGCATGTGGATAGTGTCAAAAAGGAGAAATTTTTGAGAACTTGTGACTTATTTGATGCAATTAAGCACTGTCAACTGATTTGTGTGCTCCAAAGACTTCCGAATTATAAAAAGTTTCTTCACAATCAAAAAGGATGCGAGAGGATTCCTGGATTGAAGTGTGAGGATTGTGAGGGGATTCAGAAGAAGACGTCGGAGAATCTGGAACCCGAAAGCTCTGTCACCCAGGACACATCCCAGTGTGAAGAAGAGGAGATTCAGAAACCTCTGAAGAATCTGGAAATCGCCAGCTCTGTCTCCACGAATCCACAAAAGGAGGAGATTCAGAATCCCCTTATTCCAGACGCACCCAAATGTGAAGAGGTGATTCAAAAACGAAAAATTTTGGAAATTTCTGCTGAAAGTTCAGTGATTTTTCGATTTTTTTCTGAAGTTTTGTACTCAAAAACAGGTTTCTGACAGAGTTGCATGGAATTCCGACTTCCGACTTCCGGGCGTTTTTTCACTTCCGACTTCCGGATAAGAAAAATCACTTCCGACTTCCGGATAAGGGATTTTACTTCCGACTTCCGTCATTCCGTAACTAGGGAATTTCTGATTAGTATATTTCGCAGAAATACTTGATAAAATGGTCTAAAAGGAGAAAAAATAGGATTTTCTTCAGCCAAAAACTAATTTTCTACTGATTTCCGCCAATTTTATGATATTTTCTCTTGGAGTTTTTGAATATTTGCGAAAAAATCTAATTCCGACTTCCAACTTCCAACTTCCGACTTCCGGGCGTTTTTTCACTTCCGACTTCCGACTTCCGGATAAGAAATTTTCACTTCCATGCAACTCTGGTTTCTGAGTGTCTTTCCATGGAATACTTACGGTTTTCGTACAAATTCAAGATTTTTACCTCCGAAAATCTCAGTTTTTCAGAAATTTCAAGAAAAATGTCTGAAAATGAGTTTTTCGGAGGCAAAAATCTTGAATTTATATGAAAACTGTATGTTTTTCAGTACAAAATTTCAGAAAAACTTCGAAAATGCAATATTTTTCATACTTCATTTTTGAAAATTTCAGCAGAAATTTCCAAATTTGCTCAAAAACTATTCGAACGTTTTTTCCCGAAATTTTTATTTGTTCAGCACAGTTCTTACAACTGCGCTCCACCGAAATGCCCTTGAAAAATATCTCTTTTTCTTTGGTTTTCGGTAGAGCGCGGTTGTAAGAAGCGTGCCGTGCTGATAAGTTACCGAAATTTTTTTTTCGAAATTCAACTTTAAAAAATTGTTGACACAACCCTGATTCAGAAGACGTCCGCTATCCAGAAGCCATCGAAGGTTCCAAAAATCGAACATTCTCCTCCAGACGCCTGTGAAACATGTGTGGAAACTTCTGAACATCTCAAAAAAGTAATGAAACGAGTGGAAATCCTTCAGAATCTTGTTGGGAAGCTGAGGAAAGACAACTGGATTCTTGAGGAATCTGAAATCAAAAAGACGGAAGAGTTGAATAAAGAGAAGGAGAAGAATCAGGAACTTCAGAAGACAATTCTCAAGTTGAATGGAGAAAATGAGGCGAATCGGAGAGTTATTCAACAGTTTAAGGATAGAATTACAGCGATTTCGAGTTATGAAGATCTTGGAGATCCGCCCTTAGTTTACGATTGTCTGATTTGCTCGAATCGGATAAAGTCAGATGAGGAATATGCGAGATGTCCGCTGTGCAACAGAATATTCCATTCGATTGTAATAGTTTTTTCTTATTTTCGGACCGAAATTCTAATTTAAAAAATATTTTCAGTGTGCATACAAATGGCTCGAAAACCACACCAAATGCCCGGCATGCAATGGAGTTTTTCCATGATTTAATTATCGTTTTTTGTTATTTTTTAAAATGTTATTCTTGTTACTTTCCACTTTCTAATTGGAAATTTGTTGAGTTTGTTTTATCGATTTTGATTAAAAATTTGTGTTTTTTAATGTTTTTTTCAAAATTCCACGAAAATTGGTTGAAAATCCTAGAAAATTATCGCTCTAAACTAAGATTTTACTTTTATTTACCTCGAAATTTGATTAAAATCTGTTTTTTTGGTTCAAATTGCATCATTTAAAAAGGAAAACGTGGCAGGTTACTGTAATTGTCGTCAAATATGACGCACAGTCCGCAAACACCGTCACGTCAGATTGCGGACGCCACGTGTTCTTGCATTTTTTTTTCAGAGATTATTTTTTCGCGAAAAAGTCAAATTTTCGAATTAGATCAGTCAGAATTAGAAGAAATTCTGAAAAATAGTCAAAAATGATCAAATTTTCGATGAAAAATTGAAAAAATTTCGAAAAAAAATTTGGAAAAAAGGTCATTTTTTGAAGCCGGGCCTACGGGCCTTGACAACTATGATTTTTTGTGATTTTCTATGGAAAAAAGCTGAAATTTTTCTGGTTCAATCCATTTTTTGCATAATTGTCAAGGACCGGCCCGGACAAATTGGCGCAAAAGTCAAATTTTCAAATTTTTTCGCGAAAAAGTCAAATTTTCGACTATGATTCAGAAATAGAAGAAAATCTGAAGAATAGTCAGAAATGGTCACATTTTCGATGAAAAATTGAACAAATTTCGAAAAAAAATTGGAAAAATTGGGTCATTTTTTGAAGCTGGGCCTTGACAACTATGATTTTTGGCGAAACTTTACAATTTTCCAGCTAAAAATGTCGAGTTTTCTGGAGTTTCCTGATATCGCATTGACTCCGATGTGTCTTCATAAAGAGGCGATGGTTTACATGATTGAAGAGGTGAATTATCGCAATAAAAGGGTGTTTATAATTGGAAAATTAAAATATTACAGTTAGGATTGGGTCTCGTGTCGTTCAATCGTTATCCAGAGGGAAGTTCAAAAAGAAAAGAAGAAGAACTGATGAAATTATTGATTGAGAGCGGAGGTTATAGGCTTCGTGAGTGCCTGAAAAATGATAAATTTTACATTTTTCATTGCAGGAATGTACGGATCCGCTCACGAATTGTGGGAGAATCTGAAAATTTTCAGAAATTTCTCTCAGAGCCATCAGTTCTTTCACACTGTCGATGAGCCGTATCAAACGACTCCAATCATCTATCGAAATTCTAAAAATGAAGAATTTATCTGCAAATCGGATCTTTTTGCGATTCTTCAGAATATCACGCTTCGAATTCAGAAGAAACTTCCATTCGAAGTGATTTCGATTGTTGCGTATTTTCTGAAAACGCAGGAGGAGAGACTGAATGGAAAAATGGAATTCGTGCGATTCAATACGAAAATTTTCGAGGAAATTGAGAAGGAATTGAGACAGGAGATCGAGAAGAATACTGTTGTACGTATTTTTGGATGGATCCACGACGTTTTGAAAAAATGACTGAAAAAATGAATTTTCTGTTCAATTTTACTTATGCACCTATTCTGAGGTAGCAAAAAACTCCTGGGGCGTTTTTTGCTTGACCTTTTCTAGGCCAGCCGGCGGATTTCTAGGCCATTCGCAGATTTACGGGAGCATTTTGTGATTTTTTCAGCAAAGTTCGGAAAAAAATGATTAAACGATTACAAAGCATGAAATAAATCAATAAAATTACGAATTCAGTTCAAAAGTAGCGATAAAGTACATCGATGCTGAATAAATCACAAAAAATCCTTCCCGTAAATCTACACATGGCCTAGAAATCCGCCGGCTGGCCTAGAAAAGGCCAAGCAAAAAATGCCTCCAAATCAGGAGTTTTGCTCGGATTCAAAAATAGTTTTTAAGTTTTCATCAAAAGGAGTCAAATATCCCATAGTTGTCAGGGCCCGGTTTCGGGCTTTGTCAGCTAAATCAGGGCCCGGGCAAATTGGCGCAAAACTTTTGTTTTGCGGCAAAAGTCAAATTTTTTTAAATTTTTTGAATTTTTTCGCGAAAAAGGCAAATGTTCGACTATGATTCAGAATTAGAAGAAAATCTGAAAAATAGTCATCGGGCCGAAAAAAAAATATCTGGCCCGGGCCTTGACAACTATGCCTTTTACCATACTTGTCAAGGGCCGGGCCGGGCCGGGCCGGGCCGGGCTTTTTTTTCAAAACTTCAGGCCCGGCCCGGCCCGGCCCAAGCCCGGCCCGGCCCAAGCCCGGCCCGGCCATGGCCGGCCCGGCCCGGCCCCTCAGGCCCGTCTTTTGGAGGGAATTTTTTTTTCAAATTTTTTTCAAATTTTTTTTTCGAATTTGAGTAAAGATGGACTAAGTTCAACTTTGACTTTTTCATAGAATAATGTATGTGTGTCTGAATTCATTTTCATATCGAAAGAAAATTTTCAAAGAATTTTTTTCAAGTTTTATAACATAATTACTTTCGCCATTTTTTTATTGTTTTCTTCCACGGCTACAGAAATGCCCAAACTGTTTCGCCGCTTGATCTCTGCGGGGTTTCGACCGAATTTTTATATTCTTTCGATATGGAAATGAACTCACGAAAACACACAGATTATTCTGGGAAAAAAAATCAGATTTGACCTCAGAGTTTTTTATTGCCGGAGGCGTCTCGCTGAAAAATTCAGTCAATCTTTCGAAAAATATACTAAACCATCGTGAAAAAAGTATAAAAAACGAGTAAATTGGGAAATTTTTCCTGAGGAAAAATTGAATTTTTGGGAAAAATTTGAAAAATTTTCTCAAAAATCCCATATCCCTGAAAAGAGGGGCCTGAGGGGCCGGGCCCGGGCCGAAGCTTTTCAGGCCCGGCCCGGCCCGGCCCCAGGGGCCGGGCCGGGCCGGGCTTTTTAGGGGCCGGGCCGGGCCGGGCCGGGCCCGGGGGCCGGCCCCTCATTTGACAAGTATGCCTTTTACCATACTTGGGCCGAATCGGGTCAACACGGGCCGGCTCGTAACTCGCGTCAAAATGAATATTATGAGCTGAAAAATATATCAAAATGTAGATCTCAGCGAGTTCTATATCCGTGACTAACTACGGCCGCCGGATGGCTATTCGTTAATATGAAAAAAAGTGTCAAAAATCGCGAAAATGGAAAAAAAAACCATTCTAGCCCGGCCAGCGGCACATTAACGAATAGCCATCCGGCGGCCGTAGTTAGTCACGGATATAGAACTCGGCGAGATCTACATTTTGGTATATTTTTCAGCTCATAGTATTGAGTTTAACGCAAGTTACGCGCCGGCCCGTTTCGGCCCGGTTTGCAAGTATGCGTTTTACAGACCGATGAATACAAACGACTTGCTTTGGAAATGCCACTGATCGGAGTCGAAAGATCATTCGAAAAGATGAAATCGTTGAATCCGGCGATTTGGAATGAGATGAGAGAAAAACGTATCCGTGGTCTAGTCGCTCCGTTGTTGGAAGCGATTCAGTTGGAGACACGTGGAATGGCTCTGGCAGCTATTCATATTTCATCGGATGCAATTATTAGATCACTTCGAACTGTGATCGATAAGAGACCGGAGTTGTTTCAACGCTCTGATTTGAAAGAGAAGAAGACAAATGTTCCAATGAGAGTTCGATTGTTTGAGGATGGAAATCAGAAGTTTGTGATGAAGGATGATGTTGAAGAAACAGATGGAAATTCAAAGGAGAAAGACCTTTTGTTTACGATGAGTATGGACGAACTCATCGAGAAATATGGAGAAGAAAATGTTGAGGTGAATGATGACACGACACTTTAACGTTTCGCCACCAATTTTCGGATAATTTCCAACGCTTTATGGCAGGGTTGGGAAATTCCGGGCCGGGCCGGGCTGACAGAAATTTTTTGCCGGCCCGGCCCGGTCGGCCCGGATTCAAAAAATGTGCTCATTTTTTTCACATATTTTTTTCGAAATTTTCATTAAAAAATGATCAAAATGCTCCAAAATTCTCGTACACTTCAGTTTTTTATCGATATTCCAAAACATAGTCGAAAATTCGACTTTTTGCAAAAAAAACTGAAAATTTTTTCAAAAAATTTCAAATTTCTACAGGAGCCGGGCCGACCGGGCCGAACGGGCCGGGCCTGGGCGGGCCGAGGAAAATTTCTCAGTCGGCCCGGCCCGGCCCGGCCCGGAATTTCCCAACCCTGCTTTATGGGGGAAAAACTTATCAGTAGCACGCGTTGATTATGCTAATTAAGGCATACTTGTCAACCGGGCCGGCTCGTAACTCGCATCAAAATGAATATTATGAGCTGAAAAAAATACCAAAATGTAGATCTCGACGAGTTCTTTGTACGTGACCTACTCCGGGCCAAATGGCTATTCGTTAATGTGCCGCGGGCCGGGCTAGAATGGATTTTTTCGCCATTTTCGCGTTTTTTGGCATTTTTTCGCGGCCCGCGGCACATTTAGTCGTCCAGATCTACATTTTGGTATTTTTTTCAGTCAATAATATTGAGTTTTAAGCGAGTTACGAGCCGGCCTGTTTCGGCCCGGTTGACAAGTATGCGCAACGCCACCCGGGCACATACCTGCTGTTTAGAAATGCTCGGCTAATACATTGAAATTTGAAAACATCATAACAGACCAAAAAACGCCTTTAAAAATGTTCCCAATTCTCACCATTTGGCTGCGTAAGTAGCGAAACACAATCAATTTCTCCAAATTCCAGTTCCTCCCCTACCCAATCCGTCGCGCCAAACACCGAGCTGTCCCCATCAAAGGCGTCGGTTTCTTTAAAGATCACGACGAATTCTATGTGCTTGCAGTTGACGCATTCTTCGAATTGCTCGGAAATTTGATTTTCGGTCAGAAACTGTTCCAAAATGTGGAATTTAAGGATTTTTTGGAGTTTTTTGCTGGATTTGAATCGCAATTCAAACCGAATTTGGTGAGGGAATTGTATTCATTTTTCGTTGAAATTGAGTAATAATTTTCAGGACAAGCCATATTTCATGAGACTCAAAATGATTGGAGTGATGAAGGAAATGATGGGAAAAGTGATGACAAAGAAAGTGGAGAAGAAAGAAATCAGAAATGCGAAATCGGATGGATTCAGTCTTCAGAATCTGAAAAATGAGCTGAAATATCTGGGACTCAATGAGACATTCCCGGAGATCGAGGAACATGCGGAAGTGGTTTTTAAGCATGTGGATAGTGTCAAAAAGGAGAGATTTTTGAGAACTTGTGATTTGTTTGACGCAATTAAACACTGTCAATTGATTTGTGTGCTCCAAAGACTTCCAAATTATAAAAAATTCCTTCACAATCAGAAAGGATGTGGAAGGATTCCAGGATTGAAGTGTAATCAATGTGTGGAGATTCCGAAGCTCTTGAAAAATCTGAAACTCGCTGAGTGTGTGGAGGATATTCAGAAGACGTCGTCAGATTTCATTCCAGAATCCGTTTCACAATTGGAGCTGGAATTGGAGAAGAAAATGGAAGAAAATCGGAAATTTCATGAGACAATTCTCAAGTTGAATGCTGAAAATGAGGCGAATAAGAGAGTGATTCAACAGCTAATCGATAAATTGTCTGGAAATTAATTTCTTGTTTTTACTGTTTTTGTTTTTGTTAATCTTGAATTTGCCAAGAATTCTCTTAAATTGTTGTTTTCCACTATTATGGTTATTTATGCTGTTAATTGTTGTCCCATGCATTTTAATCGAATTTTATAAAAATTCAACTAATATTTCCCCTTCAATTACCACGAAATTTGGTTTGAAAACCATTTAAAACAAAGCATCATTTGAAAAAAAACGTGGCAGGATACTGTAGTTGTCGTCAAATATGACGCATAGTCCGCAAACACTGTCACGTCGGAATGCAGACGCCACGTATTTTTCTTGCTCATTCTAAAATTAAAACTTTCTTCAAGTAAATTTTTCAGTAATTTTCAGCACTAAAAATGTCGAAATATCTGGAAATTCCCGACGTCGCGTTGACTCCAAAGTGTCTTCATAAAGAAGCAATGGCTTATATGCTGGAAAAGGTTGAAAATATTTAAAAATTTTCGTAAAAATAAAAAATAAATTTCAGCATCGATCATCAAGCCGAATGTCTGTCGAAACGTATCCAAGTAGAAGTTTCAAAGAAATGAAAGAAGAAGAATATATTCAGATTCTGAAGGATAAAGCTGGTCGTAGATTTGGTTTCAAAAATTTCAAAAAAAAAAGTTTTTAAACAAAAAAATTTCCAGAAATGTACGGCACCGTTGGCGAATTTCTTAAGAATTTGAAGATTTATAGCCGATTTTCGGAGAGTTATCGCTATTTTAAAACACCGAATGAACCGTATCAGGTAGATTTTCCGAAAAAAAAAAGTTTTCAATCAATTTTTCAGGCGGATCCAATCATCTATTAGAGTTTGAATAATGGAGAATACATCCACAAATCGGATTTCTACGCGGTTCTCCAGAATATTATTAGTCTAAAAGAGGAAAGGATTACAGTCCAAGCGCTATCGATTATTTCTGTCCATTTGAAAGCTCGAGAGAGTGAAACGGTGGAATTTTTGAAATTTAATAGAAAAGAAATCAAACAAATCGAGAAAGAAATAAGGAGAGAGATGAATGAGAGATGGATGGATGTAAGGAGTGGACTGAAAAAGCTGAAAAATTAATTTTTCTTTTGCAGTCAAGAGAATTCGGACCTTTCTCAAACGAATTGGCCCCACTGACTCTAGAGGAATCCCTTCGCGATTATCCCCACATGACACCTCTGATCTGGAATAAAATGCAAGAAGTTGGACGATCCGTTCTCTATTGGAAACGTCGTCATGCAATGACAGCTGTCTATGTCGTTTCTCGTCGTGCAATTAGATCAATCGATGCCGTCATTGAGAAGCGACCCTACTTGTTTTTCACAGAGAAACCGATAGTAAGAATGTTCGAGGATGGAAGAGGTGGAGAACAGAGATTTGTGATGGAGGCGGAGTTTTTCAAGGCGCTTAATATCGATTTTGTAAAGAATCAGAACGTTTTACACACCATCGATATGGAGGAGGCGCAGAACAAGCGTGGCTTTAAGAAGATTGAGGTGAATATTCTGGAGGCGCTGAATTTTTTCTCCATTTGCAACAGGAGATAAAATTTCCGTAAAAAAAAAGGATTTTTGTCAGTTTTTGGCTTAAAAAATACATAATTTTGACTGAAAATCAGTTTTTAAGGCAAAAAAGCTTTTTAAAAAATACAGAATTTTTCGACAGGTTTTAAATTTCAACAAAAAAAACTATTTTATGCGAAATTTCGCTACAAAAACCTTTTTTCTTTAAAAACTAGAAATTTGCTTGTTTTCTCACTTTGGTCTTCATTTTTAAACGAAACGCTACATTATCTAACCGAAAAATCTCCATTTCCCAATTTCATATAAAAACTTTTATCAAAGTGGGCGGAGCCTATTCTCTATATACTGCGAATAGGCCGCGAACCGTTTTTAACCGGAAAATTTCATTTAATCCTTAATTTTCGAAGGAAAAATAAATACAATTTTTGAATCGAAATTACAATTTTCAAAATTTGCGAGAAAATGCTCTTTTTTGACACAAAAAACCCAATTTTTCTTAAAAAAATTCAATTTTTCAGCAAATTCTGACCAATTTTCACTGTTTTTTATACAAGAATTATAGCGAAGTTCACTCTTTTTCGCTTTAAATCTCGAAAAAAGTAATTTTCCCTTTTTTATTAGCACGGCGCGCTTCTTTCAACCGCGCTCTACCGAAACCGAAGAAAATTGTGTGCGAAATTGAGAGACTCAGAGAAAAAAAAACATTTTTCATGGGCATTTCGGTAGAGCGCAGTTATAAGAACTGTGTAGAGCTAATAAAAATCGATTTTTTCCAGTTCATCCGCTACCCAATCCGACGCGCCAAACACCGAGCGGTCCCCATCAAGGGACCAGATTCTGATGAGTTCTACGTGCTTGCCGTCGACTTATTGATCGAATTTTTGAGAAATCTCATTTTCGGATACAAGGCTTTTCAAAAAAAGCTATTCGAAAAGTTCAGCGAGTTGTTCCAGGAGCTTGAGGAGACTTTTGGAGCTGATATTGTGAGATTTCGTTTTATTCGAAAAATAATTATTTATTTATAGAAAAAGCCGTGTTTCATCAAAATCAACGTGCTCGCGAAAACTAAAGAATCGATCAAAAATATTTTGAAAACCGACGAAGAAACTAATGAAGAATCGATACGTATGGTGAAACCAGAAGGATTTACAGTGGAAGATCTGAAAAATGAGCTTAAACACCTTGGACTCACTGAAACTTTCCCAGAAATAGAGGAACATGTAGACGTGGTGTATCGGCATGTGGATAGTGTCAAAAAGGAGAAATTTCTAAGAACTTGTGACTTGTATGATGCGGTGGAGTTCTGTCAAATGCTTTGTGTGCTCAATCGACTTCCAAATTATAAGAAATTCCTTCACAATCAAAAAGGATGCGGGAGAATTCCAGGATTCCAATGCGATGACTGTGATGAGGAGAAAAAGAAGACGTCAGGGATTCAGAAATCAATGAAAAAACTGAAAATCGCGGGATCCAGACGTTAAGAATTCGCTTTAATTGTTGTTTTACTATAATTGTTATGCTGTTAATTGTTGTCCCATACGTTGTTATCAAATTTTATAAAAATTCAACCAATATTTTCTTTTCAATTACCACGAAATTTGATTGAAAACCATTGAAAAATTGCATTATTTAAAAAATAAAACGTGGCGGGATACTGTAGTTGTCGTCAAATATGACGCATTGTCCGCAAACACCATCACGTCAGATTGCGGACGCCACGTGTTTTTTTGTTGCAAATTTTCAGCGATTTTTTTCCACTTTTTGGGCGTAATTCGCTCTGAAAATGTAGTATTTTTTGCAGAAATTCTCACCAGAAACTAACAGGAAATGGAACAAATACCCGCATCTCCGCGACCCCCTCTACCAACTAAACTAAAACCAGTCGGTTCACGTCGCCTAACGGCGACTAAACCTCCTTCTCAACACCACCCTTCTAGGTGTTACAGTGGATCGTAATTAATCCGAAAACAGACGACACGTTTGGAATCTCCTGTTTATCTGACTCTGACGGTGACAAAAAATCATTCATATCGCCTCTGTGGATCAATCCGGAAACGGACGACACGCTTTGAATCCTCTTTTTTCTATATCTGAATATAAGAAAAAATATTCCATGTCCCAACATGGGTTTGATACAACTGACTACAGTCAACGTTGCCGAAATTGACAGATCGGGTTCTTGAACGCACCGACCTTCGCCATTTGAAAGTCGAACTTACTAGGGAAGGCCCTCCAGTCAAAGTGGAGATATGGGACGTGACCTATATCATTGGAAAGCTGAGAAAACGCTGATTCCAAATATATATTCAGTTTTTGCCCTCGAGGCTTGGTATTCGAGAAAAACGAGGTCAAAGTTTAAACCCCTAACAAGTCATAACCTTACCGACGTCTTAAAAATATCGGCGGCGTGGTGTAGGCGGTAGCAGTGTAGTCAATGCTCAATCACTTTTTGGTTCAATTCCATCCGGCCACCAAAATTTTTTTGGTTTTTTAAGTTTCGTTTTTTATCTATTTGAACAAAACTTTCAAAAAAACAACATCCCGATCCAAAAAAACGAAACTTAAAAAACCAAAAATAATTTGGTGGCCGGATGGAATTGAACCAAAAAGTGATTGAGCATTGACTACACTGCTACCGCCTACACCACGCCGCCGATATTTTTAAGACGTCGGTAAGGTTATGACTTGTTAGGGGTTTAAACTTTGACCTCGTTTTTCTCGAATACCAAGCCTCGAGGGCAAAAACTGAATATATATTTGGAATCAGCGTTTTCTCAGCTTTCCAATGATATAGGTCACGTCCCATATCTCCACTTTGACTCGAGGGCCTTCCCTAGTTAGCTTTGAAGTATTGCCCCTCGCAATATGAACAAATTTGATCCATCCTTCTGGTATAGTGAGAGCTCCTTTCTTCTCGCCGTTACACCATCGGGCTTTTCTGATCGTCTGGCAGCTGCCCGGGAAGCTACTGAAACCCTTCTAGATTATCTTCGGACTTTTTTCGCTGCTGTTTCCAATTTTTACTGTTAGTTCTGTTGCTGTTCGACTTCTCAGTGTCAGACTGTAGAGATCGTCTGTCTGCTGTATCAGCTGCCATGATTTTTAACCTCAATTTTGTGTCACCCTGACAGCTTTTTGTTTGGCTACCATGCGATTTGAATCAGCAGCTTCATTTTTCTGAAGTTAGTAAAAGTTGATCTTTTTCTCTATAAGCGAGGTTATAATAATAATAATAATAATAATTTATTACGTCCGCAAGGGTACGTGATTGATACCAATATGCATGAGTTCAATTTGTCCGTGTTCCAGTTTCTTGTATTCGTAGCACTAATTCAACTTTTTCTTTTTCTTATTTCTTGGAACAAATGCTTCTTCGAGGATGATTGGAGATAAATTTGCATCTTTGTAACTCTTAAACTTGATCCCCAACAGTTCAAGAGCTACTATTTGACAGGGAAATATCATAACGAACTCTCGGAAAATTATCCATGTCCTGCGTCTATGTCTCTTAGTTTTCTTCTTACGATCTTTCCGTTGTTGTTTGCGTTGTTTCAGCTTCTGCTTTCTTTGCTGTTCTGCCTTTGCCCGCTTTTCAACCCATTCTTGAATCTGCTCACTCACATTATCCTTGACTTGCTCTCTTAGTTCAGCTATTCTCATCCGTTCGTGTTGTAGGACTTGTTCGCGAAATCGGGGGTTTTCACGACACGCCTTTTCCATAGCTTTCACCATTCCTTCTGCGATACGTCTAGCGGCTTCATCGACAAACTTTTCTATATTCCAATCATCCAGTCCCATTTCGTTGCTCGTTTGATTCCTCACGTTTTGCTAACAAATGCTCGCAACATTTGCCATGGATTCTGGACAATCTCAAGTCCGGATAGCAGTGCCCGACGTCTTCTTTTCGTCGTTTTTCTTCACCGACTCCTGTGTCATGCGTTGAATGTCCTGTATCCCATCAACTCCTCCGAGCTTCAATCTCACATCTGATTCTGAGCGATGGAGCATGAAGAGTTCAAAAGAATGTGCTTTACGTGGCCCCAATGTCTGGACTTCATGCAACTTCTGCTTTTCACTGTATTTTACACGAAAAAAAGTAGGCGGAGCTAAAACCGTGGTAAGAAGAAAAAGTAAATGTTGGAAATGAATCCATCCCCTTTTAGCTTGAATCCATCCACAACTTATCCATCCCCTTTTAGCTGTCCCCAGAAAACTGCCCGTATTTGTATGATATTGATCAATCTGGAGAAAAACGATACGGCTGGAATCATCAACTTTTCTGAATCTTATGATACCAAAACATCTTTCACGTCTTCGCTTTTTCGAACGCGGACCGTATTTTTCCTTATTGGAAACAGACGACACGTTCGGATATCTCTTTTTTCCGAATTAAAAAAAATATATATTAAAAATCTTTCTTCGCCCTCTGGATCGAACTAATAACTAACTGTAGTCAACGACGCATAACTTGCCAGATCGGACGCGTCGACACGCCGCCCTCAACCACGCGGCCCACGGAAAATGCAAGCCGAAGAAAGGAAAGAAATGACGACGCTTAGGTCGACAGTTTCACGCCTCTTTTTCCGTTTTTCATTCCCCTATGCTTTATCAGTGTTTTTGGCTCAGAAGGTGTCATTTCGAGAATTTTGAAAAAAGAAAAAGACGGGCATCATGCGGGGGAAATTTCTGATCTTTTGGTCCATCTTTGAAGGAAATCGGTCCAGTAGGAAAGGCTGTGTGATCGGCGACACACACACAAACATACAGAATCTGGTGTTTGTTAATAGTAAAGATGTAAAATGCTGTATCTGTGCTATTCGGTGAGTGAGAAAATCACATTTTTGCGATATTTGGAGGTTTTTAATGTGAAAATCGTGAACATTCGTCACGAAAATCCAAAATTTTCGCTTTTTTTCCGAAAAATTCATTTTAAAACGAATTTTTTGAATTTTTCAATGCAAAAACTGATTTTCACCTCTATTATTTAAAATTCCAGCTTCAATCGCGACTCGGATTCCTCAATTATCTCAAGAATTTCGATGCTGCCAATTTGGACGAAATTAGGCGACTCTTCATACTCTCCTTGTCCAGACTCAGTATAGTTCCTATTCCAATCACTCAAAAATTCACTTTTTTCCAGAAATGTACGGATCATTCGAGGATTTCGAGGAGAATCTGGAAATTTTTCGCAATTTCGAGATGAATCATCTGATTTGGGGGAAGCGTAACGAATTTTTCAGTGTGAGGAGGGCAAAATTGAGTTTCTAGGCCATGAAGAGTTTAGGAAACCCCTTTTTCTGAGCTTCCGCCATCTCTTTTTGTGGCAAATGCGCTCTATTGATAATCTGGTGAACATGTTTCAAATAGATTATCGATAGGCCGCAGTTAGTCACCCGTAAGCGATTTCGACAATTTAAAGGTGGCAAATGCGCTCTAATGATAATCTGGTGAAACTTTTTCATTAGATTATCGATAGAGCGCATTTAGTCACGCGTAGGCGGAAGCTATGCTCAAATTTTTATTTGAAAATTGATTTTTATTGCTGAAAATCCTAATTTTTCGATTTCAGACGAGGCCATTGATCTACGAGAGTCTGAATCATGTGCTATACGTGACAAAAATGGATGCATGCATTATTCTTCAGAATATCATGCTGCCTTATTGCTGGGAATCAGATCTGAATACTGTCATCAATCTGCAGAAGAGAATCTTCGCTCTTTCGTATAATGTCGGTAAAACTCTTCAATTTGCGAAGATCGATGGGGAAATCATCATACGAATCAAATATGACGTACACTCAGCGTATATGAATACATTTGATGAGGTAGTGGTTTAAAAAGTCAATTTTTGAGCGAAAAATGGGGAAAATTGAATAAAAATTGCAGTTTTTGCAGTTATTTTCAATCTGAAAATCAATTTTTGAACCGGAATTCTGGGAGGCGTTGCGGTCGCGTCGCGGTCTTTCTCTGGTACAATGCTAAATGACTAGCGTTACTCATACAATGGGCGCGCAACCTCGTATTTTTGATTCAAACTTGTGGCAAATGCGCTCTATTGGCAATCGGTTAAAATAACGTGATTTTTCCATGAAAACTCGCTGTTTTTTTTTGCAGATTATCAATAGAGCGCGTTTAGTCACGCGTAGGCGGAAGCTATGCCCAAAATTTCGGAAATTTTGGGTGGCGTTGCGGCCGCGTCGCGTGTCTACTAGATTTTATCAGTAGATCACGTCAATCAAACGGATTTCCGAAGAACCTGCGTGCACAATCCGAAACTTCTAATTCAAATTTGGCAAATGCGCTCTATTGATAATCTGGTTAAAACAGCAGGATTTTTCCATGAAAAACCGCTATTTTCATTAGATTATCAATAGAGCGCATTTGGTCACGCGTAGGCGGAAGCTATGCTCAAATTTTTCTATTTTGGCTGGAAATCGGCGATATTTTACAGTTTTAAACTTGTTTGAGTGGAAAGTGCGCTCGAAATCGGCTGAAAAGTGGATGCAATAGGTGTAATAGGACATCTAGGCTGACAGACACACAGACTGAAAATAAAACTGTGGCAAATGCGCTCTAGTGATAAACCATGTTCAATAGAGCGCATTTCGCCGCGCGTTGGCGAAAGCTATGCTCAAATTTTCAATGAAAAATCGCAATTTTTGCAGCCAGAAGCTCTTGAAACCCTGGCAAACTGTATAAACGATGACGATTTCGCCTCAGTCATCAAACGTTTTCGAGAAGCTTCATCAGCATGGAGGGATCAAATCATATATAATCAGGCGACCCTGGCGGCTCTTAATCCAGAAATGGAGCCGATGGCTCGAGCGCAGAAGTTCGCTTCGTTGTATATGCATGTTGTCACTGATGACTGTATTCGGAAAAACTACAATATGTTCAGGGGGACGCCTCCACTTACAGTAAGACTTTTCGAGGATGGAGATATGCAATTTGTGATGGTCGCCGAGTTGGTCGATGCGTTGAATAAGATTTCGATGGAGAAATTGAAATATAAGGATCGCGAATTACTTGTGGGGACGATGAGTTGGAGGGCGGTGATTCGGAGGTTTGGCGATCAAATTGAGCTTTTTGAGGTTAGAGTTTAGTCGAGCGCATTTGCAACAGGCAGGAAATGAAATTTTTGTTGGAAAATGGGATTTTTGTCAGATTTTAGCCCAAAAATACTTGATTTTGAAGAGTTTTCACTGAAAAATTGCTGAAAATCGGGTTTTTTTTAGCCAAAAACCTAAAATTACGAAGTTTTTCGACAGGTTTTGGTCAAAAATTATTGTTTTTGGAGCATTTTTAAAAGTATTTTTCAACAAAAATCCCATTTTAGAGTTCATTCGAGCGCAGTTGCAACAGGAAGTTTAAAATTTCAGATTCAATTCGGCCAAAATCACTTTTTCAGTGGAAAAAGGACGATTTTAGCTCAAAAAAACGCATATTTTGATGTATTTTCACTGAAAATTGCTGAAAAGCAGGTTTTTAAGCCAAAAATCCCGAAAATACGAAGATTTTTGACTGTTTTAGTCAAAAATTATTGTTTTTGGAGAGTTTTTCAGTATTTTTCAAAAAATTGTTTTTATTCGAAAATTTGCAAAAAATTGCTCTTTTTGACACAAAAACTCAATTTTTCGTCAAAAATTTAATTTTTCAGCAAATTCTGACTAATTTTCACTTTTTTTTTGAATCTCGAAAAAAGCATACTTGTCAAGGGCCGGGCCGGGCCGGGCCGGGCCGGGCTTTTTTTTCAAAACGTCAGGCCCGGCCCGGCCCGGCCCGAAGCCCGGCCCGGCCCGCCAGGCCCGGCCCGAAGCCCGGCCCGGCCCGCCAGGCCCGTCTTTTTGGAGGGAATTTTTTTTTTTCAAATTTTTAATGAATATTTTGAAATTACCAAAAAAAGTAAATTTCTTTGCCAGTACGACTCCACGCTTTCTTTCCTTCCAAATTCGACATGTTCAGTTTCAAAAAAAAAACACGTGGAAAATTTCAAAAACAAAATTTCATTAAAAAAATTTCAAAAATCCCAGATTCCTGAAAAGACGGGCCTGACGGGCCGGGCCCGGGCCGAAGCTTTTCAGGCCCGGCCCGGGCCGGGCCGGGCCGGGCCGGGCCGGCGGGCCGGCCCGTCATTTGACAAGTATGGAAAAAAGGAGCAATTTTTAACTTCTCTATTAGCACGACTCGATTCTTACAACCGCGCTCTACCGAAACCGAAGAAAATAGTGTGCGAAATTGAGAGACTCAGAGAAAAAGAAACATTTTTCAATGGGCATTTCGGTGGAGCGCAGTTTGCAAAATGATGCAAGTGCGCCCCATTCTCAAATCTCATTAGAGCGCTTTTCCTCTCATCCCCCAATCAAATTTCAGTTCATCCGCACCCCGATCCGCCGTGCGAAACACAAGGCAGTTCCAGTTCGAAGTCACAGCAATAATATTGTCTACGTGTTGGCCGCCGACGCGCTCATCGAATTCTTCAGAAATGCAATATTCGGATTGAGATTCTTCCAGATGCCAGAAGATGTGAGAAGATCGGCTCGATTGGATAAAGTATTAAAAAAGTTGGATAAATGTTTCAGTGTGGAATTTGTGAGTTTTGGGGGTGGAAATTGGTGAAAAAATGATGAAAAATCATGAATTTTGAGCTATTTTTCGCATTTCTTGTAAGTTTTGAAGCTGAAAAATCACTTTTTGAAGCTGAAAAATCACTTTTTTAAGCTGAAAAATCACTTTTTGAAGCTGAAAAATCACTTTTTGAGGCTGAAAAATCACTTTTTGAAGCTGAAAAATTGCACTTTTTCAAGGTGAAAATCACTTTTTGAAGCTGAAAAATCACTTTTTGAGCGAAAAATGTGATTTTCAGCCTATTTTTAACATTTCCAGAAGAGTATCTACTTCCTCCAAGCTGACTGGAGCGAATCGCTGCAAGCGGCTCTCGACGACGAATTCGAGCTCGAAAACCTGCCCGACCGAGATGTTCGCGGGGTATCAGACTACGGATTTACAGTATTCGATATGAAGGAAGAGTTGATTTATCTGAAACTCCATCTAGTCTTTCCGGACATCTTCGACTATCTGAAAGTGGTGCATCAGCATGTGGATAGTGTGAAAAAATCGGAATTTCTGAGAACTTGTGACATGTTTGACGCTATTGAGATGTGTCAACTCGTATGTATTCTCAATCGATGGCCGAAATTCAAACAGGTTATTCATAATCAGAAGGCGTGTCACAGAATCATCGGAATCAGATGTGAGTGGTGTGAGGAGACGGAACGGGAGGTGGAGGCGACGGAATTTCCGAGTTTTGATGTCACGGAGGAGCCGGAAATCGTTTTGCCGCCACGCGATTTTAGCTCGGTTGCTCTCATTGTTATTAGTATTCTTTTTGCTGTTGTCGCTTATTTTTGGATGATTGCTCAGTAATATTGATAATTTGTAATTATTGATTATTTCATGTATTTTGATTGAAAAAGTTGTAAATTTTGAAAAAATCGTTATTATTATGTCCTTTTCTCCTTTTCAAACGAATAAAATCGTTTGAAAAGGCGAAAAACCCGCTTTTTTCGGTTTAAATTGCATCATTTTTAAGATGACTAAAAAAAGAAAACGTGGCAGGATACTGTAATTGTCGTCAATTATGACGCATTGTCCGCAAACACCATCACGTCGGATTGCGGACGCCACGTGTTTTTCTTCTTTTTTTTCAAACAATTTAATTTTTAAACTCGTAATTTTCAGTGAAAGTAAAAGAAAAAGCTTAAAGTTTCGAACAGAAAATCAATTAACTGAATAAAATAATATACATTAACCCTAAAGTGAAGCATGCGCCTTTAAAATTCTTCTACCATAACCCAAATTATGAATATTGCTCATTCTAAAATTCAAACTTTCTAGAAAGCTTTTTTGCATACATTTTTCTGTTTCAGCACTAAAAATGTCGAAATATCTGGAAATTCCAAACTCGGCGTTGACTCCGATGTGTCTTCGCAAAGAAGCCGACGCCTACATGCTTGAAGAGGTTTTTCCGTTAATTTTTCATATTTTAAATCAAATTTTTTTCAGCTCCGCAAATATCTCGTCGATTTTCACGATAATCCGGATGGAAGTTCGAAAGGAAAAGAGGCAGAACTCATTCAGATGTTGATGAATGCGTCTGGACAACGTTTGAGTGCGATTTTTCAATTTTTCGAATAAAATTTCACTTTTTTTTTGATTTGTTGCAGGAATGTACGGAACAGCTCGCGAGTATGTGGAGAATCTGAAAATTTTCAGAAATTTCTCGAGTAGCCACATTTATTTCAATACGGACGTTGATTCGTATCAGGTAAGGGTAAAACCATAGTTGTCAAGGCCCGGCTTCAAAAAATGAGCCTTTTTTCGATTTTTTTTTCAATTTTTCTTCGAAAATGTGACCATTTTTGACTATTTTTCAGATTTTCTTCTAATTCTGAATGATAGTCGAAAATTTGAAAAAAATGGGCTGAACCAGAAAAATTCCAGCTTTTTTCAATAGAAAATCACAAAAAATCTTAGTTGTCAAGGCCCGAAGGCCCGGCTTCAAAAAATGACCCTTTTTTCGAAATTTTTTCAATTTTTCATCGAAAATGTGACTATTTTTCAGATTTTCTTCTATTTCTGAATCACAGTCGAAATTTTGGCTCTTTTTCGCGAAAAAATTTCAAAAAATTTGAAAAAATTTGAAAATTTGACTTTCGCGCCAACTCGCCCGGGCCGGGCCTTGACAACTATGAAAAAATGAATTGAACCAGAAAAATTGCAGCTTTTTTTTATAGAAAATCACAAAAAATCATTGTTGTCAAGGCCCGGCTTCAAAAAATGACCCTTTTTACTATTTTTCAGAATTTCTTCTAATTCTGAATCATAGTCGAAAATTTGACTTTTTCGCGAAAACATTTTAAAAATTTCGAAAAAAACGTTCAATTTTTGACAACTATGCAAAAAATGGGCAATTTTTCCCCCCATTTTCAGACAAATCCCATCATGTATCACAACACGAAAAACAAGGAATACATAATGAAATCGGATTTGTTTCCGATTCTCCAGAATATCACAATTCGAAATAGTCCGGAATTCACATTTGAATTCATCTCGCTCATTGCGTATTTCTTGAAGACTCAAGAGGAGAAATTGAATGGAAAACTGGAATTCGTGAGATTCGATCAAAAGATTTTGGAGGAAATCGAGAAAGAGTACAAGTTGGAATATCGAAAGAATCGATTGGATGTATGTGTGTAATCTGTGGAGTATTTTGTTCAAAACTTATATAAAAATATGGAAATACTCAAATTTCTGTGATTTTTCATTTAAAATAGAGAAAAAGCAGCAAAAATCGGCTTAAAATCGCAGTTGGTGGCCTAGAAAACCAACAACATGGAATTCAAGGCCACGGACTCAAAAATGTGGTTTTTAGTTCATTTTTAGTAGATTTTCACGGTTTTTGGATCGAAAAAAGATGATTTACTGCGAATTTTCAAGATTTTGAGCGATTTTTAGCTAAAATTAAGCGGATTTTCACGATTTTTGGCTCAAAGTTTCCAATTTGTCTTTCAAGTCATCAAAAAAGGACATTTTGAGTTGGAAATCGTCTTACGATGCGTTTTTGTGCTGAAAACAATGAAAATCGGCTTCAAAACACGAATTTTCAGCTCGAATAATGCTTAAAAGTGGTCGGTGGCCGAATTTTTTCGCTGTTTGGGTCTCTAGGCCAGCATTTGATTTTCAATGAATTTTTCTTATTTATTGGGTGAATTTCACTTTATTTTTGAGCTGAATCCCATAAAAATGTACAAAAATTAATGAAAAATGATATAAATTCCGTGGAAATCTAACAATTTTAGTAATTTTGAGTGGAAAATCTGTGAAAATCCACCTTAATTACCTATTAGCTCGGCACACAGTTCTTGCAACTGCGCTCCACCGAAATGCCCATTGAAAAATGTCTCTTTTTCTCTGAGTCCGTCTCTCAATTTCGCACACAATTTTCTTATGTTTCGGTAGAGCGCGGTTGTAAAAAGCGTGCCGTGCTAATGAAAATTCAGCCCATTCAAAATTGTTGAAAAATGACAAAAATCGTCATATTTTCATATGAAATCATAGTTGTCAAGGCCCGGCCAAATTTGCGCGAAAGTCAAAATTTCAAATTTTTGGAAATTTTTTGAATTTTTTCGCGAAAAAGTCAAATTTTCGACTATCATTCAGAATTAGAAGAAAATCTGGAAAAATAGTCTAAAATGGTCACATTTTCGATGAAAAAGGGTCATTTTTTGAAGCCGGGTCTTGACAGGTATGAAAAATTACAAAAATTAATGAAAAATGATATAAATTCTATGGAAATCTAACAATTTTAGTAATTTTGAGTAAAAATCTGTGAAAATCGACCATAATTACCTAAAAATTAAGTAATATTCAATGAAAATTTTTAAGAAATGACAAAAAAGTTTTTAAAAATTATTTTTCCAGGCGAAAAACAGCGAAAAATTGATGAAAGAAATGTCGAGAATGAACTTCACTCAATGGATTAATAAAATCAAATCGTTGGCTCCGAATATTTGGAAAAACGAGTGGAGAGAGCAACGTCTTCGTAATACTCTCGGATCGAGTCTCAACACCTTGCCTGCTCCGACTCGTTTCATGTTCGTCGCGGCTCTTTATCTTGCCGTATATCCAGCATTCAAGTCACTTCAGAAGATTATCGATAAGAGATCGAAACTCTTTTCTGTGGGTTCGAATAATAACAAGTACAATAGTAATCCACCGACCGTCCGAGTGTTCGAAGACGGAAATCAGAAATTTGTGATGAAATCTGAACTTTTTGGAGCGATTTCGATGGAATCGGAGGACGAAAACGACGTTTTTCACACGATTGACATGAAAGAAGTGATTCAGAAATATGGAAAACTTAATATTGAGGTGAATGGCGGAGTCTCTGGCTGTGTGCAAAACGTTTGGCCACCGGAAACACTATCGATTTCAGTAGAGCGCAGTTGAATTTGGCGCATTTTCTGATAGAAAGCAGAGTCGTGCGGAATTCCGACTTCCGTTTTGAAATTTTTTTTAATATATGGAACATAGTTGTCAAGGCCCGGGCCGGCCCGGCAAGGCCCGGCAAGGCCCGAAGGCCCGGGCCGGGCCGGGCCGGGCCGGGCCGGGCCGGGCCGGGCCGGTAGAAAATTTTCAAGGCCCGGCCCGGCCCGAAGGCCCGGCTTCAAAAAACGACCTTTTTTTTCCAATTTTTTTTTCCAATTTTTTTTTCCAATTTTTTTCAATTTTTCATCGGAAATGTGACCATTTTTGACTATTTTTCAGAATTTCTTCTAATTCTGACTGATAGTCGAAAATGTGACTTTTTCGCAAAAAAATTCAAAAAAATTCAAAAAATTTGAAAATTTGACTTTCGCGCCAATTTGCCCGGGCCTTCGGGCCGGGCCTTAAGCCCGGCCCGGCCCGGGCCGGCCCGGGCCGGGCCGGGCCGGGCCCTGATTTCGCCGACAAGGCCCGGCCCGGCCCGGCCCGGGCCGGGCCTTGACAACTATGATATGGAAAAATGGTGAAAAATGACAGAAAATAAGGTTTTTCTTCAGCTAGAAACTAATTTTCCACTGATTTTTGCGAAGTTTTTTCAAAACTGGAAAAAAAATCGATTTCAGTAGAGCGCAGTTGAATATGACGCATTTTCTGATAGAAAACAGAAAAACTGAGCGCAAATTACTCTGAAATAAAAGTGGGCGGAGCCTAACTTTCAATTCGCAAAACTAGACGGAGCCAACCAAGACAAAATACAATCTATAAAAGTGGGCGGAGCCTATCTAGAATCGAAAAAAGTCGAAAAAAAAAACCAAATTTTTGCATAGTTGTCAAGGCCCGGGCCGGTAGAAATTTTTCAAGGCCCGGCCCGGCCCGAAGGCCCGGCTTCAAAAAATGACCCTTTTTTTCCTAATTTTTTTTCGAATTTTTTTCAATTTTTTATCGAAAATGTGACCATTTTTTTACTATTTTTCAGATTTTCTTCTAATTCTGAATCATAGTCGAAAATTAGACTTTTTCGCGAAAAAATTCAAAAAATTCGAAAAAATTTGAAAAAATTTGAAAATTTGACTTTCGCGCCAATCTGCCCGGGCCTTGACAACTATGAATTTTTGGAGTTTCAATTATTAACTTCAATATGTGATTTTCAGTCGTTTTTTCTCCAAAAGTTGGAATTTTGGGCGATTTTCTTGAAAAAAACCGCAGAAAATAGCTCTCAATTTCAGATTTTTTAACCAAAAAATCCGATTTTTCCAGTTTCTCCGCCATCCAATCCGCCGTACTAAGCACCGAGCAGTCCCAATCAGAGGACCCGGCTCCGTAGAGAGCTCCAACGACTTTTTTATTCTCGCCGTCGATGCTCTCTTTGAATTCTTGAAAGATATCATTATCGGATCGAAAATATTCCAGAATGATGATTTCAGCAGATTTTCAGAGGTTTTCAAGGATTTGGAGCAGTTTTTTAAGTCGGAATTGGTAGGATTATCGGTAGAGCGCGTTTGCAGCATGACTTGTTTTTTCCAGACCGAACCATACTTCATCAGAATCCGAGCAATTGAAAAAATGAAGGAAATGATGCTGAAAATCACTGAAAATGATATGGAAACCAGTGAAAAAGATGTCAGAAATGTGAATTCTGATGGATTTTCGGTGGAGATGCTGAAAGATGAGCTGAAATTCCTTGGATTGACTGAAACATTTCCTGAAATCGAAGAATTTTCTGAAAATGTGTTTTCCAAAATGAAAAAATTGAAGAAAGGACGAGTTCTGACGACTTCTGATATGTATGATGCGGTGGAGATGTGTCAGATCAATTGTGTGATGAAGAGAGTCCCAAATGTAGGGATTTTTAATGGAAAAACATGGGAAAAGACGAAAATTTTAGTAAAAATTGCTGAAAATTGTGTTTTTGACGACGAAAAATTGCGAATTCTACTGAAAAATAACGTTTTTTCATGAAAATCAATAGAAACCAGCTCATTTTTCGCTATTTTTCTCAAAAAATCAGTTTTTTAATTAAAAAATCAACGAAATTGCTGAAAATCCAACAAAAAAAACTTGAAAATACGTGGCGTCTGCATTCTGACGTGACGGTGTTTGCGGGCAATGCGTCACATCTTACGACAATTACAGTAACCTGCCACGTTTCTTTGTGAAAAAAAATAGAAAAAATAGTGGAAAAGAACGGTTTTCAGACCGAAATAATGAAATTCGATTGAAAAAAACACATCAAAAATGGTTTTTTTTCTGAAATACGATGATAATAGTCTGACTTTCTCGGTTGAAATGTGATTTTGATGAGTTGGATTCTTCAAAATCAAGTTTTTGGCAAAAAAAGTGACTTTTTGACACCGAAAACGTAATTTTCAGCAATTTTTATCCGCAAAAAGTGTTATTTTCATCTTTTTTCAGTCATTTCTGATCATTTTCCACGAAATTTCTTCACTTTCAGCTCCAAAAGTTCTTGCACAACCAAAAAGGATGCTCCAGAATCCCGGGACTTCATTGTGAAGGTTGCAAGACGTCAGATCTTCAGAAGTCTATGAAAAATCTGAAAATTAGTGAAACTTCTGAATGTCTCATCTGCTGCAATGAGATCAATTCGAAAGACACGGCGATGAAATGCCCATTGTGCAAGAAAAGATTCCATTCGAATGTAATTTTATTATTTTTTGACTTAATTATCGATTTTTTATTTTCAGTGTGCACTCAACTGGCTCAAAGAGCACAAACAATGCCCGACGTGCAATGGAAATCTGCAGGAGATTATCATCGATTCCTAAATTGTTGTTAACTGTTAATTTTTGTTTTATCTGCCTTTTTTTAATTGTTAATCAAGATACTCTGTTGTTAAATTTTGTTTAAAATGTTTTTTTTTATCGAATTTCAAAATTTCGGTCTGAAAACCGCTTTTTTCAACTATTTTTTGCTATTTTTTTAACAGAAAACGTGGCAGGTTACTGTAGTTGTCGTAAAGTGTGACGCATTGTCCGCAAACACCGTCACGACAGAATGCAGACGCCACGTGTTTTTCAAATTTGTTTTTGTTGGATTTTCATCAATATTCGTTGATTTTTTAATTAAAAAACCTATTTTTGAGAAAAATAGCGAATAATGAGCTGGTTTCTATCGATTTTCATGAAAAAAAAACGTTATTTTTCAGTGGGATTCGCGAATTTTCATTGATTTTTCAATAGAAAACCCGATTTTTCCAGACAAAATGTCGAAATATCTAGAAATCCCGGAGAAAGCGATGACTCCGATGTGTTTGCACAAAGAGACCACATTTTATGTGCTTGAAGAGGTATTTAAATTGAAAAATTATGGAAAAAATATTTTTAGTGAATTTCAGCACCTCCATAGCCTTCTTTCATTCGAAGACTATCCAAATGGTAGTTCTAAAGGACAAGAGGAGAAATTGATTCAGAAGTTGATGGATACTAAACGGAAGAATTTCAGTACGGGAAAATATTTATTTTGAAATTTGAAAAAAAAAAATTTCCAGGAATGTACGGATCAGCCGCTGAGCTTGCAGAGAATATGAAGATTTATCGGCAATTCCCGGAAAGTCATCTATATTTCAATACGGATGTCGACACGTATCAAGTGGATCCGATCGTCTATCAAAGTCTGAAAAACGAGAAATATCTCTGCAAATCGGATCTTTTCCCGATTCTCCAGAATATGCTGATGGGTTTGGATGAGCAATTTACGATTGAAATCGTTTCTATCATTGCGTATTATTTGAAAATCCAAGAGGAACGAGTCAATGGGAAAGTGGAATTCGTGCGGGTCGATGAGAAGTTGTTGGAGGATATCTCGAAGGAATTGGGAGAGGAGATGGCGAAACATGATTTAGTGCGTAAAAATAATGGGATTTTGATGGGAAAACTGATTTCACCGCTAAAAATAGTGAAAAAAAAAAACCAGCGCTACCTCGAATTTTTGATTTAAACTTGTGGCAAATGCGCTCTATTGATAATAAACTGAAAATAACGATATTTTTCTGAAAAATACCGCTATTTCTATTCGATTATCAATAGAGCGCATTTAGTCACGCGTAGGCGGAAGCTATGCCCAAAATTTCTTCGTTCAGCGTTTCGGAAACTTTGACACTCGATTTTTTGAGCAAAAAACTATCCAAAACCGGGGGAAATCAAACAAAAATTGCAGTTTTCACGCTGAAAACCAATTTTGAACCAAATCAGCGATATTTGAAGCCTTCTTTGGTTCCAGGACGTTTTGAAACTTGTCGTTTTCAAAACTAGACATTTCGGCACCATGAGCCCGAACATTCGCTATGGCACGGTGCTAAACGCCTACTGTTACCCCCTAGACTCGAGTTTATCAGTAGAGCGCGACCCAATGCGCACACAATCACAAACTTCTGATTCAAATCTGTGGCAAATGCGCTCTGTTGATAATCGGTTAAAATAGCGGGGTTTTTCTCAGAAATACTGCTATTTCCGTCTGATTATCAATAGAGCGCATTTAGTCACGCGTAGGCGGAAGCTATGCCCAAAATTTCTTCTCGTTCCAATGAAAAATACTTTCAGACTGCACAGTCTTTCCAACTGGCTCCACTTTTGGCAATACTTGACTTCAATCAAAGCTTCCAAATAATCCAACGCTTATGCCCGGAAATCTGGAATGACAGAAAACACCACCGTGTGCATGAGCTCATCACGTCGTCTTGCAACGAGTTACCACCGGAAACGCGTCCAGTCGTTTTCTCGATTATTGCTAAATTAGTCTTCAAATCGCTTCAATCACTTGAAAATGTCATTGGAAAGCACCCGGAACTGTTCCTACCGTATTCTGAGACCGAGAATAATAGTATGCCAGTGACAGTGAGAATGTTTGAGGATGGAGACCAGAGATTTGTGATGAACGCGGAACTTTCGGATGCATTGAGTCGTCGTTTGGATTGGGAGGATGATACGAACACCCGTTTCACCCTGAATATGGGAGACGTGCTGGAAAAATATGGAAATGAGAAGATTGAGGTTAGAAGAAACTTCAAAAACGCAATTTTTCAGTTGGCCGAACTTTTCAGTCTTTGGGTTTCTAGGCCTTCAGCAAACTCTAATTTGTATAAAATGTATTTTACTATGATAAACTGAGAATCCGATGGAAATCGGCATAAATAAAGAGTCCTGCCTTAGGATCCGTCATTTCAGTTTGGGTTTCTAGGCCAGCGGTCGCAAAAAAACCTCAATTCTAGTCCTGGCCTAGGATCCGACAACTCGGCCATCGTGATATTTCACCACGAGACGCCCTTCGACACAGCTGAAACGAGTGCTACCGTAATGTTTTGTGGCTGAAATTTTGAATTTTTTTCTGATTTTTTATTGATTTTCCCAGAAAAACCAAAAGTCGCTTAAAAATCGGACAATTCAAAACTTTTCCCCAAAAATTACGGTATTTTTCGATTTCTAAGCGATTTTTTTGGTTTTTCTGGGAAAAAATTATGGATAATCATTGAAAATCTATGAAAAAACTCAAATTGTCTTCCAAAATGTTACGGTAGCACTTGTTTCCAGCTGACGCAATTTTCGTGGTGAGATACCATGATGGCCGAGTTGACGGATTCTAGGCCACGACTGTCTTTTATTAGCTCGACGCTGTTTTTACAACACAGAAATGCCCTTGAAAAATGTCTATTTTTCTCCGTGTCTCTCAATTTCGCACGCAGTTTTCTTCGGTTCGGTAGAGCGCGGTTGTAAGAAGCGTGCCGTGCTAATATTCAGATTTCCAACATATAATCATGCTTTTCAATTGTATGGAAACCGAAAGAATTGAGATTTTTCAGGCCGCTGGCCTAGAAACCCACACTGAAATTCTCGATCAATCCTGAGCGCTTTGAAATTTCGAAAATCGTATTAAAAACTACAAAAAATACCATAATTCCCCCCATTTTCCAGTTCATTCGCTACCCGATTCGACGTGCCAAACACCGTGCTGTCCCTATCAAAGCGGGCGGTCCCAACGACTTTTTCATTCTCGCCGTCGACGCGTTCTTCGAATTAATGACCGATCTTATACTGGGCGCTCAAATATTCCAGAACAACTATATTGGACGGTTCTCGTTGATTTTTCATGAATTGGAGAAATTTTTCAAGCCGGATTGTGTAAGAATTTATTGATTTTTAGAAAGAATTTATTGATTTTTTTCAGATGGAGCCATATTTCATCCGGACACAAGTCTCTGAACTAATGAAGAGATTGATGCAAACGGTGACTGTAAACGATGATGAGAAATCTCCTGTGAAATGTATTCGAAATGCGAAACCAGATGGATTCAGTCTTCAGAATTTGAAGAACGAGCTGAAATACTTGGAACTGGATAATAGCTTCCCTGAAATCGAGGAGCATGCTGAAATTGTCTATGAGCATGTGGATAGTGTGAAGAAGGAGGAATTTCTAAGAACTTGTGATTTGTTTGATGCAATTGAGCACTGCCAGCTGATTTGTATGCTCAATAGAATTCCGAATCTCAAAAAGTTCCTTCACAATCAAAAAGGATGCGGAAGAGTTCAAGGACTGAATTGTGACGAATGTGACAAGGAGGAGAGTCCCAATAAACAATAATTGAATGTTATTTTTCACATCTGTTGCATTTCTTCGCCTTGTTAATATCCGTCCTTGTTGTTTTTTGCTGTCGCAAACGCTAGAGAACTAGTTGAATTTTGTGATGTTAAAAAAGAAAAAAATGTTGCAAGAATTCCTTTATTTCACTCTGTTCCTTTATGAAACCGGTCAATTTGCTCCCGGAAATTGTTTCTCTGTTGTTAATTGTTCTTTTTTAAATTGAATTTCATTATTTCGGTCCGAAAACCGTTTTTTTCAAAATTTTTTTTCAATTTTTTTTTTACTAAAAACGTGGCGGGCTACTGTAGTTGTCGTGAAATATGACGCATTGTCCGCAAACACCGTCACGTCAGAATGCAGACGCCACGTGTTTTTCATTTTTTTGTTCAACAAACGATATTTTTCCAAGTAATTTTGAGATAAATGAATGGGATTTCTTTGTTTTTTTTTTGAATATTAATGAAATTAAACCTTTATTTTACAGAAAAATGTCGAAATACCTGGAATCACCGGACTATATGCTCACATCATCATGGCTGGGGTCAATTGCTCAGTCTTATATTCTCAATGAGCTCCGTTCGTCGATTAGAAAAAATATTTTCTCGATGAAGTTGTTTGTGGAAGATAATGGAAAAGCATTGATACAGAAAATACTTGATAAATCGAACTATAAACTCAGTAAGGCAGTTTTTGGGTGAAATGTTTAATAAATAAGGAATTTTCAGGAATGTACGGATCGGCCGACGAGCTTGTGCAAAATCTGAAGATTTATCAAAATTTTCAAAAGAGTTATCGATTTTTCAAAACTGAATTCGAGCCTTTCACTGTAATTTTTCTTAAATTTCTTTCGAAAATTCCTTTTCCGTTTTCAGACAACGGCAACAATATATCGCAGTTTAAAGGATGAGGAATACATCTGCAAGTCTGATCTCTTCGTCATTCTTCAGAATATGGCGCTTGACATCATTCCGGCGGCGGTAATCAATTAATTTTCGAAAAAAAAATTACAATCTAGATTTTCCAGGACTCAGCTGAGGTGTTCCCAATGATTATCGTTTTTCTCCTCTCTGAACAAGACGAGCTACCCCACCGTATGGAATTCATAAAATTCGATCAAAAAGTGTTCGATGAGATTGAGATGGAAATGAGAGAAACAAAAAAGCTCTGTGCCATAAGTGTAGGGTTTTCGACTTATTAAAGTTATACAGGATCAATTTTTTCAGTTGTCCGAACTAGTCGTACTCGGCACACAATTTGCTGCTGGAAATTTCGATTCCCTAGTGGCGAAATTTGAGAAAGTCAACGTGGTCAAGCGAGATCCAGATGAAATACGTGAAGAGCTCAAAGATTACTATAATAAAATTAAGGCGTCGAATCCGAATCCAGTGAAAGACCTGGTTCTTCTCTTGATTACCACCGCTGCAATGATTTGTCTCAATCAGATTATTAATGTGAAGAGACCGGAAATGTTCCATCCGAATTCCATCAATAAAACTCCGATGATTGTGAGATTATTCGAGGAGGGAGATCAGAAATTTGTGATGGAATCCGAGATGGTGATTGCTATGTTTCCAGAAGAAGCTTCGGAAATTTTCGGTAAAAAGGGCGAAGTTGAATTTCATAATTACTCAACGATCACATTGGATGAAGCTCTCAGACAAGGAGCTGGACGTGTTGAGGTAGAATATATCATAGTTTTTAGCTTTTAATAATGGGGAAACAGCGAAAATCATGACAATTTCGCATAGAAATGATTAAAAATTCATTCTCTTCGATATTTTCTAGACTTTTTCGCTGAAATCTGAAATCTCAATGTTATTTTCTTCAATTTCCAGTTCATCCGCTACCCAATCAAAAGAGCCAAGCACCGAGCTGTTCCAATTGAAGGACCTGATCCAGAAGATCCGAATGATTGGTGTATTCTTGCATTGGACGCATTCTTTGAATATATGAAGAGTGCCATCACTGGATTTAAGATTTTTCAGAAATGTGGAACTTCTGCCGATGCTTTTGGCAATGCTGAGCACATGTTTAGTGCACTCGAGAAAGTATTCAAACACGAAGTGGTAAGAATTGTCTTGAAAGTGTAATTTAAAACGTAGCAGTTTTTCAGAAATCGCCATACTTCTTACAAATCGAATCTATCAATTATATGTTGACAACGCTTCAGAACGATATGAAATCGTTTCCAACAACTAAAGACGTTCGAAATGTAAAGAAAAATGGATTCACTGTGCAGCATCTGAAGAACGAACTGAATCATTTGGGTCTCACTGGCACATTTCCTGAAATCCTCGATTGTGCAGAAGATGTCTATGAAGGAATCGATAAAGCAAAGAAAGAGAGATATCTCAGAACATGCGATTTATTTGATGCTGTGGAGAGCTGTCAATTGATTTGTTTGCTCAATAGAGTTCCGAATGTAGGATATTATATTCATTCTATTGTTAAATTATATAATTTTCAGCTCAAAATGTTTGTTCACAATCAGAAAGGATGTGGAAGGATACTTGGATACAAATGTGAGCATTGTGAGGAGAAGAAGAATGCGTCGGATGAGACCGTACCGACTCCATCAGAAAAAGAAATTCAGAAGCCACTGAAAAATCTGAAAATCGAGAGTTCCGATGAAACAAGCAGTCAGAAGGAGGAGGAAGAAGTTCAGAAGACGTCAGTTCTTCAGAATCCTCCCCAGAATCCTAAAAACGAAGGCTCCAATAATAGTGAAAATAATAAGGAGAATCAGAATCCGATTAAGGATCAGAAGACGTCGAAGAAGATGGTCTCTGATATCATGAATTTGTTGGCACAGAGGTCTAAAGTACCCATTGAAATTCTCAAAGAGAATTCGGAAGAGTGTATATCAGAGAGTCAACAGCAGACCCAATTACAGATGGAATTAAAGGAGAAAATTTCGGCGAAAACTGAGGAAAATCAACGACTTCAAGAGACAATTCTCAAGTTGACTGCTGAAAACGAGGCGAATCAGAGAGTAATTCAACAGTTACTCGATAAATTGGCAGTTGGAAAACAGAAGAAGGATATGGAAGAGGTTTCTGATGATTCTGGAGATTTGCTTGCCGTCAGAATCCCTCCTGTCGTCATCTGTTACGTATGTCACAAAGAAATCGAGCCGTCCGACGATGACTGGTTGGATTGTTCCAGAACTGGCGAGAAATTCCATCAAGTGGTAGAAAAATCGATAATTTCCAGAAATCTCATTAATTTTTTATTTTGCAGTGCGCCTACTTCCATATTCGATTCCACGAAGAATGCCCGGCTTGCGACGACAAGATTCCGAATTATTTTTAATTATTTGTTATTTTCACTTTGTTGTTCTTCTTGTTATCATTCTGAATTGTTGTTTTTCGATCGTTTTACCACTTTCTCATAATGTCTCACCCAATTCTATCATTTTTTCACTTTAATTTCTATAAAAATGTTGATTTTTCACTTTTTTTCGCTTTAAAATTCGGTAAAATCCACAACTGATTACTGTATATGTCGTGAAATATGACGCATTGTCCGCAAACACCGTCACGTCGGAATGCAGACGCCACGTGTTTTTCTTTTTTTGGGGGTACTCGATTTTAGAACTCGGAAAAATAGAACTGTGACAAAATAAAACTGTAACAATATATAACTGACAAAAATAGAACTGCTACAAAGTGGAACTGAACACAATGGAACTGTTACAAAATAGAACTCCACGAAATAGAACTCGAAAAGATAGAACTGCTACAAAATAGAACTGCTACAAAATAGAACTCTACCACTGGTTTTGAAAATGCTTATTGGGCTTGTCTAATAAAATTTTTTCAGTTTTTTGTTGACTATTAAATAGACAAAGACTTTATCTCCATAAAATAAGTGTTTTTACTCGACTTTTCTCATCGAAAATTGGTTCTAATTCTTCTAAAAAGTCATGAATGCAAACGCGCTCCAATCGAACTAGAGTTCTATTTTGTAGCAGTTCTATTTTGTAGCAGTTCCATTTTGTGCAGTTACATTTCGTCGCAGTTCCATTTTGTTCAGTTCTATTTTTGTCAGTTTTATATTGTTACAGTTTTATTTTGTTGCAGTTCTATCTTTCCGAGTTCTAAAATCAAGTACCCCCCTTTTTTTCCAACAAATTAATTTTTTGAAAACGTAGTTTTTGAGATAAATTAATGGTATTTCTTTTGTTTTTTTCCAAATAATAATGAAATTAAACGTTTAATTTACAGAAAAAATGTCGAAATACTTGAAATCGCCGGACAATATGCTCACATCAACTAGCCTGGAGTCGATTGCTCACTCTTATATTCTCAATGAGCTCCGTTCGTCGATTAGCAAGAATATTTTCTCAGAAAAGTGTTTTTTGGAAGATAATGGAAAGGAATTGATACAGAAAATGCTGGATAATTCGAATTTTAAGCTCAGTAAGGCAGGTTTTGGCTGAAAACTTCAATAGAACGGAATTTTCAGGAATGTACGGATCGGCTGACGAGCTTGCACAGAATCTGAAAATTTATCAGAATTTTCCTGGAAGTCAGCAATTTTTGGGAACCTATTTTGAGCCATACCTTGTAATTTCATTGATTTTTCATTGTTTTTAAAGTAAGATTATTTCAGAATGCTCCAGTCATTTATCACAGTTTAAAAAATGAGAAATTCATCTGCAAATCGGATATCTCTGTGATTCTTCAGAATATGGCGGTTGAAATCTCATTGATGCCGGTAAGTTTCCTTAGTATTTCAATTTAAAAAAGTTATTGTGAGACTATTTTCAGAATGTTGGCACTTTCCGATATGTGATTGCCAGTGCTCTAAGTGGTCATCCGGAGCAACAAGCGAAACATCTGGAATTCGTAAAATTCGATCAGAAAGTGTTCGATGAGATTGAGATGGAAATGCGAAAAGCGAATTCTGTACGCATTTATATCGAAATATTGATAAATGAAGTCAAAATTGTCCTTTCAGACGAATGAAATCACTAAAACAGTGTCACAAATCTCTTCTGGAAATTTCGAAACACTGGTTGAGAAGTATTTTAAAGTGAAAACTGCGGGCTACACTAAAGAAGATTTTCGAAATTTGATCAAAAATTACTACAAAGGTGTAATGAATTCGAGCAACAATCCGGCAGAGGCGTTGACTGTATACTCGGTGAACATGACCATGGCGATTTGTCTTCGAAACATTATTGTAACGAGACCGGAGATGTTTCACCAAAAGGCACCGATTACGGTCAGACTATTTGAAGATGGAGATCAGAAATTTGTGATCGGAGCTGAATTATCTTATGCTTTGTGGCCAGAAAAGCTATCAGAAATATTTGAAAATAGTAGGAAAGTTGGGCCACATATGTACAGCACAATGGGGCTGGAAGAAGCGAAAGAGGAGGGAGAAGGGAAAATTGAGGTGAGTTATATAAGAAGCCAAGTATCATATGTTTTTTTTTCAGTTCATCCGCTACCCGATCAAAAGAGCGAAACACAGAGCTGTTCCGATTAAAGGACCTAACCCAGAGGACCCTGATGATTGGTGTATTCTGGCTGTGGACGCTTTTTTCGAATTTATGAAGAGTATCATCACTGGAGTGAAGATTTTTCTGAAATGTTTCGATACGTTTGCCGTTTTTAAGTACATTTTTAGTGCTCTCGAGAAAGTATTCAAACCCGAAGTTGTAAGAATTGCACGGAAATTGTAGTTTAAAATAGTAGTGTTTTTCAGGAATCGCCATATTTCTTACAAATTGCATCTGTCGATAATCTGTTGACGACGCTTCAGAACACTATTCAATCGGTTCGGCCAACTAATGACGTTCGAAATGCGAAAAAAGACGGATTCACTGTACAGAATCTGAAGAACGAACTGAATCATTTGGGTCTTACTGTCCTCTTTCCGGAAATCCGAAATTATGCAGAAGATGTCTATGACGAAATCGATAAAGCTAAGAAAGAGAGATATCTGAGAACCTGCGATTTGTTTGATGCAGTGGAGAATTGTCAGTTGATTTGTGTGCTCAATAGGGTTCCGAATGTAAGGAATTCTAATTAGTCTATTGTTAATTTATATAATTTTCAGCTCAAGAAGTTTCTTCACAATCAGAAAGGATGTGGAAGAGTACTTGGATACAAATGTGAACATTGTGAGAAGGAAAAGAAGGCGTCGGATGAACTAGAAACGATGGAAATCAGTCAACAACCAGCGGAGGTTCAGAAGACGTCAGACATCCAGAATTCCATGAAGAATCTGAAAATTGAGACCTCATATGCATCGGTTTCAAATCAATACTCACAACCGGCGTTCTCTGCTCCAAAACACTGTGAAAAGTGCTCAGAAAATTCTGTAATTCTTGTCGAAACTCAAAATGAGTTGAAAATAAGTCAAGATCAGCTGAAGGAGATGCAACAGAAGATCACAAATACAGAGAAGGAATCGAGTGACCTGAAAAAAGAACACGAGAAAATTGTGGAATCTGAAGCCAAGAAGACGGAGGAATTGTCTAAAATTGAGGAAGAATTGAGTAAAGAGAAAGAAGAGGAGATTCTGAAGGCGTCAAAGGAAAACGAGGAACTTCAGAAGACTATTCTCAAGTTGACAGCTGAAAATAAGGCAAATGAGAAAGTGATTCAAAAGTTACTCGATAGAATCACCGATTTATCGACTAATAACCAGAAAACTCATCAAATTAATGAGAAAACTATCGAAGAATCGGCTCCAACTACTTCTGTCACTTCTAAAAATGCTCCTCTCGTTATCGATTGTCTCATTTGTTCCAGTCAGATCAAGTCGGGACAAGAAGTCATCAGATGTCCATTGTGCAAACGAAGATTCCATTCGAATGTAAGATTTTCTCTATTTTACATCAATTTTCCCTCATTTTTCTTATTTTCAGTGTGCATTCAAATGGCGCAAAGACCACACTCAATGCCCGGCGTGCAATGGAGATCTTCCGAGAATTTAATTTTAAATTTTGTTACTTTTGTTATAATTTTTGTTGTTAATTTGTTAATAGCACGACACGCGTCTTACAACTGCGCTCTACCGAAACTGACGAAAATAGTGTGCGAAATTGAGAGAGTCAGAGAAAATGAGATATTTCTCAAGGGGATTTCGGTGGGGCGCAGTTGTAAGAACTGTGCTGAGCTAGTATTTGTTTTATCCTTTTCTGTTGAAAAATCCCGATGGATTACTGTAACTGTCGAGAAATGTGGTGCATTGTGTGCAAACACCGTCACGCCAAAATGCATGATTTCTAAATTTTCTTTGTTTTTAATTCATATTTTCAGGGATGAATCCCCTATTCATTTCCTCAGATTGCGAAATATCAAGAAATAGTAATTTCCATCAAAATTTACAGAAAAATGGCGCAATTTCTGAAGAGTCCAGACCATGTTCTCGCCTCCAACATCGTTCATTCTCACGTCTACTTTTACATTCTTCTTAAGGTGAGTGATTGCTTTCTAAATATTAGACTTGTCACGGGCCGAAATCAAAAAATTCGCGGCCCTTTTTGAAAAAATTTTGGAAAATTTGATTTTTTTTTGTGAAGTTAAAAAATATATATATAGTTTTCGAATAAAATTTCAAAGTTCAATCAGAAGGTAGATGTTTGACAAGTCTGTTAAATTTGAATAAAATTTATTTATTTTAAGCTCCACTCATTCCTACCCGTTTTCGAGTCGATTGAGGCGAAGAAACTGGTAGACGACGATGGTGAAGAGGTGATTCAGAAGATATTGGATGAATCGAATAATAAATTGAGTAAGAATTGTTTTTCATCTCTCGTAAATTCACTATTTTTGCAGGAATGTATGGATCGGCCAAGGAAATTGTCGAGAATATCAAAATATTCAGAAGTTTCCCTGAAAGTTTTCGTCTTTTTCATGACTATAAGCATCCTCTCAATGTAGGCAGTTTATACAGAAATTTCTGGTTGATCGTAAAGTTTTCAGGCGACACCAATCATCTATGAAAGTTTGAATGGAGAGAAATACCTCTGTAAACCGGATGTTTATACGATTATTCAGAATATCGCACTTCATGCTATTACTCATCAGGTTAGATTACTTTTCGATAACTTTTTTTATTTTGTTTTTCAGAAATCCGTGATGTTTCATTTGTTGCTTGCAAAGTTTCTGAAATCCAAAATTATGTTGATTGGTGGACCCGTTGAATTTGTGAAATTCGATGAAAAAATGTTCGATGAAATCGAGAAAGAAATGAGAGAAGGAGAGAAGAAGAGTGTCGAACAAGCGGTAGTGTTTTCAATGCTTATTTTCTTGAATTCATGTTTTTAATTTCAGTCTGCGCAACGTAACAATCTAGAAAAGTTCTTGTTGACTAAGAATTATGCAGCGATCGTTTCAAAAGTGCATGAATTGAATCCGACAATTTGGGATGATGACATGGCAAATGCATTACTCAGGCGGCTACAATCGTTATCTGATACAGAAATCGAGACAAAAAAAGAGATCGTTTTCGGCGCTCTCATCAATAGTTGTATCATGAACCGTATTGAAGAAATTATGGCGAAACGAGCAACGCTTTTCATTTCTACACCGGAATCATCTCCAATTACTGTAAGACTGTTTGAGGATGGAGAGGAGAGATATGTGATGAAGGCGGAATTGTATCATGCATTGAATAGATTGTCTACTGGACCAAAGAGATTCGAAATTCAAAGTGATGGATTTATTTACAATGCAATGAGTTTTGAAGATGTGAAGGCGGAGTTTGGAGATCAAATTCAGAATATTGAGGTATGGAACGGCAGAAAGTACAAAATAATTCCAAATTATTTCCAGTTCATCCGCACTCCGATTCTTCGCTCCAAACACCGCGCAGTACATTTTTGGAATCAAGTTGTTCCAATACGTCGAGGAATGGCCTCTATCTCTTTTTCAGCAAATTCATTCGGTTTTCGATTCGAATTTGGTTAGTTTCTCAATGGATCACGTTTGCCTCATGCCTATAATTCAAAAAATCTAAAACTTTCACTTCCAGAACAATCAATATTTCATCAATCTTCGTGTCTTCAATAATCTCAAAAAATCAATAAATGCCACCTACTCCTCTCCGCCGTCACCACCACCAAAAGATGTTCGAAACGCGAAAAAAGATGGATTCACTGTCCAAAATCTCAAGAACGAGCTGAAACATTTGGGACTCGAAAAGCATTTTCCCGAGATTTCGGATCACGCAGAAATCGCGCATACGGAAGTGATGGAGCTGAAAAAAGAGCGATTTTTGAGAACATGTGATCTATATGATGCTGTGGAGATTTGTCAGTTGCGGTGTATTTTCAATCGAGTTCCAGAGGTGAGATGGAGCGCGGTTGCAGAAAAATTTGCAGTTTTTATAGCTAGAAATCTAATAATAATGAGAAAAAGTGTATCTGTGATAAGAAAAATCTGAAATGTATGAAAAAAAAATGAAAATTCCTGTAATAACACTCGAAAAACCTTCTAAAGTTGTCAGCTCTAAAAATGGTCAAAAGTGGTAGTGGCCGAACTTTTTCTATTTCGGTTTCTGGGCCAGCGAATTCAAGTTCTTCCAAGAAATCGCTAGCCTAGAAACCAGACTTGCAAGATTCCGGGCCGGCCCGCCGGCCCGGCCCGGCCCGGCCCGGTTTTGGCCCGGCCCGGCCCGGCCCGATCGGGCCGGGCCGGGCCGGGCCGAGAAAGCTCCGGCCCGGCCCGGCCCGGTCGGCCCGGATTTGAATTTTTGAACTTTTTTCACTACAATTTTTTGTCCAAAAATTTATTTTCTGAAAATTTTTCATATTTTTCCTCAAGTATATTTTTCAAAAACCTTCGAAACCTACAAAAAATTGTTTTTAAAAATATTTTTCAAAAAAAATCGGGAAATTTTCGAAAAAAAATTTGAATTTTTTTCAGTACTGAACTTCCGGGCCGACCGGGCCGGGCCGGGCCGGGCCGGGCCGGGCCACGGGCCGGGCCGGGCCGGGCCGGGCCCTGGAAATTTTCATTCCGGCCCGGCCCGGCCCGGCCCGGCCCGGCCCGTTGCAAGTCTGCTAGAAACCAGTGGTGGGCGCGGAGTGAAATTAGTGACTCTCCCCGTGGCGGCAGCGGCCACAGCGCGGGGGGAAGAGAGCGCGAGAGAGCGCGCCCCACCATTGCCGACAGCGAGAGACGCAGACATTTCTCCTCCCCCGTGGATTTTGGAGTGAAGCTCAGCTTCACTCGCGCCCACCACTGCTAGAAACCCAACAGAAATATTTCGGCCACGGTCACTTTTGAGCATTTTCCCGGCTGAAAAACTGAGTTTTTAAGTCATAAATCGATATATTTTCCAGCTCCGAATCTTCCTCCACCACCAAAAATCGTGTTGGCGAGTCTTGGAATTGAGATGTGACTACTGTACTGGAACGGAGCCATTCTACGAAAACGGACGGTGCGAAATATCGATTTTTGCTGAGGCGCCAAAGGATAACTCGATTGACACGTGGCTGACGGGTGGACGTCCAGTTTATAAACCGATTCCAGAGAGATTTAAGACGGTTTCGAAACCCTATGATCCCGTTTTAAAACTGAAAACTGAGAAAATCGAGACAAAAACGGTGAAAGATAGCGAAAAAGTCTATGACGATCAGGATCAAAGAACGGGTGACGTGGATAAGGAATCCGAAGCCAAAATCGAGATTCTGAGGCAAAAATTAATGGAAAAAGAAGAGGAAATTGTGAATTTCAAGCGGTTTGTGTAGAAAACGCGCTCTATTGATAATAATAATTTGTTTCAGCGACGCTCTTATTCATGAGAAAACAGTGAAAGGATTCAAGGAGTTAAAGGAGAAAATTGTGGATTTGGAAGCTAGAGAAAAAGAGATGATTGAGGCGAGACGGAGGTGAGAAGCGCAAAGTTCGGTAGAGCGCGTTCTCCACGGTTTTGGAGATTTTTTACGGAAAATTGTGATTTTATTGGTTTTCAGCCAGATGCACGTGCAAACAAAAACGATATCTAAGTCATTTTTCTGTGAAATTGTCTCCGACTTGTTGCAAACTCGCTCCATTAACAATTATTATTTTTTCAGAGACGCTGTGGTTCAGATTCACACTGGACAGGCATGGAAGGCAGACATTGTGAGATATGAAGCTCGAGAAAAGGAGTTGATTGAAGAGAGAACGAGGTGAGAATGAAGGAGTTCAGTAGGGCGCTGTTTCAGCAATTGGACACAGTTTTTACAGAAAAATCTGTGAATCTTAAAGTTTTTACCGATTTTTCTTGTTTTAAAGTCAATTTTTTTTAGTGTTCAGTACCGAAAAATCAACCAAAAACACACAAATTCTCGAATTTTAACATTTTCTGTTGCAAACACGCTCTATTGACAACACAATTTCTTAATTTCAGAAATGAATTGACTCATTCGAAAACTGTCCTCGAAAATGAGCGTTTGATGCGAGAGAATGCTTCAATTAGAAGCAATTTGAAAGATTCCAATGAGAGAATCAAATCGTAAGAATTGTTTTCGGTAGAGCGCACTTGCAACTTGAATTTTCAGAGAAATAGACATTCGTGACAAGGAAATCGAGAAATTGGGGAAAAAAGTTGTGAATTATGAGAAGAAACAGATGAAGTAAGTGTCCAGTGGAGCGCGTTTGCAAATTATTTGTTAAAATTTCAGTGACGAATCGATTCGTGCTAAAATTGAGAAGGAAAACGAGGAATTAAAGAAGAAAATTGATGAGGAAATGCAAAAGTAAGTTTGGCTCAATCGCGCTCCAATGAGAATACTCTATTTTCGGTGGAGCGCGATTGCATCAGCTCAGTTTTTTCAGAAACGAAACAACACTTGAAGAACTTTCCATTGAAAATTCGAATCTGAAAATACGGATCGCAGTACTTGAGGCGTCTGAAATACAGGCAAAATCACAGTAAGATTCCTAAAATTTCGGTAGAGCGTGTTTGCATCAATTCGATTTTTCTTGTAGATACGAAATAACTATCGAACAATTGGAGAAGGAGAATCAGGATCTGAAAGGGAGTAATGAGTTGTACTGTAACAATTTCAATTCGATAAATGAGACGGTTTATAGGTTAGACAGAGAGCAAGTGCGCTCTATTGGAATTTAAGCATTTCAGAGAGCGTCAAACGTTTGGAACAGTTCAACAACAGCTCGTCGAGAGGATTTCCGAGTTGGAGAGAGAGTTGATTAGGTAAAAATTAAATTTTCAGGGAAAAATATTGAAAAAAAAACATTTTTTAAGTAGAAATCAACCTGGAAATATAGGAATTACCGATTGGATTGGTGAAAAACGAGTAATGCAAGAGGAAATCGCCGAGAAGACACGACAAATTGCACAGTGAGTCGAAGAGATGAAGCAAACGCGCCCCACCGAACTAATTTTGCAGAGTTATCGAATCGAATGTAGTGTTGAGAACTGAGAATGAGATGAATAGTCGAATGGTTCAGAATCTATTGGATCGGTTGTCAGGGATATCGATTTCTTCTGGTGTCGCTCCGACTCCGCCCCCTTCTGGCCCCTCGACGTCTTCTTGGAATCGCCAGAATCCGACGACGAGAGATTCTGAATTAGAAGACGTGGAATGTGTGATTTGTCTAATCGATATCAAACAGAGACAAAAGACGATCAAATGTCATCAATGTCGACGTAGATTCCATTCGAAGGTAGAGTTATCAATGGAGCGTGATTGCATTAATACTATATTTTTCAGTGTGCATCTGATTGGCTGAAAGTGAAGAGCGAATGCCCGGCATGTCGTGGACGACTTCTGGATCCTCATGAATTTCCGGCGTTGTAAAATTCAATTTTTTGTTTCTAATTTTTTTCGAATAATTATGTTAAATATTCCATAGTGTCTTCTGATGGAATTTGTTATTTTTGCTTTGTTTCTTGTTATTGTTGTCTATGGAATCGATTATAGAAATTTATTTTTCAGCCGTTTCTCCTAAAACTCTTGAAATTCACATATTCATAATCTCCAAGTCAATAGCTTTCGTTTGATACCCATATCGACCGGTTTCCGCGCATTTTGATTTTCGACACGCGACGCGACCGCGTCGCGCCATTCATTAAAATTTCAAAGTGGTGAGAAGTAGGTCGATATGGGTATCAAATGAAAGGTATTCATCTCAGGAATCTGAAAATCGTGCTTTGAACCTAATTGGAGTTTATCTGAAAAAGTTATCTCAGATTTTCTATATGTATTTTTCCAGAAATGCTGACCTACACCTACGTCTTCATCTTTGCCATTCTTCTCCTCATCCAAACGAAATATTTTTTCAATTTCTGCCGGTTTAAAGACATTTTATACATTTCCGCTAAAAACTAGTATTTTTTCAACAAAAAAATTCAAAAAGACCTTCATACCGAACCACCAGCGAGGGTTTTGTACTTAAAATGTAGCCAGACGTCCCATTTCGCAAATACAAAAAACAGATTTTGAAAAATCATTCGAAAATCACGATTTTATCGAAGAAAATTGGAAGATCGAGATGTGCGCCATGGGCCCTTGCGCTTTTCTCGTGCGCGCGCCGATTTCAATTTTTGTCGGTTTGTCGGCTGTTTTCGGTGGTTTTTTGGTATTTTTCCGAGTTTTGGCAGGTTTTCAGTGAAAAAATAGTATTTAAACCTGTTTTTCAGGATTTTTAGCGTGATTTTGGTATAAAAATCGAACATTTTGGTCTAGAAAAGTCTGAAATCCGATTCTGCGAGTTTTGGAGTGTTTTCCTCGTTTTTTCTCATTTTTAATCAATTTGTTGGCGATTTCGGTGGTTTTTCGCTATTTTTTCGACTTTTGGCAGGTTTTCAGTGAAAAAATAGCATTTAAACCTGTTTTTCAGGATTTTTAGTATAAAAATCCATGGTTTTAGTATAGAAATGTCTGAAGAGCGCTTCTTTGTTATTTTTCTCATTTTTAATCAATTTTTTGGCTAAAACCTTATTTTTCACTAGTTTTTCGAGATTTTTAGCGTGATTTTGGTATAAAAATCTATGATTTCAGCCTAGAAATGACTGAAGAGCAAATTTGTCAAGTTTTGGTGTTTTCATCGTTTTTTCTAGTTTTTTTCTCATTTTTAATCAATTTTTTGCTAAAAACTTGTTTTCCAACAGTTTTTCGAAATTTTTAGCGTGATTTTGATATAAAAATCGATGATTTTGGCCTAAAATAGCTCAACTGACATTTCACAAGACTCCGTCGTCGGTTTTTGTGTATTGCCCGCAAACACCGTCACGTGAAAATGCGGACTGTCGAAAAGGCGGTGCATTTGAATAAAATTGGCGAAAATGTTTTAAAAAGTGATTTTTCGACTATTTTTTCAGATTTTCTAATTGAAAATAATATTTTAATAGCTTTAATTTTTTCTCTCAGCGATTTTCGATTCATTTTCGCTATTATTTCATCATCTGAGCTAGAATTTGCTAAAATTTCAATAAAAATCGATTTTTCATCTTTCCGTAGTCTCTTTCCTTCCGTTTTCAGCGAAATCTCTTCGATTTTCCACAAAAATCTATTTTTTTGAATTTTCCACGCAATAATTCCCAGAGGAAATATTGATTTTCCAGCCGTTTTTCTAGATTTTCATTTGAAAAATATAATTTTTGTGGCTTTAATTTTCTATTTCAGTTGTTATCGACCCATTTTCGTAGAAATTCCGACTATTGAGCTCGATTTTCCTGAAAAATGGTTTTTTTCTAATTTCTTCTGCCAGTTTACACAATCGCTGCGAGACCCAACAATAAATATATCGTCATGCGCCTTTAAACCTACCGTACCCTTTTTTGGCGGAAAATGTTTTTTCGTATCTTTTGAAAAATTATCGATTTCTGTTGCGTTTTTCGGCGAAAAATGTCAAAACATATTGATTTTCCACTGATTTTTTCCAAATTTTCATTTAAAAATTTGATTTTTACAGCTTCGATGTTCTATTTCATTATATTCCAGCAAAAAGTTTTCTGAAATTTCATTATTCGAGCTTAAAATTGTTGAAAAATCAATTTCTCATGATTTCCTCTGTCAATTACATAGTTTTTGCTTATTTCTTAATCGTATCGGCCTCTTTTTCCAGCAAAAATTTTCCTCCTTTTCCAGCAAAATTTCTTTGATTTTTGAGAAATCAAAGAAATTTTTTTTTCTCAATTCATTATTTGAGCTGTGCTTTGCAAAAAAACTCCGATTTCCATCAATTTCTCTGTCAATTCAAGTTTTTTCGCTCAGTTTCACTAGAGTATTCCTCTTCAAGTCGTTGAATTTCTTTGGATTCCATTTTCCGCTTAAATCTATCTGCGTGCTCTTCCGAAAGTTTGCTAAGAATTTATCCGCTAAAAACTTTTTAGGCACTTTTCTTTGCGCCGGAATTATTCAAAACTCATTTTCACTCGTCTCGTTTTTCTTTCCGCCCCTCTCGTTTGTTTTCGAAACGCCTTGCACATATTTTATTTTTCAGAACCGTCGGGACGTTCTACGAAAAGGAAGAAAAACCCCATGGAGAAAAAACCATATCCGTTTTCTCCGGGTTTCTGCAACGATCCGTGCCCCCACACGGATGAGTGAGGGCCGTTCCGGGTACGTAAGTGATGAAAGTTTCTTTGGAAACTTTTGTCCAGCACCGTCAGGACGTTGCTCTACACGTTGCAGAAAAAGTCAGAACCGGCTCCGGGTATCTGCCACGTGAAAGTTTGAACTGTCTCCGGGTCAGGAGTCTCTTCGGGGACTACTGTACCATGCCGTTTGGAGCATGTTCGGCAAACTGGAAGAAATCCCAGTTGAGAACGAAATCAGAATCGTTTCTCCGAGGGTCTGCAACGGTCCGTGTCCCACACGGATGAGTAAGGGCCGTTCCGGGTACGTAAGTGATGGAAGTTTCTCCGGAAACTTTTGTCCGGTGCCGTCAGGACGTTGCTCTACACGTTGCAGCTAAGTCAGTGCCGGCTCCGGGTTACTGCTCACATGGGCATCTGCTCGCGTGAAAGTTTGAACTGTCTCTGGGTCAGGAGTCACTTGGCGGACTCCGGGACCATGCCGTTTGGAGCATGTTCACAAAAAGGAAGAAATCCCAGATGAGAACGAAATCGAAACCGTTTCTCCGAGGGTCTGCATACGATCCGAATGCTACACGGATGAGTAAGGGCCGTTCCGGGTACGTAAGTGATGTAAGTTTCTTTGGAAACTTTTGTCCAGTGCCGTCAGGACGTTGCTCTACACGTTGCAGGAAAGTCAGTGCCGGCTCCGGGTATCTGCCACGTGAAAGGGACTGTCTCCGGGTCAGGAGTCACTTCGCGGACTCCTGGAATATGCCATTTGGAGCATGTCCACAAAGGAAGAAATCCCAGTTGAGAACGAAATCAAAACCGTTTCTCCGAGGGTCTGCAACGGTCCGAATGCTACACGGATGAGTAAAAGCCGTTCCGGGTACGTAAGTGATGAAAGTTTCTTCGGAAACTTTTGTCCGGTGCCGTCAGGACGTTGCTTTACACGTTGCAGGAAAAGTCAGTGCCGGCTCCGGGTATCTGCATAAGTGGTAATTAAGAGCAAAATAAGCTCCAATCTGATTCGCGATGATTACATCCACGCGGTGATACTTGGTGTATATGATCCGGTGACAAGATTTATGAGCGAATACTTTTCCAATTTTTTGGTAACTTTTGAACTAAATTTTGTGATTTAATAAAAAAAAATTCTTTTCAAAATGTGTACTGTTTTCTGATTCTGACCTCACAAAGCTCATTTATTAAAGAACAAACCATATAAACCAACAAAAAACATCAAAATCTATGCATTAACTTGTCGAATTGTGAAATTAATTCGACTACAATTCAAATAATCAACAATCATCGAGGCCTATCCATTCGTCTCAAAATCTTGTTTCTCAATTTTCGGTCTAATACACGGAATCGCCTGATAAACGAGTCGTTGCTCGCCGTGCATCACTAAAAAGTCGCCATTTCTGAGTCAAAGAGGGATTGGTGGTTCGGAGAGTGTGCTGATTGGCCGAGTGACATTGAGATCGGATCTGGAAACAAAATTTTTGATAATTGGAAAAAAAAACTCTGAAACCATCAAAATCATCTTTCTGAGCGCAAGACCTTTCAAATGAATCCCATGTTGCCTATATTCCGTTAACTTCAAAATTCGAGGACACGCTACGCGACCGCGACGCGCGACTCATTTCAAAGCTCTCATTCTTCTGAAATCGATTCTGAAACTCTGAAATCCCTTACTTATCGATAATAGTTGAGAATCGTGGCATACGGTCGCATATCGCCGAGTTTTAGGGAGTTACTGATGAGCTAAAAATGTGAATATTCAAATTTTTAGGATTTTCAGAGAAATCGATACTTTTCCTAACTGATATTATCAAAATAAAAAAGTTCCGACATTTTTTCTTACGACAAAATGCAGACTCAGTACAAAATTACTACTGTGTCTGCATTCTGACGTGAAAAAAAATGTCGGAACTTTTTTATTTCGACAATACAACCAGAGATGTTGGGAAGTGAAAATTTTCTTATCCGGAAGTCGGAAGTCGGAAGTAGGAAGTGATTTTTCTTATCCGGAAGTCGGAAGTCGGAACTAAAATTTCTTATCCGGAAGTCGGAAGTCGGAAGTGAAAAAAACCCGGAAGTCGGAAGTCGGAAGTAAAAAAAACACCCGGAAGTCGGTATTAGATTATTCGGAAAGATTCAAAAACTCCTAGAAAAAATTCATAAAATTCGCGAAAATCAGTGGAAAATTAGTTTTTGGCTGAAGAAAAGCCTATTTTCTGCCCTTTTAGACCATTTCTCCATGTATTTCTGCGAAATTTACTTTTCCGAAATTTCACCGTTATGTAATGACAGAAGTCGGAAGTAAAATTCCTTATCCGGAAGTCGGAAGTCGGAAGTGAAATTTCTTATCCGGAAGTCGGAAGTCGGAAGTGAAAAAAACCCGGAAGTCGGAAGTCGGAATTCCCAACAACACTGAATACAACTCCTCGGGTACGGCCCGCCCATTCGGTGGGTATTGTTTCGTGTTCCAATCGTATTCCACACCGAGAGTCGTCCAGCGGAGAGCTTTTGTCAGAAGCGATGGGCCGCTGAAAAAATAACAAATTTATATGGAAATGAGGAAATTTTTGTTGAAAATAGCATTTTTTAGACTCGAAACTAGTTTTTCGTAGAAAAAAACAGTCATTTTGAGCCAAAAATCAGCTTTTTAGAGCAATTTTGAGCCTAAGGAAAGTTTGCTGAGGCTAACTTTTTGCTGATAGTCAAAATTCGAATAAAAATGAGACAAATTCTGCAATTTTCACTGAAATTTTCAAAAAAAATAACTGAAAAAATAGTGATTTTTCGATTTCTCTTGAATTTTTGTACTTAAAAACGGGTTTTTATGAGTCTTTCTTTGAATAACTTGGACTTTTCTTACAAATTCAAAATTTTTGACTCTGAAAAACTGATTGATTTTTTTTGCTGAGGCTAACTGATTTTCAGGGCAAAAAAACATAATTTTCGTCAGTTTTTCGGGATAATCAGCTGTAAATGATTTAATTACTAGCAGTGTGTGGTTTCGAGACCGCTTCGATAAATTTCCCGAGAAATGTCTCGAGAAATTTCTCGAAAAAGTATCGAGAAATTTCCCGATACTTTCTCGAGAAATTTATCGAGACATTTCTCGGGAAAGTATCGAGACTTTTTTGATCACAAAAGTATCGATACTTTCTCGATACTTTTCTCGAAAATTGATGGTATCGAGACCCGGAGTTTCGATAATTTCCCGTTAAATCAAACAGTCTGCAGTGTGTTTTGAAACCGGACGTTTCGAAACCGGTCATTTCGCAACCGGACGTTTCGAAACCGGTCATTTCGCAACTGGACGTTTCGAAACCGGCCGTTTATCAACCGTTCTAAAACGTCCGGTTGCGAAATGGCCGGTTTCGAAACATTCGGTTGCGAAATGACCGGTTTTGAAACGTCCGGTTTCAAAACACACTGAAGAAAAATAACACTGTTGACAAAGTACAACTTCCCGGGAAAAGTATCGAGACGTCTCGAAAGTATCGAGAAAGTATCGAGAAATCACTCAAAATTTCTCGAGAAAGTATCGATACTTTCGAGAAATATCGAGAAAGTTTCGAGAAATTTTCGAGAAATTTTTCCCGGGAAATTTCTCGATAATTTCTCGAAATGGGGTAGTATCGAGAAAGTCATATCGATACTTACACACTGATTACTAGCTTTTTCGACTAAAAACCCTTAGAACCTCACCAAAAATTGCAAATAATCTGAAAAAATGGAGTCTTTTACTGAGGCTAACTTTTTTGTTGAGGCTAATTAATTTTCAGTGCTAAAAACTTAATTTTGGACCGTTTTTCCGGAATTATCAGCTCAAGATCATTGAAAACCTCACCAAAAACCTCCAAAAATCAAAAAAATAGATAAAAAATCTGGATAATCACATAGATAACCAATCAATAATCACAAAAAGGGGGCGGAGCCTATATTTGACAGTTTCATTCTTTAGAAAAGGCATCGGAGATAGTCACTTTTCTGTTAACAATTATCATTAGAATAATGGGAGGGAGCACAGAAAAAGGGGGCGTGTCCCTAATAGCAAGCAAAATGGAAAAAATCGGATTTTCAGATAGAAAATTCCAGAATTTCTAGAAAAAAAACAATGAAACGCGAGTAATTCAGTGGGGGAATACATTTTAAAACGATCTGGAGAGTTTTACAACGCCGGAAATTCGTGAGGATCCAGAAGCCGTCCACGACATGCCGGGCACTCGCTTTTCACTTTCAGCCAATCGGATGCACACTGAAAAATATAGTATTAATGCAATCACGCTCCATTGATAACTACCTTCGAATGGAATCTACGTCGACATTGATGACATTTGATCGTCTTTTGTCTCTGTTTGATATCGATTAGACAAATTACACATTCCACGTCTTCTAATTCAGAATCTCTCGTCGGATTCTGATGATTCCATGAAGACGTCGATGGTGCAGAAGGGGGCGGAGTCGGAGCAGAAGAAATCGATATCCCTGACAACCGATCCAACAGATTCTGAACCATCCGACTATTCATCTCATTCTCAGTTCTCAACACTACATTCGATTCGATTACTCTGCAAAATTAGTTCGGTGGGGCGCGTTTGCTTCATCTCTTCGACTCACTGTGCAATTTGTCGTGTCTTCTCGGCGATTTCCTCTTGCATCACTCGTTTTTCAGCCATCCAATCGGTATTTCCAGCATTTCCAGGTTGATTTCTACTGAAAAAATGTTTTTTTTTCAATATTTTTCCCTGAAAATGTAATTTTTACCTAATCAACTCTCGCTCCAACTCGGAAATCCTCTCGACGAGCTGTTGTCGAACTGCTCCAAACGTTTGACGCTCTCTGAAACATTTAAATTGCAATAGAGCGCATTTGCTCTCTATCTCACCTATAAACCGTCTCATTTATCGAATTGAAATTGTTACAGTACAACTCATTACTCCCTTTCAGCTCCAGAATCTCCTTCTCCAATTGTTCGATAGTTATTTCGTATCTACAAGAAAATTCCAGTTAATGCAAACACGCTCCATCGAAATTTTAGGAATCTTACTGTGATCTCGCTTCTGACATCTGTGCTTCTGAAGCCTCAAGTCGCAAATTCAAAAGTTCCTCGAGTGTTTTCGCGTGTCTGAAAAAAGTTGAGCTGATGCAACCGCGCTCCACCGAAAATATGATATTCTCATTGGAGCGCGATTGAATCAAACCTACTTTTGCATTTTCTCCTCAATTTCCTTCTCAATTTTCTTCTTTAATTCCTCTTTTTCCTTCTCAATTTCAGCACGAATCGAGTCTTCACTGAAATTTTAACAAATAATTTGCAAACGCGCTCCACTGTTCACTTACTTCATCTGTTTCTTCTCATAATTCGCAATTTTCTTCCCCAATTTCTCGATTTCCTTGTCACGAGTGTCTATTTCTCTGAAAATTCAAGTTGCAAGTGCGCTCTACCGAAAACAATTCTTACGATTTGATTCTCTCAATGGAATCCTTCAATTGGCTTCGAAATGAAGCATTCTCTCGCATCAAACGCTCATTTTCGAGGACAGTTTTCGAATGAGTCAATTCATTTCTGAAATTAGAAAATTGAGTTGTCAATAGAGCGCGTTTGCAACAGAAAATGTTAAAATTCGCGAATTTTTGTAATTTTTAAGAGATTTCTAGAAAAATCGGTTAAAACTTTCAAAATCAATAACTTTTTCTGTAAAAACTAAGTCCAATTGCTGCAACAGCGCTCTACCGAACCCTTTCATTCTCACCTCATTCTCTCTTCAATCAACTCCTTTTCTCTAGCTTCATATTCTGCAATTCTCTGCTTCAACTCCTTGCATCCCTTCACTGTTTTCTCGTGAATCAGAACATCTCTAAAGAAAAATAATTATTGTCAATAGAGCGCGTTTTCTACACAAACCGTTTGAAATTCACAATTTCCTCCTCTTTTGCCATCAATTTTTTCCTTAGAATCTCGATTTCGGCTTCGGATTGTTCGGATTCCTTATCCACGTCACCGGTTCTTTGTTCCTGATCGTTATCGACTTTTTCGCTTTCTTTCAGCGTTTTCGGTTCGATTTCTCCAGTTTTCGGTTTTAAAACGGGATCCTTCGGTTTCGAAACCGTCTTAAATCTCTCTGGAATCGGTTTATAAACTGGTCGTCCACCCGTCAGCCACGTGTCAACCGAGTTATCTTTTGGCGCCTCGGCAAAAATCGATATTTCGCACGGTCCGTTTTCGTAGAATGGCTCCGTTCCAGTACAGTAGTCACATCTCAATCCCAAGACTCGCCAACAAGATTTTTGCTGGTGGAGGAAGATTCGGAGCTGAAAAATATCGATTTAGGACTTAAAAACTCGAATTTTCAGCCGGGAAAATGCTCAAAAGTGATCATGGCAGAACTTTTTCTGTTGGGTTTCTAGGCCAGCGAGCTGATCGACCACTTTTGATCATTTTTCGGGCAGACAACTTGTTATCTTACTATTAGCAGGACTTTCGTGTATAGGAATTTTCCGGTTTTTAAAACATTTTGGATTATTTTTATCAAAAAGTATTTTTTGTTATCAGAATGCTTGCTAGCAGAAGATAATTATTACATTCTCAGGCAAATCGATATTAATATAGCTAGAAACCGCGTTAATCTAGCTTTACTTAGGTTCGCTTCAATGTTGGCATAGCGAGACTGACGCGGGAAGTAGCTAGATTGAAAACCATCTCGCTAGAATGACAAAGCGTCTAGCTAGATTTGTCTTGTTATAATGCTAGAATGGTTTAGATGTTTTTAATATCCGAAGGTGGCTTTTTCAAAATTTATTCAGCCAATATAAAGAACAACAAAAAAGAAAAAAAACCATAGTAACAACGAAAAATTCTAGAAATAGAAATATATTATTTTCCATAACATGTAGACGTCGTGTCTCCGACGTGTCACTGTCGACATACCAAACGAGTAGTGGAACGTGCGTGATATCTAGAAAGATGAGGCTACGAAAATGTTTAGTTTTGATAGCTTTTTTCAAACTCACCGCATATTTTTGACAAAAACACCAACTTCTGATTGAATCGATGAGTCGTTCTGCTGTAATCACCTGAATTCAATTTTGTTTGTGATCATAATGATATACAATATGTACCGTTCGAATCCAATGATTGTATTCTGGATGATCCTCCCTAAAAACCCATATTGTCGACTCAGTTGGGAAAGAGTGTCTTTGACATCGCCTTATCCGTATAAGTTTCATTTCGATATCCCTCGTGCACTTCTCAAACCGGTGGTATTCTGGAATAACTGCGATAAAATATAGGAAATTATCTTTTCAGTAGAGTTAAACCTAAAAACAGAAAAAAACCACAAAAAATTGTTTAAAAATTAATAATAATAATAAATAAAAAATAATAAAATAATAATAAAAAGTTTTTCGAATATCTAACTAGCTAGACTGACGCCATGGCAAGCTAGACTAGGTTTGTGCGCTATATTAACTCCACATCTAGCTAGATTGATATCGACTCTTCCATTTTTCACAATCTAGCTAGATTAACGATATACTGATGGGCCATCAGTCTGATGGCACACATATCTAGATTGATATTCACTTGCAAAAGTTCTGTATTCTAGCTAGACTGTCATTAGATCGACATGGTGTCTAGATAGACTCCATTTTCGTGCTAGATTGACCCAGCATCTAGTTATATTAATATCGATTTGCCTGAGCTCTCATGTGCGGTAGGGCGCAGTTGTAATGAAAATGCTCGCATAATAGTTTTAATAAATTTTTAAGTGTAAAAAATGAGAAAAATTGGTTTTAAAACGACAAAAATAGGGTGAAGGGCACAAACATCGATTTTTTAGCATTTTTTTCACCAAAACATGCTCCAATCTCACCTCTGGAACCCTATTGAAAATACACCGCAACTGACAAATCCCCACAGCATCAAATAAATCACAAGTCCTCAAAAATCGCTCGTTTTTCATCTTCATCACTTCTGTATGGGCGATTTCCGCGTGATCCGAAATCTCGGGAAAATGCTTTTCGAGTCCCAAATGTTTCAACTCATTCTTGAGATTTTGGATAGTGAATCCATCTTTTTCGCATTTCGAACATCTTTTGGTGGTGGAGACAGCGAGGAGGAGTAGGCGGCGTTTATTGATTTTTTGAGATCATTGAAAACACGGAGATTGATTAAATATTGATTGTTCTGGAAGTGAAAGTTTTAGAATTTTTGAACTATAGGGATGAGGCAAACGCGCTCCATTGAGAAACTAACCAAGTTCGAATCGAAAACCGAATGAATTTGCTGAAAAAGAGATAATGGCCATTCCTCGACGTATTGGAACAACTTGATTCCGAAAATGATTTCTCTGAGTAATTCAAACAAAGCATCCACTGCGAGCACACAGAACTCTTCATTCTCCACCAATCGAACCGGTACTGCCTTGTGTTTTGTACGGAGAATCGGAGTGGGGATGAACTGAAATTGGATTAGACTCCGCCCACTTTTAAGCAGAGATTACCTCAATTCGATCAATATGATCCTTATATTTCTCAAACACCTCCTTCATATCAATGGTCTCATAGCCATAATCAACTCTTTCCATATAATTCGAATTCGAATCAATTGCCTTCAGAAATTCTGATTTCATTACGAATTTCGATTCTCCTCCATAAAATAATCTCACGACGATCGGGGATTTCTGGAATATGTCATCATATTATACAGTGCGTCCAATATTGATAGAACCCGCCCCCTAGATTTTGGGCTTCCAGAAAGAACCAGTACAGATACAAAAAAAAACTGTGATGACTATTCGATTCAGGGTACAAAGAAAACCCAGGGGCCATATTTTCATGACTCTACCTCCTTTCTTAGAAGTGTACCAGCGTACCACCAAGAATTCGGCGGCTGAAAAAATGACTTCATGGTGTTAGGCTTCTAAGTATGGAGGTAGAGTCATGAAAATATGGCCCCTGGGGTTTCTTTGTACCCTGAATCGAATAGTCATCACAGTTTTTTTTGTATCTGTACCAGAGTTGTACGTAGTGCCATTTTTCAGTTTCCGGAATTCCGGAATTCCGGAATTTCGGAATCCGGATTCCGGACAACTCTGATCTGTACTGGTTCTTTCTGGAGGCCCAAAATCTAGGGGGCGGGTTCTATCAATACGCACTGTACAATTTGTATGAAAAATATTCAAAAAAAAAAAACCAAAACATTGATAATTATTCTTCGAAACGTGTTTCCCATTTCCTTACAGTCATATCTGCCGGAAGGAACAATTCCGAGTGCTTCTTGATGATATCATTCAAACATTTGACAAGTGTTTCGAAAACGAATAAAAGAGCATTGAATAAGTCGGCACGGAGGGCATCAGGGATACCGGAATACACAAATTTTAGACGATGAAAAAGCGTATCGGAACCACATCCTACTTCGGTGACTCCCGGGAGGAGTTCTTTGGCTTTTTTGTAGAATTCTGGGATGCTTCCACTCGTAATCTTCTTCGGGATATTGTTCGGGGAGAATTTCGGTGACTGAAAATTAGAGAAAGTAAGGTAATGTCTCTCAGCACGGTGCATACTAGCTTTTCTCTAATGGGCCTATCTCGAGGTAAAAAAAGCAAAAAAAAAACTATTTCTTACTAATAGGAAAAAATAGTTCTTTTTGTTGCTTTTTTTGCTATTTCCAGAATAGGCCCATAAATGCAAGAACAGATTCAGAATCCTTACGTCGTCAGTATGCCATCCATTCTAGGATCCTACAACTCACCTCTGGATCACAGAACTCATTAACAGCCAAAAATTCACGTTTAATCTCTTCGACCGCAGATCCATCGAAACGAGCGAATTCCAGCGTTTTACTCACTATCTCGATCTTCGTTTTGATGAAAAGAGCCACGAATGCATTGTAGACCGAGAGATTCTCGGCCAGGTATGGCTGAAAAATGTAACGTTTCATTATTCATTTTTTGTTAGCGTACCAAAAACGGGTGCTTATCCAATGCAATATACTCCAAAATTACGAAGAAATCGGGTTTCGCCATGTAGATATCGTTTTTGACACTTTTATACATCAATAGAGTCGTCTGAAATTTAAAATTTCGATTTTTCTTTTCCAGACAAAGTTTCGGGACTCACATAGAGCGGAATCGTTGGTTTTGTCCCGAAATACTTGTAACTCATCGTGAAATTTCTGAAAACTCGAACATTTTTCATATGCTCTTCCGGTGATCCGTACATTCCTGAATTTATTTCATTTTTATATAAATTTTGATTTTTTCATAGTTGTCAAGGCCCGGTAGAAAATTTTCAAGGCCCGGCTTCAAAAAATAACTTTTTTTCAAAATTTTTTCAATTTTTCATTGAAAATGTGACCATTTTTGACTATTTTTCAGATTTTCTTCTAATTCTGAATGATAGGCAAAAATTTGACTTTTTCGCGAAAATACTTCGAAAAATTTGAAATTTTGACTTTCGCACCAATTTGCCCGGCCTGGGCCGGGCCTTGACAACTATGGATTTTTGAGCGTATCTTACTCAGCAAATTATTGGAATTATTAAACAAAACACGAATCAAATCGATTTCAGCATTTTCATCGAGGAATTGACCCATTCCGATCAAATGATCGTCTTTCAACTCAGATTGCTGACGAAACTACAAAAATTATTACATTTAGTGAGTTAAAAATGATTTTTTTCGTACCTTTTCCAGTATATAATCACTGGAAATCTTTCGAAGGGCATCCGGTGTAATTCGTGAAGTCATTTTTCTGAAAAAATAAATTTAAAAATTCAATTTTTGTTTTAAAACAAGAAAAACGCGAAATAAAAGTCAAGTTTCCGGTGAAAAAACGGGATTTCTCAGCTTAAAAGAATTAATAAATTATTGAAAGTACTGTAATCGTGGCGAGACCCAACGACAATATTTTGCGGTATACCTTTAGTGTAGATTTACGAGGCGGTACGGTAATTAATTTTTTCAGTTGGAAATTTGGTGTTTCGGCAAAAAAATTCAGAAAGTCTGTAATACATTCAAAAAAGGGATTCAAAAAATATTATAACGAAAAAACGAATGGATAATCAACTAAAAAAGATCAGAACCCATACTTTATCGGGAAAATTGTCAACAATAATAACGGAAAAAAAAACAAATTAAGAACAGAAAATGAAAACAACAGTAACAAAATAGCGATTAAATTCCAGGAAGAATTTCAGTTGTTTTCTGATTATTAGTAGATGAGTAGCTGATTCTATCGAGTAACTTCTCAATCATTCTCTCATTTGCCTGATTTTCAGCTGTCAACTTGAGATTTGCCTTCTCGAGCTCCTCAATTTTCTTTGACGCCTTCAGAATCTCCTCATCTTTCTCTTTACTCAATTTCTCTATTTTCTTTGCTTCAGATTCCACAATTTTTTTATTTTCTTTCTTCAAATCACTCAGCTCCTTCACCATTTTCTTCTGTTGATCTTGACTCATTTTCAGCTCATTTTCAGCATTCTCGAGTGATTTTGAGGACTCCGAGCACTTATCGCATATTTGTGGAGCGGAGAGAGCCGGTTGTGAGTGTTGGCTTGGAGTCGAGCTATTTGAGGTCTCGATTTTCCGTTTTTTCGCTGGATTCTGGTGCTCTGACGTCTTCTGAACCTCCACTGGTTGTTGACTGATTTCCATCGTTTCTAGTGCAACCGTCGCCTTCTTTTCCTTCTCACAATGCTCACACTTGTATCCGAGAACTCTTCCACATCCTTTCTGATTGTGAAGGAACATTTTGAGCTGAAAATCATATAATTTAGCAATATAATATATAGAATAACCTACATTCGGAACCCTATTGAGCACACAAATCAATTGACAGCTCTCCACAGCATCAAATAAATCGCATGTTCTCAGATATCTCTCTTTCTTCACTTTATCGATTCCTTCATATACATCTTCTGCATGGTCTTGAATTTCAGAGAATGTGTTGGTGAGTCCCAGATATTTCAGTTCTTCCTTCAGATTCTGTACAGTGAATCCATTTTTCTTCACATTTCTGACTTCTTTGACTGGCAAGACTTCGTATTTCTTTAGTTCGTTGATTGATTGGCTAATGTCTAGTGTAGCATTGAATCTTAAGAAGTATTGGTGTTTCTGGAATCGGTAAACACTTTATTGATAAACCTGTTTCGAAAAGCCAGAACTTACTTGATCAGAATAGAAAAAATGCTCTACCTTCTGAAAAATCGGAGCAAAATTTTTCCAATCTGGGGATTGGTACTTTTGGAATAGCTTGACTCCTAAAATGAGATTTCTCAAGAATTCGAAGAAATAATCGACAGTTGGAATGACGAATTGTCTCGGAAAGTGGGGTCTGAAAGGTACTGCACGGTGTTTGGAGCGAAGAATCGGAGTGCGGATGAACTGGAAATATTTTGGGATTATATTGTACTTTCTGCCGTTCCATACCTCAATTTTCTGAATTCTATCTCCAAACTCTGACTTGACTTCTTCAAAACTCATTCCCTTGTGAACAAATCCATCACTTCCAGTTTCAAATCTCTCAGATCCCGTAGACAATCTATTGAATGCATAGTACAATTCCGCCTCCATCACATATCTCTTCTCTCCATCCTCAAATAATCTGACTGTAATTGGAGAAGTATCCGGTGTAGACATGAAAAGCGGTGCTTGGTTTTCCACAATTTGTTCAATACACTTCATGATATAACTATCGATGAGAGCGCCGAAAACGATCTCTTTTTTTGTCTCGATTTCTGTATCAGATAACGATTGTAGCCGTCTGAGTAATGAATTTGCCATCCCATCATCCCAAACCGTCGGATTCAATTCCCGGAGTTTTGAAACGATCGCTGCGTAATTCTTGTTCAAAAAAAACTTTTCTAGATTGTTACGTCGCGCAGACTGAAATTAAAATATTCATTCAAGAAAATAATCATTGAAAACGCTACCGCTTGTTGATGACTTTTCGCATCTACTTCTCTCATCTCTTTCTCGATTTCATCGAACATTTTCTCATCGAATTTCACAAATTCCACGGGTCCATTAGTCGACAGAATTTTAGATTTCAGAATCTTTGCAAGCATCAAATGAAACGAAGTGGTCTTCTGAAAAACAGAATATAACAGAGGTATTGAAAAGTAAACTGGCCTGATGATTGATAGTATGAAGTGCGATATTCTGAATAATTGTATAAATATCCGGTTTACAAATGTATTTTTCCCCCTTCAAACTTTCATAGATGATTGGTGTCGCCTGAAAACATTCCGATTAATCAGAAATTTCAGTATAAAAGTGCCTACATTGAAAGCATACGCATGGTCATCGAAAAAACGAAAACTTCCAGTGAAATTTCTGAATATTTTGATATTCTCGGCAATCTCCTTGGCCGTTCCGTACATTCCTGCAAAAATTGTGGATTTATGAGAGATAAAAAAACAGTTCTTACTCAATTTATTATTCGATTTATCCAATATCTTTTGAATTACCGCTTCACCATCATCGTATACCAGCTCCGGCAGCTCATAGGACTCCAAGTCGTGAAGAAATGGGCGGAGCTTAAAATAAACATTTGTTGCTCCAATTCAGAGTTCATTCACTAACCTCAGGAAGAATGTAAAAGTAGACGCGTGAATAAACGACTTTGGAGAAGAGAACATTGTCGGGACACTTTAGAAATTGTGCCATTTTTCTGAAAACTTTGATTGAAAATAATATTAAAGTCCAATTAAGGAAATACACAGGGTTTTGATACCCGAAAATATGGGAAAATAGGAATTAAAAACAAAGAAAATTCAGAAATCATGCATTTTGGCGTGATGGTGTTTGCACACAATGCACCACATTTCACAACAGTAACAGTAATCCAAAGGGATTTTTCAACAGAAAATGATCGAACAAATAACAAATTAACAGCAAAAATTATAACAAAAGTAACAAGAAATCAATTAAATTCCAGGAAGATCTCCATTGCACGCCGGGCATTGAGTGTGGTCTTTGCGCCATTTGAATGCACACTGAAAATAAGAAAAATAAGGGAAAAACAGTTGAAAATAGAGAAAATATTACAGAGTTGCAACGGGCCGGGCCCGGCCCGTTTCGGCCCGGATTTTCAGTACTAAAAAATTTCAAAATTTTTTTTCGAATTTTTTCCGATTTTTTCGGGAAAAAATTCTAAAGGAAGAAACAACTACTTCTAAACTTAGGATTTTTGACATGAATCAATTCAGAAAGCCAGAAAAAGGAGAAATTTATTTTGATTTTATGTCTGAAAATGCGTTTCAAGCGAGTTATGAGACATCAAAATGGCAAAAATCGATGCTAATCATGCAATTTTTCAAAACATTTCAATAGAAACTCTCTTCGTCGTGCACGAGAAAGCGATATTTTCAAAAATTTTCAATAAAAAATTCGAAAAATGAACAATTATGAATGCATTTCATGCACAGATGACGAGAATTTCTGTTGAAATGTACTGAAAAAATGCACGAAAAGTGAAAAAGTGAGCAATTTTTGGAATTTGGGGGTCTCATATCTCAATTTAAACGCATTTTTTAGATATACTTGGAAAAAAAATTTGGAAAATTTTTGAAAAAAAAATTATTGAAAAAAAAATTCTAGTGGAAAAAATTCAAAAATTCAAATCCGGGCCGACCGGGCCGGGCCGGCACTTTCTCGGCCCGGCCCGGAATTTTGCAAGTATGAAATATTACATTCGAATGGAACCTTCGTTTGCACAATGGACATCTGATGACTTCTTGTCCCGCCTTGATTTGACTGGAACAAATGAGACAATCGATAATGAGAGGAGCATTTTTGGAAGTGACAGAAGTAGTTTGAGTCGATTCTTCGATAGTTTTCTCATCGATTTCATTAGTTTTCTGGTTGTTAGTCGATAAATTGCTGATTCTATCGAGTAACTTCTCAATCATTCTCTCATTTGCCTCATTTTCAGCTGTCAACTTGAGAATTGTCTTCTGAAGTTCCTCATTTTCTTTTGACGCCTTCAGAATCTCCTCTTCTTTCTCCTGATTCTTCTCTTTCTCATTGTTCAATTCCTCCATCACTTCAGCCAATTCCTCCGTTTTCTTTGCTTCAGATTCCACAATTTTCTCATGTTCTTTCTTCGAATCACTCAGCTCCTTCTCTGTATCTGTCATCTTCTGTTGCATCTCTTTCAACTGATCTCGACTTATTTTCAGCTCATTTTGAGTTTTAACGAGAATTTCAGAAGATTCTGAGCACTTTTCACAGTCTTTTGGAGCCGAGAGAGCAGGTTGTGAGTATTGATTCGGAGTCGAGCTGTTTGTGTTCTCGATTTTAAGATTCTTCATAGAATCCTGGATATCTGACGTGTTTTTGACCTCTTCTTCCTTCTCACAATGTGCACATTTGTATCCGAAAACTCTTTTGCATCCTTTCTGATTGTGAAGAAACTTCTGATAATTCGGAATCCTATTGAGCAAACAAATCAGCTGACAGCTCTCCACAGCATCAAATAAATCGCAGGTTCTGAGATATCTCTCCTTCTTCACCTTATCGATTTCTTCATAAACGCCTTCGGCATAATTTTGAATGTCAGGGAATGTCCCAGTAAGACCCAAATGATTCAGTTCGTTCTTCAAATTCTGCACAGTAAATCCATCTTTTTTCGCATTTCGAATGTCTTTGATTTGTGAAACTTCGTATTGTTGCAATGAATTTCCCACTACACTCTCGAGAATATCGTATTGCAGGAAGTATTGCTGTTTCTGTAAATATTCCATGAATAGCTCGAAATCTTCTGAAACTCACTTTTTCAATATCAAAATATTCTTCAATCTCCTGAAAAAATTGGGCGTATTTCTCCCAATCCGAACATTGGTACTTTTGGAATAGTTTGACTCCCAAAATCACATTTCTCCAGAATTCGAAGAAACAATCAACAGCTGGAATGACGAATTGTCCCGGAAAGTGTGCTCTGATAGGAACTGCACGGTGTTTGGAGCGAAGAATCGGAGTACGGATGAACTGAAAACAATTTGGGATTATTTTGTGTTTAAATCTCATGACTTCTAACCTCAATTTTTTGAATTCGATCTCCAAACTCCGCCCTGACTTCTTCAAAACTCGTTGCATTGGGAACCAATCCTTTGCGTTGTGAACCATCATTATGAATTACAAATCTCTCAGATCCCGGAGACAATCTATTCAATGCATGATACAATTCCGCCTCCATCACATATCTCTCTTCTCCATCCTCAAACAGTCTGACTGTAATTGGAGATGATTCCGGTGTGGACGTGAAAAGCGGAGCTCGTTTTGCCATAATTTCTTCAATACAGTTCATTTTACAAGTATTGGTGAGCGCGATAAAAATTGGCTCTTTTTGTGTCTCGATTCGTCTATTAGACAACAATTGTAGGTGTTTGAGGTATGAATTTGCAACGGCATCTTCCCAAAGTGTCGGATTCAATTCCCGGAATTTTGAAGCGATCGCTGGATAATTGTTAGTCGACAATGACATTGCTAGATAGTCACGTTGCGCGATCTGAAATTAAAATATTCATTCAAGAAAATAATCATTGAAAACGCTACCGCTTGTTGATGACTTTTCGCATCTACTTCTCTCATCTCTTTCTCGATTTCATCGAACATTTTCTCATCGAATTTCACAAATTCAACGGGTCCATTAGCCAGCACAATTTTTGATTTCAGAATCTTTGCAAGCATCGAATGAAAGAAAATGAATTTCTGAAAAATAAAACGGAGTTGAGCCATTGAAAAGTAAACTGACCTGATGATTGATAGTATGAAGTGCGATATTCTGAATAATTGTAAAAATATCAGGTTTATAAATGTATTTTTCTCCATTCAAACTTGTATAGATGACTGGTGACGCCTGGAAGAAGTTAGACTAATTTAATTTTCCTAATGAAATTCTTACATTGAAAGGATACTTTTGGTCATCGAAAAAACGAAAACTTTCAGTAAAATTTCTGAATATTTTGATATTCCCTGCAATCTCCTTGGCCGATCCGTACATTCCTGAGAAAATTCTGGATTTACGAGAGATGAAACCGTATTCTTACTCAATTTATTATTCGATTTATCCAACATCTTCTGAATCATTTCTTCCCCGTTATTTTCTACAAATTTCGGCAGATGATTGGTCTCCAAGTTGATTAGAAATGGGCGGAGCTTAAAATGTACTTATTGTTATTCAAGTTTAAAAATCAATCACCAACCTCAGGAAGAATGTAAGCGTAGACATGAGAATAAACGATGTTGGAGACGAGAACATGGTCTGGACATTTCAGAAATTGGGCCATTTTTCTGAAATGTTCATTAAAACTTTTGGCAGGGCTCAATTTTAGATAGTATGATGGAATTTAACCCTAGAATATTACGATAACTGAAATAAAAACAAAGAAAATTCAGAAATCGTGCATTCTGACGTGACGGTGTTTACACACAATGCACCACATTTCACGACAGTAACAGTAATCCAATGGGACTTTTCAACGGAAAGAGTGAAACAAATAACAAATTAACAACAAAAATGATAACAAAAGATAACAAAAAATCAATTAAATTCCAGGAAGATCTCCGTTGCATGCCGGGCATTGAGTGTGGTCTTTGCGCCATTTGAATGCACACTGAAAATAAGAAAAATGAGGGAAAATTGATGGAAAATAGAGAAAATATTACATTCGAATGGAACCTTCGTTTGCACAATGGACATCTGATGACTTCTTGTCCCGCCTTGATTTGACTGGAACAAATGAGACAATCGATAATGAGAGGAGCATTTTTAGAGGTGACAGAAGCAGTTGGAGTCAATTCTTCGATAGTTTTCTCATCGATTTCATTAGTTTTCTGGTTATTGGACGATAAATTGCTGATTCTATCGAGTAGCTTCTCAATCATTCTCTCATTTGCCTCATTTTCAGCTGTCAACTTGAGAATTGTCTTCTGGAGCTCCTCATTTTCCCTTGACGCTTTCAGAATCTCCTCTTCTTTTTCCTGATTCTTCTCCTTCTCTTTACTCAATTCCTCCTTCTTTTCTGCCAATTCCTCCGTCTTCTTGGCTTCAGATTCCACGATTTTCTCGTGTTCTTTCTTCGAATCACTCAGCTCTTTCTCTGTATTCGTTATCTTCTTCTCCATCTCCTTCAACTGATCTTGGCTCATTTTCAGCTCATTTTCAGTCTCCTCGAGAGTTTTTGAAGATTCCATGCACTTTTCACAGTCTTTTTGAGCAGACAGCGCCGGTTGTGAGTATTGATTTGAACCCGACTCATTTGAGCTCTCGATTTTGAGATTTTTCATAGAATCCTGGATATCTAACGTGTTTTTGACCTCTTCTTCCCTCTCACAATGTGCACATTTGTATCCGAAAACTCTTTTGCATCCTTTCTGATTGTGAAGAAACTTCTGATAATTCGGAACTCTATTGAGCACACAAATCAATTGACAGTTCTCCACTGCATCAAACAAATCGCATGTTCTCAGATATCTCTCTTTCTTCACTCTATCCACATCCTCATAGACTGCTTCGGCATGGTCTTGAATTTCAGGGAATGTGTTAGTGAGTCCCAGATATTTCAGTTCGTTTTTCAGATTCTCTACAGTGAATCCGTCTTTCTTCGCATTTCGAACGTCTTTGACCGTTGAAGCTCCGTACTGTTCCAATGATTTACTCGCTACTCTCTCGACACGAATATCAGCTCTCAGAAAGTACTGCTGCTTCTGTAAATTTCTCATGAATGGCTCGAAATCATCTGGCAACTTGTGAAACTCACTTTTTCAATATCAAAAAAATTATCAAACTCGTGAAAAAATGGGACGAATTTTCCCCAATCCGAACATTGATGTTTTTGGAATAGTTTGACTCCCAAAATCACATTTTTCCATAATTCGAAAAAATAATCGACAGCTGGAATAACGAATTGTTCCGAAAAGTGTGCTCTAATAGGAACTGCACGGTGTTTGGTGCGAAGAATCGGAGTGCGGATGAACTGGAAATAAGTAGGGATTGTTTTGTGCTTCACGTCGCTACATACCTCAATTGTCTGAATTCGATTTCCGTATTTCTTCTTCACATCATTCATATCCATTCCTCCGAAATTCAATCCATCATTATGAATTTCGAATCTGTCAGATCCCGTAGACACCCTATTCAAAGCATGATACAATTCCGCCTCCATCACATATCTCTCCTCTCCATCCTCAAATAATCTTACTGTAATTGGGCTAGATTTCGGTGTAGACATGAAGAGCGTTGCTCGTTTCGCCATAATTTGTTCAATACACTTCATGGTATAACTTTTGATGAGCATGACAAAAATGAACTGTTTTTGTTGTTCGATTGGTTTATCAAACCACGATTGTAGTAATGAAATTGTTGGGGCATCATCCCAAATCGTTGGATTCAATTCCCGGAGTTTTGAAACGATCGCTGCGTGATTCTTATTCAACACGAACATTTCTAGATAGAGACGTTGCGCGGACTGAAATTTGATAAAATGAATATAAAAAAGAAAAGAATTGAGAACACAACCGCTTGTTCGACACTCTCATTTTCTACTTCTTTCATCTCTTTCTCGATTTCATCGAACATTTTCTCATCGAATTTCACAAATTCCACGGGTCCATAAGTCTGCGTAATTTTGGATTTTAGAACCATTGCAAGCAACAAATGAAACGAAGTGGTCTTCTGAAAAAAACAAAATAAAACAGAGTTTAGCAATTGAAAGGAAAACTGACAGGATATTTAATACTATGTAGAGCGATATTCTGAATAATTGTAAATATATCCGGTTTGCAGAGGTATTTCTCTCCATTCAAGCTGTCATAGATGACGGGCGATGCCTGAAAACTTTACGATTAATCAGAGAGAGAGATAGAGAGGTATAAACTGCCTACATTGAAAGGATACGAATCCTCATCGAAAAAAAGAAAACTTTCAGGGAAATTTCTGAATATTTTGATATTCCCTGCAATCTCCTTGGCCGATCCATACATTCCTGTAAAAATTCTAAATTTACGAGAAAGAAAAAACAATTCTTACTCAATTGATTATTCGATTTATCCAATATCTTTTGAATCACCTCTTCACCATCATCGTCTACAAGTTTCGTCGATTCATTGGGCCTCAAGTTGTGTAGAAAAGGGCGGAGCTTAAAATAAAAAATTATCATTCAAGTTTAGAAATCATTTACTAACCTCAGGAAGAATGTAATGGTAGACATGAGAAGGAACGATGTTGGAGGCGAGAACATTGTCGGGACACTTTAGAAATTGCGCCATTTTTCTGAAAATTTTGATTGAAAACCGTTTTTTAGTCTTTTTGATACAAATAAAGGAAGTAAAAGAGGGTTTGGTACCTTAAAATATCGATAAAAATATGAGCGAAGAAAATTCAGAAATCATGCATTTTGACGTGACGGTGTTTACATTCAATGCACCACATTTCACAACAGTAACAGTAATCCATAGGGATTTTAATCCAAAGGGATTTTCAACAGAAAAGGATATGACAAAAAACAAATTAACAATGAAAATTATAACAAAATTAACAAAAAGTCAATTAAATTCCAGGGAGATCTCCATTGCACGCCGGGCATTGAGTGTGGTCTTTGCGCCATTTGAATGCACACTGAAAATAAGAAAAATGAGGGAAAAACAATTGAAAATAGAGAAAATATTACATTCGAATGGAATCTTCGTTTGCACAGTGGACATCTGATGACTTCTTGTCCCGCCTTGATTTGACTGGAACAAATGAGACAATCGATAATGAGGGGAGCATTTTTAGAGATGACAGAAGCATTCGGAGTCGATTCTTCGATAGTTTCCTCATCGATTTTACTAGTTTTGCGATTATTAGCTGATAAATCGGTAATTCTATCGAGTAACTTCTGAATCACTCTCTCATTTGCCTCATTTTCAGCTGTCAACTTGAGAATTGTCTTCTGGAGTTCCTCATTCTCCTTTGACGCCTTCAGAATCTCTTCTTCTTTCTCCTGATTCGTCTCTTTCTCATTGTTCAATTCCTCCTTCAATTCTGCCAATTCCTCCGTCTTCTTGGCTTCCGACTGCACAATTTTCTCGTTTTCTTTCTTCAGATAACTCAGCTCTTTTTCTGTATTCGTTATCTTCTGTTGCATCTCCTTCAACTGATCTTTACTCATTTTCAGCTCATTTTCAGCCTCCTCGAGTGATTTTGAAGATTCTGAGCACTTATCGCAGTCTTTTGGAGCCGAGAGAGCCGGTTGTGAGTATTGATTAGAAGCCGACTCATTTGAGCTCTCGATTTTAGGATTCTTCATAGAATCCTGGATATCTGGCGTCTTCTGAACATCCTTCTCCTTCTCACAATGCTCACATTTGTATCCGAAAACTCTTTTGCATCCTTTCTGACTGTGAAGAAACTTCTGATAATTCGGAATTCTATTGAGCACACAAATCAATTGACAATTCTCCACCGCATCAAATAAATCACAAGTTCTGAGATATCTCTTTTTCTTTGCTTTATAGATTCCTTCATAGACTGCTTCAGCATAGTCTTGAATTTCAGGGAATGTGACAGTGAGACCCAGATATTTCAGTTCGTTCTTCAGGTCCTGTGCAGTGAATCCATTTTTCTTCGCATTTCTGACTTCATTAATAGTTGAAACTTCGTATAGTTGCAATGAGTCGCTCACTACAATCTCGAAGCAAAATCCAGACCCCAAGAAGTATTGTTCTTTCTGTAAATGTCTCCTGAATAGCTCGAAATCTACCGAAACTCACTTTTTCAACATATAAAACATTTTCAATATTGTGAAAAAATGGGGCGAATTTCTCCCAATCCGAACATTGATATATTTGGAATAGTTTTAATCCTAAAATCAGATTTCTCCAAAATTCGAAGAAATGATCGACAGCTGGAATGACGAATTGTCCAGGAAAGTGTGCTCTAATAGGAACTGCACGGTGTTTGGAGCGAAGAATCGGAGTGCGGATGAACTGGAAATAATTTGGAATCATTCGCGATCAGGCTTGATCGGAGAAAAAATTTCAGAGTCGGAAATTCGAAAAAATGCTTTCGGAGAGTCTGAGAATTTCGGAAAATGCAAACATTTTTCCGAAAATGTTCTTAAAACCTGGTTTTTCATACTTGTCAAGGTCCGGCCTTTGGAAAATTTTTTGAATGCCCGGAACCAATTTTTTATTTTTTCAAATTTTTTAAATTTTTCATCGAAAATGTGAACATTTCTTATAATTTTTCAGAATTCCTACTAATTCTGAATGATAATCGAAAATTTGACTTTTTCGCGAAATTTTTTTTTAAATTTGAATTTTGGTGCCAAGTACCCGGGCTTATGGCCCGGGTCGGACCTCAATTTTGCTGACAAGGCCCGCACCGAGCTATGATTCTCCAAAATTCTCCGAAAAAAGTCCGATAAACGGAGAAGTCGGATATCCGATTCTCCGACTCCGAACAATCTTGTTCGCGATTAAATCCATGTCTTCAAACCTCAATTTTCTGAATTATGTTTCCAAACTCCGCCTTCACATCTTCAAAGTTCATTGCATTGGGAACCGATCCATCACTTTGAGTTTCGAGTCTCACAGATCCAGTAGATAATCTATTCAATGCATGATACAATTCCTCCGTCATCACATATCTCTCCTCTCCATCCTCAAACAGTCTTACTGTAATTGGACAAGATTTCCGTGTAGACATGAAAAGCGTTGCTCGTTTCGCCATAATTTGTTCAATACAGTTCATGATATAACTATCGATGAGCATGTCGAAAATGTACTCTTTTTGTTTGCCGATTTCTGTATTAGACAACGGTTGTAGCTGCTCGAGAAACGCATTTGCCATGCCATCATCCCAGATTGTTGGATTCAATTCCCGCACTTTTGAAATGATCGCTGCATAATTCTTATTCAACACGAACTTTTCTAGATATTCAAGTTGCGCGGTCTGAAATCAAAACATGAAAATAAGAAATTAAGAATTAAAAACACTACCGCTTGTTCGTGAGTCTTATTCTCTACTTCTCTCATCTCTTTCTCGATTTCATCGAACATTTTCTCATCGAATTCCACAAATTCAACGGGTCCATCAGTTCGCCCAATTTTGGATTTCAGAACCTTTGCAAGCAACAAATGAAGCATCACGGTATCCTGAAAATCAAAATAAAACAGAGTTATCGAAAAGAAATCTAACCTCATGATTAATAGTGTGCAGGGCGATATTATGTATAATCGTATAAATATCCGGTTTACAGAGATATTTATTGCCTTTCAAGCTGTCATAAATGACTGATGATGCCTGAAAACATTACGATCAACCAGAGATTTCAGTTTAAACTTCCTACATTGAAAGGATATGTACTGCTCTGAAAAAGACGAAAACTTTCAGAGAAATTTCTGAATATTTTGAGATTCTCGGCAAGTTCTTTGGCCGATCCGTACATTCCTGTAAAAATTGTGAATTTACGAGAAAGAAAAAACAATTCTTACTCAATTTATTATTCGATTTATCCAATATCTTTTGAATCATTTCTTCCCCGTCATCTTCAACCAGTTTCTTCGCCTCAATCGACTCGAAAACGGGTAGAAATGGGCGAAGCTTAAAATAATAAAATAATAATTAAAGTTTAGAAATCAATCACTTACCTCAGGAAGAATGTAAACGTAGACATGGTAATAAACTTTGTTGGAATCGAAAACATGATGTGGACACTTCAGGAATTGCGCCATTTTTCTGAAAACTTTGATTAAACAAAATTTTTCTTTTTTTGATACAAATTAAGGAAGTAAAAGAGGGTTTTGATACCCGAAAATATTGAAAAATATGAAGTGAAAACAAAAAAAATTTAGAAATCGTGCATTTTGACGTGATGGTGTTTACACTCAATGCACCACATTTCACGACAGTTACAGTAATCCAAAGGGATTTTTCAACAGAAACGGTAAAACAAATAACAAATTAACAACAAAAATAATAACAAAAGTAACAAAAAATCAATTAAATTCCAGGGAGATCTCCATTGCACGCCGGGCATTGAGTGTGGTCTTTGCGCCATTTGAATGCACACTGAAAATAAGGAAAATGAGTGAAAATTGATGGAAAATTGAATAAAATTACATTCGAATGGAATCTTCGTTTGCACAAAGGACATCTGATGACTTCTTGTCCCGCCTTGATTTGACTGGAACAAATGAGACAATCGATAACGAGGGGAGCATTTTTAGAGGTGACAGAAGCAGTCGATTCTTCGATAGTTTTCTCATTAATTTCAGTAGTTTTGTGGTTACTAGTCGATAAATTTCTGATTCTATCGAGTAACTTCTGAATCACTCTCTCATTTGTCTCATTTTCAGCTGTCAATTTGAGAATTGTCTTCTGAAGTTCCTCATTTTCTTTTGACGCCTTCAGAATCTCCTCGTCTTTCTCCTGATTCTTCTCCTTCTCATTGTTCAATTCCTCCTTCATTTTAGCCAATTCCTCTGTCTTCTTTGCTTCAGATTCCACAATTTTCTCGTGTTCTTTCTTCAGGTCACTCGATTCCTTCTCTGTATCCAACACCTTCTGTTGCATCTCCTTCAACTGATTTTCACTTATTTTCAGCTCATTTTCAGTCTCCTCGAGAGAATTGGAAGATTCTGAGCACTTATCGCAGTCTGTTGAAGCAGGGAGAGCTGGTTTTGAGCATTGGTTTGGAATTGGTTCATTTGAGCTCTTGATTTTCAGATTCCTCATAGAATTCTGAGCATCCTTCTCCTTCTCACAATTCTCACATTTGTATCCGAATACCATACCACATCCTTTCTGGTTGTGAAGAAACTTCTTGAGCTGAAATTCGGAAAAACTATGCAAAATTGGAGGCAGAAATAGTTTGTCTTACATTCGGAATTCTATTGAGCAAACAAATCAACTGACAATTCTCCACAGCATCAAACAAATCGCAGGTTGTCAGAAATCTCTCCTTCTTCGCTTTATAGATTTCTTCATAGACATCTTCAGAATAATCAAGGATTTCCGGAAAGAGCCCAGTAAGACCCAAATGATTCAGTTCGTTCTTCAGATGCTGTGCAGTGAACCCGTCTTGTTTCGCATTTCGAACGTCTTTATTTGGTGAAAATGATTTCATAGTGTCCTGAAGCGTCGTCAACAGATTATCGACAGATGCAATTTGTAAGAAATATGGCGATTCCTGAAAAATACTACTATTTTAAACTACACTTTCCGTGCAATTCTTACAACTTCGGGTTTGAATACTTTCTCGAGAGCATTAAAAATGTACTTAAAAACGGCAAACGTTTCGAAACATTTCTGAAAAATCTTGAATCCAGTGATGATACTCTTCATATATTCGAAGAAAGCGTCCACAGCGAGAATACACCAATCATTTGGGTCTTCTGGATTAGGTCCTTTAATCGGAACAGCTCGGTGTTTGGTTCTTTTGATTGGATAGCGGATGAACTGGAAAAAAAACATATGATACTTGGCTTCTTACCTAACTCACCTCAATATTCCCTTCTCCCTTCTCTTTCGCTTCTTCCAGCCCCATTGTGGTGTACATATGTGGCCCAACTTTACTATAATTTTCAAATATTTCTGATAGCCTTTCTGGCCACAAAGCATAAGCTAATTCAGCTGCGATCACAAATTTCTGATCTCCATCCTCAAATACTCTGACGGTAATCGGTGCCTTTTGCTGAAACATCTCTGGTCTCGTTTCAATAATGTTTCGAATACAAATCGCCATGGTCATATTCACCGAGTATACAGTCAACGCCTCAGCCGGATTTTTGTTCGAATTCATTACACCTTTGTAGTAATTTTTGATCAAATTTCGAAAATCTTCTTTAGTGTAGCCCGCAGTTTTCACTTTAAAATACTTCTCAACCAGTGTTTCGAAATTTCCAGAAGATACTTGTGACACTGTTTCAGCGATTTCATTCTTCTGAAAGAACAATTTCGACTTCATTTAACAATATTTCGATAAAAATGCGCACACTATTCGCTTTCCGCATTTCCATCTCAATCTCATCGAACACTTTCTGATCGAATTTTACGAATTCCAGATATTTCGCTTGCTGTTTCGGAAGACCACTTAAAGCACCGGCAATCACATATCGGAAAGTGTCAACATTCTGAAAGTAGTCTCATAATAACTTTTTGTAGTGAACTACTAGGCAATTTACAGGCATCAATGAGATTTCCACCGCCATATTTTGAAGAATCACGAAAAGGTCCGATCTGCAGATGAATTTCTCATTTTTCAAACTGTGAAAAATGGCTGGAGCATTCTGAAATAATACTATTTTGAAAACAATGGAAAATCATTACAATTACAATGTATGGCTCATGATAGGTTCCCAAAAATTGCTGACTTCCAGGAAAATTTTGATAAATCTTTAGATTCTGTGCAAGCTCTTCGGCCGATCCGTACATTCCTGAAAATTCGTTATTTATGGAACTTTTCAGCCAAAAACTGCCTTACTGAGTTTAAAATTCGAATTTTCTAGCATTTTCTGTAACACTTCTTCGCCATTTCCTTTTACGAAACACTCGGGTTCATAAAATATATTTTTGTCAATTGACGAACGGATATCATTGAGAATATATGAGTGAGCAATCGAATGTAGACATGTTGATGTGAGCATATTGTCTGGTGATTTCAAGTATTTCGACATTTTTCTGGAAAATAAACGTTTAATTTTCCCTATTATTTGGAAAAAAGCGAAGGAATCCCATTCATTTATCTCAAAAAACACTTTTCAAAAATTATTTTGTTAAAAAAAGAAAAACACGTGGCGTCCGCATTCCGACGTGACGGTGTTCGCGGACAATGCGTCACACTCTACGACAAATACAGTAATCCGTTGGGGAGATTTTACCGGATTTTAAAGCGAGAAAATGGTAAAAAATCAACAATTTTTATAAAATTTAATGTGAAAAAATGATAGAATTGGGTGAGAATATACTAGAAACTGATTTGAAAAGGTAAAACGGGTGGAAAATAACAATTAAAAATGATAACAAGAAGAACAACAAAGTAAAAATAACAAATAATTAAAAATAATTGGGAATCTTGTCGTCGCAAGCCGGGCATTCTTCGTGGATCCGAATATGGAAGTAGGCGCACTGAAAATAAGAAATTAATGGATTTTCCGGAAATTATCGATTTTTCTACCACTTGATGGAATTTCTCGCCAGTTCTGGAACAATCCAACCAGTCATCGTCGGACGGCTCAATTTCTTTGTGACATACGTAGCAGATGACAACGGGTGGGATTCTGACGGCAAGCAAAGCTCCAGAATCATCAGAAACCTCTTCCATATCCTTCTTCTGTCTTCCAACTGTCAATTTATCGAGTAACTGTTGAATTACTCTCTGATTCGCCTCGTTTTCAGCAGTCAACTTGAGAATTGTCTCTTGAAGTCGTTGATTTTCCTCAGTTTTCACCGAAATTTTCTCCTTTAATTCCATCTGTAACTGGCTCTGCTGTTGGCTCTCTGATATACACTCTTCCGAATTCTCTGTGAGAATTTCAATGGGTACTTTAGATCTCTGTGCCAACAAATTCATGATATCTGAGACCATCTTCTTCGACGTCTTCTGATCCTTAATCGGATTCTGATTCTCCTTATCATCATCACTATCATTGAAGCCTTCGTTTGTAGGATTCTTCTCTAAATTCGGAACTTCCTCCTCCTCCTTCTGACTTCTTGTTTCTTCGGAGCTCTCAATTTTCAGATTTTTCAGTGGCTTCTGGAGTTCTTCTTCGGTCTCATCCGACGCATCCTTCTTCTCCTCACAATGCTCACATTTGTATCCAAACACTCTTCCACATCCTTTCTGATTGTGAACGAACATTTTGAGCTGAAAATTATATAAATTAGCAATCGAATACATTATTAATAGAATATCCTACATTCGGAACTCTATTGAGCACACAAATCAATTGACAACTCTCCACCGCATCAAACAAATCGCAGGTTTTCAGATATCTCTCTTTCTTTGCTTTATAGATTTCTTCATAAACATCTTCAGCATAGTCTTGAATTTCAGGGAATGTGTTAGTGAGTCCCAAATATTTCAGTTCTTCCTTCAGATTCTGTACAGTGAATCCACTTTTCTTCACATTTCTGACTTCATTAATTGAAGAAACTTTGAATTGTTTCAATGAATTTCCCACTACGCTCTCGACGCGAATGTCAGTCGTCAGGAAGTATTGTTCTTTCTGTAAATTTCCCATGAATAGCTCGAAATCAACTGAAACTCACTTTTCCAGTATATAAAAATTCTTCAATATTGTGAAAAGTTGGGGCGAATTTCTTCCAATCCGAACATTGATATTTTTGAAATAATTTCTGTCCCAAAATCACATTTCTCCAGAATTCGAAGAATAAATCGACAGCCGGAATGACGAATTGTCCCGGAAAGTGGGATTTGATAGGAACTGCACGGTGTTTGGAGCGAAGAATTGGAGTGTGGATGAACTGGAAATAATTCGAGGTTTTTCGCTATTAAAATTCATGTCTTCAAACCTCAATTGTCTGAATTCGATCTCCGTATTTCTTCTCCACATCATTCATACTCATTCCTTCAAAATTCAATCCATCATTTCGAATTTCGAATATCTCATATCCCGTAGACAACCTATTCAATGCATGATACAATTCCGCCTCCATCACATATCTCTCCTCTCCATCCTCAAATAATCTTACTGTAATTGGAGAAGTATCCGGTGTAGACATGAAGAGTGGTGCTCGTTTTTCCATAATTTGTACAATACAGTTTACGATACACGTATTAGTGAGCCAAGTGAGAATGCCCTCTTTTTGTGCCTTCATTTGCGTACGAGAGGAATATTGTAGCTGTATGAGTAATGCATTTGCCATGTCATCATCCCAAATTGATGGATTCAATTCCCGGAGTTTTGAAACGATCGCTGCGTAATTCTTAGTCAAAAAGGACATTCCTAGATGTTTAAGATGCGCGATCTGAAATTAAAAATATTAAAAATAGAATATAATTATTGACAAAACTACCGCTTGTTCGACACTCTTCTTCTCTCCTTCTCTCATTTCTTTCTCGATTTCATCGAACATTTTCTCATCGAATTTCACAAATTCCAAATGTCCATCAGTCAACACAATTTTAGATCTCAGAACCTTTGCAAGCATCAAATGAAACCCCAAGGATTTCTGAAAAATAGAATATAACAGAGTTATTGAAAAGTAAACTGACATGATGATTGATAGTATGAAGTGCGATATTCTGAATAATTGTATAAATATCCGGTTTGCAGAGATATTTTTCTCCATTCAAGCTGTTATAGATGACTGGTGTCGCCTGAAAACATTCAGATCAATCATAGGTGTCCGGATTACTGTATGGCAGGCGCTTTTTTTGAAAAATTTTGGGAGAGTGGTGGCAGGTCGCGGAAATGGTGAAAACATTTATATTTTGTTAATTTTTGAACGAAAATTTTCAAACTTTTTTTAAACATTTTATACCAGGTCGCAAAATTTTCGATTTTTTTGGGGGTCAGGTCGCGAACATTTTTTTTAACCGGCAGGAACCTGGTACACGTATGCGATTAATCAGAAATTTCAGTACAAACTTCCTACATTGAAAGGATACTGCTGGTCCTTGAAAAAACGAAAACTATCAGAAAAACTTCTGAATATTTTGATATTCTCGGCAAGTTCTTTGGCCGATCCGTACATTCCTGAAAATATTGTGGATTTACGAGAAAGAAAAAAGAATTCTCACTCAATTGATTATTCGATTTATCCAACATCTTCTGAATCACCTCTTCCCCGTTATCTTCTACAAGTTTCGTCGATTCATTGGGCTTCGAGTTGTGTAGACATGGGCGGAGCTTAAAAGGAACTTTTTATTATTAAATTTAAGAAATCAATCACTTACTTCTGGAAGAATGTAAACGTAGACGTGAGAATAAACGATGTTGGAGGCGAGAACATGGTCGGGACACTTCAGAAATTGCGCCATTTTTCTGAAAATTTTGATTGAAAATCGTTTTTTAGTCTTTTTGATATAAATAAAGGAAGTAAAAGAGGGTTTGGTACCTTAAAATATCGATAAAAATATGAGCTATGAAAATTCAGAAATGCATTTTGACGTGATGGTGTTTGCACACAATGCACCACACTTCACAACAGTAACAGTAATCCATAGGGATTTTAATCCAAAGGGATTTTTAACGGAAACGGTAAAACAAATAACAAATTGACAACAAAAATTATAACAAAAGTAACAAAAAATTAAAATTAAATTCCTGGGAGATCTCCATTGCACGCCGGGCATTGAGTGTGGTCTTTGCGCCATTTGAATGCACACTGAAAATAAGGAAAATGAGGGAAAATCAATTGAAAATAGAGAAAATATTACATTCGAATGGAATCTTCGTTTGCACAGTGGACATCTGATGACTTCTTGTCCCGATTTGATTTGACTGGAACAAATGAGACAATCGATAACGAGTGGAGCATTTTTAGATGAGACAGAAGCAATCGGAGTCGATTCTTCGATAGTTTTCTCATTAATTTGATGAGTTTTCTTGTTATTGGACGATAAATTTGAGATTCTATCGAGTAAATTCTGAATCACTCTCTCATTTGCCTCATTTTCAGTTTTCAACTGGAGAATTATCTTCTGGAGCTCCTCATTTCCCTTTGCCTTCAGAATCTCTTCTTCTTTCTCCTGATTATTCTTCTTCTCATTATTCAATTCCTCCTTCATTTCAGCCAATTCCTCCGTCTTCTTAGCTTCAGACTCCACAAGAATATCGTGTTCTTTCTTCAGATCACTCAATTCCTTCTCCTTATCCAATACCTTCTTCTCCATCTCCTTCAACTGATCTTTACTCATTTTCAGCTCATTTTGAGTTTCGACCAGAATTGCAGAAGATTCTGAGCACTTTTCGCAAATCTGTGAAGCCGAGAGAGCAGGTTGTGAGTATCGGTTTGGAATTGGTTTGTTTAAGCTCTCGATTTTTTGATTTTCCAATGACTTCTGAACATCTGACGTCTTCAGAACTTCCGCTGGTTGTTGATTGATTTCAAGTGCATCCGACGTCTTCTTTTCCTTCTCACAATGTTCACATTTGTATCCGAAAACTCTCTTGCATCCTTTCTGATTGTGAAGGAACATTTTGAGCTGAAAATTACGAACATTCACACTTGAATACATTATTAATTGAATATCCTACATTCGGAACCCTATTGAGAATACAAATCAATTGACAATTCTCCACTGCATCAAACAAATCACAAGTTCTCAGATATCCCTCCTTCTTCACCATATCGATTCCTTCATAGACTGCTTCTGCATATTCTTGTATTTCAGGAAATGTGTAAGTGAGACCCAGATATTTCAGTTCGTTCTTCAGATTCTGTGCAGTGAATCCATCAGATTTCGCATTCCGGACTTTTTTGACTGGTGAAACTTCGTATTTCTCTAGTTGGCTGGTTTGTTGACTAATATCTAGTGTATCATCGGCTCTTAGGAAGTATTGGTGTTTCTGGAATCGGTAAACACTTCATTGATAAATCTGTTTCGAAAATTCAGAACGTACTTGATCAGAATAGAAAATTTCCTCCATCTTCTTAAATATCGGAGCAAAATTCTTCCAATCTGAGGATTGGTACTTTTGAAATACTTTCAGCCCGAAAATGATTTGTTTGAAAAATTCGAGAAAAAAATCGACAGCTGGAATGACGAATTGTTCCGGAAAGTGGGATCTGATAGGTACTGCACGATGTTTAGAGCGAAGAATCGGAGTACGGATGAACTGGAAATATTTTGAAATTATTTTGTACTTTCTGCCGTTCGATACCTCAATTTTCTGAATTTGATCTCCAAACTCCGCCTTGACTTCTTTAAAACTCATTCCCTTGTGAACAAATCCGTTATTTTGAATTTCAAATCTCTTAGATCCCGTAGACAATCTATTCAGCGCATGATACAATTCCTCCTCCATCACATATCTTTCCTCTCCATCCTCAAACAATCTGACTGTAATTGGAGATGATTCTGGTGTAGAAATGAGAAGCGGTGCTTGTTCTGTCACAATTTGTTCAATACACTTCATGATATAACTATTGATGACCATGGCAAAAATGAACTCTTTTTGTTTGCCGATTTGTGACAACGATTGTAGCTGTTCGAGATATGAATTCGTCACGACATCATTCCAAGTTGTCGGATTCAATTCCCGGAGTTTTGAAACGATCGCTGCGTAATTCTTATTCAACAATAACTTTTCTAGATTGTTACGTTGCGCGGACTGAAATTAAAAACATCAAAATAAGAAATTAAGAATTAAAAATACTACCGCTTGTTGGTGACTCTTCTTCGCTACTTCTCTCATCTCTTTCTCGATTTCATCGAACATTTTCTCATCGAATTTCACAAATTCCACGTGCCCATCAATCAGCATAATTTTGGGTTTAAGAACCATTGTAAGCACCACATGAAACACTACGGTATCCTGAAAAACAGAATTAAAAAAGTTATCGAAAAGAAATCTAACCGCATGATCAATAGTATGAAGTGCGATATTATGAATAATCGTATATATATCCGGTTTACAGATGTATTTATTGCCACTCAAACTTTCATAGATGAGTGCTGATGCCTGAAAACTTTACGATCAACCAGAGATTTCAGTTTAAACTTCCTACATTGAAAGGATATGTACTGCTCTGAAAAAGACGAAAACTTTCAGAGAAATTTCTGAATATTTTGAGATTCTCGGCGATCTCCTTAGCTGATCCGTACATTCCTGTAAAAATTGTGAATTTACGAGAGATGAAAACCAATTCTTACTCAATTGATTATTCGATTTATCCAACATTCTCTGAATTACCTCTTCACCATCATCGTATACCAGTTTCTTAGGCTCAATCGACTCGAAAACGGGTAGAAATGGGCGAAGCTTAAAATAATAAAATTATTATTAAAGCTTAGAAATCAATCACTCACCTCAGGAAGAATGTAAAGGTAGACATGATGATAAACCTTGTTGGAGTCGAAAACATGATGTGGACACTTCAGGAATTGCGCCATTTTTCTGAAAAAGTTGATTAAACAAAATTTTTCTTTTTTTTAATACAAATTAAGGAAGTAAAAGAGGGTTTTGATACCCGAAAATATTGAAAAAAATATGAGCAAAGAAAATTCAGAAATCGTGCATTTTGACGTGATGGTGTTTACACTCTATGCACCACATTTCACGACAGTAACAGTAATCCATAGGGATTTAAATCCACTGGGCCCTGCAGGGATTTTCAACAGAAACGGTAAAACAAATAACAAATTAACGACAAAAATGATAACAAAGGTAACAAAAAAAGCGATTAAATTCCAGGGAGATCTCCATTGCACGCCGGGCATTGAGAGTGGTCTTTGCGCCATTTGAATGCACACTGAAAATAAGGAAAATGAGGGAAATTGATTGAAAATAGAGAAAATATTACATTCGAATGGAATCTTCGTTTGCACAGTGGACATCTGATGACTTCTTGTCCCGATTTGATTTGACTGGAACAAATGAGACAATCGATAACGAGAGGAGCAATTTTAGAGGTGACAGAAACAGTTTGAGTCGATTCTTCGATAGTTTTCTCGTCGATTTGATGATTTTTCTGGTTATTAGTCGATAAATAGGTGATTCTATCATGTAACTTCTGAATCGTGCTCTCATTTGCCTCATTTTCAGCTGTCAGTTTAAGAATTGTTTTCTGAAGTTCCTCAATTTTCTTTGACGCCTTCAGATTTTCCTCTTCTTTCTCCTGATTCTTCGCTTTCTCTTTACTGAGTTCTTCCTTCATTTTCGAAAATTCCTCCGTCTTTTTGGCTTCAGATTCCACGACTTTCTCGTGCTCTTTCTTCGAGTCACTCAATTCCTTCTCCTTATCCAATACCTTCTTCTCCATCTCCTTCAGCTGATCTTGACTTATTTTCAGCTCATTTTTAACCTTCTCGAGAGTTTTTGAAGATTCTGAGCATTTTTCGCAGTCTTTTGGAGTAGAGATGGCCGGTTGTGAGTATTGATTCAATATTGACACATTTGAGCTCTCGATTTTCACATTCTTCAAAGAATTTTGAATATCTGATGTCTTCTGAACCTCTGCTGGTTGTTGACTGATTTCTAGCGCATCCGACGCCTTCTTCTCCTTATCACAATGCTCACATTTGTATCCAAGTACTCTTTTGCATCCTTTTTGATTGTGAAGGAACTTCTTGAGCTGAAAATTTCATAAATTAACAATAGAATCAATATAATATCTTACTTTCGGAATTCTATTGAGCACACAAATCAATTGACAATTCTCCACAGCATCAATCAAATCACAAGTTCTCAGATATCTCTCCTTCTTCGTCTTATCGATTTCCTCATAAACATCTTCAGCATAATCTTGGATTTCCGGAAAGAAAGCAGTGAGACCCAAATGATTCAACTCATTTTTCAGATGCTGTACAGTGAATCCATCCGGTTTCGCATTTCGAACGTCTTTAGTTGGTCTAACCGATTTGAAAGTGTTCTGAAGCGTCGTCAACATATAATTGACAGTTTCGATTTGTAGGAAATATGGCGATTTCTGAAAAACTCCCATATTTTGAACAACACATTCATTGTAATCCTTACCACTTCGGGTTTGAATACTTTCTCGAGAGCATTAAAAAGGAGCTCAAAAACGGCAAAAGTATCGACACATTTCTGAAAAATCTTGAATCCAGTGATGATACTCTTCATGTATTCGAAGAAACCGTCCACAGCCAAAATAAACCAATCATCCGGGTCTTCTGGATCCGGTCCTTCGATAGGAACAGCTCGGTTCTTGGTTCTTTTGATTGGATAGCGGATGAACTGGAAAAAGAGAAAATTAATTTCGATTTTTGAGATTTTAGAAAAAATCTGAATTATTAATGATTTCTATGGAAAATTATAGTGATTTTTGCTGTTTCTCCATTATTGACCGCTAAGAACTGCAATATTCTACCTCAACACGTCCAGCTCCTTTTCTGATAGCTTCATCCAATGTGATCGTTGAGTAATCATGAAATCCAACTTTGCCTCTACCAACGATAATTTCAGAAACTTTTTCTGGCTTCATAGCAATCGCCAACTCAGATTCCATTACAAATTGTTGATCTCCATCTTCGAATAATCTCACAATCATCGGGGACTTCTTCGTGGAGCTTTGAAGAAAGATTTCTGGCCTCTTCACATTAATAATCTTATTGAGGCAAATCATTGCGGCGGTTTTAACCAAGAAAAAAGCCAAGGCTAGCGCAGGATCCTTATTCGACGTCATCATCTTACTGTAGTAATCTTTCAGACTTTTACGAGTTTCATCTGAATCTTTCTTCGTCCATCTCTCTTTCATACGAACTTTCTCAAATTTCGCCACCATGGAATCGAAATTTCCAGCAGCTAATTGAGCGGCAAGAACTGCTAATTCGGAATTCTGAAAAAAATTGAATTCGTGAAACTTTTATAAGTCAAAAACCCTACACTCATGAAACAGAGCTTTCTAGCTTCTCTCATTTCCATCTCAATCTCATCGAACACTTTTTGATCGAATTTTACGAATTCTATACGATGGGGAAGCTTGTTTTGTTCTACACGGACAGCGGTGAGAATCGATAAGCGGACCGAAACGGAGGTCTGAAAATTTTATAAAAATTGTTGTAAAATTCAAATTTTTCACTGGTTACCGTTCCTGGGAAAACATCCAGTGCCATATTCTGAAGAATAACGAACAGATCCGACTTGCAGATGTATTCCTCATTTTTCAGACTGCGATATAGTGTGGTCGTTGTCTGAAAAAGGAAAATGAATTTTTCGAAATAAAGTTTTAAAAAAATACTGTGGAAGGCTCGAATTCAGTTTTGAAAAATCGATAACTATTCGGAAAATTCTGATAAATCTTCAGATTCTGCGAAAGCTCGTCGGTCGATCCGTACATTCCTGAAAATTCCTTATTTATGAAATATTCCAGCCAAAAACAGCCTTACTGAGCTTATAATTCGAATTATCCAGCATTTTCTGTATCAATTCCTCTCCATTATCTTCCAAAAAACACTTTTCTGAGAAAATATTTTTGTCAATTGACGAACGGATATCATTGAGAATATAATACTGAGCAATCGACTCCAGGCTAGTTGATGTGAGCATATTGTCCGGTGATTTCAGGTATTTCGACATTTTTCTGAAAAATAAACGTTTAATTTCATTATTATTTGGAAAAAAAAGCAAAGAAATCCCATACATTTTTCTCAAAAACTAATTGAAAAATTCTATTGCAAAAAAAATGAAACAGAAAAACACGTGGCGTCCGCATTCTGACGTGACGGTGTTCGCGTACAATGCGTCATACTCCACGACAAACACAGTAATCTGTTGGAAGTTTTACCGATTTTAAAACGGGAAAATGGTGAAAAATCCACAAATTTGTGGCTATTAATGTGAAAAATAATAATAGAATTGAGAAAAAAAAGAATAAAAAATTATCAAAAACCTTTTTTAAACTTTTAAAACAGGTAAAAAAGGAAAACACGTGGCTTCTGCATTCCGGCGTGACGGTGTTTGCGGAGAATGCGTCATATTTCACGACAATTACAGTAACCTGACACGTTTTTTTGTAACCGAATTAAATATATTCTTTTTTGCTGGAATTAAAATCCGTTTTTGGTCAAAAATACTGAAAATTTCGAAGAGAAAATTGAATAATTAGGTATCAATGAAGAATTTTTTTGCGGCGCGCAGAAAAATTGTGTTTCAGCTGCTCCCACTTTTGCAATTCGCTGCACAATATTTCGCTATGTTTTTGCGAATGAAAATCCTAAAAAAAAGCTCTATTTTTCTGAAAAATTCGGGCTAGAAAGGGTGTGAAAAGTGGGTGAACTGTCTTACTTTTCTCAGTTTCTGTGAAAACTGGCGCGCCTTTGACGCGTTTTGGTTTTAATTTTTTTGACATTGTTCCAACTATGTTTTTACCAAATTTCATGGAATGTATGGATATTTCTGATTACAATTGTCTGTAACAAATTGAGAAATGACAAGTCTAGGGCGCCTTAGACGCGTTTTTTTTTCAAATCAGGATAGTTTGGGGTTGTTTTTGACAATGTTCCGTTTCTGTGAAAACTGGCGCGCCTTTGACGCGTTTTGGTTTTGATTTTTTTGACATAGTTTCAACTATGCTCTTACCTAATTTCATGAATATTTAGGTATTTCTGTAACTGACGAGTCTAGGGCGCCTCAGACGCTTTTTTTCAGACTTGCAAGATTCCGGGCCGGCCCGATCGGGCCGGATTTGAATTTTTGAACTTTTTTCACTACAATTTTTTGTCCAAAAATTTATTTTCTGAAAATTTTTAATATTTTTCCTGAAGTATATTTTTCAGAAACCTTCGAAACCTACAAAAAATTGTTTTTAAGAAATATTTTTCAAAAAAAATCTGGAAATTTTCGAAAAAAAAATTTGAATTTTTTACAGTACTGAACTTCCGGGCCCACCGGGCCGGGCCGGGCCGGGCCCTGGAAATTTTCATTCCGGCCCGTTGCAAGTCTGCTTTTTTTCACGTCGAAAATTTATATTTATTGATAAAAACATAACAAAAACAATAAAATAACACAAAAAATTTAATAACACTTGTCTTCACATCTTCGTCATCACCCGATCAATCCAATTCTTTACTCCAGATGACGTGTTATTTGTTTGCATAAAACGCTGAAGATTCCGAATGTGTATTGAACCATCTTGCCTGTATTCGTCAATGCAGTCCATGATTTCAGTCTTCAGTTGGACTTTTTGATTTTTGGCCATGCGCCGATTAGTGGAGAATGAGAAGACATGAACGAGGATATCCAGAGCTGCTTGACGGGAGCGTTGGTCAGAGCCAGTCATCAGGTAGTTACTGAAAATGAAACATCTTTGCAATTTTAGTTTTAGACCATCTTTTTTGCCGGCGCTTCCCCCTTCCGCCATTTCAAGAGCCGTATTTTGCTCAACTGTGGTCGACGTGCGCCCTAAAGATGACATAGATGAAAAGGTAAAAAATTGAATCGAGAAAGAAGATGCGGTGACTGCGGGCGAAGATTTCAGCTCAATTTGCAATGTCATCCTTAGGCCTTACGCGTATTTATATCATGATAAGAGAACTCACAACAAGCCATCGAATCTCTTTTTTCGAAAAGTCTCATCATTTCTAGACATCTTGCACAAACACTTGCTTAATATCGATTTTCCCATTCCAAGGGCACGTTTTCTATCGGATCCTCCCTTTGAGACTTCTCGAAGAACCAAATCGATCGTTTTGTTACAGACCATACTGTAATTGATATGAGGTGTAGCAAGAAATGCGTCGCTAGTGAAGCATCGCTCGAACAGACGGAAATAATCGGAAATCTGATTATCATGTGGTTGCAGTGCCAATAGGTATCTGGATAGAGAGCGACGTTGAGAAGGGGTGATTCTTTCAAGACGGTCACTGAAAAATCGATACACAAGATATGGATCATGTCTAATTTAATCTTACCTATCTAATTGTGTCAAGATACCAAGTGGTTCATAATTTTGAAGGCTTGTGAATGTCGCTCCATGATCTATGAGTTCGATTACTTTGCCTAGATATTGGATCATAAACTCTTCAGGAATAGGATCATCATGTTGCCATCTTGTCTGCACATCGATACCATTGATTATCGTGCCGATAGTTTCACGCTGGAATCCCCAGTTGTTTAAGTAATAGTCAAGAGAGTCTATACACTGCTCGAGAGTATTATCCTGGAGAAGTTTGACACCTGGGATCGCAATATTGTCGTCGGCGAAGAAGAAGTGATCTGAATGAACAATTTTGTTTATCGAAGTTGAATTAAGTCGGCTAGGAAATGCGAATGCATTTATCACTAAATTAGAATTAACTTAAAAGTAGCCCCAAGATACCCTACATCGTCCTCACTAACCAATCAATCCAATTGTTTCCAACTTCGGATAAATTTCAACCAATCTCTCTATGTGACCCATCTCCAAATGGCCCCCACAACCCGAAATGTCCACAAACTTCAATTCGGGATGAGGTGTATTTCGTTTTTCTTGAAAAGAATACTCGACGAAACTTATAGTCGGCACCCTATCGTTGTCGAAGTCTGACAGATTCAAAAATTGCAGTTTTCTCAGTTTGAAGAGTTCTTTGAAGTCAGCGTTGTTTAGTGGTATGCCAGCAAGCGACAGTTTCTCCAGATTTTTCAATTGAGATAATCCCTGAATCGATGAAAAGTTTGAGTAAGACACATGGAGTTCTGTGAGCTTCGGAAAACGATTGAAGACCGTTTTGAATGGATTCGGAGGTAAACGACAAAAGTTGATGTCAAGTTGTTGGAGAACTGGACCAAGCACGTTTGCTATCTGGAAAACATTAGGGAATATCTGGAATCATTCTTTATCTTGAAATCGTTACCTGGTCAATCCAATCACTGTTAAATTTGGTGTGATCTCCATCGATTTTTAGAACGCGTAGGCTCTTGAGGCTTTTTGAATTCAATATCGAGTCGAGAGCAGCGATGATGTCAAAGAATTTTTTTTTGTAGCCTGAAAATAATTTGAATTGAGTATTAAGGTTGCGGACTTTGTAGGGTTCGTAGATGAAACCAAGAGATTCTCGTTTGTAGTTGAAGACTATTTTCTACAGGCGGTCTGTAGCAAGTTGTACGACTATGAGGCAACCAAACTGAGGACCAGAATTCCGTCTCCCACTTTCCGCCACCTTTGTCCTTCCGCTTAGAGGGTATCAGCTTGAAAAATTAGTTCGCCTACTCGAATCATCTGACATGTTTTGCGCTTTTTTGCAGCAAAGCTACCGTAAAAACTATAATAGCGGCGCGCCCTCTAATAGAATCACTCCCTCCATATGCTCGAAATATTTATTCCATTTTTCAACAATTATTTTTCAATATTCTTGAAAAAACAAAAAAAAGACAATTTTTCGTTTGATAGAGGCGGCCCGTAATAGAAGCGCACCTGCGAACGAAGTTTGAAAAATAGAACCGCATGCGCCTCTATTACAGTTTTTATGGTACACCATGAAACAATCTCAAAGTTTGATTTTGTCTACTTAAAAACAAAAACTAACCATATCTGTGATCCTCAGTTCTCCCCTCTTTCATATTCAATAACCTCAGCTCTACCAAATTGAACGATTGCAGAAGATCAATGGAAGCATCGTTAACAATTGGAGATGTCAGTGTCACTTTCGTCACATTGAAAACTTTCGAAATCTCGTTCGCTGTCTCAGATGAGAATCGAAGAGGTCCCTTGGTAAGAATCTCGAATATTCTGTTGCTCGGCTCCGGGGTGATTTGATATTTATACTTTTCACCGCTTGGCAAGCCATCAATCAGTTTTGCATAACTTTTGAATTTAGCTGGAATTAAAATAAGATAAACAATTTAGATATGGAAAACCAACTCACAATCTTCAATACAATTCGCCAGCTCTTGTATACAAGTGTTTTGGAGTGATTCCATTCTGGAAAAATGAAAAATTAAGACGGAAAAGAAAGAAGAAACATTCGAAAAGGTGTGAGAGAGAGGGAAAGAGACTCAGACAATACGAGAAATGATGGATGAAGAGAGAGGGACAAATAGAACTGATGGAGACGCAGATTATTCAAAAAGTGTTGGGAAGAACGGCGGGGGGTCAACATGAGAAGAGAATGAGAGAGGGCGCTTGGCAACGTGCCAATAGAGAATAGAGAATGGTTGAAACAAAGGGAAAACTAGCGACGTTTTGAAACGAGACATTTTGACACCAGACAATAAATATGCTGAAAAACAACGAATAAAAAACCGAAAATTCCTCACTTTTCAAAATTTTTGTCGATTGCATGGTTTTTTACTCTTTCAAACACATCTCTCCTCTATTTTCCCTATTTTTATCCGCAGACCCCCTTCTCAGATTATCTGTTACTTTGTCTATTGTCTCGGTTAATCCTTTTTCCCTGATAATAATGACGAATCTAGGGTCCCTTAAACGCGGTTTTTTTCAATCAGAACAATTCAAAGCAATTTTTTGACAATTTTAGGGGAATTCTAACGAGAATTCTCTAACTCTATTGACCGAAAGCCAAAAACTTGGCGGATTCCGGGATCGGCGCACCTTTGACGAGATATTATATTTATTGATAAAATCGGAACAAAAAAAAACAAAAAAAAAGTCAATAACAGTTGTCACCACATCCTCATCATCACCCGATCAATCCAATTCTTTACTTCAGATGACGTGCAATTTGTTTGTATGAAACGATGGAAATTCCGGATTTGCATGGAACTATCTTGTCTGTATCCGTGAATGCAAGACATGATTTCAGTCGTCAGTTGCTCTTTTTCATCTTCAGTCATGTTTCGATTAGTGGAGAAAGAGAAGACATGAACGAGGAAGGTTACAACGTCTTGACGGGACCGTTGGTCAGAACCAGTCATCAGGTAGTTACTGAAAATGAAACAACTTTGCAATTTTAATTGACACTCTTTTTGCAGAGAGAAGGGAAACTGAGGCAGCTGGCAACCGCCGTTTTAGACCATTCGGCCATGAGGGCACATTTAAAGGTGGCCAGGTAAATAAGGAGAGACCAATCGGGGCAGAGAGGGTGGTTATACTATAATAAGAAAACTCACAGTAGGCCATCGAATCTCTTCTTTCGAAAAGTCTCATCACTTCTAGACATCTTGCACATACACTTGCTTAATATCGATGCTCCCATTTGAAGCGCATGTTGTCTATTGTAGTCTCTCACTTGAAGGGACTCTCGTCTACCGTAGTCTCCCTTTGAGACCTCTCGAAGAACGTAATCAATCGTTTTGTTACAGACCATACTGTAATTGATATGAGGTGTAGCAAGAAAGGCTTCGCTAGTGAAGCAACGCTGGAACAGGCTGGAATAATCCCAAGTCCATTTATCAAGTGGTTGCTGTGCCAATAGGTATCTGGCTAGAGACAGGCGTTGAGAAGGGGTGATTCCTCGAAAATGAGACTCTCTGCCACTGAAAATTGGTACATAAGATATAATTGGATCATTCCTTATTTAAACTTACTAAATTAAAGTTAGCAAAAGATTAAGTGGTTCTTCAATGTCTTTGAATGTCGCTCCATGATCAATGACTTCAATTACTTTTCCTAGACATAGAATCATCAACTCTGTAGGAGTAGGATAATCTTTTTGCCATCTGGTTTCCAGATCGATACAATCTATTATCCTGGTGATAGTTTCACGCTGGAATCCCCAGTTATTCAGGTAATAGTCGATAGAGTTCGAACATTGCTTGAGAGAATAATTATGAAGCAGTTTGACACCTGGGATCGCAATATTGTCGTTGGCGAAGAAGTGGTAATCTGAATGAACAATTTTGTTATTTGAAGTTGAATTAGTTCGCCTAGGAAATATGAACTATTAGTTCGTCACTAAATTAACATTAACTCAAAATTAGCACGATGGTTCCCAAGCAGGCTCAATAACTCCTCCCAACATCGTTGTCACTCACCAAGCAATCCAATTGTTTTCAACTTCGGATAAATTTCAACCAATCTCGCTATTTGACCCATCTCCAAACCGTGTAGCCCCATGCCCGAAATGTCCAAAAATTCCAATTCGGGATGAGGTTTATTTCTTTCTTCTTGCAAAGAATACTTGACAAAACATACAGTCGGATCCCTAACGAAGTCTGACAGATTCAAGAATTGCAGTTTTCTCAGTTTGAAGAGTTCCCCCATATCTTGGTTGCCTAGTGGTATGCCAGCAAGCGACAGTTTCTCCAGATTTTTCAATTGAGATATTCCCTGAATCGATGAAAAGTTTGAGTAAGACACATCAAGTTCTGTGAGGTTTGGAAAACGATTGAAGACTGTTTTGAATGGATTCGGAGGTAAATGACAAGAGTTGATGTCGAGTTGTTGGAGAACTGGGCCGAGCACATTTGCTATCTGGAAAACATGGAAATATCTGAATTCATTCTTCATATTGAAATCGTTACCTGGTCAATCCAATCCCTGTTGAATTCGGTTTGATCTCCATTGATTTTTAGAACGCGTAAACTTTTGCAGCTTTTTGAATTCAATATCGAGTCGAGAGCAGCTATGATGTCAAAGAATTTTTTTTTGTAGCCTGAAAATAATTTGAATTAAGTATTAAGGTTGCGGACCTTTCATTTGTAGTTGACAACTATTTTGTACAGGCGGTACGTTGCGAGTTGCACAGCGAAAGGGAAATTTCTTTGCCGACGATAACTTGCTATGCCCGCCCGTAAAAAAGAAGTTGTCAACCACAAAAGTAAAGCGCTCGATTTGAGCTAAAATTTCTACAAAAAATTGGCGACAACCAGACTAAGGAGCCTGATGCTTTTTTGCAAAAAGTTATTTTCTGAAAATTATGAGCACGATGTTCCCTGTCCTAACTTACCCCGGAAGTAATGGCCACTGAACAGTTTTTCTGAATTCTCATCCTTCAGATTCAATAATCTCAGCTCTTCCAAATTGAACGATCGCAAAAGATCAATGGATGCATCATTAACAATTGGAGATGTCAGTGTCACTTTCGTCACGTTGAGAACTTTCGAAATATCATTCGCTGTCTCAGATGAGAATCGAAGAGCTCCCTTGGTAAGAATCTCAAAGATTCTGTTGCTCGGCTCCGGGGTGATTTGATATTTATACTTTTCATTACTTGGCAAGCCATCAATCAGTTTTGCATAACTTTTGAATTTTGCTGGAATTAAAATAAGATAAACAATTTAGATATGGAAAACCAACTCACAATCTTCAATAAGATTCGCCAGCACTGGTATACAACTTGTTTGGAGTGATTCCATTCTGGAATAAGAAAAAAAATTGGGTGAAAGAAAAAGAAGAAGCATTCGAAAAAGTGTGAGACAGAGAGGGAACGAGACTCAGATAACACGAGAAGCGATTGGTGCAGAGAGAGAGAGAGACACAGAGAACTGATGGAGACGCAGATTATGCAAAAAGTGTTGGGATGGACGGCGGGGGGTCAACATGAAAAGAAAAGAGGGCGCTTGGAAACGTGCCAAGGAGAAAAGTAGAAACAAAGGGAAATCTATCTTCGGGAAGTTTCCATACCAGATGTTTGGCAAAAGAGACATTTTGACACCAGACAATAAATACACTGAAAAAAGGCAAAAAACTGAAAATTCCTCATTTTTCAAAAAAAAATAAGTTCTGTTTTTGATCTGAAAGCGATGTTGAAAGCGCACATACAGTACTGGCCATAAAGAATGCGACACTTGTAGTTTTTAGTGGAAATTGGTCAACTTTGTGAGTGTGAAACGGCCTCCTTAAGAGACTCACAATATTGATTTTTTATGCAGTGTATAGATCACAAATAGAGCTCTATTTTTGTAGTTGACAACTTTTTTGTGTGGGCACATCCTAAGAAGTTATCAATCGTCAAAGTAAACAGCTCAAAAATTTCTCCTTTTAGCACTGAAAAATGACAACAATTGCAAGAAATTTCTTAGAAGATTGATAACTTGCTAGGGGGTACCCGTACAAAAAAGTTGTCAACTACAAAAATGAAGCTCTACTTTTGATCTATGCACTCCATAAACAATCAATATTGTGAGACTATCAGGGAGGCCGTGTCACACTCATAAAGTTGACCATTTTCAACTAAAAACTGCAAGTGTCGCATTCTTTATGGCCTGTACTGTAGGTCGAATACAATGAGAAACAGAGAGAGCGCAAAATAAGAGGACTGCTCGGTGAGTGAGTGGAAGAGACAACTGACTGTATTCCACCCATATAACCTCCCCTGGTCAAGGGGCGGGGCGTATGCACTGCATACTGTCGGATTTCCCAAAAGGATAATATGGAGACAGGTCCTATTAGGTGAAGATGGTTCACGGAGACAATAGACCGAGTGACAGACAACGTGAGGATTAGCTAACATGACATTAATAATAGGGGTCGTGGGATAAAAATAGGGATAAAGAAGAAAAGTGTAATTGAAAGAGTCACCTGACCTTCCCCAGAAGACTGTCGTCTCTAATCCGACCGTTCAAGGTTCCAAGTTTCCCACAGAGAAATTTGATCAGGTTGTCTGGGACTTCAAATTAATATTCAGAGACTATAACCTTGAAAACTGTAATGATACCTCTAAACTATTTTCCGCTGGTTTTTGATGATTATTGGTCAGTTTTCGTAAAAAATATTCATGAAAATACAAGTTTTCATGTTAAATGTGCTCCGATTTTGGATTTTTAGCTTGAGTCAGTCAGAAAAATGTTGATTTGGTACGAAATTGTAGAGATGGGAGAATAACCAAACAGGCAGCTTGAAAAATAGAGGCGAACGCGACTATAACATCTGAACTCCGCGCCTGTTCAAATTTCTCTGTAGGAAACTTGAAACCTTGAATGGTCGGATTAGAGACGGCAGTCTTCTGAGGAAGGACAGGTGGAACTTCTAATCCTATCCGAGGTTTGAAATAAGAAATCAGGTAGTATAAATCGTAATAATTGAAACATATCTCTTAACGCGCATCCTTGAAACCATTTTCTACTGGTTTTCAGAATTTTTTTCAATTTTTGAAAAAAAATCCGGACATAATGTAAATTTGGTACAGAAATGTAGACTTAAAAGTCTTACTGATAAGGAGAGTCTCACGGTACGCAGGATGGCATCTCACTCTTTCAATTACATGTTTCCTCGTTATCCTTTTTTTCCCACGGCCCCTATAATTAATGTCATCCCAGCTAATTCTCACGTTGTCTGTCACTTGGTCTATTGTCTTGGTCACTCCTCTTCACCTAATATTACCTGTCTCCACATCTCTCTCTCCCTCTCTGGAAAATCTTCCCGCGGACCTAATCATTAGAAAAGGCCCCGGACCAGGGGAGTTGAGATGAAAGGAATACAGTCAGTTGCCCCTTTCTCTCCCTCACCGAGCAGTTCTCTCTTTTTGGGCTCTCTCTGAACAAAAATAGATACTAAGAGGTATTCATTTGATATTTGATATATGATAAATGAGAGGATTGACCTTTATAAGAAAGTGTCAAAGGAAAGACATTTCTGCGGAATAGATCTCACACTGAGATGAGCCAATCGTCCACTCTCCTTCCCCTTTTATGTTGACCACCCGTCGTTCTTCCCAACACTTTCTCTCTCTCACCGAGCAGTCCTCTCATTTTGGTATCTCTTTGTTTGTCAATGTATTCGGCCTACGTGTGCTATCAACATCGCTTTCAGATCAAAAACAGAACTCAATTTTTGCAGTTGACACGAAACATGATTTTTTTTTGAAAAATGAAGAATTTTCGGTTTTTTGTCGTTTTTTCAGTGTATTTATTGTCTGGTGTCTAAATGTCTCGTTTGCCAAACATCTGGTATGAAAACATCCCGAAGAAAGATAACCCTTTGTTTCTACTTTTCTCCTTGGCACGTTGCCAAGCGCCCTTTTCTCCTTTCGTGTTGACCATCTGCGTCTCCATCAGTTCTATTTGTCCTTCTTTTTTCACTCTCCACTTCTCGTGTTGTCTGATTCTCGTTCCCTCTCTCTCACACTTTTTCGAATGTTTCTTTTTTCTCTTTTACCCAAATTTCCCTGTTTTCAGAATGGAATCACTCCAAACAACTTGTATACCAGTGCTGGTAAATCTTATTGAAGAATGTGAGTTGTTTTCAATATCTAATTTGTTCATATCATTATTATAATTCCAGCGAAATTCAAAGGCTATGCAGAACTAATCGATGGCTTGCCAAGCGGTGAAAAGTATAAATATCAAATTCCTCCGGAGCCGAGCAATAGAATCTTTGAGATTCTTACCAAGGGACCTCTTCGATTCTCATCTGAGACAGCGAACGAGATTTCGAAAGTTTTCAACGTGACGAAAGTGACACTGACATCTCCAATTGTTAATGATGCTTCCATTGATCTTCTGCGATCGTTCAATTTGGTAGAGCTTAAGTTATTGAATCTGAAGGAAGAGAATACAAGGGAACGCAGTTGCCGATATTCCCAGCGTAAGTTGGGACAGGGAGCATCGTGCTCATAGGGGGTGCCATATCTTGGGGGGCATCCCGAATTTGGTGATTCTGAAAAAAAGTTGCGAAAACCGGAAAGCGGAAGGAGGCATGCGGTTCCTCAGTCTGGTTGTCTCATAAATCTGATTTTTGTAAAAAATTAAGCTTTTGTACGGGTGGTCCCTAGCAAGTTATCATCGGCAAAGAAATTTCCCTTTCGCTGTGCAACCGCCTGTACAGAATAGTTGTCAACTACAAACAAATCTCTTGGTTTCATTTACTTACCCATTCAAATTCAAATTATTTTCAGGTGCTAAGAAATCTTTCTTCGACATCATCGCTGCTCTTGACTCGATTTTGAATTCAAAAAGCTGCAAAAGCTTACGCGTTTTGAAAATCGATGGAGATCAAACAGAATTTAACAGGGATTGGATTGACCAGGTAACGATTTTAAGATGAAGAATGAATTCAGATATTTCCATGTTTTCCAGATAGCAAACGTGCTCGGCCCAGTTCTCCAACAACTCAACATCAGCTCTTGTACTTTACCTCCGAATCCATTCAGAACGGTCTTCAATCGCTTTCCGAACCTCACCGAACTTGATGTGTCTTATTCAAACTTCTCATCGATTCAGGGATTATTTCGATTGAAAAATCTGGAGAAACTGTCGCTTGCTGGCATACCACTAGGCAACCAAGATATGAGGGAACTCTTCAAACTGAGAAAAGGGCAATTCTTAAATCTGTCCGACATCAATAGGGGTCCCAGTATACGTTCCGTCGAATATTCGTTTCAAGAAGAGTCACCTCTTCCCGAGTTGAAATTTTTGGACATTTCGGGAATTGGACACGATTTAGAGATGGCTCAAATAGGGAGATTGGTTGAAGTTTATCCGAAGTTGGAAACAATTGGATTGCTTGGTGAGTGTGTTGAGGAAAGGTTATGTAGTCTGCTTGGGAATCATCGTGCTACTTTTGAGTTTATATTAATTTAGTGACAAATGCACTCACCTTTCCTAGCCAAACTAATTCAACTTTAAATAACAAAATAGTTTATTCAGATTACCACTTCTACGACAATATTGCGATCCCAGGTGTCAAACTGCTTCAGAATGGTACTCTCGAGCAATGTTGTGACTCTATCGACTATTACCTGAATAACTGGGGATTCCAAAATGAAACTATCGCCAGGATAATCGATAGAATGGAAGAGGAGATCAGATGGGCAGATGATGATCCTTTTCCTGAAGCAGTGATGGTCCAATGTCTAGGAAAAATAATTGAACTCATAGATCATGGAGCGACATTCAAAGACATTGAAGAGCCACTTGATACCTTGCCACAGTTTTTCAGGTAAAATTAAATTTAGGAATGATCCAATTATATCCTGTGTACCAATCTTCAGCGAATGCTATCTTCAAGGAATCACCCCTTCTCAACGCCTGTCTCTAGCCAGATATCTATTGGCACAGCAACCACGTGATAAATGGACTTGGGATTATTCCAGTCTGTTCCAGCGATGCTTCACTAGCGAAGCCTTTCTTGCCACACCTCATATCAATTACAGTATGGTCTGTAACAAAACGATTGATTACGTTTTTCAAGAAGTCTCAAAGGGAGACTACGATAGACGAGAGGCCCATCGAATGAGAGACTCCTATAGACAGTATGCCCTTCAAAGGGGATCATCGATATTAAGCAAATGTTTGTGCAAGATGTCTAGAAATGATGAGACTTTTCGACAGAAGAGATTCGATTGCCTCTTGTGAGTTTTCTTATTATAGTATAATCAGCCTGTCTGCCCCGCCTGATGTCTCCTTATTTACGTGGCCACGTTTGATATTTGATATTTATTTAATCATTTAAATATACAATAAGAATCACTCGAGATCAGGTAAAGTCCCTCACGAGACTAAACCTGAGAAGGCTAAACCCTTAAATGTGCCCTCATGGCCGAATGGTCTAAACCGGCGGTCGCTGACCAAAGCACGCGAGTTGGGTTTTGCCAGCTGTCTCAGTTTCCCTTCTCTCTGCAAAAAGAGTGTCAATTAAAATTGCAAAGATTTTTTATTTTCAGTAACTACCTGATGACTAGCTCTGACGACTATTCTCGTCTAGACGTTGTAACCATCCTTGTTCATCTCTTCTCATTCTCCACTAATCAAAGCATGACTGAAGATGAAAAATCCAATCTGACGACTGAAATCATGTATTGCATTCACGGATACAGACGAGATAGTTCCAATCACATTCGGAATTTTCAGCGTTTTATGCAAACAAATTGCACGTCATCTGAAGTAAAGAATTGGATTGATCGAGTCATGAGGATGTGATGACAAGTGTTACTCATTTTTTGTTCTGTTATTGTTCTTTGTTATGTTTTTAATCAATAAATCTAATTTTTCGTCAGTGGCGCCCCAAACTCGGAATCTGTCAAGATTTTGGCTTTCGGTTAATAAAATTAGCGAATTCTTGTTAGAATTATTCTAAGATTGTCAAAAAATGGCTTTAAATTATTCTGATTTAAAAAAAACGCGTATAAGGGACCCTAGACTCGTCATTATTATTAGGGAAAAAGGATTGACCGAGACAATAGACAAAGTAACAGATAATCTGACAATTAGCTGACATGACATAATAATAGGGGTCTGGGGATAAAAAATAGGAAAGAAGAAAAAAATGTGTTTCAAAGAGTGAAAAGCCAACCCATGTACCGTAAGACCCTCCTTCTCAGTCTTAAGTCTACATTTCTGTGCCAGATCACCATTAAGTCCGGATTTTTTTAAAGATGGAAAAAATTCTGGAAACCCGTAGAAAATAGTTTTAAGGATGCGAATTAAAAGCTATATTACAGTTATTACGATATTTACCATCTCATTTCTCATTTCAATCCTTTTCTCTCCCCCATCGAGCAGTCCTCTCTTTTTGGTCTCTATTTGAACGAAAATAGATACGAAGAGGTGCCCATTTGATATATGATAAATGAGAGGATTGACCTTCTAATATATCATGAGAAAGTGTCAGAGGAAAGACATTTCTGCGGAATAGATCTCATACTGAGATATATATGAACTTGATGGACGTTCCGAAAACCAGACGTTTGAAAACTGAGACTTTTCGAAACTAAAAATCAGAGTTGTGTGTAAGATCAGTCTTCATGCTTCCGGTGATCACTCCATTTTTGTAGTTGACACGAAACGTGAACATTTTTTTGAAAATTGAGGAATTATTGTCTGGTGTCTAAATGTCTCGTTTGCCAAACATCTGGTATGGAAACATCCCGAAGATAGATATCCCTTTGTTTCGACCATTCCCCTTGGCACGTTGCCAATTGCCATCCTCTCTCCTTCTCTTTTCATGTTGACCCCCCGCCGTTCTTCCCAACACTTTCTGCATAATCTCCGTCTCCATCATTTCTCTTGTTGTCTGAGTCTCTTTCTCTCTCTCTCACACCTTTTCGAATGTTTCTTTTTTCTCTTTTACCCAAATTTCCCTGTTTTCAGAATGGAATCACTCCAAAAAACTTGTATACCAGTGCTGGTGAATCTTATTGAAGAATGTGAGTTGGTTTTCATTGTCTAATTTATTTATCTCATTATTATTCCAGCCAAAATCAAAAGTTATGCAAAACTAATTGATGGCTTGCCGAGCGGTGAAAAGTATAAATATCAAATCACTCCGGAGCCAAGCAACAGAATTTTCGAGATTCTTACCAAGGGACCTCTTCGATTCTCATCTGAGACAGCGAATGATATTTCGAAAGTTCTCAACGTGACGAAAGTGACACTGACATCTCCAATTGTTAACGATGCTTCCATTGATCTTCTGCGATCGTTTAATTTGGTAGAGCTGAGGTTATTGAATCTGAAGGATGAGAGAACTGAGGATCACAGACATGGTTAGTTTTTGTTTTTTGGTAGACACAATCGAACTTTGAGATTAATTCACGGTGTACCGTAAAAACTGTAATAACATTTTCTAGGCCAGCCGGCGGATTTCTAGGCGATTCGCTGCAAAACAAGTACCGTAAATACTGTATTATAACGGCATGCCGTTATATTTTTCAACTGCCTCTGAGAGAAATTTTGTGATTTCAGAAACTCATTAAAATTGAACGAAAAAACTTTTTTGGGTGTTCTATTTGCTGATCAAGAAGTGACCAAACACGCTGCTTCTAATCAGAACCGAGAAAAAACCCCTTGATAAACATTTTTATGGATTCTGAGTAGAGATGGGGTGCCGTTATAATACAGGTGCCGTTCTATTACAGGTGCCGTTATAATACAGTATTTACGGTATTTGGTGTAGATTTACGGACAATACCCCAGAATAGGTCCATAAAAGTGTTTGATATTTTTCAGAGACAACAATCTTGAAAAACATTAAAAACTGATATGTTAAGAACAGGCCGGCAGAAACCTTTTTTGTGTACAAAATTAGAAAAATGTTTCAGGAAAAATCGAGAAATCACTATTTTTGTTACTCATTATTCGAAAACCACCTTCAATTTTTCATCGAAAATGTGACCATTTTTGACTATTTTTCAGAATTTCTTCAAACCAGTCGGTTAACGCAGCCTAACGGCTGCTCAACCTTCTTTTCTACACCACCGTGTTGAAAATTTGAAGAAATGAATTCATTTGAAGAATGAAAATGTTCTATAATTATCTCCCCCGTGAACTCCTATTTCCCTATTTCGGAAACAAAAGCCACTGAAAGGCTTGAAAACCACGTTTTTTCACCTAGTGACCTAGTCGAGACCTATTCTAACAAAAAAAAATAGACGGGCATCATTAAGAGAAAGTTTCTGATCTTTTGGTCCAAATTTGAAGAAAATCGGTTCAGTAGGAAGGGCGGTAGGATCGGCGACAGACAAACAAACATACAGCCGTTTGCGTTTGTTAATAGTAAAGATTCTAAATGATAGTCGAAATTTGACTTTTTCGCGAAAAAATTCAAAAAATTTGACTTTCTCGCCAATTTGCCCGGGCCGGGCCTTGACAACTAAACATAAAGAAAATTTTTCTAGGAATTTCAGATAATGCCGGCCGCTCCAATTTTATAGTTGAAAACAGACTTGTCATTTCACGGGCCGGCCCTGGTGGAATTTTTTTTGTTGATTTTTTGCACCCCAAAAATAATTTTAAAGTACCCCCCCCCCCAAAAACTACTCTTTCAAAAATGAATGCTAAAAACATGTTTTCGGGAGAAAGTCGCTTCACCCGGGCCGGTGAAAATTTGGAAATCGGCCCGGCCGTGACAAGTATGGTTGAAAACACTTTTTGAACGGTCAAATAAATTTCCCTCTCGCAATGGCGCAAAACTAAATAAAGAAAGCATTCATCCTTAACTCAATTCATTTTCAGGCTATAAGAAATCTTTCTTCGACATCATTGCTGCTCTAGACTCGATCTTGAATTCAAAAAGCCTCAAGAGCGTACGCGTTCTAAAAATTGATGGAGATCATACCGAATTCAACTATGATTGGATTGACCAGGTAACGACTTCAAGATAAAGAATAAATCCAGATATCCCCATGTTTTCCAGATAGCAAACGTGCTCGGTCCAGTTCTTCAACATCTCGACATCAGCTCTTGTCAGTTTTTTTGGAATCAATCCACAACTATCTTCACTCGTTTCCCGAACCTCATTGAGCTCGATGTGTCTTACACACAGATCCGTTTGGCTGATGGAATATCTCAATTGAAAAATCTGGAGAAACTGTCGCTTGCTGGCATACGACTAGACAACGATGATTTCACAGAACTCTTCAAACTAAGGAAACTGCAATTCTTGAATCTGTCCGGTTGCTACAGGGGTCGGTTTACCGATTTCATGAACTTTTCATTTCATGAAAAGTCGCCTCTTCCGGAATTGAAGGTTTTGGACATTTCGGCAGATGGATACGATTTGGTACTTATAGTAAGATTGGTTGAAGTTTATCCGAAGTTGGAAACAATTGGATTGATTGGTAAGTGACAATGATGCAGGGAAAGGTCTTTTAGTGATAAATGCATTCGCTTTTCCTAGCCAAACCAATTCAACTTCAAATAACAAATTTTTTCATTCAGGATACCAATTCCCTCCAAACACCAACATCTCAGGCGTCAAACTCCTTATGAATACTACTGTCGAGCAATGTTTGGAGTCTCTCGACTATTACCTCAACACCTGGGGATTCCAACATAAAACAATTGCCATGATAATCGAAAAAATCAATCAGGAGAGCGAAAGGGCTGGAAGGTTTATGATCAAGTGTCTAGGCAAAATAATTGAAGCAATAGATCATGGAGCGAAGTTCACAACGGATTTTGAGCCACTTGCTACCTTGACAACATTAATTGAGTAAGATTAAATTAGGCACGAATCCAATTATATCCTGTGTACCAATTCTCAGTGAGCACCGTCTTCGAAGAATCACTCCTTCTCAACGTCATTCTCTAGCCAGATACCTACTGGCACTGCAACCACATGATGGTCAGATGTTTCATTATTTCCGTCTGTTTCAGCAGTGCTTCACTAGCGACGCCTTCCTTGCTACACCTCATATCAATTACAGTATGATCTGTAACAAAACGATCGATTTAGTTCTTCGAGAGGTCACAGAGGAAGACTACGATAGGCGAGAGGCCCCTCGAATGAGAGACTACAATAGACAACATGCCCTTGAAATGGGTGTATCGATTCTAAGCAAATGTTTGCACAAGATGGCTAGAAGTGATGAGACTTTTCGAAAGAAGAGAATTGATGGTCTCCTGTGAGTTTTCTTGACATGATATAAAGACGTGTAAGGCCCAAGTATGACATTGCAAATAGCGCTGAAAATCGAGGGACGGACTTATGTCATCTGTAGAGCGCACTTGCCGACCAGAGTTGAGCAGAATGCGGTTTTGAAATGGCGGAAGCCGGGAGACAGAATTGCGATATTAGAGAAAGCCTGGAAAACGATAGTCAGCTAAAATTGCAAAGATGTTTCTTTTTCAGTATCTTCCTGATGACTGGCTCTGACCAACGCTCCCGTCAAGCCGCTCTAGCTATCCTCGTTCATGTTTTATCATTCTCCTCTAATCGAAGCATGACGAAACATCAAAAAGCCCGACTGAAGACTGAAATCATGTCCTGCATTAACAGATACAGGCAAGATAGTTCCATACACATTGAGAATTTCCAACATTTCCTACAAACAAAACGCACGTCATCTGGAGTAAAAGATTGGTTTGATTGGGTGAAGATGTGTGGTGACATGGGTTGCTGATTTTTTGCTGTGTTTTTATCAATAAATATAATTTCTTTTGAAAATTTGAGTTGTTCTTACAGTGTGGGAAAGATTACGAGTGTAATCTTTCCCACGTACATAACTCCTGATTTACAAGGGAAATCGTTGGAGACGCCCCTTTAAATGATCTATAAATTTGGTCATTGGTACTTCCGAGTCGGGGAGCCCATTTCTGCCGTCAAAACCTGCTAAATGTGTCTGCGAGCCGAGTTATAAGCTCTCAAACTTTTCAAATGGTAAAACTGTTTTACATGGTATTCCAAATCGACAATTAGTATACGCAAGATTTTGTCATTTTTGCAACGTACAAACACAGGTAAACCACTGGGGAACACAAATTGAACCGCGCGGTGGCGCATATGCGGCCGATTTGGAATTCCATGGGAACAAGCTGAACTATAAGTTTGAGAGCTCATAACTCGGCTGGCAGGCACACTTAGCAGGTTTTGACTGCAGAAATGGACTCACCGTGGTCGGTTTTCTCCACCTTTTTTGAAAACAGGGACCATTTCGTCCAAACGAAATCATTTATGTTTAAGCTGACAATCGGATGAAGAATAATTATATCCAAGTTGAGTGAGTTGCGAAATAAAAAAAAGCCAACGTATCCGTTTTTTTTTATTCTCAAATGGCAGGAAAGCTCTACAAAAAGTTATACAAGTGTCCACTAACTCTGACAACTTGCATCATTCCAAAGTCGAGAAAAAGTATTCAAAGATGTAAAGCGATTTGAGAAAAATGAGAGAGAGAGAGAGAGTTGATTTATTCTATAATTCAAAACGAACAGAAGGGCGATTATTTCGTTTCTGCCTTGCAATTTCGTCTTCTTGTTCAAATTCACCCCCATTCGATCCAAGCTGAAAATAAATCTTGAAGTGAATCGGTTCAGTGTCGAAACCTTACATTCTCACGTTTCAACTGGGCTTCTCTTATTTGATGATGTTGTTCCGATGAACAAACTTCCACAATCTGCCAAATATATCTTGAAGAACTAACGAAATCATCGGATATGAAAGAATTGTGCAACTTTTGTGGCAGTTTTTGTTTCACTAATTGACAAATACATTGCATATTTTTAGCACGTGGATCTCCCAGATATAATCTCAGCGTTTCCTGCCATTGTACATGTAATCCAATAGGTGTATCCAACTAAAAAAAAAAGAAAATTGAAATTCTTGAATCCAAACCATACTTGTCAACCGGGCCGAAACGGGCCGACACGGGCCGGCTCGTAACTCGAGTCAAAATGAATATTATGAGCTGAAAAGTATACCAAAATGTAGATCTCGACGAGTTCTATGTCCGTGGCCCACTACGGGCCGGATGTCTATTCGTTAATATGCCGCGGGCAGGGCTAGAATGGTTTTTTGGCCATTTTCGCGTTTTTCGGCACTTCTTCCCGGCCCGCGGCACATTAACGAATAGCCATCCGGCCCGTAGTGGGTCATGGGCATAGAACTCGTCGAGATCTACATTTTGGTATATTTTTCAGCTCATAATATTCATTTTGACTCGAGTTACGAGCCGGCCCGTGTCGGCCCGTTTCGGCCCGGTTGACAAGTATGATTCAAACAAACATAATCAGCCATAGTAACTATTCCAACATCTGGAGAGTTGAAGAATGGGATTCCCATATAAAAGGACCATAATTGACATCTTGTATTAGGACAACAGAGATCCACGTGGATTCCAACCACTATTTTATCCATCATCTGATGAATCTCGAATGAAGGTTTCATTTCTAGACGTTTTCCGACATTCTAAATGTAAAACAGATGAGAACATTGAAATCTGAAATGAGGCATACCGTTATTTCACATGCAGATCCATCATTTTTGGATATTACACGGAATTCATAACATGTTCCAACAATAACATATCTTTGAGTTGATCTATAAAGTTAATACCGAATTTGGAATTGAACATATGTAACTGTTTCACACTCACATTGGCAAATAAGCAATTTGTTTGGTAGCAAACAACCATACAATGAAACAATTATCCGCTTCTTTTTGAATTACCAATCCATGCACGACGAATTGAGGCGCAGGTGGAAGAGAACTGAGTGGAGGAGGAACTGGAGAGTGACTGAAAGTGTTTGCAGATGAACTGAAATTCGATAATACTCAAAAGTGCTCGAAGTAAGAATTTGCAGAGTTTTGATAAAATACTTTTCTGATTTCATGAAGAACTATGGAATCACCTCGTCTCAAATAAAGACTGCATTGGGGGAACTGGTCCAGAAATATTCATAAATGAAAGTCCTTCTGAGATGTTGATTGGAGGACCGGAATCACTGAAAAACGTGTTTGGATTTTACAGTACTGGCCATAAAGAATGCTACAATTGCAATTTTTAGTTGAAAGTGGTCAACTTTGTAACTGTGACACGGCCTCCCTGATAGTCTCACAATATCGATTGTTAGTGGATTGTACAGATCACAAGTAGTTCTTCATTTTTGTAATTGAAAATTTTTTTGTACGGGCACATCCTGAGAAGTTATCAATCCTCAAAGTATTTCCTTGCTATTTTTTGCACTTTTTCAGTGCTAAAAAGATAGATTTTTGAGCTGCTTACTTTGACGATTGATAACTTCTTAGGATGTGCTCGTTCAAAAAAGTTTTCAACTATAAAAACAAAGCTCTACTTGTGATCTATACCCTTCATAAACATTCGATATTGTGAGACTATCAGGGAGGCCGTGTCACACTCACAAAGTTGGTCATTTTCAACTAAAAACTGTAATTGTCGCAATCTTTATGGCCAGTACTGTATATCAAGTCTATACTCACTGCTCTACTGCTCTAATTTTTAAGCTTCTACTCCGAGACCTTGATTTCTTATTATGCATTGATGGTATCTTATTCTGAGCACGTTGTGCGTCAACACTTCTTGATGGTCTTTCAGGATTCAATTGTCTTGTTTTTTCCAGAAGTTTCTCTTCTTCTTCTTCCATTTTCTTCATCAACAAATCATATTCCTCTCGATAATATCTTGGATCTATCTTAACTTTTATGTTAACCACTTTGAATATTTTATTATCTTTGCATTCCGAGTCATTACTGGAATAAAAATATTATAAGTACATCTTTACTAATAGATCACTTACACAGTGATATCAGTTTTAAATGCAGAACATGATGGATCGGTAGGAACTTCAGAACAGTCCACGAATCCATACCAATCAGCGTATCCAAACTGTCTATCGAATGTGAGATGGTTCTCATTTGAACTGAATGCAATCCAAGATGATATTTTCAGCTTTCCATTCTCGCCCACTTTAACACAATCGCCATTTTCTGCATCGACGATTCTCGGATTTAAAACTCTCAATATTCCATTTTGTTCATTTGATTCTCCAGCATTATATATTATAAACTGACCAGGAGATGCACTGAAAAATCGATATTTCTAGAAGATTCTTAGCAACCAACCTCTCTCCATTTCCAATTTTCACATGAATAAACTTGTGATTTTCTCTATTGAAACATCTAACAACTCCAGAACCGGAGTCAAAATCAAGAACCAGACAACGTTTTTCCATTCTAGAACAGAAAATTGAAGAAAATGAAACGAGTCGAGGGAAAGAGTGAGCAAGAAATGAAACTATTTCACAACTGATAAGAGACATTGAAACTTGAAGGAAAGTTGGCAAATAGAGGGAAACCTTATCATCATTCGAACATTGCCAACATTTTTATTTATTTTTCGTTATTTTACGAATGTAATAGACGTCGTTGGAATACAAAAGAGAACATGAATGACCTTTGCAACAATGGGAAGATAACTTCTGAGAAGTCCTCCGAAACAGGAATCCCTCGTGTATCTTGGTTACGAGAAGCAAGATGTCAGAAGAAAAAATGGGCTGTCCAAATGAATAAGGTCTTCATTTTATCATTCTTTCAATTCTGACTCGCTATAAATTCTAACAAATGGAACATAGTGTTGAAACAAGAATAAAGTACTTTATTGACAAGTTCAGTGGTTGTAAAATAAAAAAAAAACCAACGTATTGATTGTTTAATCTGAGATGCCGAAAAAAAGATCTACAAGAAGTTATACAGGCGATGATTATAGCTTTCATGAGTGTCCACTAACAATTCCACCAATGTCAAGTCGAAGTGTTGGATCCTTGGTTCCTTGTGTGCAACCTTAAAATACAGGTATCATTATTTTTGTGAGCGTTATCAGTTTTCAAAGTTTAGTCAGTATTGGGTCAAGTTGGAAATGGTAGAGTAAAGGTGAAATAGAGTTAACTTTTGGAATGCCAGACTGCTTGCAACCATTTCCATTTTTATTTCAGCCGTAAGTAGCGCAAATTGTACAAAACGGGCGACACTCTTCGCAATGCGGTTTCTGGTATTTTTCCAATCACATTGTCCTCTACTGGAATATGGCACTGTGGTCAGTTCCCCTATTCCAGAAATCTTTTATTTTCACAGTTTTTAAAGAAATTCAAAATTTCGTATTTATCGTATTTCGAGGCTCTTGAAGAATGTGATCTAAAATCACTTGAACATCGAAGATATTGATTTGATCTTCACCTATAAACTTATGGTCACTAAAGAAATTATTATCGATGACCCTATATTCGAACTATTTTGGATCATTCAAAACTACGTCAGCATAAATACAATCTCAAATAGCTAACTAGGAACTCGACAAAATTATCTTTTCAAATACTCTCTAATAGAGTCCTCCGTTGATTTAAATTTAAGTTCATTTTTGATTTACTCACCCATTTTCATAACACTTTTCGCAAACATTTCCAATAGTAGAGCAACGAGTATGTGTGGGGCAATCAGTTACACACTCCATACGATTTCCAAAATCCGGATTGTAAAAGGTATAATGTCGGCAAGAAAGACAATCGAACTCTCCTAATCCATTACATGTTTCACATTCAGGAGAGCATTTCTCACATGTCATTGAAGTTTGATTTCCAAAAAAACTGTAACAAGAAAAAAAGAGAAATTTTTGGAAAATTTCCGGGTTTACCCGATATCACATTGCGACGACACACATGTTCCCATATTGTTCCATGTTCGACACTCCAAGCAATCCTCCGGTTGTTTTCCCCAGCATCCTCGAGAATTGCAGTTTGGATCACAAATTTCCTCTTCTTGAACTACAAAATTTATTTTGTCGTGATATTGATCGATTGGTTTTTGATTTAAAATATTTAGACTATAATGTTAGTGAAATTTTTTCAACATTTAAAAAAAATAAAAGCATGTAAAAAAAACCTAAACCATTGAGTCTATGATCGATTTTTAGTTTTAACGTAATGATTAACTCAGATATATGACATTATAAATTTAAAAATAACTCAAACTTACTACACAATTTACTGTCACTATTTCCTTCAGCCCTCAATTTTGCTTTTCCTTGATCTCCTTTTGATTGAATTATCGATTCCCAATCAACAGTTCCGACATAGCATAATCTATGGTTCTCATTGATAATCACTGATCCAGTTTTGATTAACTTAAGGGAGTTCAGATTCAATTCCACCAAATTGTTACATTGATAAATAGCTAAAGCCCATTTCATATTGAGAAGTTTTCGTCCTTCGATGATTTGCAAGTTTTTGAGAAACTTCAAATCAAAAAAGTCTTGTTTAACAATTTCAATGTACTCGGTGACAATTTTCACTGATTCCAAAACTTTCAGCTCCTCGTATTTGAACCTGAACGATAATTTTAAAATTTTTGTGATTTTAAAATTTGTTTTAGATTTATTCTTACGTAGTTTCAATCATTAGATGTCCATCAATCCGTTCACATCCTTCTAGGGTTTTCAATTTTCTGCTTGTGAGAGGACCCTCGACAATGCAGTCTGTAAGCATGACAAAATGAAACAAATTTTATGCCGCTTAGATCTCAATTCACTCACTTTTAGAACATCCGGAGCCTCGACATTTTTCACATTCCCTCGAATCTTCTGGTTGATCGTAACCTTCTGAGCAATGACGAACACATACATCGTTTTCAATCAACAGTTCCGCTAGAAATGAGTTCACAATATTTTTTCGTTCAAAATGAAAATAAAAACCATGACTCTATTCCAGAACAAGCAAATCATTTGTTCATACTTGTAAACCGGGCCGACACGGACCGGCTCGTAACTCGCGTCAAAATGAATATTATGAGCTAAAAAATATACCAAAATGTAGATCTCGGCGAGTTGTATGTCCGTGACCTACTACTGGCCGGATTTCTATTCGTTAATGTGATGCGGGGCGGGCTAGAATCGCTTTTTTGGTAATTTTCGCGTTTTTTGCACATTTTCTCGGCCCGCGACATATTAACTATTAGCCATCCGGCCCGTAGTTGGTCACAAACATAGAACTCGTCGAGATCTACATTTTGGTATATTTTTTTGTTCATAAAACTCAGTTTGAAGCGAGTTACTAACCGGCCCGTATCGGCCCGGTTTGGCCCGGTTTACAAGTATGCATTTGTTGCTCTGCAACTTAGCAAACTTAGCAATTTATTTTGTGATAATAAAAAGGGGACTCTCTAATCTGAAGGGTTCTGATAAACGGACTATAAGTAACAGAGGGAAAATCTACCAAAAGATCAGTAGGTAGTTTCGAAAAAAGAGTCAAAAATAAATCTTACGAGGACACTCTTTCACACAGTGATTTCCATTTTGATACCTCCCATCGGGATTCGGAACCAATCTTCCTCTTCTGTCATTGTATATTTTTCTTGGTGGGCACGTATCAACACATATCTTGTCGTCCATTCTGTATTTACTGCATGCAATGCAATTATCAGGTCCATGATCTGTGCATCCACCGAGACAAGTGGAGTCACAACATTCGTAAGAGTGGGTGATGTTGGAGTAGAAACATTGGGAGCAACATTTCGGGCATACTGAGCGGTACACTGAAAATAGTTCTTAGTTTTCAAAAACCTCTAATATTTCCAGTGAAACTAACTTTTCTGACAATCATTATCTCCGTTTCCCCAGCATTTATCTTTTGTACAGCTTTTATGACACGATGCAATAGGATCTCCATTGTTCCAACAAGCTTTGTGAGAATTCCACGTCTCAACTGTCTGTTTTGAACTGTCGTAAAGAATTTCATTCCAATCAACTTTGGTACCCAGGTAACACATTCTTGGGTTGTTTTGGATAGTAACCGATCCATTTCGAATCACTGAAACAAACTTATTAGTGAACTAACTGCGCATTGACGTAATGGGAACATTTACTCCTCAATTCGAAAAAATGAAACATCGACTTCTAATATTACCCATCCGCCAGTGGCTGATCACTTGCTCAAAGTTCGGCCCGGGGTCGCGGAGTGGATCACGCTGCAGAATTTCGATTTACGGCGGCTCTCGACCGTACTTTCGCCATATAAAAGTTTTAGACTGCGGTAGCCACCACCGGCGGATGGGTAATATGTAAAAAGTTTTTAAGAAGCGGAAAATAATAATTTGTGGTTCTTATCAGACCTGTTAAGCTCAAAAACATCGATTTTTCCACTTCGAGACCAATCTGCAAAATTCCCAATAGCGCTTTTAACACCCTCTGGCAAAATATCGTTTTTGACCTATTATCGCTGATTGCCTTTTTTGTGAATTATTATGATGAAAAACAGGGGAAATAGTCTAAATCAATCAAAATACTCTTGTTTGCGATGGGGCGCAGTTGTAAGACAGGGTGGACTGTTAATATTCTTTACACAGTTTCCAGATTTCCAGCTCTCATCAAATATCTATTTATCTGCTAGACACTACCTCTCAATTCGTTCATCACCAATTCGTTCACTTTCTCGTTTTGATGAATATACAATGCTTGGTCATGAAACACTTCGTCGCCATAAATAACACGTAGCTTTGGAAATGAAATTGTTTGAATATTGGCTCGATATATGATAAGACTCCCGCGGATCTAAAAATATAACATTTCATTTTTTGAATAAGCTTCTGAAGTTTCTCTCACTTCCTCAATATGATCAAAAAAATTGATTGTTTTCAAATAGTCAACATCGGCATACACGGTTTGATTAGTAACTTGTCTCCACTTTCGGATTTCGGGTGCCTCAATCCACGTTATTTCTAAATTTCCGAAAACACGACGACATCCTCGATACATCTGAGCATTTGTTTTATTATGGCTCTCGGCTATTTGCATTAGAAAAAATGGATTTCAAACTACTAACACCTAAAAATAAGACAGGATGTGATTAATTTAATTAGCACCGGAATATTATTCAAAAAGTCTTTTTGTGATATATTTTTCTAGTGTTTTAGTCAAGTATCAATTAATAATTACTCACATTTTCCAGATCTTCTAAAATATCTCCTGATCCCCATCGTGCGAGTAAATTGTTGGTGCCGGAACAAACTGAAACAAGAAGATTACAATGAATTTTTTGTAAGCTTGTTTTCTATTTGAGGGTAGATGGAGTTGACCAGGAAACACCGGGAAATTGTGACAGCAAAAGTTTACATATTTATATAGATCGAAGTATTTCACCGATCTAAAATGCTATTGATTGTCTTAGAAGAATCATTCCGAATTCAGGATTCCGAAATTCCGGAATTCCGGGTTATTTCGTCATTCCGGTTCCGGACACCGGGTTCCGAATTTCCTAAATTTTATTTTGGTTCCAGATTCCGTATTCCGGAAAATGTAAAATCTCATTCCGGTTTCGGACTCCGGATTCCGGATTCCGTAAATCGAAAAATGTCATTCCGTACAACTCTGGCAGCTAGTCCTTCAATCATCCTACAGTTAGACATCCAGCAATCAGACTAAACCTTTTTTTATTTAGGTTTGGTTTACTGCAATTACAATTTTTCATAATCTGTTTGAACCTTTTATATTTTCTAACTCTATGTCTACAGTAACATACAAAAAGGTATCAACTTTGGTTGTTTTCACTGTAAAAATGACCAACTTTGAGAGTGTGCCGTAGTAATTCTGATTGTCACACCAAGAAAAATTTTAATGGATCATACAGATCAAGAATATGACTCTACTTTTGTAGTTGACAACTTCTTTGTACGAACACTCCCTAGCAAGTTACATATCGACAAAATATGTTTTTTCTCAAATCGACCAGTGCAAATTATTGCGATTTTTGAGCTGTCGTCTTAAAATGACCATACCTCTCTAGGAAGTGTCCGTACAAAAAAGTTGTCAACTACAAAAATGAAGCTCTACTTTTGATCTGTATGATCCATTAATAGTTTTCTTGGTGTGACAATCAGAATTATTATGGCACACCCTCAAAGTCGTTTTCCATTTAGAGCAGCCAAAGTTGATACCTTTTTGTCTGGTACTGTATGTTCCTTTTTCTGATTCAAAAAAACGAAGAAGGAGTATTCGGGTATATTAATGACGATTAAACTTACCACATTTTTTCTCAAATTCACATCTTTTCCATAATTGTGCATGACACTTTTCATAAAAACAATAATCAATTAAAACAAACGGAAGGAAAATTTTGAAGCGAATTGTAGAGATAGCAAATGAATGAGTGAAAGAACGCACGATTTTCTCTACCTCTCTTTTTTCGATACCTAACGAATGAAACTCTTTACTTATTACATTTTTTTCCCTAAATTTCTCTTGAATATCGGATTTTTTTGTTCAAGTGCTCTGAATTAGTAATGGAAACGGTTGGAGTAGAAAAATTCGTTGTTTACCGCCGTTTGTCATTCCTGGTGTCGATGATAAAGTGGCATCATTAGCGTTGATTTCGAGTATTAAGAAAAGACACAGAAAAAGAAATCGCATCTGCAATAACGAGTTATGTACTTGTAATTACTAGACACAGGAGAGAAGAAAGTTGAAAAAGTGATGGATAGAAGAAAAAGAAAAGTTTAAAAAGTTTGAAAAATTCAAGTATAGATGAGCACCCCCTGTGGAGGTACCTTTTCTCAATATGGAATATTGTGTCCAACTGTGTGGAGATAAATTAAAGCACACGAACTTTATCACAAGCTAGTACTTCTGTTTGGGTGAGCTAGTTGTAGAATAGGCTCTCAAATAAGGAAAAGATACTTATTTGACCAAAATATTTCTGATATTTTCAGCTTTGAAGCCGTGGGCAGTCAGGTTTTTGCCTGGATGACCTGAAACAGTAATGTTGCATGTCCTTTAGAATAATTGTGTTTATTAATAAAAGGCTAGTAAAGATATAGGGGTGATCTAACTATAGGATTGATAATTCATAATTATGGTTCGTTAGTCGGCTAAAGACTTAAGAACCATACTTGCAAACCGGGCACGGGACGACACGGGCCGGCTCGTAACTCTTTTCAATCTCAATTTTTTGAGCTCAAAATTATATCAAAATGTAGATCTCGACGAGTTCTATGTCCGTGACCTACTGCGGGCCGGATGGCTATTCGCTAATGTGCCGTGGGCCGGGCTAGAATGGCTTTTTTGACCATTTTCGCGTTTTTTGGCACTTTTTAACGGCCTGCGACACATTAACGAATAGCATCCGACCCGCAGTAGGTCACGGACATAGAACTCGTCGAGATCTACATTGTCGTATATTTTTGAGCTCATAAAATTGAGTTTGATGCGAGTTACGAGCCCGTGTCAGCCCGTTTCGGCCCGGTTTGCAAGTATGCTAAAAACTACTAGAAAAAATGTTGAAAAGTTGCTTTCTCTGTGACCAGTCATGTGACCTGCCGGAGGAGGCAAGACTGATTGGTGTCTCTACTTTTGCTATCTCTTATCTATTTCTTTTCAGAGGATGTACTTAACAGCTGGAGCTGTTTTATGCTTGCGTCTCCTCTCATTACATGTGTTTGAGGTGGTGCTGATAAGAAAATAAGAGCGGTCTTCCTGCTTATTATCATTATTATTTATTTACGGATGTTCGATACCTAAAGGTTAATCAATCAATAATAGAATACAAAAAAAAGAAATGCAATAAAAATAAGAGGGGAAGTCAAGTTAAGAAATGCCAGAGCCATACACATCATCGTTTCATGCAACCAAATTGCACGTCATCTAGAGTAAAAGATTGGATTGATAGAGTAAAGATGTGCGGTGACATGCGGTACTGATTTATTGTTCTGTTATTATCAAAAAATATAATTTCTCAAAACTTTCATGTAACTCCAATTCCTGACCGAAATAAACTCAAAATAATTTTTATAATTTTGAGGAAATGGCATGCGTGGAGGACCGCGAATGCAGTCCGTCCCATGTGACTCCAATTCCTATCCATAATAATCTTAATATAATGTTTATAATTTTTATATTTTTGAGGAAAAGGCATGCGTGGATGACCGCGAAAACGAAATATTAAGATTATTAGGGATAGGAATTGGAGTCACATGCCTTTCCTCAATATTATAAAAATGAACGAATCAAAAAATCAATAACTCTTGTCACCACACATACCGTAAAACTGTATTTGAGGTGCATGCAACTCTATTGTTCAAAGGGTCTGTCAGAGTGCAACTCTATTAGAATTCAAATAGAGGGTGCACCTCTATTTTTCATCGACGAATTTGCCCGACCTCGATACCCAACTATCTTTTGAATTTGTTTGATTTCATTAGCTTTTTATGCCGAATTCATCGAACTTTTACGTAAAAAACGAAGAAAATCCTGAATTTTTATAGAAAACTACGTTTTGACCCCAAACATGCTGAAATAGTGATGAGAGAGAACAGTTCGGAGTCAGTTAATGATCATATTAGAGAAAAGGGTAAATCGCTGGAAGGCAACTGTATTAGAGGGGCACCTCAATTAGAGGGTGCAACTCTATTGTTCAAAGCGTCCGTCGGAGGGCACCACAATTAGAGGGGCACTTCAAATTGAGGGGCACCTCAAATACAGTTTTTACGGTATTCATCATTACCCAATTAATCTTTGCTGCAGAAGACTTGCAACTAGTTTGTATGAAACTATGAACGTCCCAAATGTCTATGGAATTTCGTCTGTATCCGTGAATGCAGGACAAGATTCCAATTTTCAGTCGGACTTTTTGATCTTCAGTCATGTTTCGATTAGTGGAGAATGATAAAAAATGAACGAGGATAGCTACAGCGGCTTGACACGGGAGCGTTGGTCACACCCAGTCATCGACCGACATGTTGAAATTGCAAATATTTGAATTCCCGCAAAAAGCCATGCGGCAAACATGCAAAAACATCTCTTGATGTATCTCACTAGTAATCATAAGTTCAATTTGCGTTAGCTATTAAGTATATATTAGCAAGCACAAGAAAATAAGAAAATATAGTTTTCCTTTTTCATTACAAAAAACTCGCTGAAATCACTGAAACACGACAATTTCTGACATTAGTCTCATTATTATTTCAATTCTGAAAGTTGGAATCTCAACTGTGAAAATTCGAAAACTTCCCAGAGAACCGTTATTGCACAAGTTGTGTAAATTGAGGTCATGTCGACAGGTGCTAGCATATTGAATGTGACGAAATCGGCCTGTGTTCTTATTGTTGTTTTTTACCGCTAACGCTCACACCTGTCACTTATCTTCATGGGAAATCGAATAGATGACAGCAAACTGGACACGCCCCCAGACCATATGAGATTAGATGGATGGAATACAGTCAGTTGTTCCGTTCTCTGCTGCACCGAGCAGTCCTCTCTTTTTGGGCTCTTTATGTTCCTTATTGCGTTTTTACCTAGACTTGTCACGGGCTGGGCCGAAATCAAACAAAAGCTCGGCCCGGTCCGGCCCGCTCTGCCCGTTTTGAAACATTTTTTGAAACTTGAATTCTTGAATTCTTGAATTTTTTTTTACATTTTTTGAACTTTTTTTGAAAAAAGTATAGTTTTTGATCAAAACTTTAAAATTCAATCAAAATGTGAATGTTATGATAATTTTAGCATTTTCACTCTATTTTTTCGAAAAATTTCAAAAAATTTTAGTAAAAAATGAGTACCCACTTTTGAATCTGGGCCGACCCGATTTTTGACAAGTCTGACTTTTTGTATCATTTGGTTCTTTCAACCTTTTCATGAACACTTTCTCCTTACCATTTTTCTTGATTCCTGAAAATTAAATTACTACGTTTTTAGCCACGCAACTTTTGAAGAAATGTTTAGTTTCTTGACAAGTTCTTATTCCACTTCAATTAATTACTGTCTCTGTTTCTCAAACCTCTTTTTTACTAGGGAAGGATTCCATGTGACCGTGGAGTTATGAGACGTGACCTATATTATTTATTGATCGATAGAATACAGAAAACTGACAGGCGAGGTCACCTTCTTTCATGACACCGCTCTGTTATCGATTCCCATCAGAGAAAACAAAGAGGCAGGTGTCGTAATCCAATGTGTTAACAGTCTATGTATCAGAGCTGTGCGGAATTCCTTCCTTCTTCCTTCCTTCTTCCTTCTTCCGGGCTTTTTTCACTTTTTTCTTCCTTCTTCCCTCTTCCTTTTTAAAAATTTCACTTCCTTCTTCCTTCTTCCTTCTTCCCTTTTCAAAAATTTTATTTCCTTTTTCCTTGTACCTTCTTCCGTTGAAAAGTTTACTAAAATTTTGTAATTTTCGACGGAATTTTGGCGGAATTTTGGTGGTTTTTGACGGAATTTTGTATGAAACAACGCCAAAATTGGTTTTCAGGGATGGCTAGAAAATAGTATCCTCAACTTTGTCATTCTCAAAATTAACTTCCTATTTCCCGGTTTGGAACCCAACTTCCTTCTTCCTTCCTTCTTCCTTCCTTCTTCCTTCTTCCGGGCTTTTTTCACTTTTTTCTTCCTTCTTCCTTCTTCCCTTTTGAAAAATTTACTTCCTTCTTCCTTCTTCCTTCTTCCCTTTTGAAAAAGTTATTTCCTTCTTCCTTTTTCCTTCTTCCCTTTTCAAAAATTTTACTTCCGCACAGCTCTGCTATGTATTGTCTGGGCCAGTCGTCTTCTTCACATACACATCATCTGCCTTTATATCTCATTGGGAAATCTAACAGTAAGGCAGCTAATAGGGACCGCCCCCTTGCGCACAACGGTCTGTAGACCAGTATTTAGTCATTCTCCTTTCATTCATGTTCACTAGCCTAAGTTCATCTCTTATGTCTTCTTTCTTCTTCTAAATCAATTGAAACTCATATTTCCAGTCCTTACTCTCTCTGATTGGTTTCTGATTCTGAAACTAATTAACTAATTTCCAGCCAAGACAATTCACAGCAACACGCTACACTCACCAATCAACGACAACTCTCTTACTATCTCTCATCTCGATAGGAGGTGATCGAGAGTAACTTTCCTTAAAATTATAGAAATAATAACTTTATTAGGGACCGGGGTGCTTATCATAGAAATTCTACTTTAAGCATAGATTCTTAGTAAATAGATACTTTTGGACGTTTAGTTATGATAGGTTATTTGGCGGATGCTGGTGGGTCGGGTCCTTTGGGATTTACCATAGCTGAAGTTGGATACTTATCATAGAAATTCTACTTTAAGCATAGATTCTTAGTAAATAGATACTTTTGGACGTTTAGTTATGATAGGTTATTTGGCGGATGCTGGTGGGTCGGGTCCTTTGGGATTTACCATAGCTGAAGTTGGATACTTATCATAGAAATTCTACTTTAAGCATAGATTTTTAGTAAATAGATACTTTTGGACGTTTAGTTATGATAGGTTATTTGGCGGATGCTGGTGGGTCGGGTCCTTCGGGATTTACCATAGCTGAAGTTGGATACTTATCATAAAGACTTTACTTTAAGCATAGATTCTTAGTAAATAGATACTTTTGGACGTTTAGTTATGATAGGTTATTTGGCGGATGCTGGTGGGTCGGGTCCTTCGGGATTTACCATAGCTGAAGTTGGATGCTTATCATAGAAACTTTACTTTAAGCATAGATTTTTAGTAAATAGATACTTTTGGACGTTTAGTTATGATAGGTTATTTGGCGGATGCTGGTGGGTCGGGTCCTTCGGGATTTACCATAGCTGAAGTTGGATGCTTATCATAGAAACTTTACTTTAAGCATAGATTCTTAGTAAATAGATACTTTTGGACGTTTAGTTATGATAGGTTATTTGGCGGATGCTGGTGGGTCGGGTCCTTTGGGATTTACCATAGCTGAAGTTGGATACTTATCATAGAAATTCTACTTTAAGCATAGATTTTTAGTAAATAGATACTTTTGGACGTTTAGTTATGATAGGTTATTTGGCGGATGCTGGTGGGTCGGGTCCTTTGGGATTTACCATAGCTGAAGTTGGATGCTTATCATAGAAACTTTACTTTAAGCATAGATTCTTAGTAAATAGATACTTTTGGACGTTTAGTTATGATAGGTTATTTGGCGGATGCTGGTGGGTCGGGTCCTTCGGGATTTACCATAGCTGAAGTTGCATACTTATCATAGAAATTCTACTTTAAGCATAGATTCTTAGTAAATAGATACTTTTGGACGTTTAGTTATGATAGGTTATTTGGCGGATGCTGGTGGGTCGGGTCCTTCGGGATTTACCATAGCTGAAGTTGGATACTTATCATAAAGACTTTACTTTAAGCATAGATTCTTAGTAAATAGATACTTTTGGACGTTTAGTTATGATAGGTTATTTGGCGGATGCTGGTGGGTCGGGTCCTTCGGGATTTACCATAGCTGAAGTTGGATGCTTATCATAGAAACTTTACTTTAAGCATAGATTTTTAGTAAATAGATACTTTTGGACGTTTAGTTATGATAGGTTATTTGGCGGATGCTGGTGGGTCGGGTCCTTTGGGATTTACCATAGCTGAAGTTGGATACTTATCATAGAAATTCTACTTTAAGCATAGATTTTTAGTAAATAGATACTTTTGGACGTTTAGTTATGATAGGTTATTTGGCGGATGCTGGTGGGTCGGGTCCTTCGGGATTTACCATAGCTGAAGTTGGATACTTATCATAGAAACTTTACTTTAAGCATAGATTTTTAGTAAATAGATACTTTTGGACGTTTAGTTATGATAGGTTATTTGGCGGATGCTGGTGGGTCGGGTCCTTCGGGATTTACCATAGCTGAAGTTGGATACTTATCATAGAAATTCTACTTTAAGCATAGATTTTTAGTAAATAGATACTTTTGGACGTTTAGTTATGATAGGTTATTTGGCGGATGCTGGTGGGTCGGGTCCTTCGGGATTTACCATAGCTGAAGTTGCATACTTATCATAGAAATTCTACTTTAAGCATAGATTCTTAGTAAATAGATACTTTTGGACGTTTAGTTATGATAGGTTATTTGGCGGATGCTGGTGGGTCGGGTCCTTTGGGATTTACCATAGCTGAAGTTGGATACTTATCATAGAAATTCTACTTTAAGCATAGATTTTTAGTAAATAGATACTTTTGGACGTTTAGTTATGATAGGTTATTTGGCGGATGCTGGTGGGTCGGGTCCTTTGGGATTTACCATAGCTGAAGTTGCATACTTATCATAGAAATTCTACTTTAAGCATAGATTCTTAGTAAATAGATACTTTTGGACGTTTAGTTATGATAGGTTATTTGGCGGATGCTGGTGGGTCGGGTCCTTCGGGATTTACCATAGCTGAAGTTGGATACTTATCATAAAGACTTTACTTTAAGCATAGATTCTTAGTAAATAGATACTTTTGGACGTTTAGTTATGATAGGTTATTTGGCGGATGCTGGTGGGTCGGGTCCTTCGGGATTTACCATAGCTGAAGTTGGATGCTTATCATAGAAACTTTACTTTAAGCATAGATTTTTAGTAAATAGATACTTTTGGACGTTTAGTTATGATAGGTTATTTGGCGGATGCTGGTGGGTCGGGTCCTTTGGGATTTACCATAGCTGAAGTTGGATACTTATCATAGAAATTCTACTTTAAGCATAGATTTTTAGTAAATAGATACTTTTGGACGTTTAGTTATGATAGGTTATTTGGCGGATGCTGGTGGGTCGGGTCCTTCGGGATTTACCATAGCTGAAGTTGGATACTTATCATAGAAACTTTACTTTAAGCATAGATTTTTAGTAAATAGATACTTTTGGACGTTTAGTTATGATAGGTTATTTGGCGGATGCTGGTGGGTCGGGTCCTTCGGGATTTACCATAGCTGAAGTTGGATACTTATCATAGAAATTCTACTTTAAGCATAGATTTTTAGTAAATAGATACTTTTGGACGTTTAGTTATGATAGGTTATTTGGCGGATGCTGGTGGGTCGGGTCCTTTGGGATTTACCATAGCTGAAGTTGCATACTTATCATAGAAATTCTACTTTAAGCATAGATTCTTAGTAAATAGATACTTTTGGACGTTTAGTTATGATAGGTTATTTGGCGGATGCTGGTGGGTCGGGTCCTTTGGGATTTACCATAGCTGAAGTTGGATACTTATCATAGAAACTTTACTTTAAGCATAGATTCTTAGTAAATAGATACTTTTGGACGTTTAGTTATGATAGGTTATTTGGCGGATGCTGGTGGGTCGGGTCCTTTGGGATTTACCATAGCTGAAGTTGGATACTTATCATAGAAATTCTACTTTAAGCATAGATTCTTAGTAAATAGATACTTTTGGACGTTTAGTTATGATAGGTTATTTGGCGGATGCTGGTGGGTCGGGTCCTTTGGGATTTACCATAGCTGAAGTTGGATACTTATCATAGAAATTCTACTTTAAGCATAGATTCTTAGTAAATAGATACTTTTGGACGTTTAGTTATGATAGGTTATTTGGCGGATGCTGGTGGGTCGGGTCCTTCGGGATTTACCATAGCTGAAGTTGCATACTTATCATAGAAATTCTACTTTAAGCATAGATTCTTAGTAAATAGATACTTTTGGACGTTTAGTTATGATAGGTTATTTGGCGGATGCTGGTGGGTCGGGTCCTTTGGGATTTACCATAGCTGAAGTTGGATACTTATCATAGAAATTCTACTTTAAGCATAGATTTTTAGTAAATAGATACTTTTGGACGTTTAGTTATGATAGGTTATTTGGCGGATGCTGGTGGGTCGGGTCCTTTGGGATTTACCATAGCTGAAGTTGGATACTTATCATAGAAATTCTACTTTAAGCATAGATTTTTAGTAAATAGATACTTTTGGACGTTTAGTTATGATAGGTTATTTGGCGGATGCTGGTGGGTCGGGTCCTTTGGGATTTACCATAGCTGAAGTTGGATACTTATCATAGAAATTCTACTTTAAGCATAGATTCTTAGTAAATAGATACTTTTGGACGTTTAGTTATGATAGGTTATTTGGCGGATGCTGGTGGGTCGGGTCCTTTGGGATTTACCATAGCTGAAGTTGGATACTTATCATAGAAATTCTACTTTAAGCATAGATTTTTAGTAAATAGATACTTTTGGACGTTTAGTTATGATAGGTTATTTGGCGGATGCTGGTGGGTCGGGTCCTTTGGGATTTACCATAGCTGAAGTTGGATACTTATCATAGAAACTTTACTTTAAGCATAGATTCTTAGTAAATAGATACTTTTGGACGTTTAGTTATGATAGGTTATTTGGCGGATGCTGGTGGGTCGGGTCCTTCGGGATTTACCATAGCTGAAGTTGGATGCTTATCATAGAAACTTTACTTTAAGCATAGATTTTTAGTAAATAGATACTTTTGGACGTTTAGTTATGATAGGTTATTTGGCGGATGCTGGTGGGTCGGGTCCTTCGGGATTTACCATAGCTGAAGTTGCATACTTATCATAGAAATTCTACTTTAAGCATAGATTCTTAGTAAATAGATACTTTTGGACGTTTAGTTATGATAGGTTATTTGGCGGATGCTGGTGGGTCGGGTCCTTCGGGATTTACCATAGCTGAAGTTGGATGCTTATCATAGAAACTTTACTTTAAGCATAGATTCTTAGTAAATAGATACTTTTGGACGTTTAGTTATGATAGGTTATTTGGCGGATGCTGGTGGGTCGGGTCCTTCGGGATTTACCATAGCTGAAGTTGCATACTTATCATAGAAATTCTACTTTAAGCATAGATTCTTAGTAAATAGATACTTTTGGACGTTTAGTTATGATAGGTTATTTGGCGGATGCTGGTGGGTCGGGTCCTTCGGGATTTACCATAGCTGAAGTTGCATACTTATCATAGAAATTCTACTTTAAGCATAGATTCTTAGTAAATAGATACTTTTGGACGTTTAGTTATGATAGGTTATTTGGCGGATGCTGGTGGGTCGGGTCCTTCGGGATTTACCATAGCTGAAGTTGGATACTTATCATAAAGACTTTACTTTAAGCATAGATTCTTAGTAAATAGATACTTTTGGACGTTTAGTTATGATAGGTTATTTGGCGGATGCTGGTGGGTCGGGTCCTTCGGGATTTACCATAGCTGAAGTTGCATACTTATCATAGAAATTCTACTTTAAGCATAGATTCTTAGTAAATAGATACTTTTGGACGTTTAGTTATGATAGGTTATTTGGCGGATGCTGGTGGGTCGGGTCCTTCGGGATTTACCATAGCTGAAGTTGGATGCTTATCATAGAAACTTTACTTTAAGCATAGATTCTTAGTAAATAGATACTTTTGGACGTTTAGTTATGATAGGTTATTTGGCGGATGCTGGTGGGTCGGGTCCTTCGGGATTTACCATAGCTGAAGTTGGATGCTTATCATAGAAACTTTACTTTAAGCATAGATTTTTAGTAAATAGATACTTTTGGACGTTTAGTTATGATAGGTTATTTGGCGGATGCTGGTGGGTCGGGTCCTTCGGGATTTACCATAGCTGAAGTTGCATACTTATCATAGAAATTCTACTTTAAGCATAGATTCTTAGTAAATAGATACTTTTGGACGTTTAGTTATGATAGGTTATTTGGCGGATGCTGGTGGGTCGGGTCCTTCGGGATTTACCATAGCTGAAGTTGGATGCTTATCATAGAAACTTTACTTTAAGCATAGATTCTTAGTAAATAGATACTTTTGGACGTTTAGTTATGATAGGTTATTTGGCGGATGCTGGTGGGTCGGGTCCTTCGGGATTTACCATAGCTGAAGTTGCATACTTATCATAGAAATTCTACTTTAAGCATAGATTCTTAGTAAATAGATACTTTTGGACGTTTAGTTATGATAGGTTATTTGGCGGATGCTGGTGGGTCGGGTCCTTCGGGATTTACCATAGCTGAAGTTGCATACTTATCATAGAAATTCTACTTTAAGCATAGATTCTTAGTAAATAGATACTTTTGGACGTTTAGTTATGATAGGTTATTTGGCGGATGCTGGTGGGTCGGGTCCTTCGGGATTTACCATAGCTGAAGTTGGATACTTATCATAAAGACTTTACTTTAAGCATAGATTCTTAGTAAATAGATACTTTTGGACGTTTAGTTATGATAGGTTATTTGGCGGATGCTGGTGGGTCGGGTCCTTCGGGATTTACCATAGCTGAAGTTGCATACTTATCATAGAAATTCTACTTTAAGCATAGATTCTTAGTAAATAGATACTTTTGGACGTTTAGTTATGATAGGTTATTTGGCGGATGCTGGTGGGTCGGGTCCTTCGGGATTTACCATAGCTGAAGTTGGATGCTTATCATAGAAACTTTACTTTAAGCATAGATTTTTAGTAAATAGATACTTTTGGACGTTTAGTTATGATAGGTTATTTGGCGGATGCTGGTGGGTCGGGTCCTTCGGGATTTACCATAGCTGAAGTTGCATACTTATCATAGAAATTCTACTTTAAGCATAGATTCTTAGTAAATAGATACTTTTGGACGTTTAGTTATGATAGGTTATTTGGCGGATGCTGGTGGGTCGGGTCCTTCGGGATTTACCATAGCTGAAGTTGGATGCTTATCATAGAAACTTTACTTTAAGCATAGATTCTTAGTAAATAGATACTTTTGGACGTTTAGTTATGATAGGTTATTTGGCGGATGCTGGTGGGTCGGGTCCTTCGGGATTTACCATAGCTGAAGTTGCATACTTATCATAGAAATTCTACTTTAAGCATAGATTCTTAGTAAATAGATACTTTTGGACGTTTAGTTATGATAGGTTATTTGGCGGATGCTGGTGGGTCGGGTCCTTCGGGATTTACCATAGCTGAAGTTGCATACTTATCATAGAAATTCTACTTTAAGCATAGATTCTTAGTAAATAGATACTTTTGGACGTTTAGTTATGATAGGTTATTTGGCGGATGCTGGTGGGTCGGGTCCTTCGGGATTTACCATAGCTGAAGTTGCATACTTATCATAGAAATTCTACTTTAAGCATAGATTCTTAGTAAATAGATACTTTTGGACGTTTAGTTATGATAGGTTATTTGGCGGATGCTGGTGGGTCGGGTCCTTCGGGATTTACCATAGCTGAAGTTGCATACTTATCATAGAAATTCTACTTTAAGCATAGATTCTTAGTAAATAGATACTTTTGGACGTTTAGTTATGATAGGTTATTTGGCGGATGCTGGTGGGTCGGGTCCTTTGGGATTTACCATAGCTGAAGTTGGATACTTATCATAGAGACTTTACTTCAAGCATAGATTCTTAGTAAATAGATACTTTTGGACGTTTAGTTATGATAGGTTATTTGGCGGATGCTGGTGGGTCGGGTCCTTCGGGATTTACCATAGCTGAAGTTGGATGCTTATCATAGAAACTTTACTTTAAGCATAGATTCTTAGTAAATAGATACTTTTGGACGTTTAGTTATGATAGGTTATTTGGCGGATGCTGGTGGGTCGGGTCCTTCGGGATTTACCATAGCTGAAGTTGCATACTTATCATAGAAATTCTACTTTAAGCATAGATTCTTAGTAAATAGATACTTTTGGACGTTTAGTTATGATAGGTTATTTGGCGGATGCTGGTGGGTCGGGTCCTTCGGGATTTACCATAGCTGAAGTTGCATACTTATCATAGAAATTCTACTTTAAGCATAGATTCTTAGTAAATAGATACTTTTGGACGTTTAGTTATGATAGGTTATTTGGCGGATGCTGGTGGGTCGGGTCCTTCGGGATTTACCATAGCTGAAGTTGCATACTTATCATAGAAATTCTACTTTAAGCATAGATTCTTAGTAAATAGATACTTTTGGACGTTTAGTTATGATAGGTTATTTGGCGGATGCTGGTGGGTCGGGTCCTTCGGGATTTACCATAGCTGAAGTTGGATACTTATCATAAAGACTTTACTTTAAGCATAGATTCTTAGTAAATAGATACTTTTGGACGTTTAGTTATGATAGGTTATTTGGCGGATGCTGGTGGGTCGGGTCCTTCGGGATTTACCATAGCTGAAGTTGGATGCTTATCATAAAGACTTTACTTTAAGCATAGATTCTTAGTAAATAGATACTTTTGGACGTTTAGTTATGATAGGTTATTTGGCGGATGCTGGTGGGTCGGGTCCTTCGGGATTTACCATAGCTGAAGTTGGATACTTATCATAAAGACTTTACTTTAAGCATAGATTCTTAGTAAATAGATACTTTTGGACGTTTAGTTATGATAGGTTATTTGGCGGATGCTGGTGGGTCGGGTCCTTCGGGATTTACCATAGCTGAAGTTGGATGCTTATCATAGAAACTTTACTTTAAGCATAGATTCTTAGTAAATAGATACTTTTGGACGTTTAGTTATGATAGGTTATTTGGCGGATGCTGGTGGGTCGGGTCCTTCGGGATTTACCATAGCTGAAGTTGCATACTTATCATAGAAATTCTACTTTAAGCATAGATTCTTAGTAAATAGATACTTTTGGACGTTTAGTTATGATAGGTTATTTGGCGGATGCTGGTGGGTCGGGTCCTTCGGGATTTACCATAGCTGAAGTTGGATACTTATCATAGAGACTTTACTTCAAGCATAGATTTTTAGTAAATAGATATTTTTGGACGTTTAGTTATGATAGGTTATTTGGCGGATGCTGGTGGGTCGGGTCCTTCGGGATTTACCATAGCTGAAGTTGGATACTTATCATAGAAATTCTACTTCAAGCATAGATTCTTAGTAAATAGATACTTTTGGACGTTTAGTTATGATAGGTTATTTGGCGGATGCTGGTGGGTCGGGTCCTTCGGGATTTACCATAGCTGAAGTTGGATACTTATCATAGAGACTTTACTTCAAGCATAGATTTTTAGTAAATAGATACTTTTGGACGTTTAGTTATGATAGGTTATTTGGCGGATGCTGGTGGGTCGGGTCCTTCGGGATTTACCATAGCTGAAGTTGGATACTTATCATAGAAATTCTACTTCAAGCATAGATTCTTAGTAAATAGATACTTTTGGACGTTTAGTTATGATAGGTTATTTGGCGGATGCTGGTGGGTCGGGTCCTTCGGGATTTACCATAGCTGAAGTTGGATGCTTATCATAAAGACTTTACTTTAAGCATAGATTCTTAGTAAATAGATACTTTTGGACGTTTAGTTATGATAGGTTATTTGGCGGATGCTGGTGGGTCGGGTCCTTCGGGATTTACCATAGCTGAAGTTGGATGCTTATCATAGAAACTTTACTTTAAGCATAGATTTTTAGTAAATAGATACTTTTGGACGTTTAGTTATGATAGGTTATTTGGCGGATGCTGGTGGGTCGGGTCCTTCGGGATTTACCATAGCTGAAGTTGCATACTTATCATAGAAATTCTACTTTAAGCATAGATTCTTAGTAAATAGATACTTTTGGACGTTTAGTTATGATAGGTTATTTGGCGGATGCTGGTGGGTCGGGTCCTTCGGGATTTACCATAGCTGAAGTTGCATACTTATCATAGAAATTCTACTTTAAGCATAGATTCTTAGTAAATAGATACTTTTGGACGTTTAGTTATGATAGGTTATTTGGCGGATGCTGGTGGGTCGGGTCCTTCGGGATTTACCATAGCTGAAGTTGCATACTTATCATAGAAATTCTACTTTAAGCATAGATTCTTAGTAAATAGATACTTTTGGACGTTTAGTTATGATAGGTTATTTGGCGGATGCTGGTGGGTCGGGTCCTTTGGGATTTACCATAGCTGAAGTTGGATACTTATCATAGAGACTTTACTTCAAGCATAGATTTTTAGTAAATAGATATTTTTGGACGTTTAGTTATGATAGGTTATTTGGCGGATGCTGGTGGGTCGGGTCCTTCGGGATTTACCATAGCTGAAGTTGGATACTTATCATAGAAATTCTACTTCAAGCATAGATTCTTAGTAAATAGATATTTTTGGACGTTTAGTTATGATAGGTTATATGGCGGATGCTGGTGGGTCGGGTCCTTCGGGATTTACCATAGCTGAAGTTGGATACTTATCATAGAGACTTTACTTCAAGCATAGATTCTTAGTAAATAGATATTTTTGGACGTTTAGTTTTGATAGGTTATTTGGCGGATGCTGGTGGGTCGGGTCCTTCGGGATTTACCATAGCTGAAGTTGGATACTTATCATAGAGACTTTACTTCAAGCATAGATTCTTAGTAAATAGATACTTTTGGACGTTTAGTTATGATAGGTTATTTGGCGGATGCTGGTGGGTCGGGTCCTTCGGGATTTACCATAGCTGAAGTTGGATACTTATCATAGAAATTCTACTTCAAGCATAGATTCTTAGTAAATAGATATTTTTGGACGTTTAGTTATGATAGGTTATTTGGCGGATGCTGGTGGGTCGGGTCCTTTGGGATTTACCATAGCTGAAGTTGGATACTTATCATAGAAATTCTACTTTAAGCATAGATTCTTAGTAAATAGATACTTTTGGACGTTTAGTTATGATAGGTTATTTGGCGGATGCTGGTGGGTCGGGTCCTTCGGGATTTACCATAGCTGAAGTTGCATACTTATCATAGAAATTCTACTTTAAGCATAGATTCTTAGTAAATAGATACTTTTGGACGTTTAGTTATGATAGGTTATTTGGCGGATGCTGGTGGGTCGGGTCCTTTGGGATTTACCATAGCTGAAGTTGGATACTTATCATAGAAATTCTACTTTAAGCATAGATTTTTAGTAAATAGATATTTTTGGACGTTTAGTTATGATAGGTTATTTGGCGGATGCTGGTGGGTCGGGTCCTTCGGGATTTACCATAGCTGAAGTTGGATACTTATCATAGAGACTTTATTTCGGTGAACGGTCGGATGGTGCAAAGTCTTATGGATAAGCTGGCTGAGGTGTCGATCGCGAGTCTAGGAGGCGGGGCTTCGAGATAATTTTTTGATTTTCCCCTTTTTTGTTGAATGTTTTTTCTTAATAAAATTCTGTTTATTATGGTTTTATCTGCTTAAAACGCGGTTTTACTCACTTTCCATTCATATATTTCTTTTACTTTTAAAAAAAATTGAATTAAAAATATGACTTTTTTAGCAGAAATGGCCACGAACGACGATTTTCATAAGAAATCAATGAAAAATCTGCAAGATTTTTCGGAAAAAATGTCGAAAAGCGTGGCTGAATTCGCGGAAATTCAAGAGAAAGCTTATGAAGAGGAGAGAAATGCGAAAGAAGCGGAAATTCAGAATCTGAAAGAGTGAGGCAGAACGATTTATAATTTTACAATAAAAAATCCCAATTTTCAGACAGATTATGGGAAAAATCGATGTGGACACTGCGAATATTTTCAGAAAAGCGAATGAAGATCTGAAAATTAGTCAAGAAATGGTGAAAGAAATGGAGAAGAAGTTGGATGCGAAGGAGAGAGAAATGAGTGATTTGAAGGAAGAATACAAAAGAAATTTAGAGGAGAAAGAGGACGATATCAGACGTCTAAGAGAGTAGGAATTAAAAAAAAAATTTATTTTCATTTTTATTTTTATTTTCAGTGATCTTCGCTACTCAGAGAATGATGCTGGAGAATTATACGATCAAATGGAGCGTCTGGAACGAACCGAAGAGAGACAGCGCGAGAAAATTTATAAGCTGGAAGAGAAGCTGGCGGAGTACGCGGAGAGTGATGAATCAGATGAATCAGATGAATCTGATGAAGATTGATACAGTTGGAACAATTTCGGGAATCTGCTTTATTGAAATATGTTGAAAAATATGGACATTCTAATGATAATACTCAAAAATCTTTCTCAAAACAAGAAGTTTTGAACCGAAAATGCTCAATTTTCGAAAAAAGGTTCCGCCCAGCATTTTTTGTGCTGAAAATTCGTGTTTTGTGAAAGGTTTCTGGGTATTTTCATAGCAATGCCCATATTTTGATGAAAATTATTTCAAAATTCCCGGAAGAATCTTTTAATTGGTCGCTTCTGTTTTTGTTTTTGTTAACCTGTTTTGTTGTTGAAAATAAAGTTTTTTAAATTCAATTTTTCCACGAAAATCAGCAAATTAGTTGATATTATTGATAAACACTCATATTAACCACTTTTTCCAGCGAAACCTCTTTAATTTTCAGAGCAAAAAACTTGGAAACGTGGCAAGTGTTGTGTTTGCACATAATGCACTATAAATGACGAGCAAGTTGGGAACGTTGAATTGTGAGCATTTTTCTAAATACATTTGTTAATAGAAAGTGAAAAAAACATTATTATCTAAACTTTTACAGTGTTTCTCCTATTTAAAAACCAGAAAAAAGCAGATTTTCAGCTCCAAAACTATTTTCGGACTACTGTAGTAATGCGCATACACCGTGACGCACTACTGCGGACTTCTCATTTTTATTCATTTTTCCACATTTCTCATCAAAAATGTCGAAATTTCTGAAGAGTTCGGAGTCTGTGCTATCAGCGGAATGTGTTCTGATTTCCACTTTCGATTATATTCTAGAAGAGGTATCGATTTTTCAAAAATTCCTTTAAAAAAATTAAAATTTTCAGCTTCGAACCGAAGAAATGACAAAAGTCGATGCGGCGACGTCTTATGTAGAGGATAATGGAGTGGAGACGATTGAAAAGATGCTAAAATTATCCAATAATCGACTCAGTAATAATAATCAAAACATTTTCGAAAAAAAAAGAAAAAAATCAATAATTTTTTTCAGGAATGTACGGAACCGCCCGTGAGCTCGCTGAAAACGTTAAAATGTATAGAAATGTGTCGGGAAGTCATCAGTTTTCCGAAATGCACGGCTATCGTCTGTATCCCTATCATGTTAGTGGGACAACATAGGCTCCGCCCATTTTTTGGCATTTTTCGGCTAAAACGCCCATTTTTGCAAGTTTGCCGCATAGTTTTTTGCGGAAATTCAAAATTTTGACTTTTAAGTATGTCTATTTGTGCATCCAGACGTCCAGATGTCCATTTCTACAGTTTTTCGCAAAAAGTACAATTTTCGAATTAAAAATGTCAGAAATTGCATTTTTAGCACTAGAATCTTGACAAAAACCTGCAGTTTTCAAATTTTCTTCAAAAAAAACCGCATTTTTATCGATTTTCAACCGAAAAAAGCAAAAAATCGAATAATTTTCGCGAAAATCGGAAACCGTGCGGCAAAGTTGCAAAATAAAGGGGCGTGGCCTGACGTTTTGCAAAATATTCACTAAAGAGTCCCAATTTTTCGCAAAAATTCTCCGTTTTTAAGAAAAAAGTCTATTTTTCTCAAAATTCCGTAAAAAATTCAAATTTCTCAGAAAACCGTGCCGCAAATCTGCAAAAAATGGGCGGAGCCTAAATGGGCGTGGCCTAAAATTATCAGCATATTTTCAGACGACTCCAATCGTGTATCTCAGCATGAAAAACGCGGAATACATCTGGAAAATCGACGTTTTTGTCATCCTTCAAAATATGTTCTTCGATATTTATCCATTAGATGTATGTCGCAATTTTGAGTGTTGCAAACGCGCTCTACCGCTAATTTCGTGTAGTTCACGTGGAAAAACGGCGGTTTTTGTCGATAAATCCGTGTTTCTATCGATAAATCCGTGTTTCTATCGATAAATCCGGGTTTTTATCGATAAATTCGAGTTTTTATCGATAGATTCGAGTTTTTATCGATAGATTCGTGTTTTTGTCGATAAATTTGAGTTTTTATCGATAAATTTGAGTTTTTATTGATAAATTCGTGTTTTTATCGATAAATTCGTGTTTTTTATCGATGAATCTCTGTTTTTATCGATAAATTCGTGTTTTTATCGATAAATTCGTGTTTTTATCGATAAATTCGTGTTTTTATCGATAAATTCGTGTTTTTATCGATAAATTCGTGTTTTTTATCGATAAATTCGTGTTTTTTATCGATGAATCTCTGTTTTATCGATAAGTTTGTGTTTTTATCGATAAATTCGTGTTTTTATCGATAAATTCGTGTTTTTATCGATAAATTCGTGTTTTTTATCGATGAATTCGTGTTTTTTATTGATGAATTCGAGTTTTTATCGATAAATTTTAGTTTTTATTGATAAATTCGAGTTTTTATCGATAAATTTGAGTTTTTTATTGATAAATTCGAGTTTTTATCGATAAATTCGTGTTTTTATCGATAAATTCGTGTTTTTATCGATAAATTCGAGTTTTAATCGATAAATTTGAGTTTTTTATTGATAAATTCGAGTTTTTATCGATAAATCCGTGTTTTTATCGATTAATCCGTGTTTTTATCGGTAGAGCGCGTTTGCATCCGTTTTTAACTGAAATTTTTTGAAAAATTTAGAAATTTTTTATTTTCAGAAACCCCAAGTGCTCCGAACCATCGTAGCGATTTTTCTCCGTTCTCAAGAGCTGAAAATCGTCGAAAAATCTCGATTTTTAGCTTTCGATCAACAAATTTTCGGAAAAATTGAGCAAAAAATGCGGGAAATGATGGAAAAGTGGGCGGAATCTGAGATTAACGTGGATATCGGATTGCTTATGGAATTTTCGAGTCTTGATCTACCAGAATTACGAGAAAAATTCAAAAATTTGGTGCCGATCGAGTGGAAACAGTCGGATTCCAACTTTTTCCATAATATTCTTCGTCGATTCTGTAATTTCGCTGAAAACGAGACGGTCGCCATCATTCGGCTATACATTAACACAAAACGTGTCGTCGAGTGTCTTCAGATGATTTTGGACCAAAATTCGGAGATTTTTCTGGAAAACTCGGTGAAAACTCCAGTTACAGTAAGACTGTTCGAGGATGGAGATCAGAAATTCGTGATGAAATCAGAGTTATTCGACGCGATTAATAAGAAGAATACTAATGACAGAATTATTGATTTTTGTGATGGCGAATTCACGATTAGTACGATGGATTGGGGAGAGGTCGAAGAGAAGTACGGAGAAAAGATTGGCAGTGTTGAGGTAGAGAAAGTGCGCTCTATTGCGAAGAAAAAAGGAATTTTTCTGAAAAATTTCGATTTTCTAGCTCAAAATTGACAAAAACTTGAAAAATCCACTTTTTAACCTATTTTTCACTGAAATTGTTATTCAATTATGTGACAAATGCGCTCTAATGATAATCTGCTGAAAATTTTGGTATTTCTAAAAGAAATCCTTCAATTTCTATAAGATTATCAATAGAGCGCATTTAGTCACGCGTAGGCGGAAGCTATGCTCAAATTTCATTTTTCTGGTAGTAATTTCAGATTTTTTGCAGTTTTTCTAGTTTTTCGGGTCTTAAAATGCGATTTTTGTTTTGGAATTCGCAAAAAATCACGATTTTCGTCTTAAAATTACCAAAAAATGAAAACTTTCGAAAAAATGATACGATGGCCGCTCAAAAATCCCATTTTTCAGGTTCAATTTGTGGCAAATGCGCTTTAATGATAATCTCAAAAAACTGCAGTATTTCCACGAGAAATACAGCAATTTTCCCACAGATTATCAATAGAGCGCATTTAGTCACGCGTAGGCGGAAGCTATGGCCAAATTTTTATTTTTTGGGCGAAAATTGACTGATTTTATTCAAATTTTTTGTATGAAATGTTCCTGAATTGTGACAGATGCGCTCTAATGACAATCTGCTGAAAATGTAGGTATTTCTAAAAGAAATCCCGCAATTTCGACATTATTATCAGTAGAGCGCATTTAGTCACGCGTAGGCGGAAGCTATGGCCAAATTTTTATTTTTTGGGCGAAAATTGACTGATTTTATTCAAATTTTTTGTATGAAATGTTCCTGAATTGTGACAGATGCGCTCTAATGACAATCTGCTGAAAATGTAGGTATTTCTAAAAGAAATCCCGCAATTTCGACATTATTATCAGTAGAGCGCATTTAGTCACGCGTAGGCGGAAGCTATACCCAAATTTTCCATATTCTGGCGGAAAATTGACAAGTTTCCTTCCAAATTTTTGTTTATAATGTTTTTGAATTGTGGCAAACGCGCTCTAATCAAAATCTGCTGAAAATTACAGTTTTTCCGTGAGAAATCCCGAAATTTACATCAGATTATCAATATAGCGCTTTTGGTGGGATCCTAAAACCCTAATTTTCTGATTCCAGTTCATCCGTACCCCAATCCTCCGTGCCAAACACAAAGCGATCCCCATCCCACAACCAACTGGCGATGGATTCTGTATTCCTGCCGTCGACGCTTTGTTTGATTTCATCAAAACAGTGATTTTCGTCGTGAAACCTTATCAGAAATTCAAAAATCCATATTTGCACGATTTGACGCCAGGTTATGCGATCACAGACGGAGCGTTTATTCCAGATTTTGTAGGTTTTGAAAATACCAAGAAAAATGCGAATTTTCAGTAGGAAATTCGCTCGAAAGTGGGTACTACTGGTGGATGAACATTGGGTTTCTAGGCCAGCACGGAAATTTTAACAAAATTCTGTGGCAAATGCGCTCTAATGATAATCTGGTTAAAATTGCGGTGTTTTTAAATCGAAATCCCGCAATTTCAATCAGATTATCAATAGAGCGCATTTAGTCACGCGTAGGCGGAAGCTATGCTCAAATTTTCATTTTCTGGGTGAAAATTGACGAAATTGACGGATTTTCTTCCAAATTTTTGTCAAAAATATTCCTGAATTGTGACAAATGCGCTCTAATGGTAATTTTCACTCAGATTATCAATAGAGCGCATTTAGTCACGCGTAGGCGGAAGCTATGCCCGAATTTTCAATTTGTGACAAAACTATAAAATGGCGGTGGCCTAGGAACCCAAAGTTCGGTCACTACCACTCTTAAGCCTTTTCCGGTTGAAATTTCATGTTTTTTTCCCTAATTTTTCATAATATTTTCCAGAAAACTCCATATTTCGTGAAACTGGACAAATTGAGAGAGCTAAAAGGTCTATTGCATATCATGTCATCAGTACTACTCGGTATTCCAGCCAAAGAAGTCCGGAATGCGAAATCCGACGGATTTACGGTGCAGAATCTGAAAAATGAGCTGAAACATTTGAGTCTGACTGAAACTTTCACTGAAATCGAGAATTATGCAGAAGTGGTATATAAGCATGTGGATAGAGTGAAGAAGGAGCAATTTTTGAGAACTTGTGATCTGTTTGATGCAATTGAGCACTGTCAGCGAATTTGTATTATTAATAGAGTGCCCAGAGTGAGTTTACGTCATAGGTGAAAGTGCGCTCTACTGGACAGATGGTTCTCCTTGTCCACGAGGAGTACACGAAACAAAAACTTGAAAAATACAATTTATACCTATTTTTCACTGAAGTGTTCATCAAATTCTGTGGCAAATGCGCTCTATTGTTGATCTGCTGAAAATTTTGCAATTTCTGAATAGAAATTCTGGAATTTCTTGCAGATTATCAGTAGAGCGCATTTAGTCACGCGTAGGCGGAAGCTATGCCCAAATTTTTAATTTTCGTAAAAAGATGGTGGCCGAACTTTGGATTTCTAGGCCAGCGGAAACGATATTGCCTTTTTTCTGAAAAAATTGTTTTTTTCAGCTAATATTACATATTTTTCAGTTTAACAGTTATAATTATATCGAGAAAACGTATTTTTTAGCAAAAAAATTCAGAAAAATCGATAAAAATGAAAAATATCGTGATGGCCGAAGTTTTTTACGGACCTTGACTTGTCCACGAAGAGTACACGACGTTAAGTTCGGTGGAGCGCGTTTGCACACCCAGCTATTTTTCAAATGTCCAGTAGAGCGCACATGTATAACAGGAAATTCAATTTTTTTTTGAATTTTCGCTGAAAAATTGCATTTTTTCAGCTCAAAAAATTCTTACACAACCAAAAAGGATGTGCGAGAGTTCCAGGATTGAAATGTGATGAATGTACGAAAATTCAGAAGATTCAGAAGATTCAGAAGACGTCGGACGCCGAGATTCCGCTGAAAACCGCGAAAACGCCCGAATACTCTAAAAATCCAACGATAGCATGCGAAAAATGCACAGAATCGTCGCAAATCGTGCTGAAAATCAAAAATGAGCTGAAAATAAATCAGAATTTGATGTCAGAAATGCGTAAAAACCGGGAAGACGCCGATGAGCAGCATAAGAAAGTTCTGGAAGAGAGGAAGAAGGAAATTGGGAATTTACAGAAGAAAATCGATACGCAGACAAAGTGGAAAACTGAGAATTTGGAGTTGAAAAAGAGAATTTCAGAGATTTCTAGCCAGAAAAATGAGGAAATCAGTTAAAAATAGTCAAGGAGCTGGAAAATAAGGGTCAGGAGAATGAGAAAAAGATTGAGAATTTGATGGCGATGATATCGAGTATGGAGATGACAGAGGAGAAGTATCAGGATATTATTACAGAGTTAGTAGGACATTGGATTGAGAAAAAAACTGAAAAATCGCGAATTTTCGAGTTTTAAATTCGAAAAAATGGCTTGAAACTGAAAAAAAAAACAATAAACAATAAAAAATCACGATTTTTGGGTTTCAAATTTGAAAAAAATGGATTAAAACTTAGAAAAACCTTCAAAAATCGCGTTTTTTGAGTCTTAAACTTGAAAAAATTGATTAAAACTAAGAAAAACTGAAAAATCGTGATTTTTCTAGTTTTTAATTCGAAAAAAATTGTTTAAAACTGAGAAAAACCCTTGAAAATCGCAATTTTTTGGTCTTATTGTCGCAACAAAAAAGTTCCGACATTTTTCCCCCTCGGTGTTTGCGGACTCAAGCCAAAATTTGATAATTTTGGCTTGAGTCCGCAAACACCGACGAGGAAAAAATGTCGGAACTTTTTTATTTCGATAATAAACTTGAAAAATGTGTTAAAATTGAGAAAAACTCTTAAAAATCGCGTTTTTTGGGGTCTCAAACTTGAAAAAATGGCCTAAAATTGAGAAAAATCGGTTCAAAAAACTCAAAACTTACTATTTTCGAGGGTTTTTTTCGGAAATTTTGTTTCCCAGTTTTGGCTCACCATAGAGCGCGTTTGCACAACTAAACATTTAAAAAGTAGTTTGAAAGCGTCTAAAAATGTGCTTGCGAATCGAATTCCGACACGAAATTTTTTAATTTACCGCCGCGTCTAGTGGAGCGCAGTTGCTCATCCCAAGAACCAAATGTGGAGCAAATGCGCATCCAATAAAAATAATCCCAATAGTTGCGTTTATCAGTAGAGCGCATTTGCTCCACATTTGGTTCTTGGGATAAGCAACTGCGCTCCACTAGATTTGGCGGTAAATTCAAATTTCGTGTGCCCTTTTCAAACAGTTTTTTGAATTATTAGTTGTGCAAACGCGCTCTATGGTGAATCGAAACCGGAGAACAAATTTTCAGAGAAAAACATTTTGTACAGAAATCCAAAAATTTGAGTTTTTTAACCGATTTTTCTCAGTTTTCAGCCATTTTTTCAAATTAAAAACCCTAAAATCTCTTTTTTTTCAGAGAGGACCAGAAATTCAAGCGTCTCCGATTAGACTTCATGAATGCATCTGAATCCTGGAATTCAGAAAAACAACAATTCCATCAGGAGATTCTGGCGAGAAACCAACGGATTCAGGAGATCCACGTGGAGAATATCCGATTGAAAGCTGAAAATGAGTTCAAGGAGAAAATGATTCAACAGTTGATGAGCAAGTTGTCGACGCCTTCTGGATTCTTCCCACCGCCGAATCAATATGATCCACGTCTACAGTATCCCCCATCTGAATTCAAATGACTTTATCGATTTTTACTTGTAATATTCAAAAAATTCTTGTCTTTTTTAATTGTTTTTTTTTAATAAACCGGTGATTTTTATTCAATTTTTAAACTGAAAATTGTCATTAAAACATCAATTATACTTTCCTCCGCAATTTTGCGTAATGGTGTACAAAATTTTCTTTTTTTTTAAATTTTGCATCCCGAAATTGAATTTTTTGATTTTTAACTCTGTTTTCAGGTTTTTGGCGGCTTTTTCAGAGATTTTCTTGTTTAATAAATGTTTTACGATTTTATTTTTAAATATACATTTTTCTATGAAATTAGACGAATTTGAAAAATCGACTATGCCACTGAAATGATCTCTGATTGATCTGATAATAATTGTTTGTTATTTTTAATAAATTATTCAAAAAATGGGTTTTTCTGTCCAAAAATTGAAAAAAAAGACGCCGAAACAATGAAATTTTCGATTTTAGGGGTACTGTAGAAAATTTTGTACACCGTGACGCACAATTGCGTACCACCTTCAAAAATATTTTTTCGTTGTTTTTCTCTCATTTTTCCACGATTTTCCACGAATTTCCACGGATTTCAGCCTAAAAACGTCACTAAAAAAGTGTAAATTAATGAGTCGTGAACGAATCACAGCCGGCGACACGCCCGTCTTTACGACAACCGATTTCTATCGAATCGCCGGGAAATATATGGTATTTTTTGTGATTTTTTCGATGAAAATGTCCATTTTTCACTTCAGAAAACGCTAATATTCAATACGCATCTGGAAGTGTCTCGAAATGGACTTAAAAAACAAGAAAATTCGAAACAGCTGGAGAGTTTGGTTAGCCTAATGGAGGTGCCGCATGATAGGGTGTTGGTGTTCCGAGCGAAAGAGGAAATGCATATTAAATATGCTTTCGATGGTTCACAGTTGTTTGGTAAGACAGAATTCAAGAGGAAATTTCAAAAAAATCGAAAAAAAAAATTTGAAATTTTTTTTGAAAATTTTTTTTTGCAAAAATCCCGAATTTTCACATTTTCTTAATGTTTTTAGTAATTGTTTTGAAGGAAAATGAGAAAAATTCATTGTTTTTTGCTATTTTTAGTACAAAAATTCAGAAAATTGGAAAAAAATTTCTCGAAAAATCTCTAATTTCCATAATTTTCAGCTGTTTTGTGTTTATTGTTTGATAAAAAACTGCTGAAAATATAATTATCATGATAATTATCACTATATTCAGTTATGAAAACACGGAAAAAGTGTTTTTTTTAATTTGAAAAAAAAATTTTCTTCCAAACTTTTTTTCCGCGAAAATCCAAAATTTCCATCATTTTTAGAAGTTTTCAGTCAAATTTTGTAGTGAAAAATTGCTGAAAACCTCAATAGTTCTAGTATTCTTCTATAAAAACATAGTAGAGCGAAAAAATATTTCAAAAAACTTTTTTCTAAATTTTTGCAAAATTTGAATGAAAAAAATGTGAAAATCTGAAAATTTTTCGACAGTTTCCTAACTAAAAAACTGCTGAAACCCATTATTTACGGCTTTTTTAGCCGAAAAAACCTAAAAAATCACCAAAACCCATCCCATGGCCGAAGTTTTTCCTAGGCCACGCCCCTTTTTCCCCCCAACTTTCCAATTTTCAGACGTGTACGGCTCGCCACAAGAGTTTCTAGATGAGATGAAGATATTTCAAGATTTCACACAAAGTCACAAGTATTTCACGACGAATCCGACGAGCACTTATTATGTACGTCTGTTTCGCGGCAAAAAAATTTCCAATTTTTTAAAAAAAATTTCAAAATTTTCTATAATTTCAGTCAACTCCATTCATTTATTTCAATGAGAAACGCGAGAAATTTGTCTACAAACCCGATTTGTTCGTTATTCTTCAGTATATGATGCTTCTGAATGTTCCCATTTCGGTAAGTGGGCGGAGCTTAGGAAAAGAGGCGTGGCTTAGTGTGATTTTCATGATGAAAACGTCCCCAAATTACTCAATTTTTCGAATTTTTGCAGAAAAAATCGAATCATTTGCTCATTGAGCTCAATTCTTCTGAAAGCGTACGAAGATACTCTCATCAACGCGTCGGAATTCATTCGATACGATGAAATGAGTTTGAAATCATTAGAAATGAGTTATTGGACACGAAACGGACATTTATCGATTCGGATGGACAGTTACAGTCGGATTTCTATCGGAAGGAGGTTCTTGAGAAGTTGGAGAAGGATTTCGAGAAGTTGAGGTGCTGAAATAACTGGAAAAGTGGCTGAAAATCAGTTTTTCGAAAGAAATTTGTGACAAATGCGCTCTAATGATAATCCCATAAAAATTGCAATATTTCCTTGAGAAAGACCGTAATTTTTCTGTAGATTATCAATAGAGCGCATTTAGTCACGCATAGGCGGAAGCTATGCCCAAATTTTCATTTTTTGGCGTAGTTTTGGATTTTTCGCAGTTTTCCTCATTTTTCGGGTCTTAAAATGCGATTTTCGTTTCGGAATTCGCAAAATCACGATTTTCGTCTTAAAATAACCAAAAAATGAACACTTTCGGAAAAAAGATACGATGGCCGCTCAAAAACCGTCAAAATACCACTTTTTAGGTTCAATTTGTGGCAAATGCGCTCTAATGATAATCCCATAAAAATTGCAGTATTTCCATGAGAAATACCGCAATTTTCCTGCAGATTATCAATAGAGCGCATTTAGTCACGCGTAGGCGGAAGCTATGCCCAAATTTTCATTTTTCTGAAATATTTTCGCCATTTCTCACCCCAAAAACAAAAAAAAATCGATTTTCTTGCTGAAAATTATCATGTGAGGTCATAAATGCGTGTTATGACACTTCTGGAAATCAGAAGCAGACATTCAGAAACAATAACTTGAAAAATCCACTTTTCACCTATTTTTCACTGAAATTGTTAATCAATTCTGTGGCAAATGCGCTCTAATGATAATCTTATGAAAATTGCAATATTTCCATAAGAAATACCGCAATTTTTCTACAGATTATCAATAGAGCGCATTTAGTCACGCGTAGGCGGAAGCTATGCTCAAATTTTCATTTTTCACCTCAAAAACTCAATTTTTAGCATCGACGAAGTGCTGGAAAAGCTGAAAAAGATGGTTCCATTCGTTTTAAAAGAGGACGAGGCGAGGTCGATTCACGATTGGCTGGAATACGAGAGGTCCAATGATAAGGAGTGGCTGAAATCTCTAATTGTCACGTATACAAATGCTGGATTTGTCTTAAAATCACTTCAAGCGATTCTCAAGAAGCGTCCCGACGTTTTTACGTTTAAAAAACCAAAAATTCCGGAAGAAAATCAAGAAAATCAAGAAAAATCGACCGAAAATGATGAAAAATCCGAGAAAAAAGAGGAAAAGAAGCCGCGTCTCTGCTGTCGAGTGTTCCAAAACGGCAACCAACGATTCGTGCTGAAAGACGAGCTCTATCTTGCCCTCGGTCAGATGTGTAACTGCAAAAAGGGGCGGAGCCTGAAGAGTTTGTGCTCCGAGCTCGTGCAACGGATAGAAACGATACAGTTGATTCCATTTCAAGAGGTTCAAAAAAGATATAAAGAGAGAATTGAGCACATTCAATTTATTACGGTACCACTCCGTCGAACTAAACACCGGGCGGTCCCCATCCCGGCGCCTGACTACGGGAAATTCTATGTGCTCGGAGTGGATGCGGTGCTCGAAGCACTCAACTCGTTGATTTGGGAGACGAGAGTGTTTCAAAAGTTCCCGGTGAAACAGAAGAAGACGTTGTACGAATTGTTTGGAGATTTGGATTGTCTGATTAGGCAGCAGAGTGTGAGTTCTGGAAACAAACAGAAAAAATTCCAGAATTTTCGAGTAAAAATCATCAAAAAACCAGTTTTTGGAGGGATTTCGGCTCAAAATTGAGAAAAAGCAAAAATTGAGTTATAGGGGACATCCGGACAGACAGAGTGTTAAACAAATTCGAGATCAGACATCAGAAAGGACATCTGGACAGAAAGAGGGAGGGACAGACAGACAAACAAACCAGAAAAAACAGAAATTTCAACTAAAATTAACAAAAAACCGGTTTTTGGAGCGATTTTCACTTGAAAATTGGGAAAAAAGCGAAAATTGCGTTATAGGGGACATCCGGACAGACAGAGTAATGTCGGTTTTGAATATCTGGACACTCTTACAGACGAATTGAAGAGATTGCGGACATCTGGACAGATAGATATACTGACAGACAGAAAATCCGGTGGAAATCGGAAAAATCATTTATGGGCATCAGGAAATGGGAAAATCCGGATCCTGGATAACCGGGACATCTGGATGTTGGGATGGACGGACAGACGGATTTTGGACATTCGGACGAACAGAGATACAGACAGACAGACAGATACAGTAGATAGTGAGATGACAGAATGGTGGCAAATGCGCTCTAATGACAATCTCATCAAAAATTGCAATATTTCCTTGAGAAATACCGTAATTTTTCTGTAGATTATCAATAGAGCGCATTTAGTCCCGCGTAGGCGGAAGCTATGCTCAAATTTTCATTTTTTTAAATGGAAATTTGACATTTGTCATTGATATTGGACATCTGGACACTCTTACAGACGAATTGAGAGATTGCGGACATGCGGACAGACAGATAGACTGACAGACATAGAAAAGCGCATTTTGAAACCAGTGATGATCAGAAAATAACGAAAAATCGAGGATTTTCACAATTTTTAGACACAAAATCATAAGTTTTCAATATTTTGGACATCCGGACAGACAGAAATACGGACTTCCGATCGAAATCTGGATACACAGACAGACAGATTTTCAGAAACTTTAGTTTTCTAGCTTTTTGAACTGTTCTTTTCATCTCTTTTTCTCTGAGTCTCTCAATTTCGCACACAATTTTGTTCGGTTTCGGTAGAGCGCGGTTGCTAGACGCGTGCCATGATAATATTTTCCAATTTTCCCATTCCAGGACCCATACCTCGTCGAACACAAACGTCTCCAGGAGATCATCGCAATCTGTGACTCAAAATGGGATTTCCATCGAAAAGTGCCGACGAACGAAGTGAGAAAAGTGTCTCCGGATGGATTCACGGTGGAAGATCTCATCGAAGAGCTGAAATATCTGGAAATCAACACATTCTTCCCAAATATCGCAAATCACGCGAAAACGGCGTGGGCCGAAGTGAATCGAGCCAAGAGAGCGGAAGTTTTGAGGACTTGTGATATGTATGACGCTCTGGAAATATGTCAGCTCTATTGTGTCTTTGAGCACTTTCCGAAAGTTAGTAATTATCTGAAATTGGCTGAAAATGGTCTTCAAGATGATTTTTAGCCCGAAAAACCGTATTCAATTTGTGGCAAATGCGCTCTAATGATAATCTCATAAAAATTGCGATATTCCCATGAAGAATACCGCAATTTTTCACTGGATTATCAATAGAGCGCATTTAGTCACGCGTAGGCGGAAGCTATGCCCAAATTTTCATTTTTCTGGAAGTAAATTCAGGTTTTTCGCAATTTTTCAAGTTTTCCGGGTCTGAAAATGCGATTTTTTAAATCATAACTCTTTTTTTTAATGTTGGTTTCGGTGGCCTAGAAACTACCAATCTCGGCCACAGACATTTTTGCCGGTTTTTTGTGCTTTAGACGGAAAACAACTCGGTTTTCGGAGGGTTTTCGTGCTGAAATTCGCAAAAAATGACGATTTTCGATTAAAAATCACCAAAAATCAAGTATTTTCAGTGAAAAATCAACAGAAATGAAACGGTGGCCGAGTTTGAGAATTCTAGGCCACCAATTGGTTTTCTAGGTCATTTTGAGCAGAATTTCAGCTATTTTTTAAAGATTTAATGATGAAATTCGGTTGAAAACCGTCTGAAACTCTCAAAACATGAATTTTAATAGTTGGTGGCCTAGAAAATCATTTGGTGGCCTAGAAACTCAAACATCGGCCACTGCTGATTTTTGTGGTTTTTTAATGGTTTTTCGACCAAAATTTGTCTTTTTTTTCGATATTTTCACTGTAAAAATGTGATTCTGACAGTGTTTTCTCTCTGAAAATCACATTTTCCTATCGATTATCTGTAAATTTTTCAATTTTTCAGATAAAAAACTTCTTTCACGCGCAAAAATCGTGTCGCCGTGTGGCCGGCTATCGATGTACCACGTGTCTAGACTTCTGGAGCTTCGGAGTGCCATCAGATGAACCGACCGACCTACCTTGGGATAAGATGTCGACGGAGACGGATTCAGATTCAGAAGACGTGACGACGTTGGATTCAGAAGCACTTGCGAAAACTACAGTAGAGGATTCTGAATCTAGGGATTCTGAGAATTCTGAAGAAGATTCTGAAGTTGATGACGTCACGGAGACGGCTTCAGAATCCTCTTCTTCTGAAGTCGTCGAATTCTTCACGACGGCAACACAAACAGAACAATCATCTGAAAATCTCATCGAAAAATCGCTGGAATTCAGTGAAATCGAGCGTGAAAAATTGGAGAAAAAAGTGTTTTTAATCGAGAAAAAAGTGGCGGAAATGAAGAATTCGCATGCGGAAATTGTCGAGCGAATGCGTCGAGAAATGAAGAAAAAACAGGAGGAAAATGAGAAATTGAAGCAAAAAGTGACGACGTTCGACGCGATTCAGAAGAGTAATGAGAAGTTTGAGAGGAAAATCGGACGGATTGGAATCGATTTACAAGAGAAACAAAAGGAGATTATGGAACTCAGACGGTACGGTTTCGAGGCTGAAAATCCGCAAAAATAGCTGAATTTTTGCTCTAGAACCCTTCGAAATCGGCAAAAAATCCACTGTTTTGATCTGGAATTGATTAAAAATCGTGTTTTTAACGATTCTGATTTGAAAAATACAAAAAAATGGCTGAAAATAATCAATTTTTAATCATAAAATCTCAAAAAAAAAGCGATTGATTTTTTGACAGTTTTGGGCTAGAAATTCCATGAAAATCTCTGAAATATAGCTGAAAATTGTCAATTTTTGATCTAGAAATCTGAAATTTGACGCTTCCAACAATTTTGCTGTGAAAATCTAGTTTTTAGGAGTTTTAGCTAAACAAATCTGTGAAAATAACCGGAATTTATCGCCATTTTATCATCTGAAATCCGGCGGCCGAACTTTCGTTTCTGGTGGCCTAGAAGACAGAAGTTCGGCCACCATCGTTAAAATCGTGTTTTTGTACCAAAAGCATCATTTTCTATCCAATTTTTCGAACGTTTTTGATCTGAAATCGCAGAAAATTACATTTTTCAACGGAAAAAGTGATTTTTTTCATTTTCAAATTGAAAAAAAAAATTCCAGTGAACTCTCTACCCATACGACAACTACCCGTAGAAATGAGTCGAAAATCGATAAATTGGAGAAGGAATTGAAGAGAATCCGTGAGAAACCTACTGTATCTCCACTCATCGCCCAGGAAAACGAAGAATTGAAAATGCGAATTTCAGTTTGTGAATCCGATGAGATTCGACTTCACGAGGCCTATGCGACGTGAGTTGTTGGATCTGAAAATCTGAAAATTTTCGAAATTTTCAGAATGAAGAACAAGTTCGACGAGGATCGTGTGGCGTTTTCCGAGAGGATTTCAGAAATGGGACGGAATTTGAGAATGTAAGGGAGAGCGGACATCTGGATAGATGGATAGACAGACAGACAAAAAATCCGGTGGAAATCGGAAAAATCGATTTCTGTCAGGAGATGAGAAAATCGGGATCCTTGAGAACCGGGACATCTGGATGTTGGGGTGGACAGACAGACGGATTTTGGACATCCGGACGTACAGAGATTCAGACAGACAGACAAATACAGTAGATAGTGAGATGACAGAATGGTGGCAAATGCGCTCCAATGTTAATCTCATAAAAATTGCAGTATTCCCATGAGAAATATAGCAATTTTCCTGCAGATTATCAATAGAGCGCATTTAGTCACGCGTGGGCGGAAGCTATGCCCAAAATTTCATTTTTCTATAAGTAATTTCAGATTTTTCGCAATTTTTCTAGTTTTTCGGTTCTGAAATTGCCATTTTCGTGACGAAATTGGTAGTAAACCACGATTTTTGTCTCAAAATCACCAAAAATAGAGATTTTTGATGAAAAAAGATACGGTGGCCGAGTGTGTGAAAAATTATCAATAGAGCGCATTTAGTCACGCGTAGGAGGAAGCTATGCTCAAAATTTTCATTTTTCTGGGAGTGATTTCAGATGTTTTGCGGTTTTCTTTATTTTTCGGGTCTTAAAATGCGATTTTTGTTTCGGAATTCGCAAAAAATCACGATTTTTGTCTTAAAATACCAAAAAATGAAAACTTTCGGGAAAAAGATACGATGGCCGCTCAAAAAAACCGTCAAAATCCCACTTTTCAGGTTCAATTCTGTGGCAAATGCGCTCTAATGATAATCACATAAAAATTGCAATATTCCCATGAAGAATACCGCAATTTTTCTTGCAGATTATCAATAGAGCGCGTTTAGTCACGCGTAGGCGGAAGCTATGCCCAAAATTTCATTTTTCTATAAGTAATTTCAGATTTTTCGCAATTTTTGACATGTTTCACCCCAAAGACTTTGGTAAGATAGCGGACATCCGGACACATAGATAGACTTATCGATACACAGAAAAGCAAAAAAATCGATTTTTTGGACAAAAAAAATCCGAAAAAACCAAAAATTTTGAATTTTTTTCAGTGAAAAGAACAAAGTGACGGATTTGGAGCAACAAGTTCGAGCACAAAACGAGGATATCGCCGAGAAGACACATCACTTGAGACTGTATGTTTGATTGTGCAAATGCGCTCTATTAGACAGAGCAGAGAATTTCGGTAGAGCGCGGTTGCAACAATCCACATCGTTGCAACCGCGCTCTACCGAAATTGAAAAGATATCGAGACTCTGTTTGAGTTCTCGGTAGAGCGCGTTTACAACATGGCGACACGGACATTTTTCCCGGTTTTTTGTGCTTTAAAACCGAAAAACTCGATTTTCGGTGGGTTTTCGTGTTGAAATTCGCAAAAAATCACGATTTTCGATTTAAAATCACCGAAAATCAACCGTTTTTAGTGAAAAATCAACAGAAATGATCCGGTGGCCGAGTTTGAGAATTCTAGGCCATTAACCGGTTTTCTAGGCCATTTTGATTGGAATTTCAGGATTTTTGAGATTTATTCATAAAATTCGGTTGAAAACTATCTAAAACTCTCAAAACATGAATTTTAATAGTTGGTGGCCTAGAAAATCATTTGGTGGCCTAGAAATCCAAACATCGGCCACCGCTGGTTTTTCGACCGAATTTCGTCATTTTTTTTGCTAATTTCTGCACGAAAAGTGATTTTTACTGCTTTTTCGGTGTAAAAATCCTGAAAAATTTCTCCATTTTATCGATTTTTCTCGCTCTCCAGATTCCACGACTCGAATTGCCAGCTGAGAATGGAGAACGAGGCGAATAAGAGGACGATTCAAGAGTTGATGAGTCGATTCTCGGCACCACAACAAAATTCCACGTATTCGAGAGGTTTTGGAATGAATTATGAGGTTAGGACATCCAAGGATAGGTGGCCTAGAAATTGGAAAAGTTAGGCCACCACAGACAACTTTTTTTGTTTCGAATTTTATGGTTATTTTAAGTGCAAAAAGTCGTTTTTTTTTAAAGGAAATCGAGCGTGGCCTAGAAAACCAAAGTTTGAAAAAGTTCGGCCACCATTGCAAACTCGACTTTTCGGTTTTCAGTGCAGAGAATCGCATTTTTGGAATTGTGGCCTGGAAATCCGGAAACTTTTTTTTTTTGAAATTTTGTCGGTTTTAGGCTGAAACCCCGATTTTCCGGCTGATTTTTCCTAGTTTCTGATAGAAATTTGGAAAAAATCACAATTTTTGGCAAATTTTATGCTATGGCCTAGAAAACCGAATTTTGAAAAGTTCGGCCACCTTGGTTTTTCATCGAAATTTAAGCCTAAAAATCGCTTTTGTCGCGATGGCCGAACTTTTTTGGAATCCTAGGCCATCATCCTAAAATTCTCCGATTTCCAGAATTTTATGAGAATTTTAAAAAATCACAATTTTTGACATATTTGACCGTGGTTTGGGTTTCTAGGCCATCTACACGTGGTAGCCTAGAAAACCAAAATTAGGAAAAGTTCGGCCACCTTTTGTTTTTATCGATTTTTCATCGATTTTTATTGAAATTTAAGCTAAAACCCGCTTTTTCGCGGTGGCCGAACTTTTTTTGGAATGCTAGGCCATCATTCAAATTTTTCATTTTCCAGTCGCCCCTCCCACCACCGCCAATCGTAATTCCTCGAATCGCAGCGATCGGCTCCGAGCGAGCACAACGAATGGCCTCCGCCTCGGCGTCGTCACTTCAGAATTCTCCGGTTCCCCTGTTGACTCCGCCCCCTCAACCGATTCTGGAGATTCGCCAGAATCCGCAATTTATGGAATTGACGGATTCGGAATGTTTGATATGTTTGACGGAGATGATAAGAGACGACGAGACGACGATCAAATGTCACGAGTGTCGACGACGATTCCATTTTCAGGTTTCTGTTCGTTGCGAAGTGCGCTCTATTGAGAATTGAGAATCACCAGGTGGTGTAGTTCTCGTGGACAAGCTGGATTCGGTTTTTTTTGTTTGAAAATAGACTAAAATCGACTAAAATCCCATCAAAATTGAGCGTTTTAACATAGATTTTGGAGTTGTCCACGTGGAGTACACGGTGGAGTTCGTCGTGTACTCCTCGTGGACAAAACAGATTTTTGAGTTTTTGAGCGTTTTTTGTAGATTTTTAGGCGTTTTTACAAGAAAAAAACGATTAAAGTTAGCGATTTTTCATCAGAAATATTCGAAAATTCGAAAAAATTGGCAGAAAACACCGTGTACTCCTCGTGGACAAGATGAATTCGAATTTTCACGGATATTACTCAATTTTAATCAATATTCGTCAATTTTTCGAGTCTTTCGTAGTTTTTGGTTTGAAAACCGAAAAAATACGCAATTTTCAATCAAAACCGTTTAAAAATTGAAAAAAAAAACCAATAAAAGTTTCGTGTACTCCTCGCGGACAAGATGAAATTTTTGAGTTTTTGAGCATTTTTTTGTCAATTTTTCAACTTTTTCCTATTGAAAATTGATGTTGTAGACGAGTTCTCATCAGAAATGACCGAAAACCCGATAAAAATTGCCAAAAAGTACCGTGTACTCCTCGTGGACAAGATGAATTTGAATTTTCACGGAGCTATGGATTTTTGAGTTTTTGAGCGGTTTTTTATCAATTTTTTTGAGTTTTTACACAGAAAATCCGTGAAAATTGACGATTTTTCATCAAAAATGTGTCAAAAATCAAACATTCAATATTTTCAGTGCGCCTCCGAGTGGCTGAAAGTGAAGACCATATGCCCGACGTGCAAAGGGAAACTTCTGGATCCCAACGAGTTTCCGGCTCTATAATTATCTATTTTTTTCTTTTTCTTAAACTCTCTTCTCTCTGTCTAAATGTGAATACGGTATTTCTTGTTGATTTCATAACACATTTAACAATTATTAATGTTCTTGTTCCTCTTTTTTTCTGTATCTCTTTTTTTATTAATTGAGATTTAATTAAGCCTAATTAAGTGTTAATTGTCGTTTTTATAAGAAAAAAAGTTTTTTAAATTGTATTTTTGTTTTAAAAAGGATGTTTTTGTCATAATCCTCTTATTTTAATTGTCTGAACTTTGTAAACGCGCTCCACCGCACCCAATTTAGGAAGCCCCGCCTCTTAAGAATGTCCAAATTCTTTGAGAACGTCGCACCGCCCTACGCGTCTCTCCATACTTTTGCTTCGCTTCAGAAGTATATTTTAAATCAGGTATATTAAGATGTTTTTTTTTTAAATTAGTTCCGATAATTTCTCTCCAGAATCGCCAACGTCTTCACTCGTTTGCCACCGGCTACAAATTCAAAACGGATGGTTCGTCAGATGTCTACACCGAGGAGCAGACAATTCAGATGTTTTTAGAGAAATCTGATCATAAACTTCGTAAGGATCTCCTTTGTAACTGTGCTCTAATGATAACGAGTCGGGACTCCTCGTGGACAAGGCAACAAATTGGCGAAATTGGGGTTTTTCACTGAAATTTTTTTAACTCAGTTTTGTGGCAAATGCGCTCTAATGATAATTTTGTGAAAATTACGGTATTTTTGTGTAAAATCACGGAATTTTCAAATGGATTATCAATAGAGCGCATTTAGTCACGCGTAGGCGGAAGGAAGATATGCTCAAGTTTTCTCCAAAAAACTGCTGAAAATAAGCTGGCTGAACTTTTCCTTTTGGATTTCTAGGCCGCGGTCATTGTTCAGTCTCCGTGAAGGCGTAAAATCTCGGATTTTATGCTCCGCCCACTTTTCAAGAATGATAAAAGAGGAAACTGGGAGCAGCTCAGTGGCGAATGCGCTCTATTGATAATCTCCTGAAAATTACGGTATTTCTGAATGATTTTCTGTTAGATTATCAGCAGAGCGCATTTAGTCACGCGTAGCCGGAAGCTATGCGCAAAATTTTTGCCAAAAAACTGCTGAGGCTCCGCCCACTTTTCAAAAAGCATAAAAGTGAAAAATGGAAGTATTAGCGCGAAACCCCGTTTTTGACTGATATTTTCCTACAATTTCAAATCAGGCTCAAATGTGGCAAATGCGCTCTAATGATAATCTTCTGAAAATTACGGTGTTTCTGAAATAAAAACCGTTAATTTAATGCGAGATTATCAATAGAGCGCATTTAGTCACACGTAGGCGGAAGCTATGCTCAAAATTTTCATTTTTTGAGTTTTTTGGCCTAGAATCCCCGCGCGAAAAAACTCGGCCACGTTTTAACTTCCAGGAATGTACGGATCGCCACGAGAGTTCTCCGAGCAGCTGAAAATATTCAGAAACTTCACCGGAAGTCATATCTATCTCGATCTCAAAAATTATGAATCGTATTATGTAAGAATTTTTCAAATTTTTCGAAAAATACATATTTTTCAAACTTTCCAGACGACGCCAATGATGTATCACAGTTTGTCGGGTGACGAATACATTTGCAAATCGGATCTCTTCGCCTACCTCCAGAATCTGTCGATTCGAGTGCACAAAGATTTGGTTGGGGTAAACGCGCTCCATTGAGAACTCATCAAATTTCGTTGCAGAACGGCGACATTTTCATGCAATTTCTATCGATTTATCTGAAAGCGAAAGAACAAGAAATGTGTGGAATGCGTGTGGATTTTGTAGCATTTGATCCGAAAGTTTTCGAGGAAATTGAGCGGGAATTCGAGGAGAGTATGCAGATTTTGATACAGAGTGTAAGGAATTGCAGTTGAGAAGACGTGGGGATCAGAGTTGCATGGAATTCCGACTTCCGACTTCCGGGCATTTTTTCCATTCCGACTTCCGACTTCCGGATAAGGAATATCACTTCCGACTTCCGGATAAAGAATATCACTTCCGACTTCCGGATAAGGAATATCACTTCCGACTTCCGACTTCCGGATAAGGAATATCACTTCCGACTTCCGGATAAGGAATTTTACTTCCGACTTCCGTCATTCCAAAACTGTGGAATTTTCGAAAAGTGCATTTCGCAGAAATGCATGGATAAATGGCCTAAAAGGACAGAAAATATGCTTTTCTTCACCCAAAAACTAGTTTTTCACTAATTTTCATACTTGTCAAAAATCGGGCCGGGCCGCCACGGGCCGGGCCGGGCCGGGCCGAAATTTCTCTCGGCCCGGCCCGGCCCGGTCGGCCCGGATTCAAAAATGGGTACCCATTTTTACCAATTTTTTTTTGAAATTTTTCGAAAAAAAACAGTAAAAATGCTTAAATTATCATTACATATTCACATTTTGATTCAATTTTAAATGTTTATTCGAAAACTATACTTTTTTCAAACAATTTCCAAAAAAAATTCAAAAACTCAAAATGTTTTGAAAAAATGTTTCAAAACGGGCCGAGCGGGCCGGGCCGGGCCACGGGCCGGGCCGGGCCGGGCCGGGCCGAGATTTTTCCTGATTTCGGCCCGGCCCGGCCCGGCCCGGCCCGTGACAAGTATGCTAATTTTTGCGAATTTTATGAACTTTTTCTAGGAGTTTTTGAATCTTTGCGAAAAAATCTAATTCCGACTTCCGACTTCCGGATAAGAAATTTTCACTTCCATGCAACTCTGGTGTGGATTCAGAATCCCCCAGATTTTATTTGGATCATTTGTTCAGTGGCAAATGCGCTCTGTTGATAGTTTTTCGGAAGTGTACGGCAGTGTGTCTTCTCGAGACGGTCTCGAGAAAATTCTCGAGAAAATTCTCGAGAGAGTTCTCGAGAATTTCTCGAGAATTCTCGAGAAATTTTTCTCGAGAATTCTCGAGAAATTCTCGAGAGATCTCTCGAGAGATTTCTCGAGAATTCTCGAGAACGTTCTCGAGAAAAATTTCTCGAGAGATTTCTCGAGAATTCTCGAGAATTCTCGAGAAATTTTTCTCGAGGAGTGATTTCACGAAAAACTCACAAAAAACCAATTTTACTAAAATAAGTATGTGAACAAGTGTAATAGAGATTGAGATTAAATTGAAAGAGATTCATTTTTAACAAGAGAACCGAGTTCATTAAATCGAGAAACATTTCAATAATAACTAATGGAGAAACTATATTTTTGTCAATAAAGCTTTAATAATACAAATATTTGAAAATCACCGCGCACCGCGCCATAAACAGTAAACAAAATTTTCAAAAACCTATTCTCGAGATTCTCGAGAATTCTCGAGAATTCTCGAGAATGTCTCGAGAATTTCTCGAGAAATCTCTCGAGAGATCTCTCGAGAATTTCTCGAGAATTCCTTTTCTCGAGAATTTTTTCTCGAGAAGACACACTGGTGTACGGTATTTCTATGGAAATAACGCGATTTTTGAAAAGATTATCAATAGAGCGCATTTAGTCACGCGTAGGCGGAAGCTATGCTCAAATTTTCATTTTTCTGGAAACAGTTTCAGATTTTTCGCAATTTTTTTTAGTTTTTCGGGTCTGAAAATGCGATTTTCGTGACGAAATTGGCAAGAAATCACAGTTTTCGTCTCAAAATCACCAAAAATTGAGGTTTTTGCTGAAAATAGATACGGTAGCCGAGTTTGCGAATTCTAGGCCACCAACTGGTTTTCTAGGCCATTTGATCGGAATTTACGATATTTTTGAGACTTGATGATGAAATTAGGTTGAAAACGGTCTAAAACTCTCAAAATTCGAATTTTAATGGATCGTGGCCTAGAAAGACATTTGGTGGACTAGAAATCCAAACATCTCGCTGGTTTTTGTGGTTTTTGGGTGGTTTTTGGCCGAAATTCGTCATTTTTTCGATATTTTTAGTGTGAAAAATTTTGAAAAATTTTGAAAATTTCAGAAACGCGATGAAAGTTGTGGACCAAGCGTCGTCGTTTCCGACTATACCCCGACGGAAGTTTTCAATAAACTAAAAGAGTTGGTGCCGGTTGAATGGACACAAAAAGAAATCGATTATGTCCAACTTCATTTGACAAGTGTGACGAGTATTATGACGGTAGATCAAATCGAAGTGGCACTCGATTGGCTTTATTTTAATATTCAACGAGTTATTGAGACATACGATCAAATTATGGAGAAGAGACCGGACATGTTTTATAGTAGTGTGGTAAGGGACAATGATAAATTATGGAAATTTAGTGTAGATTTACGAGAGATTCAAGTCAACATTTCATTCTCTTCGTAATTCAGTATTGTGGCAAATGCGCTCTAATGACAAACTGCTGAAAATTACGGTGTTTCTGAAATAAAAACCGTTAATTTTCTGTGAGATTATCAATAGAGCGCATTTAGTCACGCGTAGGCGGAAGCTATGCCCGAATTTTCATTTTTTGAAAGCACCATTTCCGTTATCAATAGAACACGATCATAAACTTAGTTAGGGTTGAATCTTTTGTAACTGCGCTCTATTGATAACGAGTCGGACTCCTCGAGGACAAGGCAACAAATTGCGAAATCCGGTTTTTTATAGTGTAAACGAAATTTTGACTCAGTTCTGTAGCAAATGCGCTCTAATGATAGTTTGGTGAAAATTACGGTATTTTTGTGTAAAATCATGGAATTTTCGAATGGATTATCAATAGAGCGCATTTAGTCACACGTAGGCGGAAGCTATGCGCAAAATTTTTGCCAAAAAACTGCTGAAGACGTCAAATCTCGGATTTCAGGCTCCGCCCACTTTTCAAAAATCATAAAAGTGAGAAAATGGAAGCATTAGCGCGAAACCCCGTTTTTGACTGATATTTTCCTACAATTTCAAATCAGGCTATGTGGCAAATGCGCTCTAATGATAATTTTGTGAAAATTATGGTATTTTTGTGTAAAATAACGTAATTTTCACATTAGAGCGCGTTTTGTCACGCGTAGGCGGAAGGAAGATATGCTCAAGTTTTCGCCAAAAAACTGCTGAAAATAAGCTGGCTGAACTTTTCCTTTTGGATTTCTAGGCCGCGGTCATTGTTCAGTCTCCGTGAAGACGTCAAATCTCGGATTTTAGGCTCCGCCCACTTTTCAAGGATAATAAAAGAGGAAACTGGGAGCATTAGCGCAAAACCCCATTTTTGACAGATGTTTTCCTAAAATTTCAAATCAGGTCAGTGGCAAATGCGTTCTAATGATAATCTCCTGAAAATTGCAGTATTTCTGAACGATTTTCACATCGATTTTCAATAGAGCGCATTTAGTCACGCGTAGGCGGAAGCTATGCGCAAATTTTCATTATGCTTTGATTTTTTGTGTAGATTTACGGGAATATCTTCTTTCCAGACTGGCGACAATACGATCCGATTATTTGAAGATGGATCACACTCATTCGTAACTGTATACGAAACGTTCACATCGGTGAAAGCGGAACTCCACGGGGGCGATGAAAGATTCTCTAAAATCATGGATTTGGAATGGGCGAGCGATTTCATGAAATCCTTTCCCAACGATATCGTGTTCATTCGAGTGCCCATCCGACGTGCCAAACATAGAGCCGTCCCGATTCGTGGTCCGAAACCCGATGAATTCTCGATTCTGGCGGTGGACGCGTTGTTCGATCTGTTGAAACAGATGATTTTCGGCGTAAAGTTGTTCCAGAATGGGAAATGTGTGGAAAAGAATGTGGCGGAGCTGTTTAAACGATTGGAGAGAGGATTTATGCTGGAGACGGTAAGGGTTCGAGAACGTACGCAATTTGTCGTAAGATCCGATGCACCATATCTGACGACAAAATGCACAGAAATTTAGAGAGAAGAGGACAGACATAATCAGTAGAGCGCGCTTTCTTCAATACAATGTCATGAAATCCGATGCATGCATGCAGGAGTGCGCGACACAAGGTCACGAAAACGCGCTCCGTCGCTCAGCGGTTGGCACGGTGCCAAAAAAGGACTTGGCTGAGTGCCAAATTCAAGTTTAGCGTGTGTTTGTCGTATCTTTCGATGAAAAACGCGACGCACACGCATCGCGACTCGGCCGGTAAATTCAAAACTTTTCGTTGCGGACCTTACGCCTCGCATCCCTGTAGATGCACCATACTTGTCAAGGCCCGGGTTGTTTTGACGCCAAAGTTAAAAGTTCAATTTTTTAAAAATTTTTTGAAAAAGAAGGTACTTCCACTTTGAAATTATCAGCAGAGCGCACTTACTAGAATACAGTACCACCAAACGATGCATCATATCTTACAACAATGTGCACAGAAATTTAAACACGCTAAAAGAAGGACCTAACTTCATCAATAGAGCGCGCTTGCTAGATTACAGTATTACCTGCTTCACGCCTTTTCTACAGTACGCAATTGGTCGTAAAATTCGATGCACCATATCTGACGACAAAATGCACAGAAATCAACTTTTTTTCCAGAACCGTCCATACCTAATTAATCTGAAACATTGTGATCTCGTTCTGGAATCGCTAACCGATCAGATGACCGAACTATCGAAGAAATGCAATCCCGCTCCACTGAAAGACGTGCGGAATGCAAAGAAAGACGGATTCACGGTGGAGAATCTGAGGAACGAGTTGAGACATCTGAATCTTCTGGAAATGTTTCCAGAAATTCTGGATTATGCTGGAATTGTGTATGAATGGGTTGATAAGATGAAGAATGAGGACGTTTTGAGGACCAGTGACCTGTTCGATGCGGTGGAGATGTGTCAGCTGATTTGTATATTCAAGAATTATCCCAAAGTGGGTTTATGAGAAAAAATTTGTGAAAAAATTGAAATTTTTCAGCTAAAGGCGTTCCTGCACACTCAGAAAGGATGTGGACGAGTGTTGACACTAGAATGCGATTCGTGTGATGGAGCACAGCGAACGGAGGCTTCAGGGATTCAGAATCCTAAATCAGCGATGAAATCTGCATCGGAATCTCCAAGTCTTCTGAATCCCCCGGCGTCTTCAGAAGCTTCTACTCCGGAAGTTGTCGAATCGCCAGAAGAATCAAAGAATTCCACGTCATCTATTTCGGTGGATTCTGAATCTCCAGGCTTTCTGAATCCCACGTCATCTGCTTCTGAAGTTGCTCTTAAGCCGAAAAAGAATCAGAAGTCTTCTGAAGTGATTTGTGAGAAAAATGACACTTCTGAAGTTTTGGGGATTCTGAAAGAGACAGAATCTGTTTCTGCAAATTCTGAATCTCCAGTTGCTGAAGTTGATCTTAAGCCGAAAAAGAATCAAAAGAAGGCTCTAGAATCCGCTAAGAATCAGAAGTCGTCTTCAGAAGCCCCGCCCCTTCCGGCTCCAAAAAAGGAGTCTGCGAACTGTGTAAAGTGTTATCGAACGTGTGAAATGTTGAATGAAACGAAGAAAGAGTTGAAATCAACACAGAACAAGTTGGCGATGTACGAGAAGAAGAATCTGGAAATGGATAAAGAGAAAAAGAAGAAAAATGAGAGAATTCTCGAAGAGCAGGAAGAGAAAATAGCCAAGCTACAGAAGGGTCTCGAAGCGAAAGACCAAGAAATCGTTGAGACGAAGAAGCGGAAAGAGAGAGAAATGGAGCAAACGATTGGGGAATTCGAGAGGATTCTGGAGGCGGAGCGTATGAAAGTTGTGAGAAAAGAAGCGGAGCATGCAAATGAGAGACAGAAATATATGCAAAGTTTGGAGGGGAAACAGAAGGAAATGGAAGAGATGAAAAGGTTAGAATTGCTAAAAATCAGATTTTTTTCAATGAAAACTGAAAAGTTCCAACGAAAATTGAGTAGAAATTGTGTTTTGAGTCGTGTAGATTTACGAGGTCTAACATTTATTTACGAATTCTGATGTTCATTTAAGAGCTTTCCTGTGTAGAGTTATATGGTCTCAGATTGATTTTCGAGCTTGATAAGCGACCCCAATTTGCTCAGACCGATTTACGAGCTTCCTGTGTAGATTTACGTCGTTGTGATATCGATTTACGAGCTTTTAGACCGATTTACAGCATACTTGCAAAATATCGGCACGGCCCGGTCGGCACGGAGTCAAAAAATGAGCACAATTTTCTCACAAAATTTTTCGAAATTTTTTGAAATTTTCATCAAAAATAGTCAAAAATCCTATGTACACTTCAGTTTTATCGATATGTAAAAACATAGTCAAAAATTCGACTTTTTTGCGAAAAAATAAAAAAAAATTTCAAAAAAATTCAAAATTTCAAATTTTTGTACTGTGACCCGAGCCGAACGGGCCGGGCCGGCGAAAATTCTCAAATCGGCCCGGCCCTGCCCGTTGCAAGTATGATTTAGATCAATTTCTTTTCCATTTTTCCAGAAAACTCGCGTCCGCCACCAAAGAGTTCCATCAAAACCAAAAAACCGCATCCCAGTCGTTTCTCAATGAAAAATCGGCATTCCAAGCGCAAATCGCAAAGCTCGAACGTGACGTCATCAGTGAGAAGCAACAAATGCAACGAGTCGAGCAGAAGTTGCAGGAAACAATGAGGAAGCTGAGTGATAAAAAATCTGGTGGATTCCACGTGGAAATTGTACGATTGAAGGCTGAAAATGAGACGAAGGATCGGATGATTCAACAGTTGATGGATAGGCTTGCGAATTCTGTGCCTATTGGAACGACGACGACGACGTCAGGAATTCAGATTCAGATTCAGAATCCGATGCCAGAAAATGTATCCACGTCGTCACCATATCTACAGTACCCCGATACTCCAGCGTTCGAAGAACCGTATCTACAGTACCCCGAACAGCACCGCTGGGAGTCATATGACTATGAGATGCCTTACGCAGAGTTTCAGAATCCTATGACGTCTTCAGATGCTTTTCAGATTCCTTATATGGAACAGCAGCCAGAGATTGAGAATCTCCCGACGTCTTCTGAGTTCTATGCGCCAGAAGCGTATAGTGAAATGGTTTATTATGAGGCTCCGGCGTCATCTGGCGCGGAAATCCCCGCTTCAGAAGTCTCGACGCCTTCTGACGTTTCTCCAGAATCTATTCCAGTTGTGGAAGTCGTGAAAGCAACAAAGAATCCTGCTCCAGAATACCCGGATTCAGAATGCCCGATTTGTCTCGTTGAAATGAAGCGAAAAAACAAAAAAATCAACTGTAATCAATGCAAGAAACAGTTTCATTCTCATGTAAGGGAAACGCGCTCTATTGATAATGTTTCGAATTTTCAGTGCGCCTCGAAATGGCTGAAAGTGAAGAGCGAGTGTCCGGCGTGTCGTGGACGTCTTCTGGACCCTAACGAGTTTCCGTCGCTGTCATAGATCGTTAACACTTGTTTTTGTTGTTATTTTTTGAAATTTGAAGTATTTTATGCAATTTTTATTAATAGCGCAGTACGGTTGAACCAGAAAATTATATTATAGTAGATTAATTATCAGCTAATTGCACTCTGAGCTCTTCCAACTCTCTCAAAAGTCTCATTCGCGTCGCCACATCATTCGGATCCATCGTCATAATCTCCTTCTCAATGTTATTTTTGCTCTTCACAAGACGCAACAGCTCCACCACACTTCCCAAGAATTTGTCCTCTGGCGTGAATTCGAGGCGTAGTCCGTGCATGGTGACTTCGATTGTTGCGATTCTAGAGGAGTCGTGAGTTTCCGAGCGGCTGAAAGTGATGATTCATACTTATAAAATGGGAATGCGCGTAACTTGATAAAGTGAAATGAAAACTACACCACGCTATTGACCTCAATGAGTTCTAAATTTACAAGCTGTCGTTACACCCTGAAGTATGACAGGTGCTTTAGCCACGCCTTAGTTTGACCTTACACAGTGACATAGAGCTCGCCGAGATCTACATTTTGGTATATTTTTCAGATCACAACATTGAGTTTAAAGCAAATTTAACTCTAAAAACTCACGCGTAGAAAGTCGTAATCCAGGGGTGTTGCACCACAACCATTCCATTCAACAAATCCCCCAACTCGAGAAACACTCCAGCGAGTCCTATCGTTATTCGACCACATACTGCCTCTTCACTCTCCATGCAGTGGTGAATGAAGGTATTGATCTCGGCCACTTTGAGATTAGTGTACATCAGAGTGACTTCTTGCACTCCGCGCATTGAGAGGAGATGTTCGATACGGACCCATCGAGCATTGACATAATGTGATTGCTTGAAATGAAACGCCTGGAATATAGAAAAGTGGTTTAAACCATACTTGCAAACCGGGCCGGCTCGTAACTAGCTTCAAACTCAGTGTTATGTGCTGAAAAATATACCAAAATGTAGATCTCTACGAGTTCTATATTCGTGACCTACTACGGGCCGGATGGCGGATTGTTAATGTGCCGCGGGCCGAGAAAAAGTGCCAAAAAACGCGAAAATGGCCAAAAAGCCGTTCTAGCCCGGCCCGCGGCACATTAACGAATTGCCATCCGGCCCGTAGTAGGTCACGAATATAGAACTCGTCGTGATCTACATTTTGGTATATTTTTCAGCTCATAATATTGCGTTTGAAACGAGTTACGAGCCGGCTCGGTTTGCAAGTATGGTTTAAACCAAGACGATATGCATGTTTACAACTCACCTTCTCATGTGTAAAATCGTCTGGAAGCCTCACAGCCGGAGAACAAATGACTCGTTTTTCCAAACTCGCGTAGTCCATCACAACGCCTACACCTCTCGCGTCAACATCTCCATTGACACATGCTATCATCCAATTCTTAAACTCCTCCGCTACCATCACCTTCTCCACGTCAGCAGTGCCTAGTCTACCCAAATAAACGGTCATTCCAATGCTAGGGATCAATCGACAGATCCTTCTGTAAACCGTTTGGGCGTTGTGGATCGTGGGGAGCTTCTTGTCACACCTGTAAGAATAACGCGTTTTTCTAGTTTCCACGTTTTTCGGACACTCTCCGTGTTCTTCTCTCTGAGATGTTGCAGCGCAACGCAAATACTTACCACTTGGAAACTTGGACCACTTTCTTTATAATTCCAGCACCCATTTCTTGATCCTGATGAGCCACTCCACATTGGACTACCATCGTTCCCACATCGGTGATGATGGTGATATCGGCGACTTGTCCATTTTTCTGATCACAGAAAAAGATCGTCTGGACACTGTCCTCATGAAACCTGCATCTCATCAAGAATTGCTCGGTTTTAGTGGAAGTCAAGGCCAAGGAGAGTCTGAAAATTGGTGGATTGGAGATTGCGTGTATCAGAATCGTCCCGGATTAAAATGAGTACGAATCACTGCACCCTATCACTCCAAAATCTACTTTTAATGCGTCAGCGAAACGGGAAAAGCGTCAGATGCCTACTGTGCGCATAACGCGATAAAAATGTTTTCAGTGGAAAAAACCAAATTTTTGGAGATTGAAAATAAGTTTAGGGGGAATTTCAAAATTTTATTGCTATAAAACAACTAAACTTCACTGAATTCGGTAGAAAACGGTCGATTTAGTAATTTTTGTATACTGTAGGACAACTTTTTTGCTATGCGCCTTTAAAGCTACAGTACAACTTTGCACTGCTAAAGCGTCAGCAATGCCTCGGGTCATTTGGGTGCGTAAGGACCTGTGCGAATCAGAACAGACGGTTAAACGTAATAGAATTAGATTCGACGGTTCTGATTCGTACCAGTTCTGATCCGGGCGGTTCTTATTCAGTGCGGCGAATTGCAAAAATGGGAGGAGCTTAGACACGCCCCTTTCTCCGCGCCGCGAAAAGTTATTAACACCAACCTTTCCTCCATAGCCATATGCTTAGCGATAAGCTCCAACGGCAAGAATGGGAGCATCTGGATTGGGAATCCACGTACATCAGTAGTTTTGGATTGTCCTTCCATTGTGACACCAACGATTTTGAGATTTTGAGAGTCACACTGAAAAAATCTTAATAAAAGGTGTTCTCGGCCTTCAAATTCGATAAAAACTATAGGCTCTGTCTCCAAAACAAAACAAAAATGCACAGCATAAGAGGGAAGGGATAAAAAAGACGAGTGTGAATGACGCACTGTCCAGCAAACAGATAGACGACGCAATACTGGAGTCATTCGGAGGAAGACAGCTGCTGCGTTTCGTGCAATAGCGCGCTGTTGAATAGAGCGCTGTTGCACACCTCGATCAATATATCGTGATGTGACACTCGGTGCTTGCGCGATATTAACGTTGTATTTCAATTTTCGGCGGCGCCCTCGAAATAGTTTGTTTTCGGAAGTCAGAAGTCGGAAATAGAGTTTTTGCACAGTTTTGAAAATTTTGACAAAAAGAGTTTTAAATTTTTAAATTCCTTATTCGGAAGAAGCTGGAAGACGGAATGAAGAAGCTGGAGGACGGAAAAATAGGAAGACGGAATGAGTGTGGAAGTTGTTTTAATCTCTAAAATAAGAATGATGTGATAATGAATGTATGGGAGTGCTGTGCGGAAGTAAAACTTTCGAAGAGGGAAGTCGGAAGACAGAAGTCGGGTTCTAAAAGCGGAAGTCGGAAGTTAATTTTGAAAATGACAATTTTGAGGAAAATATTTTCTAGTCAACGCCAAAAGTTATTTTCATACTCGGAAGCAGTGTTGTCGGGAATTCCGACTTCCGACCTCCAGGCTCTTTTTCACTTCCAACTTCCGACTTCCGGATAAGGAACGTTACTTCGGACTTACGTCATTTCATAACTGTGGAATTTTCGAAAAGTATATTTCGCGGAAATACTTTGAAAAATGGTCTAAAAGGACTGAAAATAGGCTTTTCTTCTGTCAAAAACAAACTTTTCACCGATTTTCCCGAATTTTATGATCTTTTCTCTTGGAGTTTTTGAACTTTTGCCAAAAAATCTAGTTCCGACATCCGACTTCCGGATAAGAACATTTTCACTTCCCGACATCTCCGCTCGGAAGACGGAAGAAAGAAGTTGAATGAAGGAACTCGCCCACAGCTCTGAATGTATGGCGACGAATAACGATTAACGATTGAACAGATTTGCTCATTGACTACACTTCGTGGGTGACTACACATTGTGGTTTCCCAGAGCAATGCCGTTTATCTGGTCAGTCTAGATTAACAACAAGGCCAGTCTACCCAAAATCAATAATCGTTTTCTCCTTATTCCTGTCCTTTCCATTCTAATTCCCACAAAATCTCTACATCTTTTCAGAAATTTCAATGTGTTTCTGGAACATTGGTTCCCCCACTCCCAGCTATCCATGCACTCTTTGTGTGAGTTTGAATAAAAGAGTTTATTGATTTCCCCCTATTCAGATCATAAAATCAATACTATTCCCTCCGAAAAAGAAGAAGCCATTCCCACTACTCTATCTTCCATTCGTCGCATTACACTCAGTGATAAAAATGATGGATCCACATGAGTTGTGAGTTGATTTTGAAAAAAATTTAAATATTTCACACTATTTCCAGAGTGAAACTATCAATGTGCTCCTATAGACTGGAACTATTTCTCAGATGTTCTAAACGGAAGATCGAACATCTTCATATTCATTTGAACAAAAAATTCTATCATATTGAGCTGGTCAATGGGAATGCTCGTTTTGTTACCTATTTTCGAAATGGAGAATTTGAAAAACCAGTGATTACTGTAAAAAGAATGTTGCAGTTTTGTGGAAGGTAGGCTTCCTAATTTTGCTAGCTTTTTTCTCAACTACATATATTTTCAGTTATGAGTCAGAATCCGACAAACGTCTCACATTTACCCAACTATTCCCGCTTTCTCTCTGTTTCGACGTCTCCCATCTCCTCCTCTCCCTATATTCATGCCCCCTTATTGGTTGGGTATTCTACATGGATCAACAGGATGTTGAGACCGTCCGTCGATATTTGGATATAATCCTTCAGGGGAGATGCGACAAGATCACATTCTTCCGTAGCGAGATGAGCTCTGAGTTTTTGACAGAGTTGATGGACAAGATACCATTGGATAAGAAATTGAGAATCGAGTCTAACATTCCGTCGGATTTCAGACATCCTAATGTGAGTGTTTTGTTTCAAATACGTCCAGACTTGCAAAATTCCGGGTCGGCCCGGATTTGGATTTTAAAGTTTTTGACTACAAGTTTTTTGCAAAAACATTTAAAAAATTTGGCATTTTTTCAGTACTGAACTTCCGAGCCGACCGGACCGGACCGGACCCATTGCAATTCTGAATCCCTCTCTCCCAACTCTCACTTTGTTTCTTTCAGGCTCTTAAGTTCTACGTTTCGCAATATAAAAATGGGCGGTGGATCACGTTGGATGACCTGAAAACGATTCGAAATGTTTTGTATGTTTTTCTAGATTCCACTATTTTCAACTGCCACGATATCAATGAATTCCTTCACTATTGGATTAACTGTGATGAGAAGATGTTTGGTCAAATGGAATTACAGTTGGATGAAAGTGTGGAAATTGATGAAGATGTTCTGAAAGACGGATTGATCACTTTGCGGCCCGAACAACAACCGGATGAATTTCTGTCTTTATATTTGTAAGTTGAGCCAATCGTTGAATAATGAACAGTATGACATGTGCGGTTTGACAATACTCAATAATCATAATGCCATATTCTATTCTTGGAAATCTGAGCGGACTCCAGAGGTATTCGAAATACTTGACCTACTAGAAAAGAAGAAGAATCTGGAATCGGAGAATGAAGATTCGGGGACTTTGGAGGAGAGGAAACAGGAGATCGCAGTGAAAATAGAGCAGTTGATGTATCAGCTAACGAAAAATAGCCAATCCGGATATATTTTTGAACTATGATTTTTTAAATATTGTCGTTGTAATGGACCCTCCCACAAGCCTCACTTGTTTAATAAAACATTTTATAATAAGAATGTTATGCTAAAGAATGCATGACAATAAATAGAAAATTATGGCTACTGATGGGTAAGGTCATTCACACCTTTTATTAATTGCTTTGGACACATACTACGTGACATACAATTGTCTCCCAGAGCAATTGCCTAGTCACTCTAGATTAACAGAAAGGGCAGTCTACCCCAAATCAATAACCGTTCTCTTCTTATTCCTGCCCTTTCCATTCTAATTCCTACAAAATCTCTACATCTATTCAGAAATTTCAATGTGTTTCTGGAACATCGGGTCCCCCACTCCCAGCTATCCATGCACTCTTTGTGTAAGTTTGAATAAAAAAGTTCATTGATTTCCCCCCTATTCAGATCATCAAATCGATAATGTTCCCTCCGAAAAAGAAGAAGCCATTCCCACTACTCCATCTTCCATTTGTTGCATTACACAATGTGATAAAAATGATGGATCCACATGAGTTGTAAGTTTACCTGTATCTTTTTAAACGGGAGGATCTTAAAAGATTAAAGAAATATTTTTTAGTTTTTGTGAGAAATGACAGACTTCTAGATGGTTCTGTTTGATTATAGTCTTAATTAAGGCAATCTAATCTTTCAAGACCGACGTTACCCTTCGAGCATAGAAAATCCCAAAATTTCACTTTTCTGGTACCAGTGGACCTGAAAAAGCAGCTGACATGGAAGTGGAGACTTTTTCAGATCCACTGGTGCCGGATAAGGAAAATATTGAGATTTTTATGAAGGTAGTAATTCCGTCAATACAACTAATTAACTTTGTATTATTGCCATCAGTTTCATACTGTCAAAAATAACTTTACTACCGCACTGCTCTGATTCCAGGTTTGAGTCAGTTTTCTAAAAAAAAACACACCTTTTCTTTTCAGAGCAAAACTGTCCATTTGTTCATACCGATTGGAACTACATCTTCGATCGTATAAACGAAAGATTGAACTTATTCATATCCACTTGAGTAACACGTTCTATCAACTTGACCTGTTCAATTCAAAAGATCGTTTTATTGTCTGGTTCGAAGAAGAAGACGAAAATAAGGATTTACCGAAATCAATGAATACTGTAACAAGATTGCAGCAGTTTAGTCGAAGGTCTGAAGTATCTCTGCTTTCGAAATTTCTGAAAACCTTGTTTTCAGCTTTCATGCAGAATTCGATACGGCTCTCGTCTTATTTCAACCATTTCCGCCTTCTCTGTGTTTCGACGTCTCTCATCTTCTTCTGTCTCTATATTCAAGTCCACTTATTGATTGGGCTTTTTACATGGATCAGCTGGAAATTGAGACCGTCCGTCGATACTTGGATATAATCCTTCAGGGGAGATGCGAACAGATCACATTCTTCCGTAGCGAGATGAGCTCTGAGTTTTTGACAGAGTTGATGGACAAGATACCATTGGATAAGAAATTGAGAATCGATTCCGGTATTCCGTCGGATTTCAGACATCCAAATGTGAGTTTTTTGTTCTAAATCCCTCTCTCTTAACTCTCACTTTGTTTCTTTCAGGCTCTTAAATTTTACGGATCGCAATATAAAAACGGGCGGTGGATTACACTGGAAGACCTGAAAACGATTCGAAATGTCTTGTATGTTTCTTTAGACTCTACTATTTTCAATTGTCGCGATATCAATGAATTCCTTCACTATTGGATAAACTGTGATGAGAAGATGTTTGTTCAAATGGAATTACAGTTGGATGAAAGTGTCCAAATTGATGAAGATGTTCTGAAAGACGGACTGATCACATTGCAAATTGTTGATGGAACTGATGAAACGTGCCTATATTTGTAAGTTGCAATTCTGCTCCTCTGTTACACATGCACTTGCAATTGACTCGAGTTGTACGGATTCCGGATTCCATTAATAAAAATAAAACAATCCGTATTTTGAACTTTATAATTATTTCAGAAAAGTCAAGAACCACCACAATCTTTGCTTTGGACTGTGTCGCTTGTTAATCTATAAAAACAAGCTAGCCGAATTTGTCTCTTGGGAAGTGGATGATCAGTTGGCAAATAAATTCGAAATACTGGTCCTTCTGGAAAAGAAGAAGAATCTGGAATTGGAGAATGAAGCTTCGGGGACTGCAGAGGAGAGGAAACAGGAGATTGCAGTGGAAATAGAGGAGTTGATGAATCAGCTAACGAAAAATAACGAATCTGGATATATTTTTTGAAATATAGTTCTTAAAAAATAATGTTTGGTTTAATAATAAATTAAGCTGAACCATATGAAAAAATGTTTAGCGAAACCTCAAAAGTGTACGTTTATGTAAAGTGTATGTTATCGCGTCGAAACCCGGCGACTATTTTTGGGCACGCGCCTTCAATGTCGATTTACGGCGGCTACTGTAATTATTTTTTCCAATTTTTTGAGTATTTTTCAATGTTTTCTAATGAGAAAAGCGCTAGAACAGTTTTAAAATAGTTGGATAAAGTATTCAATAATTTTTTAAATTATAATGCTATTAAAAAACTCAAAAAAAGTCAAGTCGGAAACACCATTGTTCTATTGTGTTATTTGTTTCTTTTATTAAGCCTAAAAACGTTTTTTCTTATTTTTTTCGCAGAATTATCTTTCTCTAGCTTTGTCTTGTGGTTTTTCTTGTAAACTAGCTGTTTTTCTGATTTATAAATACAATACCTTAAACATTGCCATCATTGATTTTTCAACAATTCCATTTTCTTTTACTTTATATAAAGCTTTATCCGAAAAACATTTCAAAAAACTCAAAAATCGCAATAAAAAGTAATTACAGTACCCCTCGTAAATCCTCATTAAAGGCGCATGCCCAAAAATTGTCGCAGGGTCTCACCACGATTACCAATTATTGCGTTTTATTTATTGAATTTTTCGCAGATTTCGCCTTAAAATGTCTTTGTTTTTCAAACCTTTGGACCAGCAATTTTCTACTCAACACAGTCTCCCAAAGTCCGAGTAAGAACTGCAAGGAAATTTTTGATCTACCCTCATGAAACGAAAAATTTGAGAAATTAGCAGGTCTAAAACGTTATTACTTTAATTTTTAGCGTAAAGTTCAAGGTCAGAAGAAAGAAAATTTTAGTTTTAGAATTATTCTGAGAGCATTATCCAACCATTCAATCTAAAAAATCCTGGTTTTATATATTAATTCAAGTCGAAAAGGCAATTTTTTATTTTGATTTCGGAAAAATCTACGGGATTTGTTTATTTCTCAGTATTATCTAGCGAATGATATCTCAAATCGTGCTCCGGAGATTTGTTCAGATTTCTGTAGGACGGTTTTTCAATTTGCTCATTAGTTTTCGAGAAATCGATCAAATTCCGAATTTCTTTCAATTTTTTGTTATTTTCTCAAAAACTAATGAGCAAATTAAAAAACCGTCCTACAAAAATGTGAACAAATCTCCGGAGCACGTTTTGAGATATCATTCGTTGGATAATGTTGAGAAATGAACAAATCCCGTAGATTTTTCCGAAATCGAAATGAAAAATTGCCTTTTCGACTTGAAAAAGTGTCTGAAACGAGGATTTTTTGGATTCAGTGTGTCTTCTCGAGAAAAAATTCTCGAGAAAAGGAGTTCTCGAGAAATTCTCGAGAGATCTCTCGAGAGATTTCTCGAGAAATTCTCGAGACATTCTCGAGAATTCTCGAGATTTCTCGAGAATTCTCGAGAAATCTCTCGAGAGATCTCTCGAGAATTTCTCGAGAATTCTCGAGAATCTCGAGAATAGGTTTTTGAAAATTTTGTTTACTATTTATGGCGCGGTGCGGAATTTCGGAGTGTCGTTGTTTTTTTTGTCAAATATTTGTATTATTAAAGGTTTATTGACAAAAATATAGTTTCTCCATTAGTTATTATTGAAATGTTTCTCGATTTAATGAACTCGGTTCTCTTGTTAAAAATGAATCTTTTTCAATTTAATCTCAATCTCTATTACACTTGTTCACATACTTATTTTAGTAAAATTGGTTTTTTGTGAGTTTTTCGTGAAATCACTCCTCGAGAAAAATTTCTCGAGAATTCTCGAGAATTCTCGAGAAATCTCTCGAGAAATTTTTCTCGAGAACGTTCTCGAGAATTCTCGAGAAATCTCTCGAGAGATCTCTCGAGAATTTCTCGAGAATTCTCGAGAAAAATTTCTCGAGAATTCTCGAGAACGTTCTCGAGAACTCTCTCGAGAATTTTCTCGAGAATTTTCTCGAGACCGTCTCGAGAAGACACACTGTTTGGATTGAATGGTTGGATAATGCTCTCAGAATAATTCTAAAACTGAAATTTTCTTACTTCTGACCTTGAGCTTTACGCTAAAAATTAAAGTAATAACGTTTTAGACCTGCTAATTTCTCAAATTTTTCGTTTCATGAGGGTAGATCAAAAATTTCCTTGCAGTTCTTACTCGGACTTTGGGAGACTGTGCTCAACTCAATGCGAACGCGTTCTCTACATATATTTTGATTCAGGTAGTTAAATTTAAAAAAAATTATATTCTACAAGAATATTTTCAGCACCGAAACGGTGTTCTCTCATCGGAACTCGTCGAAAATGAGTATGAGCCGGATGAATCGCCGGCGGAGAGTCAGGAAGAAAGACATATGCAACACTGTCTTAATAATACGGATCATATGCTCAGTATGCTTAAAATTCAAAAAAAATTTTTTTTAGAGAAATTTTTTTTCAGGAATGTACGGAACAGCTCGTGAATTCTGTGATCATCTGAAAATTTACAAAAACTTTCCCGGGAGTCATGAGTATTTAAATTGTCCAGTTTCTGATCTATTTAAAGTGAGATTTCGTAACCAAAATTTTTATATTTTTTTTCTAAATTTTAAATTTCAGACAACTCCAATGATGTATGACAGTCTGAAAAATGAGAAATACATACTGAAAACTGATCTTCTTGTCCTCACCCGAAATTTGATTCTTTCGACGCTAAAAGACGCGGTAATTAAGTTTTTCAGCATACAAATCATTAAAATTAAACATTTTCAGCTCTGCAATGTGTTGGTCTCACCGATTTCTGTATATTTTATTGGAAGAGAGAGAATTCTGAACGAAAAGAGAATCGAGTTTGTGCGATACGATGAGAAAGTTTTCAAGGGAATTGAGAAGGAATTTCTGGAATTTTCTAAAAATGTAAGAGGTTTTTTGAAATTTAATTTCCAAAATTTCAGAAAAATACTATTTTCAAGCGTTTTCAGCTAATGAATTAATGCAATTTCAGCAAAATCAAAACGGCTCGACACCATCCGTCAACGAACTCTCCGCATGCAATTTTGACCAAATCTATGACCATTTTAAAGCGATTCATCCAACGAAATTCAGTGAAATCGAAGACGAATTCCTGAGAAATGAGCTATCGGATTTTCATGATCAGTTGCCGATTGGAAGGAGAGCCACGTTCTTTGAAGTCTATTTGAGAAATTTGAAAATTGTGATCGATGATGCTCAGAGTACTGTGGCAAAACATCCCGAATGGTTTCTTCCGTATCCCGTAAGGAAGTTTAGAATGGTTGCGAAACGTCTGGTTTTGGAATGTCTCGAAGCTGAAATCCTGAAAAATCACAAAAAATTGTCTTATTTAATTCAAAAAATGCTATTAACAGGGCCCATCTCCTCTTATAACTGCGCCCCACCGCAAACGAGAGAGTATCGGCGAGAGAGACGCAGAGTTTTTTTTTCTTGCGCCGACATATATTTTCACAGTTTTTGGCCTATTTTGGCTGTTATGTAAAATTGTTATAAAAACAGCAAAAAAAGGTTAAAAACAGTGAAAATCTGTGTCGGCGCGAGAAAAAAAACTCTGCGTCTCTCTCGCCGATACTCTCTCGTTTGCGGTGGCGCGCAGGTGTAAGAGGAGATGGGCCCTGCTGATAAAATATCAAAATAAACAGAAGCACTGTAATTGGATCCAATAGAGCGCGTTTGCACCCGATGCGTTTTTTGAGGGCGTGGCTTAGGCCTAAAACACATAAATATGTATAGTTTTTGAAAAATGTTGAATTTTTTCCTGCAAAAAGTCAAATTTTAGACTTCATTCGAATTGAATAGAATTTTCGAATTTTCAGAAATTTTTAGTTTTCATGAAAAAAAAATAGCTATAGGCTGTAAAAAATCGGTCGAAAAACTCAAAAATAAAGTTTTATCAGCGATATCTGACCCAAAATGAAGTCAAAAACGCGACTTTCCTCCCGAAAAACGCCAAAAGTGGGTAGTGCTGGTGATAGCCGAACTTTTTCTGTTTGGGTTTTTAGGCCAGTGGTCGCAAGCGGAAAATTCTTGACCACTCGCTCAAAGTTCGGCCTGGGGACGCGGAGTGGGTCTCGTTGCGACTACCGTAGTATATGACATTTTAATGGTTAAAGTACGGTAGAGAGCCGCCGTAAATTGGAATTCCGCAACGAGACCCACATTTCGTCCCCGGGCCGAACTTTGAGCGAGTGGTCAGCCACAGGCGGATGGGTAATATTCACACTTTTAAAGAAAAAGTTCGGTCACCAGCACTACCCTCATATTATCATTGGGATTTTCCATATTTTCGTCACACTTCCAAATCAGACGTTTCGAAACCACCCGATTCGCAACCAAATTTTTATCAGAAAACCCATCCAATGCTCCGAGTCGTTCGAGTATTCGAGGATGGAAAACGCCGATTTGTGATGATCAGCGAGTTGCTCTCAACAATGAATCAGACGTACGCCGACGCGGAATTCACCTATCGAACAGTCCAATTCGAGAATATCAAAGCGAATGTCGGAAGTACTTTGAATAATATTGAATTCATTCGGACACCCATCATTCGTGCCAAACACAAAGCGGTTCCCATCAAAACGGACGACGGATTCTGTATTCTTGCGGTCGACGCGTTGTTTGATCTGCTGAAACATTTGATTTTCGGAGCGAAACTTTTCCAGCAAGGCACAGTCGTCGAACCAGCTGTTTTCAGCCGATTAGAGCAATTGTTTTCTCCGCGAGCTGTTAGTTTCAGCCATCATCATACTTGTCACGGACCAATGGCTGTGCAAAAAAACTTCTTTTTTTTTCAAAATTTTGTTATTAGCAATCCACCCCTCTTACATCTGCGCCCCATCGGAAACGAGAGAGTATCGGCGAGAGACGCAGAGTTTTTTTCTCGCGTCGACACAAAATTTATAGTTTTTGACCAATTCTCCCAATTTTCCCATAGTTGTTCAAGGCCCGGCCCGGGCAAATTGCCGGGAAAATTCAAATTTTCAAATTTTTTGAATTTTTTCGCGAAACAGTCAAATTTTCGACTATGATTCAGAATTAGAAAAAATTCTGAAAAATAGTCAAAAATGGTCACATTTTCGATGAAAAATTGAAAAAATTTCGAAAAAAAGGGTCATTTTTTGAAGCCGGGCCTTGACAACTATGAATTTTTCGCAGTATTTTTTGTAAATTGTTATGAAAATTTTTTTTTTTAATCCGAAAACTTTGAAAAAAATAAAGTTTTGCGGGCTGGAACACGCAAGCGTATGAAGTTGTGGGCGGAGCTTAAACTGCAAGCTCAAACAAGCGGCGCGGTTCTAATTCCAGTTGTTTTTTTTTCAAAATTAAGAACCGCACCGCTTGCAGTTTAAGCTCCGCCCACAACTTCATGCGCTTGCGTGTTCCAGCCCGCGAAAATTTATTTTTTGAAAATCCTTGTCGAAATTTTATTTTTTTCACAGTATACTGTCTCCCAGACTCCGAGTAAGAACTGCAAGGAAATTTTTGATCTACCCTAATGAAACGAACAATTTGAGAAATTAGTAGGTCTAAAACGTTATTACTTTAATTTTTAGCGTAAAGCTTCAGGTCGGAAGTAAGAAATTTTCAGTTTTAGAATTATTCTGAGAGCATTATCCACCCATTCAATCCAAAATATTCTGGTTTCAGATACTTTTTCAACTCGAAAAGGCAATTTTTCATTTTGATTTCGGAAAAATCTACGGGATTTGTTCATTTCTCAATATTATCCAACGAATGATAGCTCAAATCGTGCTCCGGAGATTTGTACACATTTCTGTAGGACGGTTTTTCAATTTGCTCATTAGTTTTCGAGAAAATAACAAAAAATTGAAAAAAATTCAGAATTTGATCGATTTCTCGAAAACTAATGAGCAAATTGAAAAACCGTCCTATGTCTGATAGAATACGGTCCGGCTTAGGATTTGTTCTACCATTGCGGCCCGGGCTAATGTGTTATTTTGGACGATTTTGTACTCTAGCCCGGGCCGCGGTATCATAATGAATCCTAAACTGACTCGTATTATATCAGAGACATAGAACGCGCTGAGATCTACATTTTGGTATATTTTTCAGCTTATAATATCCATTTTAATACTTGTTGCGGCCCCCGGTTGAACCAACCTAAATTTTCAGGCGGATCGTTACTTCATCGATCTGAAACACTATGACATATACCGAGAGAAGCTCATGGAAATGCTGAATTGCAGTGAATATTCAATGAAATTGAAAGATGTCCGGAATGCGAAGAAAGACGGATTTTCGGTGGAGAATTTGAGGAATGAGTTGAGACATCTGAATCTGACGGAAATGTTCCCAGAGATTCTGGATTATGCTGGAATTGTGTATGAATGGGTGGATAATATGAAGAATGAGGAAGTTTTGAGAACTTGTGATCTGTTCGATGCGGTGGAAATGTGTCAACTCATTTGTATTTTCAGGAAATTTTCGAATGTAAGATTTGCGATAATTGGCAGATGCATAAATGTGATTCGTGCACATAAATCGCCTCAAACTAAATATTATGAGCTGAAAACTATACCAAAATGTAGATCTCGTCGAGTTCTACATTTTGGTATATTTTTCAGCTCATGATATTCATTTTGACACGAGTTTAGGAAACCAAAGAAAAGAGAAAATCCTCTTGGAGCTGGATCTATCAAGAACGAGTTATTCTGGAAAACGGTATGAGAAGAAGTCATGGCCTAGGATCCGTGAACTCGGCCATTGTGACATTCGACGCAGATAAAACGAGTTCTGCCATAATATTTTCGGGAGAAAATTTGAATTTAATTTAATTTTTCAATGATTTTCAACGAATATTCTCTATTTTCTCAGAAAAACCGGAAACAATTGCTTGAATCATGGAAAAATCGAATCAAATTTAAATTTCCGCCCGAAAATATTACGGTCGCCCTTGCGGCGTCATGACACGATGGCCGAATTGACGGATCCTAGGCCAGGACTTCTTTTTATACCGTTTCGGGCCTAGTTCCAAGAGGATTTTCTTCTTTCATTTGAAAAAGAAAGTTAGGCCAGCTCTTTTGCGCTCTATTGCAAAGTCGTTTCTTTTTTCAGCTCCGCCAATTCCTGCACTTCCAAGAAGCGTGTGGACGTGTGCTGACACTACAGTGTGATTCGTGTGAAGACGCTTCGCGAATGGCGTGGAAACCTCTCCGAACACCTCCAGAATCTTCGAAATCGTCGTCTTCTAATCCGTCTCCAGGATCTCAGAATTCCACGTCATCAGTTTCTAGCGAACGGAAAAAGGATTCAAAGGCAGGGAAGGCTCCAGATAGTTCCCCGTGGATTCAGAATGCTCCAGAAGGCACTTTTAGAAATCAGAAGCTCACGTCACCGGCTTCTGTAAAACCTCCAGATTCCGCGATGAATCAGAAAGCGACGTCGTCTTCCGTGGATTCCGAATCTTCGAAGCTTCCGAAAAAATCGAATCAGAAGAAGGCTCCAGAATCAGCCAGAAAGTCTTCTGAAGCTCCGCCCCCTCCGCCCCCTGCAAAAAAGGAGTCTGCGAACTGTGTAAAGTGTTATCGAACGTGTGAAATGTTGAATGAAACGAAGAAAGAGTTGAAATCAACACAGAACAAGTTGGCGATGTACGAGAAGAAGAATCTGGAAATGGATAAAGAGAAAAAGAAGAAAAATGAGAGAATTCTCGAAGAGCAGGAGGAGAAAATAGCCAAGTTACAGAAGGGTCTCGAAGCGAAAAACACGGAAATTGAGGAATTGAAGAAGAAAAACGAGCGAATTGTGGAGAAAAAGAATGGAGAATTGGAGGAAATGTATAGGGAATTCCGGGTACTTTATAAGTAAGTAATCGCGCTCTACCGAAATTTTTTAAATCGAATTTTCAGAAAACTCGCTGATGGTATCGACAGGGAACAAGAGAATCAGAAGCTGAAAGAGGAGATTCTCAAGTTAAAAGGAGAGAATTTGAGGTAATTCGCTCTGAAATTTTCGCTTTTTTTTCACTTTTTATTAGCACGGTACGATTCTTACAACCGCGCTCTACCGAAACCGAGGAAAATAGTGTGCGAAATGGAGAGATTCAGAGAAAAAGAGACATTTTTCAAGGGCATTTCGGTGGAGCGCTGTTGTAAGAACTGTGTCGAGCTGATATGTTTATAAAACATTCTTGAGTCATTTTCACATTTTTTACTCAAAAAATTAAACTTTTATTTCAAAAAATTGGTAAAAACAGCGTTTTTTTTTTCACTTTTTCATCCCTAAACTTTCACCAACTTTAATGTTTTTTTTCACCAAAAACTCGAGAAATCGAAAAATTTTTTATTAAACATTTATTTCAGTCACGAACTAATCGAAAATTGGTGCGAAAATGCGAAAAAATCGAGTTTTCGCTTTCATATTATCACGACACACGTCTTACAACCGCGCTCTACCGAAAACCAAGAAAATAGTGTGCGAAATTGAGAGATTTAGAGAAAAAGAGGCATTTTTAGAGAGGTTTTGGTGGAGCGCAGTTGTAAGAAGCGTGCCCCAATGTTTTTTAAAATGAAATGTTTTGAAAAACCTCATTTCAGTCATTTTAATATCGAATTTTCTGAAAATTTTTCAGTTTTTTCATCTTTTTGTAGGAAAACTTGCGAAAATTCGCCAAAAATCGACAAAAATTAAGCTTCATTTGATTTTTAAAAAAGTTTCTAAACGGTGGCCGAACTTTCTCACGACCTCCAAAATCCTCGGCCAGCAATGAATTTTCAGCCAAAAAGAAGAGTTCGTCAATCAAAAAGAGTATCTACAGCGTGAATTGATTGAAATGAGACCAGAATTGGCGGATGCGAAAGAAAAAATCGATAAATTGAATCATGAGAATCGACGATACGAGGCGGAGATTCTGGAGAGAACCGAAGAGAATCAGAGGCTCAACGTGGAAAATGTACGATTGAGAAGTGAAAATGAGACAAAGGAGCGGATGATTCAACAGTTGATTGATAGACTAGCGACGTCAGGGATTCAGAATTTGGATTCTGAAGACGTCACGACGTCACAGTATTCGGAAACTCCAGAGTATGCTTCAGAAGGCGTGACGTCACCATCAGAATCTCCGAGTTCCCAGGAGGAGGAATCTGTTCAGCCCGTCGTGACGGCTTCTCAAATGACTCCAGCTCCTTCAGAATCTTATCAAGAGAAAAGAATTCGGATTCCATGGTTTGCGGCAATGACTGGGTCCTGGGCGACGACTTCGGATTCTGGTCCTGCTTTCGAAATGAGATCTGGTACATCTCTCGAAACTACTCTTCTGTTTCCAAACCAAAAATATTCGATAAATCCAGAATCCGCGGATTTAGAATGCCCCATTTGTCTGGATGAAGTGGAGCCAAAAAGCAAGAAAATCAACTGCAATCAATGCAAGAAACAGTTTCATTCTCATGTAAGGAGGAAAACGCGCTCCATTGAGAATTTTTCAAAATTTTAAAATTTTTCAGTGCGCATCGACTTGGCTCAGAGTGAAGAGCGAGTGCCCAGCTTGCCGTGGACGACTTCTGGATCCTAACGAATTTCCGACGCTTTCATAGATTTCTTTCATCATTTTTTTGAATGTTTCACAAGTTTTTTCTCGTTTTGTTCTGTTTTTAATTGATGTTTGTTGTTCACTTACTTTTTGGCGAAAAAGTAAAATTAATGATTTTTGAGTCGAATTTACTAAGGAGCAGCATTTGCTACAGAAGAAAACTTGGTTTTCAGACAATTTCAGCATTTTTCGAGATTTATTTTACGAAAAACACTTCACAAAACAACGGAAAATTCAATTACAGTAGCCGCCTTCGGAAAAATATAATTTTAAAAGGTTTTTATTGATGAAACTGATAATAATAATACTTTTCAAGCTATTTCACTCGAAAAATGTTTTTAAAGTGTTAAAAAACCATCTAGAATACTAAAAAATCGCTACAGAAAAAGACAAAAAAATGTAAAATTAATTACAGTAGCCCCCGTAAACCCACATTAAAGGCGCATGTCCCAATTTGTTGTCGGGTCTCGTCACGATTACATGTTTATTGCATTAATTTATATTTTTTCTCGAGTTCCCCTTCTTTTTTTTCAGCCAGAAAAGGATGTTTTACTGATTTTTTTTCCTATTTTCAGAAAAAAATGTCAAATTTCACCCGTGTCGTCGCCCCTCCGTACCACTTCGATCATGACGGAGCTCCGCTTCTCAGCTATCTCCTTGCTCGGGTTTTTCTGTTAAAAAAATTTTTTTTTTGAATTTTTAATAATTTCAGCACCGAAAGCGTGTCATCGAGTACGTTTCGTCAGAACCTGAGCTGAATTACGATAAGAATTCAGAAGTCGGTCCCAGCATCCAGCATATTCAAAATATTTTGGATAATACCGATTATACGCTGAGTATGAATTATTTTTCATATTTTTCATTGAAAAATTCTAAATTTTTATCGATTTTCATTCAGGAATGTATGGATCGGCCAGCGAACTCTCGGAAAATCTGAAAATTTATCGAAATTTTCTCGGAAATAGTGAATATTTTCAGGATGATGCGGTATCCTACTGTGTAAGTAGAAAAATATGTGGATTTGGAAGAAAACAGAAAAAAAAATTAAAAAATTTCTTATGAATCCAATTCTTGGCTACGTTTTAATAGTAAATTCAAAAAAATCGGTTCAGAAATCGCATTTTTCAGAAATTTTTTCAGTTTTCGCAGTTTTTGCTTAGAATTTTTGAAACCAGCATGTAGATCACGCCGTTACCTTTATTTTAGTGGTAATTTCAAAAAATTTGGTTCAGAAATCGTTGAGAAATCGATTTTGGAAAAATCTGATGCTGGAAAATCGATTTTTTGTGAAAATTCTTCATTTTTAATTCAAAAAATCGGTTTCAATCACAGAAAAACAATGAAATAGCTCAAAAACTGAGATTATAGACCCCCAATTTGTCAGGAAATCAATAATTTAGGATGATTTTTCCAATTTTCGCAAAATTTTTAACACAAAATGTTGTATTGAAATGGCAAATCACGTCTTTAGCTATATTTGGTAGTAATTTTAAAAAATTTGGTTCAAAAATCGCTGAGAAATCGATATTTGAAAAATCCTTTGATTTTTCCGCAATTTTTTCGTTTTTTGATAGTTTTTCAGCAGAAATTTTAATTTTCTGCTTGTAGATCTCATTTTCAGATTTGTTCTAATAGTAAACTCTAGAAATTTAATAGAGAATTCACTGAAAAATCGATTTTTCTCATCAAAAACTGATTTGTCCTTTTTCATTTTCAAAAAAAAAACCTTTAAAAACTGTTTTTATGGAAAAAAATATGGTATTTATGAAATTTCTATCAAAAAATTCAGATTCAGTGTGATTTTTTCAAAATAAAACCGATTTTCAATAATTTTCAGAGAAAAGTTATCTTCAAAATGATAACAGTCTGAAAATTACATAATTTAACCTATTACCTCAGCACAGTTCTTACAACTGCGCTCTACCGAAATGCGCTTGAAAAATGTCTCTTTTTCTCTGAGTCTCTCAATTTCGCACACTATTTTCTTTGGTTTCGGTAGAGCGCAGTTGTATAATTTTAAGCCAAAATCGCAAATTTTCTTCATTTCCAGACGACTCCAACCATCTATCGCAGTCTGAAAAATGAGGAATACATTTGCAAATCCGATCTCTTTCCATATCTTCAGAATTTGACCATTTTCACTCATAAAGAATTGGTAATTACAGGAATTTTTTTTTATTTTAATTTTTAACTAAAAATTTCAGTCGGAAGACCTATTTCTCCCCTTCATCACAGTCTATTTGAAAGGAAAAGAGAAGGCGATGATTGGGAAGGGTTCGATGGAATTCGTTCGATTTAAACCAGAAGTTTTCGATGAAATCGAGACAGAATTTGGGCGGAGAATGGAGATTTTTAGTAAAACTGTAAGCTGGGAATGCTGAAAAAAGCCCGGAAAATGCTCAAAAATGGTCTAATGGCCGAACTTTGGATTTCTAGGCCACCGGTCTGGAATGTTCTACTATGATGGAAGAACTTTTGAGACTGCTGGCCTAGAATCCCAAGTTCGTCCACGACCACTTTTCGGGTTGAAACTTTTAAAAGGCCACGCCCATTTTCGCAATTTCGCCGCACGGTTTTCAAAGTTACGGGCTTATTATCAATCTGTTAAAAAAAGAACCCGTGGCCTAGGATCCGACAACTCGGCCATAACAGCTTGAAACCTGGGCTACCGTAATATTTTGGTGTGGAAATTTGAATGTTTCATAATTTTCAAGAGATTTCATATGTTTTTACTAAAAAAAACAGAAAAATCGATTGAAAATCGATAAAATTCAAATTTCCACCCAAAAATCTTACGGTAGCACTCGTTTACAGCTGTTATGGCCGAGTTGTCGGATCCTAGGCGACGATTTCTTTTATTCTGATTTCAATGATAATAAAGCAGTAACTTTGAAAACCGTGCGGCAAAATTGCGAAAATGGGCGTGGCCTTTTAAAAATTTCAACCCGAAAAGTGGTCGTGGCCGAACTTGGGATCCTAGGCCAGCAGTCTCAAAAGTTCTTCCATCACAGTAGAAGATGGAACGACCGGTGGCCTAGAAATCCAAAGTTCGGCCACGAAGCATTTTCCGAGCTTAAAATTTACATTTTAAGAGATTTTCAACAGATTTTTTTAGTTGAACGACAGGACGCATCCGATGTCTACAATACTTACAGTCAACTATTCTGCCGATCAAATATTCGAAAAATTGAAAAAATTGGTTCCGGGGGAATGGACAAAGTGTCAGGTGGAGCGTGTCAAGGAAATAATTGGACGGATTTATGAAAGAATCAAAGAAATGGAGAGAAAGAAAGTCTTGGATTGGCTCTACTTCAATTTGAAAAACTTGATGGAGACTTACGAATTTATTGTCGGTAATTGGGCGGAGCTATTTGGGAAAAAGGTGAGTTACTGTATTCAGTGTGTAGATCACGTTTTTAGCTATATTTTGGTGGTAATTTTGTGAAATTTGATGCAGAATTCGGTGAGAAATCGAATCTAGAAAACTCGAAGGCTGGAATTATGATTTTTTTCCGATTTTTTTTTCATTTTTTCATTTCAAAAACGGATATTTTGTTATCTGCTTGTAGATCACGTCTTTAGCTACATTTCGGTAATAAATTCGTAAAATTTGATTCAGAATTCGGCGAGAAATCGATCATTCTTATATATAAAACGCATGTGGAGTCTGTCCATCTGTCCCAATGTCCGCAAATTTTGAGAAATGAGAAAGAAAGGCGGCCGGGCCCAAAATCGAACTTGCGCTCTTTGCGCAGAGACCGCCGCCTTGGACCACTCGGCCACGCGGACACATTTCTGAGAAGGTGAACAAGTAAATGAGGAGAGGCCAGCCGGATGAAGCGCCGAAGGCGCGGCAGCCAGGCTGGTTCTAGAATAATCTTGATGAAAGTTCCAGTGTCTATGCTGTGTTTTCACTGATTTTTTCAGGGTTTTCTATACTTTTTGAAAATTATTTTAAGAAAATTTGGTATTCAGGTTGTAGATTACGTCTTTAGCTACATTTTGGTGGTAATTTTGTGAAAATTGATGCAGAAATCACTAAGAAATTAACTTTCGAAAATTTTTCTTCGACAAAGTGATGCAAACGCGCCCCAGTGAGATTCGGAGGCGGGGCCCATTTTCTAGTGGATTTTCTCTATTGTAGACGATTTTCAGTGCATATTTGTTGTATTCAGCTTGTAGATCACGTATTTAGCCGCATTTTGGTAGTAACTTTGTGAAAATTGGTGCAGAATTCGCTGAGAAATCGATTTTGGAAGTTTTGGTAGGTGGAATTATAACTTTTTCAGTTTTTTCTCAATTTTTATGATTTTTTCAAGGAATTCAAAAGCGGATATTTTGTTCTCTGCTTGTAGATCACGTCTTTAGCTGCATTTTGGTAGTAATTTTGTGAAATTTGATAAGCAAATCACTGAGAAATCGATTCTTGAAAAATCGATGCTGGAATTTTAATTTTAGGTTTTTTTTGTTGCTTTTAACATTAAAAAGTTCAGATTTTTGAAGCAAATTCAGTTCATTTGTTTGTTTTTGTCGAAAGAATACAAATTTTCGGTATTAAAATATACACCGCCCACACATTGTAATGCAAGTGCGCCCTAATGAGAATTAAAGGCGGAGCCTATTTTCTTGGGAATTTTCTCTATTTTAGACGATTTTCCGTGCATATTTGTTGTATTCAGTGTGTAGATTGTGTTTTTACCTACATTTTGATGGTAGTTTCGGTAAAATTGGTGCAGAAATCTCTGAGAAATCGATTCTTGAAAAATCGATATGAAAATGTTCCGGTTTTTTGTGATTTTTTTCAATTCAAAAGCGGATATTTTGTTTTCAGCTTGTAGATTGCGTTTTTACCTACATTTTGATGGTAGTTTCGGTAAAATTGGTGCAATTTTTCTTCGACAAAGAGATGCAACCGCGCCCCACTGCACCTCTATTTGAAAATTTGAAAATTTCTTTTCCAGAAACCCACCAATGACCCTAAAACCATCAAAACGATTCGATTATTCGAAGACGGCGATTATCGATTCGCCATTCTTTCTGAAGTGTGCTCCGCCGCCAACATCCACTACGTAGATCATGGGAAATTCAGTTATGATCTACTTCATCTCGAACAGATTCAATCGCTGTTAAAAGAGCAATTCAATACTTCCATCGAATTCATTCGATGCCCAATTCGTCGCGCTAAACACAAAGCGGTCCCTATCAAAGCGCCCAACGGATTCGCTGTTTTGGCCGCCGATGCTCTTTTCGATGTGCTCAGAAATTTCATTTTCGGGAGTAAACTATTCCAGAATGGCAAGCAGATTGAGGAGATCGTGTCGGCGTTGTTCAAAGAGCTCGAAAGGGGATTTACAACGAATTTGGTAGGGTTTTGAGGGGGGAAAATACTGCAAGTTTTGAAAAAAACTTGTAAAAACTACCAGAAAATGCGAATTTTCAGCCCGGAAAATGGTGGTGGCCGAACTTTGGATTTCTAGGCCACCGGTCTGGAATGTTCTACATGATGGAAGAAGTTTTGTGGCTGCTGGCCTAGAATTCCAAGTTCAGCCACGCCCATTTTCGCAATTTCGCCGCACGGTTTTCAAAGTTACGGGCTTATTATCATTGAAATCGGTATAAAAGACAGTCGTGGCCTAGGATCCGACAACTCGACCATAACAGCTTGAAACGAGTGCTACCGTAAGATTTTTGGGTGGAAATTTGAATTTTATCGATTTTCAATCGATTTTTCTGTTTTTTTTTTAGTAAAAACATATGAAATCTCTTGAAAATTATGAAAAATTCAAATTTTCCGCTCAAAACATTACGGTAGGCTTCGTTTCAAGCTGTTATGGCCGAGTTGTCGGATCCTAGGCCACGACTTTTTTAAAATTGATTATGAGCCCATAACTTTGAAAACCGTGCGGCGAAATTGCGAAAATGGGCGTGGCTTAACAAATTCCACAGTTTCAACTTGGGATTCTAGGCCAGCAGTCACAAAAGTTCTTCCATCATAGTAGAACACTCCAGACCGGTGGCCTAGAAATTCAAAGTTCGGCCACGACCACATTTAGACGTTTTTCTGGGGAAAATTCGCATTTTCTGGTAGTTTTTACAAGTTTTCAGTTCGAAAACTGTGTTTTTTCATACTTTTCATACCAAAATTTCGAAATTTGCAGTATTTTTTTCAGTTTTCAGTCTGAAAAATGAGTTTTTTTTCCAGAAAGAACCATATCTTGTAAAATTAGAAGAATGCACTGGACTCATCGACAGTCTAACTGCACAGCTGGACTCTTTGACTCAACAAAATTTTTTTTGCAATATGAAAGACGTGCGGAATGCGAAAAAAGACGGATTCACAGTGGAGAATCTGAGGAACGAGTTGAGACATCTGAATCTGACGGAAATGTTCCCAGAGATTCTGGATTATGCTGGAATTGTGTATGAATGGGTGGATAAGAAGAAGCAGGAGGAAGTTTTGAGAACTTGTGACCTGTTTGATGCGGTGGAGATGTGTCAACTCATCTGTATTTTCAGGAAATTTTCGAATGTAAGGAAAACGAAAAAAATCGATGAAAATCACCGATTTTTGCGATTTTCTCACAGTTTTCAACATATTTTTGACGTTTTTAGAGTTCCCAAACCATAATTAGTCAATTTTTGGAGTTTTCCGAGCAATCGCGCTCCACTGAACTCGGCTCAAATTTTGGCGCGAAATTCAAAATTTTTAGTTCAAACTGCGCATCGAATGTCTTATAATGGCGCAGTGAATTGAATTCTACCGGAAATTCGGATTTTTGTACGATTTCAATTCAAAAATCGATAAAAATCACCGATTTTTGCGATTTTCACACAGTTTTCTGAGTAAAAATCCAGGTTTTTCACTGTTTTTAGGAGATTTTTGACGTTTTTAGACCTCTGACGGCATAATTACCCTATTTTTGGAGTTTTTGAGCAATCGCGCTCCACTGGACTCGACTCAAAAGTTTGGCGCGAAATTCGAAATTTTCAATTGAAATGATCGAAAAGTTAACCGGGGATGATTAAGCTGCGTATCGAATGTCTAATGATGGTGCAGCGAATTGAAATCGAGCGCAAAATTTGAATTTCCTGCCAAGTTTGGGCGACAAATTCAAATTTTGCTCGATTTCAATTCGCTGCACCATCATTAGACATTCGATACGCAGCTTAATCACCCCCCGGTTAACTTTTCGATCGTTTCAAATGAAAATTTCGAATTTCGCGCCAAACTTTTGAGTCGAGTCCAGTGGAGCGCGATTGCAAAAAAGTTTTCAAAACTGGCTAATTTCAGCTGTAGAGGTCTGAAACATGAGAAATCCGTCAAAAACAATGGGAAAAGTTGAATTTTAGACATTTTTTCAAGCTAAAAACCTCATTTCTATGAATAAAATGCCCAAAATAGACGATTTTTAATGCAAAAATATCGATTTTTCACTCATTTTTCACATTGAAATCCCTCAAAATTTGAATTTTTCCAGCTCAAAAAATTCCTGCACTCCCAAAACGCTTGCGGCCGTGTGTTGACACTCAACTGTTATTCCTGTAAAGCTGACGGCAAGAACACGTCGGCTACAGTACCCCTAACACCTTCAGAATCCCCGCCGAATCCTCCTCAAGACGTCGTTCAGGAGTTTCTGATGATAAAAAGGAAGAATCAGAAGATGGAGATGATTTCGTTGAATAAGGACGCGAAAATTGAGAATTTCTCGGAGATTCTAAGCATTCTGAATGCGGTGACGTCGGGAGGGATTCTGGAGAAAAAGAGTGGGAAATCGACGTCATCTCAGAAGGATTCTGGAGTGGTTTCAGAGCAAAAAAGTGGGAAAAAAGCTCCAAAAGCTTCTGAGAAGCCGAAAAGTGCTCCAGATTCCACAAAGAATCAGAAGCCGACGTCGTCATCTGCAAATTCTGAATCTCCAGTTGCTGAAGTTGATCTTAAGCCGAAAAAGAATTCGAAGAAGGCTCCAGAATCCGCGAAGAATCAGAAAGCAACGTCGTCAGCGTCGTCTTCCGTGGATTCCGAATCTTCGAAGCTTCTGAATTCGATGAAATCGAATCAGAAGAAGGCTCCAGAATCCGTGAAGAATCAGAAGTCGTCATCTGAAGCTCCGCCTCCTCCAAAAAAGGAGTCTGCGAACTGTGTAAAGTGTTATCGAACGTGTGAAATGTTGAATGAAACGAAGAAAGAATTGAAATCAACACAGAACAAGTTGGCGATGTACGAGAAGAAGAATCTGGAAATGGAGAAAGAGAAAAAGAAGAAAAATGAGAGAATTCTCGAAGAACAGGAGGAGAAAATAGCCAAGCTACAGAAGGGTCTCGAAGCGAAAGACTCGGAAATTGAGGAATTGAATAAGGGAATTGAGAAAAAGGCGCAAGAAATAAAGGCGAAACGAGTGGAGAACGAGAAGATTCTGGAGAGAAAACGATTGGAATTGGAGGGAATGGCCAAGGAGATTTTGAATCTCAAGAAGTCAGTAATCGCGCTCTATTGATAATCTATTAATGATAAATTGAAATATCTATTTGCACAAGACAGTTTGGCAAACGCGCTCCACCGAAATGCCCTGTCTCCTTTTCTCTGAGTCTCTCAATTTTGCACACTATTTTCTTCGGTTTCGGTAGAGCGCGGTTGTAAGAACTGTACCGAGCTAATAGCACAAGGCGATTCTTGCAAACGCGCTCTATCGAAACCGGGCAAAATAGTGAGAGACGCAGAGAAAACATCGAGGAAATTTGAAATTTCGGCGGAGCGCAGTTGCAACAACCGTGTTTTCTAGACAAAAAAAACTGAAAATTTTCATTAAAAACACCGAAAAATCTGTCCAAAATCAGTGGAAATTCGTTTTTTGGTGTAAAATCCCGAAATTCCGAAAAAAAAGGAGATTTTCAGGGTTTCAGCTGCTTTAAATATGTGTATAAACACAAAATCACTGAAAATTTGGCTAAAATCGATGATTTATTGGTTATTTTCAGCAGAAAAAATCGCTGAAATCCCTCGTAAACTGGCCGAAATACGAAATTTTCAGAATTTTTCGAATATTTTCAGCGAAATGTCCGAAAATAAGGTTTCCAAGCCAAAAAATTGTGAAAATCGGCTCAAAATTCACAAAACTTCAAAAATTCTGTAAAAATTTCAGCAAAAGGCACTTTTTAAATAATTTTAAACCTAAAAAATGATGTTTTTGAGCCCAAAAACCACCCCAAATCACCATTTTTCTTCCAGAATCATCTCCCAATCCACCGTCATTTCTCACGAGAATCTAGAGCTGAAAAAGGAGATTTCCAGTCTGAAAAACACGAATTCCAGGTAAAAAACCCGGTTTTTCGCTCAAAAAACCCCAATTTTTAACACATTTTCAGTCAAAAACAGTCATTTTTGGCTGAAAAATCGAAACTTCTCGAGCGAATGGGCATTCTGGAGACGGAGAATCACACGTTGAAACAGCGCTCCAAAGAACTCGGCGGAGCACGGATTCTGGAGCGAACACGTGAGAATCAGCGTGTCCACGTGGGGATTCTGAAGCTAAAAACGGAGAATCGGACGAAGGAAAGGGTGATTCAACAGTTGATGGATCGATTAGCGAATTCTGTTCCGATTGGAACGACGTCGGGAATTCAGAATCCGATTCAGAATCAGCTGCTTCAGAATCCGAATCCAGAAGACGTCACGCCGCCACCGTATCTACAGCAATATCCAGATTTTGAGCAGGCACAGTACCCTGACGCTGCTCCAGAAGCATGGGATCCATATGCTCCAGAATTTTTACCTACGTCTTCAGAATCCCCATTTTTCCTCAACAATTTCTGCAAAGTCACGTCTTCACGAATGACTCCAGATGCTCCAGAATTCATCCCAGCCTCCAGAAGCATCCAGACAGCGACTCCATGGTTCGACGCGATCTCTTCTGAATCCGCCACGTCATCATCGTCGTCGGCGGCGGCGCCTCAAAACTCGGAAAAATCGGAATCCGCGGATTCAGAATGTCCGATTTGTCTCGATGAAGTGGCGTCGAACGAGAAGAAAATCAACTGTCATCAATGCAAGAAACGGTTTCATTCTCATGTAAGGAGGAAAACGCGCTCCATTGAGAATATTATTTTTTTGCAAATTTTTAAATTTTCAGTGCGCATCGACATGGCTTAGAGTGAAAAGCGAGTGCCCAGCGTGCCGTGGACGACTTCTGGATCCTAACGAGTTTCCGACGCTTTCTTAATTTGTTTTCCGGTTGATTTATAGATTTATATATAGAATACACATTTTTCATTGATTTTTTCTGTTTTTTATGTTAAATTTAAGTATTTTTCTGAAGTTTGTAGTAAATTTACATTTATTTTCTAATTTTACAATTTTCAAGCCTGAATTTCAGTAAAAATCCCGCGAAAAGCCGAAAAAACTCATAAAAAATTGTTGCAAAAAATTAAATACAGTACCCGCGTAAATCGACACGAAAGGCGCAGGCTCTCATTATGTCGTTAGGTCTCGACACGATAACAGAATATTTTAATTTTTTTGACAATTTGAGAAGATTTTTTTTTAATTTTGAAATAAATGTAAGATTTTTTTTGAAAATTTAAATATTTAGAGCACATCTGACTGACTGGAGATAAAAATCGAATGTTCAGAGCCCCGAAGACAACTTATTCGAACGCAAGGAGTTTACTGATTCGAAATAATAATAAGTAATTTTTTTGTTTTTAAATTTTAAACTTTTCTCTTTAATTTATAATATTTTTCTCTGAAATTACCTTATTTTTAAGCGAAAAACCAATTTTCCCCATTCGAAAAAATAAACATTCCCTCCAAAATGAGTGAACATTTGCGCGTCACGGTGTTTGCGTACAATGCGCGTCATTTGACGAACAAAGCTGCCAATGAACTTTTTTATTTGTTCAAATGCAATTTTCTTATCTGAAACCGAAAATTTTCCAATAAATCTATATATTAAAACGTTCAGAATCTCTCTGGCTGCTCACATTTTGCAAATTTGAACCATGGCGTCGTCAAGTTCCAGTGAAAATGTGAGTTTTTCGGTGGGTTGTCAAAAAAACTTTTTAAAAAAAATAATTCCAGCCAGATGTCAACGTGGCAGCTCGAGAACACATTCTTGCAATGCTCTCAGCTACCGGATATCATCGAGCACGAGTTGCGATTCTCAATGATTATGATAGAGTGAGAAATTGAAAATTTTTATTTAAAAAAAAAAATTTTTTTCAAAATTTTTTTTAGATGGTCGGTGGAATCGCGTGGGCGATCACACGATTTGATGACGTGGCGGTGGCAGCGAATCTTCTTTACGAAGAGTCGAATGATCAGAATATTAAGCTAAGAACGTAAGTTTGTGGACATCTGGACACAGAAAATAGCAAAAATGCGTGGGAAATGAAGAATTTTTGATCTAAAAACGAGATTTTCTGGTCGTTTTTTGTGTTTAAACAAGTTTTGTCTGTGAAATCTAAGAAATTTCGCAAAAAATTGGAAAAAAAAATGTGAAAAGAGATAAAATGGACCTTAAATGAGATATCAGACACACAGATAGACGGACGTCTAGGCCATAATGGAGAGAATTATGAATTTCGACTGAAAATCGAACAGAAATAGTTAAAATGTCATGAAAAATTGAATTTTTTCGGTGAAAACCACATTTTGACACACATAATGAATATTTTTCACGAAAATAACGGTTAAAAAGTCGAAAAGTTTCTCAAAACTTTAGAAATATAGTATTCTCATCATCCGGACACACAGACACACATTATTAATAAGTTTTATGCTGAAAAATCGAAATTATTGTCAAAAATTTAATTTTTTGGAGAAAAATTCAAAAATCTGTAGTTTTTGGTACTTTTTGACTGAAAAATGCGAAAAATTTCAAAAACAGAGCTGAAAATTGATTTTTTGACTGAAAAACCAAGAAAAATATGTTTTTCAGTAAAAAAAATGCTGAAGATAATCATTTTCAGCTGTAAAAAACTGAAAATTTTGAAAAACCCCTCGAAAATTGGTTAGAATTCAATTGCAGCGACTTTTTAACGGAAAAACGCCTAAAATTCGAAAAAATGAGCTGAAAATAGATATTTCGAGTGACAAAAACCAAGAAAAAAGAGTTTTTCAGTCAAAAAATGCTGAAAAACGTGATTTTGAGCTCTAAATAATAGGAAATTTTGAAAAATCCCTCGAAAATTGGCTACAAATTCAATTTTTCTTGGTCATTAAAAACCCTGAGAATGAGGTTAAAAATGCACTGTTTTCAAAAAAAACGTATCTATTTTTTACCAATTTTTTTGAAATTTTACATTAAAAAATTTCAATTTTTTGATGCATAACTAGCTTCTGATTGAATTCTCCAGTATAGTCAAAAATCCGACATTTTTGGGAAAAAAATTCAAAAAAATTCAAATTTTCGGTCAAATTTTCGTTCAAAATTTCAAAACCCCGATTATTGCAGTGAACAAAGTGAGAAGATAATCGAAGCGCTCACCGCTGTCGGTTGCCCCCATCAAATCTCCGCCCACCAACTATTCGGTCTCGACTATCCGGCGATCAAGAATGTTCTCCAATGGCTTCTTCGAAAAGTGGTCACTCAGAGTTGTCAGGAACGACAACAGAATAAATTCCGCGAGTGGTTCTCAATGAATCATTATAAACAGAAGGGAAACGAGCAGAAGACGTTGACGACGTTCAGAGAAGGATTGAAAGCGTCGAGACGGTTGAATACGACGAGGAATATGAAACGATTCGATCCGGCGATTATGTTTGATTTGACGTTGGATGCGAAGTGTACGCTGGCGGAGTATACGATTTATAGGAGAACGGGCGAGAGGTTTTATCCGGATGAGCAGATGAAAGAGTGGATTGATGAGAAGATTCGGAGAGAAGTGGGGGACGGTGACAATTTACAGGTAAGAGGAAGACATCTGGACGCGTGGAAATCTGGAAATCTGGATGTATGAAAAATGTGAAAAGCTGAGAGACATGCGAGATCTCAGGATCTGAAAATCGCTCCGTATGATTCACGGACATCCGGACATACAGATCAGAGTTGTCTGGAATCCGGATTTCGAAATTCCGGAATTCCGGGTTTTTCGGCATTCCGGATTCCGAAATTCCGGGTTTTTTCGGCATTGCGGATTCCGAAATTCCGGAATTCCGGGTTTTTTCGGCATTCCGGATACCGAAATTCCGGAATTCCGGGTTTTTTCGGCAGTCCGGTTCCGGTTCCGGATTCCGGGTTTTTTCGGCAGTCCGGTTCCGGTTCCGGATTCCGGGTTTTTTCGGCATTCCGGATTCCGAAATTCCGGGTTTTTTCGGCATTCCGGATTCCGAAATTCCGGAATTCTGGGTTTTTCGGCATTCCGGATTCCGAAATTCCGGAATTCCGGGTTTTTTCGGCATTCCGGATTCCGGAATTCCGGGTTTTTTCGGCATTCCGGATTCCGAAATTCCGGAATTCCGGGTTTTTCGGCATTCCGGATTCCGAAATTCCGGAATTCCGGGTTTTTTCGGCATTCCGGATTCCGAAATTCCGGAATTCCGGGTTTTTCGGCATTCCGGATTCCGAAATTCCGGAATTCCGGGTTTTTCGGCATTCCGGATTCCGAAATTCCGGAATTCCGGGTTTTTTCCAGACTTGTCAAAAATCGGGCCGGGCCGGGCCGAAATTTCTCTTGGCCCGGTCTGGCCGGATTCAAAAATGGGAACCCGTTTTTACCAAATTTTATTTGAAATTTTTAGAAAAAGTAGAGTAAAAATGCTTAAATTATCATACATATTCACATTTTTCAGAAAATTTCAAGAAATTCCAAAAAAATTCAAAAACTCAAAATGTTTCAAAACGAGCCGAGCGGGCCGGGCCGAGATTTTTCCTGATTTCGGCCCGGCACGGCCCGGCCCGGCCCGGCCCGTGACAAGTCTGGTTTTTTCGGCATTCCGGATTCCGAAATTCCGGAATTCCGGGTTTTTCGGCATTCCGGATTCCGGTTCCGAATTCCGGTTTTTTGAGTTTCCTTTTTCCGGAATCCAGAAGTTGAAATTTTGAAACACTCGAAAAAATGACATGGCCTTGCAAATTTATCGAATCATTCCGGATTCCGAAATTCCGGATTTCGAAATTCCGGTATTCCGGGTTTTTTCGGCATTCCGATTCCGGATTCCGAATTTCGAAATTTTCATTCCGATTCCGGATGCATGAAAGTAAAGAATTTTTGTGCGAAAAACAGGATTTCTTAGTGGTGTTTTGAGTTCAAACGAGACTTGTTCATGAAATTCACTAAATTTCGCAAAAAAATTCGGAAAAAAATGCAAAAATACAGAAAAATAAAAGACATCCGGATAGATAGGCACAATCTAAAATCCGCTGAAGGACTAATGAAAATTGATTTAAAAAATTTTATGAAAAATCTTTTTTTATTCGATAAAAACCTCATTTTGAGTGAGATATCTGGACGTCTGGACACATATAATGAATATTTTTACAAAAAAACAGAAAAAAGTTGAGAAATTTATTATTATGATCATCCGGGTACCTGGACACACAGATACACATTATAATTGTGTTTTAGCCTGAAAATTATCGACTTTTTTTTTGAAAAATAGCTGGAAATCGCTGGAAATCTGACTAAAATCTGTTTTTTTTTCTGATTTATGGTATCATTTACTTGTTCACCTTCTTAGAAATGTATCCGCGTGGCCGAGTAGTCCAAGGCGGCGGTCTCTGCGCAAAGAGCGCAAGTTCGATTTTGGGCCCGGCCGCCTTTCTTTCTCATTTCTCAAAATTTGCGGACATTGGGACAGATGGACAGACTCCCCATGCGTTTTATATATAAGAATGATTTATAACTATTTCCCAGCTGTTTTAGAAGAGACTCACGATGATTTTCAGCCTAAAACATATTTAAAATGTGTATCTGTGTGCTCAAGTGTCCGGATGTTCAGAATTGTAAATTTCTTGAGTTTTGGCTCTTGTTCAAAAATCAATATTCCGCCTATTTCCAGGAGTCGTCCGCCAAGCGATTCGTTCAATCAAGTACCGCCCGTCAACTAATGGAACAGGCGGTCCATGTGACATATAAAAACGAGCCTCCAATGCATACAGCACTCCGTTTGAGTATGGCCAAGACACTCGACTCATTCCAAATCCCTCAACATCTCGAAATTCTCGAAAATCGAATTGTCGACGAGGCGGCCGAATTCCAGAGGACACAAATCGAGCACGAGCAACTCTATCAGAAATATTCGACCGTTTTGAACTTTTCCGATGAAAACGAGAAGATGTACGTTGTGTCATTCATGGCAAATTGAAATGCGTGCGGCAAAGTTGCAGAAAAGTGGGCGGAGTCTAGCGCGCGCAGATGCATAATTTTTCGCTTTCCAACAAAGTTAGGATTTTCGTGACTTTTGGGACTTTGAATTCACAAAATCTTCATATTTACCATGAAATTGGCTCCGCCCACTTTTAAACCACACCCATTTTTGCATGTTTGAGACAAACTTTCGATTTTTGCCAGAAAAATCGTAATTGTGGAAAAGTGGGCGTGGTCTACAATGGGCGAAGTGTTAAATTTCTGAATTATGGAATAAAATCAAAATTAGGCTCCGCCCACTTTTAGGACATTTTATATTTTCGAAGAATGGGCGTGGTTTCATGCTTCAAAAATGATAGTTTTCAATTTCAGAAAATAAGGCTCCGCCCACTTTTAGGTCACGCCCATTTTCGCATTTCCGACAAATTTTCCAGCCCAAAATGGTCACAGTTTTGATGAAAAATTGAAGAAATTTCGAAAAAAAACGTTGGAAAAACGGCTCATTTTTTGAAGCCGGGCCTTGACAACTATGAAAAATAGGTTTTTCTCATTTTTTTAGGAGAGGGCAGCATTATTTACTACTGAATTTGCAGATCGGCACGTAGCATGCTCGACATCCTACGTATATTTCAAGAAACGCAACACCGTGCCGTCGAAATGCGTAATTGGGTGGTGAGAGACCACCAAAAGTGTCGTCGCGAAGAGGAAAGTCTCCGTGTGAATAAGGATGAAGACGGCAATTATCAGGCAAATACTCATTTACTACCGTACTGCTCATTTGCTACTTCACTTTTCACCATTCTCTTAGGCTTAGGTTTCTTAGAAATTCGGAAAACAATTGCCAAAAACGAGTTAAAAGGAGACTGCGGTATTCCAAAAATTGAGATTTTTTGATATGAATCGACTCAGAATTTTGTAGAAAACAGAAAAGCCTCTTGGACAGGGTGCTCCGTTCAAGTTATACAGTATTTTGTCACGTTTCTCGGGCCTCTTTGGCCAGGTGTGCCCTCAGAAACTGTCTTGATGGGTGTCTGAGGCCAGGTGTGCGGGTTCGGGCTTTTCGGAACAGCTTGCATTATGACCCTAGAAACTGTCTTGATGGGTGTCTGAGGTCAGGTGTGCGGGTTCGGGCCTTTAGGAACAGCTTGCATTATGACCCTAGAAACTGTCTTGATAGGGGCTGAGGTCAGGTGTGCGGGTTCGGGCCTTTAGGAACAGCTTGCATTATGACCCTAGAAACTGTCTTGATAGGGGCTGAGGTCAGGTGTGCGGGTTCGGGCCTTTAGGAACAGCTTGCATTATGACCCTAGAAACTGTCTTGATGGGGGCTGAGGTCAGGTGTGCGGGTTCGGGCCTTTAGGAACAGCTTGCATTATGACCCTAGAAACTGTCTTGATAGGGGCTGAGGTCAGGTGTGCGGGTTCGGGCCTTTAGGAACAGCTTGCATTATGACCCTAGAAACTGTCTTGATGGGGGCTGAGGTCAGGTGTGCGGGTTCGGGCCTTTAGGAACAGCTTGCATTATGACCCTAGAAACTGTCTTGATGGGGGCTGAGGTCAGGTGTGCGGGTTCGGGCCTTTAGGAACAGCTTGCATTATGACCCTAGAAACTGTCTTGATAGGGGCTGAGGTCAGGTGTGCGGGTTCGGGCCTTTAGGAACAGCTTGCATTATGACCCTAGAAACTGTCTTGATAGGGGCTGAGGTCAGGTGTGCGGGTTCGGGCCTTTAGGAACAGCTTGCATTATGACCCTAGAAACTGTCTTGATAGGGGCTGAGGTCAGGTGTGCGGGTTCGGGCCTTTAGGAACAGCTTGCATTATGACCCTAGAAACTGTCTTGATAGGGGCTGAGGTCAGGTGTGCGGGTTCGGGCCTTTAGGAACAGCTTGCATTATGACCCTAGAAACTGTCTTGATAGGGGCTGAGGTCAGGTGTGCGGGTTCGGGCCTTTAGGAACAGCTTGCATTATGACCCTAGAAACTGTCTTGATAGGGGCTGAGGTCAGGTGTGCGGGTTCGGGCCTTTAGGAACAGCTTGCATTATGACCCTAGAAACTGTCTTGATGGGGGCTGAGGTCAGGTGTGCGGGTTCGGGCCTATAGGAACAGCTTGCATTATGACCCTAGAAACTGTCTTAATGGGGGCTGAGGTCAGGTGTGCGGGTTCGGGCCTATAGGAACAGCTTGCATTATGACCCTAGAAACTGTCTTGATGGGGGCTGAGGTCAGGTGTGCGGGTTCGGGCCTTTAGGAACAGCTTGCATTATGACCCTAGAAACTGTCTTGATAGGGGCTGAGGTCAGGTGTGCGGGTTCGGGCCTTTAGGAACAGCTTGCATTATGACCCTAGAAACTGTCTTGATAGGGGCTGAGGTCAGGTGTGCGGGTTCGGGCCTTTAGGAACAGCTTGCATTATGACCCTAGAAACTGTCTTGATAGGGGCTGAGGTCAGGTGTGCGGGTTCGGGCCTTTAGGAACAGCTTGCATTATGACCCTAGAAACTGTCTTGATGGGGGCTGAGGTCAGGTGTGCGGGTTCGGGCCTATAGGAACAGCTTGCATTATGACCCTAGAAACTGTCTTAATGGGGGCTGAGGTCAGGTGTGCGGGTTCGGGCCTATAGGAACAGCTTGCATTATGACCCTAGAAACTGTCTTGATGGGGGCTGAGGTCAGGTGTGCGGGTTCGGGCCTTTAGGAACAGCTTGCATTATGACCCTAGAAACTGTCTTAATGGGGGCTGAGGTCAGGTGTGCGGGTTCGGGCCTTTAGGAACAGCTTGCATTATGACCCTAGAAGGTGATACTGACCCAGCTTCGAAAAGTGAAGTAGCAAATTAGCAGTACGGTAGTAAATGAGTAAAAAGTAGTAAACGAGCAATTAATAGTAAATGAGTAGGTAGTAAATGAGTATTTGCCTCATTTTCAGAAGTATTGTGCCTATAAGAGAGAGATAATGGAGCAATACGCGGTGAAGACGCGTCTCGCCGCCGAGGTACTTCGAGAGGTGCTCACACTTCAGTTCCGATTGGATCGAATCATGTCAAGTGTGCTGACGTCTCACCAGACGAGACGAAATATGGAACAGATTCACAATTCTGCACAGTTGACGCAGGAGGCGAAAAAGGCGGTTATCGATTATAATGTGACTGTGGATATTATGAAGTTTAATACGAGAATATCGGATTTCGCGAACGAAGTGGAGAGGAGTATGAAGATTGAGTGAGTTTGAGGGACAAAATGTCCAAAAATCGGTTATTTTGGGACATCCGGACTGGCAATAGCACAGACAGCCTTAGAATATCATACTTGTCAACCGGGCCGAAACGGGCCGAAACGGGCCGACACGGGCCGGCGCGTAACTCGCGTCAAAATGAATATTATGAGCTGAAAAAACTACCAAAATGTAGATCTCAGCGAGTTCTATGTCCGTGGCCTACTACGGGCCGGATGGCTATTCGTTAATGTGCCGCGTGCCGGGAAAAAGTGCCAAAAAACGCGAAAATGGCCAAAAAGCCATTCTAGCCCGGCCCGCGGCACATTAACGAATAGCCATCCGGCCCGTAGTAGGTCACGGACATAGAACTCGGCGAGATCTACATTTTGGTATATTTTTCAGCTCATAGTATTGCGTTTTAAGCGAGTTACGAGCCGGCCCGTGTCGGCCCGTTTCGGCCCGGTTGACAAGTATGTAGAATATCATCGAAATCGGTATAAAATTAAGAGGCGTGGCCTACATACTTGCAAAATATCGGCCAAGCCCGGCTCGGCCCGGAGTCAAAAAATGAGCACAATTTTTTCACAAAATTTTCGAAATTTTTTGAATTTATCATCAAAAATAGTCAAAAATCCTATGTACACTTGAGTTTTATCGATATGTAAAAACATAGCCGAAAATTTGACTTTTTTGCGAAAAAATCAAAAAATTTTCAAATTTTTGTACTGTGACCCGGGCTGACCGGGCCGGGCCGGTGAAAATTCTCAAATCGGCCCGGCCCGACCCGTTGCAAGTATGGTGGCCTAGAATCCGGCAACTCGGTCATCTTTGAGTGTACTTTTGAGCGTTTTTTGGCTGAAACGGAAATTTGAATTTTATTATATTTTTAAATGATTTTCAGCGCTTGTTGTTGTTTTTCCGAAAGATATATGAAAAATCGCTTGAAATCATTGAAAAATTTGACAAAATTCAAATTTCCTCCCCAAAATATTACGGTAGCACTCGTTTCAGCTGTGTTGAGGGACATCAATTTTTTGGCGCGATATCATGATGGCCGAGTTGTCGGATTCTAGGCCAGCACTCTCTTTTTTGGGCGGGTCGGTGCGGGTTTGCAATAAAAAAATTTCTATTTTTTCGATTTTTTTTTTCAAAAAAATAGAATTTTCGACAGTTTTTTTTCAAATTTCAATAAAAAGTCAAATGTCCATAGCCGAGTTGCGCGGAAGTGATTTTTTCTAAAACGGAAGTCGGAAGTAAAATTTTGAAAACGGAAGTCGGAAGTCGGAAATAAAATTTTGAAAACGGAAGTCGGAAGCCGGAAGTCGGAAGTAGATTTTTTCGCAAAAAATTCAAAAACTTCTAGAAAAAGTTTATAAAATTCGCGAAAATCAGTGAAAAATTAGTTTTTGGCTGTCGAAAAGCCTATTTTCTTTCCTGTTAGACCATTTTTCCTTGTATTTCTGCAAAATATACTTTTCGGAAATTCCACAATTATGGAATGACGGAAGTCGGAAGTAAACATCCGAAAACGGAAGTCGGAAGTGAAAAACAGCCCGGAAGTCTCCGCGCAACTCTGGTCCATAAGTTTTTTGACTAGTTTTGAAAAAAAACCGAAAAATTTCGAACATTTTTGTGAAAATAGCCTAAATTCCCGCTAAAAAGCACCAATTTGCAGACCATCCACTCAAGAATACCGTGACGCATTCGTCTCCTACATGAACGACGTCCGCATCCAACTTGCCGAATATCACTGGAAAGCGAAAATCACTCAGGACAAATCGATCGCCGAGAAAGAGGCGTTGGCTCAGTTGCGAGTGGCGATTCGGGCGAAAGAGCGTGAAGTGTCGTTCACTTCGTACGAGTTGAAGAAGGTGCTCGCGGTGAATGCAGTACTTCAGAAGACGTGTAACCAGTTGTTGGATCTCGAGGATAGATCACCGGCATATCAGCGTGCGGTGGCGAGAAAGGCGGCGCAGTTGGCGAAATCTTGAATTTTCTTTGCTTTTTTTGAGGATTTTTTGCTCTTTTTTATGTAAAATAACCCGATGTTCACTAATTTTTGAAGATTTTTCACACCGTTCTGTCATTAGACACTGAAGTTCATCCCATTTGATGATTTGTAGCCTTAATTACCACATTTTTTCATGTAAAATAACCCAATTTTCAGGTGATTTCAATATAAGCTTAAATTTCAACTTTTTCATGTAGAATCACTCTTTTCTCATGGATTTTCTGATTTTTTGATTGAAATTTGCACCCTAATTCCCCGTTTCCTCGTTTTTAGTTGTTTCTGTTCAAATCACATAATTAACTCGTGTTAAACCCCTTATTTTTTCCCACATTTCCCTATTTTTTCATGTAAAAGAACCCAATTTTCAGATTTATGTTTCCGCTTACCGTACTTTTCTGAAACAGCCCATTGACTAACGTAACATGTGATTTGAATTTTTCATTATTTTTTGTGAAAATTTATATAAATTTTCCTCATTTCCTCCTTTCCCTAGAGGTACAAAGTACTCCAGACTAATAAATCACCATCTTTTTTTCATCCAGTTTTTTACATTTCACCTGCCTCGCAATCCATTTTCCAACTAGCAAATTTCCCGAATTCCTCTGAAATAGTTGTCTCAATTTGTTGATCCCAAAAACCTTAGAAAATACACTTTAGTCCATATGCGCAAACATCATGCCGATGACTAATTGATATCAGTATGACTTTCAGATTTTTTTCACCTTGTCATTTAGAATACATAATTAGGTGAGAAGGAGCAGAGTACACATTTTTTTTGATTTTTATATATCAATCTTCTTAGAACCAAAAGAAAATAGCTCCCATCCAGAGTTGAGCGGAATTCCGCCATCCGCCTTCCGCTTTCCGCCGAAAAATGTTTTATTCCGCCTTCCGCTTTCCGCTTTCCGCCATAAATTTTCCTATTTCCGCTTTCCGCCTTCCGCCTTCCGCTGTTTAAAGATTTTTTTCCTCAGCTTGAAAAATGTGATCACCTATTCCAATTTACTGATATTTTTGAGGTTTTTTGCAGCAAGGCTATCAGTGTTTACCGAAAAAACAAAATTTAACACGAATTTAACCATTTTAGTGTTTTTCACAACAAAATAAGGCCAAAATCGTATTTTTGAAAGCGACATTGCATTCCGCTTTCCGCCTTCCGCCTTCCGCCAAGAAAATTTCGCTTCCGCTTTCCGCTCTCCGGTTTCCGCCAATATTTTTTCGATTCCGCCTTTCGCCTTCCTCTTTCCGGCCAAAAATGTTTATTCCGCTTTCCGTCTTCCGCCTTCCGCCATTTCGAAAACCGCATTCCGCTCAACTCTGCTCCCATCATACTCCTGTAAGATTTTAAAATAAACTTTTGTATGGAACACGGTACCAGAGTTGCATGGAAGTGAAACTTTCTTATCCGGAAGTCGGAAGTCGGAAGTGAATTTCCTTACCCGGAACTCGGAAGTCAAAATTAGATTTTTCGCAAATATTCAAAAACTCCAAAAGAAAAGATCATAAAATTGGCGAAAATCAGTGGAAAATTAGGTTTTGGGTGGAGAAAAGCCTATTTTCCGTCCTTTTAGACCCCATTTTCCATGCATTTCTGCGAAATATACTTTTCGGAAATTCCTGGAATGACGGAAGTCGGAAATGAAATTCCTTATCCGGAAGTCGGAACTCGGAAGTCGGAATTCCATGCAACTGTGCAAATTCCTACTGTAGCTTAAAGGTGCATAGCAACGCAGCTGACGCATTAAAAGTAGATTTTGGAGTCCGAGGGTGTCGTGTCTATGCATAAGTGTCTTGGTTCCAGTGTTTGCCTACCAGAGTTGTACGGAATGCCATTTTTCAGTTTCCGGAATACGGAAACGGAATGTGATTTTACATTTTCCGGAATACGGAATCCGGAATGCCGAAAAAACCCGGAATTCCGGACAACTCTGGTGCCTACTCATTATCACTTTCCGGTAATTTACCGGTAAATTTCCGGAATTCCGGTAAATATGAATTTTTGTCTTGCGCACGAAACCGGACATTTCGCAACCGGAAATTTCGCAACCGGACGTTTTGAAATCGTTTCAAAACGTGCGGTTGCGAAACTTCCGGTTGCGAAACGTCCCTGAGCCATAAAATGTGACTTCTGCTCAAGTCACATACTCCATACCCTTTTTGTACACTTGATTTCTATTCCGGCCCCCTTGGGGAGTCTTCTAATTGTTTTCAAGCCATTTCTATCGCTTTTAATCCTTTCAAAAATTCCCGAAAAGATTCAGAATCCTCACGTTTTCAATTTTCCCCTCAGAATGACGTCTTCCCTCAGAAACATCTGTCCCTCTTCTTATGCTATCACAATAAATATAAACACTAATTTAAGCCACGCCCCTTTGAAATTTCGAAACTATAATTGAAGGTTGCCCTGGGAGAAGAGGGAGGATGATAATTGCTGGCTTCACCATCCAAAGTTTTCGAGAATTTTCTTTTTTCTTCTTTTTCACGAATTCTCAGAAAATTTGAAAATATTTAAATCTCTGTAAAAACGCTTACTGTGCTACAGTACAGCCAAAACGTGTACGTAATTTTTCGTAGAATTCAATGCACCATATCTTACGGCAAAATGCAGACAAATAGGTGGGAAAAATGGGACGAAATGTACGTAATTTATCGTGAAAGCACCATCTCTTACGACAAAATGCACAGAAACACAACTATTACTAAGATTTCAAAAATGTACGCAATTTGTCGTAAGATCCAATGCCCCACGACAGAATGCACAGAAATTTGGAAAGCGTGGCCTAACTCCCTTTTCGCTGGCCTAGAATCTCGAATTCCTAGGCCACCAATTTTCTAAAGACGTCGTGTAGTCTCACATGACACCCCTTCTGATTATTTTTCCATCTGCCGCCGTCATTCTCAATTCTTTTTTTCTTCGAAGATGGAATTGGACACTACATTCTTTTTTTTTGAAGATTCCATGTTTTTCCGGGTTAGAAAGGGTCAGAAGATAAGAAATAGGAAATAGAGAAAAGTGGGCGGGGCTTAGTTGGTGGTGGTGGCCTAACTTTCCAAGATGTTAGATTTCTAGGCCACCAGTCTTCCAGTGCAAAACTTAAGTACGTCATTCCCGAACAAGTTCTGAGAAAAAAAGTGAAAAACGGAGGACGGGTGAAAATTGAATTGAACTTTATTTTATGTCATTTTTTCGCGTTTTGCTTTTTTTTTGTTTCTTTGAAATTAATGTAAGTAGGATATAGTTTGATTCTATTGAGAACAATTTAGAGATACGTAAGTTTTTGAATGTTTTCAAAATGTCTGAAATAAAAGCCGTCACTATTTAAAAAAGTGGAGTCAGTTTGGAGTTATGAGACTTGACCTATATCATTGGAAAGCTGAGAAAACGCTGATTCCAAATATATATTCGGTTTTTGCCCTCGAAACTTCTCTTTCGAGAAAAATGGGGTCAAAGTTTCGACTCATAACAAGTCATTGTGCACAACCACTTATTGGTTCAATTCCTCCGGCCACCAAGTTATTTTTAGTTTATTTTAAACGTTTTGTTTAAATATGCCTCGAACACTTTTTATTCAGTTTCTTGTCATTTTCATAATGTTTTTCTGTTCATTGTTTTCTTTCAATTAACAAATTATTTTAATAGTTCCAAAAAAAGTCGATTGCTCATATCTCGGCTCATTTCAACATTTTTGAAAATTTGTGCCTTTAGCTTTTCAGGTATGCCAATTAATAACTGGTGTTATTTCTCTTCTGCAATTTAACTTAAAAAACTTTTTACTTCTTACTTCAGAGGCATCCTAGAATGATATCTGCTAGATTTTATTTTATTCTACTAACTAGAAAAGGCCATCGAGTGACCTATATCATTGAAAAGCTGAAATCACGCCGATTCCAAATATGTTATCAATTTTTACCCTCGAGGTCTGGTATTCGAGAAAAACGAGGTCAAAGTTGGGAACGGAATATCACCATTTGATTTTCCGAACTTTGATCCCATTTTTCTCGAACACCAGGCCTCAAGGTCAAAAACTGAGTATATATTTGGAATCAGCGTTTTCTTAGCTTTCCAATGATATAGGTCACGACCCATATCTCCACACTGACTCCATAACTTTCCCTAGTGAATGATCGTTTCATCTGGGCCAGTCTGACCGTAGGTAACATTTCAAATCAGGAATTTCAAAAATTCCCGTTTCCTTTATCGCTGTTAGAGAATGCTTCAAATTATGATATTTTTGGATGCCTTTTTCTTCTGAGAGAGTTTGATCCCTTCTCGAAATCACACCAAACTTAGGTGAGTCACCTACCAAAAATTCTCTTCAAACCCTGACTAACACAACCTTTATAAGAGAAATCTCGAGGGATAATTATCCTGGAAAGGTTATCATCTCTAAGGTATTTCCAGACATACATTTCGAAATATTTTGAAACATCACTATCCATTTGTTATAAGCCGAACTTCGTCAACCTAATGAATATGAAGCCGCACTTTTTTCATTGTTGCTATTTTTAATCATACTTGAAAACCGGGCCGTCGCGTAACTTGCGTTAAACTCAATATTATGGGCTGAAAAATATACTAAAATGTAGATCTCGACGAGTTCTATGTACATGACCTACTATTGTCAGGATGACGGATCTCTAATGTGCCGCGGGCCGGGCTAGAATGGCTTTTTTGGCCATTTTGGCACTTTTTCCCGAACCGTGCACATTAACGAATAGCCATCCGGCCCGTAGTGGGTCACGGACGTATAACTCGTCGAGATCTACATTTTGGTATAATTTTCAGCTTATAATATTGAGTTTGAAGAGAGTTACGCGCTGGCCCAAGTATGTTTTAATGATCTCATACCCCCTGTCTTGTTCTCCATGACCTAGAAAACTCCCAATGTTTTTTCTTCCAGCATCCCTTTCAATAATGCCGCCACCAATCGACCCTGAAGAATCTTCCGGAGACACCATGAACTCCTCAAATGCAGAAACGAGTACGAGCAGTGCGGATAACGGAACCCTCGAGACAACGACAGATTCGAATCGACCAGTAAGTGCGCTCCATGGAGACTATAAATATACACTTTCCCAATTGACGCCATCTAGTACTACTAAATTATTCAAAATTCGAAAAAAAAGTTCCCCCCAATTGACGTCTTTCCATCAAATTCACCTGCTTCTTTTTTATTCTGGTTTACTTTGAGACCCCTTGTTTAATTGATTCTTGTTGTAATCATTCTATTTCTGGATTCTGATTTGTTTGAGAAACAAGGCTGGGGCGCCTGTGGCGCGGAATTAGAATGGAAGGGAGAAAACTGGAGTTAGGTTAATAGAATATGCAGGGACCTTTTTGCGCAATTTTTTGGCTGAAAATGCACAAGAATGTTTGAGATTTTACAATTCCGTGAGATTTTCTGACTCCCGGTTACATTTTTCCAGAGACCGCCCGGATTTTTAACAGTGGTCCACCTAAAAAAAGGGAAGAGTATTTTTAGACCTGTGTAACTTCTGGCACAAAGTAATTACAGGAAAACAGCTAGCATATTCAGAATAAGCACATTTATAGCTTTCTGTGTTGCTTTGACCGGAATTTCAGGTTCCCCAATTTTAGTATTTTCTGGTCTTCTTTATGCTAGTCTTCCACTCCTTCACCCACATACCCAAATTGAACCACCTGATCCCCTATAATTACTCCAAACTTTTGCTCTGGTAAATGCCTTTTTAGTTTCGTATTAAAAACCTTTTTGGTAAAGTTTTTGTAAACCTCAAGCTCTCCCCCTTCATTAAAATGAGGAAAAGGGTTGGTTTGGACTTGTTTGGAGGAGAGAATCACATTGGAAATGAGAATGAGACCAGAGTCAGAAGGGGATTGGTAAAAAAAGTGATAAATTTAGAGTCCGGTTAATGATCTGGTAATGATAGGGAGGACAAGGAGTACTTTTCGATAGTACTACCCAAAATTTGGCAGGAAGACTAAACATCGTACTTGCAAACCGGGCCAAAACGAGCCGACACGGGCCGACTTGTAACTCGCGTCAAAATGAATATTATGAGCTGAAAAATATACCAAAATGTAGATCTCAGCATGTTCTATGCCCGTGACCTACTACGGGCCGCATGGCTCTTTGTTAATGTGCCGCGGGCCGGGCTAGAATGGTTTTTTAAACCATTTTCGCGTTTTTTGGCACTTTTTCCTCGCCCGCGGCACATTACCAATCCGTCACCCGATTCTGAGTATGTCAGTGGCATAAAACTCGTCAAGATCTCCATTTTGGTATATTTTACGAGCCGGCCCGTGTAGGCCCGTTTCTGCCCGGTTTGCAAGTATGCTAAACATGCTTCGGCGCTTGCGGCGCACAACAATATCGAATTGGAGTTTCGTAGTTCGATCAGTTCTGGAACGGGCGGTTCTTATTCAGGCGGTTTTGATTTGGATACCTGCTCTTCGCACACTCTAACTGATTAAGGGTACCATCCAAGGTTGAGCGGAATTCCGTCTTCTGCTTTCCACCATTTTTAGATTTTGCCTCCTTTCAAGACCACCTCTTATCAGGTATGTCAGGTTTCTATTTACAGTACCCAAAGCCAAATTGATGCCCTTTTTTCACATTTTGACGCTATCAAGTCCTCATGAGCCCGTCACAACCGTCCCACGCGGTCTTATAAGGAAGTCAAGACACCGTAATCACTTTCTATGATGTCATTCAGAATTTTGTGATCTACGTTCGAGAGATCAGTTCCGCTTTCTAAGAATCTGTTTTGAAGACTTGAGCCTCTCAGGGGAGCATAATTAGAAGAGACTTGGGGACTGATGTCAGTTTTTTCTATGATTCATTCTTATCACTATTATTATAGATTTGATTGTTTGAACTAAGCATCTTCATAGAGAAGATATCTCAGTGCGATAGAGCGTAGATGTTTCAAAAATAGATTTTGCTCTAGTGAAGTCACATTTGTACTCTACATCCCCATTGACTTTCTGACTTTTATCCTCTCGTGTGGATTTACGTAAACCGGATACAAAACTACAAAACTGGTGGTGCCAGGCACCCCGATAACTTTTTCTAAATTTAAGATTATCTATGATATTTTTCCTCAGGGAAAGCCCCAGGGGATGGGGGCCAGCTTCGTTAACAACCTCATTATATTGTTTTTGTGTTTTTACAGATGTTATTGAAGAAACGTGGTGATTTTTTCAACGAAACTTTGACAAAAAACATTTATGTCGCATTGCGGAACTTGGTATACATTTATGAGAATACTTTTTTGTTTGCTAGCAATATTATGAGGTGAAAAATGTGCTTTTTGGCAGGGTTAAAGTGTCAAAAATGCGGAAACTACGGATTGTAATTTTACTGCGTAGCGACTCACTTTATTCATACGCGTTGCCAATTAGTCTTGTAAGTTTAAAGTTGTGCGGTAGAGCGAAGTTCCAACCTCTAAACTTCACCACTGCACGTATAGGCGTAGAGTCCACAGGAGTATATTTACTATGAGTCTTGGTCAACGCGAGTGCATAATCCTGGTGTCCATCTACCGGTGTCCCTGGATTACTGTAAGTACTCAAAAGTGCAAAATGTAAATGTTTCATTTAGAACCGTAGAACCCCGGTAAGTCGTAGGACCCCAGTGCACTTTATTGACATTTATTATAGGTTTTCCACAAAGTTTCAAACTCAAAGTTTCAAACATTTTTTGTCGAGTAGTTTCCAAAAAAACCGAATTTTTGAATTCTTAAAACACTAACTAACACGATAATGTCCTCTACACCTAACCTGATTCTGTGATATATACGTGGTCATCTCATTGTAAACTTATTCATAACACGCATTTCACTAGCTACGCGGCTATCAACCATCCGTGTAGCAACTATAGTTGTACGGAATGTCATTTTTCAATTTCCGGAATCCGGAACCGGAATGTCAAAAAACCGAGGATTCCGGACAACTATGGTAGCAACAAGTGCTTGCTACAGTAAACCTGATTACTGTATCTATCGCTACCACGGTTTTGTAAAGTCACTCTGTTCTCTGATTACCTATACGCTATTTTGCCGTATTCCGTGTTCACCAGAGTTTCATGGAATTCCGATTTCCGACTTCCGTCTTCATGCAACTCTAGTGCTCACTACTCATTGTTAGGATATACAGTACCACACAAAACGGTATCATCAATTTTAGCTGTTTTCAGTGGAAAATGACCAACTTTGACAGTGTATTTCGGTGTCACCTGATTGTCCGATAAACTCAAGTTTATATGGGTTGGACAGAGCAAAAATAATACATCATTTTTGTAGTTGACCATTTTTTTGTAGGGACACAACCAAAAAAGTTACAGGTCATCAAAGTAATTTCTCCCTGAAATCTCGACTAATTTCAATGCAAATTAGTTCGCTTTGACAACCTATAACTCTCAAGATAGTGTTGGTACCAAAAATGGTCAACTACAAAAATGATGTACTACTTTTGCTCTGTCCAACCTATATAAACTTGAGTTTGTCGGACAATCAGGTGACACCAAAATACCCTGTCAAAGTTGGTAACTTTCCACTGAAAAAGTCAAAATTGATACCTTTTTGTCCGGTACTGTATATCCTAACAATGAGTAGTGAGCACTAAAGTTGCATAAAAACGGAAGTCGGAAATCGGAATTCCATGGAACTCTGGTGAACACGGAATACGGCAAAATAGCGTATAGGTAATCAGAGGACAGAGTGATTTTACAAAAACCGTGGCCAGGATAGATACAGTAATCAGGTTTACTGTAGCAAGCACTAATTGCTACCATAGTTGTCCGGTACTGTATTTCATGAATCTGTGTTCCAACTCATCGCCAGTACCTAAAGCATTCTTGTTAGTACTAACCCCCCACTCTAACTTTCATCTACCATACTCCCCAACTAACCGCACGCCATCTTTCCCAACTTTTTTCCAAACACAGGATCCTCCCCGTCGCCCACCGAATCCTCCGCCACCACCACCACCAACGATGCCTCCAAAACCACCACCACCACCACCGACTGGATTAGGATCGTGCCTCACCTGCTGCAGCTCTCGAAAAGTGAGTGGTGCACATGTCTCTCCTAATTTCTTTTGATGACGTCACAAGTCAATCTGAACTCAATTTCCTTCTCTCTGCATGTGTGTGTGTCTTAGAGTTTGACTTGATTTTCTTTTCTTTTTTCTGATTTTTTCATTCCGTCAGCAGTGTTTTTTTCCTTTTTCATAACTATTAGGTATCTTTAATGAGAGAGGTGAATGAGAAACCAAAGAAAAAATATGAGGAGCTTCATTTTTGGCTTTTTTGGTTTTCAGACAGTGCATATCAGCTCAGCACAGTTGAAAAATGTACTTTTTTCTCTGAGTCTCTCAATTCCGCACGCAATTTTCTATCGTTACGGTAAAGCGCGGTTGTAGGACGCGTGTCGTGCTAATATCTCGGCTCATTTCTGAGAATTGGTGACTTTAGTTTTTTAGGTATGTATGAATTAATACTGACGTTATTTGGTAAGTCTAAAAACGTATGACGCTTCATAGAATGATGTCTCCTATATTTTATTTTATTCTACTAACTAGGGTAGGCCACCAAGTCAGTGTGGAGATATGGGACGTGACCTACACCATCGGAAAGCTGAAATCACGCTGATTCCAAATATATATTCAATTTTTACCCTCGAGGTCTGGTATTCGAGAAAAATGAGGTCAAAGTTGGCAACGGAATTTCAATATTTGATTTTCCGAACTTTAGCCTTATTTCCCTTGAGTACCATGGCTCGAGGGCAAAAACTGAGTCTATATTTGGAATCAGCGTTTTCTCAGCTGTCCAATAATATAGGTTACGTCCCCCACATTGACCTTACTCTAGTAAGGTATACATAAATTTTCCATTCGACGTCATTTCATGAACACCGTTAAAAAAATTTTGCACCCGGCGCCTCATTATTTGGTTTTCACTTGTAAAAACATGTCGGGCGGTTTATTTTGGGGGCCTTAGAGACTCTGAGCTTGTTCCATGGTCCTATCGTTTTCCAAGTTATGCAGTGTTCAATAGAGCGCATTTACACAATTTGTGTTTTATTGATAAGCTTATTGTAAGCTTAGCAAAGTCCTTTTATAACTAGCTTATAAATTGATCGATTTTTATGAAACCTATGTAGATCGATAAGAAATTTAGTGACCTACATATAAACTAGATATTGAACAGGTGAAAAGTTGGTTGACTAGGTTTCTCGCAAACATGTTATACATACAAATCTTTTCATCCTCATTTATTTCTCAGAACCTTAATATCGGAACTTACTGCTAAATTTGGTTTGTTCCGGGAGACTTGAACTACGTAATCGAGTTTCAGTCTAGTCTAGTTGAAGTCAGAATGTAGGTGGGCTGGGGAACTCTAGGTCATAAGGGATTTCTAAGTTCAGATGAAGTTGGTGGCCTAGAATTTCAAGAATCGGAGTTCTTGGCCACAAGGCTTCTAACTTGAGTTTTAAAAAAAAACTGGTGGCCTAGAATTCCCAGGGATTTGGAAATCTAGACCCCTAAACCTTCCCCCACTACTCCAAAAACTACAACATACTCTACTCTTCACAGTGTTATTGGAGTATGCTCATTTACTTTTTTGCTCTAATGAATCCGGATTCCATGAACTTATTAAAATGGGGGGACATGGTGTACGGATTTGGCATAGGCTAGAAAAGGTACACAATTTTTGAGTATTTGGTTATTTTAGGTGGCCAAATAGTGGAACCAGTTAGCTATTAATTCACCTGTTGAAATACGCTATCGTTCAATGACCTAACTTTTTTCTAGGCCACACCTTTAACCAATGACACATTTTGTGTCCAATCTAATTAGAAGACGTCAACTATTCGATCATACTCTGAATTCTGCGATAATTTGGTGTGCTCCGATGAGTTTTGAGGAGGGTGGGGGGGTGGGGGGGGGGGGAAGAGGTGACTCATTAGTTTAAGCATCCGGAAAGTTCAAAGGTATCAGAAGAATTTGGTGTTTTGGTATTTTAGTTGGTCCAAACAGGTTATTATAGAGCGGTAAAACAAGTTTGCAGAAAAGCTTTATGCAGAAAATAACATTTTCATACTTTCCTTATTCATTGAACACTACTCGGCACATTAATGAATAGCAATCCGGCACGTAATAGGTCGGAACTCGCCGAGATATATATTTTGGTATAACTTTCAGCTTTCGGTTTGCAGTATGCAAAAATTATCAAAGTTACACTTTTTTAGTTCAAAAGAATTTTAGCATGCTTTGTGTCATATCTGCACTAATCCTTCCTCACCCCACCTTTCCAGATTTCGTCAGAATGAAACGGAAAAGATAACGTGATTTTTGAAACCAAATTAAGCCAGAGGAGAATAGACATTGCAAAGAAAGAGAAAGGGGTGTGTACACTCATTGAAGTTCCACCTGTCCCCCCAAGTTTTCTATTATATTCTAAAGTTTTGTGTTCTTAGAATGAGATTTTATACTTTCGGTGATAAGAAAAGTGCTGATTATGCTTGGCTAGCTATTTTTTTGTGATTTTGAACTTTTTTTAGTTGTCATGACGTGGTTTTTTATAGGTTCTGTTTAAAACATAATTGCAAACCGGGCTGAAAAATATACCAAAAACATAGATACTCTGAACTGTTGCATGGTCCTATCGTTTTCCCAGCTATGCAGTGTTCAATAGAGCGCATTTACACAATTTGTGTTTTATTGATAAGCTTAGCGATTTCCTTTTATAACTAGCTTATAAATTGATCGATTTTTATGAAACCTATGTAGATCGAAAAGAAATTTAGTGACCTACATATAAACTAGATATTGAACAGGTGAAAAGTTTCCTTGAATACCAGGCTTCAAGAGCAAAAACTGAACAAATTTTTGGAATCAGCGATTTCTCAGCTTTCCAATGGTATAGGTCATGTCACATATCTACAAATTGACTCCTTGACCTTTTTTAGTAAACTCGAGCTAAACAAAGTGCTCTTAACGGACTTTTATTTATGTCTCCACAACACTGCAATTTCTCAGAATCCTTACAGTACTCATCCGATAGCTCCCACTTATTATTAATCCCCTGACAACATTCCTTTTTTCAAAACATTGTTGTCTCCATTACTCCTTGTCACATTTTCGGTACCAGCCGGCACATCTCTGTCTCCCCAATTTTGTTTTCCCAAAAAACCAAAAGAATATCGAACTTCTCGTGATGAAAAACCCAACTATTAGACTAATTGCGGTGCTCTATCTGACATTTTTCATCTTTTCTCACATTTTCAAATGTCGTTTTTTTTTCGCTAGTCACGCCTCCTCCCTGAGATTTCTAGTCACTTTGAGTCACTCCGATATTCCTTCTATATAGAAAACAAGTTGGCGTTTTTTAAACAATTAAGTGATTATCCCAATCAAGCGATTAACATCTGGAAACTATATTTTCAGAAGATAATTGCACCGGTGACCAGTGTGGCGACGAGCTCCACTAATAATAATCGAGTCCAGCCATTCCCATCGAACAGCAAAACCACCAACCGCCAGCCTGTAAGCATCCTCTCTGTGTAACCGCGCTCTATCTAGATCTCTTCTTTCTCATTTGCACCGCACCGCCCATTCAAACATTCCAAACTAAACTCTCTCTCTCTCCTAGAAGCTGGCTCAACCATCCACCACTACAGCACACAGCCAACATAATATTGAGTCGAGTGCCTCAGCAACTTCAGACATTAGCTTCGGATTTTTGTTGTGCGGGCGACTGTCGTTTACGACACAAGTCAATAACAGGTATGTTGGGATAGGGAAGGGAGTGTCCGTCTGTGTGTTTGTGTGTCCGGATGTCGTCGAGTTACCCTGGTCCAGATCTGTGTCTGTCTGTTGGATCGGTTTGTCCATTTGACCCAGCTATCTGTCTGTGATGTCCAGATATCCGTAACCAACTGAATACATCTGTATGTCTGTCTGTATGCTTGCTGGTCTGTCTGTATGTCTGTCCGTCGGTCTGTCCGGATGTCTTCGACCGAATCTGCTCGGAGCAAACCCGAAAAGTGCCAATGTACAATGTTAGTCGGACAGTCTATCGCGCGTGTCAATTTGTCCGGATGTCCACTTTTTGACTTTCAAAGTGTCGGTCTGTCCGGATGTACAACCGATATAGAATTGGCAGGAAAGGAAGCTACCGCTTACGCAGTTGTCTGTCTGTCTGTCTGTCAATTCGTCCGGATGTCCACCTGCTTGTCTTTGTGTCTGTCCGTCTGTTCTACTCAATGTTCACAAAAATGTCGGAAAATGATGTCTAAATGTTCAATATCTCAATCTCAGCTTGTCTGTCTGTCTATCTATCTATCTGTTCGTCCGGATGTCCGAAATCTCAGTTTTTGTAAAGTTTGGTATTTTGTCTATTTGTGTATCTGTCTGTCTGTGTTTCGGTTTGTCCGGATGTCTTGTTTGAGATAACTAACAAAATGTTCATCTGATCACTGATTATTAGGCTGTGTCTCTCTCTCCACATGTCCGGATGTCCCGATATTTGCATGTCTGTCTATCTGTGGTCATAGAATCTTGAATGATTAGTTTACGCTTATTTTCATGATGTCCGTCTGTCAATCTGTGTGTCCCGATGTCCTCCTTCCCTTTCCATTTTTCCCTTTTCTCCAGAGTCAACGTATGCGGTGGCTCCGAATTAACCCCTGGCGACATGGCCCGCAAGAACAGTCTCATCAACCGACAACTCGAAAAAGATAAGCTCGAAATGAAGCGAACGCTGAAAATCTTATTACTCGGCGGCCCGGAATGCGGCAAATCCACAATATTTAAACAGATGCGTATCATTCATATGAGCGGATTCTCCGACTTGGACTATGTCAATTTTCGATATCTAATCTACAGTAATATCATGCAAGCGATGGATCAGTTGCTGGAAGCGGCGGAGATGCTCAACTTCCCCGCCGATGACTCACCCTCTATTAGAAGGGCATTGAATCACTACAGATCTTATAAAGTGCGGTATAGCATGTCGGAGGTGGAGCTTAACAGAGAGTTGACGGATTCCTTGGCGAAGCTTTACAACTCGGAATTCATCAAAGCCGTGTTAAACAAGAAGAATGAGATCACCTTGCTAGATTCTGCGACATAGTAAGCTCGCCAGTCCAGACTACAGTACCCCAAACTACAAAGACTACAATTTTTTCAGCTTTCTCGACGACCTGGACCGCATATCAGCACACGAGTACAAGCCGACAGAGATGGATGTTCTGAAGGCACGGGTTCCGACGACGGGTATCACAGAAATCGAGTTTCCGTTCAGGGAGGCGACTTTGAGGTGTGCTGGTGTGCTTTTTTGAGCTCCGGTGTAGTAAGGGGCACTAGATTTTGTGACCACCGTATTCAGAATGATCGAAACTACCTATGAGCCAATTTTCAGACATTTTCTAAAAGGAATTCCATTGTTAGAGCGGGAAAAATTGAAACATCACTTTTCACCTGTTGCCTAATTACCATGCGATTTTCAGAATGGTTGATGTTGGTGGTCAACGATCGGAGCAGAGGAAATGGGTGAGTCACATGAAAAGGGGACATCACGGACAGGTGGACAGATTGACAGACATACAGAAGCTGGAATCGTTGAGGACCATGTCGCCAGGGGTTAATTTGGAGCCACCGCATACGTTGACTAACGATTGGTGTCGTTGGATATCCGGACACACAGACAGACAGACAGAAGGACAAACAGACAAGCAGGTAGAAATTGACTCCGTCATTGGGATCCGGACATCCGGACAGGTGGAGAGACAGACAGACTAGTAATCTGTGATCAGAGGAAAACTTCGACTTGTTTGATATCTAAAGTTTTTCAAAATCGAGACATCCGGACAAATCGAAACACAGACAGATGGACTGAAAAACTGAGATCGAGATATTGAACATTTAGACATCATATTCCTCTGCGATTGAAAATTGAGCGGAGTGGACATGCGGACAAACCAACACATTAGCAGACGCACAGACAAACAATTTGAGGCAGTTGGACATCCGGACATTCTGATATACAAACAGACACACAGACCGACAAGCTGAGATCGGGCTCTTGAACACCTACACAAAAAGTTACGGGAATTTTTTCTGGAATCAGTAAAATTTAAGCGGATGTAAAACCGACTGGCAGACAAATGCCGCACAGATTAAAAATTTACCAAAAATGAACGTTTGGACATCTGGACAAACAGACAGACAGACATCCGTTTCAAAGAAGAACGGAACTATAAAACCAAGTGTCTTAACAATGCAAAAATCTGATAGTCACATATCTAGACATCCGGACACACACAGACATACAGCTCCTAACAATATCCGATAGAGCGCACTTCCTCACACCAGCCCTCAATTTTTTTCCAGATCCACTGTTTCGACAACGTGAACGGTGTGCTCTTCATCGCGGCGATCTCCGACTACAACCTTTACACCGACGACGAGGAGAGCCGCACCGAGAACGGAGAGCCCGTGAAAATCAACCGACTCCGCTACTCAATGGAACTCTTCAAACGGATAGCCAACCATCAGTGCTTCAGCAAAAAGACCGCCATGATCTTGTTCCTCAACAAGATTGACATATTTAAGGATAAAGTCGCCAAGTACCCACTGACGACGTGCTTTAAGAATTACAAGGGCGCAAACACCCTTGGGCCGTCTGCCAAGTACGTGACGGATCGATTTACCCGGTTGGTCAGTGGCGATATCCAACACGAGAAACCCGTCTACTCCCACCACACAAATGCGACGGACACCCGAAATATCGATCGGGTGTTCGACAGTTGCATGGACGTCGTCTTCAAGATCTCCATGGAGAAAGTGGGATTCATGTGAGTGCAGACTGACTGTGAGGTCCGTGCTTGTTTCCTTCATTGGAATATTCTGAAATGTGAATGATTCAGATAATATTACTAATCATTGGTGTGCTATCTATACCCTAACCGCCTTTTCTTATATCGCATGGAATGTGTAGGTGATGCCTTGATTCTTAACATGATTATGATGGGTATTTTAATCGATTTGTTTCAGGTACGCTTAACAAAAAACTATTCACAAAAGTCGACAACTGCCATATGTATATTTGTTACGTTGATTTGGATGGTCTACATAATTGTATTTTTTCTTCGTGTGACTGCTTTTTGAATATTTTGACACATTGTACGAATAAACATGTAATTATTACACCGTACACCAAAAATGGCTAAGTTACGCTTTTACAATGAAACCATTCTGTAGGATCTGCATAATGTAGCAAGGTACCGTGAAAATCACAGATGCTCTCTAACGATCCGACATACTGTAACTGCAACTTATTTGATACCGACACTGTAGAAAAAGCCACCTCAAGTACTGTAAATGCCCCGGGGATACTGTAGGCTCCATTGATCTTAATAATAATAATTTATTCATCTTTTGTTGTGCGAGAGAGAAAAAAAAGAAATGGGCGAAATCTATAAGAACATACAACAAGAAGGGGTGAATAAATATGTAAGATGAACTATAGGACCCGCAAAGAGTCCAGCGCTCAAATTTTTTGGAAAAATGGTCTGTAATGGTCTTCTCGCACTGAAACTTACAAGAATGTTGTAGGTGTCGCAACTGCTGTGGCTGCAGGAGCCAAAGATACTGTAGCTAATATAGAAATAATGTGGAAGGTCTAATACTTGCAAGCCGAAGTTTCCTCCAAGTAGCTTCTACGCACATTGTTGATTCCACGGATACTGTAGAGATACTGTAGGAGCGAGAAATACTGTATCTACTGCTGCTTTAATATACGATAGCTTACATACCGGAGAAGCCAAGGCATACTATATCTATCTACAATGATGTCGAAGGCACAAGATAGTCTGACTGCGAGTTCTGTAAAATCTAATTGTATTAGTAAACCTGTTGTTTTCACTGATACGGTATGCTTCAAAGATTCTGCTGCTGCGTTGGATACGGTAGCTTAGACGTAATAAACGCTGAGCCACCAATACTGTATACGCTCCTCAGTACTGTAGCTGTCTCGAATACGGTAACTTCCACGGATACTGTAGGAGCGACGGATACTATAGGAGATAGTGTATCTACTACGTGGAGTTTTGCAGCTAATACTGTAGCTTACACGTCTTGTCTTGAAATTCTAGCCACCGATACTGCATGCGCTCCTCAGTACTGTATCTGTCACCGATACTTTGGTTATGAGCCAATGATACAGTAGGACCTCCCCCCATTACAGTATCCCTGACTGCTCCTGAAATTTTTTTTTCGATCTTTTGGTCCAATCATCACCACCACCACCAGCTGACTGATTCCCTTTCTTAGCTCCCCCAAATTTTCCGCACCTCCCCCCCCCCTATTCATTCCATCATCAATTCGGTCACTTTCTATTGGCACAATATTTATCGGAGATTGTTGTGTTGGCTACTTTAGAGGCTCACTGTCCCCCCTTCTCCGCCGCAAAAAAGAAAAACTGTGCGCGCGCGCACAAAAGACACAAAAGCTCATAATCGTCGGTAAACAGGTGATGGCAGGGGGGAGAACTATGATGCTCTCTCTCTCACTGAGTATTACGTCGTTCCGGAAGGCGCCGAAATGCGGAAAAGGGAATAATAGGAGAGACACTTTTTGGAGCAAAAAAAAGTTGGCACGTATTACGTTGAGTGCTCTCCCCCCCCGAGCTGCGAGAGTGACCACGTGCCGGAGAACTGACAGTTCTAGTCTTAAGCACTCTTTTCAATTGCCACCGTTCACTTTTTCGTTATGCCACGTTTTTATTGAGTTTTATTGAATTGAATTGAGCTGGATTTTATGGAATTAGCTGATTAGTCTTAGCAATTATATACTAACCAATGTGATCTAGGGAATTATATTCTAGTTTCAATTGTTCTGGTTGATGGGAGAATGTTTGGGTTTACCTGAAATACTGTTTGTTTTTAAGTTTGCTATCTTCTTATCTGTTTCTGACTTTATGCATGATTTTGAATTCTTGGTTTCTATCGTTATTTTCTGTTAGTATGTCTGTCTGTCTTTCTGCCTGTATGTCAGTATATCCAGATTCTTGAACACTCAGTTCTAAAGGTTCCATCTGTCTGTATATATGTATGTATATCCTGATGTCCACTCTTGTGTTTTGGTTTGACAGGATGTCCAAATTTGCTGAAATACCAGTAAATCCAGAGTGTCGAGACTCAACTTTACAAGCTAGCCTATCGAGTTCTGTCTGTGTTTCAGTTTGTCTAGATGTCTCATTTCATTCTTCCCATTGTGTTAATGAGCTTGCCTTAAAATTATCTCAATTTTTCTAAAATCGGAAACAGTGACGTCTAAGTGTCTAAAAAGGTGTTTTTTCATGATATTTGGTTTTGATTAGTTGAAAAATACCTGTAAATTAGGAATTTCAAAACGGAAAAAATGCTATAAAGAAGCTAATGAGTAGAGAATTCTAAATTCGGCTTTAAATTACAAAACAAATGAAAATAGACCTTGATACATCAACAACTAGCCATCCGGTCCATAGTAGGTCACAGAGATAGAACTCGTCAATATCTACATTTTGGTACTGTAGACCGGCCAAAAAGGTGTCATATTTTGCATTTTTTGGTTTAAAATGCCCAGAGTGTGTCATGGTAAATTAACTGCCCCACAAAATAATTTTTTATGAATGAGAACAGACCAAGAATGGAACTCCATTTTTGTAGTTGACAACTTTTCCGCACGGACACTTCCTAGAGATTTATAGTGGACTGCTCAAAAAATCGCACTATTTTGCACTGAAATGGGTCGATTTGAGGGAGAAATTACTTTGTCGATATGTAACTTGCTAGGCAGTGCTCGTACAAAAAAGTTGTCAACTACAAAAGTGGAGTTTTATTCTTGGCCTGTTCGATTCCATAAAATGTTATTATGTGGGACAGTTAGTTTTATCATCACGTACTCTCATTGTTGGACATTTTCAACTGAAAAAGGCAGAACTTAATACAGTTTGAGCGGTACTGAATGTAATTTAAAGTGCCGATCTTCCACCTACCGTATCTCCCTAGAGACCGCTCTTACAAAAAAGTTGTCAACTACGAAAATGAAGATTTAGAGGTGTTTCACATGGTAAATAGAAAAAATACAATATTGGGCCACATGGGACACCGTAAGAGGCCCGTAAAGTTAGCTAGTTTCCCTCTAGGTAGTTAGCACCGTCTGTTTTCGCATTTTTTGAAAACTATGAAAACCGCAAAACATTTTTAATCTAAGGTTTGATTTTAGTACCCTGAAAACAACAACTTCGTTCCAAGAATCAGGTTCCAGGTTTCTACAGTATCCATACAGTATCCTAGACGCTTCAAAACCCTCAGAATCCAATTTTCTGGGATATTTTTTTATTGAACACCCCTAAACTCACGAGATCTCGACGCGTATTCTGAAAAAGCCTTGTTCAATTGCTCCTCTAGTTGTCGGTACATTGAAGAGCGACGGTCATCTGGAAAAGTTCAATTAAGTTGGACATTTTCAACTGAAAAAGGCGAAATATGATATCAAATTGGCCGATACTGTATATTTTTCAGCTCATACGCGCCGTGCCAGGTTTGAACCCTCAAAAACCGAAAAGCGCTCTGTCTAGAATGTACTAACCAGCCAGCACTTTCCTTCGAATCGCACTTATGAGACCTTTTCCAATTCTGAGGACTCTCCGCTGTCAACTACAATCATCTTAGATCCCCTAGATCCTCATCCCCTCTTTTCAACCACCCGTTACATCAAATCTGCATCTAACTATGCTAACCAACCCTTCCCAACCTAGGCAACCAATTTCCTTCCTGCCACCTCTTACTCCATTTCACTAATCCCCCTCCCCCCTCATTTCAAAACCCACAAATACATAAATGCATGTGTTCATTGTTTATGTCATATATATATATATTCACACCCTTTCCCCTTTTCTTCCTTCTCAGATCCGATTAATCAAATGATACCAGAAAAGACGGGCGGTGCATAGAGAGGGAGACGGACTGCTCCTCATTTTTCCAATTAACCCCAAATCCTTCATTATCCCGCTCACTTCAATCATCACATTTTCCTCTTGAGATGTATTCCTGTTATTCTTTCTCTTTATCCGGGATGGCTGGCGTGTCGTTGGCGCGTTTTTCTGAAGATGGAAAGGATTTTTTCCTAGAACTCATCAAAGCCCCAATTCGTCTTTTAAATTCTGAATACTACGACATGCTGGCGCTCTTTGGACGCGTTTTTCGGCTCTGGGCCTAGATGCTGTTTTGTGATGTGACTGGGGTGTCGTTGACGCGTTTTTCGAAAGGACATTTCTCCTCGAATAGGTTCATTCGATACTTCAAATTCTGAGTATTATATTAGCTGGCGCTCCTTTGACGCGTTTTTTATACAAAGCGTTTTGGTTTCCAATAGATTTATGAAGGAAATTCATGAATAATTGAATTTCGACTACTGGAATATGGAATATGAGCCCTCCTCCCAAAAAAATAACTAATATATATTCGTACACACACATATTGGCCATATAATAATATATTGGTCACTCGGGGACTCGTGTGCTCCATATTTTTCAATTAGTTTTCCTTTTGGTGGTGCATGTATGAAGAGGAGTGAGCAAGTTTTTTGAAAAATTTTTTGGTTTCTGGTTATGCTCTAAATGTGAAACAGTTCAAGGCTAGAGATGTTCAGATTTATTATTTTTCATTGATACCACCTTATTTAAGTTTTAAGCACTGACTTTTTCAGTTCCAGGAGTGTATCTTGGTCAGTTTTGTTCATCCACTATGTTCAAAACCAGATTCAGAATCCTCACAATTTCAGCTTTCCACGCATATTAATTTCCCCATCAGTATTGAAAAAGCCTTCGAAAAAACCCTTTTTTTTTAGAATTTCAAAGTATTTCTCAGTATATTAACAAAGTTTCAAAGGATTCGTTCAAAATAATGCAATGTTCTGCATAACTTCCAAGACCTCTATTTCTAAATGATCAACTACAGAAATGAGTAGCTAAGCCTAATATGTAACATAGCAAAAAATCAGCTTTCTAGTCATATAAATTATGGTAAGAAAATGTAAAAACCAAATCAAAATTAGCTCATTTTCCATATACCGTAAAACTGTATTAGAGCGACATGTCGCTCTATTTATTAACTGTTTCTCAGAAAAATTTTGTGGTTTTAGAAACTCCTTGTTAAACAAACATTTTTTTAAAAAAGTTCTATTTGTTGATCTAGAGGTTACTATTCACGCTGCTTCTAATCAGAACCAAAAAGATACACTGGGAGAATCATATTCATGAATCCTGAGTATAGATGGGTCTCGTTCTATTAAAGGTGTCGCTCTAATACAGTTTTTACGGTATATAGGTGTCCTGGTTTGAATATTATATCATTAGAACGGTAAAAACATGCTCATTTTGAAAATGCCATCTATTTTTTGATATGAATGTTCACATTTTTGTATTTACTTAAATTCTGCTCACCCACTGCTCCTCAACCACAAAACTAGTCAAACCTAGTACCCAAATGCTCAAAACCCGAAAGGGGGGAAATTGGTCGAGAAAGAAGCACTTTCTCCATTCCCCCTTTTCTTCAGTAGCGTTCATTCAATTACACTTCTTCTCTATAACTGTCTGTGTCTCTTTCTGCGCAATCTCTCTCTCACTCTTCATTCATTAAAAGTGCCCCCCTTCTTTACTCCCGGGCGGTCCCTTCAACATCTCCAGAAGTGTCTGCGTGCTCCGCGAGCCCCCGTACTCTCTATGGGGAATAAAAACGGGGGAGGCGAAGGAACATGATGTCCGGGACACCCATTTGTGGGTGGACGACGGACATGAGGGACCTTGGCTGGGACTCATGTCCACGGCGGGCACGTCTTCTTCGTTTTCTTTAGTTTTCCCTTTTACTTTTCTTGCCAAGAATAAGAATTCTGTGATGATACATGATGAGGGGTTTGACCATCGAGAAACTGGTTTCCATTTCTCATCAATTTCGGTTTTTTTTCAAAGTTTCGCAATTTTTTCTTTTGGCTGGTAGTGTCTTGTGATTAGTACATGTTGTTTTCTTTCAATGAGACTTTTTGGACTATTGATGATGATTTGGGAGGACAAATGAACTTTTTTTGCAAGTTTTCACCATGATTTTTGATAGAAACTAACATTTAGGCTTTATAATTGAGAAAGTTATAGGGAATTCAGAAAAATCTGGTTTTATATGAGTTTCATCAATTTTAAATCAATATTTAGTCTAAAACTGCAAAAAATGTTCAAATTTTGACTAAAATTTAAAAATCTCCCAAAAAAATTGGTTTTGAAACTATCATGTAATATTAAGGAACCCACAAAATTGTATTTAAGAAAGAAGGGTTTTTTAGCAGGTCTCGTCTCTATTCTAAATACCCTAAACACTTTTTTTTCAAATATTTATTTCCCATCTTCAAAATTAATTTTTCAAATTTTCGAACCTATTCAGAATCCCTTGAACTTCAGCTTTTTATTTATGTCAATGTTTTTGTCAGTGTCTTAAAGGAGCTTTTAAAAAACTTAATTTTTTATTTTCCCCATGTTTTCCTTGTTATTCCGCTAAAATTTTCAAGAATTCGGTCTAAAAATTAAAAAAAAATTTATTTTTGACAAGAAAATGCAAACTTTCGCACTTAAGCATCGGTCTAAATTTCAAATATATTTTATACCTTTTAGCATTATTGGATAGCTTAAATCAAGATCTTTATTTTGGTAGTTGGAAACTTTTTTGTACAGACCGTCCCTAGGGAGATACGGTGGTTTGAAGTAGAGACACATTTTTGACCACGCGTTGCGGTCGAATCGCGGGCTAGTCTTCTTAGGAGCCATAACTCTTTAGGGATTGCCCGTACAAAAAAGTGGTCAACTACAAAAATAAAGCTCTAGACTTGTTCTATAATATGTAAAAAAAATTGGGCACAATTGTTTATATATAAAGGAGATATGAGCTTTTGAAGTTGAGCAAACCTCACTTTTACCCTGACGCGCGTTGTGTGCTTCCAGGGGTCATATCTCCCTAGGGGCCGTCCATACAAAAAAGTGGTCAATTACAAAAGTAGAGATCTAGACTTGGACTATAACATATCAAAAATTCTAAACAATACGGTTAATCCCCTTTTCTAGACGCTATCTCAAACTTTCTCATTTTCAACCTTAATTTCCATTCCCCGCTCTGTATAACCAAATGTCAACACCCCATTACCCATTTCTTCTCCCTCTCAATTTTTTTGTTCTTCATCCCTTCATCTCATCCATTTTAAAATGGGCTCTTTCTTCTTGCTCCCGTTTGCCGATGACCGCTCTCTCTCTCTCTCTCCCTCTCTTTACACACATACAAATAACCAATTGATATTTAATAGTGCGAGAGCGAAGGGGGCAAATTACACTTTTGTGTGACACAGAAAATACTACGGGAGCTGCAGATTGAATAGGTAGATAACAAAAAGGGGTTGATTTGATATAGAATAATTGGAAATCTGGATGTGAGGATGTACAGATGGACAGAAACTTTGGAATCTAGAAATTTAGAACGGGTGTCCTGTGGCACCTAACGATATCGGTGTTCTAAGTTTTGGGTATGTTATAGTCCAAGTCAAAATCTCTAGTTATGTAGTTGACCACTTTTTTGTAGAGTCCCTATTTTGAATTTTTCAGAAATTTTTTTAAAGTGAAAATTATGTCGCCAAGAATGCGTGCCATTATAAAGTTTTGAAATGTTGAAATTTTGATATATTATAGATTAAACTTTGATCTTTATTTTTGTAGTTGACTACTTTGTTGTATGGACGGCCCCTAGGGAGATATGACCCCTGGAAGCACACAACACGCGTTAGGGTAAAAGAGAGGTTTGCTCAACTTCAAAAGCTCAAATCTCCTTTATCTATAAACCAATGTGTTTGGTTTTATGATATGTGATAGTCCAAGTCTGGATCTCCATTTTTGTAGTTGACCACTTTTTTGTACGGGCGGTCCCTATCGAGTTATGGCTCCTAAAAGGACTCGCCCGCGATTCGACCGCAACGCGAGGCTGCCACTTCAAGCCACCGTATCTCCCTAGGGACGGTCTGTACAAAAAAGTTTTCAACTATAAAAATGGAGATCACGATTTAAGGTATCCTATAGTGTTAAAAGTTATAGAATGTATTTAAAATTTAGACCGATGACTGAGTGCGAAAGTTGGCATTTTTTTTGTATGGCTCCTAGCGCACCTAGCAATCCCTCCGACCTCTTTACGCACAGCTTCCAAATCCTAGCGGAAAAGTTTTTTTAAACGATTTCCGCTTCCTTAACTCTCACCCATTCCTATATAATCCGTTAAAACACGCGGAAACCAAAATGACCATCATGTCTTCCGCCTAACTGAGCACACCTTCACACCTACATAACTGTACAACACAATTGTTATACACATGCATATGTACCGAATAAAAAGAAGTGGTACACATACATACATATTGTGTCTCTCTCTCACTGTCTAAATCTCTCCGCCCCCTCTCCCTCTCTCTCTATTCAGAATCGCTAACTAAATCCCTCGGGGGTAGTAGAACATTCCACTATTTTGTTTACTTTTCATTGGCGGTGGGTTCTTTAGTTATGCAAGTGCGCTTTAATGACTATTTTTAATTTGGCTTAAGCAGTGTTACGTTACGTAAGTTATGTATGTGCGCTCTACTGAGATTACACCTTACTTCATGAAACTTTACAAAAACGTTCGGAATCTTCTAAGAATGTGGCTTCCTCTGGGGTAAACACGGGTTACGGTTGGTTGCCCTAAAACCAAATATTTGTGTTTGTAGGAGGGTGGTCACAAAGTTCAACTTGTTTTTGTTTTAGTCTAGGTATAAAAGGTGGCCTAACTTTCCCTTAGCTTTCTAAACCTAGGCCATGATTTCTAAACTATGAAACTCTAGAGTGCAGTAGTGTCTCATCTCATAACTCATAAAATTTGATTGATGTACTGCTTTCTGTGTCTGTCTATTCTTGTCGAGAGTAATATTGTTCCGAGAGGGAGACTTGTGACATATTGGTTATTATGCTGGTAGGGGAAGAGAAGGGAACTTTTTTGTTGGAATTCGGTTTTGAATTGATTGATTTGGGTCTCTATGTCCGATATTTTCAGTATTAGCAAAAAAAAAAATTTTAATTTACCAATTCTGAAAGGTTGCCACAGTCTCATTTTAGGCCCAACTATTTCAAATTTATATTCATTCTGTAGATCACATTTAAATATCTATTTTTGTAGTTGATAACTTTTTAGTACGAGCTGTCCCTAGTAAGATACGGTCCTGAGAAGATTGTTGACTTTATTCCCAAGTTAAAGCGGGATAATTTCAAAAGCTTGCCACTTGTTCATTTTTCATCCAATATTTTTAACTTCATAGCCATTTTCTAAGTAACACCCAGATTTCCATTTTTGTAGTTGACCACTTTTTTGTACGTACGCTTGCTAGCGAGGTATGGCTCCTATAAGGCTTCACCCGTTATTCGACCGGGTCAATAATGTGCCTCAACTTCAAGCCACCGTATCTCCCTAGGGACCGCCCGTACAAAAAAGTGGTCAACTACAAAAATGGAGACCTTAATTAGGGGTATACAATGATATTAAAAATAGTAAAATGTTTTTAAAATTTAAGGCAATGGCTAAGTGTCAAAAAAAACAAATTTTCAGAAATTTTTGCTTTTGAGCTGCCCCCTAGCATAATAACTCGGCCGTGGATCCTAAAAGGTTATACATTTAATAGTGTCCCATACCAAAATAATAGTCAACTGACACAGGACCTAAATGTTTATCATTTTTAACATAAGTTAGGCATTCCTCCATTTCCAGTAGGTTTCACTTGTCTAACCATAGCTACATTCATAACCAGCACCTGCACATTATTAAATTGAATACACATGTAGGTATAATACAAAAAAGTGACAGAGAGTGCTCTTCAAAAACACTCCAGACATATTGCTCCCCCCCCTTCAAAATGTCATTCACTCCACGTCTCTCGAGTAAATGCAAATTGCTCACCCAACCTATCCATCCCCTCCATCCATCTCCCATCCTCCTTTTTTTCGCACATTTTCTCTTTTCGTCTTGACCAGACCTTCAAATTGAGTGACCCCCCTCCCCCTTTGCTCCAGTAGGCTAGACTGGTTATAAGAAAACAGTGCCCCCCACATAACATATGGGGGCTCTAGTCACTAAACACAACAATAAGAATGATGTGTTATGGTGTTGTGCTCAGTTAGGTGGGTAGGTGGAAGAAATTGCGGCGCTTTTTTTTGGTGATGACAGAGGGGTTTACCGACAATTGTGACTTTTAAAGAGCACGGGGAATGTGAACTTTTTTTAGGAGAAGATAGTGAGAATGGGTTTTTTGAACTTTAAGAGTATTAAGTCGGTATTTTAATAGTTTGTGGTAGTTTTTGGTACTTTAGACAATTTTTCCGCGCTTTTGAACAATCATGACAGGACTCGACATATTATATAACTTTTTTGTAAGGTTAAGGTAATTTTAGTACTTTTGAAATGACCATGTTTCATTAGTTATAACTAGTCATTATGATATTTTTAGTGGGTTTTGATTGTTTTAGAACTGTTTTAGGCAATTTTTCAGCGTTTCTTCTAATTTTGAATATATTTATGACAGTATTAGACTAGTTATAACAAGATTTTGCAAGGTTGCTGTCATTTTTCATTTTTCAAGAATATGCAAAGTAGTGTTCATAGTAATAGGTAAGTTTTAGAAAATTTAAAGATTTTTGAAAATTTTTCTATTTTCAGTAAGATTTTAATAATTATGAGGTTTGAGTGTCTTTTATTCCTGGGCTCTGTAGATTTTCAAAGATTTAGAACCAATTTTTGCGATTTTAAGTTTTTTCTACACTTTTAACGTTTCAAGTCAATTGACCCTGACCTAGCAATAGTTAGGCCATCTTCTATCAATTCTGAACTGCCCGTGTTATTCACGCTTTTGGTTTAATTTTTAACACTTTCCGATCCGAATGTTCTAGAGCTGGCCTGGAAAATACTCGGCCATTGAATTATAAGTGATTCCCCATAACTCTTAGTTCTTATAGTTTTCATCACATTTTCAGATGAAAACGTGCAATTTTACAGATTAGAGGACCCTAAAACCGCATTCTTGTATTTCAGTTGTTTGAGACCTATAAATTTTCACATTTTACCGTTCAAAATGGCCTAGAAAATAGCATAGTACAGCCATTTCAAGTTTGTTACGTGGCCTTGCTTTTCCTCTAGGCCACCCTCTTCTCACTTTTTTCAGTAATTGACCGTGTGGTTCAAGGCTATTCCGTTTTTTTCCCCACACCTTCTCTCAATCATCCCCCCCCCATAAGCACCTTGCGCTTTTCTATTTTACTTTGTTATATTCAAGTACTTTATAAGGTATATGTTACAAGTATATACCACTACTAGTACTACGACTATAAGAATACTGAAAGTGGAAAAGAACAAGTTTTTCGATGAAATGAATGATATGGGAAAGGCGATTGCCTGCTTCCGATGGTCATTTCGTGGATTTCTATGGTGTTTGTTGGGTTTTTTTGGGTGTGTAACTAGATCAGGATATGGAAATTGTAGGAGACATCTTTATTGTACAAAAAACTGAGTAGTGGTAATCACAAGTGAATAAAAATGTTTAAATCTTGAAAACGGGTAGGATCTTGAAGCTCAAAATTGTTCTACTCGTGAGTTTGTAGAAAATTTTCAATTGTTTCTTACTGTAGTTGACCGAATTCATTGTAACGCAGAGTGGCCAATTGTTAACGTTAGTCAGTCAGTGTCTGTGTGTCCGGATGTCCAGATGTCTGTCTGTCCGTCTGTCTGTCCCGATGTCTAGTTTTTCAATAAAATCGCTTTCAAAGTTCCAGAAAAAGAGAGTTTCAGAAAATTTTGTTCTAGATTTCTGTCTGTCTGTCGGTCTAGATGTCCGGATTTTCAAACATCCAAACTACCGACCTTTCCAATATTTCCTCTAGCTTAACTCTCCGTTTTTCCTTTTTCTAATCTTTCTGTGTGTCTGTTTGTCTGTATGTCTATGTGTCTAGACAACCGGATATTCAAAAAGTTTAATATCCAGATTTTTGTCTCCCTCTGTCTGTCCGAATGTCCGGATGTCTCCCTCCCACTTTTCTCGACTCAAAACCTCTCGAAAGATGTTTTTTCTTTTTTCCTTCCATTCCCCAATAAGAAAAATCTATCGGGGGGATAATAAATAAACAGTCCTCCCCAAAATCATCATCAATATTATTCCTCTCTTTCCGTACCGCCCGTCGTCGCCACCACAATCCTCTTCACACATTTTTTGTTGAATCAAGCGATTAACCCATCGAGAGACACCAAGAGTTGTGTTGCATGCATGAATATCGTATTTGAAATATATTTCCTTCTCTTCTCTTCCACCTATTTTTAGCCGTAAATCAAAAAATATTTACAAATTGCAGTTCTATCTGGGTAGGCCTAAGCCATATACATGTCCAATGTACCATCAACAGACGCCCAGATGCCACAGACTACAACGACGACGACGACGACGAAAATGCGATTGCCCAATGTTAAGGAGCTTGCCAAGAGGTTCGTTTTGTTTTGAAAGAAAAAACAATTAAATTGACGAAATTTGAGATAGAAACTTGCAGCTCATTTAGGGAGATTCTTAGACGCTTTAAAAGCGCTCTAATCACAAAAATTTTAAATTGGAATTTGTATGACTGAAAAGCTGATATTATGAGGACTCTGTATCTATTTCCAGATTTCCAAAATCTTCATAATCCACTCATTTCAGTACCCTTGCTGAAAGAACGCTAACTTCAACATGATGCATCTCGGTTCATTTTGAAGATAGTCAAAAACTGAAAACAGATTCAAGATCATCATAATTTGAACTTTTTAGCCATATAAAATTCAACTGTAGTTTAGCCGTAACCCGTCGGTCAAATCTGTTGACCACCAGAAATTTCATTTGGTTTTTTTTATACCAGATTCATTAGGTACATGGAGAGCGCGGTCACTTTAAAATTTCTAGTTTTAAGATTTTTTGATGTTTGATAAACACGAAACTTCTAAAATGTGTTGTGAACGGTATCATAACCTGAAATATAGTTCCCCAATAAAACCAGTTTCAGAAAAAAGGTTTTTTTTCGAAATTTTGTACACTTTTACCCCAGCCATCTGCATAAGTTTTAAGTACATTTAAAATGTTTTAATGCCACTGTATAGCTGGAATCAAGATCTCCATTTTTGCAGTTGACCACTTTTTTGTACGGGCGGTCCTTAGGGAGATACGGCGGCTAGAAATAGAAGCACATTTTCAACGACTCTTATAGAAGCCATATCTCTCTAGGGACCGCATGTACAAAAACGTTGTCAACTACAAAAATGGAGATTTAAACCTGTTTTACAATATACCCAAAAATCAGTAAGCTGGGGTAACGTGGGATCATGTAGTGCAGTTTCAATTTTCACCGAAAACGTTTTCTAAAAAACCTACCGTATCTCCCTGGGGATCTTATGAGATTCAGTTGTGTACTGCAGCATATGAAACCAAAAAATGCTGGGATCTGATTTGACAACGTGGTGCCCTGAAAAAAAGAAAAATGTTTACTTTGGCACTTTTTTCACAGGTTCTTTATTTATTTTAATGAGTCATCAATAGAGCGCACTTCTATCATTCTAATTTCCACAATTAATGTCAATCATAACTTTCCAATAATACCTGACCGTTCAAATCACCTATACCTACTAGTTGTTCTTTTCTTCCTCCTCTTCATACTCTCAATCAAACAAACACCGTCTGTCTTCTAAACGAACAAAACAACAATGGCATCCACCATTACCCTCCGATTGATTGACACAATATGATTCCAATATATTGAAACCGGACAAGAGGAAGAGAGAGAGAAGACGTGGAAAGGGCGTTGTCGCCGACATTCTTCTCCCCTTCAGCTTCTTCTTCCAGAAAGAAAAGAATTTTGTTTATTTTTGGGAGAGAATTCTGCTTTCTTATCAGTATGTATATATGTAAATGACCACCCCTCCCTTTTTATCGAAGTGGGAAAGAGGAAGAAACTGAAACTAAACAATTTTGTATAGTAGGAGGAGATGGGGTAGATTTTTTTCAATTTGGAAAATTTTTTTGACCTTTGTCATTGGTAGAACGCGCTTAGAACGGAAGGATATCTAGCTATGATTTTTTCACCTAAATTATAAAAATAACAGACTTTAAGATCCCGTCACTGTATCGTATAATGCCAAACTTTAATATATGTTGTAGAACAAGTCTAGATCTCCATTTTTGTAGTTGACCACTTTTTTGTACGGGCAGTCCCTTGAGAGATACGGTGGTTTCAAGTAGAAGCATTGACCGCGCGTTGCTATCGAATGGTCTTGTTGGAGCCATATCTCTCTAGGGACCGCCCGTACAAAAAAGTGGTCAACTACAAAAATGAAGATCTAGGCCAGTACTATAACGTACATGTTCTTAAATTGTTTCAAAATGCGTCGCAGATGCGTAGCGGACCATACAACTTTAACTATTGAGTTTTTACCATTTTCTAAAAAAAACGTTTTTGGATATTTTTTTGAAGCCTGGCCACAGGGTTCCTTAATAATCAATTAACACAATTTAAATTTACTATGTATATTAAACCAAGGGCTTCATTTTTGTAGTTAACCACTTTTTTGTACGGGCGGTCCCTAGTGATATATGGCTCTTGGAAGTGGCGCCGCTTGTTTTAATCCGATTCTAGTACAGTTTTGTTAAAACACTGATTAAAACATGGGGAATTCAAAAAAAATTTTGTTCTGTCAATGAATTTTCTGAAAATTTTGATAGTGACCGCCCATACAAAAAGTGGTCCACTACAAAAATGGAGCTTGCTCTATTATTGTCGCAACAAAAAAGTTCCGACATTTTTTCCCCCTCGGTGTTTGCAGACTCAAGCCAAAATTTGATAATTTTGGCTTGAGTCTGCAAACACCGAGGGGGAAAAAATGTCGGAACTTTTTTGTTGCGACAATACATATATCAAAATTTGGCACATTAGGATTACATATGGTACAGTGACGAAATCTTAAAATCTAACATTTTTTAATTTTCATGAAAAATACCTGTTCCCTAAGTTTAGCAAAGCTTTCAGGTACCTAGAATGTTTCAATTTTCCCCTTTTAGACTTTTTCTACCTACCGTAATCCCCCAAAATTTCCTATTCTCCAGATTCGAGACTGGAGCCCGAATCGAGCACAAACCGGTGACCGCAAAACGGATTGGCAAGTTCCGAGTGGTTGAAAACATTCAACAGTAAGTGTCTTCTAATTATTCGATAATTATTTGATAATTGATTGTTGTTTTTCAGGCCGTGTACCTCCTCCTCCTCCTCCCCATCCTGCCGAGTAATTCGTGGCAGCGCTATTCCGCGACGAAAAAGTTCGTTGAAACGACGAACGCGGAGCAATAGCGAGTTGGCAGCAGCAGTGCTCGTCGTCACATCTTCTGACTTTCGGAAGAGCAAATCGACGGACGACTTCTCGCCCTCTGGAGGAGGAGCAACGACTTCTGTTTCTTCACAGGAGGCTCCGCCCAGTGATAACAAGTATACAGAGAGTGCGGAATCATCGCCAAGGCCTGCTCCTAGGTTACGGTAAGTACATACTTCAAAGTAGTAAAGAAAAATGTTGGAAATGCGCTCTAATGCATTAAAAATGGGTGCAAAAGTTTAGCGTCTTGTAAGTCGGGTTCTAAGAGTTGGAGAGGAATAAAATTTTGTCAGAGTACAAAAAAAAAGATCCATTCTAGTTTGTATCAAAAAATCAAACCTTTAGTTCCAAATACCGCTGAGTTATGATGGTTCAAAGTTGTGACCTACGCGATGCGGTCGACGTCGCGGTCAGGTCTCAATCTTGGAATTGTTGTATCTCGGCTTCCAGGAGTCGGAGAGGAACCAAATATTGTCAGATTAAAAAAAAAGCGTCTGTTCTAGGTTGTATCAAAAAATCAGACCTCTAGAACCAAAACCCGCTGAGTTATGACGGCTCAAAGTTTTGACTTACGCAATGTGGTTGCGTCGTGAGCGATAAGGTCATAATCTTGGAACTGGTGTAACTCGGCTCCCAAAAGTCGTAGGGGCACCAAATTTCGTCAGATTACAGAAATGGGTCCATTCTAGGTCGTGACTCAAAATCAGACCTCTAGAATCAATTCCCACAGAGTTAAGACAGCTCAAAGTTTTGATCTACGCGATGCGGTCGACGTCGCGGTCAGATCTTAACCTTGGAACTGTTGTGTCTTGGCTCCCAGGAGTCGTCGTGGTCCCAAATTTTGTCAGATTACGAAAACTGGACCATACTACGCTGTCTCTAAAAAAGCTCTAAAAACCTAGCTAAGCTCTAAAACCAAAACCTGCTGAATTATGAAGGCTCAAAATTTTGAATCGTTGCATTTCGGCTCCCAGGAGTCGTATTGGTCCCAAACTTGGTCAGATTTACAAAAAAGGGTCTATTCTAGGTCGTGTCCAAGAATCAGACCTCTAGAACCGAAACCCGCTGAGTTATGACGGCTCAAAGTTTTGATCTACGCGATGCGGCTGCGGTATCTCGACTCAAAACCTCTCACATGCTCTGAAATTTGTGCAGAACATGTTTTGAGTGGTCTGGTTTCAGAAAATTGCAAAATTCGAGGCGTTTTCAATTGTCAAAACACCAAAAACCATCGTTCTATCTATTCTTAGAAAGTTTTTATGAGTCACACCCTCCAAAAGTCAACACCATGAGACATTTTGTCCTTTTCCACCTTTTCCACATTGAAAACTCCCAATATTTCTATTTTCAGTCTCCAAACAACAAGCATGATTGTTGAATCCACAAAGAAGGACACCATCCCAGTCTACGAGGAGCGTTGTCGGGTCTCCCTAACCATTCCGAGTCAGGAACCGTCCTCCTCCTCAGCGGTATCCCCTCCGCCACCAATACCCAGTGCGCCACCGTCCAGGGAACGTATCAAACGGATACCTTCTTATTTGAAGCCGACACCAGCGCCAAGGTCGAGTACGCTACCGAGACCGCGGCCGCCACCACCGCCGACTGCTCCACCGGTTAACTTCAGGAGCTCCACGCTGAATTCTAATTCTGGAGCCCTGCCTAGAATCCCCAACATCCCGGTGCCAGATGTTCCGTCGTCCGCAACAGCTACAGTAGCTACAGTAACCGACGACGACGACTGCTACGAAGAAATTATGCTGGTCACCTCCCAAGAATGTATCCCTACTCATATCAAGTCCAATTCGGAATACTCTTACGAGTCGACAGACTTCACACGCTCAGATCCGTTTGCTACAGTACCCCGAAGGTCACAGCTACAGTATCCTAGAGTCTCCCAGGACGAAGAAATTTTCGATGAGGCCGAGGAGGAGTTTGAGGTTCCTACTACGGTAGTAAAAGAGAGATTCCAGTCTGCCACAATGCAACGGGCGCCGAAGAGCTCGAAGAGGATGAGCTCGATGGAGTTGGAGAAGTTGTTCAGGTTTAAGAGCGAGTTGCAGTTGAATTTGTCGAAAAAGGTAGGTTTTTGGAATTTCGAAAACATATGCACGTTATAGACCAAGTCTAAATCTCTATTTTTGTAGTTGACCACTTTTTTGTACGGGCGGTCCCTAGGGAGTTACTGTAGGAAGAAATTCGTCATTTTTCAAAAATATCAGTGAAAATTACAACTTTTGAAACTTTGCTACAGTATCCCCTGTTATCCCAGCTTTCTGATTTTTGGGTATGCTATAGAACACATCTAGAGCTTCATTTTTGTAATTGGTAACTTTTTTGTACGAGCGGTCCCTATAGAGATAGGGCTTCTACAACACCTCGCTCGCGTTTCGACCGCAACGCACCGTCACGCCTCCGTATCTTCCTAGGTGCCGCCCGTAAAAAAAGTTGTCAACTACAAAAATGAAGATCTTGATTATTGCTATACAACAATATAACAATTTTGAAATGTTCTTAAAATCTAAGCCTTTCCGAAATGTATGTAAGTCGGAATTAGAAAATCAAAAAACTCCCCATAAGCTTCTGGTCCCTGCAAAAAAGGAACACCCAACCCATTACCCAATTATCCCTAATTAACTTCCGCTAATTGAAGGTTGGCCAATTACGACAAAAAGTCGGCGACAAACAAGCGAAACGACGATCTAAGTGCCACGTTAGTGTCGACTTGCTCGACACGGATTTTAGTGCTACGGTAGGTTCCTTTTTCCTGAGTTTCCCAACAAAAAACTTTAAATTTTTCATTTCCAGATGTCCAAATCGTCTTGCGTTGATAAACCGTTCCAGGATGACGACCATATTTATGGAGATGATTGGAGCAGTGATGATGATGATGTTTATCATGGTAAGTAATGTTCCTTGATCCCGTTGGCAATTTTCTAAACCCTGCCATGGTGTCTCACTTTGCCCAAATGTTTTAAAGTTTATATTCATTGTGTAGATCAAATCTAGATCTCCATTTTTGTAGTTGACCACTTTTTTGTACCGGCGGTCCCTGGGGAGATACGGATCTTAGAAGGTGCGTAATATTTTGGTAGCACTTCTAACTTTGAATTTTGATATCTTGGCTGTAAGTTGGCGTGAAATTGTGAAATTTTTAACAGGAAATGAGTTTAAAACTTAAAAATTTAGGTATTTCATAATAACTTTTAAGCCACTGTTCTGAATTTTGTGAATATCGGGTTATTAGTTTTCTTTTTTTTCATAGTACTACTGCTCTGCTCTCTAGGCCCCCAGACACGTGTTAGCCTATTTTTCATCGAAATTTTGGATATTTTTTAGTTTTTTAAAATTTCCTTTGTTTTTATTAATATTCTGTCAAAGTTTTATACCATTTAGTCTAGAATCAGCAAAGTTACAAACACTCAAAGTTAAGCTATGACCGCTACGCAGCCGCATAAGATTCCAAGAGCCATAACTCTATAGAGACCGCCCGCACAAAAAAGTGGTCAACTACAAAATAGAGATTAGAATCTGTTCTACAACATACCCAAAAACCAGCAAACTGGAGTACCAGGGGATACTGTAGCAATGTTTCAAAAATTAGCATTTTCTCTGAAAATTTGAAACAATCAAAACCTCCTTTAAGCCTACCGTATCTCCCCAGGGACCGCCCGTACAAAAAAGTGGTCAACTACAAAAATAGAGATCTAGATTTGGGCTATACAATGGTATTAAAATTTTTCATGATGTGCTTAAAACCTAAGTCAATGGTTTGGTGTGAAAGTTGACAAAAATTCAATTTTTTTCAAAAATTGGCTTTTTTGGGAACTGTATTTTAGGCTATGGTACTATAGCAACACAGTTTCGTAGCGGATTTTAGGCTTTTGGTTTATTGGTGTACTATAGCATACTGTAGCATATAAAAACCTGGAAACTCTGGGTCCCCATTTGATAGTAAGATGGTGCCTCGTAGTCATGTTCCCAAAAAAATTATTTTTTTTTCAAAAAACAAAAAAAAAGGGTTTACTTTCTATTTTGCACTTTTTTCTATTGTTAGCAACACCTATTCTTTGTTATCATGTTTTACTTTTTATAAGAGTGTCATAACCTTTTGTTAGTTTTATGAAGAAAACATTTTTTCGCAAATTTTTTTTTTCCAAATTTTTTTCCAATTCTCCATACAACATCACAATAAAAACTATAAAGAATAAAACTATGCTAAACCCTTCTTGGGTTTCTTTCTAAGGCCATTGTCACACCGATCCCCCCGTCCTAAGCCTACTGTAGTAGTAGTACACAAAAAAAAGTCAGTGCGGCGGAACACAACTTTTTTAATATCAATTCTTCTCTCTCACCTTTTCCATATTTTTCTTCTTCTTCAAAAAACAATTCGCTTCTTCTTCTTCTTCCTCTTCGGATGACGAATTGCTCGTCCTTTTCTTCTTCTTGTTCTCCACAACTCTCTGTATACATTACGGCGCAGGGGAAGGGGGACAAGGCTTGTACTTTTTCTTTTTATTTTCACACTTTTATTATTACATATTATCAGACTTTTTGAAATTTCTCCATTTTTTGTCATTATAATTGAAATTTTCCAGATGACCGTCGCTCTTCAATGTACCGACAACTAGAGGAACAACTCAACAAAGCTTTTCCCGAATACGCGTCGAGATCTCGTAAGTTTTAGGGGTTTTCAATGAAAAATGACCCAGAAAATTGGATTTTGAGGATTTGGGATACTGTAGGGGTACTGTGACGGTGCTGACTACCTAAGTGGAAACTAGCCGACTTTACGGGCTTCCCATGGTCTCGAATGTGGCCAAATATTGTACTTTTTTTATTTACCATGTAGAACACCTCTAAATCTTCATTTTTATAGTTGACAACTTTTTTGTAAGAGGATCGGCCCCTAGGGAGATACGGTAGGTTAAAAAATTCTTTATTTTTCAAAGTTTTCAGTGAAAATGACAACTTTTGGAACTTTACTACAGTATCCCATGTTACCCCAGCTTACTGATTTTTAAATATGTTATAGAACAGGTTTAGATCTTCATTTTTGTAGTTGACTACTTTTTTGTACGGGTGGTCCCTAGGGAGATACGGTATGTGGAAGCTCGGGAACTTTTAATTTCGCACCTAGCGTGTGCCAACTTCGCTCTACCGTATCTCTCTAGGGACCGCCTGTACAAAAAAGTAGTCAACTACAAAAACGAACAGCATAAATTGAATTTTTTGAACAAAACCTTGTTTTCAGTTATGAGAACTGTAAATCAAAATCTGACTTAAAAAAACTCGAAACTTTTAATTCTCTAATTAGTTTTAAATGAAGGACTATAAAATTAATTGTCTGGACATCCGGACAAACGTACAGACATACAGACAGACATCCGGAGACTATGTAATTTTCACATATCGCTCGAAACCATAGCAGAAACCAACAATTTCCCAAAATCGTGAGTTTCCTCAGTTTTGAGGAAATTGACGGTAACGTAACCAGAATATGTTTAAATATTTTACTATGTGGACATCCGGACAAACAGACAGACATACATACAGACAGCCAGATTTTGAACAAGCAGTTGACGGATATTTGGACAGACGGACAGACAGACAGATAGACATTCGGACAATAGGAAACACAGACAGATTTTCTGGAACGTTTTTCTGGAACTTATTTTAAAGAAAATCTAGACACCTCAAAATTCGGACAGATACCCGTCCAATAAACACAAAAATCAGTTGATTTCTATGTTTTCTGACCTATAAGTATTTTTATTATCAGTATCATTTTCTTCTCCTAATTTTCTAAAAACCGGTTCCCCTCCATTTACCTGATCCCTCTCTATCTCTCTAATATGATTGTTGTCATCAGGTGGAAAAAAAAAAACGTTCGATATCGTCATTAGTTTCGAAATTAACCTATGTCTATTGATTTCCGATCTCTATAGCTAATTACTTTCTAATTGTGTAATCGCGCCAGCGGCACCCCAGCTCTTCAACTAATTACTATCATAAATCAAAATGATGAGAGAGAGAGAGAAACGAGTGGTCATTTTCCCGCCGACTAAACTATTTTTTCGAAAAATTCTTTAGTATAGTTTTGAACCTTTATACATTTTGTGTGGGGGTACTTGTCCTTAGTACGAGCCGCCCTATTAGGTGTCTGGCACCAATTCCATGTGCTCCTCAACAGCTGGGGCTATTTTTATTACTCAGTCTTTATTTTTATTCGTATTTTTTGTGGTGAGCCCGATTGTGAAGGTTTTGAGTAGGAAGATGAAGTTTCCGGGTAGGTGTCCAAAAATCGTTTTTTTCATTACAGAATAGTCTCCGTTGACTCTAGGTTATTGGCGTTTTTATCAATCTGTTGCAGTATCAAACAACTTTTAAACTATCAATTTTTGAAAAAAAGTTAAACCTTTGTCACAGCCTCCTTTTTAGTACCAGCCTCTCAATTTCACCTTTTTTATATAAACCACAACTAGATGTTCATTTTTGTAGTTGACCACTTTTTTGTACGTGCGGTGCCTAGAGAGATACGGTAGGTAGAAGCTCGGCACTTCAGCTCCATGAGCCGTGAGAGTGTGCCAACTTCGCTTTACCGTATCTCCATAGGGACCGCCCGTACAAAAAAGTAGTCAACTACAAAAATGAAGCTCTAAACCTGGTCTATAATATATCAAAAAACAAAAATTATTGAACTAAAACTCATGTAGTGACGCACTTGTGTCAATTTTCACATTTTTGGAGAGATTAACCTACCGTATCTCCCTAGGAACCGTCCTTACAAAAAAGTGTTCAACTACAAAAATAAAGATCTAGACTTGTTCTATAACATGTCTAAAAATCAGTAAACTGGGGTAACAGGGTTTACTGTAGCAAAGTTTCGAAAGTTGCAAATTTTCACTGAAATTTTCGGAAAATATTGAATTTTTTCATTCTGGGACCGCTCGGAACCTTAACTTAACAAATTATAAAAACTAAAGACACTCTGCCTCAAGTTATCGTTCATACCGTTTTAAAACTATGACGTTTTGCAACTACCCAGAAAAAAAGATAAAAGAGCAGATCTTAAGTGGCTCAGCTACAAAAGCTTCCAGTTTCAAAACGTACCAGTTACAAAACAACCCTTATCTTACAAAACCATAAAAAAATCTTCCAGAACTCTCATCCTCTGACTACGAATCCGCCGACATCCTTCTCTCCGACCCCCCATTGATTCCCCAACGTCCCATCTCCTCGACAATCATGCCGGACACTGAAAAGTACGTGGCTCGTCCCGCGGTCGGTCACCTGCCATTAGATGACTCATGGTCCGCCACCTCCACATCTGTCCCCGATGAGCCATCACCCGCAGAAGAGGAATACAAGAGACAGTACACGTGTCGAATGGTTCCCAACGAGCAGCCGTTGTATCAACATTATATGATGGAGGCTGTAGTGGTTGCAAATGAAAATGAAGAGAAAGTTGTGATGGAGGAGATTAAGGAGGAGCCAGTGGAGATGCCTATTATTCCAGAAGTCGTCGCGTTGAAACCAGCGGTAAGTGAGAAAAAACCATACGTGCAAACCGGGCCAAAACGGGCCGGCTCGTAACTCGCTTCAAACTGAGTTCTGTGAGCTGAAAAGTATATCAAAATGTAGATCACAACGAGTTCTATATTCGTGACCTACTACGGGCCGGATAGCGGATTGTTAATGTGCCGCGGGCCGGGCTAAATTGGCTTTTTTGGCCATTTTCGCGTTTTTTGGCATTTTTGCCGGCCCGCGGCACAATTACAATCCGCCATCCGGCCCTTAGTAGGTCACGAATATAGAACTCGTCGAGACATTTTGGTATATTTTTCAGTTCATAATATTGAGTTTGAAGCGAATTACGCGGTGGCCCGGTTTGCAAGTATGGAAAAAACGGTAGAAATTGGAAATTCCGAGCTTACCATGAGATTCCCAAGCGCATTTTACATATATTTTGATAATTTCAACTAGTTTACTTTAAGTCTCGTAAAATCTGATGCATTAGTGGCAATTAGTCTGAAAAGTGTTTGCGTATACATACAATACACCAGATCTTACGACACTTTGAGCCAGCATGCTGAAAATTTCAGAAACTATGTAAACACGCATGGAGAATCTAGTGGAAACGTCAGACATCCCATTTCATCAAAGCGTCGTAAGATCTGATGCATTGTACGCAATTGGTCTGAAAGTGTTTGCGTACAATACACCAGATCATACGACACCTTGAGCGATTAAGCTGAAAATTTAGGAAGCGCCGTAAACGGACGCGAGGCTTCTATAGCTTAAAGTGTCGTAAGATCTGATGCATTGTGCACATGTCCTTTAAACGTGTTTGCGTACAATGCATCAGATCTTACGACACGTTGAAATATCGCGCTGAAATTCGCGGTACCTGTGTAAAGTGTCTTGCGGAATTCAGTGGAAACGTCAAACTCTAGTTTTAGGCGTTTAAAATTCTGGATTTTGACACTTTTCAAGATTTTAAGATGATTGGGACCTGAAAACTGAAAATCAGACAGAAAAAGAGACACTTGGAATCTGGAAATGTATATCAAGTGAACTTTTTTCCAGACCCGCCGCGAGTCGTCCATCTCCTCTGACTCTGGCCGTGGCGCCGACTGCTCTACGACCTCCGCCTCCGCCCTCACATCCAACACATCCATGAGACGTGACCGTCTCGTCGGAACATCGAACTTCGGCTCCCAACGAAGTCTCTGGTGTGAGCTACCGGAAGTCCGTGCCGCCGGACTACTCGAGAAGCTCGACGACGCGTGTAAACTGAGACAGGAGGCCTACTTCGAGGTGATCACGTCGGAAGCGAGTTATTTGAGATCACTGAATGTTCTGATCACTCATTTTATGGCGAGCCCGCAGATGCTGGGGTCGAAGTCAACGTTGTCAGTGTTGTCGGATTCTGATAGGAAGCATCTGTTCAGTAATATATTCGCTGTGAGGGATTGTTCCGAGAGGTGAGTGGAGGGGACATCCGGATAGACAGATAGACAGAGAGACAGACTTTTTAAAAACTTAGCTGGACTGACTGACAAACCGATTTTCAAAAACCGTAAGAATCTGAGTATCGGGACATTTGGAAATCCGGACAGACAGACAGACAAGAGTTTTTCAAATTTAAATGTTCTGTTTTCCAAAGTTTTTTCCCGCAAAACGGATTTCTTACGCGTTCTCAGTTTTTTCGGATATCCGGTTAATCTGAGACACAGACAGACAACCGGACACCAGGACACACAGACAAACAGACAGACCAAAACATCAAAATTCAGGGTTTTACAAGAATTGGTCTTTTCTGAAATTTTTTGAGTTTTCAAACATCCGGACATCTGGAGAGACAGACAGACACCCGGTCCCAAAGACACACTTACAGAAACCCTTAAATTTATCGTTTTTTTTTAAATTGAACTGGACATCCAGACATCCGGACACACAGATAGACAGACAGACCGAACTTTGGAATTGTAGAATCTCAATTTCAAAACCTTCGAGGTTTTTTATTAAGCTTTTGACATCCGGATTTACAGACACACAGATAGATTATGCTGAAATTGGCTTATTTGGCTGAAGAAAATCAGTAAAAACTGCAAAATTGAAAAAGTAGGATCAGCTACAGTAACCCGATCCAGGATCCAAGATAAAAATCAAAAATTTAAGGACTACCGTAACCCGATTCAAACCTTTTTTTCTAAAACTTTACCATGATGCACAGTAATCCACTTAGCTACAGTAATCAAGACTAAACAACACATTGAGAAAAATGGGTTACTGTAGCATACTGTAGCCACAGATCCAGGGTATCGTAACCCAAAATTTCCATTTCCAGACTCCTCTGCGACCTGGAAACCCGTCTCGAGGAGAATCTGATCCTCGACGACATCTGCGACATACTCTCGGAACATTTCGAGAAATACTTCGAGGTCTACATCAAATACTGCTCCAATCAAGTCTACCAAGACCGCACATTGCGTCGCCTGAAATCCGACAACGCCGGTTTCCTGTCAGCAGTGCAGAGACTAGAAGAGAATAAGCAATGCCAGGGACTAGACATGAGAAGTTTTTTGATGCTTCCAATGCAACGAATCACCCGGTACCCCCTCCTACTGTACGCTATCCTGGATAGAATCCCAACTAGTGATGAGAGATATAAAACTGCCACCGACGCTCTAACATCTTCGAATCGGGTGGTACGGGATTGCAACGAGGGCGCCAGAAGGATGGAGAGAACGGAGCAGTTGCTAGATATAGATCGCCGATTAATCTACAAAGACGCGGATCTCAAGAGGATCCCCCTGGTGTCCAATAGCAGGTACCTGGTCAAAAAAGGAGTTCTGACCCAGCTAGTGGAACGGAGATCCTCAAACATCCTGCAAAGTCGGCAGAAAGCACGGACCCTTCATGTCTTCCTGTTCTCCGATATGATCATGATTACGAAAAAGAAGTTAAACGGAACATTTGTGTGTAAGGACTACGCGTCGAGAAGATTCGTTGATATGCAACCGATTGAGCCGGATAACCCGAAAATTCCCATTGGAGCTGTTAGTAACCTGGTCGGACGGCCCCATTTGTTCTTGTGTACCCTTATGAGGAATGCCAGGGAGAAGCAGACAGAGTTGTTGCTATCTGCGGATAGTGAGACGGATCGGGAGCGGTGGTTGAGTGCAGTCAGACCTCCTACAGTAAGTTTTGGGTGTTCAATAGAGCGTAGATGCTTAATAACAAGAAAATTTTGTCGCCGAGATTGTGTATGAGCCTTTCAAGCTGAGATACTGTACTACTCAAATCCACACATTACAAAAGGAGCCTTTAAAATTTGTGAAACTGTGTAACTTCATACATTTTGAGTCAAAATCAATAAAACCTGAACCATTGGATTCAGCGTGACAAAAGCTTTCAGAAAAGTATAGACACGCCCCGGTTTGGATAAGATTAGGTCCCACCACGAAAGCTAACAAATTTTGGGTTACTGTAGTTTTCGCGTCGAGACCCAACATACCCTATACCATGGCTTGTGGGTACTTATCTGAAAGCTCTTGTCACGCTGAATCCAAACGTATAGATTTCATTGATTTTAATATAAAAATAACAAAATTACTCCGTTTTAAACATTTTCAAGCCTCTAAAACAGTCCGATTTGGTTTTTGACAGTTTAGACCTACAATATTGGATTCAGCGTGACGAGAGCTTTCAGAAAAGTATAATCATGACTATAGTTGGAAAAACTCAAAATTCAGGTCTGTGCCTTTAAAACGGGTTACTGTAGTTTTCGTGGCGGGACCCAATTTGCTCCAAACCTAGTCGTGTTTATACTTTTCTAAAAGCTCTCGACACGCTAAATCCATTGGTATAGATTTCGTTGATTTTGACTCAAAACTGACAAAGTTACACAGTTTTAAACATTTTCTCACGTGTTGCGTCGCGGCTCTTTGATCTGACTAACCTTACAACAGAGCGCACTTCTAAAATGATATATTTCAAAATTTGTCGTTTTAGAAAAGTTTACACTGCGTTGCGTGTTGCGTCGCGGTCGCCAGTTACAATAAGAGAGTACAGACAACTAGACGCTCTAGTCGTCTGCGCCTCTTCTACCGATGGTGTTTTGGAGTAAAGCGGTGCGGTCGCGTCGCGGCTTTTCAGCTGTGCATGGCCTAGCTTTTTCTAGTCCCCCTCACTACCTACCATTAACTTTTTGGACCTTGGGACCCCTTCTTCTCCATTTCCTCTTCTCTAATCCAACGATTTCAGTCTACTAACCCGGAAGAGCGAATCTACGCCGAGTGGGATTGTCCACAGGCGGTCGTCATGCATGCCTACCAGCCATCTCAGGCCGATGAACTACTTCTCAATGTTGGCGACTCGTTGAACATTCTAAGGAAGATGCCAGATGGTTTGCATTACTTTTTTGTGATCTACTGGGCCTTTAACCCTTGGAAAATTTGAAAAATTTTGATCTACGGGGACTTAACTTTCGATTGACCTGACCTACTTACCGTAATCCTGGGAAATTTGAACAATTCTGACTTTTTGAGCTACAGTACTTCTACTCCTACCTACAGTAACCCTCATTCCAGGATGGCTGTACGGAGAACGAGCTGGCGACGGGATGGGCGGATGGTTTCCGTCATCGTACGTCCAACCGATCATCAACGATCACACACGAGCGAATAACTATCGACAACGGCTACGTATCATACAGGTTAGTAGGGTGGGAGGCGTCGCGTGTCGCGTCGCGGTCCGTGGGAAAACAAGTTTTGATCTACCGGGTCTTAGGTTGCTTGGAAGATCAATTTTTGACTGTGCGTCGCGTGTTGCGTAAGGTCTTTCGAAATTGATTGGGATCACAAAATCGATGGTAGATCAAAATTTTGAACTTTTTGATCTTCCGGGTTCTAGGTCGCGAGAAATTGGTCTGGTAGATCAAATTTTTGATCCTGTGCGTCGCGTGTTGCGTCGCGGTCTGATCTAACTCCAAATCATTCCAACTCTGATTTTTGACCGTGCGCCGCGTGTTGCGTTGCGGTTAGTTCGAGAAATCTCAAATTTTGATAAAAATTCAAAAAAATGTTTTGATCTACGCGTCGCGGGTTGCGTCGCGGTCAGTGATGACAATTATGCGGATTGATATCCTAGCGTTTCAAAGTATCCGAATTATGGTCAAATTTCAAAAATTGAAATTTTTGACCTCGCGTGCCGCGTCGCGGCTAACCTCCCTTAACTTCAATCGATCATATCTCCCTCCCCAAGCAACCTACGGCTCCCAAACCTGGCCAGTTCGATAGAGCGCGTTTTCATCCTTATGAAAATTTGAAAGTTTCCAAATTTCCTTTGCAGGCAGCGGCGGGTTGGCACGGAAACGCTTCTCCTTCGACAACTCGGAGTGGGGGGATGCCCCTGATGGATCGTCTCCGCCGGATGTCCAATCCGAAGTCATATTTCACTCAGTCTGGCACTGTCGGACTGTAATAATCTTTTTTTTTTTTGCTGTTGTGACGAGTTTTCCCCCATATAGTATTGTGATTATTATACCGTATTCTTCATTTTTCCAAAAAAAAAAGTATTTTCCATCCCAATTTTCTAGAAAAATCCCTGTTCCCCCCTCCAAAAAAGTGGTCTTTCATCCGTAACCATGTCAATTGTACACTAGTGAGTTTTTTTTTTACCATAGAGATTTATTTTACCTCCTTTCCACTTATTTATGCTCAATTTGAAGTCTTAATAAATTTATTTTCAAAAAAAATGTAATGCGTCGCGTGTTGCGTAGCGGTTGAATCTCAAAATCGATAGTAGATCAAAATGTTTGACGTGCGCGTTGCGGTTGCTGTTTGATCTACCTTCGAAATCAAATTTTTAACGCATGCGTTGCGTATTGCGTTGCGGTCGGCGGGAAAAGTTCTGATCTACCGTGTGTTAGGTGGTAAAAACATGGTAGATCAAATTTTCCACACGTGCGTTGCGTACTGCGTCGCGGCTCTTTCTTAGGCTACCTAGAGCTTCCAAACTTGTTTAGTTCGATAGAGCGCGGTTTCCTCTTTCTGAAAAACAAAATAAAAACAAATTTTTTGAAATTTTATGTATAAAAACTCATTTTATGGAAAATAACAAGTTAAAGCTATCATGATGTAGAAAAGAAAGGAAAGACCTGGATTCGGGGAACGACAAAATAAGAAATATATAATTTCAGAGTTTCAGACATGCTACAACTCTGAAATTTTTACAAAACACGAAAAAATATCGATTAATCATTATTCCGATGACTGAAAATCTTTTTCAACAAATCCGTGAGCCTCTCCGGGTCCGCGACAAACATCGAGGCGACCTGATGGGGTCTCGAAGGAATCAGGGGTACTGTATTATTGCTTTTTTCGATTTCAAAAGACAGGCGGCCTTCTGTAGTCTCAGGAGGCGTTGGGGTGGTCGTTAGCTTCACCCAAAGGGAGTCATCCGTGACGGTGGTGGTGATAAGGGGTACGGTAGTTGTCGGGGGTACTGTAGTCATCGTGGTGGTGGTTGGGGGTACGGTAGTCGTGGTAGTAGGTACTGTAGTAGTGGAAGTGGTCGTTGGTACTGTAGTTGTGATTACTGTAGTCGTGGTAGTCAAGGGTTCTGAAGTTGTCGAAGTTTCTTCTGGCGCCTCCTCAGTTGTCGAAGCCATTGTGGTGGTACGGAATAGAGGGATTCGGTCGTCTGGAAATCCGACAAAAAATGATTTTAATTAATTTTGATTAATTTAATTGGATTCAACGTGACGAGAGCTTTCAGAAAAGTATAATCATGACAGGATTTGGAGCAAGTTGGGTCCCGACACGAAAACTTGAAAATTTTGGGTTACTGTAGTTTTCGTGGTGGGACTCAATTTGGTTCAAACCAGGGCGTGTTTATACTTTTCTGAAAGCTCTCGTCACGCTTAATCCAATGGTATAGGTTTAATTGATTTCGACTCAAAACTGACAAAGTTACAGCGTTCTGAACATTTTCATGGGTCAAAAACAGTCCAATTTGGTTTTTGAGAGTTTTGGCATACATATTGGGATTCAGCGAGACGAGAGCTTTTAGAAAAGTATAATCATGGCTAGATTTGCAACAACTTGAAATTTGAGGCTGCGCCTTTAAAACGGGTTACTGTAGTTATCGTGGTGGGACCCAATTTTTTTCAAACCAAGGCTTGTGGGTACTTTTCTGAAAGCTCTCGTCATGCTGAATTCATTGGTATAGGTTTCGTTGATTTTAACTAAAAACTGACAAAGTTACACCGTTCTGAACATTTTCATGGGCCAAAAACAGTCCGCTTTGGTTTTTGAGAGTTTTGACATACATAGTTAGATTCAGCGTGACGAGAGCTTTCAGAAAAGTTTAATCATGACTAGGTTTGCAAAAACTTAAATTTTGAGTCTGCGCCTTTGAAACCAGGTTACTGTAGTTTTCGTGCCGAGACCCAACATGCACGATTTCATGGCTTGTGTGTACTTTTCTGAAAGCTCTCGTCATGCTGAATCCAATGGTATAAGTTTCGTTGATTTTGACTCAAAACTGACGAAGTTACACCGTTCTGAACATTTTCATGGGTCTAAAATTGTAAGATAGTTTTCGTGGTAGGAGCCTATCTGAGGCTATGCTGATCCAATTAAGTTTTCAGTAGATCAAAAAACAACTCACCAACAGAACACGCCAACTGAATCTCCTCGGCATCCAGGTCGCTAGCCTCATAGATACTTCCACGTGGACATTTTGTTCTAAAAATTCCAAAATTTTTTTGTATCAGAGACTACAGTAACCCATGCCTGTACAATCCCGCCAATTCTTTCTTTGCTGTCTCGGAGAGGTTACTGTAGACGTCTTGCTTCAGAAGTCTCAAGGATTCCAGGCGGTCGTGAGCGATTCTTGCTTCTGATGAGAGTTTTTCGACCTGAAAACTCAGATTATCGATTTTTTTAAAATTTGATCTACAAACTTTTTGCTTGAAACTCTTATTCTTCCTTTGCTGGAAAGTGATGAATTGCTCGACTTGATTGATGGCGTCTAAATCCAAATTTTCGGAAGCCCAGTTTCGAAGTAGATCATAACGCATGTCATGGGTTATGGAGCGGTTCGACATTATCTGGAAGATGGTTTTGAAACTGGGGGACGTTTTGAAACCGGGACACTTGGAAACTGAAAAAGTTTGAAGCCGAAAAGCATAGTTGGTTTGGAAACAAATGAGACTGGGACGTTATGAAACCAGAAATTTTAAAACCGGGACGTTTTGCAACTATGAAAATTTAGTTACAAAACGTCCCTGGCTTAGGATCTGTCGGTTTCAGAACAATTGCCACTGGTAATTTTATAACCAGTACCTCTAAAAACGGGACGTTTCAGAATTGTGAAATTTCAAGATCATTTTACCAACAAAATGTAATTGTTGTACGATTTCAAAACTGGGACGTTTTGAAATGCCACATTTTCCGAAAAATCCAGCCATTTTGAAACCGGGACGTTTCGAAACTATGGCATTTCAGAACCTAATGTCGGAGCACTAAAAAGCCTGGTTTCGAAATTTCTCGGTTTCAAAACGTCCGAGTTTTGGAATGTCAAAATGTTTGATTTTAAAGCAACAACCGAAAAATTGAGGAGCTATAAAACCAATCGGGACGTTTTGAAACGATGAAATTTTGAGAACCAAATTTCACAGCTTTTCCCGGTTTCAAAATGTCCCAGTTTCGTCTTTTAACATTGGAAGACGTTTTGAAACCAGCAAGACGTTTTGGAACTATTTTAAATTAACCTCATTTCAAAACGTCCCAATTTCAAAGCGTTGCTCTTCTGTCCCTCTGTCTGTCTGTCTATCCGAATGTCCCACACTCACCCCAGAATAAACTTTTGTCTGCTCCTCCGACAATCCTGCCAGAAAATTGGTCCCTCTTCGTTCGTCAGTCGGACTAACAGTCGGACGGTCCCAATCCAATATTTTCAATTTCATATCCTCGGCGAGCCCGGCGATGAGCTCTTTCGTTTGAGCCAGTTGCCTGGAAACCCGTTAGAAATTTTAATAGTCAAATTTTATTTTCCGAAATTTGTCATCGAAAAACATACCGCTCACACTTTCTAGCTGACGTTGTCGAATGAAATCCGGCCCATATTTTGCGAAGTTCTCGTCTCGAATTCAGTGGTAACAGGTTGGTGAATGGGGGTAGTTGACAGGGCGGGGCACGACCATCTGATACTGTAGACTCGGTGGATAGGGGGATGATGGTGAGGAGAAGGAGGAGGGGGATTCTGTGTTTCATGGTGTCAGGGGGGAGATGAAAAGTCTGAAATAGTTTTAAAAATAAATAAAAGTTGAAATCGTATTATAGATTGAAAATCGAGGTACCATGTCCAACACTAGTCTAGAGACTTTCTGGAATATGGGGGGTTATAGATTACGGTAATTAGAAGAAGCTTGGAAACAGTTATAAAGGTCTGAAAGCTGATGAAAGATTAAAACTGAGTAGTTTTTCACAAAAATTTAAAAATGACAGATTTCAAGATCTTGTACTTTAGTGCGCCAAATTTTTTATTTTTTCAAAGTTTTCAGTGAAAATGATAATTTTTGAAACTGCGCTACAGTATCCCCAGTTATCCCTGTTTGCTGATTTTTGAGTATGTTGTAGAACAGGGTTAAATCTCCATTTTTGTAGTTAACCACTTTTTTGTACGGGCGGTCCGGAGGGAGATACGGTAGAGCAAAGTTAGCACACTCAAGGTGCGAAACTTAAAGTGCCAAGCTTCCACCCACCATATCTCACTGAAAGACCGACCGCACAAAAAAGTGGTCAATTACAAAAATGGAGATCTAGATGTGTTCTACACAAAAACATTAAAACTTTTTGAAAATGGGACAACATGAGACAACGTGACACACTTTCAAATAGTGGCTAGGTTCCGAATGGTGAAAAAATGCATTTATTGTAGTAACTAAAATTAATGCCTAAAAACCATTAAAACTATGTAAACTTTAAGTCGTTCCCAAATGTAAGGTATGATTGGTAACAAATTCCAGATTCCAGTTTACTACAGTATCCCTACAGTACCCTAGCGACTTAAATTGCGTTGTTTTGATATTCTTAAAACTGATGTGGTTAGCAATGTTTGAAAACGACGAACTTTACAGAATGATTGGAATCAGTGGAGCCTAACTTTTAAGAATACAAAAATTGTCTTTTTTAATTTGCTTTAAGGCAGTTAGAAAAACTAATACTTGGACAAAAAAAAAGTTAGGTATCAAAAAATTTTGCACAAGCTTCCTAGGCGAAAAAAAAGAAGCAAAAAAAGTGATAATGCTCTCCAGAGCTCAACAAAAACCCCAAAAATGCTTCTCCCCCCCCCACCGTCCACCAAGTTTCGTGATCCTCATCCCTCCACTTGACACCGACCCTCCAACTTTTTTCCCCTCTCTAACTCTCTGCGTCTCCACCGATCGGAAATCTCTCGTTTTCAATGGTTTGGGGGTTATTAGGTGTTTAGCCAGAAGCTGGGTGGCTTATCGGGGAGAAGAGCGAGAGAGTGTGGAATCTTGAGAGACGCAGTGAAAAAAATAGAATGGTCATGGAAAAAGAAAATAATGGATGATGCATGACCCCTTTATAATAATGGTGATGAAAATAAGACCTCCTCTTGAAAAAAAGGAAGAGGGGACGGTGCGGTCAGTTTAGGTAAACAATACGTTTTTCTCTTTGCACTTTCATCATCCCGCCGACAGATTTACTAGAGACATTTTTATTTATTTCTTTTCCATTTCATTCACGAATTAAAGTTGACACATCACACACACACATCCTTAACAAACAGTTTAATAGGGAACCCAGGTGGGCAGCGGGGAGACGTCGATAGCGTCGATGGAGTCGATGGAGTAGGAGTCGAGTGGTGGATAGAGCCATTGCCACTCGCGAGCACGGTTTGACTCGAGTTCCAGGTAGAGACCGTCGTTGCGCAGGAACCTGGAATTGAAAGGAAATATAGTAGTAGGGGGTTGAGAGTTGAGGGACTGGGCCGACACGGGACGGGGCGTAACCCATTTCAAAACGAATGTTATGAGCTGAAAAATATACCAAAATGTAGATCTCGACGAGTTCTATATCCATGATCTACTACGGGCCGGAAAAATGTACCGCGGGCCAGACTTTTTTGTCCATCTTGACACTTTTTACCTCCCCGAGGCTCATTATTGACAAGCTATCCAACCCGCAACAGGTCAAGATACCTTGAAAACCATAAACCTTCAGGAATTGGGCTTGGGACTCTTAGTAGCCGAGCCATTTCGAAACTGAGGCACCTCTTAACATCATAGTTCAGAAGTCAAGACGTTTTCGAACGTACAAAAGATGGGATGCGCGATTTCATGCAAGATTTTGCGTGGTTTCGTTACGTCTCGGTTTTAGAAAATCCCGTTTCTGAACCGTCTTCAAATTTTGGGTTTTTGAGGTTTTGGGGTTTTTGGACGTTCAAAAAGTTTAAAAAAAACTTTATTTTTGGCGGAATAAAAAAAGAAAGCGGAATGAACATTTTTTGGGCGGAAAGCGGAAGGCGGAAGGCGGAATTGAAAAAATATCGGCGGAAGCGAAAATTTTTTGGCGGAAAGCGGAAGGCGGAAAGCGGAATGGAAAAAATGCCCAAAGGCGGAAGGCGGAACACAATGTCGCTTTCAAAAATACGATTTTGGCCTTATTTTGTAGTAAAAACACTAAAATGGTTAAATTTGTGTTAAATTTTGTTTTTTCGGTAAACACTGATAGCTTTGCTGCAAAAAACCTCAAAAATATCAGAAAATTGGAATAGGTGATCAAATTTTTCAAGCTGAGTAAAAAATCTTTAAACAGCGGAAGGCAGAAGGCGGAAAGCGGAAATAGGAAAATTTTTGGCCGAAAGCGGAAGGCGGAAGGCGGAAGGCGGAATTCCGCTCAACTCTGTTCCAGAAACTTAATTTTCCGAAAAACTGCAAATTCGCGCGAACAAAAATTACCGGAAGCTTAAAAGATAGTTGAAATCCAAAAATATAAGAATTTCAGCCAAGTTTCTCACAAATATCTGTAATTTCTCTATTTCTCATAATCTAGTCTGTCTATCCGTTAGTTCCTAAAACAACTCTACCTGAAATTCTCCCAAATTCATTTTCAAAGTCTCCCAGCTTTTCGTCAAAAACACCAACTTCTTCTCTTTTTACCCCACCTTAATAAGCTTCCAGGAAACTTCCAAAAATAGCTTCTCTCCTCACCTATGTGTGTACCTTTACATCCGGTTTTCCAACTTTTTACCAAAAAAAAGAGAAGCGGGTGGGACCAATATACACCTCTCAAAAACTCAAAAATCTCTGCGTCAAGAAAACATGTTTTTGCTTCCTCCTTACCATGTTTGGTTTTTTCTGCTCGGTGCACTTCGGCCGAAGACGTCAAACGATTCGGAGAATCCGAAGAGCCCGTACGCATCACACCAGAAGTGAGAGTCTCCTGAAATTAAGTGGTAATTATTAATTAGTGGTGGCCTAGAAATTTTTGGGTGGCCGAAGTTTGTTTTTTCTATCAAAGGTGTCCTTAAAGGTGTCCTTAAGGCCTTGAGTCATTGTTTTACCAATTTTCAGTCTGTCTGTGTGTCCGTGTGTTTGGATGGTTATGGTCCTGGGGCCTAGAAATCTGGGGTGGCCTAAATTTTTTCTTCAAAAAGTTTCAGGGTGTGCCTCAATCCTCTTTGTATGCTTAAAGTGGATTCAATTTGCAGTCTGTCTGTGCATCTGTGTATCCGGATGTCTTAGCTCACCTGGGTAAATATGTAAAAGTTGAGACTCTGGGGCGTTTTGTAACCATGGACGTGTGATTTTCCTATTTTTCGAAAAATGTTCCGTTCGGAAACGTCTCGGTCGGTTTTAAACCGTCTCAAGTTTCAAAACGCTCCACCCTTTTCTTAAGCCACGCCCTTTTAAGAAACTCATGTGAACACACGAATGATGTCACTTGAAAAAGTAAAAAAGAAGCTCCGCCCACTTTTCACGGCCACGTCATTTTCTATTTTGGAGCAATGTACTTGAAGCGCATTCCAATTTTATGAATGTAAACATTTTTGGGGCACGGCCCCTGGAAGTGGGCGGAGTCTGAACTTTTTGGGAAGTAGCGTTTTCAGTTTTTAAAAATTTTAGCCTGAAAATCGGTGGAGTCCGATAAAAATTATTTTTCTTCAAATTTGAGCTCTTAGTATATGAAAACCGTCACTAGAAATTCAAAAGTGGGCGTGGCCTAGAAAGTGGGCGGAGTCTGTTCTAGTCTAGATTGCACTCTTATAATGCTGAGTAACGAGGGTTTTAGACTCCAGGACGTTTTGAAACCAAAAAATTTTCAGTTATGAAACGTCCCGGTTTCAAAACGTACCAGTTCCCAAACTGTTGGTTTCAAACTGTCCCAAAGCCTTTTTTTTTCATTTTTCATTTTTTTTATAAAAAAGAAGAACCAAAGATTCCAGATGACGTGACGACAAGAATCTCCGCGCGACGAACTTCAAACTTTAATTTTGGAATTTTTTGTTCAAGTGGGCTCTAGATTTTCTTATTTTTCTTATTTTTCTCCTTCTACGTCTTCTTCTCCCACGACGACGACTACATTTCGGTGAGAAATTACTTCCGTTCAGTAGTGTCTCCCTTACCACTGAAATTTCTTCTTAATGGTCCATTGAGCATTTTATTTTTTTTCTTTTCGGTGGGGGGAGAAGAGAAGATCAAATGTAAATATGTTATTCTGCGCGCCTCTCGTTTTGCAACTTTTTTTTCCTTTCATGACGTGAGAACACCTTTGAAATGGTTAGTTTTTGCATTTTTGAGCAGGGTGGGTCGCAAAAGTTGAAAAGTCAAAATATGAGGTCATTTTTTTGAGAGGGGTTGGTTTTTGGACTAACTAGGGAAGGATCCCGAGTCGAGATGGAGTTACATGTCAAGATATATATCACTAGAATCGAAATTTTGCGCTGATTTCAAATCTGTATTCCAATTTTGCTAAACGATCTGGTGAAAAAAAGTTATTTGCGATTTTGTGGCTTCCCAGTGCAAAAATTACCATTTTCAAGACACCCAAAATTAACGTTTTGCTCATTTTTTTCAATTTTTTTTGTGTTGTACGTGCAGTTCCAATCATGTAAATTGTATTGTTCGTGTTGGAACTTCAGAAAATTTTCAGACAAATTTTTTGTAGATGGGTCATTTTTGAAAATTTAAGAAACGTCACAAAAATTTTTCTGAAAATAAATTCTGAAATCAAACTATGCCAAAACCATCTTTACATCCGTGGTCATACGTACAAAACAAAAAAAATTGAAAAAAATGAGCAAAACGTTAATTTTGGGTGTCTTGAAAATGGTAATTTTTGCACTGGGAAGCCACAAAATCGCAAATAACTTTTTTTCACCAGATCGTTTAGCAAAATTGGAATACAGATTTGAAATCAGCGCAAAATTTCGATTCTAGTGATATATATCTTGACATGTAACTCCATCTTGACTTGGGATCCTTCCCTAGTAAGTTTTGATGTTAGAAAAGAGGGTATTGCATTTTCTGTTGATAATGAGCTACGTTGTCCCTGTACTAGGAATTGCTCGTACAAAAAGTGGTCAACTACAAAAATGAAGATTTAGACTAGCTCTATGACATGAATTAAAATTTTGGCACAGTAAGACTACACATGGTATAGCGACGGGTCTGTCATTTTCCAATTTTCATTACAAAACTGAAATCATCATTGTTACCTGAGTTTCCAAGTTCAAAATCTAGAATTTCTCAATTTTCAGCTTACAAACCTTATTACTGTATCCAGACTTTCTCTAGCTACCGTAATTACATGAAATACCGTAAAAACTGTATTAGAGCGACACCTTTAATAGAACGACACCCATCTATACTCAGGATTCATGAATATGATTATCCCAGTGTATTTTCTTGGTTCTGATTAGAAGCATCGTGAATAGTAACCTCTAGATCAACGAATAGAACTTTCACAAAAGTTTTTTTCCGTTTAACTTTAATGAGCTTCTGAAACCACAAAATTTTTCTGAGAGGCGGTTGAAAAATAGAGCGACATGTCGCTCTAATACAGTTTTTACGGTAGTTATAGTTTGGCAAAGCTTTAAAATTTCGTGAAAAGCTTGAATTGGTGTACAGTTGGTAGTGCTCCAGATTAAAACCGTCCAAATCAAAACCTATTAGAAAATGGCTAGTAAGCGTCATATTGTAAAAAAAAAAACGGCTCTATTCCCGTTTAGATGTCCTTTTAAAACTGGAACGTCCCAAAAAACACTTAAACGTCCCATAAAATGTTTAGACGTTCCATAAAACTCCAAAATATAGTTGTGAATGTTTGAACGTCCCAAAAAATATTTAGACGTCCCTTGAACACTTTCAAATTTTGGGATTTCAAGGGACATCTATATATTTTTGGGACGTTTAAATGTTTTTTGGGACGTTTAAAGGTTTCATTGGACGTCTAAAAATTTTTGAGCATGTTTGAAACCTCAAAGGACGTTTAAGTGTTTTAAGGGACGCCTAAGTGTTTTTTGGGACGTTCAAGTTCTCAAAGGACCTCTAAACTGGAATAGAGCCACAAAAACTATATTAATAGTTTTTCCCCGTCTCTCATCAGTTTTTAGTGCCCCAAAACCAGATTCACGCAAGATCTTCTTTTTCAACCATGATTCACGATCCACCCTCACCTCTACCTATCTCCATCATAAATTCCAGACAAATTTATTATTTCTCCATAACCTATTCGTTAATATATTCGAGTACCTTGTTATTTTTTCCAGTTATCTGTCAGGTAACCTAAAAAAACACTTATTCCAAAAATACTAAAAATTTATGCTATCCTATGTATGTACATACATAACCCCTCCTAGTCATACTTGTTTTCTCAAATTTTTCGAGTTTTAAGTTGCTTTTTTGAGGTCAAAGCTTAAACAAGGTAGAGATCAGAAGGAAATTTTTCTCACGGTTCCCGTAGCTTCCTTGTCTACAGACTAATAAAATATGTATGCATGTGAGAAAAAAGAAATGAGATGTTAGAAAATTTGAAATCGTAAAAGTTTAAAATGTTCTTGTTTCTGAATGTCTAGGACGTTTTAAAACTATGACGCTTGGAAACCAGATCATCTCTAAAGCAGGATATTTTGAAACTAGTTCTGAAACGTCCTGGATTCAAATTTTTTGGTTTCTGGTTATCTGGAACATTTCTTCTCTTTAAAACCGGGACATTTCGAAACCAAGAACTACCGTGTGTAAAACGACTAATGATTTATGCATGGTTTCCATTGGAAACTTTCAAATCGTACCGGTTATGAAACTTTTTGGTTTTAAATTGTCGAGCTAGGACATCCTAAAACCAGGACGTTTGAAAACCGAGAGATTTTGTAGGTTGTGGTTTTGAATCTCGGTTCTAAAACGTCTCGGTTTCAAATCGTCTTGGTTCTAAACTGTTCCAATTTTCAATCTCCTAGTTTCGTGTCACCTGACATCTATGTATCTCAAGCATTTTTTATGTATGTATTCTGACACAAGACAACTTTATTTTTCAAAAATCACAAGATTTCCTCTGCAAGTTTATGTGTGTGTGTGTGTGTGACATTTGCACCGGATTCAGAGTGGCCTAGGTTTCCGGTATTATGCAACCACCCACACCTCCCTTAGAAGAAATAACAAAACAATTTCCTTTCGCAGGTTGGTTTTCATGAAATTTGGGCTTTTTCAAAAAGATTCAATTCTTTATAGTTTTTTTGTTGCATTTTTATCAAAATGTTTATGAATCATCCAATTTTCAAAGCTATTGACCATTGTGTCGCGCCTAAGCACCTTCAAGAAGCCCTAAGATTTGCCTTAAAGAAAAATTTCGCCGGCCTGGTCAGTCCCGATTCAAAAAATATACCGCTCTTTTTCAAAACTTAAAATGTTTCACTTTTCTTTGAAGATATTGGTGTAAGAATTTTTCCGGGCGGTCGTGTAGTCCTCTCGGACAATATTCTTGCTGAATTCCTCGTTTCCTCACGTATTTTGACGAAGAACAAGTGAGGAAACGAGAAATTTAGCAAAAATCTTGTCCGTGAGGACTACACGGCAGCGTGGAAAAACTCTTCCAAAAAAAGCTCATTTTGGGTCAAGAGAACGGTCAATTATAAAAGCTTCTTGGAATTTTCAGAAGTGTCGGAATCTGCAATATGCAATTTTTTCAATGTTTTCTCAATAAAAACGATTTTTTTCAATCAAAGACGCAAAATAGAGAAAGAGTAGAGTCCCCTGCCCTGCTCGTTAACACATCCCTCCTCCCGGATGCTCTTTTTCCTTCCCCTTTCAACATCATTTGTTCTCCGTTTTTCTTTCTAATTAACTTCTTTTCCCTCCCCCCGTTTTCTTCTTTTTTCACACAGCTTTTAATCCTTCTTTTTCTATTTCCTATTAGTTTGTGTGCTACTCGGGTTTACAACACATATACATACATACACCTCCTCATTTTTTTCCATTATTTTTTATTTTCTTTTTGAGCATATATGTGTATCACAAGTACGTTCTACCTAAGAGTATATAATGATGTGTCGGTACTGGTATACTGTAAGATATCATAAGTCCGGTAAGAATACTGTAAGCCTATTGGCATACTGTACTCTTAGTAGCATACAGTAAGCCTTGACAATTGACATACTGTATGCCTGGAAGGGATACAGTAAGCCCTGTCTACGGGCATACTGTATCCCTGCTAAGCATACCGTATGCCTAGCCTGATAGCGCATACTGTACCCCTGGTAACATACAGTAAGCCTTGCCTACTGTACGCCTGCAATTGATACCATGAGCTTAGCCTGTTGGTACACCGTAAGCCTGGTAAGGATACAGTAAGCCTCACCAGTGAAGCATAATGTATGTCTACTAAGACACCCCATGTCTACCCTGGTGGTATACTGTACGCCTGCTAAGCATACTGTAAGTCTGACCCGCTAAGGATACCGTAAGCCTGGTAACATACAGTAGTCCACATCAGCTGGCATACTGTATGCCCCCTGAGGATATCTCAAGTCTAATCTGCTAAGCATACCGTAAGTCTGGTAAAGATACAGTAAGTAAGCCTCACCAGTTAGCCATACCGTAACCTTAGTGAGCTTACCGTAACCCTTACCTTGCATGCTGTATCTTTGGTAACGTACAGTAAGCCTTGCCTACTGTATGCCTTCTAATAAATCTAGCCTATTCTTACACCGTAAAGTCTGAAGTCTACTGTACCCTACTGTCTCCCCGTAAAAGTCCCCGCCCCCAATTCACCTCTATCAATATCGTAAAATTCGAACGACACCTCATCCATCGGTCCCATATATGTATCCTTGAAGTCTGTCTTGATGGATTGACATCGGATACGAACGTTCGCTTCCGCATGGTTGTGGATAGTAATCTGCAAAAAAATGGGTGATGAAAAGTCTGGATGTCCCCTTGGCTCCGCCCATTTTTTATCGTTATTTTGGAAAGAAAAGGGACTGTGGTCGAATACATGATGTCACTTATCAAGTTAAAAAAATTGAAGTCTCTAGGCTCCGCCCACTTGTTCACATGTTCCGCTTGTCCATATGTAGAAAAGTCAAACAAAAGCTTGACGTCTCTGAGAATAAATTCTAGTGTTAAAAGTGGGCGGAGCCTGATTTGGCCGAAAACTCAAAAATTGCAGATGTACATAACCATAGGCTTAAGCTTACGAATTTAGCCTTTTTCAACTTTTTCATCTTAAAGGGGCGGGGCTTAACATAAGCTAACAGTTTTCAAATGTCCCCGGTTTCCAGTCGTCCCTCAGTATCTCCATTGGCTCTCTGCCAGCTTTTTCTGCTTTTATGTTCCCAGAAACGCACTTTTCCTATTTTTTGGTTGAAATTTTCCAATTATCTTCTTCTCTTCATCTTTTCTTTTTCCCCACTAACAACTGTGTCCCCCCGTTTTCCCCTCACACGTTGAAAAAAGCATTTCCAACCAGCACTCCATCCCCTGCCTTCCCCTTGAGCTAATTGGTTCTTAGGCGCCTCCCCACTAACTTAACCACAGGGATGACTATTTTCTATTCCTGACATCATCATCACCGTCAACACCTTCTGGAGGCGACGTGACGGCTCTTCTGAATCAGAAGACTCCTATTAGGAGCCGTAAATTGGTGGTTTTTGGCTTTTGTGTAGTTTGCTTGTTAGTTGGAAGACTGGAAAATGGCTAGGGTCTAGGGTCTAGGGTCTAGGGTCTAGGGTCTAGGGTCTAGGGTCTAGGGTCTAGGGTCTAGGGTCTAGGGTCTAGGGTCTAGGGTCTAGGGCGGGGGTTTATTTTTCGTCGAAAAATCCACTATTTTGCTCCTCCTTCTGCACACAGCATACACCCACTACATTTAAATCAAATTCATGTTTCCCCGTCCCCCATTCTTGACGTCTTCTAAATAAGAAGACGTCGAAGGGCCCACGCCTTCAGAAGAAGAAGAAGAACAAAAAAGAAGTGCATCAAACCTCATTCATCCGCCGATACTTCCGCGAATCGACGATGATGATGGAGAGGAGGAGAAGGAGGAGCGAGTAGATCAGAAGACGTCGCATTTCTGGAAATTTCGAGATTCTTTTTTGTCTTTTTTGTTAGATCAGGTGACACGCAGAGATTCTTTCAAAAAGATAACGGGGTCCCTTGGGATGAGATGAGAAGATGCTAGGTTTTCCATTTAAATTCATTTTTAGATTCTGATTCTAAGCGGGGTACTAGGAATAGAAAACATAAAGGGGAAGAAAAACAGTTAGAATAAGAATCTGAGCGGGTTCTCAGTTATCTAGTCAGCTTGGTTTGCCTGGAATTACTATTTTGTCACGGTGTCTTAGTAGGAGCTATCTTATAAATAGTCCTGAACCACCTTAGAATATACCAGCCATTTCAATTTGTTCAAAGATCCCTACGTTTTTTGCTTGGCACAGTTCCTACAACTGCGCTCCACCGAAATCCCCCAGTAAAATATATCTTTTTCTCCAAGTCTCTCAATTTCGTACAAAATTTTCTTCAGTTTCGGTAGAGCGCGGTTGTAAGAATACTGGCGTGCTAATAAGACACCGTAAGACTAATGGCTTACTGTAATCCTAGTGCCTAGTAGCATACCGTAAGCCTAGCCTGTTAGCATACGGTAAGTTTGGTGAAATGTTGTTAAAGGAAGACTGAAATCAGTCTTATTACAGATTCCGATATTTCAGACAATTTCAAGAAACTTTTATAATTGATGCATATGTTAAGAACAGGTTTTCCGCGCGTGTAGCCCTCTCGGACAAGATTTTCGCTCAATTCCTCCTTTAAGGCTGAAGACATACTGTACGACTAGCCTATTAAAATACCGTAAGCTTAGTTAGGTTCCTTGCGTCCTGACCTACTGTAGGTGTGGTCGGACACCGTAATCCTGGTGAGAATATTGAAAATTCTAACTTGCCAAACTATTGTAAACTTGATAAGTATACAGTAGGTCTGATGGGACACCGTAAGCCTCTTAGAACACGGTTAGCTTGGTTGGCTACTCTACGCCTTCCAGCATACCGTAAGCTTATCCTGGTATCTTACCGATATTTCTAACTCGAGAGAGTTCAATTTGAATCAGTTCTTACTTGACATAGTTCTAAACTAGAAAAACGTTTACCTTACTAATAGGATTTGAATAAAAATGAATCAATCCTAGGTCTTTATTTTTGTAGTTTTACAACTTTTTGTATAATACAACAAGGTCGTTTTCCACTAAAAACATTTTTTGCTATTACGATACGTTCCTATTGTCAAATTCTATAAAACCACCAACTAGAGCTTCAAAACCTAGGACACGTCATTTTCTTACTTGTCACCACCTCCTGCGAGCTATGTTCTTCGATGTCAAAAATCTTAGTTATCTTTTTTACTCATCGAAATTTAAAACCCGCTTACTCAGAAATACTATCAAAAGATGTATCTGTCTAATATTAATCCTTTCATGAAAAAAAATATAATTGAAATTCATCATTTTTCGCTTTGAAACCAGCGAACCAATGTGACAGAGCGTGAGGTTTGCTGGTGGCTTAGCTTCTGATTTCTTTGGTTTTCTAGGCCACTAGGGGACTAGCTTCTTAAATTTTCTAGGCCATCATGACCTAAAATTCCCAATATGAGTGTCCTAGGCCATCCCAGTTATTGTTGTTCAAATCCTATTATTATTATATTTTCTACTCCCTCCCATTATTTCTTTTTGGTTCTGGGTGCGGTTTCTATTCATATAATTCTTCTTCTTCCTCCCCCTATTCATTTAGTTGGAGGACATCTCAAATCTCTTTTTTTTTCCTCTTTTAACTAGTAAACTGACCCTCTAGGGAGACCATCCCATCAGAACACACATAAAAATATGTTTTGTCAGATATGGATATATTTGGAATTCAATTTTTTTTTGCTTCAAAATGTTTTTTTTGGGGAAAGTGTAACTCATTTTAAGCTGGGTTTGTGGGGGGAGGGATGAGTTCCTGGTCGCCGAAAAATTTATAAATTCGTGGCCTAGAAATCCAAGTGTTGTGGAACTAGGCCATGTCCCATCCTTCCACATAGTCATTAAACAAAAACGGTGGCCTAGGAATCCGACTCCATGTCTGTCTGCCTGTCTGCATGTCTGTCCGAATGTCTGTTCATGTCTGTCTGTCTGTCTGTTTGGCCGGATGTCCGTATGTCGAAATATGCCTTCTTAAGTACGGATGTTACCCTGGATGATTGGTAATGTCTGTCCGGATGTCCAAAAGATGCTTAAAAACAAGAAATCTCAGGATAAGAAAAAAAACGTAAAATTCTGAGCCTTCAAAAAAAAGTGTAAACGGACTCCCTCCCTTCCCTCAGTCGATTATGATTTGAATCTTTTGTTTATTTCTTTTCCTCCAAACTTTTCTTTTCGTTTACTCATCCCCTTCTCCCCTTTTTCTTGTGGCTCTGCTTGGCATTTCCCCTTTTTTCTAAATAGAAGAAGTGAGAGGAGACTCGTCGTCTTTTTCAAATTCAATAAACATCATATACACAAACGAGCCTTCTTCCAGAGATCCTGGAGGGAAGGAGGCTGGGTGCAGGATGAGAATTGGAATTGAAACAAAAAAAGAAGTGGGAAAACTTCAAAAATGTGTTGGGTTACAACTAATTTTTTTGGGAAAATTCTAGAGATAAACCGAAACAGGCGCGTAACTTGCTTGACACGTAATATTATGAGCTGAAAAATATACCAAAATGTAGATCTCATCGAGTTCTATGTCTGTGACCTACTACGGGCCGGATGGCTAGTCATTAATGTACAGCGGGCCGGACTAGAACGATTTTTTGCCCATATTTTGCGTTTTTCGGCACTTTATAGTAAGGATGCGAGGTAGTAGTTTCAGGATTCTCACAGCTATCATTTAGACTTTTTGTCTAAATCTTTGAACACCCTAAAGTTAAGGCATAACATATTTAAAACATACTTGAATGGCTTTTTTGGTCATTTTGGCGTTTTTGGCACTTCTTCCCGGCCCGCGGCACATTGACAAATAGCCATCCGGCCCGTATTATATCAGTGACATAGAACTCGTCGAGATCTACATTTTGGTATATTTTTCAGCTCACAATATTGCGTTTGAGGAGAGTTACGCGCCGGCCCATGTCGGCCCGTCTCGGCCCGGTTTACAAGTATGTATTTTAAAGACGCTTTGATGTTGTGTCGGCCAAACTTGTCAAAAATCGGGCCGGGCCGAGATTTTTCTAGAGTTCGGCCCGGCCGGGCCAAAATTTTTCCTGATTTCAAAAAGTGGAAACCCGTTTTTACCAAATTTTATTTGAAATTTTTCGAAAAAATAGAGTAAAAATGCTTAAATTATCATACATATTCACATTTTTCCTAAAATTTCAAAAAATTTCCAAAAAAAATCAAAAACTCAAAATGTTTCAAAAGAGCCGGGCAGGGCCGGGCCGAGATTTTTCCTGAGTTCGGCCCGGCCCGTGACAAGTCTGGTGTCGACCGCTGCCAAGGTGCTCCTTCAAACGAGTAAAATGATTGTCCAAGACGTTTTCTTACCTTCCTCTGGTAAAAAACCAAAAGTACTGAATTTCCTATCCATCCCGAACACATACACACGTATTATCCTCATAACCTCTTCCTCCCCCTTTTCTTATTCATTTTTTTCCTTTTTCGGTTCTGTCACACAATGAAATAAGTAAAGTTATAAATTATATATTAACCACCTCCTCCCTCTCTCCTATTACTTTAAGGAACACGACTACTATTTTTACTTTTTTTGAGTTCCATGTCCCCGGCTGGTCATTTTTCGATATAATTCTCTGAAAATCATAGAGATTCTAGGCCATTGGTTTTCTGGGCCACCAGATCTGCGATTTTGCTGGTGGCCTAACTAACGCCTATGGTGGCCTAGGAACCTATTTTTAGAAGCCCTTTTGTACTTACGTCACATTTTCGGAATTCTCTGTATCCTCATGAGCAATAAAAAAGTTTGTCCCCCCACTCTCTCAACACCACCATCTAATCAAATTACACCAGATATCCTTTTAGGGATTTTTTTGGGTTGCTTTTCACACTTTTGGAATTGTGCTCTCTTTGGACTTTCGGGAAAAAAGCGTCCTGGAGGTTTTTTGAGAGAAAAAAGTTCGGTGGTTGCTTATGTCTTTGTCGGTCTGTGTGTCTGATTGTCCAGATGTCCGGATGTCTGTCTTGCCAGATTCTTTGAAATTTTTTTGAAAAAAATTAGAAATTAGTAGCGTGCCACTTATGTAAGTCCAAATGCCCGTCCAGGTGCTTATATGTTCTCCTTACTTGGTTGCTTATCTCTTTGTCGGTCTGTGTGGCTGATTGTCCAGATTTCCTTATGTCCAGATGTCCGGATGTCTGTCTTGCCGGATTACTTGAAAACTTCTCGACAAAAATCAGAAATTTAGGACTCTCGACTTGAGTCCTTAAGCCCAAATATCTTTCCAAGTGTCCATATGTCCATCTGTGTGTTTTTTTGTCCGGATGTCCGCATGTTTGTCCAAATGCCTGTATGTGTTGTTCAGATGTCTTTCTGAAGCAGCTTTTCTCGAAAAATCGAAAGTTTTGAAAAGAATTTTTGCAAAAAAGTGTAATTTTTCTTGTTCTGTTAGGATGTCTGTCTGTCCGTCAGTATGTCCAGATGTCTGTTTATAAAAACTCGAAAAAAAACAGAAAAACGTTATTTTCTAATTGTCAGCTCTCATGTCTGCCTGTCTCTCTTTCTGTCTATTTTTCCAGATGTCTATTTGAATTTCTTATGGTCCAGACTCCTGTCTTTATGTCCAGATGTCTTTTTTTCCCATTTTTTCTCGATTTTATCTCTTCTTCTATCCGTATCTTTTTTTTCAACTTTCAAACCCCATTCATTTTCCAAAAATTCCGAAATTTCGCAGAGTATGGGTAACAACACAAAAGTGCTGACAGCGTCGTTACTATCCCTGTTGCTTTCCCTCGTGCTCGCACAATTCGAGCCGCCCGTCGGTGGCGGTCCGCCGACCGCCGGCAAACCGTGCTCCTCGTCGTTCCACTGCTGGAGGGCCGAACCGATCAACGTATTTGGAGAGCCTGTTGGGTTGTTGCAAGGTATGTGTTGGGGTGTTGAGGGGACACGGACCGATGCACTTGGTTAGGCTCTTAGATGATGTCAGACGAATAGGGAAAAGGGATGGAAATAGAACTTTCAATTAATTAGTTTTCTTATTTTGTACTGTTTTTGTCTAAGAGGTCAAAGGTTAGTAGGGAAGATGGCTGATACAGATTTGAGTTATGCGTCGCGGTTGCGTAGCGTTTCACTAAGTTTTTGGTATCACTTGAAAGCTGAACTTGTGAAGATTCTGAATCTGGTTTTAAATTTGTTCTGGAATTGCAGAAAACAGAGATGCAGAGCATTCAAAGTTATGGACAAAATTAATTTTGAAAACAGATTTTTTTTTCAAGTTCAGCTCTCAGGGGGTTGTAAAAAGCGGTATGAATGGAAAGTTAAAGTCATGGAGATTCTGAATCAAGTTGAAATTTTTTAATGGAGTTAAAATTGTCTAAGATACGAAGCCTTCAAAGGTTGACGAGTTGAAACCCTAGATGAAATTTTGAAAATAGATTTTGAATCCTTATGATTTCAGTTTTTAGTGAAACAAAAAGCTAAAGTCGGAAGAATTCTGAATCTGGTTTTTTCTTCAAATGTACGCTCTTGTATCTCGGTTTATTTCAGGACTACACAGGCTCAGAATCCTTATAATTTCAGCTTTTCGGGCTCCAAATTTTCTTTTGTGAACAGTATTGTGGAGGTGTAGCAGGTAAAATAGAGCCAGGCACAGTAAAAATTTGTCACCTTCCCTTATTTTTATCATTTGACGGGCTGTAAGACCCCAAAAATGATTTTCAATTACTTTTTGTCACTAAATTCACTGTAAAACTACTGTAATCTGTCAGGTCCGTGACAAGTAGGAATTCACCGAACAATCATAACTTGTAGACATCGGAATGTGCTTTAAGTTTGCTCATGGCTAGAATTCTAGCGTTATGGAGCTACCTACCCCTATTCAAAACTGATCCAAACTTTTAGAAATTAAAACCAAAGGTGAAACAATATTTGCTAATCCGAACGGTTTTAATTCGTAAGCTGCACTATATCGTAACTCCTTTGTTAGTGACAGTATTAAAACGTGACATACTTTTGTCATGTTAAACTGGAAAATTCATAGACACTTTAATTTTCAGCTGGTACTGTACCTGTGAAGTCATTCGGTCCCTTATAACTCTTTCACCCTTCTTCTTTTTCTAATTTCCTCAAAAATTTCAAAAGTTCTCAGAAAGTATCAAACCGGAAGAATCACTGGGGGCAGACATGATTCATCATGTCTCCAAAAAATTCAAATTTAGCAACAGTTGACGCAATCACTCATGAAAAAGTGTCAGCTCAACTGTTCATTTTTTAGAGATTTTTTGTAGTCTATCAAACTTTTTCCAAAAAAGTCATTCTTTAAGACACCTCCCTCATTTTCAGACCCCCAAACCGATTCTCACCAATTTTTTTCAAATTCCCAAAATATGTATGATATCACCCATCCCTTGACGTCTTCTTCTCCAAATTTTTACGCTTCACCAAAACGAAAATCTTGTTCCAGACAGAAAAAAGGTAGTAACGTGTGCAAAAGATGAGATCAAATCGGAAATTCCCTATTTCCAGAATATGAACATAGTAGTTAAAGCGTAGGAGTAGTCTGGCGTGCCATCGGCGCGTTTTTCAAAATTTAAAGAGTGCTGGTATAACTGGCGTACCATCGGCTCGTTTAAAATCGCCAGAAATTCATGTAAAGCTGGCGTGCCTTGGGCGCGTTTTCTGAGAATAAAGACATGCTGATTAACTAGCAATGTTCTAAAACACATAGTCAGCAAATTTTGTTAAATCTGGCGCGCCTGGGGCGCGTTTTTTAAAGCTTGTGAATTTAGATGCATAAACAACGTGAGAAAACTTTCAATTTGGGCTGGCGCACCTTGGGCGCGTTTTCTGAGAACGTAGGCGTTGCAACGTCGTGTCGCAAAACGGTTTTTGTTAAGACTGGCGCGCCTTGAGCGCGACACGTTTCTGGACATCCGGACTTCCATCCACACAGACAGACAAACGCCTAACCTCCAATTCTTGCAGGAAACCGTCGAAAACGTCTAGAAGTGGGCTCATCATTCTCGAAAGGCGGCCGATGTCGATGCATTGAGGGCACATGTGCACAATTCCAGCAACGGTCGCAGTCATTCTTACCGTGCGAAGAGTTTTGATCTACAATAATAATAATTCTGATCTACGTTTTGATCTCGCACCCCCATTTCTCTCATCTCGTCTCGCAAAGAATATGAATTGTGTGTTCCCGTGTTGTTCGGTTTTAATTTTAATGGTTTTTGGTTGGAAGGGTGTCATTAAGGTGGGAAAAAGTATAATTTTTTATGTTCGCTCTGAAAATTATCATCGTCGGAAGTTGTGGACGTCAGTGGAGCAATCAGAAGATACAGAAACTACGATTTTAAATTATATGTTAGAAGTTTGACCTGAGCGGTGCGGTTGCGTAGCTGTGCGACCTTAGAAAAAATAATATGACTAGAAAGCTGAAGTCGTCAGGATTCTAAATCTGCTTTTTAGTTTTTTGTAGGATTATAAAAAGCAGAGATACGGAGCTTTGAAGGTTGGCGAAGAGAAAATTTGAAAACAGATACGCCCCAGTCCGGTCCGTAACTCGCTTAGAACGCCATATTATGAGCTGAAAAATATACCAAAATGTAGATCTCAACAAGATCTACGTCTCTGATATAATACGGGCCGGATGGCTATTTGTTAATGTGCCGCGAGACGTGAAAAAGTGCCAAAAAAAGTAAAAATTGTCAAAAAAACATTCTAGCTTGCCCAGTGACACATTAATAAATAGTCATCCTGTCTGTATTATATCAGAAACATAGAACTCGCTGAGATCTACATTTTGTGACATTTTTCAGCTCATAACTTTTCGTTTTACGCAAATTACACGTCGGCCCGGATTGAAATTATGCTCTCATGTCTTTAGATTTTTTCCAATAAGATGGCAAAATTTCTAAATACAAAATGTACCGTACTGATCCAAAGAGGAGCACACAAATTTCTGTATAAAACAGATAAAGATGTTCAGACTACAATACCTTACTTGTTGTTATGATGGTCGAGTTAGACAAGTTATAGAGTTTGACCAGCGCGGTGCGGCTTGCTTAACTGTTTGAGAGGCTCTGTACTAATATACTGAATACTTATGGGGTTAGGGTTCTTTTTGAAAAAAGTAAAATAAACCGAAATCGGGAAATATGTTTTCCTTAGGCGGAACGACCGAGTAGGGTCTCATGGAGAAGTTGAAGTTATGAGGAAGCGGAAACACAGATTACATGAAGAACATCAAGTAAAAGAGACATGGAAAGATCACAGTGTCGTGTCAATTTACGCTGAGAGATGTTGTAACGTTAACCCACATTGATTTCTTATTCCTAAAGTTGAAATTCTTATATTTGTGACCAAATTTCATTGGAAACCAGTCAGAACCGCATCTCTGCAACCCCAAGGCACATTTCTGATCACTTTTCCTTTGCAAGAAATTATGCAATGTATCAACTACACCCTAGTCGTCACAACTCCCTCCACACCTTTGATCTTTCATTGTGAGGTAAGCAATGTCATTCTGAAGTATAACTCCCTCAACAGGTTGTTCTGACCGACCGGAACTTTTAATCCCAATAGTAATCTGATCAATTGTGCTCCGAGAGATTAGATTACTATCATGATTTGGGACATGTGGAACGAAGCAGAATGAAGAAAAAAAGAATGAGATTGGTTTGTTGAACTGGTGGAAAATGTAAAGTTTAGAGGTCATTCATTGGAAGGATAATTCTGAATTTTTGTTAAAATTTTCAAGAAGTATATATATATATATATACATCAGCTCGGCACAGTTTCTTACAACCGAAACGCCCTTGGAAAACATATTTATTTTCTGAGTCTCTCAAGTCCGCACACAATTTTCTTCGGTTTCGGTAGAGCGCGGTTGTATTTTTTTGAACTCAATTTCTGAACTCAAAATCCGCTCTCTAGAAGGTTTCATTCAATTCTAATTGAAAAAATATAATTTTCATAGACGGATAGTATGTTCGATAGCTGAATTCAATTTCCAGACCTTATTGAGTTCAAGTTTGAGCCAGATGTATGTACAAGTTTCACAGCTGTGTAACTCGGCTCAATTTCATCGTAGAAAATGTTCGATTACAGATTCAGAATCCTTGTAATTTTAGCTTTCCGTTGCTATTATTGCAGAATAGATTTAACATCTTTTATCAAAGTTAACAGTCAGAGTAAGGGAAAAGAGCGATGCTACAATGGTGTTGACCAAAAGCCGTGTAATTTAACTCGATCCCATTCTAGGAAAAATTTGAGTAGTAATTCAGAATCCTCCCGACTTCCGCATTCGAACAATAGCACTATCGCAAAAAAAAAACTCAAACCGTATCCGTATACACATTATAGTTTCAAATAAACTCTCAGAGCTCACTCATCAACATAGTTGAGCGGAATACGGTTTTTGAAACGGCAGAAGGCGGAAGGCGGAAGAAAATGCTTTCTTTTTAAAAAAGATTTTGGCCTTATTTTGTTGTAAAAGGCCCCAAAAAATGATTTAAGTTGTGTTAAATTCCGTGTTTTGGTATAAAAAGATTGCTTTGCTGCCAAAAATCTACTGAGGAAAGCGAAAATGGAATTCCGCTCAACCCTACAGATCAACTACTATAACGATACAATTTTAACCAGTTTGCACATTTGAAGGTACCGGTTTATTTAAGTCAATACAGTATGCTGGTTCTCTCCATTTCCAGAAGTTTTTGGATTTCCTATGGATTACCCATAAAAGATTTAGACACCCCCATTCTTATTCTCCTTTTCAATTTTGATCTACCAAGTCGTTTTTTGAAGACTAATCCAATAATGAATTGGATATTACCTGCTTTTTTGCATTGGTTTTTGATAGATCAAATATGAAAAAAATAATCAACTGACCCCTCTTGAGCCGGTTCTCCTGGAGAAGCTTATCCTCCTAGGTGGTGTGTGTTTTTGGTTTAGGAAAACAGGAACATTTTTTGAACTGGAGACACATCTAAAAAGAACACATTTTTTGGGAAGGACTCTCACAATGTTTAGATATGTTTTTTTGCAAAAACTAGAAAAAAATAAAAAAACCCACTAAGATCCGATTAGGAAGTGTTGTGGTATTCAGTATTTATATCGGAAATCAAATAAATCATTTTTACTACGAAATAGTAAAAAATATAAAAATTTATATCATTTTGCATGTTCCAAGAAAATATCCGGTCTGTGATCTGTGGTCATTAATTGCATTATCTTCTCTGTTGGTTTGTCCATATGTCCAAATGTCAAAAAACTTCAAAGCTTCAATATTGGAGTCCGGCATGCAGATTTTCATGTTTTCAGATAGTCATTTTGCAAAACCGCGTCAAAGGCGCGCCAGATGCAGCAGGAATTGTTGTAAAGCATTATGAACATGCTTGAACAACACCTAACTGTCAAAAACGCGTCAAAGGCGCGCCAGCAGGAATTGTAACTTTTTAGAAGCGTTCAAACAAACGGTGAGGACTCCCTATTTTTCATTATAGATAAATATTTCGAAATCGCGTCAAAGGCGCGCCAGCCTGAAACACTAAAGCAACTAAAACTTTAATACTAGATGTTAGACTTTTAAAATTTATAAATTTATTATAGGCTCCGCCCCCAAAACAGACAAAAACTTGTAGAGAACTGTACAAACTTTTTGAGGTAAAAAACGCGCCACAGGCGCGCCAGAGCCCTCAAATCTTTCTTATGTTCATCTTGCCGTAAAATGTGTTTATTTTGGTCATTCTTTTTAAGAAAATCTTGTGAAAAAACAACAAAAAAAGGAATAATTATTAATTAGAATAGCCAGAGATCAGGATTCATCGACACCAATATGTATAAATAAATATAACTACGGGAGTATGTATCAATAATAAATAATTCTGAAAAAAGATTGGGGTGAGAGGAGAAAGTGAAGGAAAAAATAGAATAGAATAAGAATTGAGCAAAAAACATATATATTTTTATTTCTTTAATTTTGGCCGGCCACACGTCTTCTGAACAAAGAGATTCTAGGAATCCTAGACACGATAACGTCCGAAATTGAGAAGAAGACGTCGGGAGCGAAGATTCGGAAGGCGAGTCACCGGTTCCACCTCTTCTGCGTCACGTCTAGACGGTCCTCGTCGTTTTTCTGTGGTCCGTGAGTCGAAGACTGTCTTGAGCACGTTCACCATCTTCCAGAATGTGTAGTCGGGTCGGAGAGCGACAATGTGCGAAGAGAAACTGGAAAAAAAGTTTTTATTTTTAAAAATGAGGCCTATTATTTGTAAAACAGGGAATTTTTTGTAAGTTCTGAAAATTTCAAGACGCTGGGACCGGTAGCCGCTGAGTTATAAGGGTTCAAAGTTTTGGAGTAGCCGCGACGCGACCGCGACGCGCGGTCGGAACTTTGAACGCGTGTAGCTCGGTGGCTATTGGCTTTAAAGCTTTGAAATTTTTTTGAGAGAGACCTTAAGAGGCATGTGAAATCTTAAAAGATGCAAAAAAATTTTTTTGAAAATTTTGGAAAAAATTTTGTTTTGAAAAAAAAAATTCTGAAAAACTGACTTTTATTAGGAAATTTGTTTAGAGCGATGCGGTTGCGTCGCGGCTCATTAAAATTTGAAAATTTCGAAAAACCTAAAGTTTTTGCACCCAATTTTTGTTTCAGACCGTATTTTGACTAGGCTTCCCTTTAAAATCGTCAGGAACGTTTTTGAGCCACGCGTTGCGGTCGCGTCGCGGACGAATTCCTCAAAACTTAATACGCTTGGAAAGCTGAATTCCTGAGGATTCTGAATCTGTTTTCAGATTTTTACAAAAATCAAAATGAGCTGAGATACAAGGTTTTGATTGGCGTCAGGGCGTCAGGGCCAGCGTCCCAAACTAAAACCTGCGCATCTTTGTCAGTTTTGACGTACCGCAAAATGTAATAACATATTCAGGATCCTCATAACCTCAGCTTTCCAATCAGATACCTTTGGTAAGAATAGAGCCGCAACGCAACCGCGACGCTCAGGTAAAACATTTCAAGCTTAGGGCCCTTCTCAAAAAATTTTCAAAAAAAAGTTTTTTTTTGAGTTTTTTTGCAATTTCCTTTCCAAAACAAAAAAAAGCATTACTCACCCTCCCTGTTGCTCATCTGGAGACGTCGGGTGATCCAGTATAAACACCTCTTCTTGACATTTGACATAGCAGAAGACGACGGTGAGAAGCAGGAGCAGGAATTTCATTTTGTGTTTGTGAAAAAAGGGGGAGAAGAGATCTGAAAACTGGGAGCATTGCTCTGGAGAAGGCGGGTGTCTTTAGGCTCCGCCCATTTGAGCTGGAGCAGGAAAGGAGGGGAATGAGCAAAGATTGAGAGTCGAATGAATTTTAAAAGTTCGGACACAGAGGATTTAGAGGGATTAGAAATGGATCAGAGAAGTATAACTAGGAGTTGGAAATGTAGTTGTATCTATAAGAAAGGTGTGGAGGAGGAGACAAAAATTAGATTGGATTATTAATCAGATATGGGATTTAGAGTATAAATATAAAAGTCTGGATAATCTAGGATGGCTACAATGGTGTCAAAGTTCTAACAAGGGAAGTCTTTGGAGACGCTGTTTTCAAACGACCTATAAATTTGGTTATAAGACCTTTCGACCACGGGGAGTCCATTTCTGCAGTCAAAACCTGATAAATGCCTATGAGAGCCGAGTTATGAACTCTCAAACTTTTCATATGGTTAAGTTTTTTTTACGTGGAATTTCAAATCGACAAGTAGCAAACGCAAGATATTCTCATTTTTGCGACGTATGAGCACAGGTAAACCGAGTGGTGGCGTATATACCGCCGATTTGGAATTCCACGTGAAAAAGCGTATCCACATGAAAAGTTTGAGAGCCGATAACTTGGCTCGCAGAGATATTTAGCAGGTTTTGACTGCAGAAATGGACTCCCCGTAGTCGAAAATACCTATGACCAAATTTATAGGTCGTTTGAAAGCGGCGTCTCCAAAGACTTCCCTTGTAAGGAAGTTGAATTGAACTCGAAAGAGCTCAGCTACAGAAATTTGCCCAGCAAAAACAGTGTAACAACCAAAAAAAGAGTTTGGCAATATTGTCACAAAGTTTCAGTTCTCTCGAGCATCAGGATCTTGGGATACGGTAGTTTGAAGATTTACGTGAAAAAGTGACATAACTAGGATTTTTACGGGTATTATATAATTTTGACAAAATTGTTTAAAAATCTAACTCCCTGCTGTTCGTCCACGTTATAAAACGGGTATTGGGTGAGCGGCGACTCAACTGGCAGTCTGCCAAGCGATGTGCAAACGCGCTTGGTTAAAGTTCCGGTTTCGAGGTGAAATCAATATAAAATCGGTGGTACACAATACGCCGTTATAGAATTCCGCATTTCAGAGTTTACAAAAATTAAAATTCTGAGAATTTTGGCAAATTTTCAGTTCACTGCAAGGTCTATTAAGAAACATAAAAAATTTTACAAATTTTTCAACTCCAAATCAGAACCAAGTCAGAATTGAAACAAACTTTAAGTTTTTCTGATGTGAAATGTACCAGCAACAACAAAATATTCTTAATTTCATAATATTATTCCAAAAATTTTCAACACCACAAAAAATATGAAAAAAATGTTTTCTGCTAAAAAACACAAACAAAATCTTGTGACCTTTTCCCCTCATTTCCAATTCAACAAACCACTAATCAAAGCTCAAGACCACACCTTTTGTAACACACCCCCTCCTCCACTCATCCATTATTTTGGTCCCTACAAACTCGGTGGCCTAATTTTCCATCCGCTTGAGTTCCTAGGCCACAATTTACAGCTCGATCAAGAATTACATATATGTATTTCCTCAAAATCCAATGCGGTCAGTGTAAAAAATGAAATTATATTTAATAAATACCAAATCCGATTTGAGAGATTAGCACGAAGTTGCATAAGAGACATGATTCATGTTAGGAAATGTAAATGTTGGTATGGAATTTCAAAATCTTGACAACACGTCGCGGATTGCGTCGCTGCAAGGTCAACAACCCTAAAGTGAAAATCTAGTAAAAAAACCGTGCTCTATAGAGTTAGACCGCGACGCAACCGCAACGCATGGTCGAAATTTTTTTAAACTTGAAACGCATTTAAGGCTCAAAAATGTGGCCCCTAATACTTTCGAATACGTAGATTCCGAATCTGAACTAAAATGTTGCTAAATCCTTCAGTAAGCCAAGTTATGATTCCTCAAAAGTTGGAAAAAAGGAGGAAAACTTTGAAGGGCCACAAATCGGCTCACAGAAGGATTTAGCAGAATTTTATATCAGATTCGGAATCTAGAGACTCAAAAGTATCCGGGACCAAATTCTTGAGTTGTTTGAAAAAGGATACTTCGAGGAATTCGACGATATTGTGAAACAGCTTTTCTATGGGTAAGGCGCACTTCAATAAGAAAAAAAGTCTAAAAAAGTCGGTAAGGTAAAGGGTGCAAATTCTGAGTCCAAAAATTTGTAAAAAACTTTTTCAGGTCGAATAAGCTAGACAAAAATCGGAATTTTAAAAAATGTTCGAGTTCTCTCTTCTGACTAGACCAAAAAACCAACAGAAATAACCCATTTATCGGGCGGGGGATATCAGTCCGGAACAAGAAATAGGACGTCATCAGAAAAATAAGGAGAGGGGGGACTAGACAGGGAGATGGGGAAAAGTTTATGTCTTATAAACAATATATACCTCACATATGAGAAAGAAATATAAGTTTTTCTGACGAATTTATGGGGATTACCTAAATACGTGACGTACCGGATAAGGGGGTTTACTCAGAATATTTATATTGTTAGGGTTCATTTTATATACATACCAGTCGGTTTACGTCGCCTAACGGCGACTAAACCTCCTTCCCTACACCACCCTTCTCAGTTTCACAGCGCCTGCGGCGCTTCTTATTATGAATTCAATTTTTTCTGTGCATGAGAAGACCGCGCCGCACGCACGCGGCGGCCACGCCCATTTTTTGTGACAGTGTTCAAAAATGGAACGCAGCGTTAAAATGGGAGTGAGCGTGGTCGCCGCGTGTGTGCGGCGCGGTCTTCTCATGCACAGAAAAAATTGAAATCATAATAGCTGAGCAGTCCGTTCCGACAAAGCACAATTGTAAAATCTCTCCTTTTCAGACTCAAATTCTACAAAGTTTCTCGATGACTTTTTCTATTCTGATAGAATATGGAACTTAGAATGGGATGTTTTCGAATTTACGAATTTGAACTTTCTTTCTATGTTTTCCTCATTTCAAAACAATCTCACAGAAGAACGTGAACTTGATAACTCTTATTTCATCCCTCCCCAAAAGGCGAGTGATCATAAATACCGATATGAGTTTTTTTTTGATCGGCGGCGATGCCGCCTCCCTCCTCGGGATATGGCAAACTAAGACCATATGTTTTTACTGAAGTTCAAGAACTTGAAGACTTTTCTATTCACATATTCAAAAAATGGATTCGAAGTATTCTACCTAAAGTTTTTGACTGATCGGCGGCGATGCCGCCTCCCTCCTCGGAATAGACAGACTGAGACGGTGTTTGAACAAACCCTCATCCTAGAATTCATTTTTAGGTAGCCGAGCTACGACAAATTTGCTTATTCACAAACCACCATCACTACTTGAGTAGCATTCTTCCATTTATTCCCTTTTTTGTAGACTTAGGATTATGGTATTCTTTTGGGCTATTGCCAACAGGAATTTCGCGACCTCTTGACCAAATTTACATTTTCTCACAAATGCAAGATCGGGTGCACAGGTACCGGTCTGCGGGTGTCATCACTGTCAATTTGACAACATCTCCGACGATAACAGAACAATTGAGAAATTTTTCATCAAAATCACTGCTAATCCCTCCATTTAAATCAAATAGCTCCTCAATAAATTACTTTCCCATAGCAAAAAAGCAAAAAAGCATATCCGATCAGGAGGGAACGAACTCAGCAGCCCATGCGTAAGAGTCATCTGTGTAGACCACTACACCACACACACGCGGGCGGGGCGCTCTCGAGAGTGCATTCAAGAAACACCGAGTCAGTAGTGTTAGGTTGATATTTTGGGCTTTCTACCACCCTGTCGGGACACATCTTTTCTCCTTCTCTCAAAGCAATTTATCACTAAAAACGTCATCATCTCCAGAAGACGTCAAATTGGGTGTTTTCGAAAAAAAAAAGTTCGGGCATCAACTAAGCCTAATTTCCAATCTATCTATCTAGGTTTCATAGAAATCGGCCCACTACGGAGGGAGTTATGATCGGCGACAAACAAACAGACAAACGGAATCTGTTGAATATTATTAGTCAGTAGGTTTGAGCTTTCTACCACCCTGTCGGGACACACCTTTTCTCAACGCTTTTTACCGTTGAAATCGTCATCGTCTCCAGAAGACGTCAAATGTTATATTTTTGAAAAAAGAAAAGTTTTGGCATCAACTAAGGGAAATTTCCAATCAATCTGTCTAGGTTTCATAGAAATCGGTCCACTACAGAGGGAGTTATGGCTTGCAACACATAAACGGACAGACGGAATCTGTTGAATATTATTAGTAAAGATAAAGATGTATGCAACACATAAACGGACAGACGGAATCTGTTGAATATTATTAGTAAAGATAAAGATGTATAACATATAACAAAATATTATCAGTGTCATAAACTTGTTATTTAGGTAAATACTTAGTATGGGTACATAACAGGTGTTTTCAGAGTGTACCTAGATTAGGCAATAGCTCCAGGATGTTCGGAAACCAGACTTTAGAAACCGAGATATTTCGAGACTATGACATTTCGAAGTCTTATGTTGGAAAACTGGAGGAAAATGAGGAATTTTCCATATTTTTTACGTTTAGTATCGAAATGACACAGTTTCAAAATGTCCTGGTTTCGAAACGTCCCGCGACCGTTTAGACGACTCAAAACCGTTTGATCTTCACATATCTAACATAAGTTTTTATAAGAACCCGAAACCATTCAGATGGCTTAAAGGAGCAAATCTATGGCTTAGAACCTCTTGATCTTAAGAATTCGTAATTTATAAAAAAAGATTTTTAGCCATGCTTCACTGAACACATAAGCAGTACATGACCTAGATGAATGTGGGAAGAACAGAAAAGATGGTGGATACATCATTATTAGGAATTCAGATTTCTGAGGAATTGAAAAATATAAAATAGGGAATAAGGAATGAAGAAGAGTACTTTGAAATAGAGAAAAAAGAGAGAAGAAGAACTTTTTGGAAATATGAAAAGTTAATGATTTGACTGAAAATAGCATTTTGAGGATTCAAGGAGACTAGAATTTCAGGAAAATGACTTTAGGGATGTTTTGAAACCAAGAATTTGGCAGCTCAGACATTTTCATACCAGTTATTTCAAAACTGTGTCATTTTATAACCGAAAAATTAATACATAGCAAAAACGGAGAGCTTGAAAACTCAGACGGTTTAGAACCAAGATCTGAGGACATTTCAAAACCGGACGTTTTAAACTGATACAGTTAGAACGGTTCAGAATTGGGACACTTTGAAACCAAAACATTTCAAAACAGAGGTGTTGAAAAACCTTACATATTTTCCAAGTTAGTGGCCTAGAAACACAAAAAATTGAAAATCTAGGCCACAGAACCAAAAAAACGGTATTTTTTGAGAAATGCTGAAAATTCCGATTTCTTGAAACCGGGAGCTTCGGAGATATCAATCTACATGCCTGTTTGTGTGTCCAGATATCCGGATGTCCATTAAAACATTCGAATATCTGGACATACAGACAGGCCGACAGACCGACCGGTATCAGTTTTTTGAAAATCTGGACATCCGGACATCCGGACATAGAGACACTGAAAAAATGCACCAAATTAAAATTTTCATGGCTTCGATATGACGATTCTTATATACCCAACTCCAACCAGCATGACCAAATCCGTCGTCACACTAATTCCTTATAAATCGAAATTTCACGAAACCCTAAAACACCACCACGACGTCAAAGACACCAGACCACTTCCGAGTTTTTTCTGAAGTTCAAAAAGATGTCTTATTTCTAAAAATGGAGGATGGTGGCTTAGCTGATAAGCGTGACTAAGCTCTGACACTTTTTGATTGCACGTTTCGGAATGGTTTTCATGGCAAAAGTTTTGTCTATATGGTTTTTCTCTGAAAGTTTTCTCTGGAATGACGAGTTTCAAAGGATTGTGAAGGTTTTAAAGATCACAAAGTATCAGAATTGGTGAGGAAGCAAAAAAAGTTGATCTTGGTGGTTTTAGGAGGAAGTTGAACCAAGATACAGGTAGTTTTAGGGTCGACAGGGTGGTTACGTAACGTATTTGGAAAATTTTTGTTAAAATTGAAAACTGATAGGCTTTTTTACATTCCTGTTAAGTTTAAGACTTTCAGAACACGTTTAAGTCGAAATACTGCGATTTTAAGTCGCGGTTTCAAAATATGTTCGAAAATTGTATAGCTTCTGAGCTAACTTACGTTCTAGATGAGTTTAAAAGTTCTAGAACACGTTTAAGTCATAATACAGCGATTTGAAATTTAGACAGTGCAATGCGGTCGCAAAACGGTCGAACCGTACCCTGACCTAATTTCAGACTGCTAGAACACGATCGCGTCACTCTTTTAAAAAAATTTTTAGACATCAACTTAAAGTTGAGCAACTGTTTTATGTTCCAGCCCAGTTTCAGACTGCTAAAACACGTTTAAGCTAAGATACAGCAATTTAAAACATTGGAGCGATGTAACTCCTTCCGAAGTAAGCCAAGAACCTCACTATTTTGAAAAAAGATTTAAAAACACGTCCTATGGTATCGTGTAGGTCTTACTGTCTAGAAAACCATAAACTTTCAGAATTAACCAGATTCTCAGTCCTTATATAGCAGTTGGGTGGGTGCATGTAACCTTTGGTGTCTTCCTGATTTGCAGAAAATGTTAATTTCATGATATCAACACCGGATATGAACTTTTTCTTATTAATTTTTGTTTTCAAAACATGAGGACACCCCCCTTTGTGTCTTCCTGTCTTCCAAGGATTCAGATGATGTCAGGGTTTTTGAAAAATACAAAATCCGAAATTCTAGAATCATTTTCTAGAATTTTCTAAAAACAGATGCGCCGCATCTTCAGATGGCTGAGAAATAATTCATGCTAATTTTCCAATGGGTGCCCCTGGTACCCCTTGGTACCACTGCTGAAATGGAAATAAGCTAGAATAATAGAATAATGACAATGGAGAAAGAGAAAAAAGCACAAAAATGGGATCAAAGAAGAGTGAAAATAAAAATATTGTTGAGGAAGGGAAGGAGAACCTAGATTTGCATGTCTGGGTGGTAGTGATGGTGAGGGTGGACTGGCGTACACATTAAAGGGATTAGCAAAGCGGATGGCAGATGAAGAGTCAGCTATAATTGGATAGGTCAGGAAGTGGGTCGTCGGTGGTGTTCTTGGGAAATTATTTTGTTTAAAAACTGATAATCTAGCTGGGGAACAATGAGACACGTGACCTTTTTTAGGACACTACAGTACTGACTAATAGTAAGAATATACCATGATTACCTTTTTACCGATAAAAACGAAAAATGGGTAGCATAATTTTCTTTGTCGGGTATCTAGACCAACCATAGCATTCCATTTTTGCAGTTGGCTACTTTTTTGCGCCGGCTGTTACTAAAGAACTACAAAAAACTTTTTAAGCAACAGAACATATAAATTGTCCTAGGTTAGTGGATACTGGAAACAGTCTTGAATTAAGTTATTTCACAAATCCTTGCATTGGCTCTGGGACATTTTAGAACCAGTCGTTTGGAAACCGCGAAACTCATACGAGGGAAACTAGATCCGAAAAGCAGTTTTTGTCAAAAAACAGAGAGAAGAACTTTTGGGAAATGTGTAAATTTATTGTTTATGAGGCTAAGAATAGAATTTTAGGGATTCGCGATAATTCTTTGAGCTTAAAGATAGGCTGACGGATCTTTAAAGAATATTCTCAAAACTATGGGCATCCGGTCAAACAGATCCTACGGAATCTGGCTTGTAATACGTCAGGACGCCGTGACTTAATCAACTTTAAAGGTCAGCAAATTCAAAAAACAATTTACAAACTCTCTCCTGCAAAAAGTGTGTAAACGTAAACATCATCTTGCAGAAAACTCATAGTACAGCCAATTTCATTTATTTAAAATCTCAGCTTTTTCTGAAAATAATGACCTGACACCCTCCTCACACCAATCCCTTTCGTACAACTCATTAAAACGCGGGGGAGTAGGAGTACATAAGGGAAAAAGAAAGATGGCTAATAGTAGTAGTACACAGACGTTTTGGTTCCCAAATGGATAAAAATGGAGGATGTAGTAGACATGATGTGTTTAAGTGGGTGGAGGAGGAGAAACACTTTTTGAAGTTTTTTGAGAGAATCTTCAAGTGGGAGTTGTGATAGAACAGTGATGAGTAATTTGGAACCATGTCCTGTTAGAAAAGCAAAAAATAAAGAAAGTTCCAGAACGATAGCTTTACTTGGTGTCTAACCTATGTGCTGCGGTCAGCAACGCGGTTTGGCTTATTGGCAAACTTACTATTAGGTTACATAGAAAGCTGAAGTCATACGGATACCTAAATCTGGTTTTGAATTTCAGAAATGATCAAAATGATATAGGGGTTTCAAATATTCAACATAAAGTAACTGATGTACCTGGATTGGTTTTAATGCTAACTAAAATTTGAAAACATATTCAGAATCCTCACGGCTTTAGCTTTCTGGTCATGTAGGTAGTCTCCTGATAAATTAATCGAATGGCCTAGAAATCTAAACACTAGAAAAATTAGTCCCTCAGCATCTATGGTGGCTAAATTACGTTGGTAACGAGACATTCCTAGACTTATCGTTCTGAAACTGAGACACATCGTAACCAAGGTGTTTCTCAACCAAGAATAGGAAATTCCGCAACCGAGACATCCTCTAACCATATTCCTTTAAGCTAAAACATCTAACATGCTTAGCTAATAATTTTAATGACCAGTGGCCAGCGGTTCCGAAAAATAGGAAAAATGAAGATTCAAGTCTTTGTGAGTACTCGTCCCTCTCTAGGTGCTTGAACTTGAATATCTCAAAAACCGCTTGGGACCATAATCCAAAGCTTAAGTACCTCCAGGACACAGAAAAACTTAAGTGCTGTTTAACAGGGCTCGAGGACCAAAAAATTCCTAGACTTTTCGAAAAATTGAAGGTGCTCGAATAAAAGTGCAAGTTGAAGAGTATTGTTTGGTCTGACTCATACACTTTAAACGAATTGCATAGTAGCACAAGCTCACTAATTGTCATACGTTGATAACAAACGGTAACAGTCTATGAAAAGTCAGGAAAGTTGTCAAATATAAAAATGGAGCTTTAAACTTGAATCTTAAATTTCTTTAGATAAAACAAGACACCGCACCAAGACGCAGTGTTAGAGTTTGCAGATTCTCTCGGAACCATGGAATTTGGCAGGTACCGTATGTTACTGCATTTTAAATGGCACTATGCAAAAGTTGGTACGTGAATCACTAAGAATAAAAAAAGTTATCCCAGACAATTCTTATCGAGCCTTCCATTACCTATTTACAAAAAAATCCTAACCTAGTCAGACCAGACAGCCATATTATTTATACTATACGATTTCCAGCTCATATTTATATATACTGGTATCATCTGAATCCTCGGGAGAGTAATGAACACCGCCTTCCTCCTCCCATTTCTCCAATAGAAAATAATTAGGTCCTCCCTCTCTAAAGACCGCCCGTGTCTATCTGTCACCGGCTTACTCTGAAAAACTTAGTGTCGGGAGGTGTTCCGAATTAAAATAAAGAGAGAGAGAGAGAGAGAGGAAGTGACAATTTAAGGATGTGTTTTTTTATTTAGTGAGCTACCCGGATAGATATGTCAATGAGTCAGACGACGTCATTTGTTTTTATTTTGTATACATTTATGTATGTATACATTTATGTACATATGTATACAAAGAGTGATACATATGAATGACACATATTGGTTACATTTTGAACGAAAGACATGAAGGCGTCATAAAGAGAAAGAAATTGTACCTATTCTTTAGGTTTTTTGAAAATCAAAAAATCAGAATATTGGTTTTGACCTTGTTGGTTTTTTGTGGAAACCCTAACTATTGGTAGCAGAATTTTTCATTTTTGGCGGCCTAGAAAACTCATGTCCTAGGAAAATATTCACCTTATATTTACAAATTAGCAATTTAGGCATTGCGTGAAAAACTGATACATTTGGCAGCCCTTCAAAATTTCAAGGTTGCCAAATGTCTCAGTTTTGAAATACTTTGTTTTGAAACGTCCCGGAAACAAGATTCCTGGTCGAGAGCCGCACAGGGTCCTATTTAGTCCATACGAATTCAAATTATGTTCCCGCGAAGCCAAAAGCCTTTGCACACCACTTGGCAGGCTGCCATTGAGTCGCCACTCAGCCAAATCGATTGTTTATAACAGGGACAAACAATAAGGAGTTAGATTTTACAAATAAAGTATGTTTTCAATCAAATTTTGCAAAAAAATTCATAATAAAACAAAAAAATACAATTGATCAGCTCAGACAATGTTTATCAGATAAACATTTTTGGATTTCGCGCTAATTTCACTGGAGCTGAACGATTAAAACTTTGAACCGAAAACCATGTCTGGCGCGCCTTTGACGCGTAGTATTTGACGAAAAACTCGAAAATTTGAGTCTAAACACTTTGTAACACGCTGGATTCAAAAATCACTGTAGTTTTCAATGGAAATTCTTGGAAATTAACAGAAACATCGCAATTTCCAAGAATTTCCGTTAAAAATCAGTGTGGGCTTTGAATCCAGCGTGTTACAAAGGGTTTAGACTCAAATTTTCGAGTTTTCCGTCAAATTTTACGCGTCAAACGCGCGCCAGACAATTTTCGTCTCTAAGCATCTATACTAGTTCCTAAATTTTCAATAGTCCATTAACAAACAAAACACAAGCCTATTATTCCTTCTGACTTGAAATCCAAGACTCCTATTTGGTTCCTTCCTTCCACTAATTGCTATGTATATTTTGAAAATAAAAATAATAGCTATCAACTTCAATTTTCCAAGTTTTTGTTATTCCAAAATTTTCATTCTGATTTGGAAAATACATTTTTAGGAAATTTTTAGGGAAAAAAATTTCATTCTGACTTATGCAGGGATAAATATTTGTGAGTTACGGGAATTATTATTATTATTGTCTGGTTACTGACACGGGTCCTGGGAGAGTATCTATAAAATAGGGGGAGGGGGATTGATAAACTAGATACAGGACATCCGGACAAACAGTCACATTGAAATATCAGAGGTCTTTAGGTATATATAACCAAAACTTGAAAACTTTACTGAAATTTATGGGTGGAACTGGACATCTGTCCTTACAGGCACACGTTAAGACAGGAACTTGTCAAACCAGGCAAACAGAGTGATGTCTAAGCTAGAAGTTATTCTTACTGAAATTTTTAGGTCAAAAGTTTAAAATGTTTTCACCATGTTCTAAAATAGATATTCCACCAGGGACCACCTACCTTATCAATTTTTCATATGTCGCAGATTGACGTCGGATTTTACTAAATGTATATGTATATTGGTCTCAGTCTCAAAATAAACACCCTCAAAGGAAGAAATCAGTTTTTGATCTCTTCCCACTTTAATATTATGATGATAATAAAGTTTTATATGTTGATCGATTACTTGACATTAAATTGGAAATGGAAAGAGTATTTTCAAAGAATCAAAATGTGAAACTTTAAAGATTGGGAGCCTTGCAAGATTGATGGAGAAACCGAAACATTATAGAACTAGAGAAAAATGAAAACCCTGTGGTTCAAAATTTTGGGACCCCAAAGAATTGGGAAGAGCCGTTCAGTCCCTTCCCCCGATTTTCGTGGGGTTTCAAAATTTTGGCATGACGGCATTGAAAATTTTGTACCTTCGATTTTCTGTAACATAACTTATATTACGGAATGTTGTAGTATCTAGCTGAAATGATAAAAAACGCTTCAAATGTATCAGGTCTGTTGAATGGAATGTCGAGCTTATCTACATCTTGCAACCGTAACTCTTTAGGGAGTTCCAGTAATGAGAAGTTTTCAACTAGAAAAATTAAGCTCTAGGTTTGATTTATGCACATATCGTACAAAGATTGACAACATGGAACAGTCGGTAGATCATGGCATACTTTTGAAGATCTGTGGAATTGAATCCTTATCTTGTTAGAACTACATATAAGGGAAGAGTTTTACAAGAGAAAAAATGCAGTGGCTGGAATTTGAGACCGGGAAATATGTATACCTGTAGTTAGTTACTGATGCGCCTGTTGAGAAACGCTGAGTGTCGCAGTGAAAACCGAGAAATTCAAAAACTGAAAATATTGAATATTGACCAATTTTAAGCCATACCAATACCGGTTAGTCATAGTAAAAAGCATACTTGCAAACCGGGCCGAAACGGGCCGACCCAGGCCGGCTCGTAACTCGCTTCAAACTCAATATTATGAGCTGAAAAATATACCAAAATGTAGATCTCAGCGAGTTCTATATCCATGACCTACTACGGGCCGGATGGCTATCTGTTAACGTGCCGCGGGCCGGGAAAAAGTGCCAAAAAACGCAAAAATGGCCAAAAAAGCCTTTCTAGCCCGGCCCGCGGCACATTAAAGAATAGCCATCGGGCCCGTATTATATCAGTGACCTAGAACTCGTCGAGATCTACATTTTGGTATATATTTCAGCTTATAATATTGCGCTTGAAGCGAGTTTCGAGCCGGCCCGGTTTGCAAGTACGGTAAAAAGTGTAGGTCTCTTCTTATAGCCTAACTTTCCATTAAATCCAAAATGCCTAAAATCTATTGAAAATTATGACCTATGGCCAGTAACACAAGCTCAGAGAATTTTCAAAAAAAGTACTAAAAGTACTTCTCGCATAGACACATACTACTCATGTGTACTTGTCCTTGTGACCAGCGGTCAAAAAGTTCTCCTCCTTCTCAGTCTTCCCCCTTTCTCCTCATATCGGATCCAATTCACAACATCAGGCGTCATCTCAGGTTCTATTCCCCCCCCCCCCTCCCATCTCCAATCTTCTCAAATTTTTCACAAAATTTCTTCTCCTGTGCTCCTGGAGCACAAGAAGAAGACGGATAGGAAATCTTTTTCTTTTCCCTGCAGCTGCCGGTGCCTTACACTAGACATATGTTCAATATCAACACACACACGGCTATAGGGATTCTGATGATTTTTTGGAGAATCTAGAGAAAAAAAATCAGGACTGACCCCGGAGCCGCCGCCCTTTTTTCCCTCGGGCTCCACGCTCCTCACTTCTCACACCACGGGTACCCCGTGTGTGGACACCTCACCCCCCCCTTCTACCTCACCGCCACGGATTCTGAATCCGCGGGATTCTGAATTCAGGATTCTGAAGTAGAAGTCAAGATGACGGTCTCAGTTTTGGTCCTGATCATTGGATTTGTAGTTCAGGTTAGTGTCGGGGGTGCCAGGAGCCGCCAGTGGGTCATTAGAAGAGTTTTATGCTATGGGGACCAAGATATAGGGGATCAGAGATCATAGGATTAGGATCTCCGGGGGAAAAGATGCAAACGCGCTCTAGAGATAACCGACTGTTCTAATGATTCATAGGGCTCTAGCTATATAGAGTTTGACCCATGCGGAGCGGTTGCGTAGCGGACTAACATTATTAGTATGTTATATGACTGGAAAGCTGAGATTATGAGGATTTGGAATCTGGTTTTAGATTTTGAAAAAAAGAAGATTGAGCTGAGTTTCACCGATTTTAAAATCGGTTCCTAAAACTCTTGTGATACCTAGACGTGGCGGTTGCGTAGCGGATTAACCTTGTAAGTATGTTATATGACTGGAAAGCTGAGACTATGAGGATTTTGAATATATTGTCAAATTGATGAAAAACTAAGGTTGGGTGAAGTTACAGCGATTTCAAAATCGACCGGTCACTTTCTATTCATTTTGAGTCAATCGAAAACTTTAAAACAATTTAGAATCCCCATGACTTTCGTTGTCGAAATTTTTACAATTAAAAAGCTAGAATTCTAAGGATTTTGAATATGTAATCAGATTTTTCAAAAAGTCGCCACAAATCGAGATACGACTGTTTAAGTCTGACAAGTTGAAATTTGTGAATCTTGGTTTATTTTGCACCGAATCAAATGTTGCAATTTGTTCCGGAATTCCCAGGATTTCAGTTTTTGAAATTTATATCATTGAAAAGCTAGAGTTCTAAGGATTCTAAAAATGTAAACAGATTTTCCAGAAAGTCACTACAAACCAAGATACAACCTTTTAAGTTTGATAAGTTGAAATCCATCTGTATCTCGGTTCATATTTGGTCTAGCCTAAATTTGAAAACTGATTCAGAATCCTCAGGTCTTCAGCTTTCTAGTCATGTACAAAGATCCAAAAAATCTATAAATTATATGTGGCCTAGAAATTCAAACACTTGGAAAACTAGTCCCCTAAGGCAAATGATACTTTCAAAGCTTTTGTCACGGGTCCTGTATATTTGTCTGTCTATCCATCTGTCCATCCTGATGTCCAGTTTCCCTTTTCTCACTTCTTCCCAGCTTCCTATCAAATAAAAACTAAGACCCATTTCCTCTCTCTCTCAAAAGTTTAAAAAACGGAAGGTCACCTACACTTATTGTTTAAAAAACTCTACTAAAATTCTGACTTTTTCACTTTTTTCTCTCAGTGTAATATGTGACGAGAAGTGAGATTGCAAAAAGTGAGGGAGAGTGAGTAGTTGTGTGCACACGTGTTTTGCTTCCTGTCGGTCAGTGTAGTGGTGGATATCCGGATTGACAGATGTACAGATAGATTTCGCCTATTACAGTTGAAAATGACCAATTTTGAGAGTGTGCCATGGTATCCCTAATTGTCCCACCAAGAAAAGTTTTTATGGGTCGTAAAGATCAAGAATACAACTTAATTTTTTTAGTTGACAACTTTTTTGTACGGACACTCCCTAGAGAGTTATAGTCATTTTAAGGGGACAGCTTGAAATTGGTCGATTTCAGAGAGAAATTACTTTGTCGATATATAACTCTCTAGGGAGTGTCCGTGCAAAAAAGTTGTCAACTACAAAAATGAAGGTCTATCCTTGTTCTGTATGATCCATTAAAAATTTACTTTATGGGACAACCCGAGATACCGTAATACCCTTTCAAAATTGGTCATTTTCAACGGAAAACGGTCATGTTGTATATCTTACTGTAGGGTACTGTATGTACCCATTTTTATCTATCTATGCGTTTGTTAATCCCAAAATGTGTACATAATTGTCAAAAAACCACCACCTAAAAGCCTGAAACTCTTAGAAACACCTGAAGCGCCTTAGTACCGTCTAAAATATGAAAAAAATGAAAATTCTCGTCTAAAACTACTTGAAACGCCTTAAACCAAGTTTTGATAATAATGTGCAGCTGATTTGACACGCCTAACAAACCTTAAAAACCTAAACAAAAAAAACTAGGTCTCAGAATACCTAAATTCTGCTTTAAACATGCCTAGAGCCAGGCTAGTCAGCCTAAAACTGGGCCTAACTCCTTTTTACCTTTTTCAAATCCCTGGAAGCCTTAAAACTCCCCGAAACCTCCCAAACTCCGCCATTTCCAGATCTCCGAATCGCAATACCGTCAACACCAGCCGTCTTATCCCCAAAACTACCATAACCACCACCACAATGCCCACCAACATCACTACCATCAGCAACAACTCGCCCAGCAACAAAAAAACGCGGCAGCGGCGGCCCAGCAGCAGCAACAGTACCCCTATAACAACTATCCGAGTCCAAGTCGGTTTTTTGGTTTTCTAGGCCACCGTTTCACATTTCTAGGCCACCAATTTCCAGATTCCATCAAAGCCTACCAAACCGCCTACCCTACAGTACCCCACGCATCTGTACTCAACCAACCGACCCATCAAATTTGTGATATTCCGCCGGATTTGTGGTAATTTTTTTTGACTTTTTAGGCCTATAAGCCTGAAATGCCTAAAATTTTCAGGTGTGATAGTCCGCAGTCCGCCCAACAATGTGGTGTCCAACGACAGTGTGACTCGCTTCGTCACCGACGAGCACCCATCAAAATCACGTTGATTTACGAGGCATTGTGTCCGTATTGTCAGAAGTGAGTTGAACCTGAAAATGAGCCTGAGAGGCCTGAAATGCCTAAAAATTGACAAATTTTTTTAGAAAATCGGAAAATTTTTGAAAAATAGGTCTGTAATTTTGATAAGCCTGAAATGCCTGAAATATCTCAAAAAAAAGAAGAAATTTTTGAAAAAATAGGTCTGTAATTTTGATGAGCCTGAAACGCCTAAATTACTCTTTGGATGCCTAACAAGCCTAAAACTGCCTGAAAACTCTAAAAATGTTCAAAAATGCCTGAATAGCAAGCCTACATGCCTGAAATACCTAAAGCTGAATCTGATCGGAATGAAATGCCTAAAACTGCCTAAAATTCATTAAAATTATATGCCTGAAAAGCCTGAAACGCCTAAATTTTTGCATGACCAGCCTGAAATGCCTAAAATTTTGCCTGACCAGCCTGAAATGCCTGAAACGCCTGAAAAACCTGAATACGGTCCGAAACGCCTAACGTTACCTACAAGCCTAACTTTAAGCCTGAAAGCCTAAAACGGGCCTACAAGCCTATAACGGGCCTACAAGCCTAACTACATGCCTACAGACCTAAAAACCGTGCCTACAAGCCTAACTACAGGCCTAAATTCCCAGATTCATCGCCAACCAACTCGGCAGCGTTTTCAACCAATTCCAAGGTCAACTAATTCTCGAGTTGGTCCCATGGGGCAACTCTCGGATACTCAGGGTAAGCTCCGCCCCCTTTTCTCAAAAAAAAGCCCCGCCCCTTTTTTTCCAGGACGGCTCATTCTCATGTAATCACGGACAGAAAGAGTGCGACGCGAATCGTCTTCAGTCGTGTGTCATTGATATTTTGAAGGTAGATCAAAAAAAAAATTTTTTTGATCTACTGATTTAATTTTGTAGGTCAAGGGGGCGTTACCGTTCATCGTCTGCTTCGAACGGAATATTCAACATTATGGGGTGGAGAATGCGATGCAAACGTGCTCCGCGTTCATTCGGAGCCAATATCGACAGATCAGGTGAGTGGGGGCGGGGTTTAGCGCAAAAATTTTTTTGATGCGTTGCGGTTGCGTCGCTTGTTCTACCGCAACGCCTCATTGTTTAAATTCCAGACAATGCTACGACGGTCCACGTGGTATCCAACTGCAACGAGAGGCCGCCCATCTCACGATGAGCACCCGACCGAATCCGATTGTCGAGGTACCGTACCTACTGATCAACGACTACACACCATCAGTCGATATGAACAATTTGAATGTGATGTTGTTGCCGCAGTTGTTGAGCAAATGGACTAAATTGACGCATAAACAGTGAATTGGGAATGAATGATTTTGAATTTTTTTGTTTGAATTTCTTCTAAATCTGTGACCTAGAAGTCTGACAAGGGAAGTCTTTGGATACGTCACTTTCAAACGACCTATAAATTTGGCTATCGGTATTTTCGACCACGAGGATTCCATTTCTGCAATCAAAACCTGCTAAATGTTAATGAGAGCCGAGTTATGAGCTCTCAAACTTTTCATGAGATAGAGCTTTTTCACGTGGAATTCTAAATCGTATACGCAAGATATTCTCATTTTTGCGACTTACGAGCCCAGGTGAACCGTTACCGCCGATTCGGAATTCCATGTGAACAGGCTTAACCATATGAAAAGTTTGAGTGCTCATAACTCGGCTCGCAGACACATTTAGCAGGTTTTGACTACAGAAATGGACTCCTCGTGGTCGAAAATACATATAACCAAATTTATAGGTCATTTGAAAGTGGCGTCTCCAAAGACTTCCCTTGTGAAAGTACCTGAAATGCCATCTGAAAAAATAGACAAAATGAAAAATTGGGAAAAGAAAATAAATCAATAAAAAGGGAGTAACAAACTCGCTCCACTGGGCAAAGACGTTTTCCCGCTTGTTTTTGAATCGAGATGGCTCGGTCTGAGGGCCGTGACGCATTTCTCAGCCCACAGGGACATTGGACAATTTTAATTCACATATTCGTTCATGGCATAGTCTCAGCTTTCGAATGATATAGGTCTCATAGCGGAAGCCCGCGTTTGAAGAGTTATTGCGTAAAATTAGCGCAAAATGCAAAAAAAAAATTATCTAAAAATGGTTTTTTGTGTGTTAAAAATTTGTATTTTTCTCTCTTTTGATGAATTCGATATCTTTGTGCGTAGTTTTATCGAAAATAGCGAGAAAAATAGAAGAAAAGTGAGCTTTATTCGAAAAATTTAACTCCCTATCGTTCGTCCACTTTATAAGTCCCGCATTATGCTGAGCGGCGACTCACTTGGCAGCCTGCCAAGTCATGTGCAAACGCGCTTCACTAGACTTCCGGTTTCGCGGGAAAATAATTTGACTTCATATAGACAAAATATGACATTGTGTTATTACCCATCCGCCGGTGGCTGACAACTCACTCAAAGTTCGGCCCGGGGACGCGGAGTGGGTCTCGTTGCGGAATTTCGATTTACGGCGGCTCTTGACCGTACTTTCGCCATAAAAAGTTTTATACTACGGTAGTCGCGTCGAGACCCACTCCGCGTCCACGGGCCGAACTTTGAGCGAGTGGTCAGCCACCGGCGGATGGGTAATATTGACCCATTGTTCCCAGAGCATTCTCGGAAATTCGACGATTTCCCAGAGCACTCCATTGGAAAGAGCCTGTTAGACCGCATCACAAAAAAACGTTTGCTATCGATTCTCTATTCTTCTCGTCCCTGTTTATTGATTTTTGCATCATTTTCAGGCTAAACATGTGCTTCACAAAAATCGGATCCCCTATACCAAGTTATCCATGCACACTCTGCGTAAGTTTACGCTCATTGAGTTATTGATTTTTTCAAATGTTTCAGGAGCTCAAATCTCTATGCATCTCGGTTTCTGAAAGAATCCGATACGTGGAAAAATCACCATTTCCCATTCTGAAACTTCCGAATGTTCCACTGGAATTGGTAACGAAAATGATGAATTCTAATGAGATGTATGCCAGTTTCAATGAGAATAAGCTAATAATTTTTTATAAATTCCAGAATCAAACTCTCCGTTTGCTCCTATCGATTGGAGTTGTTTCTGAGGACTCATAGATACAGAATCAAAGGATTCCATGTCCATTTGAGTGACCGATTGATTCAATTCGATATGAACGAGTCGACAGAAATCAACAGTACCTATTTCGAAAATGGGTTCTTTTTGAGGCGGCCGATCAAGGAGGTTGTCAAGATGGAACAGTTTTGTAAAAGGTAAACGTTTAGTCGGAAATGACAAATGTTGTCACTTCTTGCCCAAAATCCCAATTTTTGAAGATACCAAAGTTAGGGATTTGTATTTGACAACCTTTTGTACGAAACTTCTCTGGACTCACTTCTCCCTATCACTCCAAAATCTACTTTTAATGCGTCAGCGAGACGGGAAAAGCGTCAGAAGCCTACTGTGCGCATAACGCAATAAAAATGTTTTGATAAAGTTATTTTTTCAGTCAAACTACGGAGCATAACAATTATTTCAACATCCAATCATTTTCACCTGAGGCCAGTTTCAAGCTTTACCATCATATTAGTTCACTTTTCGTTAGTCATCCGATAAGCTGTGAGGGGCGTATCAGCTCAGTGCTCTCAACTCCTTGCGTCCATTGGGTATTTTTTAATGATGAACTAAAAATCGAGACTATTAAACGTTATTTGGATACTACGTTGTCTCAGAAATGTTGCAAATTCACATTCCGGAAGGGTCAAATGAGTAAAGAGTTGCTAACAGAAATAATGGATAAAGTCCCTGTGACAATGGCATTGAACATCGATTCGGGTATTCCATTGGATTTCAAACATTCTAATGTAAGTGTTTCCTTTTTTTACTGTAAAGAGGTCGTAACCTTTATCAGATCTATTAGACATTTGAGTAGTGAAAATTATTAAAGATAAGGTGTCAACTTCCAGAATCAAGATCTTAAAGTATAACTGTAGAAAAAGGTCCTCTCCCCGGGGGGTTAAGAGGACTAGTCTCTCTCCTCTTGGTGTCCCGCCCTCCTGCGGCAGCCACGCCTATTTCTTGCGTCAGTGTTAAAAAATTGAACGCAGCGCTGAAGCAGGAATGGGCGTGGTCGGCGTGTGAAAACGGGGCGAGCTTTTTCTTGCATAGAAAAATGTGAACTCATAATAAGAGAGCCTAGAGGAGAGGGCTATTAGTACTACTGCTATTAGTACTGAGTGCTCATAAAAACGTGAACAACTTTTTCCATAGACTGATTCGACAAAACCAAAACACAGATTAGGGATCAGTGCAACATTTGCTATAAATCAACATTTGTCTGCACTCGAAACCCCATTCTATATGTAAACCATTCCCCAATCAAGCCATCACAATACCATATTTTCAGGCTTTCAAATACCCCGTAATTCAGTATACCGAGGCTCGCTGGGCTACACTAGACGACTTGAAATCTGTCAGAAATTCCCGTTACATTGAGTTGAAGACTACTAATTTCGACTACGAAGACCTTAGCCAATTCTTAAAATATTGTGTCAATTGCGATGATGATATGTTAGAGCTGCTGACAGTGGGCATACGAGAAGGTCTGGAATACGACGGAGAGAGACTCACCGATGGACTGGTCACGCTGCAAGTCCATGGCTATTTTGAATATTACACGTAAGTTTGAGTTTAATAGCTTAGAATACGCAACACTAAAAATTGAAATTGAAAAACTGAAGACGCATTTAGAGTGTCCTGGTCTCTCACTTTTATGTAAACTCTCGCATATTTAGCAAGAACGCCCCGCTTTCTCCAGTGTTGATGATCAACTTAGTATTTTTTTTTCTTTTAGATATCTTGATAATCCAGCTGAAGAACTCTTTAGGGAAAAAACAGTCAAACACAAAAATGAAGTGATATTTATGCTCTGTAGTGATAGCAACACACACTTGCAGATGTTTAATAGCATACTTGCGAACCGGGCCGACACGGGCCGGCTCGTAACTCGCGTCAAACTCAAAATTATGAGCTGAGAAATATACCAAAATGTAGATCTCGGCGAGTTCTATGTCCGTGACCTACTACGGGACGGATGTCTATTCGTTAATGTGCCGCGGTCCGGGCTAGAATGGTTTTTTCGGCCATTTTCGCGTTTTTGGCACTTTTTCCCGGTCCGCGGCACATTAACGAACAGCCATCCGGCCCCTAGCGGGTCACGGACATAGAACTCGCTGAGATCTACATTTTGGTATATTTTTCAGCTCATAAATTTCAGTTTGAAGCAAGTTACGCGCCGGCCCGTTTCGGCCCGGTTTGCAAATATGTTTAATAGAATTGCAGAAAAGTGAAAAACACGAAGAATCGACAGTTTGTGATAGCCCGGTTTTTTCTGGATTCGCTTCATAGATTTGTTCTCCATATGACTACTGCCGATAAAAATCCTATCGAGTTTGCACTTCTTGAAATGCTTGAAAAGAAGAAGGGACTGGAAGAGGAATTGATGGAGATACAGGAGGCGGAAGATATCGGTGAAATCGGCGGAGGGCATTTCCAAGAAAGGAACAGAAGAAAAAGAGAAATTGAGATGGAAGTGGAAAAGTTGAGAGAGGAAATAGTTCAGAGAGATACTGTTGGATATGTTTATGGAATGTAATAAGCATACTTGTCAACCGGGCCGAACCGGTGGACGGTTTTTCTTGAATGACTTTAAAAAATGAATTGTACCTGATTGATAGATAGCTCAAAAGATGGGTATTTTGAATTGTCATTCATTAACAATAAAATTTTCAAGCAGGGCCGAAGGCTGTATCTCTCCTGATTCTTTTTTTTGGGAAATGTATTGTATTTTTCATACTTGTCATCCGGGCCGAAACGGGCCGGCGCGTAACTTGCTTCAAAATGAATGTTATGAGCTGAAAAATATACCAAAATGTAGATCTCGACGAGTTCTATCTCCGTGATCTACTCCGGACCGGATGGCTATTCGTTAATAAGTCGCGGGCCGGGCTAGAATGGTTTTATCGGCCATTTTCGGGTTTTTTGGCACTTTTTTCCGACCCACTGCACATTAACGAACAGCCATCCGGCCCCTAGTTGGTCACGGACATAGAACTCGCTGAGATCTACATTTTGGTATATTTTTCAGCTCATAACGTTGCGTTTTAAGCAAGTTACGCGTCGGCCCGTGTCGGCCCGTTTCGGCCCGGATACCTATCTTTGGAACTATTAATCAAAAAGGTACGATTTTTTAAACAGTTATTCAATAAAAGCCGTTGTCCCGACATGTCCCGGTTGACACGCATGGCAATAAGTAACGTGTAGAGGTATACGAGTTTCATCTACATTTTTATGCACTTTTCCTTTTTCAATATCCGACAGTTTCAATCCTGTTTTTTTTGTCTTACATTTTCTGCATTTTTAAAAGCGTTCGTTTGCTATTTTTTTCATGCTAAAGTGCTCTGAATCATAACGGAATAATTGTTTTCATGTTCGTCTTGATGATTTTATCGAAAAAATCACAGAAAAACCTCCCACATTTCACTTTGTCTTCTTTTTTTCCTCTCTACCTCCTATAACACTATCAAAGCAGTACTGAAAGTAAATACGCTCCGGTGAGATCAGCGAAAATTTTAGCTCGAAATTCAAAATAAAATTTTTATTTAAAATTTTTTATTTATTTTATGAATAGTATTGATCTCGAAAAGACGCGCGACGGCTCAAAAAGTGGTCGATTAAGCTGCGTATCAAAGTGCAACAATGAAACAGCGAATTGAAAAAATTGAAAAATTAAAATTTGAATTTGCCGCCAATGTCTAGTGGAGCGCGTTCGATTTCAGTACTCACCCCTAGACCATAGTTGTACGGAATGCCATTTTCCGAAAAACCGGAATCCGGAATCCGGAACCGGAATGGCGAAAAAACACGGAATTTCGGAATTTCTCGGAATCCGGAATCCGGAATGATTCGATAAATTTGCAAGGCCAAGTCACTTTTTCGAGTGTTTCTAATGATAAATAAAGTTTAAAACTACTTTTGAGAATCAAAACCGAAAAATAAGTAATGCAGTTGTCTTTAAAACTCAAAAATTTTTTAAAATTTAAACTTCAGGATTCCGGAAAAAAATTCAAAAAACCGGAATCCGGAACCGGAATGTCAAAAAAACCCGGAATTCCGGAATCCGGATTCCGAACAACTATGCCCTAGACCCTGTGGTGAGAGAGTGGAGAAGGGCTGACAGCGTGACAAAATCGCCTGTTACTGTCGAAAAAATAAAGTTTCGACAAGGATTTTCAAAAAAAAATCGCGCGCTGAAACACGCAAGCGCATAAAATTGTGGGCGGAGCTTAAACTGCAAGCGGCGCGGTTCTTAATTTGGAAAAAACAACTGGAATTAGAACCGCGCCGCTTAATTAAGATTGCAGTTTAAGCTCCGCCCACAAGTTTATGCGCTTGCGTGTTTCAGCGCGCGAATTTTTTTTTTGAAAATCCTTGTCGAAACTTTATTTTTTCGACAGTATTTCGCTGGGCCTCTCATGTTTCGAAAAAAGGGTAATCCTTGAAAAAATCGAAAAAAAAACATTTCAAATTAGTATTTTTCGAAGATGCTCACCTCAAAATTTTTTTAAATATTGCCAAAACGTTCAGAGGAAAGTTCGCTACAATATTTCATGGTAAAATTAGGAATTAATGAATTCAATTTTGATATAATGTTAAAAAAAAAACTAACCATTTTGAATGGTCTCGTGACGGATTCTCGCCCCTTACATTGATAATTTTTATCTGAATTAATAAAATACAAAGACGAAAGTAGTGCTTTTACTTCTCTTTTCCTCGAAAAACGCCTCAAAAAACAAGCCAGTGGATGCCTGAAACGCCTAAAAATCATCTACAATACCTCAAAAAGAAAGAAAATTTCAAAATTAGGCCCGCCATTTTAGGCCGACCAGTGAAGGCCTGAAATACCTGAAAAGGCCTATAAAGTTTCGAATATCTTATGTGAGATCTGTCAGTTAGGCAATTCGAGAAGGGCCTGAAATGCCTTACAGACCATTTATTTAAAAAGCCTCAAATAGTTTGTCGTCTGAGTCCCCGACTCTCTAAGCCATCAAAGAAGTGTCTTCCTTCGATCGAACACTTTGAACTTCTGGACACGTCATCATATGAATCTGAATCTGAAAAGACGCTTTAATTGTTAAGAAAAAAAGAATCCGATATCAGTGTGGTGTTTATATAGGGAACAGCGAAGAGAACGAGAGGGGGATAAAAGTGAGGACAAATAAATTAGGGAATTGAGTGATGGGGTCAAAAAATACACAAAATGAAAAATTGGGAAATGAATTATTGGAGAGAAGTGGTGGCCATCATTCCAGCGAGGCTCTGCACAATATTATCGTTGAGCATCTTGCTCACTTCATCAGCGATATGTCGCTTTGGATCCATTTTTCCGACGTTCTTGATCGCGAGCTCCTGATCCGTCATGTTCTTCTCGTCCTCCAACGCCTTCTTATAGTTCTTCGCCAGTTTCAACATCGCCTTCAGATGCTCCTTGTTCGCCTCGCCACACTTTGTGTAGTTCTCCACACTCACTGCGTCCATCCACGACAATTTGTTGAGATTCAGAAGCATCTTTTGTTCGAGATCGTGTGTTCGGTAGGCGATCGGAATCGAGTAGTAGTGACGATTGAGACCATGAATCAGCGCCTGAAATTAAAGAAAAATTAGAGGGTTTTAAGGGAATTTCAGCTAAAATATTGATTTTCTGGCGGAAAACTTGGAAATTTGATGAAAACTATGGATGTTGAAGGTGTTTTCAAAATTTTAGACAATTGAGCCGTTGCAGGCCGTTTTCAGGCATTTCAGGGTGGTCAGGCATATCATTTAGGTGAATTTTAGGCAGTTTTAGGCATGTCAGACCGCTTTCAGCCATATTTAGGCGTTTCAGTGATTTTTAGACATTTCTGTCAGAAAAGGATAGATTTTGAGACGAAATTAGAAGGTTTGAAGGGAATTTCAGCTAAAATATTGATTTTTGGGCCGAAAATTTATGAATTTATTAGAAATTAGGAATTTTGAAGGCGTTTTCGAGCTTGTCAGTAATTTTTAGACATTTCTAACCAAAAATGATGGATTTTGAGACAAAATTAGAAGGTTTGGAGTGAATTTCAGCTAAAATATTGATTTTCTGACGGAGAACTTGGATATTTGACGGAAACTAATGATTTCGGAGGTCTTCTCAGGTGAAAATGAGTATATTTTCGAGCAGTCAACGCATTTTCAGAAATTTCTAACCAAAAGCGATGGATTTTGAGCGAAATCGAAGCGCGAAATCAATGAAATTACAATCTGGAGCCTAAAAATACTATTTTTTGCCATTTTCAAGCACAGATTCGATAAAATTGAGCACCAGCAGCAGAAAAAAATGCTCAAAAATACAAAAATGTAGTCAAAACTGACAGATTACTCTCTTGAAAAGCTCTAAACACCAATCTTTAGCATCAGAATAGGGGAACCATTATTTCAGACATGAAACTATGAAAGTTATGCGGAAAAACGTCACCAACGCAACAAATAGTCGCCAAATGACTAGTTTTACTTGTTTTAAAGCAAAAATTTGTGAATTTTAGTGTTAGAAATCCAAAATAAGCTCGAAACTGGTCATTTTTTAGCAATCGAACAGTAAAAATAGGTTTCGGCTCAACAATTTGACATTTTAATTGCGACTGAAATACTAAAAAGCTGAAATCTGGGCAAAACTCGATGAATCGACGAAATTGGAGCGAAAAAACTACTTTTAAACGTTAGTTCTAGCATTTCAAAACGGAGAAAGCTAAATTTGAGTCACTATGGTAGAAAATCCTCTAGTAATCTCTAATTTTGGCATCAGAAAACCGGAAAATAGCTACCGCTCTGAATTATTACAAGTTTTAAGTAGTTATGAGGAGTAACAGACTGAAAATTACAAAATCTATGTGAAAATTTGCTACAAAACGGTATTTTTCTAGCGCTTCGAGTGATCTTAGGCGAAAAATAGCTCAAAACTGCTGAAAGTCGGCTTCAGAATAGCAAAATAACTTTCTAACTTGAATCATCTCGATTTCGGACCTTCTTACTGAAATTTTAGTGAAAATCAGATGAAATTTAGGATTTGTCAACGGAAAATGACAAATTGAGCCAGAAAATTGGAGAAAAAACCAAATTTTGGCTGTTAAACAGCAAAAAATAGAGCATTTTTCCAATTTTCGGTATAATCTTCAGCGAATTTCGCGGAAAATCCCGAAATTTGAATTAAAATTCAGGTTTTCGGCGAGAAAATTCTTGAAAAACGCAAATTTTCCGACTTTTTGAACCGAAAATTGACAAATTCAAGCGATTCGAACGAAAATTGTGCTCGAAATACTAGAATTTTGTGTCCGAAAAGCAGAAAATCAATTCCGAATTGAAATTTGCGTGGAAACTATGGTGTTTGAGACAGAAAGTCAGCCTAATATGCTTTAAATTGGATCCCGATTGCGAAATTCGACCGAAAAGACACAACTTTCGATACAAATTGCCAAAATTGATAGATTTGCAGCTCAAAATCTCGATTTCAAGGCTTGAAACCAGCGAATTTTCCAAGTTTTCCAATTTTCCTGCTGAAAAACACGATTATAGTACAAACCTGTATGCTTGGCTTCTGCAAGTGTCCCAAATTACTCGTCGTCTGACGTGGCTCCTGATTGAGTGCCATCGACTGTGGATTGATGGTCCTGAACGCGTCGATGACCACTTTTCCCTTCACCGACTGAATCGGGTCCACAACGACGGCGACTGCACGATCGGAGAGCGCTTCGAACGACTGCTGGGTGTTGATATCGACTCCAGACAGCCAGCAACCGAATCCAGGATGGGAATGGTACCATCCGACGACCATTTCGGGGCGACCCGTCTGCTTGAGCATATCGAGCATCTTCGCTTGGAATACTGGATCGACGGCTTCAACGGACACTCCCTGAAATCAAAAAAATCATTAAAATCACCCATTTTTTCGCGAAAATCTTGAAATTTTTGCTGAAAACTGAAAAACTCACCGTTCCGGACTGTGGCATTGCGAAAACGTCGATGACGTTGACAGTGTAGTCGTCGACGAATTCTCCAAGCATCAGACCCATCACCTCCATCGGTACTCCGGCTCTTCCGTGTTTGAGCATCTTCAGGAGTGCCAGTGACGAGATATATACCGTCTCGGAGGTGTCCACTTGATTCGAATCCTGTGGATTCGCGCCGAATTGTCCGAGTCCGCCGCCGAGACCACCGAGTCGCAAGAATCGTTCCATTCCTCTCTGCAAAATTGGGAAAATTTCATTTTTGAAGTTTTCACTCAAAAAAAAACGATAAAATCACGATTCCAATCACATTACGACATGAAAAAACGATAAAATTACCATTTTTTAGATGAATTTAGTGTTTTTTTCGATGAAAATAGTGGAAAAACTCAAAAAATAGATGAGAAATAGCGGAAAATCGGAGGATGACAATTGGGGGGTACGCAAACACCGCGACGCAAACTCTGCGTACTTTGCATTTTATTTGACGCGCAAAAATTTTCGCTCATTTTCAGATGATGATTTCAGCAGGTTTGATATAGTTTTCGCATATTTTCAGATGAAAAAGTGTTGAAAATAGATTCTAAAATGTTTAAAGTATTGAGGGAACTGTGAAAAATCAATAATTACGGTCGGAAATCAGTGAAACTAGAAATCAAAGAAATAAAATGATTTTACCGCTAAAAACTTGGCTAAACTGATGATAAATGAATAAATCGAATGATTTTTACTAAAATACGCTGAAATACTCTGAGATTTTCAGCAAAAACACCGAATTTACGAAATTCCAGTTTTATTTAATTTTCTCAGCCTGGTGTCACAAAAAATCTTTTTTTTTACTTGTTATATTATAATTTTTACAAGCAAATATATAGTTTCGGGAGGTAGTGCGCCCTAATGATGAAAGTAGAGAGACAGCTTTCTCTGCGTCTCCTGATTTCCAGGGCTCACTCTCATATCATCATTGGGGCGCACTTGACTCCTTATTAAATGAAAAATACAATGCGAGATACAGAGAAAAAGAGAATCAGAATTGTATATCGTGCCACACGAAGAAATCAATCTGGTCAGAATGATGCATGACTGTCCCAATCATTCCATCACTCTTTCTCTCGAAATCTAGACCATTCTTGCAGTCAATTTCTTCAATACTGTAGATATAGTGGTTTCTGAAAATTAATAGGAATGAGGTTTGGGAATTGAAATCTTACTTGAAATTTCTTGGTCTTTTCTTTCTCATCCCAAACTCTATATTCAATCCCTTCCAGAATGTGCTCCCAATTCGGCGTCAAATTGAACCCCATTAGTCTGAGATGCATCAGTTTCGGATTACTCCCAGCCATCCAGTGGTTTATAAACTTTTTGACGTCTTCCTCTGTGAATGAATGATTTTGTAAAAATATCATCTTACATTCCATATTCAGTAGATCATCGAAAGTGACCCATCGAGCATTGATAATACAGAGCCGTGGGAGACTCAGAATCTGTAGGAAAATAGAAAAATACTATTCAAAAGAAGCAGTATAAACTCACGTTTCTCGGACCAAAGTTTTCCTCGACACTACATTTTATTGTAATCCCAATAGTTGGCTTCCAAACTTCCAGTAGTCGTGTCATATCCTCGTTCGATAAAATAAGAGGATCGTCCTCGAGAATTTTTAAAAGTTGGCAACTTTCAAACTGGAGATTCGAAAATAAGACATGAGAAGTTTCAACTAGAGATGGTCGAATCCAGACAGTGACAGTCTTATTATTGAAAAGATCCGATAGATAATTGAAGAGATGCACTAATTGAGAATCAATGTCTTCCTCTGTTGAGTCTCTGTGGAGATAGCAACTCAATTGTTTTTCATCATCCAACCTGAAATCTTGTATCTCTTATCAAAAAGAGCTTAGCTTTCTGAAACTTTTCGAAAAAATCAATAATGAATTTTCAAGAATATTTATATTCTGTAAAGTTATAGTCTCGATTTTTGAAACCATTTGGACCAAATTCTCATATTTTCGTTTTGGCATTTCTCAAAGCGTTTCTTCAGTCATCTAAGATCTAAGAAATCATCCATTTGACAAATCTTTGTCACAATTATAATGGAATAATTTGAAAAGAACTGGAAAAAGTTTTCCGAGAAAAAGTGTTACTTTAAAATGAACTGAAAACTCGATTCTCAAAATGATCTTATTAATATTGCAAACGCTGTAGGTTGTTTTCTCTAAATCGTTCGACCTACCGAAAATCTAAAACTGTGTCTTTCAATCTCAACTGTCTCATCACATCCTTTTCCATTTCCTCCCTTTTCAAATAAATAGTACATTTGGGATTCTCGTCATTCTTCTCAAATACACTTATCGACCGACGCTGGTCCCCTTTAAACAGTTGAATTGGCTGGATTTGACGTCTCGAAAATTTGATGAAACCGAACATTCTTTTCGATGTTTGAGACATTTCCAACCTGAATTTTTCAATTATTTTATTAAAAACCATTCAAAAACTACTACTCAGCACGAATTCGATTACCCCCGTGAGAAGAAAGTTTGCGCCCATGACTGATAACTTACGCCTCAATAATTTCCATTTGTTTTATAATCTTTTGGAATACCAGGAACGGAGTGTCCATCAATTTGAACGGCTCCATTTGGAAGGGAAGAACAATAAATATATCGATTTGACTACTGGTGAGGGGACCCCTCTGCGCGGCTGGTCTGTATGAGGGAATCCTCTGTTGGTTTAAGGTGTGATGTGGCGACACCCTTCGATTCGAATGTAACAATTGCGCTCTACAGAAAGGACGAGGTTTAGCAAATGTAGCATCCACAGCTAAGAATAAAAACATTTTCAAAGCAGCTCCATAATTATGTCAACCTGATGTAAAAAAAGTTATTTATTATTACTTACCAGTCTGGCTGCCGCGCATTCGGAGCTTCATCCGGCTGGCTTCTCCTTATTTTTTTAAGAAATGTGTCCGCGTGGCCGAATGGTCCAAGGCGGCGGTCTCTGCGCAAAGAGCGCAAGTTCGATTTTGGGCCCGGCCGTCTTTCTTTCTCATTTCTCAAAATTTGCGGACATTGGGACAGATGGACAGACTCCCCATGCGTTTTATATATAAGAATGATTTTATTTTATTTTCACAAGCAAATATATTGTTCCGAGAGATAGACGCCAAGTGTGCCCTAATCATGGAAATAGAGAGACAACGACAATTTGAGTGATATTCTCATGTCATCATTGGGGCGCACTTGAATTTTTATTAGAGTACAAAGATATTTTTACATGCGAGATACAGAGAAAAAGAGAATCAGAATTGTATATCGTGCCACACAAAGAAATCAATCCAGTCAGATTGATGCATGACTGTCCCAATCATTCCATCACTCTTTCTCTCGAAATCCAGACCGTTCTTACAGTCGATTTCTTCAATACTGTAGATGTAATGGTCTCTGAAAATAAAAATGAATGAGGTTTAAGAATTGAAGACTTACTTGAAATTCCTCGGTCTCTTCTTATTTTCTTGCTCATCCCATACTCTATATTCAATCCCTTCCAAAATGTGCTCCCAATTTGGCACCAATTTAAAACCCATTAGTCTGAGATGCATCAGTTTTGGATTACTCCCAGCCATCCAATGGTTTATGAACTTTTTGACGTCTTCCTCTGTGAATGAATGATATCTCAAATTTGCCGTTTCACAATCCATATTCAGTAAATCCTCAAAAGTGAGCCACTGAGCATTAGTTATTAAAAGTCGTGGCAGGCTCAAGAGCTGTAAAAAAAACAAAGTTAAAGGTCAGAGGTAAAAACTCACATTTCGCGAACCAAAACCTTTCTCGACAAAGCATTTCAAAGTAATCCCAACTGTCGGATTCAAAGCTTTCAGTAGTTGAGACGTATCTTTATTTGATAAAATGTCCGTCTCTCTACCGAGAATTTTAAAAAATGTACAACTTTCAAACTGAAGATTCGAAAATAGAAAATGAGAAGTTGCAATTCGGAATGGTCGAATCCAGACAGTTATAGTCTTATTATTGAAAAGATCCGATAGATAATTGAAGAGGCGTATCATTTGTAAATCGACATCTTCCTCTTTAGAGTCACAGTTGAGATAGCAACTCAAGGTTTTCTCGTTTTTTTCTCTGAAATTCAAAAAATATATCTATTCATCCTCATTTCCAAGCGGAAGTCACATTCTAGATCATGCTACAGTATCGGTCATAAGTTTATCATTCGTATGAAACATTTTGTGATCCCAAACCCTTTTCGACCTACCCAACATCTAAAACTGTGTTTTTAATTCTCATTCGTCTCATCACATCGTTTCTCTCTTTCTCCGTTTTCAACCAAATAACTAATTTGGGATTTCCGTCCGTCTTCTCATACACACTTATCGTTCGACGGTGTTCTGCTTTGAACAGCTGAATCGGTTGGATTGGGCGTCTTGAAAATTTGATGAAACCGAACATTCTTTTTGATGTTTGAGACATTTCCAACCTGAATTCTTCAATTTATCCTAAGAAAAATCATTCAAAAACTACTACTCAGCACGAATTCGATTACCCCCGTGGGAAGAGAGATTCTCAATGGAATTGATAACTTACACCTCAATAATTTCCATCAGTTTTATAATCTTCTGGAATACCAGGAACGGAGTGTCCATTAATTTGAACGGCTCCATTTGGAAGGGAAGAACAATAAATATATCGATTTGACTACTGGTGAGGGGACCCCTCTGCGAGGTTGGTCTGTGTGAAGGACTCCTCTGTTGGTAGGACCGTAAACCGTAGACCAACAGAGGAGGTCTCTTAAACACACCAACGTCTCAGAGGGCGTCATCTCAGCAGTGGTCAAATCAATACATTTATTCTTCTTCATCTCTTCCAAATGGAGCCGTTCAAATTAATGGACACTCCGTTTCTAGTATTCCAAAAAATTATAAAACTGATGGATATTATAGAGGTGTAAGTTATCAGTCATGGGCACAAAATGATATTTCTTAGGATAAATTGAAAAATTCAGATTCGAAATGTCTCAAACATCAAAGAGAATGTTTGCCAGCATCAAATTTTCGAGACGCCGAATCCAACCAATTCAACTGTTCAAAGGGGACCAGCGTCGGTTGATCAGAGTGTATGAGAAGAATGACGGGGATCAAAGATGTACTATTCGTTTGAAAACGGAGGAAATGGAAGAGGATGTGCTGAGACAGTTGAGATTGAAAGACACAATCTTAGATTATCGGTAGGTTGAACGATTTGGGGACGGAGCAGTCTTAATAACACTGTATTCTGAGGCATCTGTGAAACGAAAGAGTTTCAGGTTGGATGATGAAAAACAATTGAGTTGCTATCTCCACAGAGACTCAACAGAGGAAGATATCGATTCTCAATTAGTGCATCTCTTCAATTATCTATCGGATCTTTTCAATAATAAGACTATCACTGTCAGGCTTCGACCATCTCAGATCGCAACGTCTCCTTTTCTTTTTTCGAATCTCCAGTTTGAAAGTTGTCAATTTTTAAAAATTATTGAGGACGATCCTGTTATTTTATCAAACGAGGACATGACACGAATACTGGAAATTTTGAAACCAACGATTGCGATCACTTTAAAATGCCCTATCGAAGAAAACTTTGGTCCGAAAAATGTGAGTTTATACTTTCACTTTTTCATAGAATTTTTCTTTTTTTCATACAGATTCTGAGTCTCCCACGGCTCTATATTCTCAATGCTCGATGGCTCACTTTCGATGATCTACTAAACATGGAATGTGAGGTTGCATTTTTAAGATACCATTCATTCGCAGTGGAAGACGTCAAACAGTTTATAAATCATTGGATGGCTGGGAGTAATCCAAAACTGATGCATCTCAGACTGCACGGTTTTGAATTGGAACCAAATTGGGGGCACATTCTCGAAGGGATTGAATATGGAGTATGGGATAAGAAAACGAATAAGAGACCGAGAAACTTTCAGTAAGTCTCTGAATCTTAAGCTTAGCTCATATTAATTTTCAGAGACCATTACATCTACAGTATTGAAGAAATCGACTGCAAGAATGGTCTGGATTTCGAGAGAAAGAGTGATGGAATGATTGGGACAGTCATGCATCAATCTGACCAGATTGATTTCCTCGTGTGGCACGATACACAATTCTGATTCTCTTTTTCTCTGTATCTTTGCCTTTTAATAAGAAGTCAAGTGCGCCCCAATGATGACATGAGAATAGCACTCAAATTGTCGTTGTCTCTCTATTTTCATGATTAGGGCACACTTGTCGAAAATATAATATAATGAGTAATAATGAATAATAATAAACTTTTTTTACATCAGGTTGACATAATTATGGAGCTGCTTTGAAAATTTTTTATTCTTAGCTGTGGATGCTACATTTTCTAAACCTCGTCCTTTCTGTAGAGCGCAATTGTTACATTCGAATCGAAGGGTGTCACCACATCACACCTTAAACCAACAGAGGAGTCCCTCATAGAGACCAGCCGCGCAGAGGGGTCCTCTCACCAGTTGTCAAATCAATACATTTATTCTTCTTCATCTCTTCCAAATGGAGCTGTTCAAATTAATGGACACTCCGTTTCTGGTATTTCAAAAGGTTATAAAACTGATGGAAATTATTGAAGTGTAAGTTATCAATTCCGTTGAGAATCTCTCTTCCCACACGGGGAATTAAATTCGTGTTGCCTCGTAGTTTCTAAATGAATTTTCGTAGGATAAATTGAAAAATTTAGGTTGGAAATGTCTCAAACATCAAAAAGAATGTTCGGTTGCATCAAATATTCAAAACGACGAATCCAGCCGATTCAACTGTTCAAAGCAGAAAAACGTCGGACGATAAGTGTGTATGAGAAGACGGACGAAAATGCTAAATTAGTTATTTGGCTGAAAACGGAGAACGAGGGAAATGATGTGATGAGACAGCTGAAAATGAAAGACTCAGTTTTAGATGTTGGGTAGGTTGAAAATAGTTTGTGGTCAGAAGAAGTTTCCTACAAATGATAAACTTATGACAGATACTGTAGTAGGATCTAGAATGTGATTCTCGCTTGGAAATGAGGATGAATCAATATATTTTTCAAAAAAAAATTCCAGAGAAAAAAAATTCCAGAGAAAAAAACGAGAAAAACTTGAGTTGCTATCTCAACTGTGACTCTAAAGAGGAAGATGTCGACTTGCAAATGATACACCTCTTCAACTATCTATCTGACCTTTTCAATAATAGGACTGTCGCTGTCTGGATTCGACCATTTCGAATCGCAACTTCTTATTTCCTATTTTCGAATCTCCAGTTCGAAAGTTGTCTATTTTTAAAAATTGTCGGTAGTGAGTCTGAAATTTTATCGAATAAAGATACGTCACAACTATTGAATATGTTGAAGCCAACGGTTGGAGTCACTTTGAAATGCCGTGTCGAGAAAGGATTTAACCAGAGAAATGTGAGTTCATATCGTTTTCTTGTTCTGATTTTTTTCTTGATGAATTTTTGCAGATTTTCAATCTAAAACGTATCATTGTAACTAATGCTAAATGGGTCTCATTCGATGATCTTCTGAATATGGATTGTGAGAGAGCATTCTTCAAAAAACATTCGTTCACAGAGGAAGACGTCAAAAAGTTTATAAACCACTGGATGACTGGGAGTAATCCAAAACTGATGCATCTCAGGCTGAACTGTTTTAAATTGGAGCCAAATTGGGAGCACATTCTGGAAGGGATAGAATATGGAGTATGGGATGAGCAAGAAAAAAAGAAGAGACCGAGGAATTTCAAGTAAGTCTTCAATTCCTAAACCTCATTCATTTTTATTTTCAGAGACCATTACATCTACAGTATTGAAGAAATCGACTGCAAGAATGGTCTGGATTTCGAGAGAAAGAGTGATGGAATGATTGGGACAGTCATGCATCAATCTGACTGGATTGATTTCTTCGTGTGGCACGATATGCAATTCTGATTCTCTTTTTCTCTGTATCTTTGCCTTTTAATAAGAAGTCAAGTGCGCCCCAATGATGACATGAGAGTGAGCACTGGAAATCAGGAGACGCAGAGAAAGTTGTCTCTCTATTTTCATTATTAGGGCGCACTACTTCCCGAAACGATAAATTTGCTTGTAAAAATTATAATATAATAATTTATTAATAAGTAATAAATGACTTTTGAGGAAAATCTCCGAGAAATGTTGTTATATCACACGAAACTCGCACTTTTCAAGTGAAACTGACGAATTTTCTGCCATGTCGAGAGTTAATGTTCTGACTATGTCTGTTTGTGAAGTTGGTGTGTTCAAGGGACCTCCTCTGTTGGTTTACAGTGTGATGCGGTGTGCTCCGTAGACTTGAATGTAGCAATTGCGCTCTACAGAAAAGGAGAATTTTCGAAAATGTAACTTGCTGGTAACAATTAAGAATTAAAAACAATTTCAAAGTGGCTCCATAATTATGACAACTTGGTGTAAAAAACGTGCTTTATTATTACTTTTTATATTATATTTTCACAAGCCAATATATTGTTCCGAGAGATAGACGACAAGTTTGCTATTCTCATATCATTATTGGGGCGCACTTGACTCCTTATTGAAGGATAAAGATATTTGAATTGAGAGAAAAAGAGAATCCGAGAATCAAAATTGTATATCATGCCACACGACGAAATCAATCTGGTCAGATTGATGAATGACTGTCCCAATCATTCCATCACTCTTTCTCTCGAAATCAAGACCATTCTGACAGTCGATTTCTTCCGTACTGTAGATATAGCGGTTTCTGAAAATCAACATGAATGAGGTTTGGGAATTGAAATCTTACTTGAAATTCCTCGGTCTCTTCTTCTTTTCTTTCTCCTCCCATACTCCATATTCTATCCCTTCCAAAATGTGATCCCAATTCGGCGTTAAATTGAAACCCCTCAGTCTAAGATGCATCAGTTTCGGATTGCTCCCAGCCATCCAATGGTTTATGAACTTTTTGACGTCTTCCTCTGTGAATGAATGGTATCTGAAAAATGCCGTCTCACATTCCATATTCAGTAGATCATCGAAATGGAGCCATCGAGCGTGGAAAATATAGAGCCGTGGGAGATTCAGAATCTGTAGAGAAATAGGGAAACAATATGGAAAAGTAAAAGGTTGAACTCACACTTCTCGGACCGAAGTTTTCCTCCACTCGACATTTTATTGTAATCCCAATCGTTGGCTTCCAAACTTCCAGTAGTCGTGTTATTTCCTCGTTCGATAAAATGAACGAATCATCGCCAACGAGGATTTTTAAAAGTTGGCAACTCTCAAACTGGAGATTCGAGAAGAGCATATGAGAATTTTCAACTAGAGATGGTCGAATCCAGACAGTGACAGTCTTATTATTGAAAAGATCCGATAGATAATTGAAGAGATGCACTAATTGAGAATCGAAATCTTCTTCTTTAGCGTCGCTGTTGAGATAGCAATTAAGGGTTCTCATTTTTTTTCCACTGAAATATTTTTCTTTAAATTTTTTTCTGTTTATGACTGATTAGGAAAGGCCTCCAGGTGACCGTGGAGTTATGGAATGTGTTACATATTTTTCGAAGTCTGAAAACCCGCTGATTCCAAATATATATATATATATATATATATATTCAGTTTTTGCCCTCGAGGCCTGGTATTCGAGAAAAACATTGTCAAAGTTAGTAAAAATGACAACACGCAAAAATTGCCAAAATTTTCAAAAACTTTTTGCGTGTCAGAAAGGCAATAATTTGTCATTTTTACTAACTGTGACCTTGTTTTTCTCGAATACCAGGCCTCGAGGGCAAAAACTGAATATACAGTACTCCACATAATCTTACCTTACCTGATGAAAGTTCAAAAACTGAAATTTTTGAAATTTTCGGGAATGCATTCAAAATGTAAAATATAGCTAATTGGGTCACAAATGCGTGTACAAATGTAAATTTGATAAAAAAATTGAAGAAAATTTTTTAGGTCGAATTTTACGAAAAATGAGTTTTTATTCAGTTCCACAAAATCTTAGCCTCACCCCTCTTATTTTAACTTATTCAAAGAATTTTTTGAACTTTTTTAAAAACTTGATGTTAAAAAAAAACGTTATTATTCATAAAATGGGTAAAGGATAGTTCCGAATGGATACATTTCAAAAATCATCATTACTAATAATATTCAACAGATTCCGTTTGTCTGTTTGTTTGTCGCCGATCATAACTCCCTCCGTAGTGGGCCGATTTCTATGAAACCTAGATAGATAGATTGGAAATTAGGCTTAGTTGATGCCCGAACTTTTCTTTTTTCGAAAACACCCAATTTGACGTCTTCTGGAGATGATGACGTTTTTAGTGATAAATTGCTTAGAGAGAATTAGAAAAGGTGTGTCCCGACAGGGTGGTAGAAATCCCAAAATATCAGCCTAACACTATTGACTCGGTGTTTCTTTACTGCATTCTCGAGAGCGCCCGGCCGCGCATATTTGGTGTAGCGGTCTACGCAAATGACTCTTAAGCATGGGGTTGTGAGTTCGTTCCTCCCCGTGGTAAATGTTTTTTTTTCCTTTTTGGCCATAGGAAAGTAATTTATTGAGGAACTTTTGGATTCAAATGGAATGAATAGAAGTGACTATGATGAAAAATTGGTCAATAATTTTGTTATCGTTGGAGATGTTGCAAAATTAACCTTTATTATAGGGTCGGCGGATATGCCATCGATTTGAAATTGTTTTTCGGAGGAGGACTCGAAAGTTTGATGTGAATTTTGAACCCATCTCACATTCATAATGGGAGAGAGGGAAACCGAGGAAATATGTTTTTTTTTGTTAGCGAAGCCAACTAGGAAACTAAATAAATGGAAGAACACTACTCAGGAAGAGATGGTGATTTGTGAATAAGGAACTTCGTCGTAGCTCGGTTAAACACTAAAAAAGAAATTAATTCTAGGATGCGGGTTTGTTAAAGCATGGTCTAAGTCTGGCATACTGCTTTTTGGGGGAGGGAGGCGGCGGCGCCGCCGATCAGTAAAAAACTTTCTAAAAAAAATTTAAGTGAATTTTTTGTAGATGTGACCTGGAAAGTCTCCAGATTTCTAATCTTCAGTTTTGTGAAACGGTTTCTGATACAAAAGTGAACGATTGAAATGAAAAAAAAACTGAATAACGGTTGTGTTGAACTTTCAAGCCGAGAAATGTATAAACTATGTAGTTCTGAAGTAGCTCAGAGAAGAGAGGCTGCATCGCCGCCGATCTGTAAAAAACTTAAAAATAATACTCTAATCCTATGCGTATAATGAATAAAAGAATGCTACTCACATAGTGATGGTTATTTTTGAATAAGGAACTTTGTCGCATCTCGATTGTCTTCAAAAAAGTAATAAATTCTAGGATTAGGATCTGTTAGAACATCGTCTTAATTTGCCATTCTTATTTACCTTGAAGAGGGAGGGGCATCGCCGCCGATCAGTAGGGAAAAAAGAAAGAGTATAAGGAAAAACAAGAGTTATTATGCTCCAGTTCTTTGGCAAGATTATTTTTAAATAAGGAAAACATAGGAAAGTTCAGATTTGTAAAAAGAAAAACCACTCATTCTAAAAGACATATTCCATCGGAATAGAAAAAATCATTGAGTGAATTCCTATCAAGCGCCGCGCTGTAAAACAGAGAAGGGTGGTGTAGAGAAGGAGGTTGAGCAGCCGTAGGCTGCGTCAACCGACTGGTTTTCAAATATTGCAGTTTTTGAACTTTCATCAGGTGAGCCTAAGATTATACAGTACTGACAATAAAGAATGCGATACTTGCAGTTTTTAGTTAAAAATGGTCAACTTTGTGAGTGTGAGACGGCCTCCCTGATAGTCTCACAATATTGATTGTCTATTGAGTGTATAGATCACAAATAGAGCTCCATTTTTGTAGTTGACAACTTTTTTGTAAGGGCACATCCTAAAAAGTTACAGGCAGTCTATGTATACAGCTCAAAATTGCTCCTTCTAAATAGCACGGCCAAAATTGCGAAAAATTTCTTTGACAATTGATAACTTCCTAAAGTGTGCCCGTACAAAAAAGTTGTCACAATCCACTAACAACAAATATTGTGAGACTATCAGGGAGGCCGTCTCACAGTCACAAAATTGAACATTTTCAACTAAAAACTTCAATTTTTCTTTATGACCAGTACTGTATGGAGCACTGTATAATGCACACCGGTTTTCGATGATTTCCTTTGCAGAAAACAATTAGTGACCTTAAACGTTTCAAATTTTCAACATACCCAATATCTAAAACTGTGTCTTTCACCCTCAATTGTCTCATCATATCCTCCTCTCCCATATTCTCCGTTTTTAGATAAATACCGAATTGAGGTCTCTCTTCTTGTTTCTCAAACACATTAATGAAACGGAGCTTGGGCCCTTTAAAAAAATAAATCGGCTGTATTCGGCGTCTCGAAAATTTGATGCATGCGAACATTCGGTTCGAAGTTTGAGACATTTCGAATCTGAATGAAATTATTATTTTTTATCAAAGAGTCGTTGAAAATCTTCTTTTCGTCGGAATAAACTATCCTAAATTCATTTTTTCTTATGCAAAAAGAGTTTCTAAACAAGACTGATAACTTACACCTCAATAATTTCCATCATTTCAATAATCTTCTGGAATACCAGGAACGGAGTGTCCATTAATTTGAACGGCTCCATTTGGAAGGGAAGAACAATAAATATATCGATTTGACTACGGGTGAGGGGACCCCTCTGCGAGGTTGGTCTGTGTGAAGGACTCCTCTGTTGGTATGAAGCGGAGGCCCCCCATCACACCGTAGACCAACAGAGGAGGTCTCTTGAACACACCAACCTCGCTGAGGGGTCCCCTCACCAGTAGTCAAATCAATACATTTATTCTTCTTCCCTTCCAAATGGAGCCGTTCAAATTAATGGAGACTCCGTTTCTAGTATTCCAAAAGATTATAAAACTGATGAGAATTATTGAGGTGTAAGTTATCAATTCCATTGAGAATCTCTCTTCCCGTGCGGATAATTATATTCGTGCTGATTAGCAGTTTTTGAATGATTTTTTCTAGAATAAATTGAATAATTCAGGTTTGAAATGTCTCAAACATCAAAACGAATGTTCGTTCGTATCAAAAATTCAAGACGCCGAGTCCAACCGATCTTTCTGTTCAAACAAGAAAATGGTCGATCGATTGGTGTGTATGAGAAAAATGATGTGAATTCGGAGTTCACTATTCATCTGACATTGGAGAAGTGGGAAGAGGATGTGCAGAGACAGTTGACAGTGGATGGGACAATCTTTCATGTTTGGTAGGGCAATGGTTTCGGTAGAGCACAGAACTTTGTGTTGTTGACTTTCAGTAGTTGCTTATATTCGTTTTTCATTTGAGACCTATTAACTTCACTCTCGACATGACAGTAAATTCTAGTGTTCCGACAACCGATCAGCAATGCTCGCCGAGAGAGAGAAATCTCGCATTTCTCGCGGTCATTTGTGTCGCATAATTATTTTATTCTCGCGTGAATGCGAGAACATTCTCGTTCTCGCAAATGCTCGCATTTTATCGTTCTCGCATTTCTCGTTCTCGCACGTGATCGCATTTTTTAAGTTCTCGCGTGATGATCGCAAAAAATTGCGAGACTCGCGAGACTCGCAATTGAAAATAGCATTTAATCTCACTAGGGTAGGTCCCGATTGGAGATGGATTAATGGGTCGAGACATATATCATTAGAACGGAAATTTTGCACTGATTTTGAATTTGCATTCCAATTTTGCAAAACGATTTCATGAAACAAGTTATTCAAGGTTTTGTGAGCCCCTAGGTGGAAACTTTGAAGCCCTCGTAAATTGCCCAGAAAACGAAATTAATCAGTATGTTTCAAACGTCAGGGAACCTTTTTAGTAGAGTGACGTGTTGACACGGATTTCGGAAATTTTTGTCCCGGAAATCGGAAAAAAAAATATCAATGCGTGTCACGAAAACCGAAAAAGTTGCAAATTATTTCCGAAAAAACCGGCATGACATGACTTTCATTTCATTTCGAAAACCGAAAAAAAAATTTTTTCGGTTTTCGAAAAAAAATTTTTTCGAAAACCGAAAATTTTTCGGTTTTCGGTTTTTCGAAAATCGTGTCATTCCGACGTTTCGGTTTCCGACACGTTTCGGAAAAAAGTCAACGGTTTTTCCGACACGAGGCCGTGGCCTAGTGGCCGAGAAAACTCCGCGCGTGTACTTCACGAGAAAAAGTTGTTTGTTGTGAATTTTTCATTAATTATTCACAAATTTACATTTTTTTTCTGAAAATTAGTCTTTTTTCAGTAAAAAATTAATTTTCAAAAAGTGTTGTAAATGCAACTTTTAAAACCGCAGAATTCATTAATTGTTGAATTAAACAAAAAACAAAGATGACAAGATGATGTTTGGAAGAACGTGGAAAACAGAAAAGTAACAAGTCAATCGGATCAAAAAACAAAGAGCTTAAAACATAATGATTATAAAATTGTAAATCTTATTTGAAAAATGAAGAATCGTCGTATTCTTAATTGGTGGCATCAATAATTGTGACAGTGCTGCCGGCTTGTCCATTGGAATCAGATGGCGGTGCGGTTTGTCCATTGGAATCATCCGCCGAAGAATCAGACTCCTCTTCTGAATCATCGCCACTCTCACTAACACTAGAATCTTCATCTTCTTTTTTCTCTTGGAGGCTGCAAATCAATATGTTTTTTTAAAAGAAACGTTTCGTTATAGTAACCTCATTTGTCCAAGAGCTGCATTCAGCAGCATATCATTTACAGTAATCGATTTCAAACGATTACGGCGACTCGATGACATAAGTTCTCCACACCGACTGCAAACCGGTTGTTTCTAATTGTAGATATTGATTTTATTACCTAAACAACCTTTCCACTTGCGCCGAAGAAAGAGGAATCGATAGAAAATGAGACGCTAGAATGCTCAACTTGGGGAAACGTGTGGAATGGGTGAGCCAGAAGTTGAGCGGGCAAGATTGGATTGGTGGACGAGCCGATTGAATTAATGACTCATACTCGACAATTTCTTTCTGCAATTGAATTAATAATGATTTCTATTCATGAAAAAGTACCTTAGTTGAACCGGAATTCACTGATTCTGTCTGTGCCTCGACAAATCTAAGGAAATTCGATTCTGCAAGTTTCATTTTTTTTGGTGGTGGAGGTGTAGTAGCTGGCTGGCAAGACGGCGCTCTGAAGCTTTCTGCAATAAGCGTGTAATCATTTCAGGCTTCTTTCATAAGATGTACCACAATACAGCTCGACCATTTCTTCAACAGCTTCCCATTTCAATGTATTCAAAACATTAGTCATATAAGCATATCTCGGATCTGCATACGTGGCGAATAAACATACGTCGTTTTCCAGATATTTTGTGTATCTGAATAGAATATCTTTTGTTAAAATTGCTCACGGATCATACCTTTCCAGAGTTTCAATCGAAAGACAATGGACGAGATGGTTTCGCTGGTCTTGCGCAGAAATGAAATGGTGAAGACTAGCGTATTGAACCAACAAAGATGACGCGAATGAAGAATCACTTTCAGCCTGAAAAAATCGTAATAATACTTTTTGGCTGAATGAAAAGGAGCCTGTGCAATCGATTCAATATATGGATTAGTGTATTCCACAAAGTTCTCAAGAGTTTTTTTTTCCGACGCATCGAGCAAATAACATTGAAAATTCGACAATGAACTGATACTTTGATACTGAAAAAAAACAACTAAATCATCAGAGCACAAGTTCACATGTCACATACATGTGCGAGGTAAGACTTTGCCAACAGACAACATCCACCCCATCGAGTTACACAAAATGGAAGTGGAATGCGACCTTCGAGTTTCAATGCTATGGATCTTCTAAAAAAAAACAATGAACATGCATTTAGAAAATTGCGATTACTCTCTGAAAGTTGTCCTGTCCGATTTTGAACGAGAAAGATGCGAGGCGAGTCGATTAACTTTCGTAAGAACTCTTGCAATTGATGGCATCTCTGAGGCATTCTTCAGAATCAATGCAAGAGAATGTGCGAGACAGTGCACACTGGAAATTAGATGGTTACATACTTTCTAAACGTTTCTTCTTACTGGAATAAATCATTTTTTTCTAAAAAACTCTTGATATTTGAACCGGCATCAGTCAGACCTCCAATAACTTTTGAAATATCAACATCGTATTCTTTCAACATTTCCAGCGTAAGGTCGCCAATATTGTTGGCTGTGCCTTTTTTCTCCAGTTGCCGCAAACCAAGAAGCTAAAACAATTTATTATAAAGACGAAAAAAGTGAATATATACTTACAATCTTTTTCCTTTCAAAATTTGAATCTAAGAAATATAAATAGACGGCATAAATCGAGGTATTTTCGTTTTTGCCGTCCCAACCATCGAGCGAAATGAAACATTTCTGAAAACATTGTAATTTACATAATGTCTCAAGGCAACGCTTACAATCATATCGCGAAGCTCTACTTTGATTTTTCTTTTGTAATCGCCCACATTTTCGATCAGTTTCCTACGAATAGCATCAGGAGAGATTAGCTTATAATTGGGATCCAAAATGCGAACGAATTTCTTGAAGAATTCATTTTTCACAAATCGGAAAGACACATTGGACGTGCAGATAGATCTGAAATGAATTCATCACAAAATGAGAAGAAATTCTTCACTAACAAAATGAAAGCATCATTTGCAGCTGAATACGACGACGCCGGTTTACTTGATGAGCTTTTACGCGAAGCTCGCTGAAATAGTTTCATTGTTTTACTGAAAAATTCAATACACTACATACCGACATTATCTTATCGCTGAGTTCTTTCGAGTGAGCGGAGCGTATATGTGCTATCATTCCGGACGTCGAATTACAAAATTTATAAGATTTGCCGCATTTGGAGCATTCCACGTCTTTTTCTTGATTAATTTTATTGAAAAAAGCCCAGACGATCGAATTGTCGTTTTTCGCTGACATTTTCAATCACGATAGAAGAGCAGAGTTTAGAATTTCTGAAAATCATATAATTCTACCAAAAAATCAACAAAAAAATCAGAAAACAAAGAATAAACTTGCGAAAAATGAGTTTAATTTCAGAAAAAAAACAACTTTTTCTCGTGAAGTACACGCGCGGAGTTTTCTCGGCCACTAGGCCACGGCCTCGTGTCGGAAAAACCGTTGACTTTTTTCCGAAACGTGTCGGAAACCGAAACGTCGGAATGACACGATTTTCGAAAAACCGAAAACCGAAAAATTTTCGGTTTTCGAAAAAATTTTTTTTCGAAAACCGAAAAAATTTTTTTTTCGGTTTTCGAAATGAAATGAAAGTCATGTCATGCCGGTTTTTTCGGAAATAATTTGCAACTTTTTCGGTTTTCGTGATTTTTGTTCGAAATTTTCGGGATCAAAAATTTAGGTTTTCATCGAAAATTTCGGTCAACACCCTTTTCGACACGTCACTCTACTTTTTAGCCGTTTATTGGACTAAAACATTTTTGGACATATTTTGGAGTTTTTGGTAAATTAGGCCAAAATTTTTTTTCGGATTTCTAAAAGTTTACAACAGTTCATTGGTCAGGTTTTTGCTTAAGTGGCCTGAAAACGTAATTTAGAAATTAGATGAATGGAGCATCATATTGTATTCCTCATGATTAGAGACGGCAGCATTTTTTCAAGATCAAGGTTTCATTACAATTTTTATCCTGACCTGTTCTTCAGTTAAATAGATAACGTGTTCATAGAATTCTACGTACTCGTTCACATAAAAAGTTGTCATTCTGTTTTAGCGTTTCGGGTTCTCATGACAGCCGACAAATATTGCAATAACCTTCCCATTACGGCCCAAGAGAAGGAAATGAACAGCTCTGACCACGTTCCCTTTATTTTTATGATTCTCATTATTAAAAACAGAGGAAAACAGTGAAATGTACTGTAGTTCACGTATGACTGCGAGACTCGCGAGTCTCGCAATATTTCTTGCGATCATCACGCGAGCATTAGAATATGCGATCATGTGCGAGAACGAGAAATGAAAGAACGAGAAAATGCGAGCATTTGCGAGAACGAGAATGTTCTCGCATTCACGCAGAACTAAAATATGAAATGCGAGTAATGCGAGTGCGAGAAGGAGCGAGAATTGCGAGAATCGTCTCGCAAATCGGAACACTAGTAAATTCGTCAGTTTCACTTGAAAAGTGCGAGTTTCTCGTGATATAACAGCATTTCTTGAGGCGTCTCTGAGAAAAAGTATTTCAGTGAGGAAAACGAGAAAAGCTTGAGTTGCTATCTCCACAACGAATTGACAGAGGAAGACATTGATTCTCAATTAGTGCATCTCTTCAATTATCTATCGGATCTTTTCAATAATAAGACTGTCGCCGTATGGATTCTACCATCCCAGATCGCAACGTCTCCTTTTCTTATTTCGAATCTCCAGTTTGAAAGTTGCCAACTTTTAAAAATTATTTATGGCGGTTCGTTCATTTTATCAAACGAGGATGTGTCACGACTACTGGAAATTTGGAAGCCAACGATTGCGATCACAATAAAATGTCGAGTTAAGGAAAACTTTGGTCCGAGAAGTGTGAGTTTATTGTACTTTTACTTTTTCATATTGTTTCCCTACTTCCCTTCAGATTCTGAATCTCCCGCAGCTCTATATCTTCGATGCTCGATGGCTCACTTTCGATGATCTACTGAATATGGAATGTGAGACGGCCTTTTTAAGATACCATTCATTCACAGAGGAAGACGTCAAAAAGTTTATAAACCATTGGATGGCTGGGAGTAATCCAAAACTGATGCATCTTAGGCTGAGAGGTTTTAAATTGGAGCCGAATTGGGAGTACATTCTGGAAGGGATAGAATATGGAGTATGGGATGAGAAAGAAAAGAAGAAACGACCGAGGAAGTTCAAGTAAGATTTCAATTCTTAAACCTCACTCATAATCATTTTCAGAGACCATCATATATACGATATTGAAGAAATCGACTGCAAGAATGGTCTGGATTTCGAGAGAAAGAGTGATGGAATGATTGGGACAGTCATGCATCAATCTGACCAGATCGATTTCTTTGTGTGGCACGATATTCAATTCTGATTCTCTTTTTCTCTGTAACTCGCATTTTAAAGACGTATTGTGGTCTGTTGTGATGTTTTCATCTCATAATACATGAGTTTTGCCGAGTTCATTTTCATACTTCAAGAATTTTTCAATTCGGTCCACAACTCGCTGAGAGCGAGCGCCGGAAAGTTTGGTCATTGAAAGGGTCGCAGAAAATTGGGGGCCGTGGCCTAGAAATTCTACTAGAAATAGGTGATTTTTTAATTTTTGACGGTATTTTAGATAGTTTTTGTTGTATTTCTTCAGTAAATTCGACAGAATACGGCAAATATTGATAGGAAAACACTAAAAACTATCGAAAATAACGCCAGAAATAGCAGAATACTGAAAAAACAACTTCACCGAAGTGAAATTTCTGGAACAGTCTCGCTGACCAAACTCTCCGTTGGTTTTTTCAGTATTCTGCTATTTCTGGCGTTATTTCTGTTAGTTTTTAGTGTTTTCCTATCAATATTTGCCGTATTCTGTCGAATTTACTGAAGAAATACAACAAAAACTATCTAAAATACCGTCAAAAATTAAAAAATCAACGATTTCTAGTAAAATTTCTAGGCCACGGCCCCCAATTTTCTGCGACCCTTTCAATGACCAAACTTTCCGGCGCTCGCTCTCAGCGGGTTGTGGACCGAATAAAAAATTCTTGAACTATGAAAATGAACTCACCGAAACTCATGCATTATGAGATGAAAACATCACAACAGACCACAATACGCCTTTAAATGTATTTTTCCTTTAATAAGAAGTCAAGTGCGCCCCAATGATGATAAGAGAGTGAGCACTGGGAATCAGGAGAAGCAGAGAGAGTTTTCTCCACTTTATTTTTATGATTGGGGCGCACTACTTCCCGAAACTATATATTTCCTTGTTAAAAGTTAATATAATAAGTAATAATAAAAAATAAATGATTCGACAGCTGGTTAACAAAATTATGGAGCTCCTTAAAAACAGACTTGCTACGGGCCGGCCGAAATCGAAACTTCTCCGACCCGGTCCGGTCGGCCCGGAATTTCAGTACTGAAAAAATTCAAAAAAAAATTTCGAAAATGTTCCGATTTTTTTTTTCAAAAAATTCTAAAATCGATTTTTTAAAGATTTCAAAGGTTTTTGAGGAACATGCTTGAGAAAATATACAGAAAATTTGTAGAAAATATATTTTTTGCAAAAAAAATTGTGGTGAAAAAGGTTTAAAAATGCAGATCCGGGCGGACCCGGAATCTTGCAAGTCTGCTATAAAATGTTACTATCACATTTACCTACTTTCAAGAGTGAGTTCGTTCCATCGCTCTGAACTCTAGAAAAATAATTAATTTGATCTCTTTGAAAGCTAATTTGGGTAAAATCGTTGAGTATTCCATTTTTCGGTGAAAATCTCAGATATTTTAGAATATTTTAATAAATATCATTCGACTTTACGTGTCTTCTATCGAAGTAATTATACTTTAGCAAGCTTTCCGCGGTTAAATCACTTTATTTTCTCAATCTCCGGTTATACCGACTTTCGGGTGAAACTATAGTATAGATTAACCTTAGATTTTTTCGAGTTCTCCTTATAATTTAAACATTTTTAAACTGATTTCTGGTTTCACTGATTTTTGACCGAAATTATTAATTTTTCAGAGTTCCCCCAATAATTCAAACATTTTAGAATTAATTTTAAGCGTTTTTTCATATGAAAATCTGCAAAAACTACCTCAATCCAGCTGAAATCATCATCTGAAAATGAGCGAAAAGTTTTGCGCGTCAAATAAAATGCAAAGTACGCAGTGATTGCGTCGCGGTGTTTGCGTACCCCCAATTGCCAATTCGAACGCCATCCGCTATTTTTATATATTTTTTGAGTTTTTCCACTATTTTCAGCAGAAAAAACACTAAATTCATCTAAAAAATGGTAATTTTCATTGTTTTTCATGTCGTAATGTGATTGGAATCGTGATTTTATCGTTCTTTTGAGTGAAAACTTCAAAAATGAATTTTTCCCAATTTGCAGAGAGGAATGGAACGATTTTTGCGACTCGGTGGTCTCGGCGGTGGACTCGGACAATTCGGCGCGAATCCACAGGATTCGAATCAAGTGGACACCTCCGAGACGGTATATATCTCGTCACTGGCACTCCTAAGGATGCTCAAACACGGAAGAGCCGGAGTTCCGATGGAGGTGATGGGTCTGATGCTTGGAGAATTCGTCGACGACTACACTGTCAACGTCATCGACGTTTTCGCAATGCCACAGTCCGGAACGGTGAGTTTTTGCGTTAGTTTTCGCTGGAAAATGACAATTTTTAAGTGATTTTAATGAATTTTTTGCTTCCAGGGAGTCTCCGTTGAAGCCGTGGATCCAGTTTTCCAAGCAAAGATGCTCGACATGCTCGAACAGACTGGACGTCCCGAAATGGTCACTCAGTAGGAGCCACGCCAGACGACGAGTAATTTGGGACACTTGCAGAAGCCCAGCATACAGGTTTGTAATCTAATCATGTTTTCAGCTGGGAATACGGAAAAATTTATGGTGGAAGCTGGTTGGCCTTGAAAGCCTTGAAAGAGGAATAGCATTCGGCATATAAAAGTTTCGCAATTTCGAGTCAGGAGCTTTTTTCCCAAATCAGAAATCAGATGTGTTCTTTTTAGGATGCTTTTCTGTCTGAAACACTAGAATTCCGTTTGTGACGGTGGTAGTCGCGTAGTTCTCGAAAAACTGCTCAGATATCGGCAAAATCCCATTTGGAATAGGTTTTCTGCTTCTCGGAAACTAAATTCTCGTTATGTCCAAATAGTTAAGTTTTGCCGATTTTCGTTGCGTTTTTCAAACATTTCTCTGCTAAAAAACGCAATTCTGCATAAAACTAGAGATTATATTAATTTCCATCCGAAAACGACCTAGAAATTCATAATTTATATCAAATTTTTAAGTTTTCCGCCGAAAAATCGATATTTAGCCGAAATTCACTTCAAACTCTCTAATTTTCTCTTCATTTCAGGCGATGAACTACACAAAGTGTGGCGAGGCGAACAAGGAGCATCTGAAGGCGATGCTGAAACTGGCGAAGAACTATAAGAAGGCATTGGAAGACGAGAAGAACATGACGGATCAGGAGCTCGCGATCAAGAACGTCGGAAAAATGGATCCAAAACGGCATATCGCTGATGAAGTGAGCAAGATGCTCAACGATAATATTGTGCAAAGTCTCGCTGGAATGATGGCCACCACTTCCTTCCAATAATTAATTGATTTTTTTTCCCAATTTTTCATTTTGTGTATTTTTGATCCCCGCCCCTCCCGACAAACAAATTTTTTTGAATAATATTTCATTCAACATTCAAAAAATTTCAAAATCCCAAAATTCAGAGTAAACAAGGATAGAAGAAATAGAAGAGAAACTTTCAGAACATAAGTTGATTAAGCCAACTGCCTGGATCAGAAAGAGGAAAAGGTGAGAATTTCGGGAAATTTCGGGTAAAAATGATGAAAATTTTGGAGTGATGAGAGCTGAATGAGGGATTTGACAATAATGCGACGAGGGTGATGAGGAAAGTGACGAGGAAATTGACAAGGAAATGACGAGGGAAGTATGACGACTTGTATTACTCGTTCCGACGCACATGATCAACTGGAACCCATTCGATACCTCCCAGTTCAGATTCGAAATGTCTCAAACATCAAAAAGAATGTTCGGTTGCATCAAATATTCGAGACGTCAAATCCAACCGATTCGGGTGACAAGAAAGGAGAAAAGTCGGATGATCCGCGTGGTTGAGAATCAGGATGTGAACTCGAAATTCAGTGTTTACTTTCACTTTTTCATATAATTTTTCTTTTTTCATACAGATTCTGAGTCTCCCACGGCTCTATATTGTCAATGCTCGATGGCTCACTTTTGATGATCTACTAAACATGGAATGTGAGGTTGCAGTTTTTAGACACCACTCATTCGCAGCGGAAGACGTCAAACAGTTTATAAATCATTGGATGGCTGGGAGTAATCCAAAACTGATGCATCTCAGACTGCACGGTTTTGAATTGGAACCAAATTGGGAGCGCATTCTGGAAGGAATTGAATATGGAGTATGGGATAAGAAAACGAATAAGAGGCCAAGAAATTTTCAGTAAGACTCAGATTCTTCAGCTTAGCTCATATTAATTTTCAGAAACCGCTATATCTACAGTATTGAAGAAATCGACTGCAAGAATGGTCTGGATTTCGAGAGAAAGAGTGATGGAATGATTGGGACAGTCATGCATCAATCTGACTGGATTGATTTCTTTGTGTGGCACGATATTTAATTCTGATTCTCTTTTTCTCTGTATTTCGCATGTTAAATTTCCTTGTCCTTGAGAATATCACTGGAAATCAAGAGACGCAGACAAAGTCGTCGTTGTCTCTCCATTTTCAGGATATATTTGCTTGTAAAAATTAAAAACTAAAAATAATAATAAGTAATAATAAATAATAAATGTTTTTGCGGCTTTTTTTTCAATTTGGCTAAAAATCTCAGCCATTTCAGAATAGTTCTGTAAAAATTATTCGATTTATTCACATTTGCACTGCACCCTATCACTCCAAAATCTACTTTTGAGGCGTCAGCGCGACAGGAAATGCGTCAGAAGTCTACTGTGCGCATAACGCGATAAAAATGTTTTTTTTAATTGAAAATAAGTTTAGGAGAAATTTCGACATTTTATTGCTATAAAAAACCTAAACTTTACTGAATTCGGTAGAAAACGGCTGATTTAGTAATTTTTGTATATTGTAGGAAAACTTTTTTGCTATGCGCCTTTAAAGCTACAGTAAGAATTTGCACTGCTAAAGCGTCAGCAATGCCTTGGGTCATTTGGGTGCGTAAGGACCTGTGATTCGACCTATTTTCTATTGAAATTTCATCATTTCAGCAAGTTATCGATTTGACAACTGGTGAGAAGACCCCTCTGCGCTGCTGGACTTTATGAGGGAATCCTCTGTTGGTTTACAGTGTGATGCGGTGTGCTCCGTAGACTTGAATGTAGCAATTGCGCTCTACAGAAAAGGAGAATTTTCGAAAATGAAACTTGCTGGTAAAAATTTAAAAATGTAAAAAAAGTGTCAAAGTGGCTTCATAATTATGTCAACCTGGTGTCACAAAAGCATTTATTATTCATAATTACTTATTATATTATAAATTTTACAAGCAAATATATAAAGTTTCGGAAAGTAGTGCGCCATAATGATGAAAACAGAAAGAAAGTGCCATTTTCATTTCATCATTGGAGCACACTTGACTTCGTATTAAAGGAAAAATACATTTAAAATGCGAAATACAGAGAAAAAGAGAATCAGAATTGTATATCGTGCCACACGAGGAAATCGATCTGGTCAGATTGATGCATGACTGTCCCAATCATTCCATCACTCTTTCTCTCGAAATCCAGACCGTTCTTACAGTCGATTTCTTCCACTCTGTAGATGTAATGGTCTCTGAAAATGATTATGAGTGGGGGTTTAAGAATTGAAGACTTACTTGAAATTCCTCGGTCTCTTCTTCTTTTCTTTCTCCTCCCATACTCCATATTCAATCCCTTCCAGAATGTGCTCCCAATTCGGCTCCAATTTAAAACAGTTCAGTCTGAGATGCATCAGTTTTGGATTACTCCCAGCCATCCAATGGTTTATGAACTTTTTGACGTCTTCCTCTGTGAATGAATGGTATCTTAAAAATGCCGTCTCACATTTCATATTCAGTAGATCATCAAAAGTGAGCCATCGAGCGTGGAAAATATAGAGCCGTGGGAGACTAAGAATCTGTAGAAAAATAGGAAAACAATATAGAAAAGTAAAAGGTTGAACTCACATTTCTGGGACTAAAATCTTCCTCAATAGGACACTTCAAAGAGATCCCAATCGTAGGTTTAAAAATTTCCTGTATTCGTGACATACTGTCATTTGACAATATATCAGATTTTGCTACAATTTTAATCAATTGACAACTTTCGAATTGGAGATTTGAAAAAAGAAAAGAAGATGTTGCAATATGAGATGGTCGAAGCCAGACAGTGACAGTCTTATTATTAAAAAGATCCGATAGATAATTAAAGAGATCCACTAATTGAGAATCAATGTCTTCCTCTTTCAATTCGTTGTGGAGATAGCACGTCATGCTTTTCTCATTTTTCTCACTGAAATACTTTTTTCTTTTCGAATGTTCTGTCATGTCGATTGTAATTAGTGTTCTCATTATGTTTATTTTGAAGTTAATAGGTCCCAAGTGAAAAAAGAAACTAACTAGGAAAAGATCCAGTCATACTTTGGAGATCTGGTCAAATTATATATCGATGAAAAGCTGAGATCATACTCTTTTCGAATATGCGTTCAAATTTACAGAACGATTTTATTTAAAAAAGTTGTACATGTTTTTGTGGTATTTCAGTACTAAAAACTCAAACTTTGAAGTTACGTAAATCAACCAAAAAGTGATTTATGTTTTCTAATTTGTGAAGTTTTTGGTGGCCAACCCATGGGCGAAAATTCGACCAAAATTTTTTTCGAATTTTTTTCCAAAAATAGTTGTTGTGAAGTTATCGAAAATGGCTTGAAAACGTGATTAGAATTGAAGTGAATTGATCACAGGATTGCACCTTTTACGCTTCTTATTACCGATGAACTGAAAAATTCAGTTGAAATGTCAGATTCTGGATACAGTACCGAACAAAAAGGTATCAATTTTTGTAGTTGACAACTTTTTTGTATTCCTATCTAGTTACATATCGACAAAGTAATTTCTCCCTCAAATCGACCAATTCCAGTGCAAAATAGTGCGATTTTTGAGCTGTCTCCTTAAAATGACCATAACTCTCTAGGGAGTGTTTGTACAAAAAAGTTGTCAACTACAAAAATGAAGCTCTACCCTTGATCTGCATAAATCATTAAAAATCTATTTAATGGGACAATCAGTATTACCATGACAAACTCTCAAAGTTGGACATTTTCAACTGAAAAGGGTTAAAGTTGATACTTTTTTGTCCGGTACTGTACTTTCCACTTGAGTCTATCTTGTTCGAAAATAGAAACTGAATTTTTTGAACGATTGTTGACCTATGTACCATTTTGTAGATTGCAGACGAAAATTTTTCATATAATTTTTCAAAAATAATTTTGCAAACAATTATGTAGTTCGACTTCAACGATTATAAAAACTTCAAAATCATGATGGAACGTGTTTGACGAACCAGAAACCGAGACGTTTTATTCTCTCAAAAGTTAAACAAAAGTGGGACTTTCACGTTACCTATGGTAATGAAATAGAAATCGGTGCTCAATACAAAGTTCTTTGATCTACGCCCCCACTCGTTCAACCTACCAAATGTCTAAAACTGTGTCTTTCACTCTCAACTGTCTCAGCACATCCTTTTCCAAGTACTCCGGTTTCAGAAAAATAGCAAATTCCGAGCTCACATCCTGATTCTCAACCACGCGAATCGTTAGACCCTTTTCCCTTTTGAACAAATATATCGGTTGAATTCGGCGTTTTGAATATTTGATGCAAGCGAATATTCGATTCGAAGTTTGAGACATTTCGAACCTGAATTCTTCAATTTATCCTACGAAAAATCATTCAAAACCTGGTACTCACAAGGGAACCTTTTTCATACACCGGTTGGGAATTGGTTGAAACTTTGCACTTATATACTTTCGCACAGGGGTGCGAGACGTAAGGTCCGCAACGAAAAGTTTTGAATTATCCGGCCGAGACGCGTTGCGTGCGCGTCTCGTTTTTCATTGAAAGGTAACACACGCTAAACTTGAACTTGGCACTCAGTCAAGTCTTTTTTAGCATACTTTTCAAGGGCCGGGTCGGGCTTTTTTTTTCAAAACTTCCAGCCCGGCCCGGCACGGAGCGGGCCCTTATTCCCTTTTTTTGGTGGGATTTTTTTCAAAATTTTTTGACTAAGTTCAACTCTGATTTTTTTCATAGAATAATGTATGTGTGTCAGAGTTCATTTTCATATCGAAAGAAAATTTTCAAATAATTTCTTTTCAAGTTTTATAATATAATTACTTTCGCCATTTATTTATTGTTTTCTTCCACGGCTACAGAAATGTCCAAACTGTTTTGCCGCTCACGAAAACACTTAGATTATTCTGGGAAAAAAAACAGATTTGACTTTAGTCACCTTCAAGTTCTTTATTGCTGGAGGCGTCTCGCTGAAAAATTCAATCAATCTTTCGAAAAATATACTAAATCATCATGAAAAAAGTATAAAAAACGGCTCGTTGGCGAGAAAATTGGGTCTGAAAATTTCTGAAAAATAAGCGGGACGTTCCTTTCAATTTTTGTTGATATATATGTGTTTTTGAAGTATGTTCCACTATTTTTTCTGAGATTTTGAATGATAATCGGTAAAGTTACGAGAGCTCAAAGTTTTTCAGTCGAAAAAATGGAGGTGGCTGTAACTCATTGAAACATGACGAGAAATGCCTGAAAAGTTGTATTAATATTAGTCTAACTCCAAAAAACTCAAATCGAAAATATTGTTAATTTTCGTCACCTAGCCATTTTTTTACCATGGAGGGGGGTACGTTGAAATGCATAACATTTCGTCTATTTTTTAATCATAGCTCGGCTAGCCACCTAAATCTGGGGAAGGTATTTATATTTCCAAATAGCCAACACAAATATGTGGTTTATCATTATAAATTTACTTCGGTCCGCAGTACTTCTACTAGCTGAAAAATCTAAAAAACATGAAAAAATTGACAAATTTTTCGAAAAAGTTAATTCTTCTATATGATGCAGGAGAGCTAGAAATTAGTTGTTATCTTATAAAATGCACAAAATAATGCTGGTAATTCATTACTGAAGAGATTTTGTTCGTATCTTTCGAAAGAAAAATGTTCATTTTCGACTACAATCGATCGCTTCGGTAGGTCAAAGGGGGCGGAGCCTAATGGGGTATAGTATGAAATTCTTAGAATTCCCATGGGGGGGGGGCTAACATATTAAAAATAAACCAAAACGGATCAACTTGGTGCATGTGTAACATGGCCTGGTGGCTATACATTGTCTCTTAATACTACACAGCGATTTCCTGAAGTTTTCAGACCCAGTTTCTTCGCCAACGAGCCGAATTGCGCCGCTTTTGAAAACGCCATGTGATAGAGCAGGGCCGAAAATTTATGTGTGCAAAGTTTCAGCCAATTACCAACCGGTGTATGAAAAATGTTCCCTTGTCAGCCCGAATTTGATTATCCGCACGGGAAGAGACATTCTGAATGGAAAAAAAAATTCTGAAATGGAATAACTTACACGTCAATAATTTCCATTAGTTTTATAATCTTTTGGAATACTAGAAACGGAGTGTCCATTAATTTGAACGGCTCCATTTGGAAGAGATGAAGAATATTTAGATTTGCCTACTGATGAGGGAACCCCTCTGCGAGGTTGGTGTGTTCAACAGACCTCGTCTGTTGGTAGGGGGGCGGGCACTCCATCACACCGTAAACCTTCTTACTAGGGAAAGATCCCGAGTCAAGATGGAGTTACCCGTCGAGATAGATATCACTAGAACCGAAATTTTGCTCTGATTTTAAATCTGCATTCCAATTTTGCTAAACGATCTCGTAAAAAAAGTTATTGCCGTTTTTGTGGCTTCTCAGTGCAAAAATGAGCATTTTCAAGACTCCCAAAATTAACGTTTTTCTTATTTTTTTCAAATTTTTTTGTTTTGTACGTATGACTACGGATGTAAAGATGGTTTTGGCATAGTTTGATTTCGGAATTTATTTTCAGAAAAATTTTTGTTGAGTTTCTTAAATTTTCAAAAATGACGCATCTACAAAAAATTTGTCTGAAAATTTTCTGAAGTTCCAACTCAAACAATACAATTTAAATAATTGGAACTGCACGTACAACACAAAAAAATTTGAAAAAAATCAGAAAATCGTTAATTTTGGGAGTCTTGAAAATGCTCATTTTTGCACTGAGAAGCGACAAAAACACGAATAACTTGTTTCACTAGATCGTTTAGCAAAATTGAAATACAGATTTAAAATCAGCGCAAAATTTCGGTTCTAGTGATATATATCTCGACATGTAAATCCATCTTGACTCGGGATCTTTCCCTAGTTAGAAAAATAAATATATCGATTTGACTACTGGTGAGGGAACCCCTCAGCGAGGTTGGTGTGTTCAAAAGACCTCCTCTGTTGGTTTAGTGTGTGATGGAGTGCCCCGCCCCCCTACCAACAGTGTAGTCCCTCATACATACCAGCCGCGCAGAGAGGTCCCCTCACCAGTAGTCAAATCGATATATTTATTCTTCTTCCCTTCCAAATGGAGCCGTTCAAATTAATGGACATTCCGTTTCTAGTATTCCAAAAGATTATAAAACTGATGAAAATTATTGAGGTGTAAGTTATCAGTCAGAAACTTTCTCCCCACGCGGATAACTAAATTCGTGCTGAGTAGTAGTTTCTGAATGATTTTTCCTAGAATAAATTGCAGAATTCAGATTCGAAATGTCTCAAACATCAAAAAGAATGTTCGGTTGCATCAAATATTCAAGACGTCGAATCCAACCGATTCGGGTGACAAGAAAGGAGAAAAGTCGGATGATCCGCGTGGTTGAGAATCAGGATGTGAACTCGAAATTCAGTGTTTATCTGACGTCGGAGAACGTGGAGGATGTGCTGAGACAGTTGAAAGTGAAAGAGACAATCTTTGATGTTTGGTAGGTCGATGATTTCGGTAGAGCAAAGAACTTGTTAGTGTTATTGACTCACAGTAGTGACTTAGTTTCTTTTTTCGTTTGGGACCTATTAACTTCACAAACAGACTTATTGAGAACATTAATTACACTCTCAACATGGCAGAAAATTCGTCAGTTTCACTTGAAAAGTGCGAGTTTCTCGTGATATAACAACATTTCTCGTCTCTAATAAAATATTTCAGTGAGAAAAACGAGAATAGCTTGAGTTGCTATCTCCACAGAGACTCAACAGAGGAAGATATCGATTCTCAATTAGTGCATCTCTTTAATTATCTATCGGATCTTTTCAATAATAAGATTGTCACCGTCTGGATTCGACCATCTCAGATTGGAACGTCTCCTTTTCTTTTTTCGAATCTCCAGTTTGGAAGTTGTCAATTAATTAAAATTCTCAGTGGCAAATCTGATATACTGTCAAATGAAGGTGTGTCACGAATACTGGAAATTTTGAAGCCCACGATCGGTCTCACTTTGAAGTGTCCTATCGAGGAAAACTTTGGTCCGAGAAGTGTGAGTTCAACCTTTTACTTTTCCATATTGTTTCTGCCACCTTCTCTTCTTAAACCCACTAGGTATGGGGGGTGAATGTTTTGTAATTTGAAAAACGTTACAATTTTTCATTTCTCACTAGCAAAAATGTCACGCTTTGTTGACCGTTAATAACTTTGTCCGTTTTTCACATTTTCACCTAATTTTTATTTGACTATTAGGAATAGGCTGTCCCGTCATTCCTGGAAAATTTGGTGTTGATACCATCATTGGTGACCGAGCTATGGGCCATAGAGTGAAAGTCACTTTTTTTAGCTTGAAAAGTTTGTATTTTTAAGTGTTTTTCAGTGAAAATACATTCGTGACCTTTCAATGACCAAGGCCTAGAACAGTGACAATAACAAATTTATTTCCATTCATTTCAATTAGGAGTAAGTAGGCGGCTATAATTAAAGGCCCGGGAAGAACGTCACCCGCCTAATAAAAAAAAAATAAAGGTGGCAGACAGGGCCGAAGGCCCGGTTTTACTCTGGCTCAGGGCCGCAGGCCCTGGAACTCATGAAGACCCGGGAAGCATAGCGGACCCCGCCGGCAGGCGGGTGACGCTAGTCCCTATTTCTCTACAGATTCTGAATCTCCCACGGCTCTATATTTTCCACGCTCGATGGGTCACTTTCGATGATCTACTGAATATGGAATGTGAGACGGCCTTTTTAAAATATCATTCATTCACAGAGGAAGACGTCAAAAAGTTCATAAACCATTGGATGGCTGGGAGCAATCCGAAACTGATGCATCTCAGACTAATGGGTTTCAAATGGGTGCCGAATTGGGAGAACATTTTGGAAGGGATAGACTATGGAGTATGGGATGAGAAAATGGAGAAGAAGAGACCGAGAAACTTTCAGTAAGTCTCTGAATCTTAAGCTTAGCTTATATTAATTTTCAGAAACCGCTATATCTACAGTACGGAAGAAATCGACTGCAAGAATGGTCTGGATTTCGAGAGAAAGAGTGATGGAATGATTGGGACAGTCATGCATCATTCTGATCAGATTGATTTCTTCGTGTGGCACGATATACAATTCTGATTCTATTTTTCTCTGTATTTCGCATGTTAAATTTCCTTGTCCTTGAGAATAGCACTGGAAATCAAGAGACGCAGACAAAGTCGTCGTTGTCTTTCCATTTTTTCACGATATATTTGCTTGTAAAATTTAAAAATAATAATATAATCAGTAATAATAAATAATAAATGCTTTTGTGGTTTTTTTAAAATTTCGCTGAAAAGTTTCAGAATATTTCAGTGAAAATCATTCGATTCATTCACTTTTTCCTACTTTCTATTGAAATATCATTATTTTAGCCAATTGTTTAGCGGTAAAACCACTTTATCTCCTCAATTTCTGTTTTCGCTGTAACCTGGAATTTCGTAAAACCGTTGTTTTTGCCCAAAATCTCAGAGTATTTCAGCGTATTCAGCATATTTTTATAAAAATCATTCGATTTATTCACTTTTCACCTGTTTTCTATCAAAATATCATCATTTTAGCCAAGTTTTTAGCGGTAAAATCACTTTATTTATTTGATTTCTGGTTTCACTGATTTTTGACCGAAATTATTGATTTTTCAGAGTTCCCCAATAATTCAAACATTTTAGAATTTATTTTCAATACTTTTTCATCTAAAAACTGCAAAAACTACATCAATCCAGCTGAAATCATAATCTGAAAATACGCGAAAAGTTTTGCGCGTAAAATAAAATGCAAAGTACGCAGAGTTTGCGTCGCGGTGTTTGCGTACCCACCAATAGTCAAGTTCTGATTTTCCGCTATTTCTCATTTATTCTCTAAGTTTTTCGTCTATTTTCAGCGAAAAAAACACAAAATTTATCTAAAAAATGGTAATTTTCATTGTTTTTCATGTCGTAGTGTGATTGGAATCGTGATTTTATCGTTTTTTTCAAGGGAAAACTTCAAAAATGAAACTTTCCCAATTTGCAGAGATGCTCAAACACGGAAGAGCCGGAGTTCTGATGGAGGTGATGGGTCTGATGCTTGGAGAATTCGTCGACGACTACACTGTCAACGTCATCGACGTTTTCGCAATGCCACAGTCCGGAACGGTGAGTTTTTCAGTTTTCAGCGAGAAATTTCTAGTTTTTCGCTGAAAAATTTACTAATTTTGGGCGACTTGGGCGACTTTCACAATGTTTTCCTTTCAGGGAGTCTCTGTCGAAGCCGTGGATCATCAATCCACAATCGATGGCACTTAATCAGGAGCCATGCTAGACGACGAGTAATTTGGGACACCAAGCATACAGGTTTGTACTATAATCGTGTTTTTCAGCGGGAAAATTGGAAAATTTCTGGTGGAAGCTGGTTTACACTCCTTGATCGATATTTTGAGCTAGGAATATTTCAATTTCGCCAATTAGTGTCGAAAATAGCGTCCTCTCGAGTGAATTTCGCATTGAGAAGACAAATTGAAGCATTTTGTGCTGATTTTTTGTCTCAAACACTTAAATCCAATTTGTGGCGGTGTGAATTACAAAGATTCCGCGAAAAACTGCTCAGACATTAGCAAAAAGAGATCGATGTCAGCATTTTTTCTATGAAGAGACTAGAAACCGCATTTTTTCGCTTTTGATGATTCAATCGTTGTATTGCAGATTCGAAATGTATCATTTTTACCGAAAAATCGCCATAAATTCACTCAAAATCCATCATATTCTGTCAGAAATGTCTGAAAATCAGTGAAATGTTTTTCTAGCTCAAAATCTGCTCATTTCCACCTGAGAAATCCCCCGAAATCATCAATTTCTGTCCAATTTCTAAGTTTTCCGCCAAAAATCGATATTTTGCTGAAATTCACTCCAAACCTTCAAATCTGCTCATTTCCATCCGAAAACGCCTTTAAAATCCTTAATTTCTATCAAATTTCCAAGTTCTCTGTCAGAAAATCGATATTTTAGCTGAAATTCACTCCAAACCTTCCAATTTTGTCTCAAAATCTATCCTTTTCTGTCAGAAATGTCTAAAAATCACTGAAAAGCTCGAAAACGCCGTCAAAATCCATAGTTTTCATCAAATTTTCAAGTTTTTCACTCAAAAATCAATATTTTAGCTGAAATTCCCTTCAAACCTTCTAATTTCGTCTCAAAATCTATCCTTTTCTGTCAGAAATGTCTGAAAATCACTGAAACGCCTAAATATAGCTGAAAGCGGTCTGAAATGCCTAAAACTGCCTAAAATTCACCTAGTTGATATGCCTGAAACGCCTGAAACGCCTAAAGTTTTTACCTGACCAGCCTGAAATGCCTAAATTTCGAAAACGCCTTCAATATCCATAATTTCTATCAATTTTCCGAGTTTTCCGCTCAAAATCGATATTTTAGCTGAAATTCCCTTCAAACCCTCTAATTTTCTATTCATTTCAGGCGCTGATTCATGGTCTCAATCGTCACTACTACTCGATTCCCATCGCCTACCGAACACACGATCTCGAACAAAAGATGCTTCTGAATCTCAACAAATTGTCATGGATGGACGCAGTGAGTGTGGAGAACTACACAAAGTGTGGCGAGGCAAACAAGGATCATCTGAAGGCGATGCTGAAGCTGGCGAAGAACTATAAGAAGGCGTTAGAGGACGAGAAGAACATGACGGATCAGGAGCTCGCGATCAAGAATGTCGGAAAAATGGATCCAAAACGGCATATCGCTGATGAAGTGAGCAAGATGCTCAACGATAATATTGTGCAAAGTCTCGCTGGAATGATGGCCACCACTTCCCTCCAATAATTCCCTTTTTCATTGATTTTTTTTCCCAATTTTTCATTTTGTGTATTTTTTGACCCCATCACTCAATTCCCTAATTTATTTGTCTCGATTTTATCCCCCTCTCGTTCTCTTCGATGTTCCCTATATAAACACCACACTGATATTTGATTTTTTTTTTCTTAACAATTAAAGCGTCTTTTCAGATTCATATGATGACGTGTCCAGAAGTTCAAAGTGTTCGATCGATGGAAGACACTTTTCTGATGGCTTAGAGAGTCGGAGACTCAGACGACAGGCAGTTCGAGGCTTTTTAAATAAATGGTCTGTAAGGCATTTCAGGCCCTTCTCGAATTGCCTAAATCTTTTTGTTCCCTAAAAATGTCTTTTTGCACAAATTGAATTTCCCTCTATACATCCTTTTCTTGTCAGCCATCTATTTTATTTTTGGTATGGAACAGCGATCGAAAAAGAATAAGTAAAATGACGGAACATGGGGAGTTTGGTTTGGAAAATTGGCGGGAAATTTGTGTTTTTTGAGTTGATAGACAGAGATAATATAGAGAGATAGAGAGTCATGAAGTCAGAAGGAGATCGTTTGGTTCATTCTATAGTCCTTCGACTTCGGAATCTTCGGAATTGTCTTCTTCCTGTTCAAGTCCATTCTCTTCAGTATCTGTTTCATTTTCATCCAACTCAACGTGAACATCTTCATCCAACTCAACGTGAACATTTTCATCCATTCCAACGTGAACATTTTCATCCATTCCAACGTGAACATCTTCATCCATTGCAACATGGTTATTTTCAATACGATCGTTACCGTTTCCGATCTGCACTACACGCTCGAGACGATGAATCATCTCGTCCAAATCAACACCAATCGTCTCGTCCAAATCCCCATCATCCAACAGCTCCCGATCAATCACTTCCATCTCATTCATCTCATTGATCCTGACTACCAAGTCGTTTTCAATCATCACATGCCGGAGATGTTCACGAAGAGCCAGAATTGGGCCTTCTTCACGACGTGTGGCCTGAATGATCTTCAATAGCAATAGGAGTTTTTCATCTCCGGCGAGGTGGGGGACGGTCAGGCGAGCAACAGAGTAGACGTCATCGGCATTCATATCTGAAAGAACAGAAGAATTGAATGAGATGTAGAAAAGAATTAGTGTGGTGCGTGGAAGGGTCGGAACGAATTCGGAGAGGGATTCTGAGACTTCAGAATCCTTCGAGAATCTAGAAAATGTCGAAAATTCAAGAAAATTCCTAACTTTTGCGCCGATAATAGAGAAAAACAAGGGAAGACGGTGAGGAGAGCCTACAGAACATACCCACGGCCCCTCGTCAGATTCTGATGAAGATTCTGATGACGTCACGTCATCAGAAGTATTTGGTGAGTACTGTCAGAAAAAGGCGCCAGAATGTCAAGAAATCTGAGTTTCGAGACGGAACGATTAAGAAGGGTCACAGAAAAAAAGAATCGGGGAATCTGAATTAGGCGAGGATTCAGAATCAGATGACGTGACGTCGTCAAAACTAAAATTTCGGGAAAAAACGCCAGAGAGACACCGAAATTGTCTAATTCGACTGGAAACAAGAGAAATCAGCGCCAAAACAAAAACTGTGGTATTTGCGAAGTGCTCGGGGTTGCTGGAGGGGATTCTGAAGGCCAGACGACGTCAGGAGGGAATTTTTCGGAAAAAATACTAAAAATTTCAGTTTTACGAAAGAAAAGATGGAAAAGAGCGGGAAGATGACCTGGAGCATCTACAGCGGGATCTCGCCGTTTCTCACAGATTCTGACAAAGAATCTGATGAGGATTCTGATGACGTGACGTCATCAGAAGTGAATTTTTTTGGAAAATGGGTGGAATCGTATGAATAGCGGGATTTCAGAAAGGAACAAAAATTAATGAGCTCAAAAAGAGGAGAATCGAAGAATCAGAATCATGAAAGGATTCAGATGATGTAACGTCGTCAAAACTAAAATTTTGGGAAAAAACGCCAGAGAGACACCAAAATCGTCCAATTTGACTAGAACTAGGGGAAATCAGCGCGAAAATTGAAAATTATGGTAACTCCGATGAACTCCAGGCTATTACCTAGAATTCAGAAGACCTAAGACGACGTCAAAGACGGAATTTTTCGGAAAAAGTACAAAAATTTCCAGTTTTGCAAAATAGAGATGGAAAAGAGCGGGAAGACAATTTGGAGGATCTACACCAATCTCTCACAGTCTCTCGACGGATTCTAACGAAGAATCTGATGAGGATTCTGATGACGTGACGTCATCAGAAGATAATTTTTTTGGAAAATGGGTGGAATCGCATGGATAACGGGATTTTAGAAAGGAACAAAGTGCAATGAGCTCAAAATGAGGAGAATCGAAGCATCAAAATCGAGAAAGGATTCTGATGACGTGACGTCGTCAAAACTAAAATTTCGGGAAAAAACGCCAGAGAGACACCAAAATCGTCTAATTCGACTGGAACTAAGAGAAATCAGCGCCAAAACAAAAACTGAGTCAATTTTGAAGAGCTCCGGCCTAATGGAGGGATTCTGAGGTCCAGAAGACGTCAGGTGGGAATTTTTAGGAAAAAATACTAAAATTTTCAGTTTTACGAAAGAAAAGGTGAAAAAAGGATGAGAAGATGACCAGAAGAATCTACACCACGTTCTCGCCGTTTCTCGACAGATTCTAACGAAGAATCTGATGAGGATTCTGATGACGTGACGTCATCAAAATTAGAAATTCGGGAAAAAAGGCAGAGAGTCACGAAAATCGTCTAATTTGACTAGAACTAGGGGGAATCAGCGCGAAAATTAAAAATTATGGTAACTCCGATAAACATGCTGATACCTAGAATTCAGAAGACCTAAGGCGACGTCAAAGACGGAATTTTTCGGAAAAAGTACAAAAATTTCCAGTTTTGCAAGAAAAAGAAAGAAAAAGAGTCGAAAGATGATTTGTAGGATCTACATTACGCTCTCGCAGCCTCTCGACAGATTCAGAAGTGAATTTTGGCAGGGAAAATAGGGGAAATACGGTGGCTAGGGAAACTACGGGACATAATAACCCTTACCTGATACAGTGGACGGAGAAGTGGTAGAAGATGATTGAATTGAGAGCTTCGATTGGGATGATGACGAGTCGAGTGATGAGTCGAGTTTTCGAGACGAGCACAAGATTCCGAGTCGATGTTCGATCAGACGATTCGACGATTCCTGAAATTAAGAGAATATAATAAAAAGAAATTTGAGATAAAAAATGTGTCTCAAAAACGCGCCATAATCTCTAGGAGTCAGAGTTTTAAGAAGGAACGGTTCAGATAAGGCGCAGGAGGAGAAGAATTAGAGGAATCTGAATTTGACGAGGATTCAGATGACCTGACGACGTCAACAGCGGAAAAGTCGGAAAAAAGGACAAAAAGACACGAAATAAGCGGTAGTTAATTCGCGATAGATTCTTGGGGCGATGTTTCATTATGTCAGGATTCTGAAGACTCAGAATCCTTCGAAAACGATGAAAAATTCCAAATTTTGCCAAAAAGAGAAAAAAGAAGGGGGATATGGCCAGGAGAGTTTCCACACCTCCTCGCCGCTTCCCACCTGATTCCGACGCGGATTCAGATGACGTGACGTCATCTGAATCATCTGAATCAGCGGAAAGTTCAAAAATGAGACTAAAACATTGAACGGCTCAGAATTCGGGTGGATCAGAGGGGGATGGGGAAGATTTTTTCAGAATCATAAAAGGATTCAGATGACTTGACGTCGTCAAAATTTGAAATTCGGGAAAAAAGGCGGAGAGTCACGAAAATCGTCTAAATCGACTAGAACTAAGAGAAATCAGCACGGAAACAGAACATTACGCTAACTCCGATTTGCTTCAGGCTACTATCTAGGATTCAGAAGTCAAGGGGAACGTCAAGATTGAAATTTTTTGGAAAAATTAGAGACAAATAGCTTGAAAGCCCAGAGAATCTAGAAAATGACTAAAAACTCGAAAACTCCCAATTTTTATCGTGAAAAAAGAGGAAAATAAGAGGAATTTGGCGGGAATGCAGAAAATGAGAGACGGGGCCTATGTTCCTAGAAAACGGGAACCTGGGTGGGGAATAGGAAGGATTTTCATTAAGGGTTTGAAATACGTTATATAACTCACCTTCTGAACTCAACGACAATCGAACCTTGACTCCCCACCACAGAAGACCTATCGGATTGACGTCTCCGATCGTTTCCGATTGGTAGTCGCTGAAATTAAGAAAAAATAAATACAAAGATTAATAGAATACGGAGAGAGTTATCAGAGAGACAAACGAGAGAAAAAAGAAAGAATTGAGATGAAAATTTTGTCATGCAGATCAATAATAGGTCAATAACGCGCCATAATCTCTAGGAATCAGAATTTTAAGAAGAAACGGTTCGGATAAGACGCATGAGAAGAAGAATAGAGGAATCTGAATTTGACGAGGATTCAGATGACCTGACGACGTCACCAGTAGAAAAGTCGGAATAAAAGAGAGAAAGACACGAAATAGGCGGTTTTGAATAGATCTGAGTGAAATTATTGTCTCCTAGAATTCAGAAGGCCAGGGAAAACATATAGAATGGATTTTTTTGGAAAAGTTGGAGAAAAATAGAATTTTGGTGCAATTAAATGGAGAATCGTTTCAGAGAAAGGGTCAATGCGGTGTTTTGAAAGTTGGAGTAAATTTGAGACGGATGCTGAGACTTCAAGATCCCTGAGAATCTAGAAATTTGCTAAAAACTTCACGAGCCCCAATTTCTGTGGTGGATTCTGAAGCATCAGAATATCTACAAAGTCTAGAAAGCGATTAATAGACCCCAATTTCTGAGCAAAATAATAAAATGAGCGGGGAAAACGGCCAGGAGAGGTTCCACACCATTCCCGTCGTCTATCGACAAATTCAGACAAAGATTCAGATGACGTGACGTCATCTGAACCGTAAAAAAGGAAAACAAGGGAGAAAACTGTGGAAACTTCTATAAATCGGGAGAATAGTTGGGAACGGAGGAGGCGCTCTATTCTGACCCAAGTAATCTGGTTTTTAGGCTTCGGCAAACCACTCAAACGACGTAAAATAAGAAAAATCAATAAATTATGTCAAAAAGTTGCGAAAGGTGCTGAAAACGTTCAAATGTGGCCCAGGTGTGTAAAAAAGGCGGAAATTAGAAGAATCGGAGTTGTTGCAGAGGAAAAAGAGTCATTATTCTATTTTTGAGCGACTAGAGCAAATACTGCAAGAATTTTCAGAATCCACGTGATTCTGAAGCTCCAGAATGTCTCCAGAATCCTGAAAATCAGAGGAATCGCCGAAAATTAAGAAATTTGCAAAAAAAACGAGGAATCAGGGAAAAAGGCGACGAGGAGAGGTTCCCCGCCGCCTCTCGTCCAATTCCATCAAATCGTGGAGGATTCTGAAGCCGTCGTGAAGTGGGGTGACATTTTTTCGGAAAAAAGTTAAAAATAAGCAATTTTCAGTGTTTAGGACAGAAGCGGAAGACAATTCTTTTAGAAAAAGAGCCTATGTGATGGATGAGTGGGCTGTAACAATTCTAACGTAAGAAAATTGGTTAAGACAGGATTCTGAAGCATCTGAATCGCTCCAAAGCCTAAACAACGACAGAGAGCCCTAATTTTCGCAAAAATGAGGGAGAATAGTTGGGAACGGAGGAGGCGCTCTATTCTGACCCAAGTAATCTGGTTTTTAGGCTGCGGCAAACCACTCAAACGACGTAAAATAAGAAAAATCAATAAATTATGTCAAAAAGTTGCGAAAGGTGCTGAAAACGTTCAACTGTGGCCTAGGTGTGTAAAAAAGACGGAAATTAGAAGAATCGGAGTTTTTGTAGAGGAAAAAGAGTAATTATTCTATTTTTGAGCGACTAGAGGAAATTGTGCAAGCATTTTCAGATTCCACGTGATTCTGAAGCTCCAGAATGTCTCCAGAATCCTGAAAACCGGAGGAATCATCAAAAATTGTGAAATTCGCGCAAAAAAACGAGGAATCCGGGAAAAAGGCGACGAGGAGAGGGTTCCCTCCTATCCTAGCCGTCTCTCGTCCAATTCCATCAAATCGTGGAGGATTCTGAAGCTTTCGTGACGTCGAAACTGAGATAAAGCTGCTAAAATCGATAAAAACGCGGAAAAGAACGATTTTTGGCTAAAAAACTCACTTTTTGCTGGAAAACAGGATAAAAACGAGAGAAAACTGGCTGGAAAGTTTGCCCTTAACCTATACCTTACTCATCTACATTCAGAGCTTCAGCCGAGACGTGGCGTCGTCAAGAATGAACAATGGCTTCTAAAATCAAAAAAGTGTCCTAATTTGACAAAGTCTCACTAAAAATACGATCGGAGAGAGTTTATTGACGCTTTCAATAATTCTGATTACGCGCCGATGTAGGGAATCTATCAAAAACTAGGTGCAAATTGAGAATTTTCAAGGAAATTTGATGAAAATCAAATAAAAAATGGAATTTTTTGAAAAATTCTCACTAAAATCAATAAAACTCACGCTTTTCGAGTAGAAAACCAACCTGAAATGAGTGTTTGTTGTTTTAGAAACGAAAAATTCCCGCCACCTCCGCCTACGCGCTTTCGCGCCAAAAGCGCGCCTTCAAATATTCAGAGAGGTCAAATTAAACTTTGTGAAATGTACGCCTAGAAAAAAAATAAAAATGAAAAAAAATGAAAAAGAAAAATAATTATGAGTAGCTGAATAGATTTTTTGAAAGAATTTCTGCTAATTTATTTTTTCAAATTAAAAAAAAATTATTTTAGTGAGAAAAAAGAAAAATTGAAGCATGCGTGATTCTGTAACGACTTTAAAAAATACTATTGGGCAGTTAATAAAGAAAAAATGATGGGAAGTCTGAGAAATGATACAGTCTTGGTCTTTTCAGTTGAAAAACCTGAAGTTTGTGAGTTTGATATAGTATCATTGTGTTTCCACAAAGTGAATTTTTAATGGATCATACAGAACAAAGACAGAACTTCATTTTTGTAGTTGACAACTTTTTTGTACGGGCGGTCCCTAGATAGTTATGGTCATTTGAAGTGAGCATATTGAAAATCCCACTTGGAGTGAGAGATCACTTTGTCGATATGTAACTTTCTAGGGACCGCCCGTACAAAAAAGTTGTCAACTACAAAAATGAAGCTCTACCTTTGTTCTGTATGATACATTAAAAATTTATTTTGTGGGACACTCAGTGATACCATGACAAACTCTTAAAGCTGGACATTTTCAATTGGATTGACCAAGATTATATATTCGCTCAGCTTAGTTTTTATAACTGCGCTCCACCGAAATCTTATTGAAAAATGTCTATTGTTCTCTGCGTCTCTCAATTTCGTACGCAGTTTTCTTTGGTTTCAATAGAGCGCGGTTGTAAGGCGTGTGTCCTGCTATTATGATACTGTAACTGTGAATTGATCAAATTCATAATTGGAATTAAAGTACGGTACAGTACTTTAAAGGGGAAAGTGATTTTGAAAACTACCTCTATTGAGGTGTGCGAGCGGTGGCCTAAAATTCCAAACTGAAAAGTTCGGCCGGGTTATTTTCAGTTGCGATCACAGGGTTTGTGTGAATGTCTTTAAGTTGACGTTTTGAAACCAAGACGTTTCGGAACTGCACCTGAAACCCACGCGACACTGTCCATGTTCCAGATGACCATTCTATCCAGAACTTTCTCATTCCATAACTGTTCTGTTTCTAGAACCGTCCCTTTTGAGAACTGTCTCTTTCTAAAACTGTCCCTCAAGGAACTCTTCCCAGAGGGGTCAGGTGAGGGGCGGGGTGCAAACTCACGTTCCATAGCGAACGATGTAGTGGGAAATGAACAAGAAAATGGATGACACGGGGCAAAAATAAAACTATGCCTGAAACGGTGTTCTGGTTTCTAATTACACGTAAAATAAATTTTTAAAATTGAAAATTTACTACAGTAACCCACACATTTTACAGGATTCGGGAGAGAAATGTACAAATTCAATATATCTTTTGCCACGTATTGGAAAAGTAAAATTATTGTTACAAGAATCCATAGAATAGAAAAAATCCATTTTATTAGAAACCATTTTGTTTTGGGTGTTGTCTTGTCATCCTATAATAACTGTAATAACTGATAAATTTTCTTGTATCAGAGATTCTTGTAACAGAAACTCGAAATTAGGGATTCTAGACCCCAGAATCCCGAGAAGAGGTTTTCCAGGCCTCCACTAAGACACATCTGGTGGCTTCTGGAGACGGTGGCCTAGAATTCGCAAAATTTGGTTTTCTAGGCCATCACCGGTTTTTCTCACTTTTTGAGGGTATTTCAAATGGCATAATATATCAAAACCCTGGAAAGCTAGTCCTTCACCTTTTCTCTCAGTTTTGAACCAATTGTGTCACAAGTCTGAACATTGGCTCACGTACTAGTTCTAACACGCCGATTTCAAAAATTATAATTTCTGACTTGGAAACCAGCATTAAAACTCATCAATCTGACTTTTTGTTATTTTAAGACACGACATTTTTTTCAACTGCCCTTTCTCTTTCGTTTTCTCAGTTACAAATTGTCTCGGTTTTAAATCAACCCAGTTTTAAATCGTCCCGGTTCCAAACACCATATGTACCATGAATCTGTTCTTGTGTTTCCGACTTGAAAGGTTTTCTTGTAAGATCCAAATCAGAATCACCAGGTTTACGTCTTCTAAATAATGCTGAGATTTTCACAGAATGCTTTAAACTTCTCAAAATCTTATTTTTCATTCCATCCTTTGTAACAGGGTTAAAATTAAAAAACTATACATCACATGTTCCTCAGTTACCTCTTCTCTCACAATCTTCACAAAAGTTTCCGGATCCTTTTCCAATTCTCTCTTCTCCCCCTGGATACCTAAAAGTGCATATTGGATTTGGATATCTGTCAGGAGGAAGGACTCGAAACTCAATGAACCGGGCTACCATTTAATTCTGCAAGTACGCTCTACTGCTCTACAGTGTCTGCCAGAACTTTATAAATTTTACCTGTTTTCAGTTGAAAATTACCAACTTTGAAAGAATGTCTCGGTATCCCTGATTGTCCCACAACAAAATTTTTGCATGGACCATACAGAACAAAAATAGAGCTTCATTTTTGTAGTTGACAACTTTTTTGTACGGACACTCCCTAAAGAGTTATGGTCATTTTAAGGGAACATCTCAAAAATCCCTCTATATTGCACTGAAATTGGTAGAAACTTTGTCGATACGCAGCTCTCTAGGGAGTGTCCGTACAAAAAAGTTGTCAACTACAAAAATGGAGCTTTACTTTTGATCTATTTGATCCAATAAAACTTTATTTTACGGGGGTCATCAGTGCTACCGTAACACAGTCTCAAAGTTGGTCATTTATGTATACATATCTTACTGCACGGTACTGTAAGTGTCGATTGCTCATGACATACTTGAATTTGTCACTGCTTCCAGTGGAGCGCAATTGTAGTCACCTGAAATCAATTCTGCACTAACATAAGCTTGATCAATTTCTCATTCCACTTCCCCTAGAGTTTGCCCAATTTTTGTCCATCAAACCTTCCTCTTCCTCAAATAAAACCTGTCACATTTGATTCACAAAATCTTGTGACATGATAATGAACACTGAAAGTCTAGAAACGCAGAGAAAGTTGTCTCTCTATTGACATCATCAGGGCGCACTCCTTCCCGAAAACACACTTGTCAAGGCCCGGTCCGAAGGCCTGGGTTAATTGGCGTCAAAGTTCAAATATCTTTTTTTTTCAATTTTTAAAGAGCCAAATTTTCGACTATCATTCAGAACTAGAAGAAATTTTGAAAAATCATCAAAAATAGTCACATCTTTGAAGAAAAATTGAAAAAAATTCAAAAAAAGGTTTTAAAAAAATTCAAAAAAGACAAGTATGCCCAAAACTATATATTTGCTTGTAAAAAATATAAAATAATAAGTAATAATAAATAATTCTCAGTTCGTTGTCCTGTCGAGAGTGTAACTAATGTTCTCACTATGTCTGTTTGTGAAGTTAATAGGTACCAAATGAAAAAAGAAAGTAAGCCACTACTGTAAGTCAACAATACCAAGTTCATTGCTCTACCGAAACCATTGCCCTACCAAACATGAAAGATTGTCTCTTCCACTCTAAACTGTCTCTGCACATCCTCTTCCCACTTCTCCATTGTCAGATGAATAGCGAATTCCGAGTTCACATCATTTTCCTCAACCACACAAATCGTTCGACCTTTTTCCTGTTTGAACAGAAAGATCGGTTGGATTCGGCATCTTGAATATTTGATGCAACCAAACATTCTCTTTGATGTTTGAGACATTTCGAACCTGAATTCGTCAATTTCTCCTACGAAAAATCTTTCTAAAACTACTACTCAGCACGAATTTGATTACCCCCGTGAGAAGAAAGTTTGTGCCCATGACTGATAACTTACGCCTCAATCATTTCCATCGTACTTATAATCTTTTGAAATACTAGAAATGGAGTCTCCATTAATTTGATGGGCTCCATTTGGAAGGGAAGAACAATAAATATATCGATTTGACTACTGGTGAGCGGACCCCTCTGCGAGGTTGGTCTGTGTGAAGGACTCCTCTGTTGGTAGGGGCGGAGGCACCCCATCACACCGTAAACCAACAGAGGAGGTCTCTTGAACACACCAACGTCTCAGAGGGCGTCCTCTCAGCAGTGGTCAAATCAATACATTTATTCTTCTTCATCTCTTCCAAATAGAGCCCTTCAAATTAATGGACATTCCGTTTCTAGTATTCCAAAAAGTTATAAAACTGATGGATATTATAGAGGTGTAAGTTATCAGTCATGGGCACAAAATGATTTTTCTTAGGATAAATTGACGAATTCAGGTTCGAAATGTCTCAAACATCAAATCGAATGTTCGATTCTCAATTGATGAATCTCTTCAATTATCTTTCTGACCTTTTCAATAATAAGACTGTCACTGTCTGGATTCGACCATCTCTAGTTGAAACTTCTCATGTTCTTTTTTCGAATCTCCATTTTGAAAGTTGTCAACTTTTAAAAATTCTCGATGACGATCCTGTTATTTTATCAAACGAGGACATAACACGACTACTGGAAGTTTGGAAGCCAACTATTGGGATTACAATAAAGTGTCGTGTCGAGGAAGGTTTTGGTCCGAGAAACGTGAGGTTATACTTCTACTTTTTCATGTTGTTTCCCTGTATTTCTACAGATTTTGAGTCTTCCACGGGTCGGTATTGTCAATGCTCGATGGGTTTCCTTTGATGATCTACTGAACATGGACTGTGAGAGAGCATTCTTCAGAAAACATTCGTTCAGAGAGGAAGACGTCAAAAAGTTCATAAACCTTTGGATGGCTGGGAATAATCCAAAACTGATGCATCTTAGACTGAGGGGTTTTAAGATGACACCAAATTGGGAGCACATTCTGGAAGGAATTGAATATGGAGTATGGGATGAGAAAGAAAAAAAGAAAAGACCGAGGAATTTTCAGTAAGACTCTGGTTCTTTAGCTTAGCACATATTAACTTTCAGAGACCATTACATCTGCAGTATTGAAGAAATCGACTGCAAGAATGGTCTGGATTTCGAGAGAAAGAGTGATGGAATGATTGGGACAGTCATTCATCAATCTGACCAGATCGATTTCTTTGTGTGGTACGATATACAATTCTGATTCTCTTTTTCTCTGCATCTCGCATGTTAAAATATCTTTGTTCTTTCATAAGGAGTCAAGTGCGCCCCAATGATGAAATGAGAATAGCACTCAGATTGTCTCTATTTTCATGATTAGGGCACACTTGTCGAAAATATAATGAGTAAAATATAATGAATATAATGAGTAATAATAAATAATAAAAAGCTTTTTTTTACATCAGGTTGGCATAATTATGGATCTGCTTTGAAAATGTTTCTATTCTTCTGTGGATGCTACATTTTTTAAACCTCGTCATTTCTGTAGAGCGCAATTGCTACATTCAAATCGAATATCACACCTTAAACCAACAGAGGATTCCCTCATACAGCCGCGCAGAGGCGTCCTCTCACCAGTTGTCAAATCAATACATTTATTCTTCTTCCTTTCCAAATGGGGCCGTTCAAGTTAATGGAGACTCCGTTTCTGGTATTCCAGAAGATTATAAAACTGATGGATATTATAGAGGTGTAAGTTATCAATTCCATTGAGAATCTCTCTTCCCACACCACACGGGGAATTAAATTCGTGTTGCCTCGTAGTTTTTGAATGATTTTTCGTAGGAGAAATTGAAAAATTTAGGTTCGAAATGTCTCAAACATCAAAGAAAATGTTCGGTTGCATCAAATATTCAAAACGCCGAATCCAGCCGATGCAACTGTTCAAAGCAGAAAAACGTCGGACGATAAGTGTGTATGAGAAGACGGACGAAAATGCTAAATTAGTTATTTGGCTGAAAACGGAGAACGAGGGAAATGATGTGATGAGACAGCTGAAAATGAAAGACTCAGTTTTAGATGTTGGGTAGGTTGAAAATAGTTTGTGGTCAGAAGAAGTTTCCTACAAATGATAAACTTATGAAAGATACTGTAGTAGGATCTAGAATGTGATTCTCGCTTGGAAATGAGGATGAATCGATATATTTTTCAAAAAAAAAATTCCAGAGAAAAAAACGAGAAAACCTTGAGTTTTTATCTCAACAGCGAATCTAAAGAGGAAGATGTCGATTTGCAAATGATACGTCTCTTCAATTATCTATCGGATCTTTTCAATAATAAGACTATAACTGTCTGGATTCGACCATTCCGAATAGCAACTTCTCATTTCCTATTTTCGAATCTCCAGTTCGAAAGTTGTCTATTTTTTAAAATTCTCGGTGATGAGTCTGAAATTTTATCGAATAAAGATGCGTCACAACTATTGGATATGTTGAAGCCAACGGTTGGAGTCACTTTGAAATGCCGTGTCGAGAAAGGATTCAACCAGAGAAATGTGAGTTCATATCGTTTTCTTGTTCTGATTTTTTCTTGCTGAATTTTTGCAGATTTTCAATCTAAAACGTATTATTGTAACTAATGCTGAATGGGTCTCTTTCGATGATCTACTGAACATGGATTGTGAGAGAGCATTCTTCAAAAAACATTCGTTCACAGAAGAAGACATCAAAAAGTTTATAAACCACTGGATGACTGGGAGTAATCCAAAACTGATGCATCTTAGGCTGAACTGTTTTAAATTGGAGCCGAATTGGGAGCACATTCTGGAAGGGATTGCATATAGAGTATGGGATGAGCAAGAAAAAAAGAAGAGACCGAGAAATTTCAAGTAGTCTTCAATTCTTAAACCCCACTCATAATCATTTTCAGAGACCATTACATCTACAGTATTGAAGAAATCGACTGTCAGAATGGTTTGGATTTTGAGAGAAAGAGTGATGGAATGATTGGGACAGTCATTCATCAATCTGACTGGATTGATTTCTTCGTGTGGCACGATATACAATTCTGATTCTCTTTTTCTCTGTATCTCGCATGTTAAATTTCCTTGTCCTTGAGAATAGCACTGGAAATCAAGAGACGCAGACAAAGTCGTCGTTGTCTCTCCATTTTTTCACGATATATTTGCTTGTTAAATTTGAAAATAATGATATAACCAGTAATGATAAATAATAAATGTTTTTGCGGCTTTTTTTTTCAATTTCGCTAAAAAATCTCAGCCATTTCAGAATAGTTCTGTAAAAATTATTCGATTTATTCACATTTGACCTATTTTCTATTGAAATTTCATCATTTTAGCAAGTTATCGACTTGACAACTGGTGAGAGGACCCCTCTGCGCTGCTGGACTTTATGAGGGAATCCTCTTTTGGTTTACAGTGTGATGCGGTGTGCTCCGTAGACTTGAATGTAGCAATTGCGCTCTACAGAAAAGGAGAATTTTCGAAAATGAAACTTGCTGGTAAAAATTTAAAAATGTAAAAAAAGTGTCAAAGTGGCTTCATAATTATGTCAACCTGGTGTCACAACAGCATTTATTATTCATAATTACTTATTATATTATAAATTTTACAAGCAAATATATAGTTTCGGGAAGTAGTGCGCCCTAATGATGAAAACAGAAAGAAAGTGCTATTCTCATATCATTATTTAGGCCCACTTGACTCCTTATTAAAGGACAAAGATATTTAAATTGAGAGATACTGAGAAAAAGAGAAAAAGAGAATCAGAATTGTATATCATGCCACACAAAGAAATCGATCTGGTCAGACTGATGCATGACTGTCCCAATCATTCCATCACTCTTTCTCTCGAAATCAAGACCATTCTGACAGTCGATTTCTTCCACTCTGTAGATGTAATGGTCTCTGAAAATGATTATGAGTGGGGGTTTAGGAATTGAAGACTTACTTGAAATTCCTCGGTCTCTTCTTCTTTTCTTTCTCCTCCCATACTCCATATTCTATCCCTTCCAAAATGTGCTCCCAATTTGGCTCCAATTTAAAACAGTTCAGTCTGAGATGCATCAGTTTTGGATTACTCCCTGCCATCCAATGGTTTATGAACTTTTTGACGTCTTCCTCTGTGAATGAATGATATCTTAAATGTGCCGTTTCACATTTCATATTCAGTAGATCATCAAAAGTGAGCCATCGAGCGTGGAAAATACAGTAGCGAGCATAGGTGAGGGCATATTCATACTTTCATGTGTATCTCTGCTGAATCGTGTCCGTTTTGCATAATCTTTTTTTTGACAGATAGCTGAACGATCCAGTAACAAAAAAATTAGTTTTTTGTAAAAGTTTCTGTTTTGATTTTTTTCAATAATTGATTTTTCTTGTTCGTGATTTGAAAATTCGAAAAAAAACTTTTTATTTTTCTCTTGGAGTTATTGAGTTTTTGATGTCAAAATGATGGAACATGTTCAAATAAACAAAAAATTATGTTGAATTAGTTTCTTAGTTCCTGTGCATCGTGCTATAGCTCCAGAAGTCAAAAGTGGCATCCTCGGGAAAACCTTCATACCTCTTCAAAAAATTATCCAAATTAGCCAAAACATGTACCAAAAGACGTGTTTTGAGTTCTTCTACAAACCAACATTAAAAAATCAAGATTTTAGAGAAAATAATTTTTTAAAATTTTTTTCACTCAAAATTTTTTCATTCCAATTTTTTCCTGAATTTCCGATATTTTCTGGCTATAAAACGAACATATGTTTCAAATACTGCATGCAAAGTGCTTTATCACAAATAATAAAACACATGTTTGTATTTTTTGTTCGTTTTATAGCCACAAAATATCGGAAATCCAGGAAAAAATTGGAATGAAAAATTTTGAGTGAAAAAAATTTGAAAAAATTATTTTTTCTAAAATCTTGATTTTTTAATGTTGGTTTGTAGAAGAACTCAAAACACGTCTTTTGGTACATGTTTTGGCTAATTTGGATAATTTTTTGATGAGTTATGAAGGTTTTCCCGAGGACGCCACTTTTGACTTCTGGAGCTATAGCACGATGCTCTGGAACTAAGAAACTAATTCAACATAATTTTTTGTTTATTTGAACATGTTCCATCATTTTGACATCAAAAACTCAATAACTCCAAGAGAAAAATAAAAAGTTTTTTTTCGAATTTTCAAATCACGAACAAGAAAAATCAATTATTGAAAAAAATCAAAACAGAAACTTTTACAAAAAACTTATTTTTTGTTACTGGATCGTTCAGCTATCTGTCAAAAAAAAGATTATGCAAAACGGACACGATTCAGCAGAGATACATATGAAAGTATGAATCTGCCCTCACCTATGCTCGCTACTGTATAGAGCCGTGGGAGACTAAGAATCTGTAGAAAAATAGGAAAACAATATGGAAAAGTAAAAGGTTGAACTCACATTTCTGGGACTAAAATCTTCCTCAATAGGACACTTCAAAGAGATCCCAATCGTAGGTTTAAAAATTTCCTGTATTCGTGACATACTGTCATTTGACAATATATCAGATTTTGCTACAATTTTAATCAATTGACAACTTTCGAATTTGAGATTTGAAAAAAGAAAAGAAGACGTTGCAATATGAGATGGTCGAAGCCAGACAGTGACAGTCTTATTATTGAAAAGATCCGATAGATAATTGAAGAGATCCACTAATTGAGAATCAATGTCTTCCTCTTTCAATTCGTTGTGGAGATAGCACGTCATGCTTTTCTCATTTTTCTCACTGAAATACTTTTTCTTTTCGAATGTTCTGTCATGTCGATTGTAATTACTAATTAGTGTTCTCAATATGTATGTTTGTGAAGTTAATAGGTCCCAAGTGAAAAAAGAAACTAACTAGGAAATGATCCAGACATACTTTGGAGATCTGGTCAAATTATATATCGATGAAAAGCTGAGATCATGCTCTTTTCGAATATGTGTTCAAATTTACAGAACGATTTTATTTTAAAAAGTTTTACATGTTTTTGTGGTATTTCAGTACTAAAAACTCAAACTTTGAAGTTATGTAAATCAACCAAAAAGTGATTTATGTTTTCTAATTTTTGCAGTTTTTGGTGGCCAACCCATGGGCGAAAATTCGACCAAAATTTTTTTCGAATTTTTTTCCAAAAATAGTTGTTGTGAAGTTGTAAAAGTTTTAAATGTTTACAGTTTACAATGACCCAAAAACCGAGGCGTTTTATTCTCTCAAATATGAAACAAAAACAAAACCCTGGAGAGGAACCGAACCATCATCTTTTGATTACTAGTCCTCCCTGTTAACCACTCGGCTGTATCACCGGCAAAAACTAGGGGAACACGAGGGACAAAAAAGAGAAATGAATTTCCAAGTGGAACTTTCACGTTACCTATGGTAATGAAATAGAAATCAGTGCTCAATACAAAGTTCTTTGATCTACGCCCCCCCACTCGTTCAACCTACCAAATGTCTAAAACTGTGTCTTTCACTCTCAACTCTCTCAGCACATCCTTTTCCAAGTAATCCGGTTTCAGAAAAATAGCGAATTCCGAGCTCACATCATGATTCTCAACCACGCGAATCGTTAGACCCTTTTCCCTTTTGAACAAATATATCGGTTGAATTCGGCGTTTTGAATATTTGATGCAAGCGAATATTCGATTCGAAGTTTGAGACATTTCGAACCTGAATTCTTCAATTTATCCTACGAAAAATCATTCAAAAACTGGTACTCAGCACGAATATAATTATCCGCGTGGGAAGAGAGATTCTTGATGGAGTTGATAACTTACACCTCAATAATTTCCATCAGTTTTATAATTTTTTGAAATACTAGAAACGGAGTGTCCATCAATTTGAACGGCTCCATTTGGAAGGGAAGAACAATAAATATATCGATTTGACTACTGGTGAGCGGACCCCTCTGCGAGGTTGGTCTGTGTGAAGGACTCCTCTGTTGGTAGGGGCGGAGGCACCCCATCACACCGTAAACCAACAGAGGAGGTCTCTTGAACACACCAACGTCTCAGAGGGCGTCCTCTCAGCAGTGGTCAAATCAATACATTTATTCTTCTTCATCTCTTACAAATGGAGCCGTTCAAATTAATGGAGACTCCGTTTCTAGTATTCCAAAAGATTATAAAACTGATGAAAATTATTGAAGTGTAAGTTATCAGTCTTGTTTAGAAACTTTCTTCACACACGGGTAATTATATTCGTGTTGAGTAGTAGTTTTTGAATGGTTTTCAATAAAATAATTGAAAAATTCAGGTTGGAAATGTCTCAAACATCAAAAAGAATGTTTGGTTGCATCAAATTTTCGAGACGCCGAATCCAACCAATTCAACTGTTTAAAGGGGACCAGCGTCGGTCGATAAGTGTATTTGAGAAGAATGACGAGAATTCCAAATGTACTATTTATTTGAAAAGGGAGGAAATGGAAAAGGATGTGATGAGACAGTTGAGATTGAAAGACACAGTCTTAGATTTTCGGTAGGTTGAACGATTTAGAGAAAACAACCTACAGCGTTTGCAATATTAATAAGATCATTTTGAGAATCGAGTTTTCAGTTCATTTTAAAGAAACACTTTTTCTCGGAAAACTTTTTCCAGTTCTTTTCAAATTATTCCATTATAATTGTGACAAAGATTTGTCAAATGGATGATTTCTTAGATCTTAGATGACTGAAGAAACGCTTTGAGAAATGCCAAAACGAAAATAGGAGAATTTGGTCCAAATGGTTTCAAAAATCGAGACTATAACTTTACAGAATATAAATATTCTTGAAAATTCATTATTGATTTTCATGAAGGCCTTGATTTACTTTATCGAAAAGTTTCAGAAAGCTAAGCTCTTTTTGATAAGAGATACAAGATTTCAGATTGGATGATGAAAAAAAATTGAGTTGCTATCTCCACAGAGACTCAACAGAGGAAGATATCGATTCTCAATTGGTGCATCTCTTCAATTATCTATCGGATCTTTTTAATAATAAGACTATCACTGTCTGGCTTCGACCATCTCTAGTTGAAATTTCTCATATGCTTTTTTCGAATCTCCAGTTTGAAAGTTGCCAACTTTTAAAAATTCTCGAGGACGATCCTCTTATTTTATCAAACGAGGACATGACACGAATACTGGAAATTTGGAAGCCAACTATTGGGATTACAATAAAATGTAGCGTCGAGGAAGGTTTTGGTCCGAGAAGTGTGAGTTTATACTGCTTCTTTTGAATAGTATTTTTCTATTTTCCTACAGATTCTGAGTCTCCCACGGCTCTGTATTATCAATGCTCGATGGGTCACTTTCGATGATCTACTGAACATGGAATGTAAGATGATATTTTTACAAAATCATTCATTCACAGAGGAAGACGTCAAACAGTTCATAAACCATTGGATGGCTGGGAGCAATCCGAAACTGATGCATCTCAGATTGAACTGTTTTAAATTGGAGCCGAATTGGGCGCACATTCTCGAAGGGATAGAATATAGAGTATGGGATGAAAAAACGAAGAAAAGACCAAGAAATTTCAAGTAAGATTTCAATTCCCAAACCTCATTCCTATTAATTTTCAGAGACCATTATATATACGATTTTGAAGAAATCGACTGCCAGAATGGTTTGGATTTCGAGAGAAAGAGTGATGGAATGATTGGTACAGTAATGCATCAATCTGACCAGATCGATTTCTTTGTGTGGCACGATATACAATTCTGATTCTCTTTTTCTCTGTATCTATACCCTTTAATAAGAAGTCAAGTGCGCTCTAATGATGATATGAGAGTGAGCACTGAAAATCAGGAGACGCAGAGAAAGTTGTCTCTCTTTTTTCATCATTAGGGCGCACTACCTCCCGAAACTATATATTTGCTTGTATTAGCGGCCCACCCCCTCTTACAACTGCGCCCCACCGCAAACGAAAGAGTATCGGTGAGAGACGCAGAATTTTTTCTCGCACGAACAAATATTTTTACCATTTTTGACCTATTTTCGCTGTTTTTAAGAACAAATTACGAAAACTAGTGAAAATAGGTCAAAAACTGTGAAAATAATTGTTGGCGCGAGAAAAAAATCTGCGTCTCTCGCCGATACTCTCTCGTTTGCGGCGGGGCGCAGTTGTAACGAATTTGCTCGGCTAATAAAAATTAATAATAAATAATTGTTTTTTTTGTTTTATCAGGTTAAAATTAAATAAAACTGGAATTTTGTAAAATCGTTGTTTTTGCCCAAAATCTCAGACATTTTGAAGTATTTCAGCGTATTTTAGTAAAAATCATTCTATTCATTCACTTTTGTTGTATTTTCTATCAAAATATCATCAGTTTTAGTCTGTGCCGTATATATCCGATTCTTTTCGATTAAATCCAGCGGAGCGCGTTTGCATATCTACTTTTCGCGCCACGATTAAATAAAAAATTCTTGCTCACTCTTGTTTACGCTTTCAATTTCACTTGTTTCGATAGATTTTTGGTAAAAAAAACGTTTTTACTAGAAAAATAAACAAATTATTCAAACAAAAAAAACTAGAAATGTGAACCGAATCATAAAAAACGGGGAAAAACAACTTACCGTAAAAACTGTAATAGAAGCACCCCTAAGGGGTGTGCGGACAGGAAAATTTCGGAATTTCGGACACTAAAAAATGTCCGAGTTTCAAAATTTCGGAATTTCGAAATCTCGGAATTGTCCGAATTTCAAATTTTCGGACTTTCGGAATCTCGGACTATTCCGAATTTCGGATTTTCGGAATTTCGGGATTTCGGAATTGTCCGAATTTCGGATTTTCGGACTTTCGGAATGTCGGAATATTCCGAATTTCGGACTTTTTTTCGTTCCGTCGGAATTTTTTTTCAACAGACTGTCCCATTTACCCATATCGAATGCTGAAATCCGTTTTTTTGTTTTAAAAAACACTGCGAAAAGACGAAAATTAAAAAAAACCGTCTGAAAACTGCGGAAAAAAATTTGTTCGAGACCCGTCATGAAAAGTGCGCATGCGCCTTTAATACAGTACTTTCCCGAATTTTTTTCGGAACGTTCCGATCGGAATTTCATTCCGAAATTTTTTTTTCGGAATATTCCGATCGGAATTTCGTTCCGAATTTTATTTTTCGGAATATTCCGATCGGAATTCCGTTCCGAAAATGAGCCGATTTTCGGAATTTTTCGGAATTCCGAATTCCGTTCCGCACACCCCTGCACCCCTTTATTTGAGGCGCCCCTCTAATAGAGGCGCACCTTAAAAAGCGGTTTGAATAATAGTGGCGCACCCTCTAATAGAGGCGCTCCCTTAATACGTTTCGAATATTTTTTCTGGTTTTCAGTCATTCTTTTTCAAAGTTCGTGAAAAAACACAACTAAAACCCAACTTTTTCGTTCAAAGTACTGCAAATTTGGGGATTTTCGTGTAATTTTGTCCGAGAAAGTGTTAGTTTGGTTGAAAAGAATTTCCGGCAGAATTTCTGTTCCAAAGCTTATTCCATGTGGACTGGCAGACCACATCCACTACACTTCTTCCACTCCGTTATTTGAGCCAACTCCTCGATCGGATTCGTGCCTTCGGGAAGCAGAGGATCAGCCTTAATATAAGAAAGCCGGAATTTGGAAATTTTTAATTTGTCACTCACAAATCAAAGTTTTCAAAATTTTCTTGGGGGCACCCAGAAAAATTACGAAATCGCTTTTTCTCAATAATTATGGGAAATTTCGGGAGTTTTATCAGAGATAACACATTTTTGCCTTTCATTTTTGGAAGCCTTTTTCTCCCTGTTTAGTTCACGTGTTTTTATATTTTTCCTTCAATTAATTTTTTTTCACAGAGTTGGCGATATTGCCTATTCTGTGTTTCTGATATTTAAATAAAGTTCACGTATTTATTTTATCAATGGTGTCAAGTTTCAGAAAGCGTAAGCTTAATCTTAGTTAAAACTGGAAACAACGCATAGTTGCTATTTTACTGGAACTCCCCAACAGAACTATCTACATTTGGTCTGATTGCAACTTTTTCTGTCAAAAAACGTTGAATTTTCAGGTATAATGCAATTTTTTGCAAAAAAAGAAGTTTTCCTGTGAGCAATCACAGGAATTTTTAAGTTTTTCGTATTTTGTTAATCAAAATTAAAAATTTCCAAATTCCGGCTTTCTTATATGGTAACAATTTTGTTTGGTTTTTCAAATCTTTAATAATACTTCCAGGCAGATGTCGCAGATTGAGATCTCACGTGGGTGTAGAAGACTGGAGCTGGAACACTCGTGAGACTTTGGTGGAGCTAATGAGCGGTGCTGAAGATCAGAGTGGTAAAATTTGTTTAAGGTGTGATTTGTTTACTTTCAATTTCATGTTTTGATTCATAAAGTAGAGGTTTTCGTGGTTTTAGATAGGTTTATTAGGGTAAGAATAAGGATGGGAAGAAGAAGCCATGAATGATAACAAGAACGGTATTTATACTGGATCTTCGATGGGCGGAGTCAGCGGCTTCAAGGCAGGCAGAGCGACGGGCGCTTCAGGAATGTGCATCATGGGACTGTGGGTGATAGAGCATTTGAGGTTTGGAGTCGGTTATGGAGAATGACGTTGATGGGGCATGAAGGGACGGTTTGGGTCTTGTGGGCAGATGGGTGAGATAGTGTTGGAGATTGGAGACGGTTCCAGAATGTGATGTGGATGGGATATGGAGTGGCGCCTTTGACAGTGTGGGTTGATGGCGAGAGAGTGCTTGAGTTGGTGAGACGTTGACGGGAGATTTGGAAGAATCGTGTTAGGCTTAATAATGGAAATGGGACGTGGGAGCGGGCTCGCCTGTCCTGGACAGAGACCCGGAAGTATCCGGATGGGATGACAATGATGCGTCACCGGGTACAAAGTCCGGTGGGATCTTGGAATACCTAAGGGATTACGATATCCCTTACAATAACTTGTCTTGCAGTGAGCGAATGAGCCTCATTAAATTTTTCAGGTCTTCCGCGGCGTGCTTCGCTTTAATGTGAGTCCGGATATTCGATGGAAGTCCCCTCGCGTCACATTTCGGGCATTGAACCTTTTGTTCCGACAGTCGAATCATCTCCTTCAATTTTTATTCAGATAAAACCAAAAAACTCGCTAGAAAAAAAACGAATGACGATTGGAAATTCCAGTCTGACCGCTTCTCAGTGTAGCACGTTTGCTATCAGTTTCAATAATTTATTTCCGGACTGTGCGAAGAAATTCTACAATATCACCGATTCTAAGAACAAAAAAATTATCACATCGTCATTACTTTCGAAGTAGGAGAGGGGCATCACTGATGAGACCATCCCTTCTCTGAATTGTTCAATTATTAAGTCTCGTCTGATGATAATGGTCGAAACGAGCAGTTTTCCTTCCCTTGCTCCTCGAGAAGCTTCTCTTCTTCCGTTCTCTCTTCTTTTCCCTTCTTTTTCTTTTTTTCTCTTTTTATTTATTTTTCTTCTCCCCACGAATAAATATTTTCATGAAATTCAATTTTTCTTTTTCTGTTACTCGTTTCTTACGAAAAAAATATACTTGTGAAAGTTTAAATTAATTTTTATTATTTAAACGTGGCGCCAAAAGAAGATATGCAAACGCGCTCCGCTGGATTTAATCGAAAATAATCGGATATATACGGCACAGTTTTCGAATGAGTTTAAAACTAGATTTTTGGCTTAAAACTCTCTAAATCCATATTTTCAGATGTTTTTAGCCTAATTTGAACTCAGAATCTGGAAAAATTGCATTTGAAACGTCAAAATTTTGAGATTTTTATTTTTTGATTTAAAAAATTGTGCTTTTTCGGAAAAAAATGCCAATTTTCACCTACGAAATCATAATTTTTGTGATTTTTTCATCCGAAATCATCAATTTCTACCCAGAAAGCTGTCCGAAAAGCTATTTTTCACATGTTTCAGCATTTCTATCGATTTTTGTCTATTAGCTCGGCACAGTTCTTACAACTGCGCTCTACCGAAATCCCCTTGAAAAATGTCTCTTTTTCTCTGATAGTGAGTCTCTCAATTTCGCACACAATTTTCATCGGTTTCAGTTTAGAGCGCGGGTGAAATACGCGTGCCGTGCCAATATCTCCATTTTTCACTTTTCTCTTCAATTTTTCGCCATTTTCCGTCCCGTTTCCCTTCAGATCCCTCCCCAAATTCCCTATTTTCCAGATGACGTCAAAACCAGAAGGCGCGTCCCGAAACAATTTCAACTTTTTTTAAAATCATAATTTTTGAGATTTTTAATCATCAATTTCCACCCAAAAACTGTCTGAAATGCTTTTTTTTCCGGATTTTTTACGATTTTTGTGCTCATTTTTTCTCATTTCCAGGCTAATTTCCTTAAGTTTTCTCAATATTCCGCTCATTTATCTCATTTTTGTTGTGTTTTTAGCTAAAATGTTCATTTTTCGATTAAAAAATCGCTATTTCTTCCCGAAATACCCTAAATTGCTCATTTCCAGCTCATTTTCTCTCAATTTTCCGTCAATCTTCCTCCATTTTTCTCAATTTTCCGTCAAATTTTCCCAATTTTCCAGATGACGTCAAAACCAGAAGACGCGTCTCGAAACGATTTCAACGTGCGTGTCGCCAAGAGCAATGACAATGTCCGTTACTCAGTAATGATGTTCAACTGAATGGACAAAGTGGACACATCGAAATGGACGTTAGAGAGTGCGGTGACGATGGAGAGAGAAGACAATCAGAGAGTGATTCTATCGACTCAGACGGTTCAAGAGTACGGTGAAGGATCGGAATACGGTAAGGCGGCACGTGAGGAGGCGAGACGAAAGAAGTACGGACGGCAGTCGAAAAGCTACAAACTCGACAATCAACCGTGGAAACTCACGTTCACCGAACCAGAAGGACGACAGCGACAGATGCGGGGAATCAGAGAGGGCGGAGCCAATGAGCACGCAGACTACTGGGTTTTTTTGAAACCACCAGGCTCTAGCGAGTTTAAGGTAGGAAATCGACCTAAAATCCTCTTTTTTTCACTGAAAATTGATGAAAATCGGCTCAAAACCATCAATACCAGAAATTGGACCAAAATTGGCTGAAATCGGCTTAAAATCGTTAAAATCCTTGATTTTGGCCGAAAAAACAAGGGAAATCTGCTGAAAATTGGCTGAAATCGGCTCAAAAACTATAAAATTCTTAATTTTTCCCTAAAAATCATAGTTGTCAAGGCCCGGCCCGGGCCGGGCCGGGCCGGGCCTTGTCGGCGAAATCAGGGCCCGGCCCGGGCAAATTGGCGCGAAAGTCAAATTTTCAAATTTTTTCAAATTTTTTCGCGAAAAAGTCAAATTTTCGACTATCAGTCAGAATTAGAAGAAATTCTGAAAAATAGTCAAAAATGGACACATTTCCGATGAAAAATTGAAAAAAATTCGAAAAAAAAATTGGGAAAAAAAGGGTCATTTTTTGAAGCCGGGCCTTCGGGCCTTGCCGGGCCGGGCCGGGCCTTGACAACTATGCTAAAAATCGATTAAAAATCGTTCAAAATTTGTAGAAATCGGCACAAAAACTATAAAATTCTCTATTTTCACTGAAAATCGATGAAAATCGGCTCAAAACCGCCTCAAAACTGGCTCACTGACCTTTTTTTTGAAACCGCCCGGGTCTAGCGTGTTTGAGGTAGGAGATTTGACCAACATTGGCTGAAATCGACTCTGAATTGTGAAAATCCATTAAAAATAATCAATTTTTGACCGAAAAAACGACAAAAATCTGCTGAAAATTGGTTCAAAATCGTCCGAAAGCTATTTTTGGACGTTTTGAAATCGGGTCATTTCGAAACTGGTAGATTTGGGAACTCATTTTGACCGGTTCTAAAATGTCGAGGATTACAAAACATTTCGAAACCAAAATTGGTTGAAATCGAATTAAAATTGGTAAAATTCTCAATTTTGGGCTGAAAAACGACGAAAATCTGCTGAAAATTGGTTGAAAGCTATGGACGTTTTGAAACCGGGTCATTTCGAAACCAGGACATTTTGAAACCTCTGACGCTAGAAACTAAAAATCCGCTTAAAACAAAAGACATTATAATAATAATGTCATTATTTTATTTTTTCTGGATTGTCGGATCCTAGGCCATGAGAGTAGAGATTGCCATATAAGACTGTTTTAAGAAGTGGGCGGAGCTTCCAAAGCTATAAATGTTCGGAAAAAATACGAAATGGTTTGATTATAGGCCATAAACTATTGTTTGCTGAGAAAAAGTGAGAAATGGGGTCTATAAATTTTCATTTTCAACTTTTTTCTCCCGAAAGTCGGCGATTTTTACAGCTTTAGACTCGAAAAGGCTCAAAATTTGGCTAAAAATCTACTTTTTTCAACTGAAAACTCGTTTTTAACCCCCTAAATCTGAAAACGAAGAAAAAAAGCTCAAAATCGGCTCAAGGACATTCTGAAACCGAGTCATTCCGAAACTGGGACGTTTGTGAACTCATTTTGACCGGTTTTGAAATTTCCAGAGTTTCAGGACTTTCTGAAATCGTGACACCTCGAAAACGGACATTTCGAAGTCTTGAAAACGAAGAATCCGCTGAAAACTTTTAAAATTTTTCATTTTTCATAGAAAAAATTGGCTCCAAGACGTTTTAGAATTCTTTTTGGTCTAAATTTATTGTTTTTAACACCGTTAAACCTTTATTTTCGAATTTCTCCCGAAAGCCGACTATTTCTACAGTTTTAACCCTCGAAATGGCTCAAAATTTGACTAAAAATCTACATTTTTCATCTGAAAACTCGTTTTTAACCCCCATACTTCTGAAAACGAAGAAAAAAAGCTCAAAATCAGCTCAAAAGCACCGAAATCAGGTCATTTCGAAATCCTCAACAGGCTAGAAACTGAATTTCTGTTGAAAACTGACGGAAATTCACATTTTTCACGAGAAAAGTAAGAAAAATACCAAAAGTGACCGGTTTTTTTTTTCAATTTTTGACTCCAAAAATTCACTTTTCTCAACTGAAAAAACCCCCTCATCACCCCTTCCCTTCTTATTTTCTAGGAAATTCATGAGGAAATTGAAATTCAGGCGTACAAAGTGGACGAATGGCACAAATTTCTGCCAGCGATCACGCATAAAACGCTAGATATCGATCAGGCGGAAGAGCAATTCTCTCAACGAAACAAAGTGATGAATCAGTTCGCACTGAAAGCGGCGATTCAGAATCAGCTGAATGCGACGGACGATTCGGAAATGACGGAGCAACAGAAACGACTTTTGAAGATTAAAGACGAAGGGAGTTCTGATGATTCAGATGATGGGGACGATGACGGAGAAGGCGGAGATGAGAAGAAGGCGAAGAATAAGAAGAAGAAGAAGAAGAAGAATTTGAAGCCGGCGAAAGAGAAGAGACAGAGAGTCGAGAATAGTGATGAGGTTGCCAGTGAGTGAGACTCTTTTCAGAGCGGGTTTCAGACAAAAATCCGGAGATTTTGACGAATTTTTTGCATTTTTGAGGCGTTTTTTGATAAAAAAACGCGTAAAACCCGTTAGAAACCGAAAATAGGCTCTGAAGCTCCGCCCACTTCTAAGCCACGCTCACTTTCAGCGGTTCTTCGATTAGAAATAGGCAAAAACGCGTTAGAAATCGAAAATAGTCTATGAAGCTCCGCCCACTTCTAGGCCACGCCCAGTTTAGCGTTTTTCGTTTTTCAGCGAGAGTGAAGCGAAAATCTAGGAAATTGGATTAAAATTCAGCCAAATTTTTGATGAATTTGGGCTATATAAGGGTGATTTTGAGCATAAAATATTGATTTTTTGTGATGTTCTGACTAAAAATCACTAACTTTTCCCATTTTCAGTCCCAAAAATGAGTTTTTTGGTTATTTTTCAACCGGAAGTGTCATGTTTTCACAATTTCTGACTGAAATTCTCATTTTTCCCCATTTTCAGCCCCAAAAATGTTGCGCCTTGTGTCTCGACAAGCGTCCGCAATGCTCCGCCCATCCAGCTTCTTGACGGCGGCAGGCGGTGGACTCAGTGACGATGTCCGTCAACGAATCGCCGGAATCGTGAAGAAGGACGACGTCGTCGTGTTCATGAAGGGAACACAACAGGAACCGGCTGCGGAAATGTCAAATTGGTGAGAAATTTGACGAAAAACATGAAAAAAATCCGTTGAAAATTGAAAAAATTGGCTGAAAATGACTGAAAATAGTGGAAATCGGGACATCTGGACACACAGAAAGACACCAGTTGAGATTGTGGACATCCGGACCGACAGACACATCGATAAACTTATTATATCACTTCCAGCCGTTTTTTTTAATTAGTTAATTTATTTGGACATCCGGACACACAGACACACAGACAGCCAAAATTTCGAGAAAAAATGCGAAAAATCGATTAAAAATGATGGAAATGTGGACATCCGGACAGATAGATTTTCAGCATATTGACAGAAAACTGTAGTCTCGGGCATCTGGTGAGACAGATCTACAGACAGAGAGATGAATGGAACACCTGGATTCACACTTTTTCTTCATTTCAGGCGAACAAGGAGCATCTGAAGGCGATGTTGAAACTGGCGAAGAACTATAAGAAGGCGTTGGAAGACGAGAAGAACATGACGGATCAGGAGCTCGCGATCAAGAACGTCGGAAAAATGGATCCAAAGCGACATATCGCTGATGAAGTGAGCAAGATGCTCAACGATAATATTGTGCAAAGTCTCGCTGGAATGATGGCCACCACTTCCCTCCAATAATTCCATTTTTATCGATTTTTTTCCCCAATTTTTCATTTTATGTATTTTTTGACCCAATAATCTAATTTATTTGTCTTTAATCCCCCACTTTCAATAATCTCTCCAACCCTTTATGAATAACTTTCTGAATGTTTTGTGTCTCAAATATCGATCTCATTTCAGATTTCTAAATCTCGACCATCTGCGGCGCTTCAAGAAGTTGCTCAGTCAATTGAAAAGGACTACAAAATGCTTCGGTGACTCAAAGAGTTTATAGCACACTGGTAAGGTAAAAAGAGAATTGCGTCGGGTTTGTATGGTCGAATGAGACTTACATGAAGAAGGGAAAATGGTGAGAGACGGGAAAATGATAGTGATTGGTAGGCGGAGAGGAAATGAATAGTTGAGCGTGGGTCGGACATGGAAGAGTGGATTTCTACGCGTATTCTCCCTCGTCCTCATCACGTCGCTCGATTGTAGCAGATGTCGTCACGTTGTCAGCTTTCGACTTCTCATTTGTCGTCACGTCGCCAGATTTCGACTTCTCATTTGTCGTCACGTCGCCAGATTTCGACTTCTCATTTGTCGTCACGTCGCCAGATTTCGACTTCTCATTAGGCTTGACCGAAACTTTTTGCGATAACACCTCGTAATCTTCTTCTTCTGAGTCAGCATGAATATGGTGACTACTGTCAGAGAAAGGCGCCAGAATGTCTAGAAATTTGGGTTTTGAGAGAAAACGGCTAAGAAGGGGTACAGGAAGATAAGAATGAGGGGAATCTGAATTAGGCGAGGATTCAGAATCAGATGACGTGACGTCGTCAAAACTAAAATTTCGGGAAAAAACGCCAGAGACACACCAAAATCGTCTAATTCGACTGGAACTAAGAGAAATCAGCACGGAAACAGAAACTGAGATAATTCTGACGAGCTACCGGCTACTGGATGGATTCTGAGGGCCAGAAGACGTCACGGAAGAGATTTTTCGGAAAAAACACTAAAAATTTCAGTTTTACGAAAGAAAAGGTGAAAAAGAATGAGGAGATGACTTGGAGCATCTACACCAGGATCTCGCCGTTTTTCGACAGATTCTAACGAAGAATCTGATGAGAATTCTGATGACGTGACGTCGTCAAAATTAGAAATTCGGGAAAAAAGGCGGAGAGTCACGAAAATCGTTTAATTTGACTAGAACTAGGAGAAATCAGCGTGAAAATTGAAAATTATGCTAACTCCAATAAGCTCCATGCTGATACCTAGACTTCAGAAGACCTAAGGCGACGTCACGGAAGAGATTTTTCGGAAAAAATACTAAAATTTCCAGTTTTGCAAAAAAAGAAAGAAAAAGAGTCGGAAGATGATTTGGAGGATCTAGACCAAGCTCTCACAGTCTCTCGACAGATTCTGACAAAGAATCTGATGAGGATTCTGATGTGACGTGACGTCATCAGAAGTGAATTTTTTGGGAGCAAAGTGCTGAACCGCATAGATAGCCGACTTTAGGGAGGGGACAAAAATTAATGAGCTCAAAATGAGGAGAATCGAAGCATCAGAATCGTGAAATATTCTGATGACGTGACGTCGTCAAAACTAAAATTTCGGGAAAAAACGCCAGAGAGACACCAAAATCGTCTAATTCGACTGGAACTAAGAGAAATCAGCGCCAAAACAAAAACTGAGTCAATTTTGAAGAGCTCCGGCCTAATGGAGGGATTCTGAGGTTCAGAAGACGTCAGGTGGGAATTTTTAGGAAAAAACACTAAAATTTCCAGTTTTACAAAAAAAAAGACAGAAAAGAGCGGGAAGATGATCTGGAGCATCTACACCACGTTCTCGCCGTTTCTCGACAGATTCTGACAAAGAATCTGATGAGGATTCTGATGTGACGTGACGTCATCAGAAGTGAATTTTTTGGGAGCAAAGTGCTGAACCGCATAGATAGCCGACTTTAGGGAGGGGACAAAAATTAATGAGCTCAAAATGAGGAGAATCGAAGCATCAGAATCGTGAAATATTCTGATGACGTGACGTCGTCAAAACTAAAATTTCGGGAAAAAACGCCAGAGAGACACCAAAATCGTCTAATTCGACTGGAACTAAGAGAAATCAGCGCCAAAACAAAAACTGAGTCAATTTTGAAGAGCTCCGGCCTAATGGAGGGATTCTGAGGTTCAGAAGACGTCAGGTGGGAATTTTTAGGAAAAAACACTAAAATTTCCAGTTTTACAAAAAAAAAGACAGAAAAGAGCGGGAAGATGATCTGGAGCATCTACACCACGTTCTCGCCGTTTCTCGACAGTTTCTGACGGAGAATCTGATGAGGATTCTGATGACGTGACGTCGTCAAAATTAGAAATTCGGGAAAAAAGGCGGAGAGTCACGAAAATCGTCTAATTTGACTAGAACTAGGGGAAATCAGCGCGAAAATTGAAAATTATGGTAACTCCGATGAACTCCACGCTGATACCTAGAATTCAGAAGACCTAAGGCGACGTCAAAGACGGAATTTTTCGGAAAATGTACAAACGTTTCCAGTTTTGCAAAATCAAATGAACAAGAGTCGAAAGATGATTTGTAGGATCTACACTACGCTCTCGCAGCCTCTCAACAGATTCAGATAAGGATTCTGATAACGTGACGTGACGTCATCAGAAGAAAACAAAATTTTCAGTGTTTACGATGGAAACGGAAAACAATTCTTTCAGAAAAAGAGGCTACGGGATGAATGAAGGGACTGGAGCACATCCAACGGGATAAATTCGATCGTGACACAATTCTCAAACATCAGAATTCCTCAAAAGCCTAAAAAACGACTAACATTCCTAATTTTTGCAAAAAATGAGAGAATGAATGGTGAAACGATCAAGAGAGGTTCCACTTTTATTCGCCGCCTCCCATCTAATTCTGATGCGGATTCAGAGGACGTGACGTCATCTGAATCGGAGAATAAAGCGAAATGTGAGGAAAAAGTATTGAATTAAAATCCTCAAGTTCTCAGATAACGGGGACCTGAGTGGGAAATGAGAAGGATTTCTAGTAAATGAGGGGAGGGGGTTCGAGTACACGATATCACTTACCAATCCAGAACTCTTCACGTAGAATATGAGCTGTTTATCTTCGAGAACGGTCGACGAAGAATGTCAGATGTCGATCTTCGAGAACGGTCGACGAAGAATGTCAGATGTCGATCTTCGAGAACGGTCGACGAAGAATGTCAGATGTCGATCTTCGAGAACGGTCGACGAAGAATGTCAGATGTCGATCTTCGAGAACGGTCGACGAAGAATGTCAGATGTCGATCTTCGAGAACGGTCGACGAAGAATGTCAGATGTCGATCTTCGAGAACGGTCGACGAAGAAGTCCAATAGTCCAATACGCGTTCTTCCGAACTGAAATGGAAAGAATATAAATACAAAGATTAATAGAATGCAAAGAGAGTTATCAGAGAGACATACGAGTAAAAAAAGGAAAAATTGAGATTAAAAGGTTTCATGCAGATCAGTAATATGTCAAAAACGCGCCATAATGTCTGAGAAGCTGAGATTTGAGGTAGAACGACTAAGAACGAGTGCAGGAGGAGAAAAACAGAGGAATCTGAATTTGACGAGGATTCAGATGACCTGACGAAGTCACCAGTGGAAAAGTTGGGAAAAAAAAAGAGAAAGACACGAACTAGGCGGTTTTGAATAGATCTAAGTGAAATTATCGTCTCCCAGAATTCAGAGGGCCAGGGAAAACATATAAAATGGATTTTTTTGGAAAAATTGGGGAAAAATAGCTGTGAGAGGAATTCAGAATCCCTGAGAATCTAGAAAAAGGATGAAATCTTCAAAAACCAAAATTTTTGTCTTGAAAAGAGTTCCTAAATTAGTAAGGCTAACACCATTATAACCCTCCCCGGCAGAGGACGAACGAACGGAAAAGATGAAAATGAAAAAAAAAACGAAAAAAAATCGACAAATCGTGAAAAACTCACGCATTTCGAGTGAAAAACCAACCTGAAATGAGTGTTTGTTGTTTTAGAAACGAAAAATTCCCGCCATCCCGCCTTCGTGGTCCCTTGCAGAAATGATGACTATAAATTTTTTGACCTATAGATCAAATTTTATTTAATTTGGTCCCTGTACTGCGAAAATAGACCACGCGCCCTTCTTTTTTCAATGCCCTTCTTGGATCCTGATTTCGTACCTCCGTGGCGCAGTGGTAGAGGGCGGGGGTGGCAATCGGTGAGGTGGTGGATCGAATCCATCTGTTTTGTTTTCGTTTTTTTCTTTTTTGTTCCAATTTTCTAAAACGTTTTTGAAAGATTCATTGCCAATTTTTTTCAAATTGAAAAAAAAATTAGTAGTAAAAAGGAAAAAGGAAATTGTCCTACAAAGTGGATTTTTAATGGATCATACAGAACAAAGGTAGAGCTTCATTTTTGTAGTTGACAACTTTTTTGTACGGGCGGTCCCTAGACAGTTATAGCCATTTGAAGTGAGCAGCTTGAAAATCCGACTTGAAGGGAGAGATCACTTTGTCGATATGTAACTTGCTAGGGACAGTCCGTACAAAAAAGTTGTCAACTACAAAAATGGAGATCTAGATTTGATCTGTCTGATCCATTAAAAACATATTTTGTGGGACACTCAGTGATACCATGACACACTCTTAAAATAGGACTTTTCAATTGGATTGACCAAGATTATATATTCGCTCAGCGCAGTTTTTATAACTGAGCTTTACCGAAATCTTATTGAAAAATGTCTATTGTTCTCTGAGTCTCTCAATTTCGTACGCAGTTTTCTTTGGTTTCGATAGAGCACGGTTGTAAGACGTCTGTCGGGCTATTATGATACTGTAACTGTGAATTCTAATATTGATCGAATGCATAGTTGGAATTAAAGTACGGTAGTGAAGAGGGCAAAGTGATTTTGAAAACTACCTCTGTTGATGTGTGCGAGCGGTGGCCTAGATTTCCAAATTGAAAAGTTCGGCCGGGTATTTTCAGTTTCGATCACAGGGTTTGTGTGAATGTCTTTAAGTTGACGTTTTGAAACCAAGACGTTTCGGAACTGCACCTGAAACCCACGCGAGACAGTCCATGTCCCAGATGACCATTCTATCCAGAACTTTCTCATTCCAGAGCTGCACTGTTCTAGAACCGTCTCTTTTGAAAACTGTCTCTTTCTAAAACTGTCCCTCAAGGAACTCAGTTTTCCCAGAGGGGTCAGGTGAGGGGCGGGGCGAGATAAAGCTTTTTTTCATTTGATTCGTGTAAACTCACGATCCATAGCGAACGATGTAGTGGGAAATGAACAGGAAAATGGATGACACGGGGCAAAAAAAAACTATGCCTGAAACGATGTTCTGGTTTCTAATTACACGTAAAATTCATTTTTGAAATTGAAATTTACTACAGTAACCCACACATTTTACAGGATTCGGGAGAGAAATGTACAAATTCAATATATCTTTTGCCACGTATTGGAAAAGTAAAATTATTTTTCAGATTTCTGAGCGTGTTACTGTAATAAGAAGTTTCGAGATTAATGTTTGATCATTTTTTATCCATAGAAGGTCCTCGGTCTCCCTTCCTTTTTAAACTTTCGAATCGTCTCCTCTTTATAAATTCCCGGATTCGCAGCGTGAGATGTGTTCGATTGGCGCAGTCGGTAGCCGCCTCTCTTTTGGAAAATTTTCACTCAAGTTCGATTCCCCCTTCCGCTTTTTTCTTTTTTCTTCTTTTTTTTGTTTGTCTTTATCACTTTTTTGTTACAAGAATCCATAGAATAGAATAAATCCAGGTTATTAGAAACCATTTTGTTTTGGGTGTTGTCTTGTCATCCTATAATAACTGTAATAACTGATAAATTTTCTTGTATCAGAGATTCTTGTAACAGAAACTCGAAATTAGGGATTCTAGGCCCCAGAATCCCGAGAAGAGGTTTTCCAGGCCTCCACTAAGACACATCTGGTGGCTTCTGGAGACGGTGGCCTAGAATTCGCAAAATTTGGTTTTCTAGGCCATCACCGGTTTTTCTCACTTTTTGAGGGTATTTCAAATGGCATAATATATCAAAACCCTGGAAAGCTAGTCCTTCACCTTTTCTCTCAGTTTTGAACCAATTGTGTCACAAGTCTGAACATTGGCTCACGTACTAGTTCTAACACGCCGATTTCAAAAATTATAATTTCTGACTTGGAAACCTGCATTAAAACTCATCAATCTGACTTTTTGTTATTTTAAGACACGGCATTTTTTTCAACTGCCATTTCTTTTACGTTTTCTCAGTTACAAATTGTCTCGGTTTTAAATCAACCCAGTTTTAAATCGTCCCGGTTCCAAACACCATATGTACCATGAGACTGTTCTTGTGTTTCCGACTTGAAAGGTTTTCTTTCAAGCCCCGAATCAGAACAACCAGGTTTACGTCATCTAAATAATGCTGAGATTTTCACAGAATGCTTTAAACTTCTCACTTTTATTCCATCTTATGTAACAGGGTCAAAATTTAAAAACTATACATCACATGTTCTTCAGTTACCTCTTCCCTCACAAGCCGCATCATTTTCTCCAAAGTTTCCTGCTCGTTTACGAATTTTCTTTTCTCCCCCTGGAAACCTCAAAGTGCATATTGGAATTGGATATCTGTCAGGAGTAAGGACTCGAAACTCAATGAACGCCCGGTTACCATTTAATTCTGCAAGTACGCTCTACTGCTCTACAGTGTCTGCCAGAACTTTATAAATTTTACCTGTTTTCAGTTGAAAATTACCAACTTTGAGAGGATGTCTCGGTATCCCTGATTGTCCCACAACAAAATTTTTGTATGGACTATACAGAACAAACCTAGAACTTCATTTTTGTAGTTTACAACTTTTTTGTACGGACACTCCCTAGAGAGTTAGGGTCATTTTAAGGGAGCATCTCAAAAATCCTTCTATATTGCAATAAAATCGGTCGATACTTTATCAATATGTAACTCTCTAGGTGGTGTCCGTACAAAAAAGTTGTCAACTACAAAAATAAAGCTCTACTTTTGATCTATTTGATCCATAAAAACTTTATTTTACGGTGGCCATCAGGGCTACCGTAACACAGTCTCAAAGTTGGTCATTTTTGTATATATCTTACTGCACGGTACTGTACGTGTCGATTGCTTGAATTTTCCACTGATTCCAGGGGCGTAATTGCAGTCACCTGAAATTATTTCTGCACTAACATAAGTTCGATAATTTTCTCATTCCCCAAAGTTCCTCCAATTTTTGTCCATCAAACCTTCCTCTTCCTCAAATAAAACCTGTCACATTTGATTCACAAAATCTTGTGATCCTACCAGTTTTCTTAATCCCTGCTAGGCAGGGGTTTCAGAGAGATGCCTTCTGTCGTCCGTCATGTGTGACCGTTCAGAATTTTGGATGGAGAAGAGATCATCCGATAATATGACCCCTTTCTTTTCTTTTTTCGGAAAAGGAGGAGGAGAAGGATGGCAAGTATTAGGAGAATAGTTTTTTTCGTGTGTCGGAGTATCGGGGTGTCCAGATGTCCCCTTTATTTGGTAAAATCGCTCTAAACGCCACTTCTCCTAACCTAGGTGGAAGAGTTTTTCACCTCGACCGTGTAGTCCTCTCGGACAAGATTTTTCTGTTCAATTTCCTGTTTTTCAGTCTTTCTACAAATGTTTGACGGTTTTATTGTAGTGGCGATCCCATTTCGATTTGAAACACTTTCCATCTCTCTTTCATCCATTTTTCCACTTCAATAACGTTCTTTTCATTTCGCTATTTTTAAAAAATCCAGAAAAAAATCCCCCCATGAATGGAATGGCACGGCAGACAATGCGGAAGGCAGAATGATTTCGATTTCTTCCAGAAAGTAAAAATTCTTCTTATGTTGCATAATTGCGTGGGGGTAGAGAGACCGGATAATTACGCGCCAAAAACATTCTCATCATTATTATTACTCCTTTTTTGCTGTGACTTCCTTTCTTAAAAGCTTTTACCTCTAACTATAAGATTTCCCTTTTTTTTTTTCTTTTTGTGGAAAGTTTGAATACGTGATTTTTTGGGTATTGGAAGAATGTGTAGTGGTGTAGCACAAAAAGATTAGATTAGATAAATAATGGAAAGATAAGATAATATACTATAATTGGTATCTAAAAAGTCTTTTTTTTTCAAATTGAAGGAAAAACGCGACTGTATTCTTTCATTTGGAGTTAAATTCCATCAGTTTCAATTTTCCGTTTCTAAACCAAACCTAGACATTTCAAAACCGTAAGTTATGAAAACTTCGCCAGGTTCTAATCCAAATATTTTCAGTGTCGTTCAGAAGTAAGTGTGTATCGGAATTACTTCCTATTTCAAAACGTTTATTTTGCATGGATATAGTTGATGCACCTTAGAGTTTCATCTCTGTAATTGACAACTTTCTTATCCCTGCAAAAATACAGTTTAGCAAAGATTTGAGCTTGTAGCAGCATTGTTTCAGCGCAAATCAGTGAAACTTCAGAGCTGTTCTACATTTTGATCGGGTGTAACTTTCTAGGCACCGCCCGTACAAAAAAGTTGTCAACTACAAAAATATAGCTCCAAATTTGATGTGCACACATGACCAACTAAAAATTTCGCGATTTTTGTTTTCTGTAGTAAAACACTTTTAATAGAAGGCAGGCTCCAAGAGGACTTGGTCTAACGTCTCTAACTAGGGAATATCATGAAGCCAGTGTGGAGTTATAGGACGTAACCTATACCATTGGAAAGCTGAGAAAACGCTGATTCCAAATATATATTCAGTTTTTGCACTCGAGGTCTGGTATTTGAGAAAAACGAGGTTGAAGTTTTGAATTTTTACCTTTCTGACACGCGAAGCATTTTTTGAAATTTTTTTTCTGCAACTTTTGAGTAGTGTTCTCAAGTTTTAGTTCAGAAACGTCCGGCTTAAAAATGTATCAATTTTATAACTTATTTGAAAAAAAAAACCATTTGATCGCTTCAGGACAAAACTTTCCTAAAACTTCCGTTCTTATTGTCAGCTTCATAACTACAACAATTGTACTTGAAACGCTATTCATTTTTGAATTTAAAAAAACTATAAGTCACTCGATTTCCCATTTCACTAAGTACCCCTCTCTGTTCCCCAAATCAATTTTTTGCTGTGAAAAGTGAAAAGTGAACTAGTGTAACAATAGTTCACATCATCATTTGATGATTCACCTTTTATAAAAAAGTCAAAAGTGAACTTCCGTTATACAGATAGCTTTCCCATAATTTCGGATTGAAAAAAAAAAGAAAACTGTTTGTTCTTTCTCCTCCACTAAGTACCAACAATTACACCTTGGTTATTTATAATCATCGCCCTTTTCTCCTCCTCCTCGATCTCAATTCGAAACGCGATTCCCGGCCCCGCCCCCTCGAAATTTCCTCTCCGCCGTCCTCAGTCGCCTCACAGAATTTTCCGGTGAACACGATCCCCGCCAGTCCCCCCTCTCCAAGCCTGTTTCTGTTTCATAAGCATACATTCATCCTCTAAAACTGACCAGTACACCCCTCGGCTAGAGGGGGGGACGTTAATCGTTCGTTTCTTTTTCTGTGTGTTGGCTGGTCATTCTGGTTGGTCACCTTCTTTCTACCTTCCATTACACTTTTTTTGTATTGATGGGGGCGAAATATTGTGTTGCGGTGGTCTACGATTTTTCAATTTGACATAAATTTAAGGTATGGTGGCCTGGAATCCCAAAATTGGAATTCTAGGCCATCACGGATTTCACCTGAATATTGGTTCTCAAGGCAAACACAAATTTTTGCATGTTCTAAGCGTTTTATTGGTGGCTTAGAAGTTTTTGAGAGACATGGCCTAGAAACCCAAAATTTGGGATTCTAGGCTACCCTTGATACTGACAAATTCTGATGATCTAAAAACCAGAAATTTGGTTTTCTAGGCCATCACTGATTTTTCCATGTTCTAAGCGTTTTATTGGTGGCTTCGAAGTTTTTGAGAGACATGACCTGGAAACCCAAAATTTGGAATTCTAGGCCACCCCTGCTATAGAGTTTTGATGGCCTAGGAATCTGAGAATAGGTTTTCTAGGCCCCCACAATTTCAGTGCCTCGGAAGCCTTTTGAGACAATGGCCTAGAATCCACAAAATTTGGTTTTCTAGGCCACCACCGGTTTTTTTTTCACTTTTGAAGGTATTTGAGAGGGCCTAGAATACCGAAACCCTGGAAAACTAGTCCGCCATCCTTTTTCTTCATTTTTGAACAAATTTTGAGGTATCAGAAGTCTGAAAATTGGTACATATACTCATTTAAACACGCTAAATTCAAAAAAAAATGGTTTCAGACAAAAAAATTGACTGTAAAAACTCAAAAATCTGACATTTTAAGACAAAAAAACCTTGTTTTTTGAAGTCAGCATGTTTGAACAGGTTTGCTGTTAATTTTTTCAAAAAAAAACTGAAATTTTGTAAATTTTCGGAAAGAAAAAATGTTGACAGTTTAGAAAATCAAAAATGGGAAAACTCGGTCGTGGGGTTTTTTGCCTAAAAATCCCTGAAAACTCATTTTTTCTGAATTTTTTTTATTTTTTCCAACTGGTGGCCTAGAAAACCAAAACCTACAAGAACTAGTCCCTCATTTCTCGGTTTCAAAACGTCCCTGTTCTAAAATATCCCAAAAACCCCTTTTTTTCAATTTCCATCATGTTATTGTTATGTTGTACTGTACCTTGTGACCGTCCTCAAGTTTTTTTTCTGCAAATTTTCTTATTTTATGACATAATTTGTTTATTTACAGAAGTCAAGTGAAACACAAAGAAATAAGAAACAACACTAACACACACAGATCATGTCTTCAATGACATCATTATTGTTGTTGCTGTTCTCGTTGGCAGGTGGTAAGTTTTTTTCGATGGCCTAACTTTCCCCAAATAGGGATTACTAGTCCCCCAATCAAAAAAAGCCGTCATCTATGTGGTAGTAGCAGCAAGCTTTAGTCGGAGATTAGTTCGCCCCCCGCTAAAAAGTTTTTGGTTTTCAATTTCAATTTACTCGATTTCACTCTTGCCAACAACACTAAACCAGACGGAACAATTTGCGAATAAGAGGGGGGACACATCCTTTTGTATCCGATTGCCCTCTCCGAGAAGACGACTAATTTAGTGGACAGACTTAGGAGGGGGGGGGGGCTAAGCTAGTGAGGAACTTTTACTCTGAGAATGTGAATGAAATTTATAGATTTTTAGTTTAATTAAGAACTTTTAGGTTTAATAAAAGTGGCCCATGATTATGAAACCTAGCATACTTATACTTTAAGACTTTGTTGTCATTTTTGTAGTTGTCAACTTTTTGGTACAGACCGTACCTAGAGAGATACGGTAGCTCAAAGTAGACAGATTTCTTTTTTTTTCTTGTTTCGGGCATTACAAACAGTGCCAGAGTGATGAAAACTGGTAGCAAAACAGATTAAGACCATACTTCAACATTTTTGTAGTTGACAAGGAGATAGCAACGGAATTTTGAGTTTTGACACTGATTTGGTGTCATAGATATAAAAATTGGTACACAACACAACAAGATCTTCATTCTTGTAGTTATCAACTTTTTAGTCGGATCCCAGTCTAGCGAGATTTTGAGTCATTTTCAGCCCTGTGACGCTATTTTTAAATAATTTCCAACAAAAAAGATTTCAAACAAAAAAATTAACTTAACCACACTGTACCTTCTTAAATAGGGACCCTACAAAAAATGTCACCTAAAAATATAAAAATTTAGGCTAGAACTATCCATGTACAAATTTTCGTGACCGTATGACATTTGCTCCGTAACACCACAAGACCCTGAAATTTCAAACAAAACCTTTTTGACTTTGAGCTACCGTATCTTTCAAGTGACCACACGTACAAAAAAGTAGTCATTTACTAAAAACAAGATCCTTATTTAAACTATTATCTGAAAATTCTCGAACCCAAACTTTGAACAAATCAACCTCTCCAGAGTTGTAAGCCTGCACAAAAAAGCTGTCAGCCTAAAAAATAGCCTAGCTTTTCCTAGGCCATCCCTATCCCAATCTTCAAATTCCAGCGCACTCCCTGTCCTGCTACATCTGCGCCGACACTGGTCTCGACGAGTTCGGCGAGTGCAATCCCCAATTCCAATACGACTGCGACAATTATGCCAGGAGGTTTCCGAAAACCGAGAAAATCTTCTGTCGGACTACAAGGACGAAGAATGCGACAACCGGTAAGTTTTTTTGTGATTTTCTGTGTGTAAGTCTGTAAATCCAGATGTCCTGCACTATATAGGTCACAAAGACTCCTATAACGAATCTTTTTCGGTGAAAGTTTCACGAAAGTATATAATATTTTGTATTGGTCGGCGCGGGAGGGACGACAGGCCATACAATTGTTTGCGGACACCGAATTAGCTTGGATCTCTGTCTCCCCGATACTAAATCGGTCTTAGTGAAAGAAAAAAAGGGGGCGGTTTAGAAGCTTCCCGCTGTGGGGGGCTAAAGAATTTGCATATCTACCTTACCTTGGCCTAAAATCGTTTCTCTTTTCTCCTAAAATTGGAATGGATACGGATGCATGATGATAGGTAATACGTATATCATAAGACAAACAATATATTTAACCTAAAGTGCGCATTGGTTATGGATCACTGGTTTTTTTCCGGGTAAAAGGGGGAAAGGGGGGGGGATTGGGATTCATAGGTTTAGGATATGAGTAGTAAAAGGGGGGGGGACATCCGGATGGACAGATAGACAGACGGACAGACAGACAGGCGGATAGACAGATAGGGAAGACGTTTTGGAGTTTTGTGGTTTCAAAACGTCTTTTTTGAAAATGGGAAAGTTTCAAAACGTCGGAAAACTTGATAGCGGTAAAAAATCCGGTGGTTTCAAAGCGTCACAGTTTTGAAACCAAAGTTCTGCAAATTTTAGTTAGAAACTGTCAATGTATCGAGATTTTGAATCTGCGACGTTTTAAAACCAGGACGTTTTAAATTTGGGACATTTCGACACCGAGAATTTTTGAAAACTCACAATTTTCCCAATATAAACACTGAGACGTTTTGAAACTACGCAATTTTGAAACAAAAGCATCTGGGAACCAAAAGTGCCAAAACCAGACATTTTAATGCACGGGACATTTTAAAACTGAGATATTTCGAAACCGATACATTTTGAAACCAGGACGCTTTAAAACTCCCAACTTTCCCAATGTTAAAAACTGGGTCGTTTTGAAACCAAACTATCTTGAAACTAACCAAAAGTACCAAAACCAATATCAATCGTATCACTTTAAAACTAGGCATTTTGAAACTTGTTTTTTTCCAGAAACCTACACAATATCGAAAGAATGCATATCGGAACAAGACCACTACAAAATATATCCCCAAAAGGGGTATAGCATCGATGAAGAGTGTGATCTCGTGGACGTCCACGGCGTCGAGATGGCCTACTGTCTCTGCCGTTCGGATATCTGTAACCGTCTCCCTATCGCCGAGCAATTTATGGACTTTGAGAAGAAGCATCCAGAATTATTCGGGGACATTGAGGAGGCCGCACCACCGGCTCCACCACGAGCCCCGCCCATTTTCAGGACAGGGGAGGTGCCTCTGAAAATCCAACCACTTCCAGCTGGGCTGGTACCACATATCCCACAAGCCGCCAGCTCATTTGCTGCACCGATATTGAATCCACCAGCGATAGTGCCGGTGAATGATTTGAGGGTGAGTATTTGAGAATTTGAGGAAAAATTTGAGATTAACACATAGCTAGAATAAACCTGGAGCTTCGTTTTCGTAGTAGACAACTTTTTCGTGGGGGCCGTCCCTAGGGAGGTATATCCCGTTAAAATGATAGGAATCTTAAATGAGATGTGTCAACCTACCGTAACTCCCGGGGACCGCCCGTACGGAAAAAGTTGTCAACTACAAAACTGTAGCTATGGTTGACCACATGATGGCCTATTAAGTTTGAGCTATCTAGCGTTTTCACCGGTCCCGTGACGCTATGTGAAAGTTGACAGTTTCCCAAGTAGTACCAACCTGAGACGGGACCTAGTTGCTCTAGATTTGAGTTTCCCCATCCTATTACCCTCTATTCCAGACCCAACCGCAATCAAAATCCTCCGAGATCATTGAAATCCGCCGTTCCCAACTCCCATCAAGGGCCTCCGGTATTGAGACGGAAATCAGCAATCAACCGCACCGCCCGATTTCAAATTCCCGTGAAACCGAGATCCCCCTGATGAATCTTCCACCGAACACCATCAGTCAGGGAACCTTTGTTGGCAGTGGGCAGATTGTGCCAAAGCCGCCACAGCTACCGACTAAAGGTAAGCTCAGTAAACTTGTCACAGAATATTCTGGAACCAAAGTGTTTGTAATTTCAGAAGTCTCCTCCTCTACCATGAGATGTATTCAGTGTGGAGATGGGTCTTTAAGAAATGCGAACGAAGAATGCAAGAGACAAGTGCAAGTCGAGTGTGCTTCCGAGAGATCGTTGTGTTTTACAAGACAGATTGAGTTAGGGAATGGTAGGTGTCTGTTTGTGTGTTTGGGTGTCCAGATGTCCAGATATCTTAAAATCCAGCAGTTAGAGCATCCAAATAACTTGTTGCGTACCTTGGGGGATAGAATGCGAGAATGTCTGTCTGTGTGTCTAGGTGTCCAAATTTCCAAATTCTTAAAAACCTGGCAGCTAGACACCCTGCCATCGGAATGTTTGCTTTTTTGGGCTTCACAATTTAAATTATTGTATTAATCAAGATTTTAGTTGCAAAATCTGCAAAAATCCCAAATTTTCAACCAAGAACGGCTTTTTTGGAAAGAAAATCACCAAGACACAAATTTTGAAAAAAGGGGTGTCTGTCTGTAAATTTGAATGCCCGAATGTCCAGATGTCCGACTCAAATAAATCACATTTCTCAAATCTCAAATTCCCACAATTCCTCTATTCCAGGAATGTACGGTATGGAAAAAATGTGTGTGCTACCCGAACAACTTGTCAACGAGTTCGGCGAGTCCGCTCGGAATGAGGGATGTGGAAGTTCGAATGCCGGAAGAGTCCAGTATTGTGCATGCTCATCGCCAGTCTGTAATCAGCTGCCGTTGGCTCAGCAGGTAAGATTTTCTAGACCCTAGACCCTAGACCCTAGACCCTAGACCCTAGACCCTAGACCCTAGACCCTAGACCCTAGACCCTAGACCCTAGACCCTAGACCCTAGACCCTAGACCCTAGACCCTAGACCCTAGACCCTAGACCCTAGACCCTAGACCCTTCCAAAAAACCAATTCCCCGCTAATCAGCTTCATTATTTTCCCATCAATTCTAATTTGAAACCATTCACCAACTACTAAATCTCCCGTAGTCAACTTGTAAATGTTCTTGACTTTGCAATTCGGGTCAAGTGTGATTTGTCATGTCGCCACTTCATCGGAAATAAGAGCGGGGAAATGCATAACTAGAAGGAGGGAATGTCGTATTATATCGAACTAATTGTCACTTTTTACACACCTTGTTTTGTGTTCGGTGTTCGAGAAACGACGGAAGGAAGCCATTAGATCGGGGGAGAAGAATATTATAATACTTTTTGAAACAATGACTGTGAAATAAATGATAGAAGTAGGTCAGGGAAATGGCGTTAGGTGATTTTAATCAGGGACCGTTTTGAGATTTTGTGACAGTAGCACTGGAAATCTTATAATTTTTGTAGTTAATCACTTTTTTGAACGGGCGGCCTTTAAAAAGCCGTTGCCCTTTGAAAATTATTTCAAGCTTACCTCCGTCTACAGGCCGTAACTCTCTGGGGACCGCCCTTAGAAAAAAGTAGTCAACTACAAAAATAAAGCCTTGGAGCTTATCTACATGAGAAATATAAATTTGAGCTGATAAAACGGTGTCTAAGCAGTTCGAGATGTTTAGGAACTAAAATCTATTAGGTTGATGCATAAGTTTCTTTCTTTTTTTGGGTAATTTTTGGTATGAAATTTCTAGAAGACTAATAGTTCACATAATAAGAAACATTGTTGGTTAGTACCTATAACTCATTGTGATTATACCTGTGACTTGACGTCCACCATCCGCCTAATCTCAGCCGGAGCCACGTCAAAACACTTGAGGAACCCTTTTTTGGTACCATTTTTCGTCTCTATTTTTTTCCTAGAAAATGTTGACAAGAATGTGTGAGCTATTCAGAGTTAAAACAAGCAAGAAAAGCTATTTATAAAAAGCAAATAAAAGCATTCCAACTAAGCAACGATAGTTCAGTGCGGGTCCCTGATGAAAGGGTAGGATCAGCAATTTAGGAGTGCGCGAGTATTTTCGATATTTCTTTAACTGTAGATAGGGAAATTGGTGGAAATGTTGGTAATTGAGTAAAGTAGACATTGATGTTTCTAAATTTACTTTGTTTCCAATATTCACATCTTTTGTCCTTTTTCGCAGAAAGCCCGAAGTCAACATCATCAAAATCACTCGATTTTTGAGTTTGATGAGGCCTACTGCTCCTACCTCTAAAGCAATCTACTAGATATTTTGCACATTTTTAGATCAATGTGTGTACTATTGATTACTTACAATAAAATCGTTCAGACTTATTTGTGAGCGTTCAGAAGAGACCTAGACTCCACTCAGGTCTAGTACACAAAATTTCTCGAAAGCGCAAAAATCATAAGAAATTTATCAGCCAAGTTTTATCACTCAATTTGATGGCTTTGTCATAAACTTTTTCAAGACATAATTTTCTCATGTTATCCTCTAACTTTTACAAATAGTTTGGTACAAATGTGCTCTCAAATATTTCTGTAATTTGTTTGAACCCAGCTGAACCATGGTTTCTCGTTGCTGTCGATCGTCTTATCACAACTTTTTTGTTTTCTACATTCCGACTGAAAACTAAAATGAGATAACAAGATCAAATCTTTTTCTATAAATTGCGTTCAATTTCTTATGAAGATCTTATCATTTCGATACCAATGCGACAAAAATCAAAAAACTTTCCAAAACAGGCATTTGGTTGGCGATCAAAAAAGCCATCGTTTTCACGAGCGGACTGTTTAGGCACCAACTTGAAACATTATATGTTAGCCACTAAAGAGGTCATTAGAATGCAAAAAAGTTTGGGTTGAAAAACAACCTCATCGCTTAGAGACCGGGAGCCAAAGTCACACCTTCAAAAAAGAAAGAAACTTATGCATCAACCTAATAAGTAAAAAGTGTGGAAATCTGACCTGTGATCGGTGTTTAGAAGCTGAAATAAAATTGGTTAATAAATAGTCATAAAAATTTCTGGCGTCATAAACCGTACCCCTGTCTAGGCTCTGACTTTACAAAACCTTCAATTCCCGATTTTTACAGCTGCAAAAACCCTAAAATTAAATGAGAACCAAACTTAAATTAATAACCCAAAGAAAGCTAAAGACATGAGGATTCTGAATCTGTTTTTAGATTTTTTCTAACATCAAAATGAGGCGAGATACAGAGAATCTACTGTATCTAGGCTCTGACTTTGCAAAATCTTCAATTCCCGATTTTTACAGCTGCAAAAACCAAAAATTAATTGAAAACCGAACTTAAATTAATTAACCAAAGAAAGCTAAAGACATGAGGATTCTGAATCTGTTTTTAGATTTTTTCTAACATCAAAATGAGGCGAGCTACAAGGAATCTTCCGTATCTCTGCTCAAACTGACTTTCCTCAGAATCTGAAAACTGATTCAGAATTCTTGTGTCTTCAGCTATCTCGTAATTTTAAATTCGTCATATTCCCTATTTCCAGCGCCAACTGCTCACCGCCATCGCCCCATCCCGCTCCAAGACCGTCCCGGACCTCGCCACTCCAGAACTTCCAATCCCACAGCCTCCAAGATTCGTGGAACCTCCTCCACCACCACCACCAACCAACCCACCAACCACCACTGCTCCTCCACCACCTCCACCGACAACTACTCGTACCGCCCGTCCCATCATTCCATCAGTCGTCCATCGTCCCCAAATGCCCTCCTTGATCTGTATCACGTGTGGAGAAGCTAACATGTCGGATCCGACAGCTGACTGTACGTCGGCTAGCGAGGAGGCTTGTGATGTGAACGCTAAATACTGTGTGACTAAACAAACACAGATTTCGACGAGTAAGAGTGAAAATTGAATAGAAAATTTGAGAAAAATGAAAGTTTGCAGGTTCATTTGCCATGGAAAAGAGATGTTTGTCTGAGAATGACGCGGCGGTTTTCTTACCAGGGGAAAAGGTGAGTGGTTTGAAGTAGAAGACGTGGGGATTCTGAATCAGTGTGCGAAATTTGAAGAGAGTCACTTTGAACCGAGTTATGACACATTTAGATTGTAGGCTCCAATCCTGCCAGCAAGATTCGGAACATCAGCTTAAAAGCCTCGTGTCCCAGCTCAAATTAATTTTTTCTTAGAATTTCAAACTGATTCAGAATCCCAAGAATCTCAGCTTTCTAATCGTGTAAATTTAAATTTTATACATATTTCAGCTAACCGAAGGATGTGCGACAAGCGAGGGAGGACTGGTGAACTACTGCATTTGTCGTGGAAACACCTGTAATAGACCGTCATTGTTGCAACAGGCGCAGTCATCGGGGTAAGTTAGTGGGGCTAAGGCTTAGAAAGTTAAGGCATGAAGAGTTTAGGCTTACGGGATTTCAGGTTTTAAAGTTTAGGCTTAGCAAAGTGAGGCTTAACAAGTTTAGGCTTAAAATGTTGATACTTATTCACATAGGGCTTAGGGCGAGTCTGAAAGGCTTACATGATCTGTCTCATTGGGAAGCTGGGAAAACGCTGATTCCGAATATATATATTCAGTTTTTGCTCTCGATGCCTGGTATTCAGGAAAAACGAGGTCAAAGTTTGGTCCCCTGGCACGTTACTACACGTCAGGAAGGTAATGACTTACCAGGGGTCCAAACTTTGTCTCATTTTTCTCGAATACCAGGCCTCGAGGGCAAAAACTGAATATATATTTAGGATCTGCGTGATTTCAGCTTTCCAACGTTATAGGTCACGACTCATATCTCCAGACCGAGTCGGTGGCCTTCCCTAGTAAGTTTTTAGGCATAGGCTTGACAATTCTTAGCTACTCAACTGTGTCGGACGCTTTGAAACTATGACATACAATTCAAAACCGTGACATTTGGTGGCCTAGATTTCTCTCTTCCACAATTCTCTGAAACCTTGAGTTGACCTTCCTAACAACTTTGTCTCTTCCAGCGTCCGCGACTCCCTCGAAGAACAACGTCTAATCGAGGAAGAAATCCAAAAATCTCAACGACTCGCCAACGCCATTCAAACCAACCGAGTCCCCAACCAAGCCAACGTCGGAGTCCTCCCACCACACAGTCATGAGGACCATCAGAAGCCAAAGCTCCCTCCGGTGTTCTTAGATGAAGACGAGTCGATGGAAGTGGCAAAGGACGTGAGAACAGAAGATGATATAATTAAGGATCGACAGAAAGAATGGGCCAAGGCTGCGGAGACGACACGTGGCGCATCGGATAATCGAATCGGCGCTCTTATTATGTCTATTTTTGCAGTCTTATTGCTTCGTTGGCTGTAATTTCTTGTTCCAAATATTTGTTCTTTACTGTAGATCCTCCTCCTCTCTTTCCTTACCAAATTTGGCTCACACTATGGGTTTTCTTTAATTAAGTATTTACTTTAAAACTTTTTCTGTGATGATTTCAGTTTTTTTTGTTCCAATGATTATATGATGACGCTGTTATATGTATATTAAAGAAATCAATAAATACAAATTGTTAGAGTTTTTAAATCGGTGGTTTGCAGAGCTGACCTTGATTCCAGCTCGCCAAATTAATAGTAGCTGTGCAAATCAAATACTTAAATTTTTGTAGTTGACCCTTTTTTGTATGGGCAGTCCGTAGAGTGTTACGATCTGTAGACGGAGGTAGATATAGAAGGATTAACACATCACGATAAATTTGGTGACGTCATCAAGGTCAACAGCCTGTGGGAAGGTAGTTCTCCGTCTCATTGATTCTTATGAAGGGTCACGCAAACCACTGTTGCTTCCCCACCAATAAGAAAAATTGATTTCTGCTGTTATATTATTGAGAGCTGGATTGCGCACAAAATATGGTGAGTTGTTCTGAAAGTTACCACTCCTTACCGAACTTGCCTAGAAAATACAATTAAGATAACTGAGAAATTCGATGTTCCGACCTGACGTTGCTTGATCATTATTTCTATAAACTATTTGGTTCCTGACCTTTTTTTTCATTTTTGGAAACATTTTATCACTACTCTTGGGTTTGATCTCATCATTTCAATGTGAACTTCTCGAAAACTTTGTACGTTCAGTCATTAAAAAATAATTGTTCGCAAAAAAGAGACTAATAATTTTTACGCAATTATTTATTTTACACCATAAAATAGAAAACCCGTTTACCCACGAATAAACCCACGAGTAGAAATTCTCTTTTTCAAAATGTTTTATTTCCAGTATATCAAGATTTTCAAGGATCAATCTTTGGTTTTTTGGCTGGAGGTTCCGGCGACTCCGTTTTCTGGAATTAACAAAAAACTTGCTCGCAGGTTATTATACAGTGCGTCCAATAATCTTAAGACACCCCCCTAAAAGGAAGATTCCGAGAGAATAGGATATTATCTGAAAAAACTGTGAATGCAGTTCGATTCAGAATCTTCGAAAACCCCAACAAACAAATTTTCAGGAAAAAATACCTATTTCTGAGCACGTGACCTCAAAAAAACACTTTTTTGGCCGTCCAAAAATGATAAGACACCCTCGATTTTTTCGATTTTTCACGCATTTGACTAGTATGAAAGAGCTTTAAAACATTAATTATTATTCAAAAACACAAAAAAACAAAGCGCAAATCAATAACTTGTGTTCCCTTCATTGTTCTGAACAACTTCAGGCATCCTATTTTTCATGCTTCCAACGACACTTGCAGTTTTTAGTTGAAAATGGTCAACTTTGTGACTGTGGCACGGCCTACCTGATAGTCTCACAATATTGATTCTTAGTGGACTATACAGATCACAAATAGAGCTTCATTTTTGTAGTTGACAACTTTTTTGTACGGGCACATCCTAAGAAGTTACAGCCAGTTTATGTGAACAGCTCAAAAGTTTTCTTTTTAGCACTGAAAAAGGGCAACAATTGCGAGCAATTACTTTGACAGTTAATAACTTCTTAGGATGTGCCCGTACAAAAAAGTTGTCAACTACAAAAATGAAGCTCTATTTGTGATCTGTATAGTCCACTAAGAATCAATATTGTGAGACTATCAGGTAGACCGTGCCACAGTCACAAAGTTGACCATTTTCAACTAAAAACTGCAAGTGTCGTTGGAAGCATGAAAAATAGGAAGACTGAAGTTGTTCAGAACAATGGAGGGAACACAAGTTATTGATTTGCGCTTTGTTTTTTTGTGTTTTTGAATAATAATTAATGTTTTAAAGCTCTTTCATACTAGTCAAATGCGTGAAAAATCTAAAAAATCGAGGGTGTCTTATCATTTTTGGACGGCCAAAAAAGTGTTTTTTTGAGGTCACGTGCTCAGAAATAGGTATTTTTTCCTGAAAATTTGTTTGTTGGGGTTTTCGAAGATTCTGAATCGAACTGCATTCACAGTTTTTTCAGATCATATCCTATTCTCTCGGAATCTTCCTTTTAGGGGGGTGTCTTAAGATTATTGGACGCACTGTATTACCAATTTGTCATATGTACAACTGAGAATTCCAAAACTTACGCCACATTTTTCGATAGTTCCCGCCAATACAGCTTCAATGGGAATGATTTTTATATCCGGGACGAAGTTTGCAATAAGGTTAAAATCAATGGTTGATATTATTTTCCCGAAGGTAAAGTCCTTCATAGCAACACACATCCCAATGATTTTCCCTTGATTGTCAAATAATGGGGATCCTGAGTCGCCTTTCTCTGCCAGACTATCGCCAATAAGATGACCTACTGAAGTGATTTTTCTGCATTCGTCAATCTTACTGATTGATTTTATTCTAATAAACTGTCACGGGTACTCGAATTTTTTAAAGTTGTGATTTGTCACTAATTCGCCTTTTCGACAAGAAGCCTTTGTAAACTTACTCATCTCTTTTTTTATCATCCCCCGTTTGAAAACCACTTCTCTGCTTTGATCCAAAGTGATCTGGGTATAGTGTTGACCCCTGTATCCGTCGGTAATTGCAGGCGGGTAGTTCTCAAACTTTCCTCGTGTTATTTTAAAAATGACAAAATCAAATTGTTGGGAAATGGAAACTACCTCCACCTGAAATTTTCTGGATGGGTTTTTATACTTTTTTGAGCTTTTTTTTGTTTCGAAAATATTGTGAATTGTTATTATTCACGTGCTCAACTTTACTGAATTCAAAATTTTCTATCAAACGGTGTTGTCATTTCTACCATTGTTTCACTGATAGCATAAAACAGACAGAACTTTCCGATTTTTTTAAATTGCGAGAATGAAATTTTTTCTCAACTGTTCCAAGAAAAATAACCTGTTTCACGATATTAGGGCTGATCAGGTTAAAAATTAAGATTTGTTGGCCAATTGAGAATTGCCCGTGAGGCCCGTGTTGGAACGAAGCCGCATGTGATTCATTGAACGAAAAACAGCACATGTGAAACTGATCGTTCGGCTTGGTTGTTGTCCAAATAGATTTTTCCAAATGACCACACATGTTTTTATTCATCTGCAATTGAAAAAATTGTCAAGTAGTGGGAATACTGCTTTGAAGAGCTCCATAAACTAAACCATAGAAACTTTTTAGTGCAGATATAGGGTTTTAGGATGAGAAGTTGTCAATTTGCACTTAAAAATAGCTATAGTGTTTTTCATGAAGCTCTTGAAGACCGTGTCTTCTAAAAAACTTTCATTTTAGCTGCAATAAATTATTTGATTTTGTGAAGGACTATTGTAAGTCAGAAATGAAAATAAGCTGAGTAATTTGAGAATCTTGATTTTCGGAGACACCACATAACGTGACATAACATTTCGAACACGTTGAGTCTAGGCATGAGTCAATTTTTGATAATCCGTAGATCAAACTTCAGTAGCGAGCATAGGTGAGGGCAGATTCATACTTTCATGTATATCTCTGCTGAATCGTGTTCGTTTTGCATAATATTTTTTTAAACAGATAGCTGAAACATTCAGTAGTTGCCCGCGTACGAATACGGGGTGATAGGGTCCAGATAAAATAAGACGACAAATACACAGTTTCTTACAATAAATTTACTTTATTGCAAGAAAATAAAATAAGAGAGCATAAACTTACAAAACAAAGGTTAAACAACCAACGCTAAAACTAGAACTAACTCTGAAAGCCAACCGACTCCAGAAACTACTTGTTTCCACGTGGAGTACACGTGTCCACGTGAACTGACGCGCTGAGGTTACGGTAGGCGCGTGAGCCTTTGGCGGAGTGTCGTTGCGTATTTATTGTGAGGACTCGGAGAACTACAGGGTTATGAGGGTACCTTGCCACCGGCAACTCAGTAATAAGAAAATAAGTTTTTTGAAAAAGTTAACATTTTAAATTTTATCGATAATCTATTTTTCCTGCCCGTGATTTGAAAATTCGAAAAAAAACTTTTTATTTTTCTCTTGGAGTTATTGAGTTTTTAATTTCAAAATGATGGAACATGTACAAATAAACAAAAAATCATGTTGAATAAGTTTCTTAGTTCCTGAGCATCATGTTAGAGATCCAGAAGTCAAAAGTGGCGTCCTCGGGAAAACCTTCATAACTCATCAAGAAATTATCCAAATTAGCCAAAACATGTACCATAAAACGTGTTTTGAGTTCTTCTACAAACCAACATCAAAAAATCAAGATTTTAGAAAAAAATAATTTTTCAAATTTTTTCACTCAAAAATGTTTCATTCCAATTTTTCCTGGATTTCCGATATTTTCTGGCTATAAAACGAACATACGTTTCAAATACTGCATGCAAAGTGCTTTATCACCAATAATAAAACACATGTTTGTGTTTTTTGTTTGTTTTATAGCCAGAAAATATCGGAAATCCATTAAAAAATTGGAATGAAAAAATTTTGAATGAAAAAAAATTTGAAAATTTTTTTTTCTAAAATTTTGATTTTTTAATGTTGGTTTGTAGAAGAACTCAAACACGTTTTATGGTACATGTTTTGGCTAATTTGGATAATTTCTTGATGAGTTATGAAGGTTTTCCCGAGGACGCCACTTTTGACTTCTGGAGCTCTAGCACGATGCTTAGGGTTTCAGAAACCAATTCAAAATAATTTTTTGTTTATTTGAACATGTTCCATCATTTTGACATTAAAAACTCAATAACTCCAAGAGAAAAATAAAAAGTTTTTTTTCGAATTTTCAAATCACGGGCAGGAAAAATCGATTATCGATAAAATTTAAAATGTTAACTTTTTCAAAAAACTTATTTTCTTATTACTGAATGTTTCAGCTATCTGTTTAAAAAAATATTATGCAAAACGAACACGATTCAGCAGAGATATACATGAAAGTATGAATCTGCCCTCACCTATGCTCGCTACTGTATATGTATTTCTGAAAATTCGATCATTTTCAGACCGTGAAAAACCATTTTGGCTTCCTCATTTTTTTTATTCAAGTTTTCAATTTACAAAGAGTGCCGTGTTTATGTGTTAAAAATATTCAGACCAAGTGAAGTGGCTGCTACCATTTATAATTGATTCGTTTCGAGGAATTGGAAAATGTGTTTTGCTACCGTAAACTTTTATACTTGTAGAGCAGAGAACGCGTTCAAAGTGAACTTTTAAAAATTTTAAAACTTCATTATTGAAATCATTTTTGTTTCAATCTGTTGTTCATCAAATATACAAGATGGATTCAAGAAGTGATGAAAGGCTTGATGACAAGGTATGAGCACGAAAATTACATTTGCAAAATATAGCTACAGTTGCGAGCATAAGTGTGGACAGATTCATACTTTCAAGTGTAACTCAGATGAATCGTGTTCGTTTTGCATAATCTTTTTTTGACAAATAGCTGAAATGTTCAGCAATTAGAAAATAAGTTTTTTTTAAAGTTAACATTTTTAATTTTATCGATAATCGATTTTTACTGACCGTGATTTGAAAATCCGAAAAAAAACTGTTTATTTTTGTCTTGGAGTTAATGCGTTTTTGATGTCAGAATGATGTAAAATGCTTAAATAAACAAAATATTATGTTGAATCGTCTTCTCAACCTCTGAGCATCGTGCTAGAGCTCCAGAAGTCAAAAGTGACGCCCTCGGGAAAACCTTCATAACTCAAAATGCTTTATCACACTTAATAAAACGCAAGTTTGTGTTTTTTATTTGTTTTATAGCCAGAAAACATCGGAAATCTAGGAAAAAATTGTAATTGAAAATTTTTGAGTGAAAAAAATTTGAAAAATTATTTTTTCTTAAATTACAATTTTTGATGAAGTTTTGTAGAAAAACTCAAAAAACGTCTTTTGGTACAAGTTTCCTGTTAATTTGGATAATTTTTTGATGAGTTATGATGGTTTTCCCGAGGACGGTACTTCTGACTACTGGAGCTCTAGCACGATGCTCAGGAACTAAGAAACTAATTCAATATAATTTTTTGTATATTTAAGCATTTTTCATCATTCTGACATCAAAAACTCAATAACTTCAAGAGAAAAATAAAAAGTTTTTTTTGGATTTTCAAATCACGGACAGTAAAAATCGATTAACAAGAAAATTTAAAATGTTAACTTTTTCAAAAAACTGTCAAAAAAAAGATTATGCAAAACGGACACGATTCATCTGAGTTACACATAGAAGTATGAATCTGTCCTCACTTATGCTCGCAACTGTAATTATTCTCCAAGTATGCAATCAAAATTTGGATTTTTGCTTCCGTTTTTGTTTTTTAAATTCATCCATTTCATCTCCAAAGCCACGGCTCCGGGATGTTTCGAAACGAGAAATTTTAATAGTTGTACACAAGGAACTTTTCCGAGTTTCCCGTTTACTTAAAAAGTGCCGACAGTATTAAACTCAAATCCAGGTCGAAGAAATACAGTACCGCTCAGTTTGTAACTTTTCCTTTTTTTCAGTCGAAAATAATGAAATTTCAGAGTGTGTGACCTGGTTATTAATTTCTTCGTAAGATAAGTTTTAGATGAATCGTAGATTCATTTTCGTAGTTGACAATTTATTGTCGTCCCCAGAGAGTTACTGCAAAAATGTGGGAATTCTTTAGCGAGCTTCGGTTGCGGGATGATTAGTTTCGAAGTGAATCGGAGCCAATTTTTGTTTTCTTACAATTTACAAAGTCTTGTTAAAATTTCAAATAGTTAAAAAAATTGCCGGGCACACAAAATCAGACGTGGACTTCTAGTTTAATGTATAAAAATAAAGCCTCGCAGAGGTCAGAAAAACAAAAATAATTAATTTCAAGTTTTTCAATAATATAAATAATATAAACAACACTTTTTTGATCTTAAATTCAGAATTTTTTTTTCAGGAGAAAGAAGAAAACCTAGTTAAAGAGCAAATGAAGAAGTATTTATATGAAACTATTGGGAAAGATGGGGAATCGACTGGCATTGCAATAGTTGTGTATGATTCTTTCATCGCTGCAAACTGTAACCTAGGTCACTCAGACCTAAAAAAAGACGCAAAAGTTCATATCAAACATGTCGAGCATACTAACTCAACGACCGTTGTAAGTGTTTTTGCAGTTATACATTTCTACAGATTTCACATATGTTAGCCAAATCACAAAATAATTTTTAGGCCAAAGTTCTCGAAACCCAAGAATACCAAAACGTTATGATGATGAAGCTTCTGGACGGCGAAAAGTTTCCGGAATTCCCTCGCGAAAGTTACGGTGAAAAGGTTGGAAGGAAGATCATAAGCATGGGTTGGGACCAGGAAACTAGAACTGTGCAGTTCAGTGAGGGAATTGTCGAGAGATACAGAAGTGAGTAATTCTCTGAGAGTTTTCTGATAACTAAAAGAGCATTAGAACGTACTTGTTTTTTCAAAACAACTCTATAACTCAGACGGTTACTGCTATGCCCAACTAGAAAAGGGATCCGTCGGAAATGGGATTTTCAGTGTGGACGGTGAGTTCTTCGGGTTGGTTTCTCGAATCGATGACGGAGAATGCAAGATCGCGTCAAAAAATGTGGTGTTGGGTTTGACAGGAGGTCCAGAAGGGGTGAGAAACTGTTTGTCTTTAAAATTTTTGTTATATTATTTTAATTTCAGTACACTCATACCTAACACTTCTTGATTTCTCGTCCTGTTTTGACAAGGTCTACGGGTTTTAAACAAATAATCAACTTGGCTTCGTTTAATACATATTCTTTTCTTTTATTGTCTATTCGAATAAAACTAAATTTGCAATCTTAAAATGTAAAAACTATAAATTCAGTTCCAAGCTAGTTTTTTTCTGAAGTTTGCTCAATATCTAAAATTCAAAAAAAACACAAAAAAATTGTACGGGATCATCATACACAGTGAGATTAAGTTAACATCATTTGCAGAGAAAATATTCAATAGAAATTCTACAAAATGCATGTTCCCTATTTCAGCTTTCATATAACATCCACAAACAGAACCACAAAATTAATAAACTTTTTTTTCGTGATATTTCCAATTCTTCCATCGGTTAAGACCTGGGAACTAGTCCCCCGGACTAGTATTTTCATAGAAACCTCCAGAAAATTATTCTTCCCAGAGTTGTCATCACTGCTATGCAAAGAAAGCGAATACTGTGTGTGTTGAGCGAGCTAACGTGCATAATATTGATTTTTATACATTTTTTCTCCTTTTACATTCTCTTCAAATCCCTTTACGATTCCCCTATTTTAGCCTGTCCCTCCATGAAGCCAGACGTGCTGAAACAACTCAAAAAGTATGTGTACACCACAAAACCGTTCAACTCAGAAGATGAGGGATTCGCTATTGTGGTCAAGAAAAATTTCATAGCTGCAAATAGAAATATGGCTCATCAAGTACTGAATAAGGGATCAAAAGTTCATTTGAGAAGTGTGGCGTGTCCAAGAGCTGTTACTGATGTAAGTGCGCTCTGTTGATGGGGAAGGAGTTTCCAATTTCTCGTACATATTTCAGGTAACCGTAAAAGCCGCCCAGGAAATCCAGAACATCATTATGATGAAGCCTAACGACGAGGAACAGTTCCCTTACTACCCGCGTGAGAGTTATGGAGATTACGAAGGAAGAAAAGTGATCAGCGTCGGGTTGTCTGAAAACAAAGAGATTCAATTTGAAGAAGGTGTTATTGAAGAATATGAGAGTGAGTTGATGTCAGAGATTGGAAACGCGCTCTAATGACAAAACATTCAGATGGCTACTGGTACGCCAAATTGGAATACGGTAGTATTGGAAATGGCGTGTTTGACGAGAATGGAGGTTTCTCAGGGATCGCTGTAAATTTCAATGAATCTTCAAAGGTGGCCGAAATCGCTTCTAAAAACGTGGTGCTCTGTTTGACGGGAGGGCCACCGGGGGTGAGTTGAAGTATACTTAATTACATTTTAAGCAAATGCTTAGAATGTTATTTCGATAGTTGACAGCTTATTTTTATTCCTAGAGAATTTCATAAATTGGCTAATTCCGTTTTCAACTTTTCTTCAGTGAGCAACTGAAAACAGCCAAATCAAGATTAGGCAATATTTTCTTTAATATTTTTCTTATTTCAGTACAGCCCAACGTGATCGTATCAACTTTGCCTTCAATTCGACTACATTGATTTTCAATACTGTTTTTGCAATAAATTTTCTTGAATAAATGTTTTGTTTGAAAAAAACTTATATTTTAAGACTTCAAATACTCAAATTACAAATAAACTTAAAATGCATCGAGAATGAAAACATGAAGTATAATCATAATAGGAGAAGAATAGATCAAAAGGTGGCTTGTATGATTTCAGATTTGAGGTACTGCAAAAGAAACGCTTGACAGGATATTCTAAAAAAAATTGGCACATATTGAAACATATTATACATTTCCAAAAAAATTATTCACTATTAGATAAATGTTCACGTTCCGCATAATAAAAATCTTACCGTCCTTTTAAAAAAAATTTGTGGGTTTGATTGATTTGTGGGAAAAACTGTGATTTTTGGGAAAACAGCTGAAATTCAATGAGCTTCTGGAATAGAATAACCCCCATTGTTGGAAAAAAATCTTTAAGAGTCTATCTCCCCAGATATCCAAACACTCTTTTATTCATTAAATTAGGAGCAAACGTTCAAGAATTCGCCTGAAAGTACCAGTCTCATAGTTAAGAATTCCAAGACGCGGAAGAATAGAGAAAAATGCAACTTATTTATACAAACATAATTTAGATGGACAATAAAATTTACCGTTGGAAAAACATTTTTTCTAGAACAGTAACAACCTACCCTATAAACCACCATTGCTAAACAACCGATTCAAGTCTAACTTAAAGAAATACAGATATTTCAAAACAATAATGCTATTTTAGATATTTCAGAACGATTTTGTCGAAAAAAGACAGAATATTTCGTGGTAAATGTTCTTCCCTGCTTCAAAAATTTTTTCGTCAATGTGAAAAAAAGTTGCGGTAATCATCTTTCATCCATATTCCCTAATTTGTAAATAAGTGAATTTTCAGGTCCACTTCTTTAACATCTGAAATAGTTTTAGTTTGATCCTTTGGTGACCTACAAAATTTCACTCCGTTTTTATTGTTTTTCACTGAAACAATCTTCAAAAATCTACAGTTTTTAGCAGTTTCGATTTATTTTCTATTTTTCCTCATTTTTCAACTCAACATACCCACTCTTGTTGTCTTTTTAAATATCTCCACTTTTTCGCGATATTTTCAAACTTTACTTATCTATTTTCAATCAAAAAACCTTTCCGGTAAAGTGACTTGGCACAAGTTGCTTCAATTTTATTTTTCTGATTAATTTATCAAAGTCCAAGTTATGTAATTTTTAGAAGATATGTGTACTAGTCTCTGAGAAACTGCCAAAAATTGGAATTATAAACCGGAAATTTAAAAACTATATTTGATGAAGTACAAGCATAACCGTCAATCAGTTTTTAGTCTTTATTTTTAGCCGAATAGGGAACACGAATATCGTTGTTTCTTCCCAAGCTGATTTCCAGCTCTTTCGAAATCTAGAGATTTACGTTTTGGTGTCGGAATGTTCCGGTTGTAAAATAGCTGGTTTTGAAATACTACAGTTTCAAAACGTCACGGTTAATAAGAAACTCTCAGAAAATTCCAAAAAATTGATGGTGAAATAATTCCAGTTTTGGAGTCTTCTGTTTTTTTTCAGAAATAACCAAACGATGCTATTAAATGCTTGAATCAAAATTAGCCATGAAAGTAGATGACTAAAAATTAAACTTTCCGAAATTCCAAAATAAATTTTGCTGTATCTTATATTTCGTTTCAAAATCAAAGCCTCCCCGTACATTATTCTTTATTTATTTTTTTATTTAAAGGAAAGATGACCATGGAATGGCTCGACGAAGTGCTCATTAATCTATTTTCGGACGACGAGATCACGTCTACTCAAATCTGGAGTCATTCCGCGTGAGTTTTGGAACCTGTTAGGCTCGTATTTCTTACTAGGAAATATAAAAAATTTCACACTGTTCCTGAATCTATATTCAGTTTTTGCAATGATAATACTCACTTTTGTACTCATTGTAAAAACAGAATGAATATTTGAAAGCAGCAAAAAAATTGCTTTCTTACAACAAAAATCTTTAATCGAAATGCCAAAAATGGTAATTTTACATGAATATCTGAGTTTTTACGCGGTTTCAAAACGTCACGGTTCTGTTTAGTCGTGAGTCGCCTTGTTTCTACAACGTCTGATTTTGAAACGGTTTTGTTTTGAAAAAAAAAAACTGCTGGTTTCGACAAATTTTCTAGACCATGTTTTTTCTATGCCACGTGTTCGATAGCTCCATAATTTTGAATACTTTCTAGGCAATGTATGCTTATTTCTCACAAGGGAATTGACTTTCCGTATGCGTTCAGATTTCTCTATAAATTTGCACCCTGATAGTTTCGAATCTACTATTTTGAATGGAGATAGTCAAAAAGTGAAAAGCTCCCGAATAGTTGGATTTTTTTTGCTCCGAAAGTTTGCTCATTTTTCATCATAGAAAACACGAGTGTCATTTCGTTAGGAGTATCGGGTTTGTAAGGGCCACTAGCTGCCCTCTCGGCCACTAGCTGGATGGCCACGTGACAGTGTGGGTTACTGGTAGGAGGAAGGTCTGGGGATCGTCTCCTACCCCTTGTTGTTTTTTGTTTGTTTTAAAAATCGGCTATAAACTGTTAATCACATCTTTTTCGAACTATCCTATAAAGTTTTATTCCGTTTTGGACGGTTTTCTTCATTATCTGAACATTTGGAGAGAAAAAAAATTGAGAAAATTTTATGGTGAACTCGCCTCTATGGTTATTCTCTAATTAATTTTGATTTTGCGTAGGAATGCCTAATTATCTTACTGTACAGGGCCTCTTTCATTTTAAAGAAATCTCTGATTCGAGAATAAATGAGAAAAATTGGTTGACAAGCTTTCCAAAATGATTGGGTAAAATATGAGGAGATGAATGACAAGGATAGTAAATTCCGGGCCGAGCCGGGCCGGCTCCTGTAGAAATTAGAAATTAGACTATTTTTTAATAAAAATTTCAAAAAATTTGTGAAAAAATTGTGCACATTTTTTGTCAGCCCGGCCCGAGCCGGGCTGACCAGGAATTTCCCAATGAGACCATGAAAAAATACTAACATTTTATTGACGGTTTTCAAAAAGCAAAAAATATAAAAGGGGAGTGGGTCGATCCCCAGACCTTCCTCCTACCAGTCCCCCACACTGTCACGTGGCCATCCAGCGGTGGCCGAGAGGGCAGCTAGTTGCCCTTACAAACCCGATACTCCTAACGAATTGGCACTCGTGTTTTCTATGATGAAAAATGAGAAAACCGGCAGAGCAAAAAATGGTAGATTCGAAACCGTCAGTGTGCAAGTTTAAAGAGAAATCTTAACGCATACGGAAAGGCAATTCCCTTATAAGGAATTTTTCTACACCAAGTTCTATTTTTTACAAATTTTTAATTACGTTTCTTTTCTAAACCTTCAATATCAAAAGCTACTAATATTTCATTGTTTCAAAATTTCAGGACGATCAACAAACGTTTTGGAGTGGGAATGAGTCGTGAAACCTACATCGCAATCTATTCTGGAATCTCGAACTTCATCGAAAATCACCTCAACAAAATACACAAATGTGCAGAAGTTTACAAAGGGAACGAACTTCTCGAAATGTATGTACAATATTGGAGTCGTTATAGTGAAGCATCCGACGCTCTTTCCGCAATTTTCGTTAAAATCGATAACTGGACTCGTGGTGAGATTGATAAGGGTCGCAAGGAGAGATATATGGTTTATATGCTGAGTATGGTGCTCTGGAAGCGTGATATATTCGATACACTCGAGCACAAGATTATTCCGGCGATGTTGGAGCTGGTTCGGCTGGAGCGTACCGGTCACACAATCAATAAGCGGTTCATCTCGGCGGTCGTGGAGAATCTGGTGGAGCTTGGGCTCGATGATACGGTATCGGCGATGGAGAGGGAGGCGAAGAAACTGGATATCTACAAAAACTCGTTTGAGAAGAAGTTCATCGAGGCGACACGCGATTTCTATACCAATGAGGTTAGCGTGTTCCATATGGAGAATGGGTCTTGCACGGATTACCTGATCAAGGTGGAGACGAGAATCCAACAGGAGGATAATCGAGTGACACTCTGCCTCCACTCGTCGACGGGGACACCACTATCCGGGTGTTGCAACGATGTGATGATCACGAAGCAGCTGGAATTTATTCAAGCGCATTTCGGAAGACTTCTTATGGATAAGATGGACGATCATCTCGCGAGAATGTACAGAATGTGTCTTCGTGTCGAGAATGGGTTGCCAGCTCTACGTAAAGCGCTCAAAGAGCACGTCCAGAAGGAGGGATTGGATGCGTTGGAACGTGTGGCTGCGGAGGCGTTCAACGACCCGAAGCTCTATATGAGCACCCTGTGGGAAGTGCACGAGAGATATCAAGGACTGGTGGATCGATCGTTCAGCAAAGAACCCGGATTCATGAAGTCGTTGGATAGTGCGGCGATCGAGTTTGTCAATAAGAACGCGGTGACGTTGCGAGCGCCACCACAGTTGCAGCCGTTGAAGTCGTCGGAGCTGTTGTCCAGATATTGTGATCAGTTGTTCAGGAAGAGTGCGAAGATGCCGGATGAGAATGAGATGGACGATAGCCAGAAGAAAGTGGTGGGTTTTTGAGATTTGGGGACAGAGTGGGAAAATCTATTGAGAACATGAGCGGGAGAATCCGTGCTCTAGTAAGAACCAAAACCTTGTGAGGATGCATCTGCGCTCTACTGAACTTCTAGCAGCCGTTGTTTTGATTTTGAGGTTAACCGAAAATGGTACTGCGCTCCACTGAGATATTGAGTTTCGAGAAGATGGAAGTGCGTTCTACTGATGAAACCATATTGAATTGACGCTTTGCCCGACTCCTGTAGAAATTCGAAGTTTTTTGAAAAAGTTTTGAATTTTAAAAAAAGTTTTTTTTCAAGAAAGAATGCAAGTGCGCTTTACTGAAAATTTAACTTTGGCGATACTGCAAATGCACTCTATCAAAAATTAACGCTTCACTGAGAACGTTGGAAAGGCGTTCTATTAAGAATCTAAATTTTACGAGACTGCAAACGCGCTCTACTGACTAGTGAGAATCTAATAAGGGCGCTCCCCTGAAAGAGAATTGAGAATTCAGATTTCTCTATAAATTTGCACCCTGATAGTTTCGAATCTACTATTTTGAATGGAGATAGTCAAAAAGTGAAAAGCTCCCGAATAGTTGGATTTTTTTTGCTCCGAAAGTTTGCTCATTTTTCATCATTGAAAACACGAGTGTCATTTCGTTAGGAGTATCGGGTTTGTAAAGGCCACAAGCTGCCCTCTCGTCCACCAGCTGGATGGCCACGTGACAGTGTGGGGGACTGGTAGTAGGAAGGTCTGGGGATCGTCTCCTATCCCTTTTTTAATGTTAATTACAGCTTTTTTGAACTATTCTATGAAGTTTTCTTCCTTTTTGAACGGTTTTCTACATTATCTGAGCATTTGGAAAAAAAAATTTTCAGAAAATTTTATGTTCTCATAATCTCATTTTAAAGAAATCTCTGGTTCGAGAATAAATCAGAAAATTTGGTTGACAAGCTTTCAAAAATGAGTGGGTAAACTATGAGGAGATGAATGAGACTATGAGAACATAAAATTTTCTCAAAAACATTTTTCTCTCCAAATGTTCAGATAAGGTAGAACACCGTCCAAAACGAAATAAAACTTTATAGAATAGTTCGAAAAAGCTGTAATTAACAGTTTATAGCCGATTTTCAAAAAGCAAACAAAAAACAACAAGGGGTAGGAGACGATCCCCAGACCTTCCTCCTACCAGTCCCCCACACTGTCACGTGGCCACACAGGTGGTTCGCGATGGATGCTATATGGGGCATATTCAAAATGGAAGCATATAACCTCCCATGTGCTCGCATAAAACGATGTGCTTCGCACGCGGAAGTGATATGCTTCGAGGCGTGGTGCTTGCGGCACGGATCCTGCGTGCTTCCATATAGCTCGCATATAGGATCCATGTTTTCACCGTAAACCTGAAACTTGCAACGACACTCCGCCATTACACCTTGGCGTGTTGTTTATCGTAATTGAAACTGCATTTTTTTTTCAATGACATTTTCATAATTTTCTCCGTTTTCGAAGATTTGCATGCACTTTTTGTCAAATTTTTCTGAAAACAAATTACGACTAAATAAAAATTAATTTTTAATTAATGTCCGAAAAGTATAATTTTAATTTTCAAGCTGAATCTCGATTTTTTAGGAAAAGCTCAATGAAATGAAACGATAAAGTTATCTTATTCCATGAAAGTAAGAGCGTCTTTTTTTTTTCTTACTTCGGATTGGCTATAATAATTATTTTTAGATGGAAAAAGGTAAGACGGTAAGTTTTTGTCAAGACGAAGTAAGAAAAGTAAGAAGCTCGTCACTGTGCCGAGAGGCTTTCAAAAAACATTCATTTCATTGATTAGCTGATTTAAACTTTTTTGATTCATTGATTCATTTCTGTTTTTTTGGTAAGAAATGGAATGAAAGAAAAAGGAAATAAGTTATAGCTTTCTGTGCTTTCTCTAAAACTATTCGTATTTTTGTTTCTGAAAGTATAGTCGTAATTTGTTTTCAATGAAAACTGAAAACGGAGAAAATTAATGTGTCATAAAGAATAGAGCTGAACAGACTCGGAATGGAATAGCAAAGTAGCAACACATTATAATGGCTGAATTAGTGGGCGAGGGCATCGTACGAGCTGTCGGTAGACATGATGAACTGCAAGAAAACACGGATCGCGCGTGGGTCATATATGCTTCCATGCTTCCATATACCAGGCATATAACTAGCACATAAGTTTCCTATGACTCCCATATTCGACACCGCAAAAACCAACAACGCACAATGCTTCCATCGCGAACCACCTGTGCATCCAGCTGGTGGCCGAGAGGGCAGCTAGTGGCCCTTACAAACCCGATACTCCTAACGAAATGACACTCGTGTTTTCTATGATGAAAAATGAGCAAACTTTCGGAGCAAAAAAAATCCAACTATTCGGGAGCTTTGCACTTTTTGACTATCTCCTTTCAAAATAGTATATTCGAAACTATCAGAGTGCAAATTTATAAAGAAATCTGAACGCATACGGAAAGTCAATTCCCTTGTGAGATCTTAAATTTCACAAAACTCTACTGAAAATCTTTACTGAGAATTTGAGTTGTGGGGGAATGCAAGTGTGTTTTACAAAAAATCGTCGCCCAATCGAAAATCTTTACAAACCAGAAATTTGACAAAATGCTAATGCGCTCAACTGAGAACCTGAATTCGCGCTCTACTGAAATTTTGAGCTTTACTGAGAATGCTTGCTCCATTGAGAGTCGGCGCTCTTAAAATGTGTGTAAATCGCACATTAGACCTAATTCTTAACCCTCCCCATTTCTTCCAGATGACCATCTTCAAATATCTCGAGGACAAGGACGTCTTCCTCAAATTCTACACACAAATGCTGAGCAGAAGATTGATCACCGAGCACTCTGCATCCGTCGAAGCCGAGTCGGCGTTTATCCAAAAACTTACCGACACATGCGGATACGAGTTCACGACACGCCTCACCAAAATGTTCCAAGACATTCAAGTCTCGAAGGATTTGACGTCGGAATTCAAGGAGAAGTCGGTGGACGACGACGGAAAAAAGTTTGTCGAGTTCAACGCAAAGGTGCTCACACCCAGGTTCTGGCCCTGTCATTCGGAAAGCACCATACGTATTCCAAAAAATCTTTCCACAAAATTAGACGACTTTGAGGCATACTATGTCGCAAAACATCAAAGACGACGTCTTACATGGCTCTACTCGCAGTGTCGTGGCGAGGTGACGACGACTGCTTTCAAGGGAAAGAAGTACGTGTTCGGAGTGACAACACCACAAATGTGTACGCTTTTGTTGTTCAATGAGCAGGCGACGTTCACTGCTGAACACATTATGGAGGCGATTGGTATGGATGGAAAGTCGACGAAGGCCGTCGTCGGATCGCTCGTCAAGAATCAGGTGCTCAAGTCGGATAAGGCGTTGGAAGGAGACGAGGTGCCACTCAATGCGACGATCACTCTGAATGATGGCTATACGAATAAGAAGGTGCGCGTCGACTTGTCGAAAATGACGATGAAGGCGGAGCCGGTGAAGGAAACGGATAATGTTCAGAAGGATCTGGATGAGGATAGAAAGAATATGATTGCGGTGAGTTTTGTAACAAGGTTTTTGAATTTCCAGAAAGCTGAAAATGTGAAAATCCTAAATCCATTAAAAATATTTTTCGTAAAACTTAACCGAGATACGCGAGCTCCTTCTAATGCAAGGAAAACATTGAAATCAGATTCAGAATTCTCATGTCTTCAGTTTTTCTGCCTTAGCAAATAAATTTAAATTTGATATTTCTCAAATGCTGAACATATGAGAACTCTGATCCCGTTTGAATTTTTCAATAAAGTGGGAAAATAACCGAGTTACAAGATCTTTTGTAACTCGGGTAATATTGACGTTATAAAAGTTTTGTAAACAGATTCAGAATCTTCACGTCTTCAGCCGTTTTAATATTAATTACATTCGAATTTGATAAAGTACAAAGGACGTGAAAATTCTGAATCCATTTCTAAAAATTTTGGAAACATTAATGTGAGCCGAGATACCAGGCATTGTGAAACTCGCGTCATTTATTCTAGAACAATTTTGAACACGGTAGCAATAATAGCAAAACTTTCAAATCCGGTGTTTCTCAAAAGCTGAAAATGTGAAGCTTCTAAATTTGATTCAAAATTTTTCTAGCGTCAAACTGAACCAAGATATAAGATGCTTCATATTTCAAAAGTTTCGATTTTACTACTTGAAAGTGTGAAATTAAGAAATATCTGTTTTTTTAAGCAGTGATACTTTTAAATTTTCAAAATAGGTTTAAATTATGGTTCTGGAATTGAAAAATTTAGAAAATCTACTTGATTCGTAAAAAAATCATTAATTACTGCTGCAATTTCCAAATTAGAGCAGATTTATGCCAACTTTTCAAGAATCATGATAATAAATGGACTCAGACTATAAAAAGATGGAGCAGATTTATTAAAACATAAAAAATGGACAGAAAAAATACATATGGACGGGGCCGATTTTCCAAGTTACAAATTCTGGACCAATATTGAAGATCTGAAAAAAGAAAAAGTTTCACGTGAATTTTATTTTGGAGCAGATTTTTGAATTTGAAAAATTTGGACAGAAAAAATAAATTTTGTTTTGTTAAATTTTGTTAGTTTTCCCTTGAGTTCCAACTCATCCGTTGTTCGTGGTTTTAGGGCAGAAATTGAAAAGTGAAAATTCTGGAACGGCGGTATGTTGAGAAGGTAAAAAATGAGAATTCTGAAATTTAAAATATCTCATCCAACACCAAGCTACAGATATTATTAATTTTTCGATAAAGGAGGAAAAATAAAAATCTGAATACGCTGAAACTAATTTAAACACTACCAACAAAATTTTCCGAAAATTACCAATTAGAGCGCTTCAATTTTTAATTTCGAACTTGTATAGCCGGTGCAAAGTGAGAAAATTCTGGTTGTTTCGATGTTCAATAAAAAAAATCTACGTCGACAATCAAAAGTTCGCGTGTCAAAACAACATTTTCGCACACGTGGAACTTCGAAATTTCGTAAGTTTTTCTTTTTGGTTTCAAATTTGCTCACTTCGCATCGGCTGTGTTGATGATTTGAAACCGAACAATACTTAAACGTAACAAATGTAGAAAACTTCTGTTATATTTATTTGCCCATCTGTCCCAATGTCCGCAAATTTTGAGAAATGAGAACAAAAAAAACGACAGCCAGGCTGGTATTTTAATAAATCTGCTCCATCTTTTTCACTTACATGGGAGTGACCCGGAGTGTCCCCCCTGAAATCTTTCCATATTTGGACATAAGTAGTGTCTGACGTAACTAAGAAAAATCCGAAAATATAGCTGCGCTCTCGGAGGTTTGGTAGAGTTACACAACTTTTTTGAAAATTTTCAAAAATTTCGATGTCTCCACTTTGAGAACTCGTAACTTTTTGAGTTTTTGAGCTACCGTGATGATTTTAGGCTCATTCGATAGGTAATAACACCGATTTCAAAAAATTATCTTTGAGCACTTACTAAAAAACATAGCCTGCTGAGCTGCAGTTGAAAGTGTGAAAAAATCGTCTGTGTGAGATAACGATAAATGCCGAATTTCGACAATCGGGGAACTAGAACTGTTTAGAACTAAAATAACTCCCGTTACTCAAAGGCTCGACCTATATTTGGACACGTATTCAGACATAACTTGGAGTAAGGAGTATGCAGGTGGTAGTCCCCAGTTCCCCGAATGTCGAAATTCGGCATTTATCGTTATCTCACACAGACGATTTTTTCACACTTCCAACTGCAGCTCAGCAGGCTATGTTTTTAGTAAGTGCTCAAAAATAATTTTTTAAAGTCGGTGTTATTACCTATCGAATGAGCCTAAAATCATCACGGTAGCTCAAAAACTCAAAAAGTTACGAGTTCTCAAAGTGGAGACATCGAAATTTTTGAAAATTTTCAAAAAAGTTGTGTAACTCTACCAAACCTCCGAGAGCGCAGCTATAATTTCGGATTTTTCTTAGTAACGTCAGACACTACTTATGTACAAAATATGGGAAGATTTCAGGGGGGACACTCCGGGTCATTCCCATGTTAAATATGTGGTCTGTTAAGATAAAAAGGAAACTGTTGGATTTTGAATAAATCTGCTTTATATTCTGTTTTCTAGCGGCATAAACTCGGGAAAGAAAAAAAACAGTATTAATGAAGTGATCCAAAAATGTTTGAATTATTTTCTTCAATTATCTGCACTTTTGAAATTTCAACCGTCTTATTTGCAGCTTTGAGTTTGATGGCTTTTCAAAAAGTTTTAACGAAAACTCCCAAAAATTTGAAGCTGTGTAACCCAGCTTTTTCTCGACTTTCGCAAAATTTTGAAACAGATTTAGAATCCTCGTGGGTTCAGCGTTCCAACCAAATTACTTTCAATATTTCAAAATTGCATTTCCTTCTTTTCAGGCCTGCATCGTGCGCATCATGAAAGTTCGCAAACAGATGTCTCACTCGGAACTGATCCACGAGGCGATAACTCAACTTTCTGGGCGCTTTAAACCGACTGCTGCATTAATCAAAGTATCAATCCTGGATTTGATCAACAATGAGTACCTGACACGGGAGAACAAATTATTGAAGTATGTGGATTAAGAAGGAGGAAATTACTCAATGTTTTTGTTGTATTGTACTATGACGTTTTATCAAAATAATAAAATTCTTTGAAAAAATCAGCTAGTTTTACGCTTTACTGATAATTTGAAAATTTAAAGTTGAAATTAGAAAAGTTTTTTTTTTCAAAACTTACCTAAAATGATTTTTCAGTGCATTGTAGACTAATAACGAGAAAACAATTGTATTCAAATCACTAATTTATTAAAGATCTCAAAATTATACGGAAAGAGTAAAAAGGGATAACAAGCGGGAAAACGGGGTATAGACCCCGTAAGAACTGCCTAGAATCATAGAAACGTAGGCTTATATAGGACGAAATGGGGCAGGAGTGTCGTTGTGGCAGCGGTGGCGGCGAGTGAGTGTTGTCGTAAAGAGACAACAGATGAATCTGAAAATAATGACTTTCTATGGGTTAAATATTCCTCATAAACGAGAGAAAAAACTGAGAGTCGGGATCGACTTAGGGTTTCGTCAGAATACCTTAAAATATCATAGTCACTTCAAATTTTTCCATACTACAAAATCAATAGACCCGAAGAGATGCACCAGAGTCCCAACCGTTCCGTCGTCTCTAATGAAATCAAGTCCGTTCCGACAATACACTTCTTCTATCAGATGTGTATAGCTTATCCTGAAAACTAATAAGTGGGAGGAGTCTAATTTATTTCTGTTGTCTTACTCGTAACTTTCTGGTCGTCTCCTTCCATCCCACTTTTCGTATTCTACCCCCTCCAAAATGTTCTCCCAATCTGGCAGTGACTCGAAGTTTCCGAGTCTGAGTCGAATCAGTTTTGGATTATTTCCAGCCAACCAATGGTTTATAAACTTCTTGACGTCTTCCTCTGTAAATAGATGATTCTCAAATTCAGCCACTTCGCATTCCATATTCAATAAATCGTAATACGTGATCCGTTCTGCATGCCAAATCATAACTCTTGGTAGGTTGAGAATCTGAAAAATGACTCTTTGTGGATTGAAAAAATGATGAAAAAATGATGAAAAACAAAAAAAACTTACGGTTTCCTCCGAAAACCTTTTATCTAAAGCACATTCGATAGAAATCTGGAATGACGGTTTGAGTGATTCCAATAGGTTTGACATGTCACCATTCGTAAGAGGTGCCTCGTGTCCTTTCACTCTAATATACCTGCACTCTTCGAAGTTAAGGTTTGAAAATAGCCATCTGGATTCATTAATCAGATCTCTGTTGATCCAAATTGCTATTGTTTTATTATTGAAAAGATCCGACAAGTAATTGAAGCAATGGGTCAAATAATAATCAATATCTTCTCGCTTTGAATAATTACAGTGGAAACTTTTTTCTTCCACTTGTTTTTCACAAACACCTAAACAAAACTTGTCCCATTTCCAAAATCGTATTGGATTTGCTTGCCATTCCTCCAAATGAATTGTGAGACCAGTTCGTTCGCCTTTTCTCTCAACGACACATATGGTGTTTTCAAATCTTTCTTTGGTGATCCTAATCGGCTCAATTTTTCTCTTCGTGTATTTAATACAAGCAAACATTCGCTTTGATGTCTGTGACAACTCGAATCTGCAATTTTTGAATACTTATTCTCTGCTAACTCAATTTCAGAACTTTCAACTTACATCTCTAAAATCTCCATTAACTTGATAACTTTTTGAAATACAGTAAGTGGGGTGTAGAGCAGTTTGAAGGGGGTCATATTGTTTGAAGAATCAATACTACTGGGGGAGGTAATGTGCAGGCAGCGTAGTCCAGAATGTTCTCAAGTGTTTACCGTCTAAATCAATATATTCATAGGGGTATGCAACGACGCTCTGTTGCAAACTTGAATCATACATAGGAGTGTTAATTGCGTCAAACGCCGCTTTTTTGAAGAGAAAATATACCGAAAATGAATGAAAATGATAAAAAACCGGCGTCAGAAGCAATTTTGAAAATTGTGCTTGCCGCAAACGCCGGTTTCATTTTGGTGGCAATTGCCGAAGATGAAACCGGCGATTGCCGTCGAAAAACGCCCATTTATTACTGTGATTCATAACTTTTACCCATAACTTTGTGTTTGTCCGGAAGGTTATACTGAATTTTAGTGATGCTAAAAAAATTGTATTACAAACAAGTTTATAAAAACTGATTTTGAGTACAGAGATATTCAGATAATTGTCATAATCTTATCCAAAATCTTTGCCTTCGCCTTGTCAGACAATTCTTCATAGCCATCGGAAGCTTTCAGTTGTTTCGCCTTCTGAATAGAATCCAATTCCTTGATCATCTTCTCCAAAAGCTCCTCCATTCCATATCTATCGGCCATCCACAACAACTTCTCATTTTCAATTTTGGTGTTATTCAGAAGATGATATTCCACGTGGTAGATTGCAGATGGGACCAGGAATCGATCGGCTAGCTCCAGTATCTTTGGAACGGTTTTGTCTGGAAATAAGGGTAACTTAAGATTGGAAAAATAATATAGCCAATAAAAGTACCGTTAGGGAAAGTAGGTTTTGGGTTAATCGTGCTGAGAAGTAGCCCGATTTCATCGTAAGACACATCTTTGATAGGAATTTCGTTCATATTTCCTTCTTTAAAGTTTGATGAAAACAGAGCACAGAAGAAGTCAGAGTGGTAGGAGAGGAACTGGAAAAAATGCGATTTTGAAACAGACGCGTTTTAAAGTGAACAGAGTTCTTTAGTATAACACTTACTGCTTTATTAACAGACAACTTTAACCCATCCACTTCCAGTATTGCGTCATTCTTCGCGGAAGGTAAAAACATCTGATCGTATATTTCAGTTGACAGAATTGGTAAAAGTGAGTACTCAAACTGAAGGTTTACAGGAGTTGGAATTTCCAAAAACTTGTGAACTATCTCTTTTTTATTCTTGAACAAATTTACTGGAATAACTATCTCTGATGGTTTCTTCACAATAATTTCTCCAGTGAATCCGATGACTCTATCAGCAATCAGTTGGTTCCAATCAAAGGTCCAACAAACAAAAGTTTCTTGTGGAGTTGTTTTGGTTTTAGCCACGCTGTAAGAAAAGTTCTGAAACTGGAAATCATAATCAAACCAAGGTCTTACCATGACAATCCATTAGTTTCACTAGTGTCCAGAGCAGAATAATCAGTAGTAGTACTTATGATTTTGTCCGCAGATTTGAATCGAATGGCTTCATACGACATTGCAGCAGCAAAGTATAAAGAAAGAATGATTTAAAAAGTGTTTTTAGAAGAACTTTTAAAAATCAAACATTCCTATCGATGAGATAGTTTTTCTGGTTTATGATGAAGGCGAGTGAGAGTTCTTCTGAAAGGTAAACAGTGTTGCACACAGTTTGGGAGGAATACGTGTCGAGGAATTATAGAATGAAAAAAAACAAATCGATATAAAACTAAAAAATACAATTTTAAAACATGTCACTGAAAATCCACATTGATAAATAGCCCTGCATGTCTAAAAATTTCAAAATGTCTCAGTTTTTTACCTTTCCCGGGTCAGTTACTCATTCTAGCACAAACAGCAAAAACTTCCAGTGATAACAATATTTGATATTTGCATCATAATATCAAGCAATAAAAAGTTTCTTTTTATTTATTATTGCTCACTCTCAAATATTCAACCCCATAAATTCTCATATTTCAAATTTTTTAAAAAATCTATTTAAACTTTTTCTGAAACAATGTCTATTGTAGTTTTCAAGCACAACTCTTCGAACAAAATCATAATGTGTAGTGATAATTATGTAATTCATGAAATTAGCAAAAGTAATGGGTTGGAGTGGTAAGACGCTATTTTACTTACATAATTACGCAATAATTTTACTTTCAGTGAGGTTAAAACAAGAACTACACCACAAGAAGTTTGTGTTTCATGGATTTTCAATTGGAACCAACTGAATGTCAGAATGGTTATTGGATTCACTGGAGAAATTATTGTGAAGAGGTCAAAAGAGATAGTTATTTCGGTCAATTTGTCAATGAATCAAAATCTAATTGTTCAACGATTCCCGAACACTTCAGTTCCAGAACTCCTTCAATTTGAATATTCTCTTTTGCCAATTGTTGTAAAACAGTTTTATTGTAATAATGAACTGTTTCTACCATCTGAAACGAATGACGCGGTACTGGAAGTAAATGGGTTGATGAAGTTTTATGTGAATAAAGGAGTGAGTGTTCTTTTCTTTAAAGAAAGTAAGAACGGTTGAGAGACAAAGTCGGTTGCGGTATCTGACCTTCCCCAAAGTTAACATATAGCGATGTCAACCTACCCTGGTTTTAACACATTCCTTGATGATAAACATTTTAAAGTCATTAAAAAAAAGAATGCTTCCTAAACTTCCTGATCATTCTACTGTTTCTTCAATGACATTTTTCAGTTTCTGTCGTATCACTCCGACTTCTTCTGTGCGCTGTTTTCATCAAACTTTAAAGAAGGAAACATGAACGAAATCCCTATTAAAGATGTGTCTTACGATGAAATCGGGCTACTTCTCAGCACGATCCATCCAAAACCTATTTTCCCAAATGGTATTTTTATTGGTTATATTATTTTCCCAACCTTAAGATAACCTTATTTCCAGACAAAACCGTTCCAAAGATACTGGAGCTTGCCGATCGATTCCTGGTCCCATCTGCCATCTACCACGTGGAATATCATCTTCTGAATAACACTAAAATAGAAAATGAAAAATTGTTGTGGATGGCTGATAAGTATGGAATGGAGGAGCTGTTGGAGAAGATGATCAAGGAATTGGATACTATTCAAAAGACGAAACAACTGAAAGCTTCCGACGGCTATAATGAGTTGTCTGACAAGGCGAAGGCAAAGATTTTGGATAAGATTGTGACAATTATCTGAATATCTCTGTACTCACCATCAGTTTTTATAAACTTTTTTGTAATACAATTTTTTTAACATCACTAAAATTCAGTATAACCTTCCGGACAAACACAAAGTTATGGGTAAAAGTTATGACACAGTAACAAACAGGCGTTTTTCGGCGGCAATCGCCGGTTTCATCTTCTTATAAGATTATGACAATTATCTGATTCTGTATTCTAACTTTTTATTGCATTTTAAACTCACTTTTTTATTCTTGAAACTGGACATCGAAAGAGACAGACAGACAGACATATGTCTCTTTCCAAATGTCACATTGACATGACATACATATCTCTTTTGCTACTATGTAGTTGTCATCTCAAATTTGTCAAATTTTCGAAATAAACGACTCGAAAATACGTCATATTTACATTTCAGTTCGGGTGGCCTAGAAATCTCATATTGGGAAAAGTTAGGCCACCACGACGAGGCGCACTTTCCTATACGCACTCGCCGACCTAGTTCTTCGCACTCCGTTGTGGTCTAGTGGTTAGGATTTATGGCTCTCACCCATAAGGCCGGGGTTCGATTCCCCGCAACGGAAGATTTCTTTGTTTTCTTTTTTGTTTCATTTTTACAAGATTTTCAATGGATTTTAGTGGAGTTCGTCTATTTTTTTCATGTTTTAGAAAGTTTAGGATGACTCCTCCTTTCCGCGCTCCAGAATAAATGGGTGTACATTAGCATATGATGAAAAAAGCTTGAATAATTTAAAAGAGTCAGCCTCTCCTCTCCCCAACATGTATGTATCCATTTTTTTATTAAGCAACACGAAGGCAGGAGAAAAAAAAAGCAACAAAAAAATAGGGAGAACTTATGTGTCATTTCTATTCTGTTTCTTCCAGAAAAAGGCGGCGTCATTCATTTCTCAAACCACTATGTATCCTTATGACTTCCTTATTCCATTGAACCAACGCGCGCGACTTTCAGACTTTCAGCATAATTGGTTGTGCCTCAATTATCTCGATTTTTTTTATTTGGCTGAAAAAATCTGAAATTTTTTTGTTTAATTTAAAGATATTTATGCAAACAAAGTATGCTTCATAAGCGGAGGACGTTTTCACATTATTAATTATATTCTTTCTTCATTTTTTTTGGGGTTTATTAAAAACGATTTGTTTACCCCGCTGTTGGGAAAGTGCTACTACTAGAAAGTTTACCACTACGTCATCTACTTCCTTCTTCTCACTCTTACTATTGGTCTCCATGTTTCGAACAGACAGACCAAAAAAAAAAATGGCCTAGAAACCCAAATCCTGAAGACTAGGTCACCACCCCACTCTCGCGGGAGACCACCTTTCCCACCTCTCTCTTCTGCCGCCGCCTCCTTCCCCCACTTTCCTATACGCCCTTGCCGACCCAGTTCTCCACGCTCCGTTGTGCACAGGTAAAGCGCGATGGATCCATTGTGGGTCCATATGCGTCCATATCGAATATGGATCCACATAGGATCCCTAATGGGTCCACATTTAAAACGCGGATCGCGCGCGGATGGAATATGGATGGGGAGGATGGCGGTCGCCCTCGAGTTTCCGTGGATGGATCCATATGGATCCATAATGGATCCATCTGACATACCCACAGCATCCGCGCGATCCGCGTTTCATCCATAATGGATCCATCGCGCTTTACCTGTGTGGTCTAGTGGTTAGGATTTATGGCTCTCACCCATAAGGCCGGGGTTCGATTCCCCGCAACGGAAGATTCTCTTTTTAATTTTTTGTTTTGTGTTTTTGTTGGTCTAACCACGTTTGCTAATCCTTTTTCTTTTTTTTTGCTATTTTCTTGTTACTCTCCTTCTTTTGAATGGAGCCCCTTATATTTCTAAAGAAGAGGGGGGATACATTTGTGTGTGTTCGGTACTCTCTATCTTTTCAAGCGTTGTAAATAAAAAAACTTTCCACTTTTTGTTCTTTTATTGTTTGGATGTGTTGTGTGATCGTCCAGTGTTCGTTTTTTTAAGAAGACAAAGATTGAAACAAAATATTTGGAAAGAACACATTAAAATTTTTTTTGGGAAACGCGACCGCGACGCGCGGTCGAAACTTTGAAGCTATGCATCTCGGTGTACAGATGTCCTAAAGGAGTCAAATTTGTACGATAATGATTTTAACTTTCCCACACCTTTAGAAAAACAAAAATTTCAAAATTTCCAAAAAAAAATTTTTAACTTTTCCAACAGTTTTCAAAAGTTTGAAGCTTTGTATTGTTTTTCATGTGAATTTTCTCCCTCTTACGCATCTGTACGCAACGATACAGGACGGCTCGACCGCTACGCGCCCGCCTCGCGCGGTCGAAACTTCCAACTCTCATATCTCCCCACCACGACCACCTAGAACCCCAAATTTTGCACAGTGACTAAACACAACATTTTCGATTTTTTGAACCCAAAACTAAGCCCCCCTGGTTCCACCACTTTGTACATACAACACAATGATTTACCTACTCCTCCCTCCTAAACTATCCTTTTCCTCTTTCTCCGGGCGGAAAAGGGAAGAAAGAGAAAAAAGTTTCCAATCCATCATTCCGGTCATGAAATATCACTAGTTTCCTTTTCTCATTTTGGAGAAGTGGTGGGGGGGGGGGCCCTGCAGAAAAAGTAAAAGAGGAAAAAAGTTCAGAGCCTATAATAAATTTTGTGTGTGTTGCAGTGGGCATCTCTCCTTTTTTTGACTTTTTTAAGGGCGGATTGTTTTTTTTTCGCAAAAAAAGTAGAATATGACGTTGTTCACCGGGAGACCTTAAAAGTATACTCCCATTGTGTTTCAAAGTGGTGGCCTAGTTTTTACGCTTTAGGGATTTTAGGCCAACAGTGTTACGGTATACAAGGAAAGAATATAATTGTTCTTCATTTTTGAATTTTAGGATAAATTCGTCATATTGAAAGTTCTCTAAGTTACGTTTGCATTTGTTGGCCGAGAAATCCAAAATTTGGAAGTTAGGCCCCCAACTCCCTAATCGGCCACCGAAAAAACTACACCAGCTCCCTCCATATGTTCTGAAAAGAAGTGATCAAGTAATCAACCCAAAAACAGAGAAAACTAAAAACTTAATCAAGAAAAAAAAATAAAATTCCATATTTTTCTCTCCGTCAGGAACTACTCCACCTAATCCAATCTCCCCTTTCCAACCAACTCGGAGAGTAATAATAATAATAATCTCAGTTTCCTCAAAAAAAGGTATTCTGACGGATTCAGATGCATTTTTCTCTTTTTGCAAAATGATTCTCACTTCAAATCGGCTGAAAACTATTAAAAAAGGAAACAAAAAAGAAAAAAAAGAATCTTCCGTTGCGGGGAATCGAACCCCGGCCTTATGGGTGAGAGCCATAAATCCTAACCACTAGACCACAACGGAGCGTGGAGAACTAGGTCGGCAAGGGCGTATAGGAAAGTGGCGGCGGGAGAGAGGTAGTCTCCCATGGGAGTGGGGAGTGGTGGCCTAGAATTTTCAGGTTAAGAGATTTCTAGGCCAGGAAAGTTAGACCATCTGTTTTTCAATGGATTTTTATATTTCCATTGTTTTTCCACTGTTTTCACAGAATGTCCCAGGTTTTCTTCCTCAGGAAGACCCTTTTGATGTCAAGTACACCGTTTTCCAAGAGAGGAAACCTATAATTTTGCACTTAAAATTCAAAAATTCATCTTATAAAAAGAAACCTCATATCTTGTCTACGACCACCCCCATTCACTTTTCAACTATAAAAAAACGGAAATAAATCACAATTTTTCTTCTTTTTTTTCTATTTTAGGACATGTTGCGTGTGTCTGAGATTGTAGAGAAAAAAACTACTGAAATAGTCCAAAACAAATGGCCTAACTTTCCTGGCCTAGAAATTGCCTTACCTGAAAAATCTAGGCCACCACTGCCCACTCCCATGGGAGGCTACTCTCCACTCGCCACCTGTCTCCTCACTTTCCTATACGCCCTCGCCGACCTAGTTCTTCACGCTCCGTTGTGGTCTAGTGGTTAGGATTTATGGCTCTCACCCATAAGGCCGGGGTTCGATTCCCCGCAACGGAAGATTTCTTTTTTACCATTTTTGGTTTCTTTTTAATATGATTTTAAATGGATTTTAAAGGAAAAGGAACATATTTTCGTCTTTTTTTCTGGGAAAAATTCTCCAGTCCCTTTCACTCGGTTCTTCAATCGTTGTCTTTTATATTTTTAATAAGACACTTCCCCCCGGTCCCCTTTTTTCTTTAAGACGGAAGACGCATCCCTCCTTCCTCCATTTTGTTTTCTTTTCATTTCTACATTTTACCCAGAATATTTGAGAAAATTCCCATTAGACTAATGACCCGGTGGGCGGTTTGACCTACCCCGGTTATTTTTAGAAACTTTTTTAATAATAATTTTTTGATATGGAAAGAATATTTAGGTAGAGTATAAGAATTTGTAAAAGTTTCAAAGTTCTTAAGGTGATAGGTGCGGAGTTACGCAGGCAAGAATTTTAGACGGTGCGGCGCGTGTCGCGTCGCGGCTGTATCTCTGCTAAAAACAGTCGAGTACTACTGAACTTTTTTGAAATCTACGTAGTTTTTCACGCGCCTTCAAACGATACAAAAATTTGAAAAAAGGGAATTTTCTTGCGTTTTTTTCCTAGGACCTTCCAGCCATGGCATATATTGTGTTCTAGACTTATAGACTCTCATACATACACAAATTTCCCCTTCTCCCTATAACTAATATATTCATATCCCCCTCGTGTCCCCCAATATCTCATTTGGGTTCGTCTCGTCTTTTCCTCCTATTCAGAATAATAAAATTGAAATAAATTGGCGTCATGTATAGGGTGGATCTTCATTCGTTTTTTGCATTTTCAGTCTCTTTTAGGCATGGCTGGGGCGCCGGCGGCGCGCTCCTTCCACGCTTTAACGTTTCACGGTGATAGCTGTTGCCCCGGTCTAAATTTTGTTGCAAAGTTTTGCAAAAAAAAAATTTCTGGTTTAGCCCTGTCCTGCTAAAAAAATATAAAAAATATAATCATTCTTGTGGTAACACGAGACCTCATAACAAATTGGCTTCCGACACAAGGAATCTGAAAATAATTAGAAAAAAAAACTTGTTTGCCATATATACATACCTTAGATTGGCTTTTTTTTGCATATTTGGGAAGTAGATTTTTGATGTAATCTGAGACGTTTTACGCATATTATATCGTGTACTAAATCTGTCCTTACATTGGTGGGGACAGGGTGCAAATAGTGATGATGAGGGGTATGAGTGAATAATTTATTGTTATAAGGTCTTGTGGTAAGAATTAGTCATAAAAAATTACATGGCCTAGGTTTTGAAGTCGGTGGCCTTGAAAAACGTTTTTCAGGTTGCTACACCATTTTTTGAGTTTATCACTTAAAATTGAAAAATGTTGTCCAATATTATTATATTTGTACGGTAATTTTTTTTAAAGACTTTCACCTAAAAAGGCCATTTTAAGCTTATAACGGTTTTTTTGAATTGTCGATGCACCAATTTTGGGGTCGATGCACCATTGTCCGGGCTTTTGCATTAACTTACTGTCACGACATGATTTTTTCCGATTTTCTCATGAATAGTAACGATTTTTCGCTTAGAACTCGTTTTTTGCAGTTTTTACCATGTTTTCTGCTCAAAAATCGGGTTTTTTTGTAATGGCAATGCACCAATACCAGCCTTCTCATCATCTTCGGTCCGATCTGGTGTAAGCACTACCTTACTTGTGACCTAAAACAACCAATGAGACCAAAAAATGTACTTCATGGCCTAACTTCCCAACTCGGTGGCCTAGAAATCTCCACAGGAGGCTACCTGAACTCCCCACTTTCCTATACGCCCTTGCCGACCTGGTTCTCCACGCTCCGTTGTGCACAGGTAAAGCGCGATGGATCCATTGTGGGTCCATATGCGTCCATATCGAATATGGATCCACATAGGATCCCTAATGGGTCCACATTTAAAACGCGGATCGCGCGCGGATGGAATATGGATGGGGAGGATGTCGGTCGCCCTCGAGTTTCCGTGGATCGCGCGTGCATCCATATAGGATCCATATTCCATCCACGCCTGATCTGACTTTCCAACGATAATCCGATATTCCGCTGTGCGTGTTGTTTATAATAAATCGAGGCGAATTATTTTTTAGGAGTTTGCCGAAATTTTCTCCGTTTTCCCGAGTTTTCACCAATTTTTTGACAGTTTTTATTGAAAATAAATTATGGTTCACTGAATAAAAAATAATTAAGCTATTGCCGAAACGAATTTCTGTTATTTTTCACCAAAACTAGGTAATGTCATTGAGAATTTTTTTTAGAAATTTGTGGTTATTTTCATGAGAAAAATTAAAGGTTTTCACTATTTTTCTTTTCGGAACGACATGATAAAATGCATTTGCAGGTGGAATGAAAGGTAATTTGGTAAGTCTCAGTCGTTCCGAAAAGAAAAAAAAGGGACTTTTACTCTGTAGAAGTGTTCTTCTTTCCGGGTATTACTTGAACTCATTTTGTGTAAACTTGATTTAAAAAACCTACGGACTATTTTGGAAATTGAAAAACAAAAATAGAATAGTATACTGAAATTACATAAAAGTGAAACCATAATTTGTTTTTGATGAAAAGTGAGTGGAAACGGAGAAAAGCTTGTAGACGAACAGAGTTGGACGAGAACGGAAAAGGGAACTTGAAAAAAACAATAGATAGAACACAATACACACCTTAAGAAACTTATAGTAGCAAAAGAATAAATCTCTAGTATCTGAAACAGCCACAATATGTGGTGGTATGAACCCAATCGAATCAAAGAAACCACGGATCGCGCGTGGGTGCTAAATGAATGGCGGCCGCGCGTGGATCCATATGGATCCATAATGGATCCATCTGACATACCCACAGAATCCGCGCGCGCTCCGCGTTTCATCCACAATGGATCCATCGCGCTTTACCTGTGTGGTCTAGTGGTTAGGATTTATGGCTCTCACCCATAAGGCCGGGGTTCGATTCCCCGCAACGGAAGATTCTTTTTTTTTTCATTTTTCTTTTTTTGCAATGTTATTTTTTGAAGTTTTAATTCACCTCTCTGGGTTCTAGAATGGAAAAGAACGAATTTTTTGGCTTTTTTAAGGAATAGTATGGGGTCTAGAGTCTAGACTACGTTCCGGATACTCAGTTCATTACTTTTTATTATTACTCTTACTATTATTATGATTACTGGAATGAACGAGTAGACTTCGAATGTTTTTTTGCAAAGGAAATTGCATTTTCGTTTGGCGTATGCTGTGTGAGTGAGAACTTTTGTGCATTTCGTTGATTTTCCTGGAAACTCGTGATTCCTTCATATGAGAAAAATCAGAGTTTTGCAGGAATGAAAAATCGAGTTATTTTTTGAATTATTTTGTTGAATTTTCATTTTTTGGAAAGGTAATCACTGCTGATATCAAAATATCAAATTCCTTTTCTATAGAAATCTCCAGAAATCAGGGTATGCGCATTTCAAGGCACCTCACTTCCACTTTCAAGCCAATATATCTAATTTCCCAAAGTTTTTCACTAAAAACCGTTATGATTTTCAGAATCAGCATGTTCAAATCTATCTATACCCTTATTTTCAGAAAATTCCGGAACATTTTTATTTTCAGTCTTTTTTTCTGACTAATCCTATGTTCCTCTAATAAATAATATTGTTATCTGCTTATTTCTTATTACTTTATAAGAATGTGTGTTCGTAATCAAATTCCCGTATAAATACGGATCAAGAATTATCATTTTTTATATTGGTTTCTTTGTCTTAATATATGACATGGTTTCTGATGGCTTAATATTGGAGATGTGCTACAGTAACCAGTGGCATTCCACAGTTTTGAAATCTGTTGTGTAGATAGTTTTAACGTCGATCTCCATTTTTGTAGTTGACAACTTTTTTGTAAAAGCCGTCCCTGAAGTGATACGGCAGGTCAAAAGTACAGTACTCCTTTATTGCGTTGTGGTCTCGCCTGATTGTCTTGAGTCATATCTTTCTACGGACCGCCCGTACAAAAAAGTTGTCAGCTACAAAAATGGAGATCTGAATCTGGTCTATCAGGCTTTATAAAGTTTTATCTTTAAAAGTGTTTTCTATCCGCCTGGCACATCTAAAAGAAAATAAGGTGTGAAGTTTTTTGGAATAGTTGTGCTTACCAAGCCTACTCAAAAAAAGTATGTTCAGTGATTTTTGAAATACTTATATTATTAAAAACAGACTGACCATAGTTAAATGAAATATTATCAAATGTTTAGAAAAAATAATTTTTTTTAATTGAAAAAAAATTGTAAAAATCTTTTGATTGCTGAAAACCTTGTAAATCTGTTTTTTCTGAAAATTCGTGTCCCGACGTACCTGAATACGTAGATTTTAAAAATTATAGTCATTCTCTATAAAAAAAGCAACAAAAATGAGATTTGAGCCAGTGCAGTGACCTACACGTACTATTTGCGCGCAAGGTTTACCTATTGATTTTCTAGCATTTCAGTCGTTTGCCCAGTCTTTGGAAATTTTCAGTATTTGGAAATGTCCTGCCGATTTCCATGTTCCTCCTTTTCCAAAAAAACATTTTCCACATATTTTCTCCCTGCAACCATTTATCTTACTAACAAAACAAAGAAGCCGCAAAAGATCGCGATTTAAACAAAAAAACTCACATTCCCTCCCCCCCATCCTTCCTCTCCCCTCATTCTATTTCATCTCACACCTAACACTTAAAAGTGCCAAGCGGTTTGTGTGCGGTGGTGTCATAATAGTCATCAATCACGGGCGGTGGTGCCCTCCGATTTTTTTTGGATGCCCCGGAAAATGTTTTATTTTTAGACAAATGGCCGGGTGCTATTCTAATGTACCTTATGGTAGTCCCAAAAAATTGTTGGTTCTCAAAATTTTTTTCCTTTTTTACAAAAAGTTTTTATGTTTTCCACGGTTGCTCAGTAACTCGGAGCATAAAAACTTTATTTTTCCTTTCTTAGACTTTTTCTCAAAAACTATTCGTCATATCGTGAGAAATGACGCTTTGAGCATCCACCAGCTCTAGCCGACGACGGGCGGGGAGGAATTTCTTAGTAGATGGCTTTTTGGACTTTTTACTAATAAGATAAATGGCTAATTTCTCCTTTTTCTTCTTTTTCCAAAAAATGCGCTGATGGCGCGCCTTGGGAGCGTTTTTTGAAGCTTCGAAGGTTTGAGCATTTTTGAATCGAAATTCATATCTGGCGCGCCTTAGACGTGTTTTTCAAAAAAGAAAAAGATTATGTTTGAAAAACGATGGTTTAGACGTAAAACTCAAAAGTCTGGAAAAAACGAGTCTGGCGTGCCTGCGACGCGTTTTTCATAAAAAGTGAGTTGAAAACGAATTCTGTTAAACGTTTTTGACGTAATTGTGCATTCTGAAGAAAAAGTCTGGCGCGCCTTTGACGCGTTTTTCGTCAAAACATGTCACAAACGAATTCTGTTAAAAACTCAATGTTTTTGTCGTAATTGCGCTCTCTAAAGAAAAAGTCAGGGGCGCCTTTGACGCGTTTTCAAACGGAAATCCCAAAGTCTGGCGCGCCCTTGACGCGTTTTTTGTGTGGTTTTTTGACATACAACTAGAAAAAGTCACATGGCTGGGGCACCTTCAGCGCGTTTTATATAGTTAATCTCGATTACTGCTGTCTGGCGCGCCTGAGACGCGGTTTTTGTAAATTTCGAAATTCATTAAAAACGAAATTTCTGATTACATCACATTTTCAAAAAAAAATATCTAGACTGGGGCGCGTTCGGCGCGTTTCGTAAAATGTCGTCTTTGATACACAGACAGACAGACATCCGGACTGACTTTTAATTGTAGCCGATGACCTAGAAAACCAATTTTCTCGAAATCTAGTCCCCTCCCGATGGTAACTATTGTATGCCCTAGATTCGGTGGCTGAGCATCCTATGCCTCACCAAGAATCCCGAGGCCACGCCCCCTTCTTCCACTATAGCTCCGCCCATTCCCCATTCAGACTCATTTCGACCCCTGAGTACACACACCCAACGGACTCTCGATGACATCAATTTTTCCATATATGCAAATCAAAAATCTCCGAGAGTCGAGTATATATTCAGAAGACGTCAAAAACCCCTTTCTCGCCATCTCTATTTCCTTGTCCCCCGCCGTCCATTGAGATGACCCTCACCCGTCCCTTAAAGTGGTCTATTGTTGTTGAAATTTTTTGTGCCAAAACTTTTAGAGCGGGAGGTCTAGACCCCCCCCCCCTCTTGTTGCACTTTGAGGTTTACACAAAAAATTGAGAGTGAGGAGGAGGGGCGACATGTGTTAGAATAGGTAATGTTTTTGTTGTGTAGCTGGTTTATGGGTGAGAAAAATATGAATCGTTTTCCTGTTTTTGTGTTCCTGTCAATGGGAAAAAAGTGTAGGTAATCAGGGTTATCAGATATGTAGGTGTGACGTGATGGACATGATGAAGGACGCTAAGCATGGCCTTAAACCTACAGAGGTTTGCCCTACGACCGGCCAAAACGGTTAGGATCCGCGAGAGATCTTGAAATAGTCTAAGAGCTGTTCTAGGACCCGACAGATAACGTAGGATAAGAACTTCTCGAAGTTGTTAGCGCACTCTTGGAACTTGGAACGTCATTCTAAGGATGTCATCGAAAAGAACACAAGGCATGGCACAGAATCTGTCAAAACGGTTAGCAGATCCGTCGAAATACGTACCATAGCGTAGGAGTTGGGGGCGGATGACCGGAAACTATCATCCTAGGATGATCTAGGATCCGACTGGAAGCTCATCAAGACTTTTAGAGACAGGTTATCTGAGAATACGGTATTAGCTTCATTGCTATCTGTTTGAGGATGAGGTGACTGGACTCGACCAGAGGAATTAAGCATTCCCCCTTCCGCCATTTCCACCCGGACACCCGGACACAGAGAAATACTTCTGGTCACATATGTTTTTGTCCAGAGAACATGAGCAATTACCTAGGATCATACTTGCAAAATTTCGGCCCGGCCCGTTGCAATTCTACCTAGGATATCAAAGTTGTCCGGAATCCGAATTCCGGATTCCGAAATTCAGGAATTCCGAGTTTTTTCGGCGTTCCGGAAAATGAAAATTTTGATTCCGATTCCGGATTCCGTATTCCGGTAAATGTAAAATCTCATTCCGGTTCCGGATTCCGGAAATCGAAAAATGTCATTTTGTACAACTTTGCCTAGGATACCCCACACTTGACCAAAGAAAGTTAAGACAGAATCCGGGTTTTTTGGGCCTGGACCGACCCCGTCGTATTCGAGGATATCATAAATCCATAAGACCCGGTCTCAGATATTACTTCCAACATAAATAGCCAAAACTTCCGGGAATTTAGTAATATGTTTAATCTAAATGTGTAAAATAATATGGTAATACTCAAAATCTCTGAAAAACTCCCCCAGCCGCGAATTTTCCACCTGAAAATGGTCGAAATTCCAAAGCGGGCACGAACTTCTCGTTTTTTGCATTCCTAGGCCAAGGAAAGATCTTTCCCATTCGTTTCGGAGCCCTAATACCTCAAAATCCCCTTTTAAGGATCCCACAGACAGCGTTCGTCATTTTGATCTAAATTTCCCAAGCACCGCCCCCACGGCCATAGCTTCACAAAATTTCCTAATTTCCAATTTTCCTATTCTTAAAAACAAAAAACAAAACCATTCTCTTCCCATATACATATATTCTTTTTATGACCTACTCCTTCTCTCATCCCGTCATTTTTTTTGTCGGGTTGTGTCCTCCTCTTCCAAACACCAGATGTCTGATCCACATAAATAATTCAACTATTTTTGTGTCGTTAAATTGGAAAACTGGGGAAGAAGTGGGGAATTGGAGAGGGCACTAAATTTCTTGGGGTTTGTTCATTCAATTATTTTGTTCTTTTAGGCCATCAGTCGGATCCTAGGCCACAACGGCATCCTTGAAACAAAAAATAAATATTCTAACTAATGCCGGAAAGACAAATCCAAGGGCATGGCTGAGTCAGTGCCTAGTTTTTATGTTATTGTCGGATACTAGGCCACCGTTTTTTAACCGATTTTCTCACAAACGTATCTAAGGTATCCTGAGTACTTTAAAGCATGCTAAGCTCGCTGTCTGATTTTAGGCGACTTTAAATTGTTGTCGGATCCTAGGCCATGCCTTTCATGTTGTCGGATTTGAGGTTTGACAAGCTCTTTGCCGGATCATACACCTTCTCAAGCCGCTGGTCAGATCCCAGAGACATTGTTTTGCATTTTGCGCGGATCCTAGGCCATATCTTCCATCTTTTTGAACCTTACACTACCCATAAGCTAATTGTCGGAGCCCGGGCCAACTCTAAGCTCGCTATCATTTTCTGTCGGATCCTAGGCCATCCCTTCCCTGATGTGAGTCCCAAACCTTCTTAAGCGGCCCCGTCGGATCCTAGGCCATATTAGGTTTCCTGTCGGATCCTAGGCCATGGTAAGCAGTCCTAGCTCTCGGACTCTACACCCGCCTCCTTTTCCCCCGAATGCCCGTGTCAGAGTACCAAGCTCTCAAAAAACACAAAAAACACAAAAAACACACCTGCTCCTCCCCCCTCCCCCCTCTTATCATCTGCCCCCTTCTTATTAATTTCTTAGATTTTCTTTCTTATTTGACGTCTCCATCTTAACCTTTTCTGAAATAAGACTATGTGAGCCGCCCGTGTGTCTGCCACGTCACCGCCCTCTCCCCTTTCCTTCCGTGTCCCTCCCCCTATTCATATCTTCTGATTCAATTCCTCTCCTCTCCTTTGCAAGGCTACCCAGCTAGGCTAGCCTAGCCACCAACCCCAACTCATCCAAGCCACGCCCACTTGGCTCACGGAGCCCCCGTATGATTTTTGTTTGTTACGTAAAAACGTTAATTGGTATGAACCACCTTCCTCGAAAAAATAAAAATGTGTCTAGCAAAACATTATTCAATTTTTTCCTTGTGTCGTTGTTCCTTCCACACCCTATAATTTCCGGTCTACATATAAATCTCAACCATGTTTTTTTTTGTTGACTGAAAATAAGAAAAAAATGAATTGGTTTTGTTACTTCCTTAAGAACGAGACCACGCCCCTTTAACAGGAATAACAACTTGAATTATAAAAATATGAAGAGAAGAATTTAGTCAGGTTTCAAAACGTCCCAACCGCCTCATGACTCATTTTTTGAAAAAAAGGGGAAGGGGGGAGGATTCTGAATCTTTGACGCCTTCTGAAGAGGGTCACGCTAACTGCCACTTTAGGTCTTGCAACATTTTTTTTGAGTTTTTTTCGCCAAGGAGGTCCATTTTTTTGTTCTTTTTTAACCGAAATTTTAGACGTTTTTTGCTTTCCTTCCAATTTATATATTTTGGACATCCGGACATCCGGACAAACAGACAGACAGACACCTTTCTGTGCATTTAAACTATTTCAGGGTCATCAGAATTAACTAATTTAAGTTTTTTTTTTTTGGACATCCGGACACACAGACCGACACACAGACATCCAAATCCCTTCAAAGTTTTCTTTTTGACGATATTCCAAAAATCTTGAATTTTCCAAGATACGGACATCCGGACATTGGGACACACAGACAGACAACGAGGCATCAAAATTCTTGTTTAGCAAAATTTACTGTTTTTTAACCTTTTACTTTTTTGCACCGCCTATATTTTTTCAGACAAATTTTTTTTCTCTAATTATTTTTTATTTCTGCTCCCCCTCTCCAAAGAATATGAAGTGATGTTTGATGTATGTTTGTACCCCCATACCACTCCAAAGTATCTCTCTATATCTCTCCTATCCTTTGACCTTCCCCGGCTCTTTTTATTCCCCCTCCCTTTTTTATTGATTTCCATTTTTTGGTGCCATTTTTTCTTATTTTTTCGATTTCCTCTATAATTTTTCACCCTGAACATCAAAATTCCAGATTTGTTCCAGAGCCATGAACTACACAGACGCGTCGTCATCTGTGGAAGTGATAAATGAGGCGTGCGCTGTGGAGAGTCTCGACAGGAGGTGGTATCTGGTGGCAGTTTGTGGAACATCACTATCAGTACTGTCGATTGTGTCGAATATGCTTATATCGAAGGTATATAGAAGGCACAACTAGATCTCCATTTTTGTAGTTGACCACTTTTTTGTACGGGCCGTCCCTATAGGCGGTTTAAGTCAAGTAGGACCTAAAAAGTCAAAAAAAGGTTTTTAAAGTGACAAATAACTAAAAACCCATATTTCCAACCTAAAAACGATAAAAATGAGTTTTTGAGCATTTTTGAAAAAAAGTGACCAGGTGGCGCAGTGGGAATTATTGGAGAGTGTGTCCGCCGCAGAGGTACTCGGGTTCGAGTCCCCCCCGGGGTAAAAACTTTTTTGTTTTTTTAGCAATCATAGAAAATGGATCTCAAAGTATTTTTCCGAATAAAAACTGAAGAAAATTCGAAAAAATCCCAAAAAAAGTTTATTCTAGAGATACGGCGCAGTGTAGTTGCGAACTTTGCAACCCTTGTAACTCTCTAAGGACCGCCCGTACAAAAAAGTGGCCAACTACAAAAATGCAGAGCTAGTTTTGATTTATCGAAATATTTTAAGTTTTTGCAAAATACCTAGTGCTAAACTTTTAACAGTGTCTCAAAGTGACATACCTGCCGTAGTCAAGCATTTTGTGTGACTTCAAGGTTTACAGTGATGTCTCGTAGCTATAGTATAATAAATATTAATAAAAGTTATACATTTTAATAGCCCGTTTTACGATCTCCATTTTTGTAATTGACAACTTTTTTCTATAACCCTTCCCTACAGAGATAGATCGCAGTGAAGTTGGGAGGGCTCTGAACTTTGCAACTCTCTAAAAACCGCCCGTTAAAAAAAGTGGTCGACTACAAAATTTAAAAAAAAACTGAAATCATGATTGTTACCTATGTTCAAAACCTAGAATTTTCAATATTCCGCTTTCAATTCTAGCTACCGTATTCCAGGTGCTCCTCTCCTCTAAACACAACCACTTCTACTTCCTCGCCCTTCTCGCCCTCTCCGACTGCTTCCTCTCCCTCAACTACGGTCCCGTGATAGCAATGGATATAATCAAAGATCGTCTAAAACTCCGCTGGCTCTCGAATCTCTACATTCAATACGTGGGACCCCTGCTGGCACTTTCCCAGACTTCCATGACGTTCTCATGCTACCTTATTATCCTGGCGACCATCGAGCGGTACCTGATAACACTACGCGCCAAATGCTTGGGAACATTCCGAAAATGCAGGGGACTCGCAGCGTTTTCCATGTTTCTTCTGTCTCTGATGCTCCGGGCGCCGATTATTTTCGAAATGCAAATCGAACAGAATCCTGATTGCATCGGCGAGATCTCCGAGTACTATTTGAACCTCTCCCCAATTGTCAACACGTTTTGGTATGGTACGGTGTATCGGTTTTATATCAGGTATGTATCTAGAAAACTTGCTGAAAACACAAAACAAAAATGGTAAAAAAGAAATCTTCCGTTGCGGGGAATCGAACCCCGGCCTTATGGGTGAGAGCCATAAATCCTAACCACTAGACCACAACGGAGCGTGAAGAACTAGGTCGGTGAGGGCGTATAGGAGAGTGGGTGTGGACGCCGTTCACAGTGGTGGTGTCCTGAGTTTCGCAATTGGAGGTTTCTAGGCCACCGATTTGGCAAGTTAGGCCAATAGGATTTTTAAGGATTTTATGATGAAAAATCGGTGAAAAATGGTGCATCGACTTAAAAACCGGGTTTCTCGACGAAAATTGATGCAAAAAACAGAAAAAAACCCAAAAAAAGTGGTTTTTAGCAAAAAAAAAAATATCGAAAAATGGAGTTTTGATAGTCTAATGGCGCATCGACCCGGGGAAACCACTTTTTTAGCTGAAAAAAGATTAAAACCCTATTTTCACCACTATGAGCCTAAAACTCTCGTACTTTCCAGAAACATAATGACAGTCCTCGTCCCGTTCGTACTTCTGGCCATTCTCAACTACAAAATCGTGAAAATCCTTCGAATGCAACAACGGTCCGCCCAAATGTTCCGTTTTCTATCGTCCGACCATAAAACCAAAATCCGTTCGGCCACTATTCTGATGGTATGCATCGTCTTCTCATATTTGCTAGCGAATATTCTGAATGTCGGTGTCACCCTATGGGAGTACGTGGCATTTCAATCGACACAGACCGGTGATGCATATGCGGTAAGTTCAGACACCCGAATGGACAAAAAAACTTTTTCAAAAAATAAAAAATTTTCAGTTCTACGAAACATGCACCGACGTCACATCTGTCCTCTATATTTTGGTCTGTGCCACACGGCTATTCGTCTACTATTTGTTCAATCAGGTAATGCGCTGGCCGAGATTTTTCCAGGCCATGGTCCCAAAATTTTGCAGGAAATCCGAGAAGCCATCAAGCCGCTGGTCTGCCATAGTGCAAGTGCACCCCGCAAACAGGACTATGTTACAGTAACCCGTAGCTTGTAAGTCCCTTTCAAAATTTATGAAGATTAAAATCCTAGGCCACCCCATCTCGGAAAACTAGTCCCCGATCTAATTCTTAATTCCCGCCGGTTTCAGACAATCCATGCCGTTGACGGTAGTGGGCGCCATATCGCTGCTCAGTCCAAATCAGACTGACGTCGTAAGAGCTCAGCAAAAGTAGGGGCAAACTCTTGGTGGCCTAGAAACCCAAACCTAGGCCACCGAATGCATGATTTTCTACTCTTTCACTCGAAATAACGCTTCACCATTTTCTTTCATTTCCTCCAAGTCTCACACTAATGTCTCTTCCATGTGTTTGGTATCTACTTTGATGGGATGTGGGAGGTGGTTTGTGTTGAGCTGGATAGATTGAAATTATATTTTTTCGATAGATTAAATATCGGGCTACATTTTTGTAGTTGAGAAATGTTTTGTACGGACAACACCTGGAGAGATATAGCGCTGCAAAGTAAATGGACTTTGCGGCGCCGTATCTCGTCGGGGACCGCCCGTACAAAAAAGTGGTCAACTACAAAAATGGAGATCTAAACAAGGGCTGTCTAAAAGTATAAGTTTTAATAATAAAAAACAATTTTTTTGACACCGTGATGGGTTAGCAAATTTGGTGAGAAGTCTGGTTTAGAAAGGTTCAATTTGTACCTCTAGCTTTACTAAGCTCAAATTTCTTGCTGCACTCAAAATTTAAATTCTAATTTATTGAAACCTAATAGCTGACGTCATGGAGACTCTGAATCTGTTTTTGAAATTTTTCTAGCATCAAAACTGGCAGCGAAACGTAACTTTCAAATTTTCCTATTTTTCTCTGAAATAAGAAAAAGTCACTTCGACTGATAGTGGTTTAACTTGGTTCATTTTAACCGTATCTAAATTTTAAAACCAGATTCAAAATACTCATGTTTTCAGCTTTTCAGACATATAACATTCATACCTAAAAACTGAAAACTGAGCAATGTGTGAAGCCATTCATCTAAAATTTGCTGTATCTCGGCTCATTTTGGTCGTAGATAAATTCTGAAACCTGATTCTAAATCCTTATATTATTAGCTTTGAAATGCATATAATCTAAAAGTCAAAAACCTGAGGACTCTGAATCTGTATTCAATTTTTTTCTACGATCAAAACTGATCAAGATACGCGACTTTGAAATTTTTCGATTTTTTGTTCGATTTTTTCAAAAATTTGAATGCGACATATCTCGGCTCGTTTTGATCGTACAAAAAATTTGAAAACAGATTCAGAATCCTCACGTCTCCAGCTTCTACCCAAACCACCTCCCAAGTCCCCATCCTCTATTATTATCCTCTCCCACACTCTACTTCTAACATAGAGCCCAACCCTCCCAATCAACCCTAACCCGCTCCACATCTTTCAGCGACTCCTCCCGTCAAATCGGCACCGAAATCGACGCCGTCGCCATCGCCATCGCTCGTCGGTTGCTTTCCAGTGAGCTGGTCTTCGGCGGAGCCGGTGGCACCAAAGACACCAACGACTCCTTCGTCATCTCCAATCATCACACCGGAGACGATGACGACGATGATAATGACGACACGGATGACGACGATGACGAGATTCCGCATATGGTCTAACTAAGATTCTGAGAAAACCTAAGATTCTAAATTTCCGGTTCTATTGTATATTCATTTCCTTGTATTTCACTACATATTTGAAAAGTATCACGCGGGGTGCGATTTCCTTTCTAGAAAAACGGAAACGTTTTCTATTTTCTAGAAAAGGAGAGAGTAATAATAAAAAGTAATAATAATTGGGGTGTATGTTTGTAATAAATCTTCCTTCTTTGCACACCACGTTTTATTATACAAATATTGTGAGAGAGACATCTCATTATTGGCCGGATGCTCTTCTTATTACTCGTCCAACACTTCTCGTGACATCTTTCGGCCACCACTGGCAGCTGCCTGAAACGGAATAATATTGGGAATGAGGGGTTTTTGAAATTGGGACGCTTTAAAACCGGGACGCTTTGAAACCGCGACGTTTTAAAACCAGGTAGTCTGGAAACTTGGTAGCGGGATATTCTATATAGCAAACGAAATCAGTCGACGCTGTTTTCACTGCCGTCGATTCTGGAAATTCTTGGTTTCAAAACGTCCCAGTTTCGAAATGTCTTAGTTTCAAAATAAACGATTGTGAAAGGTTTTTGTTCGAAAAGTCTAAAACCGCCAAAGAGCTCTAGCAGACATTTCCACTGCACTTTCAGCTCAATTTCTCCATATAACCGGGAAAAATTATATACATTTAAACGTTCTAGGCCTGTCAATTTTGAAACACATGCATGACAAAAATATACTCATTTGAACCGTCTTATTTTGCTAATTCCAAAAATATAGCATTCATAAAAGTTGAAGCAAAACTGACCGAGTTACAGTAATATTTATAGGTTCGGAAAATTTCAAAGCCTATGACTAGAGTCTACTACTGTATCAGCTGCATTTGTTGAAAACTTTAACAAATTTATAATCATCTGAACCGTCTAAACAACCTGTTGATTTCAAAAATATAAATTTCTTTAAATTTGAAGCAAAAATGACCAAGTTACAGCAAATTTTGTGAGATCTGTAATTTTCGAATAACCCAATAATTCGTTACTGCCTCTGCCAATGTTTCAACCCAATTTTTGGCGTTGCCACGACAAATTTATATTCATCTGGCCCGTCTAGACCTGTTGATTTGAAAAATGCAGGATTCTTTACAATTGGAAAAAAATTGGCCAAGTTACAGTGAGTTTTGTGAGAGATGTGATGTTTGGAAAATATCAAACGTTTGTCACAGTCGTTGCTAGTGTTTCAAGCCAATTTTCGACATAGTTATGACAGATTGATCCGTCTTGACCGTCGAATTCCAAAAATAAATGTTTTATAGAAATTAAAACAAAATTGACAAAGTTATGAGCAGGTCTGTGAGATGGGAAAACTTCAAAAATCTATGACTGGCTTTTATAGTCTGGCGCACTTTCAGCTCGTTTTTGGTGATCAAAAACCAACTCATTTGGTACACAAATTAGTTTATGCAAATCACGTCTAAATAAAAGGAACACCGCTAGCATCATCAACACCATATATTTTTTCGATTCACTATATTTTCAGACCTTCCAGAAGTTACTCCCGTCTCCAGTGTCTGAAGCCGAGCCACTGCGGCGGACACTGGAGACGGACGTAACATATATAGGTCTGAAGAAATTGAGAAGGTAGGGGAGAACATTTTTTTCTGTTTTTGTCGGAAAAATGCGTCCAAGATGCCCCAGATATCCCGAAAATCTTAAAACTTTACAGCGGACTTTCTTAGGCACCCGATTCAGGAAAACTGTGTGCCCCGGTGTCCCGAATGCCTCCAACTGCATGACCTTGGGACGTTTCGAAACTCACCACCAACTTAATCTTGATATGCGGAATCTTGGTGCCCGCCGCCTCTGCCGCCTTGAACGCAGCCTTCGGGTCCTGCGCATCCTTCTCGATATCAATGAATTGAACGATCGCTTTGTCGGTCTGAATCGGTCCAGGCATTCGATTGATTGTCAACTGGCGACACTTGTTCGGTTCGATGATCATATGCGTCGGCTCGACACGGAAGAGCGCGTTTCCACAACGGATTTTGAGAGCCATTCGTTTGGCGGTGAAGTTGACGACCATGTGCTCCGATTTCCCGCCGGCATTCGAGAATTTCGCTTCCTGGAATAGTACAGATTTTAGGCCACCTAATTCTAGGCCACTAGTAAGCTCCTACCTCCGGATCAATCGTGATCGGCACCTTCGACGACTCCGAGTTAGCGTCATCGCCATCATTCTTCGCCGACTTTTGCTCCTTGTCATTCTTCGAATTGCTCTCTTTTTGATTCTCCTTCTGATTGTCTTCTTTTGTCATTTTTTTCTTATCAAGCGGGTGGTTTGGGGAATTCGTTGCGGTGGGAATGAGGAGAGAAATTGGGGATTTTTGATGGTGGGAAAAGGTGTTTGTCGACGTGGAAAGACAAGGTTTCGGGGGTATTGGGGGGTCACGTGGGAAAATTAAATTTCAAAATAAGAAAAATAGCTTTTCCGATGACGGCACTTGAGAAACTGTTCACTGGAACCCTGGGACGTTTTGAAACCGGACATTTCAAAAGGGAGAAGTTTCGATACCAAGGGACTTTGGAAAGTCGTGGTGTTGAGCCGTGTCGGTTTCCGAATGTCCCGGTTTCGAAACGTCTCAGGATTCCAGCTAACAGTTTTTTGAGTTGGTGCTGTCCCGAGTTAGAACCGCCTGGATTAGAGCTGATCTAAAGGCTTAAATCTAACCATATTTTACTCTGTTCTGATTCGTACCAGTTCTAATCCGGACAGTTCTAATCCGGGGGCAACACCAACTCAAAAGAAACTGCTTGCTGGGGACCCTGGGACGTTTTGAAACCGGGACATTCCAAAACCGAGAGGCGGTTTTAAAACGTCTACGTCTAACAGAGTATTCAGTGGCCTAGGTTTCCCACCATTTGGTTTTCTATGCCACTCGATGTTTTTCTTGGTTTCTTAACGTCCCATGGCTTATCAACTCCGTTGCCTAGCTTTCCCACTTGCTGGATTTCTAGGCCACCAAAAAAACTGGTGGCCTAGAAAACCAAAAGGCTGGATAACAAGGTCACCGTCAAAATTCTGGAAGTCTAGAGCCTCTGGGGCGCCTTAGGCGCGTTTTTACAGTTCTATTTGAAGGGCTCAAATAGAACCAATTATCACTATTTCTCGATGAACAAAATGCGCTGAAGGTGCGCCAGATGTGATTATCAATTGACTTTTATTATTTATACCCAAAAATGTCATCATTAACTGCTAAATTTCATTTGATTTCTTTTTTCCACCTATCCGCCTATTCATCCCGACACTCCTTCCTATCGAACCAGCTATAAACAATTGCCTCCAGCCCGAACTGCTGATTCTCCACTGTCGACACTTCCAACTCATCCAAATGGAATGTCTGGAACCCTATATATGTGTCTGTGCGTCCGGATGTCCCCCACCTCTAACGGATTCTTCCCACTAGTGATAAACGACGATGGGATGTACGCCTTGATAGAGTTGCCACACACGAACGACTCTTTTCGGATGGCTGGCTCACAGTAGTTCACGAAATACGCGTAGATCATAGGTTTGGTGGCCAGCTGGAGGATAAGAAAACAGAAAATTTAATCGATAATGTAGATCAAAACATTTTTTTACCGCTTCATAATACGACCCATTCAACGCAAAGTAGCCATAAGCGTCAGTGGTCGTGGAGTCGAGAAGTTTGTCGAAGAAGCCTTGAAAAAAAGGGGCGGAGCCTCGAATAATTTGATCTACATGCATACCCCAAGCTTTCGCCCAGATCTCCACTTTCTCCCCGGCAAACGGTTGCTTATGACATAGAAGGCGTCCTTGGACGAGGGCGGAGCCGATGCCACCGTGGCAGACGGGGAGGAGCCAGCAGAGAAGGGGAACGAGGAGCAGATACTGAAGGACGTTTTGAAACCGGGGACGTTTTGCAACTGGTTGGTTGCGAAACGTCCCCTTACCTGTCTCATGTTCCCGTTTTTTGATTTTGGCGTGTGTGGACAGGAATGAACAAAATTTTCAGAAAAAAACTTTTTTTGGAACAGAGTTTTTCAGAAGACGTGGCAATTAAAAAAATACGGTATTTGCAGATTTTGAGGAGAAGGTCACGCGCGGGAAATTCTAAAAATTTGAATTTTGAAAAAAAAGAAAAAAATTTAGAAAATTTTCTGTACCAGTGGTGCGTGTTAGCTTGCCAGAAAGAAAAAAATAATGTCTGGCGCGCCGTTGGCGCGAAAAGTGGGCGGAGCTTAAAAATACGAAAATAGGCTCCACCCACTTCTAGGCCACGCCCACTTTCAAAATTTTTTTACAATAAAATTTTTCATATTTTCAAGATTTTCATAAGAAACGCATGTCTATAAATGGGCGGAGCTTCAAATTAAAAAAAAAACATAACAAGCTCCGCCCATTTTTAGGCCACGCCCATATCACTAGGAAATTCGGAAAATGCTTTTTACCAGAAAAACGTAAAACTAGCAATTTCAGTTATATCTTTGATTAAAACGCTAAAACGCGCCAACGACACGCCAGCACAATTTTTTTCAAAAGGAATTCAAATTTCCCGCGTGACCTTTTTTCGCAAAATCTCAATTTTCTTTTTGCCACGTGTCCTTCTGAATTTTTTTTTGCTAAATTTTTTCAAAAATTTTCGATTTATAAATTTTCAAATCCATATTTTCATTTCTCGACGAAACAGCATGAGACAGGTAATATCCGTTTCTCGGTTTCGAAACGTCCCCGGTTCCAAAACGTCATTCAGATCACTCAGCTCCTCCCCCTTCTCTGTTGGCTCCTCCCCTTCTGCCACGGCGGCTACGTTCGCTCCGCCCACGTCCAGGGACGTCTTCTATGTCACGGACAACCGTATGGCGGGGAGAAAATTGAGATTTGGGCAAATGTTTTTGGTAGGTTACGACTTTAGGCTCCGCCCACTTTTTCTTACAGGTCCATTCGATACCCTTTTGGACTCCACAATCACCAATCCTGATGGTTTTTTCAATTTGAATGGGTCGTATGCGGAAGCGGTGAATTTTTTTGTTGATCTACAATAATCAATCAATATTTTATCTTTTCAGTTTAATACCCGCCCCACTATCTACGTGTATTTTGTGAACTACTGTGAGCCAGCCATCGAAAAAGAGTCATTCGTGTGTGGCAACACTATCAAAGCGTTCATCCCGTCGGCGTTTATTACTATTGGAGAGAATCCGCTGGAGGTGGGGGACATCCGGATGCACAGACACACAGAAAGACATATAGGGTTTCAGACGTTCTTCTTGGATGAGCTGGAAGTGACGAGGGTGATAAATTCGCAGTTTGGGATCGAGAAGATGTTATATAGGTGGTTCGATCATAAGGAGTGTCGGGATGGGTACACTTCGTGATGGACGGAACCCCCTTTTTTTGGAGAATAGATAAATATACATCACAGCGATAAAGTTTATGATTATTAGTGAACATTTTTTGTTTTGAATTGTGGAATTGACGGAAGGCGGAATTGGCGGAATCCCGCTCACCCCTGATTTGAATAGTGATGTCGGGAAAACAGAATATGAGAACAAATGGACAGTCCCGGTTTTCCGATCCTTATTAGCAATTCCAATAATGGCAGTCAGGTTGACTTGCAGACATCCGGATCGTCAGAATGACAGACAGACAGGTGTATAGAATATCATTGCAGTAGGAATAGTATGAATAGGGTCACCATTTGTCGAAGTTAAGTATCTCATACATAGTAGTATACTTGTAGTGCGCACAATGAGAATATTTGACCATTAAATTAGTTGATATTGAATGGTAATGAAGGAAGAGAAGTGCATTTTGATATTTTGGTATTTGGGACATCGATAATCATGTCTCATACCAACTACCATACCTTTGATCGGTTACTGTAATCCTACTGTAGCTGGTGAAAGGATAATGCTATTGAAAAAGCGCGATCTACTGCTTCATTATCATTCTGGTTACTGTAGGAAGTTGTAAGTTAAGTAAAGCCGACCGCATCGCCTCATGTCTTTCTGTCTGTCCAAGAATCCAGGTGTCCGCAAAGAAGCGAAAACCAGCAAGAGACTCGTGCCATCTGACCAACAAGCTACAGTACCCCCAAAAAATATTTTGAAATGTTTCACGTTTGTGCATCTCTGTAACCGTGTAACAGATGCTATCTCTAGTCTAGATCTATTAGAAACCACCAGTTATCGATTGATCCCTGGGAAACTTGGTAGGTATACTGTGAGAAAGGGGCGTCGTAAAAACCAATTGGGTCATTTGCAAAGTCAGTCATCCTCCCTATACTCACTTCTCAGTCACTCGTTATTCTATCTTCTTACTGTCTATCTCAAAATGGACTTTTCTACTTCTACTGGTATCTCTTCCAATACTTCTGGCTCCTTCGGAGAATCCGAAAACTCCGGTCTCCACCCCGTCGACCTTCTGAAGCTAGCCGAGCAACGTCACAAAGAAATGTTCTTCGAGGATGAAATTCGTCACCGTGAGGAGATTCTTCACGCAATGCTCGTCTGTAATATCCGGAGTAAGCTGAAAGTGTCGCCACGGCTTTTGGTGAAACGAAGCTTCTCCGACGACGACGCTCCAGATGTGGCTCCAGAATCCAAAAAGAAAAAGGACAATCTGATGGGACCCTTCTCGTCGGAAGACTTTTTGAGTAGGGCATATGCGAAGCCGTTGATTGGTAAGTTTTTGTAAGGGCCCCAGCCATAGATACCCTAAGAAAGCCTAAGCACAAGTTTTAGATAGCCTTAGATACCCTAAGATGGTCTTAGAAAAAAATCGATAATTAATTTCTTTTTCAGATTTCACGGCGCTCCACAAAAAGCAACTGATTCAGAAGCCCCAACCAGTTGACGAAATGCCAGATCTCTTCCAACGCATCAAAGCTCGTGTACGCGCTAAGAGAGCTGCTAATCAAGTAATTATCAAATAATTAATTAATTGTTGTATCACCAATTACCTAATTAATTAATAAACTTACAAACTTTATCATTATTAACACATTTTTTTCTTATTACCATTCAATCAATCAATAATTAGCACCATTCTCGTTCATCAGCATCTCGAACTCCTCGGCGGTCGGAATCATGATTTCCGGATCGGTGAATGTTGTGGTGGTGCTGGTGGCCGACTGGAAATTTGGAAGGTTAGGTGTGGATTTACGGGGGGCGGGAGAAATTTGTAAGCGCGCTCTACTGGACTACAGTAAAGCTAGGTCTAACAACACTCTGCGAAAAAAAACGAGGATGACTAGGTGTCGATTTACGGAGAAGCCTTTGAAATTTTTATGGATTAAAAATTTTCCTTTTTTTAAAGAGTTTTTGAGAAAAGTCCCTCAGACTAATGGATTCGTATCTCCGCTAGTTTTCATCGTTGAAAAGTTACTCGACGTTCAAAACTTACGACTTTTTGCCAAAATTGAGAGCAAAATTGAGAACAATATATCTCAGCTAGTTTCCATGGTAGAAAAAAGTTGAATACGGATTCAAATTTCTGACGTCGTAAGAATCCTAAATTTGTATTCAAAACTTTTCTAGCGTCAAAATCCACCGAGACACAATAGTTTGAAAATTTTCCTATTTTCGCGTTTTTTGAAAATAGTCACTCTGACTAAAATTGTTATATCTCAGCAAGTTTTTGTCGTAGAAAAATTTTGAATACAGATTCAGAATCCTCACAACGGCAGCTTTTCAATAATACGCGATAATTTTACAATTTTAATGTTGAATACGTAAGAATTCTGAATCTGTCTTCAACATTCAAAATCTTTACGTCTTCAGCGTTAAAATGGTATAATTTTCAAATATTTTTTGAAAAGCTGCCGTCGTGAAGATTCTGATTCTGTAATCGAAATTTTTCTACGACAAAAACTTAGTGAGATATAAAAATTTTAGTCTGAGTGACTTTTTTCAAAAACGCAAAAAAAAAGAAATTTTCGAACCGTTGTATCTCTGCCGGTTTTGAAGCTAGAACCATGTCGACTACATATTTAGAATACTCACGTCTTCAGTTTTTTTTCCTTTATACTTGATACTTATTATCATAAAGCTGACGTCAAGAGGATTCTGAATCTGTATTCAAAACTTTTCTACAGCGGAAACTTGCTGAGGTACAATGGTTTGAAAGTTTTCATTTTTTTACCCGTTTTCGAAAATATTCGCTCAGACTAAAAATGTTATATCTCACCAAGTGTCCGTCGTAGAAAAATGTTGAATTCAGATTCAGAATCCTCGCAACGGCAACTTTTAAATAGTGCTCATTAATTATACCACTTTAAAGCTAAAGACGTGAGGATTCGGAATCTATACTCAAAATTTTTCTACGATAAAAACTGACAGAGATACGAAGCATTTAGTCTGATTGTGAGTGACTTTTCTCAAAAACGCAAAAGATTCAGAATCCTCACGTCTTTAGTTTTTATACATATTTAATACTTATCACGATGTTGACGTCATGAGGATTCTGAATCTGTATTCAAAACTTTTCTATCGTCAAAACCCACTGAGATACAATTGTTTAAAAATGTCCTGTTTTTTTTTAAAGTTTTTGAAAAAAGTCACTTTGACAGATTGCTATATATCTCAGCAAGTTTCCGTCGTAGAAAAATTTTGTCTATAGATTCAGAATCCTCACGTCTTCAGCTTTCCTACCATATCAATTTCGTGGCTCACCTCATCCTCCTTGCTCTTAATAAACACCTTCGTACGGTCATGATACTGCATGTGCTGATTGTAGCTCGAGTGATTCGAGAATCCACGGAAGCACTTCTCACAGTAGAAATTGTACTCCGGACACTTTTGATGCTCGATATTATAGTGATTGACACAATCCGATTTGGTCATAAACTGGAATTGACACTTCGGACAGTTGTACGGCTCCAGTGGGATCGGTTTGGCCACTTCGATAAGATCGGTCCAGCTGATAAGTGTCTGATTGTGATAGATGCTACTTTCGAGGCGATGTAGTTTGTAGTCGAGATCCACTTGGGGGATCAGGGAGCCGTTTTCGATTCTTTGGATCCAATCGGATAGCTCACCGATGCCCGTGTTCCTGGAATATATTGTTTTTGAGTTTTTGGTGGTTTGGAAACTTGAAAAGCCAAAAAATTTTGCTCCGCGATGTTTCAAAACCAGAAATTTCAGAACAGTGATATTTGACAACGTTGACATTTCGATATTTTCAGAATTCTCATTTAGGAGACGACATATGCATCGTGTGTGACTGGAAAGCTGACGTCGTGAGGATTCTGAATCTATATTCAAAATTTTTCTAGGGCGGAAACTTGCTGAGATACACAGAATTTTGTCAAAGAGACTTTTTTGAAAACTCCCAAAAAAAAGAGGAAATTTTCAAACCTTTGTATCTCAGCCGGTTTTGAAGCTAGAAAAGTTGTGAATACAGGTTCAGAATCCTCACGACGTCAGCTTTACTTTGAAATCAAAAAGTTGGCTCCAGGGACGTTTTGAAACCAGAGATTTTGGAACTGAGACATTTCGAAACCAGACGATTCGAAGCAAAGACATTTTTCAGGATTACTGTGGTTTCAAAACGTCCAATTTCGAAATTATGTCCAAGGGCATACTGTAGCATTAGCTAGCTCTCACTGAAGTCCATTAGAGCGCGGTTGCAACCGATCGTCCTGGGGTTCCGTTGGCGCGAAATTTTCTGGTTTGTGAGCTTCTATTACGACGGCGCAGCGAATTAATTCGCTAGTCTTTAAACTTCCCACGCCAAGTCTAATGAAGCGCATTTGCTACTTGGCATTTATTAGAGCGAGTTTGCATACCAGTGGTTGTAGATTTACGCAGCTTCTCCGTAAATCGACACCCAGCCTTTCTCTCTTTCACAGACTGTTGTTAACCTCGTGTTTGACCGCAGTCCAGTAGAGCGCGCTTACAAAATTATCCTGCCCCCCGTAAATCCACACCTAAGCATCTGGTTTCAAAACGTCCCGCCAAGCCAAAAAAACTCACGATTTTTTCGGCAAAAAAATCTTGGGCAAATAGTTGGTCCCGTCATCCGACACGTCGATAAGCGGCAGACGATTCACAATCTTCTGAGATCTTCTCCTGTTGGCGTCCGGTGTCTTGTCAATTTTGGCGAATGGCTTCCACGCCGCTTCCAGCTCCTCTTTCGATGTGACATGCGTACGGAGGTGCTTTTTGAGATTCCCTTTTAGTCTGGAAATTGAAAATTAATTTGAAAAATTTGAAAAATTGAAAATTTTCGACATTTTTTGAGCTCCGGGACGTTTCGAAAGCATGAAATTTTGTCACTAAACGTGTTGTCTGCCTGTGTGTCCGAGTGTCCGGATGTCCGAAAAAAAAAAAAAAAATTGGAAGTGCGCTCTACTGATAAACGTCGCCATTAAGAATACGGTAGGGAGTTGTCAGGGACGCACGCGACGCAACCGCAGCGCCTCATGTCTGTCCGTCTGTCCAAGAATCCAGATGTCCGCAAAGAAATGAAAACTAGCAAGACTAGCGGATTTTCTGTCTGTGTATTCGAGTGTCCGGATGTACAAAAACAAATTTTTTTTAAAAATTTGGGAAAAGAAATGTTTGAGAAGAAATTTTTGAAAAAAAATCGTTTTTTTTTCCAATTTTTGATCGGTTTGTCTGTCTGTGTGTCCGAGTGTCCGTCTGTCCGGATATCCACAATCATGTCTTCCTGGCGCGCCGCCGGCGCGCTTTGTTCATCACTATCTAATTTCCCGCTTTTTACTCCGGGTTTCTGATTCGCTTTCTGACACCTGACGCCATGGTTTCGGACATCCGGACACTCGGACACACAGACAGACTAGTCACGCTAGTTTTCACTTCTTTGCGGACATCTGGATTCTTGGACAAACAGACAGACATCGTCAGCGTCACTGACAACTCCCTACAGTAACCCGAATAATGGCGATTAATCAGATTTTATCAGTAGAGCGCACTTTCTCAATAGCATATTACCGTACACCCCGGGACGTGACATTTCCGATTTTTTTTGCCAGTTTTATTCATTTTCTTCAAAAAACCACAATTTTCCAAATTTTCTCTCGGAAAATCGGTAAGACTTCGCTCGCCCAGCAAACGCGCTCCACCGAATCCTAGCTCCGCCCCTCCCCTCCCGGGGTCACTACTCACCTACAAGCCTTTCCACAGTACGGACACGCGTAGGGTGTCGCTCCATTGTGTACCGACATGTGCTCAAATAGATTCGACTTGAATCGGAACTTCTGGGAACACACGTCACATTGGAATGGCTTCTCGCCGGTGTGAATTACGGCGTGTTGGGTTAGACCTGTGTAGAAAAATCGATAATTTGATACGGAGCTCGCTGAGTAGCGACTCTCTTACCTTTCAACGTGGTGAACGTCTTGAAGCAAATGTGGCATTGGTAATCGTATTGATGGGCGACGGCGGACATCAGGGGGCGCTGAAAATCGAGAAAAATCGATAATTGCGGACTGGGATGAGTGAAAAAAGAGAAAATGAGGAGGAAATGATGACAATAGAAAAAAATTGTTACAAGAGAAAAAAAGAGCGGGTAGATCACGGAGGTAGAAGGAAGTGGGTCTAGGATGATTTTTTTTTAAATCAGTTAGAGAAGGGAAGGTCGGAGAGACGCAGAGACTCTAGGGAGGGGACGGGTACCGTATGACTGGTGGACTACGGTATGGGGTGTACTGAGGGTTATTGTATTCTGCTAGACGGTATTCGCGGGGGGGGGGGGGGAGGTTCTTCTGTCAATACTGTATCTTATCCATCTCCCCCTGCCGTGTGTTATTTTCTTCTCGGAGCGTCTCCACGTCATTGTCCGACCCTCCCATCTGTTCTTTTTTACCGCAATACACGACTGGGGAGTACGGTGGCCTAGTCACATTCATTATTTTTCTTCCCAGAACCATCCAGCCGCTCCGCGCGTTGTTTTCTCGTCTTCGAAGGATGAGGTCAGTCTGCTATTACGGTTTTCGTCAGCCCAGAGACCTTATATATTATCTGCACAGTCTGGCCTTCCCGGCGGGTCCCTCGGAGGGTACGGACCTTCTATCGATTCTTCTCTGCTATGCTGACCATCCTCCACTATTCAGACGCCCAGAGACCCCCCCCCGTGACGTCATTTTTTCCCGGAGCCTTTCTAAGGTCTCCACGTCATCCTCCCTTCTACTACCTTTCTATTTGTCATCGTCTCAATCGGACAAGGCCTACAAGGCACGCCTCTTATCGGTTTTTCTATGCCGGGCAAAGTCTACACAGTCATTCTTATTTGATTGGTACTTGCCAACCCGGCCTGCATGTAACTCCCTTCAAACTAAGTTTTATGGGCTGAAAATTATACCAAAATGTAGGTCTCGGCGAGTTCTATGTCTGTAACTTACTACGGGCCGAATGACTATTCGTTGATGAACCGCGAGAAGGGCTAGAATCGCGATACATTACCGACTAGCCATCCGACTCGTAATAGGTCATGAATATAAAACTCGCTGAGATCTACATAATGGTATATTTTTCAGCTCATAATATTGCGTTTGAAGCGAGTTCCGCTCTTTTTTTTACTACGAACTCATCCACGCTGCCATTGAAGCTAGTACATACCGTTTTTTTTTCTCTGAGTCGTCTCGCCCGCATTCAGTCGTTATCTGGTCCCCAAGTAGTCCTCCTATTCCCCCTACGGCTTCTTCTCTACCTCACATACCATACCCAGAAAGACCCCAATGAAGTCTCAAAAGCCTTCTCGCATAGCCCTCCCCGCGCATTTCCCGATTGCCTTGCTTATTTCCTCGCTCAACTCTCTCCGTCACTTTGTTCCCGGACGCCTGAGGTCCCCTGGTTCTACGGTCCATCACTATTTCCTCTGAGCCTGCGCAGAAACCCAGTCTCTTCGTTTTCTTCCCAGAAACCTTCCTCTCCAAATACGGACAGCACTCCTCCCGATTCTTCCCAGAGCCTTCCGTGCATTTAGACGTCGTCAGGTCACCTCCATAGGCTATCTCATTCAAACAGTCTTATACATACTAATACGTTTTCTCGTACTCCCTTCGCGCGTTTGACCCTCTCCACGTCATCAGTAACCGTCCGTTATTAGGTGGAGTCGACAGACCCCCATTCCTCCTCAAATAAAGGCCGTGAGCCTTCGTATTTTTTCCCAGGAGCCAAGAACCTTCCGCGCGTTTTAACGTTATCTACGTTCTAGCGCTCCCATCTGTCCGCCTCTACTGTATTACGGCTACATTCGTTCTCATTCACCCCTCACATCGCATCCCTAGTCACGCCGTTTTTCTTCCCGGAGCCTTCCGCTCATTTTGACGTCCCCTGGTCCTTTGCCGTGTCATCAACAGTCCAGCCCTCTTATTGATTCTTATTCGAACGTTTTCGGCCATTACGGTTTCCCTCGATCACCCGTATCATTCCACGCATTTTGACGTCGTCTTGTCCCAACTTACCTCCAGATTTCCCATCTCTATCTAGCCCTCTCGCTTCCATCCCTCACCTAACCATTCCCTTTTTCTAGACTCCATGTTCAACCTTCAAAAGCGTATCAACGGCAACGACGCGGATCGTCACTATATGGAGACGCGGATCGCAGTGAGAGATCGACTTTTGGCTCAAGGTACCGAACTTTCGAATACAGATCCAGAACCCTAATTCTGTCTATTCCAGAAATGCGAGATCTCGAAGTCGCTATGCGCGGTCAAAAGATGTGGAAACTCTCAGTCCCTGAAGCCAACATCATCCACGAGCTGTCACTCACCGTCACCCCACAGGAAGGCATCTACAAGGGCGGCCTATTCCGCTTCCACATCACCGTCCCACCAGAGTACAACAACTCGCCACCACTCGTCAAGTGTCTCACACGTGTCTGGCATCCGAACATCACCGAGGACGGCGCTATTTGTTTGTCGATCCTCCGTCAGAACTCACTGGATCAGTATGGGTGGAGACCGACGAGAAATCTTCGAGAGGTCGTTCACGGACTCGTCTCGTTGTTCACTGATCTCATCGATTTCGATGATCCGTTGAACGTGCAAGCCGCCGAGATGTGGGCGAAGAATAAGGATGGGTTCGAGTACAAGGCGAGGGACTACATCAACAAGTACTGCAAGGTTAAATAAGATCCGTGTGCGATGGGGCGAAGTCCCAACTTTTTTTCCATGTTCCTTTAATCTTATTCGAATAAAGTCTTTGATGGATCCCCGTTTACCAATTAGCACCTACTATCTAATCTGACTAATATACTAATTGCAATAGAAAAAAGATGTTTCGTATGACAGGTGATGAAGATAGATAGGGGAGATGTGGATCGGTTAGGGAGTGCTGGTGTTTGCTAAGGCTACAGTATATAGGGCGCTAACATTGTAAAAAAGTATCGTTTCGAAACCAAGACATTTCATAACTAAAATTTTTTTTTGATGGGCTGAACAACATTGCTTTCTGACACTTGAGTGAAAAATGAGAAACTTTGAACACGTGCCACGCTTTTCCTAATTGTCTCATAAGCTCAACTGTTAATTAGAGTTGTAGATCACATCTATGGCTTTATTTTTGTAGTTGACAACTTTTTTGTACGGGCGGTCCCTTAGGAGATACGGTAGTTTGAAGTAGAGGCGTATTTTTAACCATGCGTTGCGGTCGAATCGCTAGCGAGGTCTTGGAGGAGCCATAGCTCACTAAGGACCTCCCGTACAAAAAAATGGTTAACTACAAAAATGAAGCCCACAATTTGGTCTACAAGCCTGACTAGCAATTAAAATAATCTGATAATCTGATACAACATGGTACTTGATCGAAATTGCTCATTTCAACGGAAAATAGAAAAAAGTGCGGGAAGTGCAAATTTTGGGAAGAAGTGAGAGTTTCACGTTTATTGTTAAAATTTTATGGTTATGAAACCCCCCGGAGCCCGAATCATCGACCGGTATATTTTGAAACTACAGTGAAATCCGAGGCTAGATGTGAAAGGAACGAAAAATCGATTAATAGAAAAACATTATTCGAATTATTTACAAAAATTTACTTAGTGGAAACATTAAGCAACTTACGGCACCCATAACACAGCAACTACTCACAGTTATCAGATTCTAATCACTAAATCGAAATCCTCATAGTCAAAATATTGAGTATTTTCTCGCATCTATAGCAAAAAATGATTCAATTGTGAGTCACAGCCTGATGATATGACCGACAATAGTATAAGTGACCTCCCCATTCGAAAAGGTTGATGTCATATGTATGTACATATCACCACTACGTCTAGCTAGCATTTGAAAAAAGTACAATGACATTTGAATAGTAACTAATAGACGACTCAAAGGTGAACAACCTTGCTGTCGCTCCTCCACCAGAGACGGGGAGAGGCCGTGTTCACTACTTTCATAACATTTTATGTTTTTCGAAAATAATGTTACATAAGTTATGATGTGTTTAATTTGAAGTTATTGATTGATAATTATTCTATTAAAAAATTTAGTTTTCAAGTTCAAAAGGATATTTTAAATCGAATCGACATAAATACTAAGGTAACCAGAGTACAAAGAAATCAAGATGATGACAAAAAGGGGGAAGGGATAGCGGAGTGTCGTTTGAAAACTTTCTGCGGCGGATTTTTGCAGAGAATTTGATTTTACTGCGTAGCGACTCACTTTGTGGATACGGAGGATATAATCACTATTGGCACAAATGGGCTACGGTAGTCCCAAAAAGAGCCTTGGCAAAAGTTTTCAGGCCCAATTTGTTCGAAATTTTTCATGAATGAGAATCGAAAATTTGAATTTTAGTGAAGAAAAGAAATTCATAAAAAAATTTGAATTCAATTTTTTGGCGCCAACATCCGAGCCTTGACAACTATGAATAGGAGGTGACAGATTTCGCTGCGTAGCAACTCAGCGGGTGCTTTGGGGGATACGAAGGATATTATCGCAAATAGGCTACAGTGGTCCTTTAATTTCGCTGCGTAGCGACTCAATTGGTGCTATGGGGATACGGAAGTGAAAAATGGACAATTCAAGTTATATACAAACAATTTCAGGATAACAACTTATTTATCGGGTAATTGAAAGTAATTAAATATTATAATTATTTATTGTTGTATGTATCTAATAATTTATTTCAAATACACAGTTTTCATCACAAAATTCCAAAAATCTTCCCGACTTGCACGTTGTACTTCTTCTAGTGTGATTTCCAATTCAATTAGTTTGTCGACAGGGAGAGTGATAGCATATCCAGACCTGAAACAATTTATAAATTAAAAAAATGTATACATATATACAGTACCGCTCAAAAGTATATTAAGTTTTGGTTTTTTCAGTTGAAAACGTACGACTTTGAGAGTGTGTCATGGTAATACTTATTGTCCCATCAAGTAGATTTTTAATGGATAATACAGATCAAAAATAGAACTCCATTTTTGTAGTTGACAACTTTTTTGTACGGACACTCCCTACAGAGTTATGGTCATTTTAAGACGGCCGCTTAAAAATCTCACTATTTTCACTGTAAAGAGTCGATTTGAGAGTGAAATTACTTCGACGATATGTAACTCTCTAGGGAGTGTCTGTACAAAAAAGTTGTCAACTACAAAAATAAAGATCTACCTTTGATCTGTACGACCCATTAAAAATCTACTTGATGGGACAATAAGTGTTACCATGACACAATATCAAAGTTTGACATTTTCAACTATAAAAGGCACAACTTAATATATTTTTGAGCGGTACTGTAAATCACTTACTCGTCAAATCTAGCACCCTGATAATTATTTAACTCTTCGAAAAATTTTAATGCAATTCTTTGGTCGTCAATTCGCATCGTTAGGCTCCCAACAACTCTCCTTGACTCCACATAACTCTTTACCACATCCATTTATGAATTTGCAGAACCACTTCCATTATGCCAGTGGATTTCTTTTTCAGATGCCTCAAGTCCCCCCAAGACTTGAACCATTGTTGACTCTCTTACAGCTCCCACAATTTTCAGAACTTTCGCGTTTCTTACTGTAGGGTGCTGGAAGTCATGCAGGTTGACTTCTTGGCTAAGCTCAATGCATGGTATCGGGAGAGTTAGAATGGGCTCCAAGGCATTCAAGTTGGAGGTGACGTTGAATTCCAAAGATAGCTCGGTGACAATGAGTTTCAGATTTTCAGGGACTCGTAGGATTAACTCCTTTTTCAGCGAGTGGATTCTCTTCACATAGATTTCTCCTTGTCTTCCTCCAAATATCTTGGTCATCAGGTACTTGAGGGCTTCAGGGAGTTTCTTGGAAGACGGATCCACTCGTTCTATTTTCCTGGCGGTTACGGTATCATGTACAGTAAGCTGTATAAACATCTTGTATGGTGACAAGGCGTTGTCCTCCGCTAGACGGTAGGGGAGAATCGATTCTTGAAGAAAGTTGATATTTTTAATCACATTTTTCTTCTGATGCTCATCCATCTCAGTTCCCAATGCTTCCAAGTTGTGTCTCAACCCATTTTCATACATAAATATGAGATGGGCCCGGTCCACGTCACGCCCCTCACTCCTTGGCTCGATTTGAATGTCGCCTGGTAGCAAGGTGGTCTCAATTGACCAATCTGGTAGGCCATACTGATTCAGGTCATAACCAATACCTCCGCTCCGGTTGTCCTCCTTGTAGAGCTCCCAGAGCTCACCAGTGGCGCAGGTACGGAGTACACCGAGCTTGTATTCAATTTTATTGATTTTCAGGGACCTTTGTTGGAAGGAGAGGTCTTTGATTCGAATTGGAGCAACATTTTCGGCGGTACGAATGGATGGGGAGTGAACGGCAAGGAGGATTCTGGAATTGGTTTTTAAAAATTTAGTGGATTTGTATTTTTGGAATTTACCTTGTGTTGGGGGCGGGTGGTCATGCTGAAAAAAATACTGAATAAGAAAAATTTTGGGCTTGCTAATTGGAGGTGGACCAAGGCTGTTGTACGGCCGGCCAGGGCCGGCCCAAAAAAGTTTTGGCACCAGTGGGGATCGAACCCAGGTGGTCAGACTGATACCAAAAAGTCAAAAGTATATCAAGTCAGGTTTTCAGTTGAAACTCTAGAAAGGCGCGGCCCTTCACGGCCGGCCGCGATTTCTGACAGCCTCGAGGTGGACACACTGGGGCGGGTCTTAGACCGGCCTGTAGAGTGTGTATACAAATATGTGGGAAGGGAGCCTTCAAATTAGAAAATTTTCACAAAAGTGAACATTCCTTATCCGGAAGTCGGAATTTCATATCGGAACTATCTGAATATCAACGTGACCTAACTTTTGCACGGCCCTGCCAGAGTTGTTGGGAATTCCGGTTTCCGCTTTCCGACTTCCGGATAAGGAACTTTTTACGCGATTCCGGTTTTGGAGGCGGAATTTTAAATTCAATCTCAGAGTGTCCCGAAGACACACCATGACTACTCATACATCAAACACTACGCAAAAACTGACAAGTGCTAATAGGAGTTAGATAAGGAGACAGGTGGAAACGGACTGTGTATAATAGCTAATTGGGATAGAGGAGAACATCTCGGATAGCTATAAGACGTCGTAGTTTAATTCGGTTTCATATTTTTGTGGTTCCAGAACTAACTGAACTTTATGGTGGCCTAACGTTTGCACGGCACATTTTCGATTTCCAGGTAATAAATTTCCTTCTAGCCTAGGTTACGGTACTGGATCATGACTTGTCCTCCATTCAATAGGTCTCAATGGGTATAGTGGCCTAACTTTTGCATGGCCCAACCAGACTACTTCCGGGTAACAACTCTTATTTGCGATTTCCTAAATCTGTCAATTTTCCCTAAAAATGGGTATGTTCCTTCCACCTGCTCAGCCAGTCTCCGCGATACCGTACGCCGTACTCCTCCATCGTCACCACACAAACGTCAAGACCATATTCTCCAAATTTCCCAGAATCCATGTACCCTCCGCTATGCCTATGAAGGTGGGACTACACAAATATCAAGATGGCCCAGTTTCCTATCTCCTACTCTCATCTCTCTTTGTGTGACGGTGACGGTGTCACGTCACAAAAGGTTCATTCTATAGACAACAACATATCGATCTCCGTCACAGTATAAGAGAGGCGGCCCTCACATTACCCGTTTTCCCGCGCTCTCTCTCTATTTGATCTGCTGGCTAGCTATAGGTCCTTATTTATTTATTTATTTATTTATTTATTTATTTATTTATTTTACTGTGAAATGGGGCCATGCCACTTATCGCTGTTGGCCTTAGTACGATAACTATATCACTACCGTAACCCTCCTGCAGCATTTCCCCGCACGCAATTGCAGCTACCGTACTCCTGAGGCATTTCACTATCAGTGTTGTTTCCCTTTCTGTGATAATCACTACTATCAGATCCTTTCGCTCCATATCCCCACCAGTCCGTACCTCTTGGGAGTCGCTACTCAGCGAATTGGCGCTCTCACCTTGATTCACCACAGGAATCATTACCTCCTTCCCCTTTCCTATGGCTCCGTATCCCCGCGCCACTTTGTTAATTACCTCTTGCAAGTCGCTACTCAGCGAATTGGCGCTCTCTCATCATAGCGATCCACACTTCCCCTTTGATTCCAAACCGCCCATTTCCTAGTGGCCTAACTTTTTTCTCGGTCGCGACCTCTCCTAGGGTGTTATACAGACAAGATAACATCTGCTCACACTGCCTCAGGTGTCCTTCTACGCTATAGACCTATTTCCTAAGTACCCGGTTTCAAAACGTCTCAGTTTCGAAATGACCCTGTCTCCTTTCTGTACCAGATCCCTCCAACTATTGGCTTCCAGACTCCGGTGATACGGTAGCTCACACCGTCCTACCACCTGCCTGCTCAGGTAACTTGCAAATAAGTTCTCGGGTAACAAATTCCAAATTTTCGAAAATCTAGACTGGATTAGTTCATTCCTGTGTTTCCGGAATACATGAATTCAGAAAAATGTGATTTTGGAAAATCGAAAACCCCGCTCATTTCCACAATACACAATTCGAAACTAGAATTTCTGACAAAAATTGAAGGGTTTTCACTTCCGGGTTCTTAAAAACTGAAAAACCGGAATTCCGGAACCCGTTTTTTGTGGTGGCCGAAGTTTTCCACGCCCTTAGACGCACATTCCCAGTCCCCATTTTTTTGACCTACCGCCCAAAATGCATCCGATTTTTTGATCTACCATCCCCCCATTGTTTTCCTGGTTTTTCACTCTCTCTCACCTCATTTCCCACTTTTTTCTCGCAAGTTTCTCAATTTTTCAAAAAAAAAAGGGCTTTTTTCAGATACTAATCACAACTAACCACTGAAAATGGAACGGACAGCAGTTGACGGGAAACGAGTTCCCAAACCGATGAAACGCTGGAGTCCGAGCCCAACACAGAAAAAAAAGAAGATCAGTAAGGTGAGTTTTAGTAAGGCGTGCAAACGCGCTTCACTGAAATACTGGATTACGGTGGAGCGCGATTGTAAAAATTTCAACTTTTCTAACTCTAATTCCAGCGAGCTGCCACCAGAAGTGTATCGGGACGTCGTGGTGAGAGGAGCCGCAGTGGAAGGGGAAGAGCGGATGAGCAACAAGTGCAGGTCGTCACTCCGGTAAGTGTCATTGGGTCGCGATTGCATAGATATTATTTTTTGGAATTCCAAGGTTTCCACAACTTCTAGACCCCAAATCTTTCCTAACTTTTTGAATTCTTTGAATCTTGAATTGGGTAGCATAATCTTATTCAATTTATTACAGGTACGTACCCCAGTCCAGCCACGAGGTCGTAACGCTGAGAGGAGCAACGTCAACCATAAAAGAGTGTTGCCTTCGATAGCATGCAGTGCTAGAGGTGCGAATCGCGTAAGTTACAGTAACCCAGATGGCTACCATGTATACGGTACCCGATCTCTATCCGGATGTCAAATTGTTTGTTGCAGAAACGTGCCGGAAGCCCACCGTCAGGAGCCGCCAAGAGAGCTCCAGCCCGACGTCAAAGTCCGCCAGTAGAAGAGGAATCCGAGGAGAGTGACAGGGATTCTGAGGAGGAGATGGAGGAGGAGGAGGAGGTGGAGCAGGTGGAGCCTCAACCAAAGGTCCCGAGTCTTATGGTAAGTACAGTAGTTTCGTTTTAGAAAATGAAGAAACCGCGCTCTACTGAAACATGGGTAAAGAGTGTTGATGAGATTACGGTGGAGCGCGGTTGCAATTTTTTGAATTTTTCGGAATATTTCTGGTTTTGAAGTGTCCGTGTTTCGAATGTCTTGTTTTGATTTCGAAACAGTCCGGAGTCATTTCGAAATTTTGAAAAACTGGGAAAATTACTTTATTCTCAAATGTCTTGGTTCCAAGATGACCTGGTTGCGAAATGACCTGGTTTTTAAATGTTTTGGTTACCAAATTTTTCGCTTTTCAAATGTCGTGATTCCGAAACGGTCCGGAGCAGAGTTGCATGGAATTCCGACTTCCGACTTCTGACTTCCGGGCATTTTTTCCATTCCGACTTCCGACTTCCGACTTCCGACTTCCGGATAAGGAATGTTTCTTCCGACTTCCGGATAAGGAAAATCACTTCCGGCTTCCGACTTCCGGATAAGAAATTTTCACTTCCATGCAACTCTGGTCCGGAGCCGTTTCAAAATGTTGAAAAACTGGAAAATTTTCACCGATTTCAAATGTCTCGGTTTCGAACTGTCTTGGTTACCAAATTTCTCGGTTCCAAAACGTCCTGGTTGCGAAACGTTTCGGTTTCGGAATGTCTTAGTTTTGAATTGGCTCTGTTTTAACATGTCTTGTTTCAAAATGCCCGGTTTCTCACGACTTTATGTCAGATACATGCAATTCAATGTCAAATTAAGAGCGTGGCCCAATTTTCATTGACAATTTTTGAGCCGAAGAAAAATTATACTAAAAAATTGTTAAATGCAATTTATAGACCACATTTTCAGCTTTATTTTGGTATAAATTTCATAAAAATTGGTTCAGAAATCACTGAGATGCTCACGATGAAAAATTATTGCTTTAAAATCGAAAAAAATAGTAAATTCTGATCGGAAATTTGCAAAATGACTATCAAAATATAGGCTAAAAAAGCGAAAAAAAAAATTAGAAATTAAGCGGGTGTCAAAATTAAGCCACGCCCACTGAATGACTTAACGTTCGTAATTTCAGCCACGCGCCGAGAGCCCAAAGGAGAATCCAGAAGCTCCGTCATCAGGTGAAACATCTGAAGCCGAGTCTGAGGAGGGGGACGACGACAAGGATCAGACGGATTCTCAGATGAAGGAGAATGAGGAGGATGAGGAGTGTGACACATCATCTGGAGCGGAAACGGAAGAATCTTCTTCTAAAAAAGTGTCACCGGACCGCCCGTGCACTTCAAGTCAAAATGCTCCAGGAGCCGACGAGTCAAGATCACCGAGTGCTGAATCGGAGCAGACGACGACGACACCAGAATTGAATTCGTCGAATTCCACGACGTCAAGTCGTCAGAGTGAGAATCCAGATGCAATGGAGCAGAAGGAAGAAGTTGATGTGGTAAGTGGCGGCTAGCTAATACGCTCTATTGATAAACCCTGACTAATCAGGTTACTGTAGGTACCTAAAGCTTTTGGTGTACTGTAGGCATACTGTAGCACCTGTGGCAAATGCGGTCTTAGCGACCATTAGGGTTACTGTAGGATCATGCCGATTTTCAAGTTATTAGGGGGCCGCGACGCGACCACAGCGTTTCACGTGACTATTTGGGTTACTGTAGTTACTGTAGCGTTTGGCGCCTACTGTAGTTTTCAAGATCACAACAGTACACCTCATTTTCCTAATTTCTCATTCCAGCCACCATCCACTCCCCGCCAACCCAGACGCCTCGACAAATTGACACAATTGAATCCTGCCACATCATCATCATCATCTAGAGCGGTGTCGGAGGAGCTTGAAGTAGAATCGACGAATGCTCCGAGAGCTGAGGAGAACAAGGAGAACGTTGTTGCTGCTGAAAATTCAGAAGCAATGGAGCAGGAGGAAGAAGTTGATATGGTAAGTGTGAGTTGATAGGGTTACTGTAGGAGAGCAGACCGCAGCGCCTCTGAGTGATTGCTTGTGATACGATCCTGGACTATGGGTACTGTGACCCTCATGCTGAGAATTTTCCAGCCACCAGCTCACCGCCCATCTATCCGCCTCGAAGATGTTTCGTCGACATCAACTCAAAATGCTCAGAGAGCCGAGAACACATCTGGAGTCGAAAACGAGGAGCCGAGTGTGACGACTCCTTCTACACCAATCCGTTGTCATGAGAGCTCAGAAGCAATGGAGCAGGAGGAAGAAGTTGCTATAGTAAGTGATGGTTGGCAAATGTGCTCTATTGATAAACGCGGACGACTAATCGGGGGTTACTGTAGATAGCTTGACATCGTTTAGTCATTGTGCGCTCTACTGAAAAACACCATTGGGTTACTGTATTCTCATTTTGTTTCAGCCACCTCCCGTCATCTCTTCCCCACCGCCAACTCGCCGCCTAACTAGACTCCTTGCCAAATCGAATCCAGTTGAGCCTGTCCCAAGAGCTGTATCGAAGGAACCACTGTCTTCTTCTAAGAAACAAACCAGAGACGTTCCATCTACGTCAAGCCAGTTGGATTCGGACCGTCCGTCTACATCGTCAAGCAAAAATGCTCTAAGAGCACAACAGCAAGTGGAGAAGGAGAACGTGCCGACCACCACGTCAAGTGAAGTCACCGCAAATGTAAGTGGTACAATTTTTTTTTGAAAATCTTAAATTGTAGTTTGTGTCCTTGCCCACATTTTGATATTAATTTTGAAAATTTTGGTTCAGAATTCACTGAGAAATTGATGTCGGAAATACTCAACTTGAAAATTGTGACCGATTTTTCTGACATTGATTTCTCGGTGAATTTTGAACTAATTTTTATAAAATTAATACCAAAATACAGCTAAAAAAGCGGTCCAATAATTGTATACAACAATTTTCGGTAAAAATTGCTCTTGCACGAGCACTGACTCAAAAAATGCCACGCCCCTAAATTGTAAGAAGCGCGCCTTGCCTGGAATTCTATTTGAAATGATTTTTCTTGATGTAGCAGAAAATTTTTTATAAAATTTTAGTACACAAACTGTATTTTATGTCCTTGTCAACATTTTGATAGTAATTTCGCAAATTTTGGTTCAGAATTCACTGAGAAATTGATATCCAAAATTTTCAACTTGAAAATTGTGAGTGTTTTTTTTTTCATTGATTTCTCTGTGAATTTTGAACCAAATTTTTTGAATCTAATACCAAAATGAAGCTGAAAAAGCGGTCTATAAATTGTATACAACAATTTTTGGTAAAAATAGCTCTTGCGTGAGTACTGACTCAAAAAATGTCAGTGAAAATAAGGCCACGCCCCAAATTACATGTAGCGCGTCTTGCCTGAAATTCTATTTGGCATGATTTTTCTTGATGCAGCGGGAAACTTAAAAATTTTATTAATACACAAGTTGTAGTTTATGTCCTTACCTACATTTTGATAGTAATTTAGCAAATTTTGGTTCAGAATTCACTGAGAAATTGATATCCAAAAATTTCAGCTTGAAAATTTTTGAGTGATTTTTTGACATTAATTTCTCGGTGAATTTTGAACCATATTTTTTGAAATTTATACCAAAATGAAGCTGAAAAAGCTGTCTATTAATAGTATACAACAATTTTCGGTTAAAATGGTTCTTGCGCCAGCACTGACTCAAAAAATGTCAATGAAAATTAGGCCACGCCCCCAAATTACATGTAGCGTGCCTTGTCTGGAACGATTTTTTTTTGATGAAGCAGACAATTTTTATAAAATTTTAGTACACAATCTGGAGTTTGTGTTCTTACCTACATTTTAATAATAATTTCGCAAATTTTGGTTCAGAATTCACTGAGAAATTGATTTCGAAAAATTTGAATTTGAAAATTGTGAGTGACTTTTTTTTAAACATTATTTTCTCGGTCAATTTTGAACCAAATTTTTTGAAATTAATACCAAAATAACGCTGAAAAACCGGTTTTTTAATTGTATACAACAATTTTTGGTGAAAATGGCTCTTGCGCGAGCACTGACTCAAAATATGTCAGTGAAAATTAGGCCACGCCCCCAAATCAGAATAAGGGCGACTCGTCTGGATGAAGGGCGGAGGATCTCGGTGATTTCTGAACCAATTTTTTTGAATTAATCATAATAATGGAGCCAAAGACAAAAACTTTAACTTTTCTGCAAAAAAAGTTTTTGTAAAAACGTGCTGAAACTTAAGCCGCGCCTCCAAAATATGGTAGAGGTGACCATAGTGAATTGTGAACCAAATTTTTTGGAAATATTTTTAGAAGTGTTTGTAAAACTGCTGTCTGAAAGCGCAGAGTCTGTAGAAATGTGCTGGAAACTAGGCCACGCCTCCAAGATATGGTAGTTAGCTAAATGTATCGGTTTCAAAGTGTCTTCGCTTCGAAACGTCCCAAACAAAATTTAAAGTAACCGCGCTCTATCGAACACCACCCATTTTCTATTTTCAGCTTTCAAAACTCGCGTGCTGCCCCACCGACGACGCCACCACTCTCCCATACCACGCCGGTAATCTCCGCTGCGTGAACAACCCAGACTGCCGAATCCCTCCAGACGCAGAATTCTGGGAGCTCGAGGACAGTGTCACAGAGACGTTCTACTGTCTGAAGTGTTTCGATGAGAAAAAACCGAAAGGAAAGTTCGAAAAGAAGAAGAACGACAACGACGAAGTGGAGCCGATTCTGGAGTGCCAGAAGTGTCGTGGGAGCTTCCATCAGTGTTGCTCATTCTATTATGAAGAGGACCTGTCGAAGTTCATCTGTGAGGTGTGTACCGGAGTCCGTGTCAAGAAAACGATTGATGGGGTGGAGAAGTCTCCACTGGCAGCGTACATGACCAAGAAGATGTTGAATTTCTTGGCGAGTCGACTCGGCGGCGTTGTGGAGCACCCGATTCGAATTTGTGGATACTCCGAGGCAAAGAGCGCAAAGAGCTCGACCGTCGTCCCGCCCATCTTGAGACAGCAATTTGTGAAGAAGCACTCGAAGACGATGAACTACGTGTCGAGAGCTCTCCACGTCTACCAGAGAATCGACGACGTGGATGTCATCACTTTTGCCATTTATACGGCAGAATATGAGTTTCGCGGAGGAGAGGAGAAATGGAGTTTGATCGACTACATCGACTCGCTACCGTATTTCAAGAAATTCGACGGAGTTCAAAAAAAGGAAATCCACCACATGCTAATCCACACCTACTACGAATACATGGGCGGTCTTGGATTCAGGAGTGCCCATCTATGGTCGAACCCACCACAGAAGGGAGATGATTATGTATTCAATATCCACCCATTCGACCAACCATTCTTGAATCCCACTGGATTGATTGGTTGGTATCAATCGCTTCTCAGAGCCGGACAGGAAAAGAAGATACTCGCCGGGTTCTCCGATTTCCAAGGAGCCAGAAGCCGATTCGCGAAGCCTATCGATATTCCAGTTTTTGTCGGATCCATATGGTCTACTGTGTTCCAGGAGGCCAAGAAGACAACGTCAATGAAAGTTTTCGAGAGCGAATTGGAGGAGAAGAAGGCGAAACATGGCGACGACAACTTCTTCATTGAGATCGCCGCCCCGACCACTCGCCAACCACAAGAGACCGCCCATCACACACATGAGATTCTTGGGGACCGAGTGAAGTTGCTGGAGATGTGTGTGGAGAAGAACTGGCAATTTGAGAACTTGAGACGTGCCAAGTATTCATCGGTGGCGCTGATTCGGATGATGGAGGAGCAGGAATAGGAGGATTGAGATGTGAAATAGTTTGTTTGTTTATTTATTGTTATTTGCTGTGAAATATATGTTTTGAAATCTGAGAAATGAAATTTATTTTCAAAAAAATTGTGTTGCTTTGTTATTTGGATGCGTAGCGGCTTAGACATCGCAAGTCTAAACTTCCTGGCCTGAGGAAATTTGGCTTCACAGCGACTCAGAGTGATACGGAGCTTGACCAACAGCTCCTTGATTTCGGACCGATTTGGCTGCGTAGCGACTCATGTAGATACGAAATCTGATAAGTATTGGTTCTTCTGACTCGATCCCAAACTTCAAGGATAAGAACATTTGACTGCGTAGCGACTCAACTTGAAGATTGAAAATTGATAGATACGGAGACAGAAGCTGCGTAGCGACTCGGTTGGATACGGAGCTTGAATAAAGGAAAATTTAGAAGGTTTTGCTTTGACTGCGTAGCAACTCAAGATGATACGCAGTTTGTATTTAAGTGCACGCACCGAAATTCTGGTAAAAGTAAATTTGACTGCGTAACGACTCACGAGGGATTTGGGGATACGGAGCGTCATATTATGAATTTCCAGCGTCCCGATCAGGGATGTGCGGGACGGAAATCGGAAATTCCGGAATTTCGGAAATCTTTGAGTTTTTTTGGAACTTTCGGAGAATCCCGATTTTCGAGAATTTTTTTTTAAACTTTGATTCCGAAATTCCCCAAATTTCAAATACTAAAAAAAAATATAAATATAAACACTATTTTTTAGTTTTTACTGCATATTTATTGATTTTAGACTATGAAAATTTTGAAAAAACGAGCTTCCGAATTTTTCAGTTCCGCACATCCCTGGTCCCGATATCCGTCTAATTCCAAAACGCGCCTCACAACGCCCCAGCCTCTTCAGTAGTACAACTACATTGTACCTGATCCCTTCTACTCATTTATTTATTTACTCTTCTCATTTTTCACCACACCGACACAAACTCCTTTGTGACCTAGAGTCTATGACCAATTCTCTGACTGTCTGTCTCTCTCTCCATCCCCCTCTCTCCATCATCTTTTTTTTCTAGCGAGTAAACATTGTCTTTATCAATTTCTGACCAATTTTCTGCCACAATTGTTTCTTTTTTTCTTACTAGAAGGAGGTTCGAGTGGGCGGAGTCTATTTATGGGGGTATATAAGGAGAAGGGGAGCAGAACCTCTTTTTTAAGGGTTTTTGTGTCAAATTTCATGTTTTTTAAAATTATTTTTGGAGAAAAAAATCTTTAGTCTTGAAGTCTTATCTAACTACTCCCATCTCCCGCGCCACCACCTCCGTTTTTTCTATTACTTTGTAGTAAACACTCTACATACTTGGCCTATATTATATTTAGAAGATTAAAATCTAATTATACAAGAAAAAAATTTGCTTAGATTGTTATTTAGTATTCGGATTTCTCACCTACGACATCCGCCCGCTTTAGCTTTCTTCTGAGAAATGGTTAACTTTAAAGGCTCGTCATGGGATTTAATATCATCTGACAATTTCAATTTTTATACTATCATGTAGATCAAACCTTGATCTTCATTTTTGTAGTTGACAACTTTTTTGTGCGACCGGTCCGTAGGGAGATACAGTACTCCGAAGGTGCTGGTTCTCTTCGCAGACACCTCTGGTGATTCGGGGCGCTGTATCTTCCTAGTGACCGCCCGTACCAAAAAGTGGTCAACTACAAAAATGGAGATCTAGCTTTGGTCTACACAATAAATATAATTTTGAAACAATATAATAATTTTTGATAGCGTGACACTGTAGGTTAAAAATCAACAATTTTTGTGCTTTTTTCAAAAATTTTGGTAAAAATTGTCATTTTTAGAAAAGTACTAGAGACTCAGATGTTCTCACAAATTAAAGCAATTTATATGTAAAAAATTAATCTAAATCTCTATTTTTGTAGTTGACAACTGTTTTGTACGAGCCGTTCCTAGAGAGAGTACAACTTCAATCGACCATATCTCTCCATGGACCGCCCGTACAAAAAAGTGGTCAATTACAAAAATGGAGATCTAGGCTTGTTCTATAAAAATTTATAAAGAGTTCGAACATTTAATTTATTTCTGATATTGTTACATACGGTAAAAGTTAGAAATTTGGTTTTCAAGAGGTTATTGTAAGCAGAAGTCCTGATTCGACCAGTGTGGTGATGGAAGCTTTAATCAAAATTTGGTGGATACTAAAATAATTGATTAATCAAAAATGCTCATACATTTTATTGTAGGTTGTGTATAATTAATTCGATTTAAAAAATTTAACTTTGAAAAAAAAATTCAATTCATTTTTTTTTCGCATATTACAATAATATACCTTATTACAATACCAAAAAATTATTGACCACTTTTTTGTACGGACGGTCTCTAAGGAGATACAGTACTCCGAACCATTTGACATCCAGAAGCGCCAATACCCTAAGAACCGCCCGTACAAAAAAGTGGTCAACTACAAAAATATAGCGCATAATGTTTGCTACAGTACCATCTCACCGTAACCTTACATCTCTTTCCATTTCCATATTTCCAGCTAAAATGGAAAAAGAGGGATTCGCTCGTCTCTTCCACAATTTTGAAAATGTGATCGAGCCAAAGCTCTGCTCAAAATCTGGCACAGTGCCAGCTTACCTAAAAGGGACAATGGTTCGGAATGGGCCAGGGATGTTCAAAATCGGGGATAACGAGTATAAACATTGGTTCGACGGGCTCGGCTACATTCAACGCTACCATTTTGAGGATGGGAAGGTAAGTCTGTCTGTGTGTCCGACTATCCATGTGTCCATTTCCAGATGTACTACTCGGCTCGTTATCTAGAATCCGAGGCCTATCAGAAGAACATGGAGGCGCAGCGAATTGTCGCAGGAAGTTTTGGGACGGCAGCCTTCCCTGATCCATGCAAAACGATTTTCTCGAGATTCTTCTCGAATTTCGTGGCGAGTGATGAGAAGCATGATAACGCGAACGTGGCATTCACACCGGTTGGAGATGGGCTGTATGCGTGTACGGAGACACCACATATGTATCGTGTGGATTTGGACACGTTGAAGACGATGGAACCGGTGAGTGGAGGGCAGAGCTGCGCGGAATTCCGACTAACGACTTCCGACTTCCAACTTCCGAGCTGTTTTTCACTTCCGACTTCCGTTTTGAAAATTTTACTTCCGAATTCCGACTTCCGTTTCGGATGTTTACTTCCGACTTCCGTCATTCCATAATTGTAGAATTTCCGAAAAGTATATTTTGCAGAAATACAAGGAAAAATGGTCTAAAAGGACAGAAAATTGGCTTTTCTTCAGCCAAAAACTAATTTTTCACTAATTTTCGCGAATTTTATGAACTTTTTCTAGGAGTTTTTGAATCTTTGCGAAAAAATCTACTTCCGACTTCCGACTTCCAACTTCCGACTTCCGGGCGTTTTTTCACTTCCGCCTTCCGGCTTCCGGCTTCCGTTTTCAAAATTTTACTTCCGACTTCCGGCTTCCGTTTTAGAAAAAATCACTTCCGCGCAACTCTGGTGGAGGGCTTAAAACACCGAAAATGTTCAAGTCCTATTAGCACGGCACGCTTCTTACAACCGCGCTCTACCGAAACACGTAGAAAATAGTGTGCGAAATTGAAAGACTCAGAAAAAAAGAGACAAGAGCATTTCGGTGGAGCGCAGTTGTAAGAACTGTGCGGGGCTGATAGACCAGAGTTGCATGGAAGGGGAAATTCCTTATCTAGAAGTCAACTATGTCCTTCCTAGACGTTTGGAAACCGGAAGAACTTCTCGAGACCATGAAATTGGGACGTTTTGAAACCACAACGTCCTTTGGTTCCAAACTGTCCGGTTTCAAAATGTCTCATTGCTTAGAAATCGTTTCAAAACCGAATAACCAGATTTTTCATATTCCGAGACGTTTTGAAACCGGTTTTTTTAGTTTTCTAATTTATTGGCTCTAAAGTTTCGGAGTTCCGAAATGGCTCCGTTTTCTATCGACTAGTTTTGAAACGTCCGAATCGAAAAGTCGCACAACATGTAATATCAAAAAAATAGGTGATTTTGAAACCGGGAATTCCTCAATTTCGGAGTTTTTATGGTTTCAAAACGTCCTAGTTTGGAAACGTCTCAAAACCGACAATATTGAAGTCAAGACATTTCGAAAAAAATTAATTTCTTAGGTTCTAAAATGTCTTGGTTCCCGTTTTGGTTGGTTTTGAAGTGTCCCGATTCTGAAATGTTTTGGTTTTTGAATATATGAAGACTAGGGAATTTTAAAACCAGAAAATGTTCAATTCTGGAATTTTCGGTTTCAAAACCGGAAATTATTCTAAAAAGTTCCATATTTTTAAAAGTGAATAGTGTCCAAATGCGTTAAAACTAGAAACTAGAAAACTCTTCGGTTTCAAAAAGTTACGGTTCTGAAACGTCTTGATTTCGAAATGTCCCCCGTTTTAGAACTTTAAAACTGGACACTTCAAAACCGATTCTCTTCCAGGCAGACTTCTCCAAATACGTCTCCCTGCACACCTGCACCGCCCATCAACTCTACGACTCTAACGGCGACATCTACAACATCGGCTCCCGCTTCGGTCCAGACTCCGCCCACGTCTTTACAGTAACCCGTAACCCGAAAACCGCTGAAAAATCAATAAGTGATCACTCATGGGAGCACACATCAATGATCGGTGAGATCAAGTGCTCCGAGGCGTTCTACCCGACATATATGCATTCGTTTGGGATGTCTGAAAATTATTTGATAATGTTCGAGTCGCCGATTCGGATAGACATTAAGAAGTTTGTGATGAGACACTTCATCACAACGACATATCGGGATTGTATGAAGTGGCATGAGGATAAAGACGTCCGGGTGTTCATTATGGATAAGAAAACGGGCGGTCAGTTGAAGATGAAACTGAAAATGGCACCGTTCTTCACTTTCCATCATGCGAACACTTTCGAGAAGGACGGATGTCTGGTTGTGGATTACTGTAGGATGGAGAGGACCGGCAACTTTGATGCGTTGTTAATTGAGAATATGAAGACGGGAGAGTTTCAGAATGTGAGTGAAAATCTGTAGGAAACTAGAGGAAAAAATTTGAAAATCAAATGTCAACTTGTCCACGAGGAGTACACGACAATCATTATGTTATTTGCAATTTTAGGCAGTTAGCAATGGAGCGCAAGTGCAAAACTTTTGAAAATTTCAGTTTTACTGTAGTCACAAATTCTCCGTGTACTCCACGTGGACAAGAACAAAACCAGCCGAAATTTTTTTAACCCGATTTTATGCGATTTTACATAATTTTTACCAGTTTTTTGTGGAAAATACTACAAACTTGTCAGATTTGTTACATTTTCCAATTCAAAGCCTTTAAAAACTCAAAAAATTGGCGAAAATTGGAATAAAATAGAGGAAAATTTGAAAATCAAAATTCAACTTGTCCACGAGGAGTACACGAGGAGTACACGACTTTTTTCAAACTTTTCGAGTTTTTAGCAGATTATCAATAGAGCGCATTTGCGGCAAGGTCAAAATGTGAAGATTTTGATTACTATAGTCACTAATTTTCCGTGTACTCCACGTGGACAAGACCAAAATCTGTGAAAATAGTTTGAAGACGATTTTGACAATTTTTTTGAAAAAGATCGGTTTTTAACAAATTTTTACATTTTCCCACTTAAAAATAAACAAAACACACAAAAATCGATGAAAATTGAGTAGAACAGCAAGAAGTTAAACTTGTCCACGTGGAGTACAAAAGTGTCTTTCTCTGCGTCTCTCAATTTTCAGTGCTGTCTTGCCGGTTTATGATTAAAATTACAGTAATCTAACTTTTGGACATCCGGACATCTGAACAGACAGACAGACAGACACGCGGACATCCGGACTTATAGAAAACTTAAGGGTAGTAGGTTGGGGCAACACGCTAGTTGACAACTTGAGTTTGAGCACTAAAATTTACCCAAACTTTGGAGCCGAATTTCTCAAAACTGGAAAGGCCACTGCAAAAACTGAATATAGATTCGGAATCAGGGAAACGTCAGCTTTCCGGTGATATATATCATGTTGTGTATCTCCAACCATTGTGTGAGCCATTCCCTAGTTAGAAAACTTAAGTGTCGAAAGACTTTCTGGCGATAGCCTATGAGTTAGATATTCCGACATCCGGACAAACAGACATCCGGACATCCGGACATCCGGACACCCGGACACACCGACAGACACTTTACCTTATCTTTGATCTTTCCAGGACCCCAACTTCCTGCCCTACCTCACCCGTCTCATCATCCCATTGTCGATCCCAGAAGGTGCTCAGCCAGGGGATAACCTTCTGAAATCGTTGGATTGGACTAGTGGATGCTCTGCAATTTTACAGGAGAACGGGGAAATACGGTTGAAAGAAAAGAGGGCCTGTGATATTTGTGAGTTAATTAAGGAAAATTTTTTTTTGAAATTTTTTTTTCAATCTTTTTGTTTTTAGCCATGGAATTCCCGCGCTATCACTGGGAGAAGATCAATATGCAAGAGTACAAATATGTCTACGGCTCGAGTGTATTGGGCACCCAAAAATCTGAAGACCTTCCCGGTATCGTGAAGGCGGATCTGGCGAACGGCCGGCATAAGGTGTGGCGACGTGAGAATGTTCAACAAGTGTGTGGGGAGCCGATTTTTGTACCCGATCCGGATGGTGTGGAGGAAGATGATGGTAAGCAGCAAAAAATAAGTAAAAATTCCAGAAAAAACAAAAAAATTTGGTGAAATTCGGTTGAAATTGACAAAAATAAAGGAAAACATTTGAAAATCAAATTTCAACTTGTCCACGAGGAGTACACGAGGAGTACACGACTTTTATCAAACTTTTCAAGTTTTTAGCAGATTATCAATAGAGCGCAATTGCAGCAACGTCCAAATTTAGAAACTTTGATTACTTTAGTTCCTAATTGTTAGTGTACTCCAAGTGGACAAGACCAAAAACTGTTAAAAATTGTTTTAAGCCGATTTTATGCAATTTTGGATAATTTTCAACGTTTTTTTTTAAAAAATACATTACATTTATCTGACTTGTTACAATTTTCAGTATACAATCTTTTCTAAAAACTCAAAAAAATGCCAAATTAGACGAAAATGAAAGAAAAACATTAAAAATAAATTTCAACTTGTCCACGAGGAGTACACGACTTTTATCATACATTTTTGATTTTTTCCCAAATTGTCAATAGAGCGCACCTGCAACAAAGTAAAAAAAACAACGTTTTTGATTGGAACTGATATTCCGTGTACTCCATGCGGAAAAGACAAAAACCGGTCGAAAATTGTTTTAATCCAATTTTGTCCGATTTTCGACTGAAAAATATCAATTTTTACTAAATTTTTACACTTTTCCACCTAAAAAATGCAAAAAAAAACACAAAAAATAAGTAAAACAGCAAAATACCATCAAGGTCGAACTTGTCCACGTGGAGTACACCAGTCTTTCTCTGCGTCTCTCAATTTTCAGTGCTCTCTTGCCTGTCTACAGTAATCTAACGTTTTTGGCATTCGGACACCCGGCAGACATCCGGACAGACAGACAGACACACTGCAAGCGCGCTCTAATGAAGAGACACAGATTTTCAAAAGAGTTCAATGGAGCGCAATTGCGAAAACCTAGGCACTACAGTAACCCATATATTTTTCAGGAATCCTCATCGTACCCGTCATGACAATTTCCGATGGTCAACGCCCATTCGTGCTCATCCTAGACGCTCGAAATATCACAGAAATCGCCAGATTCACTATTCCAGAAGCCAGAATTCCGTTGGGATTCCATGCGTTTTATCAAGGACGACCGGGAATTTAAGTTTCGTTTTGTTTTGAATTTTAATTTTTGACACCTAACATTTTTTTCGACATTCCAATTTTTTTTGTAAATTACCGTAAAAACTATATTAGAGCGACATGTCGCTCTATTTTTCAATCGCCTCTCAGAAAAATTTTGTGGTTTCAGAAACTCATAAAAGTTAAACTGAAAAAACTGTTTTGAAAGTTCTATTTGTTGATCTAGAGGATACTATTAACGCTGCTTCTAATCAGAAGCAAGAAAATACACTGGGATAATCATATTCATGAATCCTGAGTTTAGGTGGGTGTCGTTCTATTAGAGGTGTCGTTCTATTAAAGGTGTCGCTCTAATACAGTTTTTACGGTAAACATTTTTCCAATCTTTTTGTTTCGCCTGTATTAAAACTTTGAGACCTTTCAAAACCAGACATTTGGAAACCGTAAATGCTAAATGCCTCAATTTTGAAACGTCCCAGAACAACAAATACAAAAGTACCGTTCTGTTGTGTTCTTTATTACTCGTTTCCTTCTTTTATTTTCTATTAGGGTGACTTGTAGTCTCACTTCTCAATTATCATACGGAGAAATAAAATAGATTTTTGTGGAGCCAAGTTTTTATGAGTTTTGCTTTTTATTATGGAGGTAATTGGCCGGGTTTTATGGGCGGGGCCATATTAGTATGTCTATTTTTATACAAGCTTGTTATACAGTACCGCTCAAAAGTATAATAAGTTTTGCCTTTTTTAGTTGAAAACGCCAAACTTTGAGATTGTGTCAAGGTAAAACCAGACTTGCAAAATTCCGGGCCGGGCCGAGAAAGCTCCGGCCCGGCCCGGCCCGGTTGGCCCGGATTTGAATTTTTGAACTTTTTTCACTACAATTTTTTGTCCAAACATTTATTTTCTGAAAATTTTTCATATTTTTCCTCAAGTATTGTCGAAATAAAAAAAGTGATACCCGGTGTTTGCGGACTTAATGCAAAATTATTAAAATTAGCATTAAGTCCGCAAACACCGGGTATCACTTTTTTTATTTCGACAATATACTTTTCAAAAACCTTCGAAACCTACAAAAATTTGTTTTTAAGAAATATTTTTCAAAAAAAATCGGGAAATTTTCGAAAAAAATATTTGAATTTTTTTCAGTACTGAACTTCCGGGCCGGGCCGGGCCGGGCCCTAGAAATTTTCATTCTGGCCCGGCCCGTTGCAAGTTTGGGTAATACTTGTTGTCCCATCAAGTAGATTTTTGATGGATCGTACAAATCAAAAGTAGAGCTCCATTTTTGTAGTTGACAACTTTTTTGTATGGACACTCCCTAGCAAGTCACATATCGACAAAGTAATTTCTACCTTAAATCGACCAATTTCAGTGCAAAATAGTGCGAATTTTGAGCTGTCGTCTTAAAATGACCATAACTTTCTAAGGAGAGTCCGTACAAAAAAGTTGTCAACTACAAAAATGAAGTTCTACTTTTGATTTGTATGAGCCATTAAAAATCTACTTGATGGGACAATCAGTATTACCATGACACACTCTCAAAGTTTGGCGTTTTCAACAGAAAAAGGCAAAACTTAATATACTTTTGAGCGGTACTGTATATTGATTTCTAAATATTTCTTTGTCTTCACTTTCTCACGGGGAAGAATATGGGAGACCTTATTAAGTTAGCTAGGGAAGGTCATGGACTCGGTCTGGAGTTATGGACCTATATAATTTGAAAGCTGAGAAAAAAATGCTGATTCCAAATGTATATTCAGTTTTTGCCCTCGAGACCTGGTATTCAAAAAAAACAATGTCAAAGTTCGGAAAAATGACAAATTATTGCCTTTCTGACACGCGAAAAATGTTTTTAAATTTTTTGCGATTTTTGCGCGTTAAAAAGGCAATAATTTGTCATTTTTCCAAACATTGACCTTGTTTTTTCTCGAATACCAGGCCTCGAGGGCAAAAACTGAATATATATTTGGAATCAGCGTTTTCTCAGCTTTCAAATAATATAGGTCACGACCCATAACTCCAGACCGAGTACATGACCTTCCCTAATTAGTGTTCTAAAACTCCTACTGTAAGTCTTGATCTTAAAACTCTTGTGCATCCTGAAAATACCAAGTTAGAAGCATCTTTTAGAGTTATCATCTTTACGGTTGGCACTGTGTGCTCTTCTCAACAAGTATTTAAAGTTGTTTGAGTTTCTAGACTCACCTCTGTGTGTCACTCTGTTGCTGCGTTGACCTACCTGGGTACGCGCACATTTCTCACCGCTGATTTGTCAATCTATTTCATTTTTTATATTTAACCTCATCTTAGATTTTCCGACCCATTTTTATTTTTTTCTTGGGTTTGTAGTGCATTTCTGCCGTGTGGCGTTCGAATAAAAGACTTTTCCTCACAATCTGAGTTTAGGTTCTAATTTGTGTCGAAAGAGGATTTGGCATAATTTATAGTGGCTTTTTAAAAATTGTATTGTTGATCTTGCTGTGATTGTGCATTTCTCGTTGTTTTTAGCTAGGACTGTCTGCGAGTTCCCTCTGACCTTTTAGAGTTTGTTACTGTATTCTAAGCATTCTTAAGGAGCCTTCGGACATTTTGAGAACCTAGAGCGTCCAGAGTATCCCAAAACATCTTGAGCAACCTACGCATAATGAGAATCTTTAAAATCCTTCTGATTCTCTTTCTGGCCATTCTCAGATTTCTGAGATCCTTGAGCATTCTAAACCTCATTCTAATCATTCTGAACATCGTAGACAAAACTCCAAATTCTGACAAACTGACGTCTTCTGCTTCTCCTGCTCCTTCTAAAACAGATTTTTGTAGTGGTCCCGCCCGGAATCAGAATCCAATCATCATCATCATCCAAGTTATAGTGCACCTCGTCATTTTGTCCTTCTCTCTCAAATCTATATTTAATTCGTTTTCCCCCCTTCTCTGCTTTTCAAAAAGAACAGAGACGTCACCTTTTCTTCGAAATTTAGGATTTCAGAATAGAGACACACCGCCGCACCCATTCACCTACTTAGAATATGAATTAGGGGGGGGGGGAGGGCTATGAGATTAAGAATTTCGTTAATGTGCTACTGGTTCAAGAAATAGAGGCAGGCGGACAAGAACATGGGTAGTTTTCAAATGGCAATCCAAAATTTAGAATCATGAAGAGTGATAGATAAAAAGGATCTCAGTCCGCCCCCTTTTTTTGCAAGTTTGCCGCATGGTTAGGTTTTAAAAAGGTTTTAAAGTCAGAATATAAGAATGTTCAAAAGTTTTACTCCACATTTCTAGATACCGTAAAAACTGTATTTTCGTTGTTTTTTCATTAATTTTTCATGTTTTTTCTTCTGATTTCACTTTTATTCGCATAAATCGAACCTGACTGACTTTTAGAACTTCATTCGAAAAATAAAACGACAGCCTCTAGTAGAACGACAACAAAAACCTGTATATCTATATATCTCTAAAATGCTGAAGACGTGAGGATTCTGAATTTGAATTCAGAATTTGGTTGGACAGAGATACAAAGATTTCAGTAAAGGAGTCTAAGTGTATTTTACTCCTAGACAATATATGGAAATGTATCCAGAATTCTCATGACGTCAGCTCTCCAGACATATTACCTTTTTGAGTCGGTACTCAGCGGAATCTGGTGACATTGCTAGGATCCTGAATCCGTTTTTCTCAAGTTCCACTGAATCGGAGCAAGTGGTAATTAATATCAATAAAAAGCTGAAGTCGTGAGGATTCTGAATCTGTTTTCAAATTTTTATGAAGATGGAAAACAACTGAGATACAGCCGCTTTTAGATCCCCCGATCTGAAATTTTCCAACACTTTTCGTTCAAAGTGATGTAATCTTTTCATATTTTTTCTGAAAGGAGTATGGAGGATTACTGATAAACAATATATATATATATATATATATAGAAAAAGAATAGATTGTGGGCTGAGAATGCTGAGAAGCAAGACGAGAAAGGAGGGATAAGCCATGGGAAAATTACTCGCCAGCTTTTCTTTTCTTCTTTTTTTCCAGAGTTTTATTGGGATTTTTTGACATGATTTTGAACTTTTTTATCATATTGATTTGTGGTCACATGGCACTTTTTGTGTTGGACGAAATTCTGCAAAATTTCAGATCGGGGATCTGAGAACAGCTATTTTCCATCTTTATAAGAATTTGAAAACAAATTCAGAATCCTCATGACGTCAGATTTCCACTCATATCAGTTATCACTGGCTCCGATTCTGCTGAATTTGAGGAAAACGGATTCAGGATCTTCCTGATGACGTCAACTAGCAATTTCACCCAATTCCGCTGAGTAGCGACTCAAAATTGCTATATGTTTGGAAAGCTGACGTCATGAGGATTCTGAATCTGTTTTCTAATATTGTCTAGGAGCAAAATAAAGCGAGATACACGAGTTCTAGGACTCCTCGGCTGAAATTGAATTCTGAATACAGATTCAGAATCCCCAGCTTTCTAGACATATAAATTTTCGATTTTTATGTTGAACAAATTCCAACTAATTATATGTTCAGCACAGCATATGATTATCTAGAAAATGTTGAATAAAACTTTTGAGCATTCTTTTGAATCGAAATTTGAAATCTTTTTAAAACCTAACCATGCGGCAAACTTGCAAAAAAGTGGGCGGAGCTTAGCTATACCTAACTTCTCTGAAAACATCATGAAATACTATTTGCATATACAGGTAACTAATTAATGTCTAAAACTCCAAATTCAAAATATTCCTGGCTACAAGTGTTTGCACTTTTTCCCCTTAAAATTGGAGCCAAATCGAAATTCGAAAATTCAAAAAATCAGAACTTTTATAGTTCTAATCTCTTATTTATTTCACCAAAATGTGATTTAAAAGTGCATTTTATCATGCCACGCCCCCTTTTTTGGAACATTCGCGATTCTTTTACATAGTTCTTGATTTCATTCATTTTTCAGCAATTTTAACCGGCAAAATTGCAAAAAAGTGGGCGTGGCTTGCGGTACTAAGATCTTTTTTATCTCAGACATCTGCAATCAGTCAGGTGAAAAAAGAATACATTCCATCCCCCTACTACACTACTGATCCGGTCTAGTGAGCAGATCAGAACATTATTTGATGCTGAATTTTTGGTTTTTTAGAAATGGAAATTTTGGAAGTTACTATTATGACTAGAAAGCTGAAGACGTGAGGATTCTGAATCTGGTTTCAAATTTTGTCTAAGAGAAAAATGAAGCGAGATATACAAGTCTGTAGTGTTTAGGCTCCAAACCCGTGTATCTCTGTCCATTTTTATCCCAGCCGAATTCTGAATACAGATTTAGAATCCCCCACGTCTTCAGCTTTCTAGACATATATATCCGACCAACGTCGAATTTCTAGGCCAATTTTCTTCGGTTATTTCACTGACCCAACTTTCCGGCGCTCACGTTCAGCGGGTTATGAACCGAATTAAAAAATTCTTGAAGTATTAAAATAAACTCGCCGAAACGCATACACTATGTGTCACCACTGTGTTGCCGCGTTGACCTACAGGTACGCGCGCGCGTTTTTCTCGGTTTCCCTTCCCCGATTCATTTGTGTGGTTCGATCATTTTCATCGCGTTTTGCGCACAGTTGACTTCTGACGCTTTTTCCGTCGAGCTGATGCATTAAATGTAGATTTTTGGAGTTTAATGATTCTTCTACAAAAGTGATGCTTTAGTGAGTATTAGAGTTGTACGGAAGTAAACTCGGAAGTTAGACGGAAGTGAGTTTTATTTCGACAATATGGAACGATCTTCAAAAATATGAAGTTAATATGTAGTATTGATGGTATTACTACCCTTCGAGCATTAAAAATTCCAAAAGTTTTCTTATCCCTTACCAGTGGACCTGAAAAAGTCTTCATTTCCGACTTCCGACTTCCGGGTTTCAAATTCGGCTGCTTTTTCGGGTCTACTGGTAGAGGATAAGAAAAATTTCGGATTTTTTAATGCTCGAAGGGTAGTAATACCGTCAATACAACATAATAACTTCATATTTTTGAAGTTCGTTTCATATTGTCGAAATAAAACTCACTTCCGTCTAACTTCCGAGTTTACTTCCGCACAACTCTGGTGAGTACCCTTTTAAAAATATGGGCATTTTGATAGAATTTCTGAACTCCAACATTCTCTAATCCTCCCAGACATTTTTTCGAAATCCTTTCAATTTCTACTAATAAGTCTATCATATAAAAAGAGCCATTCACATTTTCATATCATAAAAAAGTGAACTAATCCCCCTCCTATATCCGATTGATATATGTAAACAAATTGATAAAGGGATCACCACCACTCCATTCTTCTCAATAATCTCTCCTCACTTTTTTTGGTGACTTCCAGACATCATTCTTTCGTAGTTTGGAAAAGAAACGAAAAATCTGAAATTTTTTCATGAAACCTATAATTAGTATGTATAGCCACTCTGAAACCAGTAATTTCCAAAAAATGTTTATCATTTTCTGCGGAATTTTTGTTGGAAATCAAGAAATTTTTGGTTTTTTGAAAATTTTCTATTTGGAAGACATCTGGATACACAGACACATAGGCCTTACTCAAGTCAGTTAGCTTGTCTGTCTGTCTGTCTGTCCGAATGTCCGGATGTCTGCAACATTGCATTTTGCAAAAAATAGTGTTTCTAAGCCAAGGGATTCCTTAAGAACTTTGAAATCGTCGGTTTCTTTAAAACATTTTTTCTCGAATATTTTTTTCCAGAATTGAATTGTGGTGGCCGAGTTTTTTGGGGAAATTGGGAATCTACTGGACATTCTATGCCCTATTAAATTTTGAAATCCCGCTAAAACAACTTTTCCAAAAAACATTTTTCATTCTTAGTGCTGCTCCAAAATGCCTCGGTTTCGAAGTGTCCCGGTTGCCAAAAGTTTTGAGTCCTTGTATATTCCAGTCCCTGATTCTAAGTCTGGACATCCGGACACACCGACACACAGACAGACAGAACATTCAGCAAATCCAATGTACGGCTTCCTCTGAAATGTTGTAGCTAAAGAGTTCTCAGATAAGGATTCCCCCTTTTTTAGTGAATTTTCTTTTCCTCCCGGTCAGAATTGCATCATTATATGTAAACATGTATGTATGTGTAGACATGACGCCACAATTTGTTCGTCTGAATTTCTGGAAATTTGGTTTTAAGGTAAATTGTCAATAGAGCGACCACGTTCTAGCAATGTCATTTTCTGAAGCAACCGCGCTCCATAGGCATTTTCCAATTGTCAACAGAGCGCATTTAGTCACCTTCACTTTATGTTATTCAACCGTGCTCTACTGAAACAACTAGATTGTCAATAGAGTGCACTTAACCGTCTGGAGGCCATGTTTTAACAAAGTAAGGTTCTAAAGCAACCACGCTCAATAGGCCTTTTCCAATTGTCAACAGAGCGCACTTAATCGCTTTAAAACCGTATTTCAACACAAAATAAGCTCCTTTGAAATGAGGTCATCTGAATAAGAGCCCACCATCCTTTTCACATCTTCCTTCCCCGTCTTACCCGTGTAGAAAATCGAGAAAAAGGAGAAGAGAGAGTGAGGAGAAACGACTCAAACTAATGAGCCATTCGATTCGAATCGAGAGAATATCCCCCCTTCTCCGTTTTCTACTTTTTCTTTTTTCCGTCTTGAGAAAATGTCGGCGATCTGAATTTGCCTGAAGCTGAAGACGTGAGAATTCTGAATCCGCTGCTTTCAAAATTTTAATTAGGATCATTAGAACTGAGTTACATGACTTTTACTCAGGTATTTTTGGACATGGGTTGGGCAACGAGACTTTCGATTGGGCCATATGGCCCGTGAATAGGGCACAGTGCCCGCAAAAAGGTCCACATGGCCCAGTGGGCACTAGTTGGGCACAGATTGGGCCACAGGTTGAGAGATAGGAAATACTTGGCGGATGTGGTCTAGAAATTCGACGTTGGCCGGATATATATGACTAGAACGCTGAAGACGTGAGGATTCTGGATCCGCTTTCAAATTTTGCTTTGGATTCCAAAGGCGCGAGATACATAGTCTAAAAGTGTTGAGATTTTCCTGTGTATCTCAGTCAATTTTGATTCTAACCAAGATTTGAAACCGGATTCAGAATTCTCGCGTCTTCAGCTTTCCAGTGACACCACTTTAACTGAAATCGCTTGATTTGAGAGGCAAATACTGCCAATTCAGTAAAATTGACCTGTAATTTAGGCTCAGGGGCACTTTAAAACTAGACTGTTAAGAACTGGGACATTTCAAAACCTGACCAAACAATAAAATTTAAATTAATTGTCAAAAAATGCCGAGTTTTGGCCGGATTCCAGTGTGTCTGGTTACAAATTGTCCCCGTTTCAATGTGTCCCGGTTTTGAAGTGTCTTAGTTCTAGTTTCAAAACGTCTCAAGATCAAAAATTTCGAAATGTCCGGTTTCAGTACGTCCCGGAGTAGTTTTTCATGTCATTTTTTTTTGACATCGGTGCTGGGAATGCCGTTTTACAACTATTTTGTGTGAAAATGTCCGGTTTTAGAACGTCCTGGAGGTTAGAACATAACCCTGCCATTCTCATATAGCTACGTGATTTTTAGGTAAAAATTATCATTTTTGGAAGATTTTCAGCCAAGAAACCAACAACTTTGACTCAAAATTGTACTGTTTTTGGCTAAAAAACCCCAAAAAAGTTCCGGACGTTTTGAAACCAAGACATTTCGCAACCGAGCCGTTCTCCGATAACGAGAACATTTCTTTTCAGAAGACGTTGAGGTCTTCAGATGAAAAGAAACAAAAAAAGGAGCATCTGTCATTCAAAAAAGTGCTCTCCTCGAAAAACGGGCGGTCGTTTCGATTTTCATTCTCGTTTCATCTCGTGGCTCTCTCTTCGCGGATATCTCTCTCTTCTAGTTTCCCCCTCTCACGTCTTCTGAATACTCTCGTCTTTTTTTCTTCTTTCTCTTTTTTTTTTTCGTTTTTCTCCCCATTCGAGACAGAAGAGACTTAGAAAGGAAAACTAAGTTTTCTTTTATTTATTTTTGAATAAGTTTTCTATTTTTCTAGAATTGAGCATACACATACATCACTGTCTAGTTTGGACATGAACTTTGGGAAAATTATTTCGAAATTTTATATCTTTGATATATAAAATGAATTCGGAGATAATCTTAAATCAGAGCTTAGTTTGGATTCATCAGATTCAGATTACCTGGAAAGTAGTCTCTTTTTTTCGATTTTGAAAGCGTTGTGCCTCATTTTATGAAACTAGTCTGGGGCACCTTAGACGCGTTTTCAGTTTGAAACGTTCGGCATTTGCTTTTCGTATTAAACCCAAAGTATCTGGCGTGTCATTGACCTCATTTTGAAATTCTTTTTCTCATACTTGCAACGGGCCGGGCCGGGCCGGGCCGTGACGAGAATTTCCAAGGCCCGGCCCGGCCCGAGGCCCGGCCTGGCCCGAAGGCCCGGCTGAAGAATTTGAACTGAAATTTTGAACGAAAATTTGAATTTTTTGAATTTTTTCCCAAAAATGTCGAGTTTCTGACTATACTTCAGAATTCAATCAAAAGATAGTTATGCGTCAAAAAATTGAAATTTTTAATGTAAAATTTCAAAAAATTTCAAAAAATTTGGTAAAAAATAGGTACCTTTTTTTGAAGCCGGGCCTTCGGGCCGGGCCGGGTCTTCGGGCCTTGCCGGGCCGGGCCGTAAATTTGCAAGTAAGCTTTTTCTGAGTTTCTGAGCGTCTCAATGTTCGCGTGTTTTGATATTGGGACGTTTTGAAACTAAGACACTTAGAAACCAGGACATTTTCCAACCAGGCACGTTTGAAACCGGTCAAAACTCGTCAATTATTTGTCATGTTTTAAAATGTCTCGGTTTTAAACTGTCTCAGTTTCAAAACCGTCTTGATTTTGACTCTGTTTGTCCGGATTTTTCGAATCTTTCCGCTTTTCATTATGAAAATAAATTATTTATCAAAAATTGCACCTGTCTCCCCTATTTTTTTCTCACAACATGTTCTTTCTTATTTTATTTATAATCGAAAAAATGAAATTGGATTTCTCTTTCATTTCTTTCCTTTTTTTTTGAAAATAATTCCAATGATTTATAGAAATAGGCGCTAAAAAAGAGGAGCCCAAACTGGATTCTTCACCGTCGACATCAGCGAAAAATGGCACGATGGAATGCGAAAAAAAGGGGAAGAAAGAAAGGAGGACGAGGTGGGTTACTAGGATTCTGGAGAGATTCTGGAGGATTCAGAAGATTCTTGCATTGCAGTATTTGGAATCAGGAGATGCTGAAGAAGACGAGGAAGATGGGAAGGGAAACCAAGTAGTAAGTTTTTTAAATTTTAAAATTCCTGGACATCCGGACACATACATAGAAGCATATTTACATGATGTATGTTGAGATTGATGGGAATACATAGTTGCCTCAAAAACAGTTTCTAGTGGCTTCGAAATTTCCAGGTTTCTAGATGTTTGGTTTGCACGAAACAGTTCTAAAACGGCATACCCAGTCAACAACGACGTTACAAGCTACTCCGGGACGGTTCGAAACCGACGTTTCGGAATTTTGATGATTTTGAAGATCTCAGCTTCAAAATGTCTCAGATACATACAGTACCGCTCAAAAGTATATTAAGTTTTGCCTTTTTTAGTTGAAAATGCCCAACTTTAAGAGTGTGCCATAGTGAAACTAACTGTCCCACAAAATAACTTATTTTGGGATCAAACAGATCAACAATAAAACTAAATTTTTGTAGTTGACAACGAAGTAATTTCTCCCTCAAATCGACTCTTTTCAGTGCAAAACTGTGCGATTTTTGAGCTGTCGTCTTAAAATGACCATAACTCTCTAGGGAGTGTCCGTACAAAAAAATGGTCAACTACAAAAATAAAGCTCTACTTTTGATCTGTACAATCCATTAAAATCTACTTGATGGGACAATAAGTATAACCCTGACACAATCTCAAAGTCGGACCTTTTCAACGGAAAAAAGCCAAAACTTAATATACTTTTGAGTGCTACTGCATATGTACAGTGTACAGAAACATTTTGTTGAATTTTCAAAGGTATTATTCATGATGCTCCTATCAGTCAGATTTTGAACGTTTTTCAAAACAGGGGTACCGTAAAAACTGTATTAGAGCGACGGCTTTATAACGTCTAACCATCATTTAGTCACAGGATGGCTAGTCGTTAATGTACCGCGGGCAGGGACCAAGTGCCGAAAAACGCAAAAATGCTCAAAAAAATCATTCTAGCTCGGCCATTAACGACTAGCTATCCGGCCCGTGGTATATCACAGACATGGAATTATATTAGAGGGATAGAACTCGACAAGATCTACATTTTGGTATATTCTTCAGCTCACTATACTGAGTTTCAAAAAAGTTACGCGCCGGCCCCTTTCGGACAGGTTGACAAATGTACTATCAACTCATTTCAGCACCGGTATCGCCGCAATGTTGGCACCACTCAACTGTCCGATTCCATCGAGTTCAGATGAGGAAGAGGAGGACGATGCGAAAAAGGAAGAAGAAGAAGATGAGCTACACAAGAAATCAAAGAAAGAAGAAGATGTTCCAGAGAAAAAGGTTAAAGAAGAGGAAAAGGAAGAACCAAAGGAGGACAAGGAGAAGGAAAACGCCTCAGAACCACCTGAAAAGTGAGTTTTTGGAGGATTTTTCGAACTTTTCAGCAATTTTTTTTGATCCCTGAACTCCTCTTGCCTCTAACATTCATAATCTAACTTCTCTCATCTTCCCCCTTTAAAAAGAAACATCAAACTTGTCACATTTCTATTTTTTTCTCTTCTCTTTTGATGTTTTCCCACCGAGATTAGCTTGTTCCTCGTTATTTTTTCTTGCAGAGTTTTCAAGGACTTTTTAGTTAGTTCAACTAGTTTTTTTTTCTTTTTTTGCTTGAATTGAAATTAGTTCAATTTAAAATAGATGGAATTTGATCAGTAAAACATTAGAAGAACATAATCATTTTTTGATAGTTGTTGCCATCTGCTTAGCGGCGTATCTCACGTGAAACTGAGTTTTATGAGCTGAAAAATATACCAAATTGTAGATCTCGACGAGTTCTATGTCACTGATATAATACGGGCCAGATGGCTATTCGTTAATGTGCCGCGGGCCGGGCTAGAATGGCTTTTTTCGCCTTTTTTCGCGTTTTTTGGCACTTTTTCCCGTCCCGCTGCACATTAACGAATAGCCATCCGGCCCGTGGTGGATGTCTATGTCACTTACCTTCTAGGAGCCTGATGGCCAATTGTTAATGTACCGCAAGCCGGGCTCACAATTTTTGCCTTTTTTTGCTCTTTATCCCAGCCCGCGGTACATTAATGATTAGCCTAAGCGGCGGATGGGGCAAGTCGTTAATGGCTGGGCTAGAATACATTTTTGACTATTTATTCGGGTTTTTGAGTGTTATCATTTTGAAATACATTCTCAATTTCCCAGAATTCCCAGTTTAATCTGGATTATGAGAATTCCTTCCAGTTTTCAGAGAACACAGATTTTAAAAGTCGAATGATGTAAATTCTGAAACATTATAACATGATGAACTTTGACGCCAGCGAACTTGAAGAATTTTATAGCTCGGTGTTAATGAGCATTGAATTTCAGAAAAATGAGTCATCTGACATTTTTTGGATATAATTTATAAGCTAAAAGCGAATTTCCAAAATGGGTCAGAGACAGAAAAATTGACTAGTAGTTTAAGAAATCCCACCCGATTTCCATTTTAACTATCTATAATTCGGCCTGTAACTCTATCTCGACTCGGGATTTTTGCCTAATTAGCCCACTTCGGGGTCTGACTATCAACTGAAAGCCCCGTGAAAAAGCAGACTACGGGCCGAAACGGGCCGACACGGGCCGACACGGGCCGACACGGGCCGGCGCGTATCTTGCTTCAAACTGAGTTTTATGAGCTGAAAAATATACAAAAATGTAGATCTCGACGAGTTCTATCTCCGTGATCCACCACGGGCCAGATGGTTATTCGTTCATGTGCCGCGGGCCGGGCTAGAATGGCTTTTTTGGCCTTTTTCGCGTTTTTTGACACTTTTTCCCGGCCCGCTGCACATTAACGAATAGCCATCCGGCCCGTGGTGGGTCACCAAGATAGAACTCGTCGAGATCTACATTTTGGTATATTTTTCAGCTCACAAAATTCAGTTTGAAGCGAGTTACGCGGCGGCCCGTGTTGGCCCGGTTTGCAAGTATGCTAAAGCCTGTCAAATTGAATAACTTACTTAGGATATACAGTACTAGTGTCAAAACGTTGTTAACTACAGGGAGTGATGACCACAATTTTTGTATATAGGAAGGAGGGAGTCACCAGTAGTAGTGCTTCACAGCTTTTGAGACTTCCTTCGAAAGTTACAGTACATCAATAGTAAAAATGGCTAGACCTAGTCCTATATGGCCAAAACCACCCTATTCCTAACACCACTGAATTAAGTTCCAAATTTTTCTATTTTCCTTGAGTCCTCAAATTTTTCAAGTGGTCTCTCTCTCTCTCTCTCCTGCCATCCTCCTCCTCATTTTATTTCCTCCCCCCATACGCATCACACTTCTTTTTTATCGCGATTGTCTTCTTCATTCCTCCCAAAAAAATCCGTCTGCGTCTCTCAATTCACTGCACTCTCTCACCATGTTCCACTCTGATCTTTGACAGCGATTCGCGGAGAGAAAAAGAGGCACTGCGCAAGAGAATAAACAACCGGTTTCGACGAGAAACTGCCAACCATTTTTCCCTATTTTTTCTTCTTTTTTTGCTCGTTCTTGTTGTGAAACGCGTCGAACGCGCGCCAGACTTTTTCATATAGCGCGCCAACGTCACGCCAGACCCTCAGATTCTAGTTCAGAGGGTAATCAACATACCGAACAAAGCCTTATGCAAATTGGACTGTCAGAAAAACGCGCCAACGGCGCCCCAGATGTTTTAAATGTAAGGTATTCATGAACACAGATTCTTTCTTAGATTATAAACTTTATTTTTTAACGCGTCCAAGGCGCCCCAGCCTAGATTTCAAAGTATATTTGTATACTTTATTGCCATCCATTCAATTTGATGGCATATTGAGAGAAAAGTGGGAGAGAGAGAAAACTGATAAGAAAATAGAGAAGAGAGGGAAAAAAAGACATCCGGACACACACGGACACACAGACAGACTGACCATTGTTCTGTGGAGATAGATGGGGAGGAAATACTAGGCACACGAAGAATTGGAATTGGAAAACGCGTCCAAGGCACGCCAGACAGTTTTTAAAAGCCAAATTTGCACACTTTCAAAAATATTGTGTCAAAAATGGTCTCTAAAACAAACTAAAATTAGAAATTCTGCATCTCAAAAACGCGCCCAAGGCACGCCAGCCAGTCTCAAAAATTTGAAGCCAATCGATCTAGAAAACGCGTCAAAGGCACACCAGACAGTCTCAAAATTTTTGGAGAAGTTTAGAAACCTATCGATCTGAAAAACGCGTCAATGGTGCACCAGGTTTTCATCAATTTCGAAAGTTTGAAAAGCTCTGAAAACGCGCCAAAGACGCGCCAGCCACAGTTTTCCGAATTGTAAAAATAGGAACTCGACAAAGCTTTGACACTTTCCAACTATTTTTGTAGGAAAAAAGCGCCCAAGGAACGCCAGCCAATCTCATAAGTTTTGGGGGAAGTTTCGAAACCTATTCATCAGAAAAACGCGTCAAAGGCACGCCAGACAGTTTCGAGACAACGTAAAAAGCTAAATACTCTACAACAACGACGAGGTTTTGACACTTTCCAACTACTTTTGTAGGAATAAAAACGCGTCGACGACACGCCAGCTAGTCTCGAAATTTTTGGAGAAGTTTTGGAAACCTATCCGATCTGGAAAACACGTCGAAGGTGCACCAGGGTTTCATCAGTTTCGAAATTTTGAAAGCCTCTGAAAACGCGCCAAATACGCGCCAGACAGTTTTAAGACAACCTAAAAACTAAGCACCCTACAGCGACGGGGTCCTCTCCAACTACTTTGGTAGGAATAAAAACGCGTCGACGACACGCCAGCCTCCGTTCCTCCCATCTCCCGCGGTTTTTTGACCCCATCTGAAGACGTCCTCCTCCTCCCGATGCGGTAATTGATTTCAAAAGGAGAGGAGGACAACATACAAAAAGTTTTTGGTATTCTCCCGAAGACGTCTTCTTCTTCTTCTTTTTCCTTTTTTTCTTGTGAAGTAGTCAATGCGGTTCAAGGTCTCTCAGCCTCTGGTCTTGCGAACCGTCCATTTCGAAATTCTATTTTTTTGACTCTGACGTCTTCTGAATTCTCCAGAATTCTCTCTCCATCGCGGAGAGACGCAGAGATTCTAAATTTCGAATTTCCATGAGATGACGACACCTCCCCCCCAGCTGGTCATTTTTCAAATCGTCACATGTGTCATCTTTTCTTTTTTTCTGTTTTTTCTCTGCGTCTCTCCCCCTCACTCTCTCCTTGTAAAAGAGAACATAATGATAGTATCAAATTATTATCAGTTTGTTTGTTTGTAGACTAATAACTAGGAATACACGTTTTCGTTGTGCGCCAAGTGGCCTAGAATCCGAAAATCGAGTTTTCTAGGTCCAAAAACTTAAATTTTCGGCGGCCTAGAAACCCAGGAATCGGGTTCCTAGGCCACCAATTCAGCAGCTTTTATTTTAGTACATATGGATGGCCTGAAAACCTCAAAACCAGTTTCCTAGGCCACGAATACAAAAACTCAGAATTTCTAGACGAGGTGGCCTAGAAAACCAAGAAACCAAGTTATGAGGATTCTAGGCCATCAGAGCTTAAGGCTTTGGTTTCGTGGCCTAGAAAATTTGATTCTGGGGGTTTCTAGGCCACCGTATTTTCAACTGAAACTAGTGATCTATGTTCCATGTTTTTCGCGTGGCCTAGGAACCCCCGATTCTAAGGTTTTTAGGCCACTGAGATTATTTTTGAATTTCGAAATTTCTAGGCCGTTAGTATAGTTTCATTTTGATTCTTGGGATTTTTAGGCCACAATAACTTTTGATGTCTAGAAAATTTTATTTTTGAGCACTCTTAACATCCTTAAACCGCTGAAAATGCAGATTTTGAGTTTTCAGACATTAAAATTGAATTTTAGGCTGTTTTCTGAGTTAATGGCCTGGAAATCCAAGCCAACGAATTCTAGGCCACCCCTGTTTTCAAAAGTTCGTTTTGAACAGCCAGCCCTGTGTTTCCTAGGCCATGCGTTCTTACTAATGACCTAGAAAACCAAATCTTGGGAAACTAGTCCCCCAATTAATTTCATATCAATTTTTCAGTTTTCTTCACTAAACAAACTACAAAAGGTGTTGTTTTTTAAATGTTTTAAAAATGTTTCTTATTAGTCAGTGTTTTCAGCTGTTTTCAGTTGAAAATGACCAACTTTGAGAGTGTGTTATAGTAATACTTATTGTCCCACAAAAAAATTTTTTAATGGATCAAACAGACCAAGAATAGAACTCCATTTTTGTAGTTGACAACTTTTTTGTACGGACACTCCCTAGAGAGTTACATATCGACAAAGTATTGACCAATTTCAGTGCAAATAGTGCGATTTTTAAGCTGTCCCCTTAAAATGACCATAACTCTCTAGGAAGTGCTCGTACAAAAAAGTGGTCAACTTCAAAAATAGAGCTCTACGTTCAATTTGTATGATTCTTTAAAAATTTTCATGGTGTGACATTCAGAATTACTATGGCACACCCTTAAAGTTGGTCATTTTCCACTGAAAACAGCCAAAGTTGATACCTTTTTGTCCGGTACTGTATTTGCTTAGCTGCCGCTCAAAGCTCCAAAAATCTTTATTTTTAAATTTTTTAAAACCAAATTCCAACATTTCATAACTAGAAAAAACGGTGACTTCTTGAACTAACACATTCCCACATGTACAAATACAAATCATCGTCGTCATCGATGCGGAAAGTTCTAGTTTTTTTTGTCGAAAGTTTTTTGTCAAACATTATGAAACTTATAGAAGTGGGTGGTCTAAGAACCCAAATTCTGGAAAACTAGTCCCCCATTCCCTTTCATTTCCAGAAAGGTTGTTGTTGTTTCTGTCTTCTTCAGCGGCACCGGGAAATTGAATTTAATTAAACACATCTCTCACTGTCTGCGTCTCTCTTTTTCGCAATCTCTCGTTCTTTTTTTCATTTAACGATGGAAATTGAAGAGGAAGAAGAAGACTACTAGAGGCTATATTTGGATATACAGCTGAAATATTGGAAATGAGAAATTTTGTCTTTCTGCCCTGCGGCTTTCATATATTGCTATATTTTTCCGGTTTTGCAAATTTATCTTTGTGCTTAAACTCTGAAACTGGAATCTGCATATATAACAGATGACAGTGGCAGGGTTTAGCAGAATTCCGCGTTTCGCCTTTCCTTGCTCCGGGACGTTTCAAAACCCCGACATTCCAAAACCAGACATTTCGAAACTATGAGATTTCAATCGTGTAGAAATGTTTCTGATTTTGAAATAGTTGGCGCGCCGTCGACGCGTTTTTCCCCAATCTCCACAGAACAATTATTTGGATGTCTGTTTTCGAAATGGTTTCATCAGGGCTTCTGGATACCGGAATTCGAAAAAAAAACTATGCTATAAAAATAGGAAATTTCTCATACATGTGTCTATTTTATTACATTTCACTTCGATTTTTACATGTGTTTGTTGATTCTTCCTCTTCCGAAAAGATGGACGAAGAGAATGACCTTCGAAGGGACAACATGAGGAAAAAAAACACGGACAGATGACATCCGATTCGTTTTTTGTTGTCATTGTTGTAGGATTTCTGATTTAAAAACGGAATTTTCAAAACCTTTTTGACTTCCAAATGTGTCCGGATGTCCGGATGTCTTTCATGTTTCTGACAAGTGAAACCTAGACTTTGAGCATCAAGAAAAAGAAGAAAAGGGGAAAGAGAAGAAGAGAAGAAATCTCAAATTTCTTCTTTTTTTTGCAACCTTGTTGTCTCTTTTCTTTAGTTTTTGTTTTATTTACTTGCTAGGAGAGTATGTTTTAAGGTTCTCTGTATGGGGGAAAAGTCCGGAAACAAGGGTTTTTGTGGGTTTTTGGGCTGTTTCAGTGAGTCAGAACATCCTGACAATTTCTAGAAAATCAAGTTTTTACTAAACAAAGAAAAATTCGGGTTTTTTGGTCGATGCACCATGTTTCCGGGACCGATGCATCATTTTGTGGATTTTTTTCAAAAATTGTTGGATTCGAGTGAAAATTTCCAAAATAAATTCAATGACTTTCTGAGCGATTTAAAAAATTGTCCTTTAAAAGATTCATTTTTTATAAACTTAACATTGCAGCTGAAACAGCGAACTTTGAGAGCAAGTCACTCTCTCCCTAATTACCGCAATTGTTCCCAATTAAGTTAATTGCATAGACAAAGTCTAGATCTTTATTTTTGCATTTGATAACTTTTTTGTACAAACACACCTCAGAGAGTAATGACCTTTTGAAAAATGCAGCTAAGTTTCATTTTTGAAGTTTTAGTGAAAATTGGTTGAGTTTGAGATCCCGTCTTGGGTTTACAGGCAATCTAAAATTCAAAACAATTATATTGGTTATGAAGAACAAATCTGAATCTTCATTTTTGTAGTTGACAACTTTTTTGCACGGGCGGTCCCTAGGGAGTTACATCACGTCAAATCTCGTGAAGACTCCGGTGCAGGTGCGACGGTTCAGCGTGCTATAACTCTCTAGGGACCGCCCGTACAAAAAAGTGATCAACTACAAAAATAGAGATCTAGGTTTGGTCTATATAACAAATATAAGTTTGAAGCAAAATAATAATTTTTGAGAACGTGGCATTGTAGGGTAAAAATCAATTTTTGTTATTTTTGCTGTCGTCTTTAAAAAAGCTGCCGTCTCTAAAAAAGTGTCAAAAACTCATTTTAGACCAATTTTTTATGCTTGCAAAAGAAAACAAAAAGTTTTTACTCAGGGTGGACTCGAACCCGGGTACCTCTGCGGGGGACACACTCCCCGAAATCCCCACTGCGCCACCTGGCCACTTTTTCTCAAAAATCCTTAAAAACTCATTTTTGTTGTTTTCAAGTTGGAAATATAGGTTTTTGGACGTTTAAACCTCTTTTTTTACCTTTTTTGTTCATAATTGGTATTTCACTCAAACCGTGTATATCTCCCCAGGGACCGCCCGTACAAAAAAAGTTGTCAACTACAAAAATTAGGCTCCAGGCACAATAAATGACTTCCTTATTGCTATACCATATTTCTGTCTTCTCAGCACATCACACATCATTTTCTTTTCCCCCTCCAGTTTCCTAGTAATCTCTCGCTCCCATTCTTTATCAGTACCAAAAATGAATCACAGAATGATTTGTATAACCAATTCGCGAAATTTTCTTCTTCTTTTTGGTACTTCTTACCTTTTTATGGAATCGGTTTTTGTTTTTCTTGTTTAACAAAAAAATTCCTTACTAGCGGTCATTACGAAACTCAATATATAACAAAATGTTGCTATTTTTCCCCCTAACAATTTCACTGATAAAAACTGATAATTCCTCGTTGTAATTGATAAAAGAAAAGAGCGAAAAATGTAATCGTCTTATTAATACTATTGTCCAAATTTGTCTTTTTTTTTTCTTGGTTATTACTATTCTTTTTTATTTTGTGGACATCTGGACGGTCGGATTGACAGACCGACTGGGCGTCGGGGTGTTCAGCAGAGTTGCATGGAATTCCGACTTCCGTCTTCCGACTTCCGAATAAGGAATTTTCACTTCCATGCAATTCTGGTGTCCAGACACACATAGAGACAGACAGACATCTAGAATTTTGATATTGTTTTCGTAGTCTCTGTCTGTGCGTCTGTTTGTCCGGATGTCCACAGGTCCATGGATCTGGATAAACAGACAGACACTACAAAAAGAATATAAAAATTCTAGACATCTATCTGTCTGTATGTGTGTCCGGATGTCCCTTGCCAAACTTTGATCCCAAATCACCGAGAAAAAAAACGTTCATCATGTTTCCTGATTTGATATCAAGAAGTGTAAGTATGAATTGACCAAATGAACTAGTTTATCTTCTATCCGTTTTCTCTTTTTTTCCTATTTAAACGGAGAGAAATCAGGTGACATTCATTAGTTTTCTGTACTTGACAACACCCGGGTTGGTATAAAAAGGGGACGGGGTTTTTGAACCGGAAAATGGGAATTTTCAGCTTTTTTTGAATGATGGCCTAGCGTTCTAGGTTTTGGGTTTCTAGGCCAGCATACCACTTTTTGTTTCTTCAATATTTTCAATCGACAGCCGAAATTCATCCGTTTTGGGTTCCTAGGCCACCAAAGTGCTTCAACCTAACATTGTCAAAAATATGAGTTGGCTGGACATCGGGATATCCAGACACACAGACAGACTTCCATCTATTTCTCTCATTTCACCTTTCTGTCCCAATCTCCTTTACCTACTTCCCGATTCATTCATTCCACATTTTCCTCGTTTTCTCATATACTACTTTTCTCTTTCCAAACCAATCTAGCAGGACCCTCATGTCACTTTTCCCACCAGAAGGTTCTATTAATAAATATACTACGTTTTTGGCATTGGCCTAGAAAATCCGGATTCTGGGAAGCTAGGCCATTACGTCGGGCCACTAATGTATTCGTACTAAGAGGGATTTATTTATGTGCAAAAAGAAGAGATTTGAATAAAAAAGTGTTCTGATCAAGAAGTATGTATTAGTGGGATTAATTTTTGATATACAAAGGAATTGAGTGAAATGAAAAATGTCGGTGTGTGTGGAAACTCCAGAATAAAAATCGCTGTAACTCGAATCGTTTCAAACTTTACAAAATTTTGAAGTACTATTCAGAATCCTCACTTCTTACGCTCTATATGCATACTGAGTACTTCTGATGGAATCTGTAGTGCCCATCTGTTTATCCGGATATTCTCACTTTTCATTTTTTCGTTTTTGGAGGAGTGTAGTCATTTTCTACCGTTTTTTTTGTAAATTTTTCCAACAATTTGTATTTCCAATGGCCCAGAATACTAAGAAATAGATATTTCAAAACTATTACGTTTTGGGGCTGGGACGATTTGATACTTTTAAAAATGTTGAGCCCCAACAACTTTAAAGACTCTAAAAACCTGAATTTCCTGATTTATATCAAATAATTACTATTTTCAAATCAGCATATCTCAAACTCCTTTTTATGCATATTTATAAGTCGGAATTTTAATTTTCAAACGTCTGTCTGTCTATCCGTTTGGATTTGTTGAAATGGATGCAACTCTGGTACACATATCGATACAGTACCGGACAAAAAGCTATCAACTTTGGTTGTTTTCAGTGGAAAATGACCAACTTTGAGAGTGTGCCGTAGTAATTCTGAATGTCCCATCATGAAAATTTTCAATGGACCATATAGATCGAACGTAGAGCTTCATTTTTGTAGTTGACAACTTTTTTGTACGAGCACTTCCTAGAGAGTTATGGTCATTTTAAGGGGACAGCTTAAAAATCGCACTATTTGCACTGAAATTGGTCAATACTTTGTCAATATGTAACTCTCTAGGGAGTACTCGTACAAAAAAGTTGTCAACTACAAAAATGGAGTTCTACTCTTGGTCTGTTTGATCCATTAAAAATTTTCTTTGTGGGACAATAAGTATTACTATGGTACACTCTCAAAGTTGATCAAACCTCCCGGCTGAAAAATATCTTACTGTGGGCCTGTTGACCCACAAGGTCCCTTTCTTCCTTTTTGTTTTTTCTTTTGTTTTCCCTCTCCATCTCTCTTCTCCCTATTGTTCCCATCCATCCATCAGGTCAGTCAGTCAGAAGAGAGGCCCTCTCAGGCCACCAATTCAATTCGATTCTCTCACGCCTAATTTATTCGCTTCGTTCTCTTCTTCGTTTTTTTCTTCTTCGATTCTTCTCCACTTGTCCTTTTGAAGCACTCTTTTTTTTGGAGGGACGCTTAAAGGGTCCCACGGGTGTCTGGGGTCTTAAAATTTGTTATGGGTGTATAGGTACCGTCGAGCTGACCATTTTTGGGTCCTACAGGTGTCAGGGGCGGTCCGGATCTAAAAAATGTGTTTACTATTTAGGACCACTCTATTAGGATAAAATTAATACTCCAAAAATGTTTGTCTTCCGTTCCCTTCAAACTTTTTGCAAAAAGACGAAAAAAAACGACAGAAGGTGCTGTAGGTTGTAGTAAACTCTCCCTCTCTTTTTATGACACCTATCTCACATGTGTTTGGTAGAAAGTGGATAGGAAGTGGAAGTGTGCTGATGGATTGAAAAAAAGAGATAAACGTACTGGTGAGAGAAACAGAGAGAGTGTTCTGGAGTAGACCTAAGATTGATTTTAATCGGTTTTAGAGTGAAAATATTGCGCTGAAATCCGTTTAAAACATCAAAGTGTTCTAGAATAGATCTAGAAGCGATTCTGAGCTGTTTAAATGTGGAATACACCTAGGGACCGTTTTGAGTAATTTCAAATTGAAGAATCCGACTGAAACAAATTGCAAATGTTCTGGAGCAGCAGTATCCGCAATTTTGAACTATTTTGGGCGGTGAGTTGGAAAAACTGTTTTGACATCTGGAGATTCATAAAAACCGTAAAACCCAGATTTTTGAACATTTTTCAGATTTTTTACCTCGAAATATTGCTTAAATTCATGTTTATTTTCCCCCGATTCTCACTATCAGCTCTATACCGTGCACTGTTCAGAACGGTCATGGACGTCCGGATAACTGGAAATCTTGATAACTGAGCATAGACACCCATCTAGACGAGGATCCCTATGTCAATCTCAACCGATTTCAAACCTTTTCCCATTCCCGATATCCTCCACTACCATTTGCTAATTAATTTCCATCCTAAATCCACTTGTCATCATCCACTCTTCCTCTCTCTCCAAAATAACTAACAAGATGATGGCGGTAAAAGTTGAAAGGAGGCACAAAAAAGAGAGATGAGTAAATGAAATTGGGGGTGACGAAAAGAGAGGATTAAGTGTCCAGATGGTCTATTAATAGACAAATCTCTCTTTTCCCCCCTTTTTTCGGGAGAGTTAGGGACCGGAAATTAGAAATAGAATAGGATGGAGTTCTCATTTTGATTCTAAAAATCCAGATTGTCTGGGATCCATGAGAATTTGATGAGCTCTCATACAGTACTGGCCAAAGTTGAAAATGGTCAACTTTATGACTGTGACACGGGCTTCCTGATAGTCCCACAATATTGATTTTTATGGAGTGTATAGATCACAAATAAAGCTCCATTTTTGTAGTTGACAACTTTTTTATACGGGCGCATCCTAAGAAGTTATCAATAGTCAATGTAAATTGTGCAAAAATAGCAAGGAAATACTTTGCGGATTGATAACTTCTTAGGATGTGCCCGTACAAAAAAGTTGTCAACAACAAAAATGAAGCTCTATTTGTGATCTATACATTCCATAACAAATCAATATTGTGAGACTATCAGGGAGGCCGTGTCACAGTCACAAAGTTAACCATTTCAACTAAAAACTGCAAGTGTCGCAATCTTTATGGCCAGTACGCACATGTATTTGGCGGATACACAGTGAATCAAGAATATTGAAATTAGTACTGTTTTGCCAATGTGTTCACGTTGCCGGTTACCATAATTTCTGCTCATTGGATTCTCAGTTACCCTCAATAACCAACTTCTTCCGTAATTAGCTCATATCCCGACTCCTAGACTCTTGAGTCTCCAATTAACACCTCTGGACTCTCAAATTCCGTAGATCCCTGAACGTCGAATTCCCAAGTCACTCCCTAAATCCCACAATCTGTTTGTCCAGATGTCCGCCTAGTCTTTGGCCATGTCTTCTTCTTCTTCTTCAGAATCCTTCTCACATCTGTTTCGAGTAAATGTTCTCCTATTACTCTTCGATCATTGTGTTCTTCTTCTTCTTCTTCTTCTTTTATCTCATTTCTTCTTCTTCTTCTCGCCTATCCCATCCCCCCTTTCCATCTCATCAGGAAAAAGAAGAAACAGCAGTTGTAAAATTGTAACAAAACTCTTTTCTTCTTCTCCTTCTTCTCGGATTTCTTTTCTCACTTTTTTCTCCCCTTCAAGCAACTTTTTTTTCTTATTTAGATGCTCTACACCGCCCGTTCTATTTACTCAAAAATATGTGTACTTGAAATGGAATGGAGAGACCGTAATCCAATCTCCTAGATGACATATGGTATTGTTTACCACGTCTCAATTTATAATGAGTCAATTGTGGATTACATTTTTGATGGATCAGGAGTTTTCTAGGCCACCCCGGCTTGTTCCTAGGCTGAGGTGATGGCCCAGAATTTTTCTAGGCCATCCTCAGACTGTGGGATCTTTGAATTATAATATTAAATGGCCTAAAAAATAACTAAGCCATACTCTAAACCCTATCTACCACCAAGAGTCTACCGTAGCCATGATTCTAGATCGGCGTTAAATAAACTGATTTGGCGACCTCCAAGAATCAGATTCTCCTAACCAGTTCTATATGATTAGAAAGCTGAAGACGTGAGGATTCTGAATCTGTTTTCAAAATTTGCCTAAACTCAAAAGGAACAGAGATACAAGATCTGATCGCGGACATTGACAAAATCGTTCGTATCTTGTTTCTTTTCAGCTTTTTTCAAAATTTGAAAACAGATTCAGAATCCTTGTGTTTTCGGCTTTCCAGTAGTATATAAATTGGTATTTGAACCTTTTCCCCAAATCAGATTCCTCCTCAACACAAGTGACCCCCCTCGGAAATCATCTGCCCCATCTATATATGTATATATTGGAGTAGTAGTGAAGATAGATTAGTATCTTTTTCTTTTATTTTTGGAATGTCAGTGTGTTTGTATATAAGTGTCTTCTCTTCTTCTTTTTTCTTTTTTCCTGACGAGACATTTGTCTTTTTTTGTTGGGTTTGTTGTTATTTTTACTGAAAAATAGTATGAAGACAACAAATTGTTTTGTTTTGTTGTGGTGTAGGTTTTAGACTTGTAGTATTGGAGAGTTACTTGGTTCTGAAATTAGAAACTCAGATTCTGAACGACTCTGACTATCCAATTCAGAATTCTGGAGTCTAGAATCTGATTTTGATATTATGACTCTGAATTTGAGACTTTGGCTTTTAAATTCTGACTTTCAAAGTTTTGAATTCAGAATCAAAGAGCCGATTCTAAGTTTAAAGGCTATAATTTTAAATTAGAACTACTCAGATTTTGCAGTCTAGAATCAGAATCTCAATGTTTTGAATTTTCGACTCTGAATTCAAGGTGCTATATGTCATTTCTTGAAGATAGCATTTATGAGCGTTCTGTTATTCTGAAACTGAAATTTCAATTTTTTTTTGTATTTTTTAGGGAATTTCAAGCTCCGCCCCCTCAAAGCACGTACATGAAACTGTTAAAGCAGTTTGAAGGCTTTTGCGCCCCTAAAGTTTTAGAATGATAAATTCGAAACACCAGAATTACAGCTATGGTCATAATTCTAACAATTTTAATCGTTTTCAGTTCAAAATATCCAACTTTGAAAGGGTGTTACGGTATCTCTGATTGACCCACAAAGTAAATTATGTATAAACCATACAGAGCAAAGGTAGAACATTTTTTAGACAATGCCATAGACTGTAACCAAAGCTCGATTATTAGTTAGGCTTACAGTACCGCTCAAAAGTAGATTAATTTTTGGTTTTTTCAGTTGAAAACGCCTAACTTTGAGATTGTGTCATGGTTATACTTACTGTCCCATCAAGTACATTTTTAATGAATCATACAGATCAAAAATAGAGCTTCATTTTTGTAGTTGACAACTTTTTTGTACGAGCGGTCCCTAGCAAGTTACGTTCGGCCAAATAATATCTCACTGAACTCTACCAAAGCGATTTTTGACCTGTCATCTTTAAAGGATCATAACTCTCTAGGGACCGCCCGTACAAAAAAGTTGTCAACTGCAAAAATAGAGTTCTAGGTTTGATTTGTACGATCCAGTAAAAATTTTATCTGGTGGGACAATCAGTGATACCGTAACACCTTCTCAAAATTGGTCTTTTTCAACTGAAAATGGTCAAAGGTGGTAAAATTATGGTGATTACTGTAAACGGAAATGTGAAAGCAGTTTCAAGACTCTAGCGCGAATTTTTTTCTGTTTTTCGGGGCGGAGCCTAAAATTCTCACATTTTCATATCTTGACAATGTTCTTCAGAATTTCAGGTTCCTAAATTCTGAACTACTTGAACTATTTTTCGGAAAAAATAAATTTTTCAAAAAAAAGTGTGTGTACTTGAACATACATCAATACACGAACACATTCACCAAAAAAGAAAAAAATTTGGCATTTTCGAATTCCATTGTTCCGAGTGTCTGCGTTCTTCTCTCTCTTACTCAATGACTCCCTTCTCATATTCTGCGTCTCTCAATCTCTCGTTCAATTCTTTTTTCTTTTTCTGACTAGTGCTGCTATATGTTGCGTAAATATACAAACAATATAAACCATATTTACATAGAGTGAGAGAGAGAGTGAGAGACGCAGAGATACGAGAGAGAGTGACCTTTTTTGTTTTTTGTTTTTCCCACGTTACATGTGAATTTGGACTCTTTTTGGACGATTTTGAATTTAATTTTTGAAATTTTTGAGATTTTAGGGCATCTGAGATTTTTATACTGTAAAATTAGATTCCGGGACATCCGGACACTCAGATGCAAAGACAGATTTTGAAAATTAGTGTAAAAAGTCTAAATTTTATCTTTTAAAAGGTTTTTGTGCATCCGGAAACACAGACAGACACATTTTTCTTAAAAAAACCGAAAAAAACTCAATTTTTACATTTTCCAGTTTTTTGGACCGGAAATTTGAACATTTTGAACTGAAAAATTTAGATTTTTGGTAAATCACCCAAAAAAACGATAGTTGCGGAGATCCGGATAGACAGACAAATTTCTGCTTAAAAATTGTGAAAATTTCAAGCTCCCAGCAGATGGCCTAACTTGCCAGGAGTTGGATTTCTAGGCCACCTAAGAATACATGTCAAACGATGTGATTTTCTAGTTTTGAGCTGATGGCCTAGTTTTTCAAGTTTTGGGATTCTAGGCCACCGAAGTATTGACATCGCAGAAACCTATTTTTCGACTATTTTTCGCCTCTTTTGACTGATGGCCTAACTTTGTGATTCTAGGCCACAAGATTACTTTCTTATGTTTCATAAGTCCGTCAGTCCGAACATCCGGACACACCGACACACAGACCGACATCTTTCTATAAAAACCAACCGTTCTGAAACCGTTTTAGAACAGTTCTAAAACGGTTTGTACCATTTTCGTTCCGAAAATTGATGACGTCACTCGCCCCGTGGGGTCTCTCAACTCTCACGGGGAGGGTTTCACTATTTGAACAGGTGCTTTTTCTTCCTCTTTCTCTCTTTCTTTTTTCGCCGAATTTCACACACACACACACTCATACTCTCATCGAATTTTTTACGCAACATTTCGTTCCACTTTTCAAAAAAAAAATTTTGGAACTTTTTCGAACATGTATAAAATAAATTTTCGTTGTGTCACGTGATTCCCCACACACTCTCTCTCGTTTTCTCTCTAATCGGGGTGGTGAAACAGTTGTGTTGAAAAGAGTGGCCGGTTTTTGATCTTTAACTGTTGCTAGAAATGGTGAGAGTAGTGGCGTGCGGTGGAGCGCACTTGCTGAGACGAGTTCAGGCGCTGGAAATTAGTTTTTTCTAGAAATTTCTGAGTTGTTTTTTCAAATCAAATTTTAGGCCTTGATTTTCCTTATTTTTGAGTTTCTGGACATCTGGACATGTGGACATCCGGGACATAAAAATGATTTTTTTCCTATTTTTGCATTTTGACTTTTTCGATGTTTCGTAAATCTGGACATTTTGAACCCACCGTAATCTACATCACCGACTTTTCAGTGAGACATCCGGGCACACAGATTTTTGGATATCCGGACATCTATGTATTAGTTCAACATAGTTCTTACAATTGCGCCCCACCGAGTCTCTCAATTTCGCACAAAATTTCCTTCGGCTCCGGTAGAGCGCAGTTGTAAGAACTGTGTCATCGTAAACTTTCTCATCTAGAATCATGATATCATCGCGTACTCTAAGTACAGTAGTTCTCTACGACTAGTCGCTTTAGAAGCTTCTCGACTATTTCAAGTGACTTTACAGCGTCTAGGTCAATTTCCAACCGATTTTTTCAAAATTTAGGCTATTTTTCGCATTTAAAAACCTATAAATTATCCAATTTGTCCAATTCACTTGGTTCAGAGCAATCTCAGTGTTTGAAAGTGACTCGAGATGGATTCTCACAAAATTTAAGCTAATTTTCCGCCGAAAAAACTCTATTACTCCTAGAAAAATGAGAAATGGGCTGTTTTAGGGCAATGACACCTTATCGAAACCGTTTTGAACCATACTTGCCTACTGTGCCGAATCGGGCCGACACGGCCGGAAACTCTCTTCAAACTCAATATTATGAGCTGAAAAATATACCAAAATGTAGATCTCGACGAGTTCTATCTCCGTGACCTACTACGGACCGGATAGCTATTCGTTAATGTGCCGCGGGCCGGGCTAGAATGGCTTTTTTGGCTATTTTCGCGTTTTTTGGCTCTTTTTCCCGGCCCACGGCACATTAACGAACTGCCATCCGGCCCGTGGTAGGTCACAGACATAGAACTCGCCGAGATCTACATTTTGGTATATTTTTCAGCTCATAATTTTGCGCTTAACGCAAGTTACGCGTCGGCCCGATTCGGCCCAGTTAGCAAGTATGTTTTGAACAACCGTTCATTTTGGGCTCTCCCTGGACATCCGGACATCCGGAGAATGCTCTTTTGCTCCCCGCCTCATTTAAGAATAATTCATTCTCTCATTTTCATTTTCCTCAATCCAATTTCCTCTCAACCCTTTCATCATTTTCTTCCGGGAAATAAAGGAGAGAGCTCTCTCTCTCTCTCTCTGCTCACCACCTGTCCCCTCTTCTCTCTTGGGAGGTCCCCACCCTATTTCCATCCATCCAACCAACCAACACACAATGAGGATTTCATCGAGAGGGTGGGGATAATCCATACATTATTAATGACCCTCTTTTATTCTCATGACCCCAGCCGGGAGTTCTTTGGGGGCTTTTAAAGTTTTTAGACGTGAAAAATAGCCAAAAATTTGAAAAAATCGGTTGAAAATTGGTCTAGAAGCTCTAAACCCCGCTTAAAATAGTCTTGAATTTCAAATCGTACTCTATTCTTGTAGAAACGTATTATATGACTAGAAAACTGACGTCGTGAGGATTCGGAATCTGTATTCAGCACTTTCCTAGATGTCAAATGACCGGAGATACACTAGTATAGATTTGCAGATTGAATAACTTTGTCAATTTTAACTTTTTGAGAAATTTAAAAACAGATTCTGAATCCCTATGAATTCTGCTTTCTAGTCGTATAGTTTTTGTCGAGTTTCACGGTCTGGATGGCTCTGAAAATCAGGCGATTTTTTTAAACTTCATTTTTTATTGAATTTTGAGCACAAATTCAGAATCCTTTAGGTTTCAGCTACCCAACCATGTCAAATTCTGGTTGAAAATGTCATCTAGAACTGTAAATCCGTCAATTCCTACTTTTTACGAAATCTGAAAACAAAATAAGAATCATGGCACTAGCTTTCTATTCAGACCTATTTTTGAAATCCTTCGAAATTGGTTATCTTTGTTCGTTTTACCATTTTTCAAATTCTGAAACCAGATTCAGAATCCTCACGACTACAGCTTCTCCACCATATTAATTTCTGCCACATTTGCAACTTTAAAATTGTTGAAAACTCGTGTTTTTGTCACCAATATTCAAATACACGGGCAGGCTCGTAACTCGCGTCAAAATGAATATTATGAGCTGAAAAATATACGAAAATGTAGATCTCGGGGTGTTCTATGTCCGTGACCTACTCCGGGCCGGATGGCTATTCGTTAATGTGCCGCGGGCCGGGCTAGAATGGTTTTTTTAAAACCATTTTCGCGTTTTTGGCAATTTTTCCCGGCCCGTATTAGGTCAGTGACATAGAACTCGCGGAGATCTACATTTTGGTATATTTTTCAGCTAATAATTTTGAGTTTGAAGCGAGTTACGCGCCGGCCCGTAAGTACGGTTTTTTCTACTTCAAAACCCCATTCAAAAACTATTTTACCAACAAAAATTCAAAATTTTCCCGATTTTGTTCTATAGAGCGCATTTACACCCTTTGCTTACCGCTTGTAACTCAGCAATTCAAATAATCTGTCAAATCTGTATTAGAGCGCATTTTAAACATTTCCAACAAATTTCGGGAATTTCAAAAATCCGTACAGACAGTCATCTTCTTATTATATTCTCATTTATTTATTTATTTTTAGTCTCTCTTTTCATATTTCTCTCATTTTCTTCTCTCCCGGGACCCCCCTACTCTCTCTCTCATAAATAAAATGGATGCAATTTTGATGAGAGAGAGAGGGAAAAAAGAGCCGTTTCTCTCTCTCTTCTTCTCCACTCAACTATTCCCTTCTCCCAGAAGAGAGTCCCTTCAACATCGTCTTCTTCTTCTTTTCCCTTTCCACTTTTTGTGTCCCATTCAATTCACATTCTACTCTCGTCTTCTTCTGAAGAGGACGACGTCTTCTGAAGTGGCGTCTTAGGGAAAACAACGGAATTTTTCATTGAATTTGAGGCGTTTTTTTTCCGTACAGATTTTTTTTAGTATACTTGTCAAACGTTGAAACTCGCTTGATACGCAATTGTATGGTCTAAAAAGTATACCAAAATGTAGATCTCGACGAGTTCTATGTCACTGATATAATACGGGCCGGATGGCTATTCGTTAATGTGCCGCGGGCCGGGCTAGAACGGCTTTTTTGGCCATTTGCCTGTAGTAGGTCACGAACATAGAACTCGTCGAGATCTACATTTTGGTATATTTTTCAGCTCATAGTATTCATTTTGACGCGAGTTACGCGCCGGCCCGGTATGCAAGTATGAAATTTACTGAAAAGTCAGTTTTTTGAGCAATTTCAAAAATCCGAACTGATTCATTGAAAATGAAAAAAAATGTTTATTTTAGTGTTATTTCTATTCGAAAAGCCTATTGAGACTGTAAAATTGAGAAATGCTTGGAAAAACTCCAAAACATGCAAAATTTGGGGGTTTCGCCTCCGTAAACAGATCTATAACACTCTTTTTTGATTTTTGGAATATTCATAAATTTTTGGCAAATACTCATTTACTACCTACTCATTTACTACCAATTGCTCATTTACTACCTTACACAATTACTACTTCAACTCATTTACTACCATTTACTCATTTACTACCGTACTGCTCATTTACTACTTCTTTTTTCACCTCTCTCTTAGGCTTAGGTTTCTTAGAAATTCGGAAAACAATTGACAAATACGATGAATAACCGTTTTCGTCAATTTTTTCCGAATTTCTAAGAAACCTAAGCCTAAGAGAATGGCGAAAAGTGAATCCCAGAATATCGCTCTAAAGTAGTAAATGAGTAAAAAGTAGTAAATGAGTAATAGTAGTAAATGAGCAAACGGTAGTAAATGAGCAGGTAGTAAATGAGTATTTGCCGCTTTTTTGGCCATTTTCGCGTTTTTTGGCACTTTTTCCCGACCCGCGGCACATTAACAGATAGCCATCCGGCCCGTATTTTATCAGTGACATAGAACTCGTCGAGATCTACATTTTGGTATATTTTTCAGCTCATAAAATTCATTTTGACGCGAGTTACGCGCCGGCCCGGTATGCAAGTATGAAATTTACTGAAAAGTCAGTTTTTTGAGCAATTTCAAAAAGCCACTGAAAATGAAAAAAATGTTTATTTTAGTGTTATTTCTATTCGAAAAGCCTATTGAGACTGTAAAATTGAGAAATGCTTGGAAAAACTCCAAAACATGCAAAATTTGGGGGTTTCGCCTCCGTAAACAGATCTATAACACTCTTTTTTTGATTTTTGGAATATTCATAAATTTTTAGGCCTGCAATTTGAACAAAATAGGCAAAAAAATTTGCGAGAGAAATGCGTCAGGACTATCGCTTGCGTATTGTGCATTTAGGCTGCCGTGTGCCGGCTGGAATGATTTTAAAAAGTAATTTTCGCGTTTTTTGGCACTTTTTCCCTTCTCTCGGTATTATACATTTAAGAAAATAATAATTTGAGAATTTTAAATATCGATTTTTCAAAAAGGATTTTTTCTAATCTATTAGCTCTGCACAGTTCTTACAACTGCGCTCCACCGAAATGCCTTTGAGAAATTTCTCGTTTTCTCTGAGTCTCTCAATTTTGCACACTGTTTTTTCGGTTTCGGCAGAGCGCGGTTGCAAGAAGCGCGCCCTGGTAATAAAGGTTTTTCGTAGAAATCGATCGATCAAAATTCAACTTTTTCAAAAGTTTTCAAAGTCCAGACATATTTTTGTTCGGAATTTTCCCCTCTTCTGACGACAATCGGAACCAATTCTATTTTTATGTCTGTCTAAATGACATCTGTTTTTATTTGTTTCTCTTCAGTCCTCCCCGGCAAGAAGAGATAAAGAGACAAATGACATTCGATCATCAAATCATATGGCTTTCGGCAAAATCGAAACGAGAAGAACATTCTTTTTCTCGAAAATTCGAAATTTGAACGATTTTCAGTGTTTCCAGTAGAGCGCGATTGCTTTTTTTCGCAATTCTGCAAGCACAGTACCCTGCACGAGGAACGAGCTCGCAAAAAACGCGAAACGCGCACAGCTTTCAAAATTTCACCTACTATCTGCGTATCTCTAATTCGCCTACTCTCTCGCATAGTGATTAGATAAATCAGCATAGTTTTGAAATATTTTGACATGTATAGCATCAGGAAGTCATAAAAATCGAAAAACAATGTCTCTTGAGAATCGCCGATCAGCAAAAATAAAATTTTTTGAATTTTCGAAAATTTGACAAATTTGCAAAATCAGAGGTTTTACACTATTTTTCGTCATTTTATAGTTTATTTCTGTTCAGAATCAATTTTCTGACATCGAAAATAGAAAATCCAGCTGAAATAACACCGAAAACCTCACTTTCTTCGGTGCCGTTGGAAGACTGATTTTGCATAAAACTGGGAATGGCACCACGAATACACAATATTAGAGTGTGAAAATTGACGAAATTATACAAAAAGTCTTCCTCTACACGAAATGGATATGCATTCTAAGAGCAAATTTCGGGAAATCGAGATATTCAAGATTTTATGCGCCCGACTCAGTAAAATTTTGCCTTTTCTGTTGAGTATTACTGTAGACAATGCGAACGTGCCCTACGGCTAATTTTCGTTTTTTTGATTGCGCGTTCCCCGTGCAGGGTGCTGTGCGCAAGTCTTATAGCTATTTCACGTTATCGCTAGAGTGAATTTTCGATTCGCGCCGATTTTGGAAATTTTTATTTAAAAAATTTGGAAAAATTTTATTTAAAAACATTGTGAAAAATTTTTGGCGCCAAAATTTTTTCTGTCAACAAGTTGTGTTTTTCGATTAAAAAAATCGTTTTTTTTCGGTAAAAACGATATTTTTTATTTTCTTTCCGATAGATGGGTCCGTCTGTCTGTCTGTCTGTCTATCGGAATGTCCGGATGTCCAGAATTTTCGATTTTTGAATTTTTAGTATTTTAAGTCAAGAAATGACTTAAACTTTTGATTTTTCAAGCCGAATAATTCAAAAATTTGAATTTTGTCCGTTGGAGCCCATTTGCATTCTTAAAACTGTCGAAAAATCGTGATTTTGTCACCAAAATTCAAATTTTCACGATTTTGTGCGTTGGAGCGCATTTCCGACCATTACAGATTTTTTTTAATCTTCAAATATGCAGTAGAGCGCATTTACACTTATCGCTGTTAATTCAAATAATCCGTCGAATCAAAAATTTGAACTAGAGCGCGTTTTCATCATTAAAAATTATAATTTTTAATTGCGAAATTTTCCAAACACTCATCTGAAATTCAAAAATCCGTCAAAAGCGGTAGAGCGCGTTTTCTCATTAGAGCGCATTTACACCCCTCGCAATTTTCAAAAGCTTGGGAACAATTGTTCTTTGTTCTCTCTTTTTCCCTTCTTCTTCCCACAAACAATTCAGAATACATCGTTGTCGTCGACGTCTTCTCAGCTCATTGTGCTCCTCTTTTCTCTGCGTCTCTCATTTTCACACACTCTCTCGTCTCTCTCTCTCTCCTCAGAAAGCTCTTTCTCCCTCCCAAATAGGCCTCAATTTTGCTATTTTTCTTCGCTTTTTTTTCCGTCTTTTTTCTACTTCTACTTCCCCCCCCCCCCCCCCAACAACTTTTTAGTCCCTTTTTTTTCAAAAAAAACTTTTTTTTTTCGCAAAAAAAAAAAATTTTCTCCAGAATCGCCGTCGTAGAATCCACGTCATCGACGACGACGTCAGAAGTAGTAGCTGAAAATTCAGAAGAGAAGAATCCGTCACCGGTTTCGGAAGTCACGACGACGCACGTAAGAATTTCACTTTTTTTTTTCGAAAAAAAGTTTTTTCAAATTTTTTTTTCAAAAATTTAAAATCGATTTTTTTTTAAATGTCTGTCTGTGTGTCCGGATTTCCGATTTAAAAGGCGGAAATATACTGAAAATCTAGTCTCCGACGGCAGAAATCGATTTTTTTTCGGTTTTTTGACCTCTGTCGGTGTTTCCGCACGTCCGGATGTCCGAAATAATAGACACGTCTGTCTATGTGTCCGGATATCCGGATGACCAGGTTTGAGCCCCAAAAACTGAAAAAATAGCCGAAATTCTGGTAGAAAACATCAAGAAACGTTTTCTCCGTTTTTGAACGGTGAAATTTTTTCCATCTGTGTTTCCGCACATCCGGATGTCCAAAACTATCAATTTTCAGCTAGAAATAAAGTTGAAGCGTCTGTCTGTGTGTCCGCTTGGTCCGGATGTCTGATTTTAGACGGAAAAATACTGAAAATTCGGTTTCCGACGCGGAAATCGATCTTTTTTTCGGTTTTTTGACGTCTGTCGGTGTTTCCGCACGTCCGGATGTCCGAAATAACAGACACGTCTGTCTGTGTGTCCGGATGTCCGGATGTCCAGATTTGAGCCGAAAAATGCGTAAAAAAAGTCGAAATTCTGGTCGGAACCAACTGAAAACTGATTTTTCCAATTTTTGGCCGCTGGAAATTTTTTAAATTTTCCATCTATGTTTCCGCATTGTCCGGATGTCCAAAGCAATCAATTTTCAGCTAGAAATAAAGCTGAAGCGTCTGTCTGTGTTTCCGCATGTCCGGATGTCTGATTTTGAATCGAAAAATTGCTGAAAATCTGGTTTCCGCCGGCTGAAATCCAACTTTTTTTTCGGTTTTTTGACCTCTGTCGGTGTTTCCGCACGTCCGGATGTCCGAAATAACAGACACGTCTGTCTGTGTGTCCGGATGTCCGTCATGACCAGTTTTAAGCCGCAAAAACTGAAAAAATAGCCGAAATTCCGGTCGGAACCGACTGAAAACTGATTTTTCCAATTTTTGGCCGCTGGAAATTTTTTAAATTTTCCATCTATGTTTCCGCATTGTCCGGATGTCCAAAACTATCAATTTTCAGCTAGAAATAAAGTTGAAGCGTCTGTCTGTGTGTCCGCTTGGTCCGGATGTCTTATTTTAGGCGGAAAAATACTGAAAATTCGGTTTCCGACGCGGAAATCGATCTTTTTTTCGGTTTTTTGACCTCTGTCGGTGTTTCCGCACGTCCGGATGTCCGAAATAACAGACACGTCTGTCTGTGTGTCCGGATTGTGCGGATGTCCAGATTTGAGCCGAAAAATGCGTAAAAAAAGTCGAAATTCTGGTCGGAACCGACTGAAAACTGATTTTTCCAATTTTTGGCCGCTGGAAATTTTTTAAATTTTCCATCTATGTTTCCGCATGTCCGGATGTCCAAAACTATCAATTTTCAGCTAGAAATAAAGTTGAAGCGTCTGTCTGTGTGTCCGCTTGGTCCGGATGTCTGATTTTAGGCGGAAAATGACTGAAAATCCGACCAAAAACCTTTAAAATCTGAAATTTCGTGATATTTTTATTTTTCAACATTCATCAAAAACCAGTTTTCAGCAGTTTCGGATCAGAATTCGAGTACTTTTTTAGCAAAAAATTCGGACATCCGGGCGTGTGGAAACACATATGGACAGCTCTCAGCCTTTCAAAAACCGAAAAAGGCCGATTTCTGCCGGATTTTCAGTACTTTTCCGCCTCAAAAGCAGACATCCGGACATACAAACACACAGACAGATTGGCGAAGCCGGATTTTTCGTTGAAATAAAGGCGATTTTGCCTTAAAAACCCTAATTAAACGAGCTTTTTGGTTATTTTTGTGATTTTTACCACCCAAAATTTATAATTTACGCGATTTTCGGCCTAAAAATGCTTATTTTTCGTCATTTTCAATCGAAAACAACTAATATTTCGTCCGGTTTTTCACATTTTTAATCGGAAGATAAGAATATCTTGTTTCTATTCGCTATAAATGACTAAAAACAAAAAATTCGGAGTGAAATGAGTAATTTTTTGATAAAACCAATTTTCAGTAATTTTCAGTCAAAAATATCGTGTTTTTATTAATATTTATGAAATTCGACTCTGAAATCAGTTGAAAATTGCAAAAATCATGCCGCGTGGAAACGGTCCGATTTTCATCGGAAACCAATTTTCGCTGATTTTTAATCATTTTCAGTTAGTTTTAGCCAGAAATGACTCATTTTTATGAATTCAGTGTTGTGTTTTCAATGGAAACATAATAGAAATCGTTAATTGCAGTCAATTTAGCACTAAAAATTACTGAAAATAGTTTAGCTTCGATTTTTTCAATTGGAAATTAATTGCATTAAATCTATTATTTCCTACTTTTACTAAATCATTTTCAGCATACTTGCCGGGCCGTGCCGTGACGGGAATTTCCACGGCCCGAAGGCCCGGCTGAAAAATTTGAACTGAAATTTTGAACGAAAATTTGGATTTTTTCCCAAAAATGTCGAATTTTTGACTATACTTCAGAATTCAATCAAAAGATTGTTATGCGTCAAAAAATTGCAATTTTTAATGTAAAATTTCAAAAAATTCCAAAAATTTTGGTAAAAGACAGGTACCTTTTTTGAAGCCGGGCCTTCGGGCCGGGCCGTAAATTTGCAAGTATGATTTTCAGTCATTTTTAAAAACATTTTTTTGCAGGTAAATGCGCCAATAGAGTCGATGGAGGGGCACTCCTCCCTCGCCTCATATTCTCATCATTCCCATCATCCGGGATTACATCATCATCATCATTCACATCAACAGTCTCAATTGGCGGCACCTCAACAACATCACTATCAGCAACAACATGGACAACAGCAGAATCAGCAAGAGTTTCAGTGAGTTTTTTGACGATTTTTAGGCTAAAAAAGTGAAAATTTCGATGGGAAAATGAGGTTTTTTAAATGACTAAAAATCGCAAAAATTCGAGTGAAAATAGTTTTTCATCCATTTTTTTTGCATTTTCAAACGAAACAAGAATTTCTCATTTCAAGCAATGCGTGAGCATTTAATTCCAATTTTAAATATTTTTATTCAAAAAACGACCAAATTCATAGTTTTAAAATGTTTTTTTCATTTTCTGTCGAAAATTTTTTTTTTAAATGTTGGACTATTTTCCGCATCAAATGATTGATTTTTTCTCGAACAACGCTGAAAACTTATTATTGTTAAAATAAACCTCAGAAACCCTACTTTCGATGAGAAAATAGTTCACCAAACCTAAACCATTTTTAGTGGTTTTTAGCGCTAAATTGGCCGAAATTGAGGATTTCGATAATGTTCATATTGAAAACACAAGTGAATTCATAAAAAATAGCCTTTTTTTACAAAAAAATGCCTGAGAATGATTAAAAATCAGCGAAATTTGATTTCAGCCGAAAAATCTGGCCTTTTCCATTCGGTTTTTATAGATTTTCAGCTGGTTTCACAGTCGATTTGTAAGAATATTAATAAAAACGAGATATTTCTGACTGAAAATAGTTTCAGCTAAAAATGGCTCATTTCGGTTCGAAATTTTTCCTTTTTAGTCAATTATAGTTTATCAAAATAATAAATTTTTTTTTCGATTAAAATGTGAGAAACTGGATGAAAAATTAGCTATTTGTGCCAGAAAATGACGACAAATAGCAATTTTACGACGAGTTTTCGCGATTTTTAGCCTATTCCTGTCTCAAAAAGTAAAACATTCATATTATAAATTCACGACACTGCGCCGCATGGCTTTAAAGGCGCATCTAATTTGTTCGAAATGGTCCCGAAGCGAAAAACATTATTTTCATTTACCGTAAAAACTGTATTAGAGCGACACCTTTAATAGAACGACACCTCTAATAGAACGACACCCATCTATACTCAGAATTCATGAATATGATTAACCCAGTGTATTTTCTTGTTTTTGATTAGAAGCAGCGTGAATAGTAACCTCTAGATCAACAAACAGAACTTTCAAAAAAGTTTTTCCGTTTAACTTTAGTGAGTTTCAGAAACCACAACATTTTTCTGAGAGTCGGTTGAAAAATAGAGCGACATGTCGCTCTACCACAGTTTTTACGGTATTTTTAGACCTGAAAAACTCGAAAACACGGTATTTGATCTTTTACAACTACGAGACCATTCCGCGAAATTTCTAATAAATTAGATGCGCCTTTAAAGCCCTGCGGCGCAGTGTTGTGAATTTATAATAGAATGCTCTAAAATCCCAATTTAAGTCTAAATATTTCCATTCTGACCGATTTTTTAATGCTTTTTGGTCACAAAAATCCTAAATTACTAAATTTTCAGAGGCCCACCACCACCACCACCACAACAACAGTATTTCCACCCTCAACCACCACCACTACAATACGGTCAACCAAGTGGAAGTGGCAGTAATAATGGTGTCGTGGTGCAGAATCAGATGAATCCGACGACGCCTACATCCTCCTATGAAAATAATTCTCATTTCGAGATTCCCTCCACGTCATCTGGAGCGCCTCATCATCAGAATCCGAATCCTTCTCAACAGTATCCTCACCCGCCACTTCATCACTACAACTCGGCGCCAGGGCCGTCTGGCTCCGCCCCTAACCCTCCGCCGCCGCCGCCACAGTACCAACAGTACCAGGCTCCGCCCCCTCCGCACGCGCACTACGAGTTGGCGCCACTGCATACTGTACGATACGAACACTTGCCGCCGCCGCAGCCGCAGCCGCCACAATCGGCGCCACCGTATCCGCGGAGCCACGTGCCACAGTATCCGGTGAAGGTGTTGGATCCGCAACAGGTGTACGCACAGGTGCAGAATAGTCGGAATTTGAGGTGAGAAATCGAGATTTTAGGCTTAAAAACTGGATTTTTAGACGGATTTTTTGCTTAAAATCGATCAAAAATGACTCAAAATAGTCCAAAAATTGCATTTTCAACCATTTTTTTTTCAAAATTTTCGCTCAAAAATGGTGCATCGCTCAAAATCAATCAATTTTTGACATATTTTTAAAGTTTTCAGGTAGGAGAGAGTAAGAAAGCGCGCTCTAATGAACTAACCATGCTAAATTTAAATTTTTAGTGAAAAAAACGAGGTTTTCGGCATGAAAATGGTGCATTTCTGCTCAAAATTGATCGCAAATCACATTTTCAAGTTATTTATGCGAAATTTTTGCTCCAAATTAGCCTTTTTCGATTTTTTGGCTCATAAATTGTGCATTGGAGCGAATTTACGCATTTTAGACGGATTTTGCGCTTAAAATTGACTGAAAAATACGCATTTTCAATCAATTTTTGGAATTTTTCGGTTAGAAATGGTGCATCTGCACTTTTTAAGCGGGAGTTCAGCTCAAAATCGATGAAAAACCACTTAAAACGGCATAAAATCATATTTTAAGCTTATTTTTCAGGTTTTTGCTTATTTTGATGCATTTCAGCGCTTGAAAATGGGGTTTTTACCTGAAAAAAGGTTTTTAAGTGTAAAATAGAGAAATTCTGACTTGAAATTGTAAAGTCTGAAGCTCCGATCGTAGAGCTTTAGAATTTGAAAGGTCAGATTCTGACCATCGAATTTTGAAGCTTGGATCCAGGAGCTCAGATTCTGAATTTCCGGTTTTCGGAATAGGGAATTCTGGTGGTCAGATTCTGGGGCTCTGACTCAGTTTTTTTAAAATTCTGACCAACAGATTTTGTAACTGAGATTCTGAATCTCAGATTCTGAAGCCCATGATTCTCAGAATAGAATTCTGGAGCTCAAATTCTGGATGCTCAGAATCAGAATTTTCGAATTTTATGGTTTTGAAATGTCTCTTGGTTTCAAACCGTCCCCCGGGGATCTCACTAATGTACAAATACATTTCCCCCCTCTTACCAGCCACTTACTATTGCTCATCACACTTTAGTGTGTACAGTAATACAGTACACACCCACCACACACACATTACTCGTGAGAAAATCAAAAGATTTTCCATCCAGTCATGTTGTTTGCCTCCCCCCGAGATTCATGAATTCCTTAATCAGAATCAGAATCTCCTATCGTTCATTGTGTGCAAACGCGCTCTGCTAGACACTCCCATAGAGACGTCATAATCTTTGATCTCTGCCGTGACGGCGGGTAAGCGGAGTGTCGTTGTTTCCCGCCAATCGGAATACGAATCGTACCGATTTCGGGTTTTCCGTATTTTTTTTAATTTTGGTGGGCAGATTCGGATTCTAGGCCAGCTAGATCGGATCCTAGGCCAGCTAAACCAGATTTGAGCCTAGATTCGTCTGAATCAGAATCTCAGCTCTCCAGGCCGATCGGATCAGGTCCTAGGCTTAGATTATCCGGATAATGGCCTAGAAAATCGTCTAGTCGGAAAGCTAGGCCACCCGGGTCGGATTCTAGGCCACCTAGAGCAATTTTAGCCAGATCTAAGAATCCTAGGCCACCACCTACCGTAACCCACTAACGATTATCCACCTCTCAATCATTATGATCTACACATCTATTGTCCATTGCCTATAATTAGATTTGCGATTACCATCCGTTGTTATCGCTGAAGGTGTTCTGGTGGCACCCTTCTTCCACCCTCCCGTCCCGTCCGCTATGCAAACACGCTCCACTGAGACACACACACAGACGCAGTCGATTCAAATCGCTTGGGCAGCCGCGGGAAATTTGTTTTTTGAATGCGATTTTTGGCGGGTTTTTGGGCGTACTGTAGCAGGATGGCATTTTTGGATCCTGGATCCATTTTCAGCAGATTTTCTGTCATTTTCCCCCGGGGATTCCCATCCACCCCACCAGGTGTGTCACACGGGGGAATTTGCTAATCTCTCGATCACGTTCATACACAATATTCTATTGTCTCGGATTCCCAGACAATATTAGGTGTCTTAGCACCCTCTCCCCCCATTTACTGTCGGTTTTTATGAGGTTTTTATTGGTTTTTTATTGCTTTTAGTAGGTTTTAGGGCCCTTTATGGAGGGTTTATGACCTCTCCCGCCCCCAGACATGGTGCATCGGAGCGAGTTTGCATTCGTTAACTCGAAATCAATCTCCGACAACTTTTTCACCCGATTTTAACCCTAAAATCAATCGGAAATTGCTGAAAAATCGATTTTTCGATGTCAGACAACTTTTCTGACCCATTTTCAAGTTTCCCGCCCCCGAAAATGGTGTGCACTGGAGCGAATTTGCACCTCACCTACCGTTTTTCAGAAATTAGCAAAAAATGCGATTTTAAGCGATTTTAAAGTGCAAATTCGATACGATCCAGCATTTCGATCAATTTTAAGCGCAAAATCCGTCTAAAATGCGTAAATTTGCTCCGATGTACTATTTATGAGCCAAAAATTAGAAAACGGCTAATTTTTAGCAAACATTTTGCATAAATAACTTGAAAATGAGATTTGCTATCAATTTTGACCGGAAAGCACCATTTTCATGCCGAAAACCGTATTTTTTCCTTAAAAATTTGAATTTAGCATGGTTAGTTCATTAGAGCGCGCTTTCTCACTCTCTCCTACTTGAAAACTTTAAAAATATGTCAAAAATCTGATTTTTGGACTATTTTGCACCATTTTTGAGCGAAAATTTTGAAAAAGTTGGTTGGAAATGTAATTTTTGGACTATTTTGAGTCATTTTTGATCGATTTTAAGCAAAAAACCGTCCAAAATGCGTAAATTCGCTCCGATGTACTATTTATAAGCCAAAAATTAGAAAATGGCTCATTTGGAGCAAAACTTTTGCATAAATAATGGAAATTTTGAAAAAATTGGTTGAAATTGTGATTTTTAGTCAATTTTAAGAAAAGATCCGTCTAAATAATGCAAATTCGCTCCAATTTTCCAGCAATAACGCTTCGAAACCATCGACCACTGCCAACACGACGACACTACAAACTACACCGCCATCCGCACCGCCCGTCATGACGCCGCGGCGAACACCGAATGGAACGCCGATTGGAAATGGAGCGCCGATATTCCAGAAGAGACATTCAGACGTTGCTCAGGAGAGGGATCGTGTAGATATCGAGGTGGCGAGAAATTTGTCGCAAATTATGTCGAAAAGTGGAATGAAACCACCGACGAATCAGCAGGAGATGAGACAGGAGAGCACGACGCAGACGCAGAGGTAAAAATGAGAGAAAAATTGAGATTTTCGACAATTTTTCGGCCTAAAAACCGAAAAATTGACGAAAATCGGCTCAGGGACGTTTTGGAACCAAGAAACCGAGAATCTTTTGAAACCGGGACGTTCTAGAACGGACATTTTCAAAAATGAGATGGTTTTTTCAACATTTTTTGGTTCTAAAAACCGAAAAAATTGACGAAAATCGGCTCAGGGACGTTTTGGAACCAAAGAAACAGAGACTTTTTGAAACTGGGACGTTTCGAAACCATCTCTTGAATTGTTTAGGACCTGATTGGTAGAAAATTGAGATTTTCCACATTTTTTGGGTCTAAAAACCGAAAAATTGACGAAAATCGGTTCAGGGACATTTCGCAACCACGACGTTTCGAAACCGTCCCCTGGTTTCGAAATGACCCAACTGATGGAAGACATTTGGAAACCGTTTACTATCCCCCAGAGGAAACGGTTTTGAAATGTCCCATTTGGGTTTGAAAGCGCTAACCGAGACGTTTCGAAACCAAGAACTTCCAAAATCTTGGGACATTTCGAAACCATCCGGGACACTTGGCAACCAACGAAATGTTATGGTTGCCAAATGTCCCGGTTTCGAAACGTCCCTGAGACAAAATTCCGTTTTAAAACTGAATTATGAGAAACCGGGACGTTTCGAAACCAAGGTTTTTGAATAACTTGGTTGCGAAACGTCCTGACTTCGAAATGTCTCGGTTTCTTTGGTTCTAGAATGTCCCGGTTGCGAAATGTCCCGGTTTCGAAACGTCCCGGAGCCAATTTTTTCGGTTTTTAGGCCCAAAAAATGTTGAAAATCCCAAATTTTACACAGATTTTGCCCAATTTTTTCTAATTTTTAACAAAAATTTCCAGACAACTCCCACCACTGGCCCCCCTGGCGCCTCTCCCCACCACCAAAACCGCCTTCCAATGTCCAAACTGTAACCGATGCCTATCGAACGGACGGAATCTTCAACGTCACCGTCAATCGTGCGGTCAGCAATCGGCCATTACATCGACACCGCTTCCGACGTCATCAATTCAGGAGCCTTCTGCTCCACCGGCGCCCTCGAATCGTCTAGCGGCATTGTTGAGCTCACCGACGCCTTCAGGATCTTCTGGAGGTCCTGGAGCTGCTCCTGGAGCATCTGGAGTGACGACGACGTCACCACCATCAGAATATCTACCGCATAGCTACAGTAACCGGATGCTCTACTCGCCGCAGGAAATGATTGTCGATCCGAATGTGATGCTATCCGATGGTTATGACTACTCGAAAACCGATCGATATTTCCAGTCGGGCGGCGACAGTTTATGGTCTCGAGACGATAGTTTCCACTCGGAACCACAATCGGCGTCCCACGATCCGATGGATATGGATTTGATGTTTCAGGACTCACTTCATCATGACCCCCTAAGGGACCCCCTCCTCTACCATAACCATCCTGACCCCCTCCATGATCCAATGCAAGATTTGAGTCATTTGGCACCGTTTGAGACTGAAATTCACAAAGAACCGTCGAGAGACTATCTGGAACCGGCGGAAATGCTTCAAACGCTCGATCCGAATCCACAGGATCCCGATCGATATTTTCAGCCGAGATTTGATCCGTTGGAGATGGAATGTGAAGAGGAATCGAGCTCGAGTTCGCAGGGAAGAGAAACACCCGCCACCACAAACACCACAACGACTAGTAGTACGGCACCGAGCTATATGTAAGGAATAGTTTTGTGATATTCGGATTCAGCGCGTTGAGAGCTTTCAGAAAAGTATAATCATGACAGGGTTTGGAGCAAGTTGGGTCTCGCCGCGAAAACTACAGTAATCCATTGAGACTACTGTAGTTTTCGCGTCGAGACCCAACTTGCGCCGAATCTGGGCATGATTATACTTTTCTGAAAGCTCTCAACGCTCTGAATTTGACTATAACAATTAAAAACAGAAAAAGTCGATATTTTTAAAAATTGAGAACATTTTTTCTGAAATTTTTTGAAATTTGAAAATTCGCGATTCGAGGCTAAAATCATTATTATAGTCATTTTAGGCGTATTGACAGCTTTCAGAAAAGTATAATCATGGCGGGGTTTGAACCAAGTCGGGTCTCGACGCGAAAACTACAGTAATCCACCCGGACTATTGTAGTTTTCGTGGCGAGACCCAACTTGCACCGAATCTGGGTATGATTATACTTTTCTGAAAGCTCTCAACGCTCTGAAAATGATTCTGATACCGGTTTTCGAAAATGTTTTTTGGAAAATATAAAAATTTCCAGAAATTTATTTTCTCGATTTTTTGAATTCTTTGACTTTTTTCAGTTTTTAACTAGGATTACTGTATTCGCCTCGTTGAGAGCTTTCAGAAAAGTATAATCATGCCATGGTTTGGAGCAAGTTGGGTCTCGACGCGAAAACTACAGTAGTCCTGGTGGATTACTGTAGTTTTCGCGTCGAGACCCAACTTGCACCGAATCTGACCGTGATTATACTTTTCTGAAAGCTCTCAATGAGCTGAATACGGTTATAACAATTAATAATTGAAAAAATCAAAATTAAAAAAAAAACTTGGGTCTCACCACGAAATTTCAAAACAAGTATGGTTACTGTAGTTTTCGCGTCGAGACCCAATTTTCTTGAAACCCCGTCATGATTATACTTTTCTGAAAGCTCTCAACGCGCTGAATCTATATCTGCTAATCTTATTTCTTAAAAACCGTAACCATCCAATTTCCAGCTGTCAATCATGCAGCAAAACGGTCTCCTCCGACCGATCGCTTCGTCGTCACTACAACACATGCAAGCAGTATCAAGCGGAATTAGCGAAAAACGCGGCTGCCAACGAGTGAGTTTTTCCCCCAAAAATTAAAATTTTTGCATTTGTCGCCGCACCGATTTTACCGATTTTTTAGTTTTTATCGATTTTTTAAAAAAGATCTCAAAATCAATCGATATCCCACCCCACCCACTGTGATTGTGAAAATTCAGCGTCAGACGTCCGATTCCACCACCTCCAATCCGACGAAAACCAGCGGCACCGAAAAAAGGCGCCGACGGAACGCCAGCCGAGAAGAATAGTGCTATACTGAAGGTGTTGAACAGTCAGGCTCCGCCTCCTCCTTCCATCGGAAGCTCCGCCCCCTTTCAGTATCACGGAGGTTCGCTACCGTCGATTAGCGCATCGTGGCTTCAACCGACGACGACGTCGGTGACTTCTGGAGCCGTTGCGCCAACGACGATGGCCGCGGCCGTGGCGCCGACACCTACGAAAACTAGTCCGCTGCAGATTTTGTTGAACGACGAGTTCGAGGAGGATGGGGATAGTAGAAGTAGTAGTGGGTTAGTTTTCATTGTGATATTGGCATGTTGAATGAATGTGATTTTGCATGGCCGAGTTTTTGCGTTTTCTAGGCCACCAATGGGGAAAAGTTAGGCGCGGGGACTAGTTTTCCACAGTTTTGGGTTTCTAGGCCACCGAAAAAGTTGGAAAACTTGAAAAGTCACGATTTTGACGTTTTTACCCCAAAAAATGGCGAAAAAACGACGATTTTCTCCTAGGGACTAGTTTTCCGGGGTTTTGGTTTTCTAGGCCACCGAAAATGTTTCAAAATTGCAGTTTTCGCAATTCTGATCCCAATTTCCAAATTTAGCACTGGAATTTGTCGAAAATCGTCGAAAAAATGAAGAATTAGAAGGTTTTTGACTTGGGGACTAGTTTTCCACCATTTTGGTTTTCTAGGCCACCGAAATTTTTTACGAAAACCTTCCATTTTTGTTGTGAAAACGTGATTTTGAACTGTTTCTAATAGAAATTTCACCATAAATGGCAAAAAAACGCCATTTTCAGCTTGAGGGACTAACTTTTCTATTTCCTGGGTTTTCTAGGCCACCAAATTCTAGGCCAGCACTAAAAATGGAGTTTTTAGCACAAAAATCGACAATTTTGAAGCCGGGGACTAACTTTCCTTTTTTCTAGGCCACTATCTGATTTCCTAGGCCATCGAAGCTGAAATTTTCTCGATTTTCCCCCAAAAAATTCCCCATTTTTCTTCCAGAACCACCACCACCAAGGCTCAAGGAACATTCGTTTGTGAGCGTTGCTCCAAAAAGTTGTGCTCAATGAGCAACCTGAAACGTCATCGTGCCACGTGTAAAGCTGCTCCATCGACGACAACGACGACGACTACTGTATCGGAGCCCCCAACTCCGGCTCCGCCCCTTGTCGTGGCTCCGCCCCCAACAGCAGCTCCAGCAGAGACCACAGCTACCGTAACCTATACGGCGAAAGCGTCATGGTCGCCGGACTTGAAATTGAAGTCACCGAAGCAGAAGACGTCAACGGCGACAGTGACGACGACGACGCATTCAGAATTGACGGTCGGCGAAGCGCTGAAAGCACAACATCAGAATCTTCAGATGACGTCACCAAGATTCGCGGGGACTGGCTCCAGAATCCTCCCACCACGTCCACCGAATCCGATTCTGAATTTGGTGCAGAATCCGCCGCAGAATCAGATGCAGAATCCGATGGTGACGTCACGTCTGCCACCGCCACCACAACAGATTCAGATTCAGAATCCTCCCACGATGCCGATGACGTCGTCATCGGCGCCTTCTGGAGCGGCCCCGCTCAAAAAAGGAATCATCGAGCACAAAAACACGGACCTGGTGCTCATCACATCGGAGCCGATCCCCGAGAAAAAGAGCCGTCAGGAAGCCACGCCCCTTCCGCCTATTCAACTTCCACCACCACCGCCGCAACGCCCCGCCCCCGTAGCGTATCAAGTTCAATTCACAAGTCGACGTCCGCCGATTCAGAATTCTCAGAATCCACCTCACCATCAAATGCATCGTCAATTTAGCCTTCAGAATCCGATTCCTCAGATTCAGAAGCCTCAGAGGCCACCGCTTCGAGCCCCACCTCCTATTGCTCAATACGTAAAACATGACGCCGCGCCGCAGGCGCCCCAGCCATTACCACCACCGCAACAGAAAATGATGATGACGACGGCTCATATTGTGGAAAGTAATAGTAATAATCAGAAGAATAATAATGAGTGAGTTTCAGATAAAATTTTGGGATTCTAGGCCACCAGAGGGATTTTTCTAGGCCATCCAAAAATATTAACATTTCCCGCCCAAAATCGATTAAAAATGGTGAAAATCGACAAATTTTGAGTCGAAATCACTCAAAAATGAAAGTTTGGATTTCTAGGCCACCGATTTGGAGGTTTCTAGGCCATCCGTGGTTTTAGGCGGTTTTAAGCGATTTTGCAACTCTCAAAACGTGAAAAATCGCTCAAATTTCGAGATTTTGGGTTTCTAGGCCACCAGTTTGGTATTCTAGGCCATAGGTCATTTCTGAAAGTTTGAGACCGCTTTTGAGCGGTTTTTTGACAAAAAATCGGAAATTTGGTTTCCTAGGCCACCGATTAAAAGATTTCTAGGCCACCGGCCATTCCGAGAGTTTGAGACTGGTTTTTGCTACTTTTTAGCTGTTTTTCAGCGATTTTTTGATTAAAAAAAAACATCTGAAAACGAGAAAAATCTGTTGGAAATCGGAAATTTGGGTTTCTAGGCCACCAATTTGCAGGTTTCTAGGTCATGGGTGTTTTTTGACGGTTTTAACCGATCATTTAGTTTCTGGGCCCCAAATTCGGTGATTTTTCCATTTCGGATAGTTTTTGAGCGATTTTGAAACGTTTTTCACATTTTATCGCTTGAAAAACAATCTGAAACACAAAAATCGGAAATAATGAAAAAAAAATTGGGTTTCTAGGCCACAGGTCAATTTTGACTGTTTTTTGACCGATTTTAGGCAATTTTTTCACAATTTTACGCGAAAATCTAATGAAAAACGCTTAAAACCTATTTCTATGGCTTTGAAAACTCCTAAACCCTAATTTTCCACACCAAAATACAAAAAAAGTTGGAAAAAATACCAAATTTGAGTTTCTTGGCCACCGGTTCGAGAATTTCTAAATCATAAGTAATTTTAGGATGTTTCAGCGACTTTTTAATGGAAATCCACCTGAAAATGTTGAAAAATGGCTGAAATGTCGAGAATTTGGGCTTCTAGGCCACTAGATCATTTTTGTGTTTTTTGGAAAAAAAATTTGAAAAATTCCCATTTTCCAGCGACACGACGACCATCACGACGGCTCCGCTCAATCCGAAACGTCCGGGATCGCCACTCGACTCGATAATCACCTCGGTGCCGTTATCCGTCGAAGTTCATCATCACAACAATCAGATGACGTCATCGTCCGCCAGCAACAAACCGCCGGAGCAAGGATTGAGCAGTGCGGATTCCCAACAATCGATAACCGATGCCCTTCCGAATTCCCAAAATAAGAAGTTGATCCCCTACGTGTGCCCGGAATGCGACAAGACGTATTCGTGTCGAAAAAATGTGAAACGCCATCGTATGGCCGTTCATAAGATGTCGCTCGACGAGATTCTCGCGAAACCCGAGCACCCGGCACCGCCAGACGCCATACCGAGTGCACAGCTCCAGGCGAGACGGCATACGGTAGCGGGAGGGGTGGAGTCTGTTGGAGGACCGCCCATCGGCAAACGGAAGGCGTCGGAGGCAGTAGGGGTTCCGATGAAAAAGGGAAAAGAGGTGGCGGCTTCTGATGATGAGGAGGAGCCACAGGAGTCGCCGAAGAACATCGTGCAAGCTCCGCCCCTTTTACCACCAGCTGCCACTATCTTGGTACGGAAATCAGAGTCGCCGGTTACGGTGCCAGCGGTTACGGTGCCAGCGGTTACGGTGCCAGCGGTTACGATAGCGACAACTACAGTACACCCGTCATGGGATGGTTTCATGACATGGCCAGAGCCGGAGCCCACTTTGGCCACGCCCCGTTTCTCCGATGAGGAGGATAATAAGGCGATGGCGAAGATAGCGGCGGAGCTGAAAAGGTGTGCAGAGATCAAGCTGGAGGATCAGAAGCGACCCCAAGAGGATTCAGAATACGATGCGATTCTTTTTAAGTCGCTTCGAGAAGAATTTTCACGGGAGGATATGAAAGTGGAGGAGGAGGGGAAAGAGGAGCTCAATGAGCTTAAAGACGAGTCTGAGGAGGAGGAGGAGTCAGAGGATGAGGAGGAGGCGGAGCCTAAAGAGACATCCACCGCCGCATCTAGCGTCGGACTCCCTTCGCTCAGCTCGCCGACACCGGTACAGTACCCGGCGTGGAGACCTTTAGCTCCGCCCCCTCCACGGCGCTCAGCCCCGCCCACAAAAATGCCGAGGCACATGTGCACCGGTTGTAGTAAGGTGTTGGGATCCGACTACTCGCTACGACGGCATCGGACCGGTTGCGCGTCTGTCCAAAAGATTCGAAATCCCCACTACCCGAAGCCACCGGCGAAGCGACGTACCGCTGCGGAGAAGGCGGCGGCGAGAGAGGAGGCGTTTCGGAAGCAGATAACTGATGCGCGGGAGGCGATGAAGGAGATGGAGGCGTTGCCTCTACCGCCGGCTGTTTGGGATGTGATTGAGGAGGTGAAGAAGGAGAGACAAGAGGCGATGAGGTACGGTTTCCTGGAATATTTCACCCAAAAATTCGCTAAAAAGTCGATGAAAATCGATGACCATCGACAAATTTCATGTCGAAAACACTCAAAAATGAAAATTTTCACCTAAATCTTGCCAAAAATCGATGAGAATCAACAAATTTTGAACATTTGGATTTCTAGGCCACACCGATTTGAGGTTTCTAGGCCAACCGTACTTTAAGGCGGTTTTGAGCGATTTAGCTTTTTTTTTTTTGAAAGTTTCACCTAAAATCGAAAAGAATCGATAAAAATCGACTCGAAAACAGTCAATAAAAGGAAAATTTGGATTTCTAGGCCACCGATTTGAGGTTTCTAGGCCACGGATTACTGCTTTAGCTTTTCGGACTTCCTAGACGTTTTTAAGATGTTTGCAACCAAAAAAAAAGCACTAAAAAACGTTTAAAAAAAACATTAAAATCACGAAAAATCTGGATATGGGTTTCTAGGCCACCTTCGCATTTTCTAGGCCATCAAATTTATTTTGTTGGTTTTTAGAGTTTTTTTTTGTATTTTGAGCACTTTGTGCAGTTCTAAAGTGCTTGAAATTAGAAAATTAACAAAATTTCGAGATTTTGGTTTTCTAGGCCACCAGTTTGGTATTCTAGGCCACATTTCTTAGTGTTTGAGAATGGTTTTTGCAACTATTTGACCCTTTTAAAGCGATTTTTTGACAGAAAATCGGAAATTTGGTTTCCTAGGCCACCGATTAAAAGATTTCTAGGCCACAGGTCATTTCTGAAAGTTTGAGACTGTTTTTTGCAACTTTTAAGCTATTTTTCAGCGATTTTTTTATAAAAAACCATCTGAAAACGAGAATTTGGGTTTCTAGGCCACCAGCTTGCTTTTCTAGGCCATGCCATCATTTAGAGTGTTTCTTGACCGATTTTTTCGTTTTTTAAGCGAAAATCTGTTGAAAATTTTTGGCAATTTTTGAAAAGGAAAAAAAAATCCAAAAATTTGTTTTTAAATTTTCAATTTTCCAGCCACTCGACATTCTCCCCACCACCGCCATCATTCATCGAAGAGACGCCCGATTTCTCAATGTTCCAAGACTCATCACCGTCCGCCACCGATATCACGACGTCATCTGAATTCCGCTCCGTCACGTCATCACGAGCATCGTCGTACTGTGGCGTCTCACCACCCAAACCACGCGATCATTTTTCTGAAGGCGTCGAGAAGGCGACGTCACTTCCACCGCTTCTCACGTTACTGTCATCGTCAAAGTCAACGTCTTCAGCCGCCACCGCCACGTCATCAGGAGGTCCGATTATTCAGTCGAGAATTAATCAGGCGAGACATATGTGTCAGGTTGGAGAAAATTGAAAAATTGAAAAAAAAATTGTTTAAAATAATAATAATAAATTTTGGCGCCCAAAAAATTCAAAATCTGACAAATATGTTTCAGCTTGTTTTTGCATGGTTTTTTGGTTTGCTTTTTGGGTTACTGTAGCACTATTTGAAGGGGGGGGGGAGGAAAGTGCGCTCTATTGAGAATTGATTGAGTTTTTTTTAGAAACGAGATGAGATAGACACAGACAGACAGATGAACAGACGAGAAGGACATCAGGATTTCAGTACACACAGATAGATGTGAAATTTTGAGGATCTGGGACATCCGGACACCCGGACAGACAGACAGACAGAGGTCTGAATTCTCAAAAATACAGAGATCCGGACGCACCGATTTCTCTGGAAAATTGAAATTTTTTTGAAATCCGGACATACCGATATTCGGACAGACAGACAAATTGAGAATCGGAAATTCTCGAATTGTGAAAATCTGGACATCCGGACACACAGAAACCCGGAAGTTCGAAATTTGAGATTTCGAAAATCCGAAATAATGATAATTTTAACGATTTTTGAAAATTTCAAAACATCCGGACACCCGGACACACAGACGGAGGTCTGAATTCTCAAAAATACAGAAATCCGGACATCCGGACAGACAGACATATCTGGAAAGCTGAAAAAGTTTGAAATCCGGACATCCGTACAGACAGACAGACAAGAATCTGAAAATTAGAGTTTTTCGAGTACCGGATTCTCGGAAATTCGATTTTTCGACTTTCTGGACATCCGGACATAGCGATATTCGGACAGACAAACAACTGAGAATCGGAAACTCTCGAATTGTGAAAATCTGGACATCCGGACACACAGATCTTCGAAAGTTCGAAAATTGAGATCCCCGTAATTTCTGAAATCCGAAATAATGATCAGTTTGGAGATTTTTGAAAACTTTGGGACATCCGGACACTCAGACACACAGACAGTGCTCTTAATTCTCGAAAATACGACAATCCGGACATCCGGACGCACCGATATAAGTGGAAAATTGAAATTTTTTGAAATCCGGACATCCGTACAGACAGACAGACAAGAATTTGAAAATTAGAGTTTTTCGAGTTCCGGATTTTCGGAAATTCGATTTTTCAACTTTCTGGACATCCGGACATAGCGATATTCAAATAGACAGTAGTCGAGAAAAAAAAATTCGGACATCCGGACACGCAGACATCACTCTTGAATTCTTAAAATTAAAATTCTCTCAACATTTGTCGAAATTGAGCACAGAACGGACATCTGGATAATTGGACACACAGACATCTGGACTTACTGATTATTTTCATGAATAACCGGACATCCGGACACTAGGACGCACAGATTTTTGCTATTTTTGAAACTGTAGCTCTTGGGACATCCAGGCACTGAAAATCTAGAAAGAACTTCTGAAAATCACATCTAGACATCCGGATATACAGAAACACAGATAAATTTCTCGGTTATACTTGTCCGAGAGGACTACACAGATGATTCTCAATAGAGCGCATTTGTTCATCCCCTCCTCCTCACCCTCTTTACCTACCCTTGGTTTTGCTTGATTTCTAACCTGTTTTGAAACCAAAAACGGTTTTAAAACGTCCCGGCTTCTGCATGTTAACGCTTTCCCTCTTCCCCTAATTTTGCTAATCAATATTTTATTTCTTTGAAAAAAATTTAAATATTTAATTCTAGGAATGCGGCAAGTTCTACTGCAGTGAGTGGAACCTCAATCGCCACCACAAACAATCGTGTCCGGCGGCCAAGTTTATCAACGAAATACCTTATTAGTGAGTTTACAAGAATTGGGATACAGATATTTGGATTCAGCGCGTTGAGAGCTTTCAGAAAAGTATAATCATGCCATAGTTTGGAGAAAATTGGGTCTCGTCACGAAAACTACAGTAATCCACACAGGAATACTGTAGTTTTCGCGTCGAGACCCAACTTACTTCAAACCATGGCATGATTATACTTTTCTGAAAGCTCTCGACGCGCTGAATTAGAAAATCACGATTGAAATTTAAAAATTCTTGAATTCAAATAAAATCGAAAAAGTGTTTTGACATTTTTTGGTTGATTTTTCCAATTTTTTCGAAAACAATTATTGTCACCATTATCAGGTCGTCTAGAGCTTTCAGAAAAGTATAATCACGCCCTGATTCGGTGAAAGTTGGGTCTCGACGCGAAAACTACAGTAATCCACCAGGAATACTGTAGTTTTCGTGGCGGGACCCAACTTGCGTCAAACCATGGCATGATTATACTTTTCTGAAAGCTCACAATGCGCTGATTCCGAATTTCACATTTTCAAGTATCCCCAATTAAAAAAAAACAAACAAATCTCATTTCAGCGAACCCAAACACGACGCGGATCGAGTCGACGTTCGCTTCATGCGAGACGACGCGTGGGGTCGAATGTCTCGCTCGTTTCTCGTCTCGATTTCACCACTGGTCGCCGATTGGTTAGAAAACGAAAAGTTGACACATTTGCAGTTGGACACAAAGTGGCAAGACATGCGGTTCTTGTTGGATGTCATGACGAAGAATATTCCGATTACTCGTACGTCGTTTTTTTTTTTTTGCAAAATTGCCGCACAGTTTCATATTTCGAGCGTGTCTTGCTGCCTAGATGAAAACGTGCGGCGAAATTGCGAAAAGGGGCGGAGCCTAAAGAACTTTTTTTTTGCAGTTGAAAATGTGCACGCCGTCGGTGAACAATCGAAATTCTACCAAACGAAACAAGTGGACACAATGATTGAGGAGTTTTGGGCGGCACAACAGGTAAGAATGGACATCTGGACACACAGACGGACAGACAGACATCCGGACGAACCGAAATTTTTAATTTTTGGAAATCCGGACGAAGTTCAACAAAAATTTGAGATTTTGTAAAATGTTGGGACATCCGGACTCGTGGACACACAGATAGATATATAGACAGACATCCGGACATGTGGACATCCGGATATTTTCGAAAATTTGGAAATCCGGACACACAGATATCCGGAAGTTCGAATTTTGAGATTCCGTATTTTGCGAAATTCCGAAATTATGAATTTAGGGATTTTTGAACAAAATTGAGACATCCGGACACACGGACGGACAGACAGACAGACAGACAGACAAATTTTGGCTCAAAAAATCTGAAAATCTGAAAAACTCTGATTTTCGAATATCCGGACAACCCGACACACGGACAGCTCTCGAAAATCAAAAATCCGAATTTTGGTACATCCGGACACCTGGGCACACAGATAGACAGAAAAATCCAAAAACCCAATAATCTGAATTTTCAAAAACTGGAATTTTCGGAAATCCGGACACCTGGACGTTCAGACAGACAGACAGACATACTATACAAGCTCAGAATATCTGAAAATCTGAAAAAATTTCCCGAAATCCGGACATCCGGACACACGGACAGCTCTAGAAAATCAAAAACCGGAATTTCGGGACATTCGGACACCTGGACACACAGATGGACGGAAAAATCCAAATCCTGAAAACCTGAATTTTCAAAAATTGGAATTTTCGGAAATCCGGACACCTGGACGTTCAGACAGACAGACAGACATACTATACAAGCTCAGAATATCTGAAAATCTGAAAAACACTAATTTTCGAAAATCCGGACATCCGGATATCTTGACACACAGACTTCTAAAATCCAAATTTTCCAGAATACCGACTAGCTCCGCCCCCTTCTCCAACTAATCCTCCTCATCATTATCTCCCAATCCATCTACCTCTCTGCGTCTCTCTTCTATAAATACGTCGTTGTGTCATTTCAAAATCTCATTCTCACCAATCCCCTCGCTCCCCCCGATTGCTCAATTTTCACGTTGTTTATTGCCAATTTAATCCTCCTAATTACCCCCCTAATTAAGCTCCGCCCCCCGATTGCCTTTCGATTAATAATCTCTCTCTCTCTGTCTCTTTTTTTGTTTTCTATAATAAGTGTTTTTTAATATGTCCCGTTGAAACTTGTGATCTCAAAAAGAAAAAAATTTCTGATTTTTTTTTTGGCTGAAAATTTTTCCCACTCGCTAGTTTCAGAATTGTTTAAATAGGTACTCACCACACCCTGGCCTCCATTTAGTATACCATTATGTGTCGATGACTGATCTCTCCGTTTTTTTTTCTTTCGGTATCTTTTGGAAAAAAATTACAGTTAAAAAAAAAATTTTTTTGGAATTTTTTTTTTGGCTGAAAATTTTTTCTCACTCTCTCTCTCTCTCTTTCATTATTTATGCTTCTCACTATTCTTTCCCATCGATCCCGAATGACAGTTTGTTTTATATTTTATAAAAAATTCCGTTAAAATTTTTTTTGATGTTGTTGCATTTTTTTCAGTACACACTGCGAGTTGACAGGCCGTTTAGCTGCTTTTTTCCAAAAAAAAAAAACTTAAAATTTCAAAAAATTCTAGATATGCCACACCACATTTACTCACAAGACGACGATGGGTTCTTGTGTGCGCTTCTCGTGTCGGGAACGCTTTTCCTGGTGGCGTTCGCCTATTTTTCCACGATTTTTGTGGTTAATTGGGCGAGGAGGAGGTAATAGCGATTTGAAAATAGGATAGTTAGATTCAGCGTGACGAGAGCTTTCAGAAAAGTATAATCATGACGGGGTTTGGAGAAAATTGGGTCTCGACGCGAAAACTACAGTAATCCACCTGGGTTACTGTAGTTTTCGTGGTGGGACCCAATTTGCGTCAAACCATGGCATGATTATACTTTTCTGAAAGCCCACAACAAGCTGAAATTGATTCCGATATCGGTTTTCGAATCCAATCAGAAAATATAAAAAGTTAAAAAAAAATATTTTCGATTTTTTAATATTCTCGATATATTTGCTTTTCATTGTGATAACCGTGTTCAGCGCCTTGAGAGCTTTTAGAAAAGTATAACCATGCCTAGGTTTGACGAAAGTTGGGTCCCGCCGCGAAAACCTGAAAATTTGAAATTTTGGGTTACTGTAGTTTTCGCGTTTTCGTGGTGGGACCCAACTTTCGTCAAACCATGGCATGATTATACTTTTCTGAAAGCTCTCAACGAGCTGAATTCGGATATCCTGTTTTTTTTCGGAAAATAATTATCTTTCAAAATTTTTCAGGTACGCCAAGTACATTGAAGAGCAGCGGAGACTAAACGAGAATTTGTTACGGTTAAAAGATGAATAAATAATTTATTTTTGTTATGAGATCACAATTATTGATTATCGATCACTACCCAGTCAGAAAACCGTAATTTATCAATGGAGCGCACTTGCCTATGACTCAAAAATGCGGAATATTCTCCTGCAATTTGACCACCGCGTCGCGATAATTTTTCTCCAATCGTTTCAGCGCCGATTTCAATTCCGAGATCACTAATTGGTTCTTCTCCTTCTCTGATTGACGTTTTCTTTCCTAAAAATTCAATTTTGCGGGTTACTGTAGGTACGCAATTTGTCGTGAGGTGTGGTGCATGCAGACAATGGAGACCTTACCGTTTCTCTCAGCTCTTTTCTGAGTTTTTCCACGTTCTGAGGTGCTTCTGGAGTCATTTCGAGCTTTTTTCTGGAAGAATTTCGAGATTTGGGTTTCTAGGCCATCATGCGGATTTCTAGGCCACCAGGGAGTTTTTATGGGTTTCTGGGAATTTCGAAGAATCCAGAAGTGTTCTCTACATAGGAAATGCTTGAGAATCAGAAAAAAACAAAAAAAACCGGAAATTGGGTTTCTAGGCCACCATTTGGATTTCTAGGCCACGGGGCATTTTTATGATTTTTATGGGTTTTCGGCAGTTCCAGTGGTTTCGCTAGTGGTCTGGACACCAAAAATTGTTTGAAACGGCGAAAAAACAGAATTTTGGGTTCCTAGGCCACCATTTGGATTTCTAGGCCACGCGTTATTTTTGAGAGTTTTTGACGGATTTTGATTATTTTTTTTCAGTTTTTTGAGTTTAATGCTGGCCGGTCACTAAACGGAAGCACTTTGAACCAAAAAATAACTTTTGAAAATCGGGAAAAATTCGAATTTTTCAATTTATTGCATTTTTTCAGGTTTCTAGGCCACAATTTCGAGTTTTTCAGGCCACGGAGTGCTAAACGTTTTTAAGATGTTTAAAATCAACAAAACTCACTCAAAACCACAAAAAATCAAGAGTTGGTTTTCCTAGGCCACCATCTCATTTTCTAGGCCATCAAATTTTTTTGGGTTTTTGGGTTTTTTAGCAATGTTGTGACATTTCAAAGTGTTTGAAATCAAAGAAATTGGTTTCCTAGGCCACCAGGTGGGGGATTTCTAGGCCACCAGGTGGGGTATTTCTAGGCTACCAGGTGGGGGATTTCTAGGCCACCAGGTGGGGTATTTCTAGGCCACCAGGTGGGGTATTTCTAGGCTACCAGGTGGGGGATTTCTAGGCCACACACACACAGAGACTCACTTCAACGTGACCAATGACACCTCCAACCGATCCCTCTCCATCTTCAAATTCGTCTCAAATTGTTGCCTCTCGTCGCCGGTTTTTTGCAATTTCTCATATAAATTTTTGACCTCCGTCTCCAATCTCTGCCGGTGCTCCTCCTCGATTTGACGCGACCGTTCACTTTTTTCAAGCGTCTCTTCCAGTTTTTCGAGTTTTTCTTGTTGGGAGTGCAGGTCTGAAAAAAAAATCCGTCAAAAATCATCAAAATCCGTCAAAAACGCTTAAAAATAACGCGTGGCCTAGAAATCCAAATGGTGGCCTAGAAAACCAATTTTCGGTTTTTTTGCCGTTTCAAACAGTTTCTGCCGCACAGGCCACTAGCGAAACCACTGGAACTGCCGAAAACCCATAAAAGTCGCAAAAAATGCCCCGTGGCCTAGAAATCCGACATGGTGGCCTAGAAAACCAAATCTTGCTTTTTTTTTGTTTTTTCTGATTCTCAATCATTTTTTTGTACAGAACACATCCAGAATCTTCGAAATTCTTAGAAACCCTTTGGTTTTCTAGGCCACCATTTGGATTTCTAGGCCACGGGGTATTTTTATGATTTTTATGGGTTTTGGGCCGCTCAAACGGTTTCGGTAGTGGTCTGTGCGGCGGAAACTGCTTGAAACGGCGAAAAAACAGAATTTTGGGTTTCTAGGCCATCAGGTGAGATTTCTAGGCCACGCGTTATTTTCGAGCGTTTTTGACGAATTTTTATGGTTTTTTTTCAGTTTTTTCGAGATTTATGGTTTAAAAAAAATTAGTTGGCCTAGAAATCAGTTTGGTGGCCTAGGAACCCAAAAATTTTCAAAAAAAAAATTTCACATTTTTTTTCGAAATTTTTTTGAAACTTCCAAATGTAACATTTAGGATTTTTTCAATGTATTTTTTATTTTCACCGCATCGGATAACCCAAAAAAACACAAAACTTTTAAAAAATCGGTGCATTGGGATTCTAGGCCACCAGTTGGAGGTTTCTAGGCCATGGATGAATTTCTGGAATTTTTTAGGGATTTAGGGATTTTCAGAAGTTTTCATTCATTTCTAAATGATAAAAACGAGAAAACCAAGAAAAAATAATTTCCAGAAATTTTTTTTGAAAAAATTTGAAAATTTTGAAAAAAAAATTTTTGATGGTTTTTTTATTTTCTAATAGTAAATGTATACTAAAATGATTTTCCATTATTTTTTGGCACCTGGACATCCAAAAAAACCGACACACAGACAGACAAACCTTCAATTTCCGCATCTTTCTGCTCACATAACTTCTCGAATTCAGAAATTTGAACCGAAAAATTTTCCTCGGCCACGCCCATTTTTCTGGAGAATTCTCTCTGTTCCAAACGTAATTTCATCTCCAAATCCAGCGTTTCTTTTAAAAATTCATCATTTTTCGCTTTTAACGTATTGATTTGTATCGATTGATCAGTGTCCGAGGTGATTTTTTCGATTTGAAGGTTTAGACTGAAATAAAATTTTTTAAATTATTCGAAAATCAATCGATAAATCGATAACCTTTGAATCGTAGTCTCTAGGCGATCAATCTGAAACTTTTGCGAGTGATCTACACGTTTTAAGTCCTCAATTTCCGAGTTTTTCCGCGAAATTTCCGCTGAAAATTCGCGATTTTTTGATAATATTTGCTCCTCTTTCTTCTGAATCTCTTGATGCAACGATTCGATCATTTGCTCCATGTGCTCGAATCTGAAATTATTTATTTTTCGAAAAATCGACTCCATCCGGTCTGCGCAGCTAAGCTGCCGCGCGCTCCCCCTTTATCACCACCTTGAGTTCCGACTCCCGGCTCGACACCTGTGGCCTAGTGGTTAAGGTGTCTGCCCGGTAATCTAGGGGTCGCGGGTTCGATTCTTTCAGGGGTTAAATATTTTTTGTTTTCTTTTTTGAGTATCCCAACATCTTTAAAATTGGAAAATAGGCATTTCTAGTCCCCGAAAACTAGGCCACTACCCCGCAACGCCGCCTCCCTCCACCTTTATCACCATCTTGGATTCCGCCTCGCCGCCCGACACGTGTGGCCTAGTGGTTAAGGAGTCTGCCCGACAATCAACGGGTCCGGGGTTCAATTCTTTTGGGGGCCAAACCTTTTTTGCAACCTTATCTCACCTCGGCGACACTCTCCTTTCATTATTCAACACCATCTCCTTCAATTTCCGGTCGAATTTCAGACGCAACTCGACTTCTTTCCCCTTTTCCTTCCGTTTTAAGTCATCCAACTGGGTATTCAGATCCACTATTTTCTCCAGAAGCTCATCATTCTCCTTGACCAAGTCTAGACGGTCTACACGCAATTTCTCAATCTGCTGGTTTTGGTCTTGCAACTCTTTCCTGTACACATTCTGCAACTCCTCGATAGTGTCCACCTTGAATTTTTCGTAGCGGACCTAAAAAACTGTTTTGGTGACCTAACTTTTCCTAGTCCCCCCTCTCACCTCTCTCTCCTCATTCGACTGCCTCATATTCTTTATCAATTCGTCACTCCGTGTCTCCAATTCCATTAGCTTCTCACGTGACTCCGCCCCCTCCAGAAGCTTCTTTTGCTCTTTTTTCAAATCTTGATTTTCCTTGGAAACTTCCAGAAACTTCTCCTTGAGGGTACGGTAGTTTTCTTGCGTTTTTAGGACAAGTTCTCGTTCGACCTAGAAAAACTTGGAAATTTTGAAAAAAAATTTGCGTGGTGGCCTAGAAAACCAAAAATCAAGAAAGTTCGGCCACAACTCTGTCTTTGGCCGAAAAGTGCGGATGGCCTATCCTTGGGTTTTCTCGGCTACCTGGCTACTGGTGGCCTAGAAAACGCAAAAAGACTCGGCCACAAGTCGAAAATCAAAATTTTAATAAAAGATGGCCTAGAAACCCAAATCGTCTTAAATTTTGAAAAATTGCAGTTTTCGGATCCTAGGCCACCCTCTGAAGATTCTAGGCTACCAAAAAAATTTGAACTCTTTGGGTGACCTAGAGAACGCAAAAACTCGGCCATCGGTCAAAAACTGTACTTTTGGAGAAATGGTGGCCTAGGAACCCAAAATTGCTTGAAAACTAAAAAAATTGAAAATGTGGAATTCTAGGCCAACCTCTGCGGTTTCTAGGCCACCTCAAAATTTCAAAAACTCACCGTAAGTATCCGATTCAACTCGTCAATTTCTGTGTAATTCGGTGGCCTCCGTGCACTCATTTTGTCTGTCTGTCTGTCCGGATGTCCGGATGTCCAGATGTCCTCCAACTCCAGAATATAGGTTTATAAGAAGTAGGCGTAGATCAAAACTAAAAATGTAGAAATTGGAGAGAATGAGAGACGCAGACACTATGAGAAAAGGGAAATGGCGTCTTCCCAATGTTTCACGTAACCCCCAACCGCCCGTCTTGCTCTCCGTAATTGGCATGGTGACAGATGGAGAGAGCAGGGGAGAAATAGTGTGGGGAGCTGAGAGGGTGCAGACAGTTAGAGATGGGAGACAGCTGCACCAAACACAAAATAGATGGATTTAGGAACATGAATGGTGGTAAATAAGGGGAAAAAGAGCAATTAGATGGGTGCGGGAGGGGTGGCCGAAGTTTTGAAGAGTTTGGGATTTTAGGTCATGGCCGAACGTTTATATGAATTGGTTTTCTAGGCCACCTTAACATTTTGTCTAAACACACCAAAAAACCTAGGGAGAATAACAATTTCGACTTTTTGCACAATTTGGTTCTCAAGATAATCCGATTTTCGTTAAAAGTTCTTCAAAAACGGAGGTTTTGCAGGGTTGGGACTTTTACCCATGATGTATTTTATTAAAATAGTTTCTTCCAACTTTTTTAATGAACACAATAATAATTCAATTTACTCAATGTGTAAGTTTTCTTTTTGTAACTGAAGACAATTTTGGGAGTATTTTTTGTTCACACTTTGAAATCTGGTTTTGTTAACACATTTTATCAAACATGAAATTCAACAACAAGTGGAAAAAGCAATGTTTAGCAGCCAAAACTGATATTCAATTAGATCGAGAGCTGGCATCTTCTCCCTTTACTTTGCTTATCCCTGCTTCAAGAAAAGCACAAAGTTTCTCTCTGATAGCATCCTGAAGAAAAACGGAATTTTTATAGAATAGGGGGTCTCTAAGGAAAAACGAGCAATCCAAAAGCTAAATTTCCTCGGAGTTTAAGTAAATAAAAAAGTAACCTGTCCCATTTCGTCTGTATTGATCGACGCGATTTCGCCTATGATATGCTCCATGTTTGGTTCACCCAGTGAGCTAAGCGCTTCTGCCAGAACGGCAAAACACGTTAACACTGAATCTGGTTGTCCAGATTCCGATTCTTCGTCGTTGAAAGATATTTGGTTGAGCAGACGCATTGCGACTGGACTCAATCCGTCACGCAAATATGGTGGAGGCACCTGTTCTGGAGTCGAAACACCCACAGCGGGGGCTACACTATCATATGGTGGAGGTGGGCCGAATGGGCGGGCATCAGTTGTATTAACTCTCTGGATTTCGGGAACGTTCGCGTCAGCTTCCGGACCCGCGTCGATGACTTCACTAGCTTCGTGGACTTCAGAAGCTTCGTTGACTACACCAGCTTCGCGGACTACGCCAGCGTCGTTGACTACACCAGCTTCGTTGACTTCAGCAGCTTCGTTGACTACACCAGCGTCGTTGACTTCAGCAGCTTCGTTGACTACACCAGCGTCGTTGACTTCAGCAGCTTCGTTGACTACACCAGCGTCGTTGACTTCAGCAGCTTCGTTGACTACACCAGCGTCGTTGACTTCAGCAGCTTCGTTGACTACGCCAGCGTCGTTGACTTCAGCAGCTTCGTTGACTACACCAGCGTCGTTGACTTCAGCAGCTTCGTTGACTACGCCAGCATCGTTGACTTCAGCAGCTTCGTTGACTACGCCAGCATCGTTGACTTCAGCAGCTTCGTTGACTACGCCAGCGTCGTTTCCTCCATTTGCTTCTGCTCTGTAAATTGTTATTAAAATTAGATAAAATACACCCTAAACATTATAATTGAAGCACATATGTTTCTATTTTTCAATGGGGTCGTTTTGGTGTGCCTTAACTTTTAAGACTAGATGGGCTTAAATTCTTTGACCACATTTTTGAAAATCTATAAACTTAACAAGTTGCAGGAAGCAATCTTTATTTCACCAACATTTGAGTAACATTTGGGACAAAAACTTACATAAATTGCAGGTGCGTTTTTAGTAAATATGTGTTTTAATAATACTTACGGGTTTAAAACTGCGTTCAATTCTTCTCTTGTCCTTTTCTTTACACCCAAGTGATAATTGAACCTGAAAAACAGTTTCCTCATTTTAAAGATATTCAAAAATACCTGGCATAAAGAACAGCTGGACTTCTGTCAGAGTTTAGATCACGTTGTGCATTTCTGAATACATATAACGGCACATGCTGGCCTGTTATTCTTGTATTTTCTAGCACGTATTCGATAAGACGACGATCTTCTTCGTCACTAAAATTCTCTCTCTGTTTTCTAGTCCCCATGCGGCTGAAATATTATTATTTTTTATAGAATAATTGATCGCATAGAAACACAACAGCAGAAAACGTGTCAAGGAAATAAAAGACAAAAAATGAAGCAACTGCAGGTGCGGGTCATAAATATTGATAAGCATGCAAAACGCTATAACTTTTTCAAACACATCGGAACAACTTTTCGTTATCAAATAGGAAGATGACTATATATACAAAGTATGATTATCATAACAATAAAGTGATGAAAAGCGGCATTAGAAAAAAAAATTCCAAAACGCTAACAAAAGAATTATTTGGCTCTTTTGTTAGAATATCATACTGATGTACGTCTCATGATCTCGAGATTGATTTGTCTGAGTCTCTGACTTCGACGAACCAGAAGTTAATGGGAAACCGGCATAGCACGATCTTCCACACAATCAGCACAGGTGGAGACATGGCTTCGCACAAAAAGAGTTGTTAAAATGTGAAGAGCAGCAAAGGCGCTTAAAAGCAAAAAAGGCGATTAACATGTAGTTCTTCTCGTGTACATTTCGTGTACGTTATTATCAAAGTTAACACACTCATAGATGGGTGTGTGTTTGCAGGCAGCATCGATTTGAATTTGACGATCCGCACACAAAATAGGAGAGGGGAGAACAGGCACCAGCCTTCCAAAGCTGTTAAAACCATTCTTATTCCACCCGCCTTCAAGTTTTAGATATGCACCTTTAATCATGAAACATTTTTTGGGTTTTCAAGGTTCTTACATAGGCCATGTCCACGTACGCAAATAAATATTACTATTTTTATTAATATCTAAACGCAGTTATGCATACAAAAAATAGAGAAAGTTACAGTGGGACACAAGAATAGAAAATGAAAGTTAGTAAAATTTTTTTCAGACATAAAATATCACAATTTGCTTGGGGGGAGAATGATGGGAAGAACAGTGCAAAAATACAGTATTACCGATTAATCAATGCTACCTGTGCAATGGGGGGAATAGTTGATTTGTGGGAAGGGAAGGGGGCGTGGTCTACTACTTCAGGGAATTAGGAAGGGAGGAGGCAAACGTTGCCTAGAAGATGGGGGACATGGTATATACATAAAAAATAACTGATGTTGAGGAAGTGAAGTTGGTGAGTGAAGTTTCAGACGTCGCTGAAAAAATTTTTTGAAAATTGACTATCTTTGAGAGTCCGTCACAGCTTTGCTAATTGACTAATTAACTCAAATTTATACTTGTTGTGTAGATCAAAAATAAATCTCTATTTTTGTAGTTGACCACTTTTTTCTACAGGCGGTCCCTAGTGAGATACACCGCTTACAAGACACCAGCTTCTCGGCTGCCTCCAATGGGGGGAGGAGGATCTTCCCATCTTTACTGTGCTATAACTCTCCAGGGACCGCCCGCACAAAAAAGTGATCAACTAGAAAAATGGAGATCTAGGTTTGATCTACATAGCCAATAAAAAAAATTTGTCGAACTGAATTTGAGACCGTGACGGGATCTCGAACATTCTCAAAATATGCGATTTTCAGAAAAATTGAAAATTTTTTTCAATAATTATCAAAATAAATAAAAACTCACGATGTCTCTAAATTATTATCCAAAATGAATTTCATAAAATCCGGGCATTTTGCGTTGCCCTTCTCGGATTTGTGACTAGGCAAGTTGGGCGACGGTGTCTTGCTCGGTGGCGGCAGCTCTGGTGGCGGTGGTACAGTAACATCGATGGATTGTTGGTCTTCGTCTTTCTGAAAATCGAGTATTCAGGGTTGGACATCCGGACACACTGACACACAGACAGACATACCTCATGGACTACTGGCGGGGGGCCTTCCAGATGGATGCTTAGGGTGGATTGAGGTTCGACGGCTGGGGTGTCGTTGATGGAGATGGTTGAAATATGGGAGAGTTTCATCTGAAAATTACATTATATTGATTAAAAATCAAAAAAATTTGAGTGGATAACATCTAAAAATGCTTTCAAAAAATGTCGAATTTTTTGAGTTTAAAAAAAAAAGGTTAATTTTCGATGTCCTCTGACAATGTTAAATTCTGTCACATTGTCAAAATTTTTATATCGTCGTATAGATCTAATCTAGATCTCCATTTTTGTGGTTGACCACTTTTTCACACGGACGGTCCCCAGAGAGTTATAGGGCTCTGAAGTAGGCTACTCCTATGGGCGCCACCGGATGTGGTTCGGAGTGCTCTAACTTCCCAGAGACAGCCCGCGCAAAAAATTGTAAAGTACAAAAATGGCGATCTAGGTTTGATCTACACAATGAAAAAAAAATTAACATTTGGATAGTAATTGACGCTTTTACACTATGTCCTAGTCTCACTAAAAATATGAAAAAATTGCATTAAATTTTTTTTCTATTTTTTACATCCCGTTCTAGAGCTATAGTTTACAAAAAAACTATTTGAATTTATATTTGTTGTGTAGATTAAATCTAGGTCTGAATATTTGTAGTTGACCATTTTTTGATACGGGCGGTCCCTAGAGAGTTACAACGCTTACAAGACACCTACTTCTCGGCTGCCACTACAGGGGGAGGATGAGCTTGCCATCTTTACTGTGCTATAACTCTCTAGGGTCCGCCCGTACAAAAAAGTTGTCAACTACAAAAATGAGCGCCTAAAAATTGACAATAAGATCACTCACCGCCAACGCCTCCATCGTCGGATCATTATTATTATTCGATGAAGCCGTCGATATTCCACTAGTCGAGCTACTAAACGAGTCCATACTTCCCTGAGTGCCGCCCGTAGTTGTCGATATGCGTCTAGAGTTTTCCAGTCTCTTCCGACTACTTCCAGTCACCGCCGACCCAACATTCCAGGAGAATCTTTTCAAAATGGCTCCAGACAGCATCGACCCTTTAGGCTTCAACACATCGATCCCATCCGCCGTATGGTATCTCTTCTCGAATCGTCTACCCGATTGACACGGCTCCACACAGTCATCCGATGTGATAAGAAGTGTCGGGGAGTCCCTACATGGAGTGGTCGTCTGAGGAGAATCGATTTCCACTGGAGTCCCGGTTTCCTTTGGAGCAGGTGAGGAGCTTCTTGACCTCTGCTTGATCCCCTCGATATCAGGACCCGAAGAGTTTGACCTGCTACGTGGTCTCTCGATATCCCCGTTCTCGGCGCCATTAGCAACGTAGAGGTCTACGGAGCTCTTGCTGGATGAGAGGGGGTTGGCGTGACAGCTGGCGACGCTGAGCTTATGACGTGGTGGAGTGCACTTGTCCATTCCGTTGTGGTGGTGGTGACGGTCGAGTTGTTCGGTGGAGGAGACCGCCGAGCTGCGGTGAAGGTCTGGAAAATGGGAATAAACGTTCAGCGCTCAGGGTCTGGGGGCTTAGGCTTAAGTTACAACCTCAGAATAAGAGGGATACCGTACCATAAGCCTCTCCCACTGAGGTCTTGGCTTTAGCATGAACTCTGAGGCTAAGGCTTGAGTGGGCTTAAGGAAAGAGACTTAGGTTGGGACGGGTTCTAACACTTTTGCTCAATTAGAGGTCCCAACTTTTCAAGTATCTTAGGCTTAGGTTTATTGAGTTAAATTCTCAAAAAACTGTCTAAAAGTGGGTTTTACCTAGGCTTAGGCTATAGTAACAAGGCCAAGCGATCCTAAATCTTACAAAACTCCTTATGCTTAGGCTTAAAAATTCCAAACAGTCTAAAAATTGGCTAAGGCTTAGTACGCAGGCTTGAGTTAAAACGTTATCACTTACTACCTCCAAATGACAAACAATTTCAGACTTCTACGAAAAAATGCCTAAAAATTTAGCCCCTTTTAGGCCAGCAAAAAGTGTGTTCGTTCTCAAATTTTCAAAGTTGTCTTAAAAATTGGTCTTACCTTAACTTAGGATTAAAAAAAACGTAATTTAAGGTCTCAGGGGTCCACAAAATTTAAAAGAATCTTAGGCTTAGGCTTACGAGGTCAGGTTTGCGTCGCTCAGAAATAAATCACATTTTTGGGTCCTATTGATAACGCTGAGCGAGCTCAAATTTTACTAGAGCGCATTCGCCCTTTTTAAATTCCAAACTTACAATTCAAATGAGCATAGGAGGCAGCAGCCACTGCTTGGGAGTCCATACTACTCGCTTTTCGATGGATCGCTGGCATATGCGGTTGGAACGCGTATCCTTGCGACAACATTATCTGGTTGTGGAACTCAGTCTGTTCATCATATAACGCCTGTCTATAATCATCCTCTCTCATCACCGTCGTCGGCGATCCGAATTTCTTGTTTTCTGACCATAGATCTAGTTTGATCTGAGCGAACTCCGTCTTACTATATGTCAGTCGGTCGAGCCATCTCGATGTCTCTTCTACACTAGAAGTGTGGAATGAGTAGAACGCAGCAGGGGAGTGGAAGTCGGTGAGGCTTAAAAAGTGGAATCCGTTGTTGTCTGGGAAGTAATGGAACACCATCTTCTCAACATGCACGGGCGGTTTCAGGATTTTAAGTCTATCTTTTTTCGCCTGAACTTTCCTGCATATCAGGAACATATCCGTGAAGAGGATACAGTGCACATCGATCTTCGACCCCTTCTTTCCCTCCTGCATTCTGAGATCTCCACGATGAAAAATCCGACGGTAGGTTCGAAATCGTAGAGGAAGGGTTGGCATCCAATTGCAAACATTCAAGGGAATCCCAACTCCGAACAACTTCTCCACCTCCTCTGAATCCACAAATTCGGAACCGTCGATGGTTCGCATGATGTCTTCTAGCCGCAAACGTTGGTTGTTGTTGTCCATTTGAAAGTCTTGTTGGCGCGTCGCGTTGCCTGCGGAGATCACAAGCTGCTGCAGCATTTCACGCTCCTTATCGTCGACGGTCACTTTGAGGACGGCCTAAATCGGAAAGTTAGTATATTTTAGCAATTCCTTGTGTCATTTTGTGCAACTTCAAAACTTCAACACGCCTGTCTGTGTGTCTAAAGTTTGAAAGTCTATTTTCTTGCATTTTTGCTCAAAATTTCCAAATGTCTCTTTGTCTGTCGCAGTAAATTTTAACCTGTTCTTGGCTAATAGTGTCTATCAGTGTGTCCGAATGTCCGGATGCCCAAATTTCGAGAAAACTCATTTTATGCTTTTTCAAAAGTTCGAATCGTCTGCCTGTGTGTATGTTTCTCCGGTTTTCCAAATCAGAATTTCAAAAAGTAAAGTCTATCTGCGTGTCGGTTTGTCCGCATGCCTACTCGTTTGTCTGTCTGTATGTCTGTGCTTCCAGATGTCTCGATGCCTTAGTGCACTTTCTCAACTCAGTTAGTTTTGCACCAAATAAAAAGTTTTCAGCCTAGAAATTCAAAAAAAAATTTAGACACCCCTAGGAGAGCAACTTACCGAAAGAAGCAATTTGTATCTGGTGAGACGTTGCATTGGCTGAGAAAACGTGTCGATGAGCTTCTGTCGATCAAGATTCTCCTGAGATTCGGCCCACTGAAAAATTTGGTCAGTCAGTGTGTCCAAATGTCTCCCCCAATGACTTACCGCAACAAAATCCCTAAACTGTTCGCTATCTTTCAGCCGCTTCTGAATATGTTTCAACGAGCCGTTGTGCTCCAAAAAAAAGTTGTTATAAAACTGCGACCACTCCTCGATATCCTCGAATCCCAGTTTCAAAAAATTCACGTCCAGCGGTTTTCCGGTGTCCCGAGAGTGGCAAAGCAGCGGTTTAATTGATTTGGCCCACACGTTATCCGTGTTGACGTTGAACAGGTACGCGAAGATTGTCAGTCGGTTTTCGACGTCTCTGGAATAGGGGGTAAAATTGAGTTTCAATTTTCTCAGGCGCCCTAAACTCACTTCAAAAACCCGTGTCCCTGCAGACTCGTAATATAGAACGAGAGATCCGACAAATAGCGGAGCAACTTGATATATCTGCGCTCCGTCGCCACAATCTCCCAAATCGCCTCCTGTTGTTTAATACTCTTTTCCGACAGATTCTGATGATCGTGCACAATTTCCCGCCAATCCTTTTCGAACTTGTACTCTTGCGATCTGTCCATATCGGTCTCCTCTTTTCGTTGGTTTAGAATTCGCAGCATTTCGTTTTTGTCTTTTCCGAAGAAGAGGGAGATTCGGGAGGAGGTGACAGAGCGGGCACGACGGGTGCCTCCGTCGTCGGTAGGCTCCGAGCAAGATGGCTCGTCGTATTGGTAACCGTCGCGGACGCTGAAAGATGGAGAAATTTTAGAAGTGGCGTAGGCCTAACTAGTGCACGAAGGTTTATCTTAGTCCGTTCTCATTCAATTTGTGGGCTCTGCTAATGCTAATGCTTGCTCCGCTAAGACCCGATTAAGGCTTTGCTGAATCTCAATTTAGGCCTGTCTGAGGTATCTTTGAGGTTTGGCTTACAAGGGAAGTCTTTGGGGACGTCACTTTCAAACGACCTATAAATTTGGTCATAGGTATTTTCGATCACTGGGAGTCCATTTCTGCAGTCAAAACCTGCTGAATGTCTCTGCGAGCCGAGTTATGAGCTCTCAAACTTTTCATATGGTTTAGCCTGTTCTCATGGAATTCCAAATCGGCGGTATATAAGCCACCGCGCTGTTCCATTTGTGTTCTCCATTGGTTTACCTGTGCTCTTACTTCGCAAAAATGAGAATATCTTGCGTCTACTACTTGTCGTTTTGGAATTCTATGTGAAAAAGCGTATCCATGCAGAAATGAACTCCTCATGGTCGAAAATACCTGTGACCAAATTTTTAGGTCGTTTGAAAGTGGCGTCTCCAAAGACTTCCCTTGTTAGGCATTACTCAGAGTGTGGTAAGGTTTGGCTAAAGCTCGCTGGCTCAGAACCGTCTTATGAAGCTCATTGGCATGGCTTAGGTAATTTTAGGGCTTAGTAAGGTCCGGCTTATAAAATAGGCATTGGATAAGGCCCTAGGCTTAATCAAATGCTTGTCTCAGGCCCCAACTAAGTTATACTCACCTGAACATGTCGAAAAATTTCAGAAAAATACAAAAAATATCAAAATTTTCGTCTTGTGCCTAACAACGAGTAACAAAATAGTCACATTGACAAAAACCAACGAAAAAATATTTCGTTTTGTTTTTGCGTGGTGGTATCCCTTCTCCCATTAATATGTGGTATGTCTATGGTGACTCAATAGGTAATCAGAAGAACAAAAATTGTAGGGCTCCGTCGTCTCGCATTTTTGTGGTTGGGAAAGAGAGAGAAGGCGCGTCGCGTCACGTGTGTGGAGTTATACTAGTTTAAGGCAAATTTTCTTGTGGGAATTAGAAAGGGAAATGATGGGAAAGGGAGAAAAGGAGATAAGCTGATAATTGGTGGGTGAGGGTCTTGTAAACTTTAGATTTAGTTTTTTGAGACAAATTGAGCAGTATGGTAAAAAAAATCTCGAAACTTTCGACTGAGACCCTGTTATGATGTTCATGATTGTCTGATACTAGAAATTTTTATATGAGTGTGTAGATCAAGGCTAGACAATTATTTTTGTAGTTGACAACTTTTTTGTACAAAGAGTCCTTAAGCAGATATAAGATGTAAAAGTAGCCGTGCTCTCGACAGGTGATCTCAGGGGCTCCGGATTAACCCCTTAGCAGCGTTGTATCTCCCTAGGGACCGCCCGTATCAAAAGGTTGTCAACTACAAAAATGAAGAACTAGGTTTGATCTACACAATGAATGTAAACTTGCTATGCTTAGTACAGCGGAATTTTTACAATTATTTGAAATTTAATATAAACTTTTTTTTCAAATAATCTTTCTCTCAGGGGGGAATTTTCTAAGCAGGGATTCTTTTACAAAAACAGAACAAAAAATTTGGTTTGATTTACACAAGATTTTGGAAAAAAACCGTCCTCAAAACCCTTAAAACAGGCTAATTTAGGAGATTTAAAAATTTCAAAAAAATTAGATTTTTTAAAGAAAAATATTTGTGCCAGGTCGTTATTATAAGTATGCCTTAGTCTCAATATTTTTAATATAAAAATTATATATTCAAAAAACTGACGTCGTGAAGATTCTGAATCTGTTTTCAAAAATATTTTAGCGTCAAAACCCGCCGAGATATGCTGATTTGAAAAATTCCAATTTTTTCAACCAAAAAATTGGTTGCTAAAACTAAAACTCTTGTATCTCGGTTCAACTTTAACTTTATAAAATTTCAAAAAAAGATTCAGAATCCCTACGTTTTCAGCTTTCTAGCAGTGTCTCATTTGTATAATTCTCCGTGTTCTCCTAATCCGCTTACCTCAACGAACTATCATTGCTTCGGCACTCGGCGTCATCGCTTCCATTCAATGTCGGATGATTACGAGAGCCGCGGTTTAGCTGCAAAATTGTGAAAATAGAATATATTTATATATATATATATAGGAATGCAGAAAAATGATAAAAATAGACGACTAATTGAGTGAGTGTGGGACTTCACTCATTTTTTGTCGTTTTTTGCCATTGAAAGGATTCGTTTCGTTTTTCCGAGGCAATAACGTTTGCCTGTGTGTCTGTGTGTCCGGATGTCCCAAAGATTCAAAATATGGTATGTCTGTCTGTGTGTCGATGTGTCCGGATGTCCAGGTGGCCAAAATTTCGTAAATTTGGTATGTCTGTCTGTGTGTCTATTTGTCCAAAACTCACAGAATATTAGATTTCTGTGTCTGCCTGTGTGTCCGAATGTCCGGATGTCGAGATAAATAGGAAAATTTTCGAAATTTCTGTTCGTGTGTTCGCATGTCCGGATGTCCACTTAAGACATGTTTTTCGAAATTTAGGACATACGGACAAACCGACACACGTTTTTTGTTTTCCAGATATCCAGAACATTCGAAAATTTTTCGGTCATCCGAATATCCGGAAACACGTTTTTGTCGAAAAAAATTAGTATTGTCTCTTTGTCTGTTTGTCTGTTTGTCCGGATATCCAAAAATTCCAAATTTTAGTGAAAAAACTGTATCGGTGCAGTTTCGAGGTGAGGTACTTGCGAGGGAAATTTCAAAAAATTGGATGTCTGTCTGTGTGTCCAAATGTCCGGATGTCCAAAATCTCTGCCGGACTGTCCGGATGTCACATCAATATTAAATTTTCAGATAGCTACAGTACCGGACAAAAAAGTATCAACTTTGGCTGTTTTCAGTGGAAAATGACCAACTTTGAGAGTGTATTTCGGTGTCACCTGATTGTCCGATAAACTCAAGTTTATATGGGTTGGACAGAGCAAAAAAAGTACATCATTTTGGTATTTGACAACTTTTTTGTACGGACACTTCCTAGCAAGTTACATATCGACAAAGTAATTTCTCCCTCAAATCGACCAATTTCAGTGCAAAATAGTGCGATTTTTGAGCTGTCCCCTTAAAATAACCATAACTCTCTAGGGAGTGTTCGTACAAAAAAGTTGTCAATCACAAAAATGGAGCTCTACGTTCAATCTACATGATTCATTAAAATTTTTTATGGTGTGACATTCAGAATCACTATGGCACACTCTCTCAAAGTTGGTCATTTTCCACTGAAAACAGCCAGAGTTGATACCATTTTGTCTAGTACTGTATGTTTTGAAGACAAAAATTTATGAATTTGTCGAAAAAATTATTTTAATTCTTACTAAATTTTTTAAAAATCCCAAAAAAAAACTCACAATACGACTATTGACAAACGACGATTTCCTCGAGACAGCCTCGGCGCTCATCTTCCGTGTCGCTCGATCGTTACTCTCATCCATACTGTGTGCCGCCCGTGTGTGTCTGACCACTTTCATATTCCCGCGTCCTGGAAATTAGAAAAAAGTTTGAATTGGAGAATAAAATGAAAATGGAGGGGAGAGGAGAGGAGGCTGTAATCATCTTGAAACGAGGCGCCCGACCTTTTCGAAAAAAAATAATTATAGGGTGTCTACGCAAGTCTTATTTCTTGTAAAAAGTTTGAAGGTTAGAAGAATATTTAATCCTACACGAGGGTAGCCCCAAACTTTAGCCTACGAGGTACCGTTTCTTAAAATTTCGACCATGCGTCGCGTGTCGCGTCGCGGTCGCAGAATATTTTGATTATGATACTGACAGAATTTCAGAGCTCTACGACTTGTTTCCACCGAGTTATGAAGATCTAAAGTTTCGACCGCAGGCGGTCGCGTCGCGGTCGAAACTTTTACGCGTCATAACTTGCTACTATGATGGCCTAGGAACCCAATTTTTTTTGCATAAAAATTAAAATTTCCTGGGCTATTGGTACTAAATGGTACCAAAAAATAAAATAACCATTTCGATTTTCCAGAAAAAATTTTGGGAGGCCCAGAAGTTCAAATAGAGACGCATATACATATTACATTAATAATGAAAGTCTCGTCGGGTCTCGATGCTCAGGACTCCACGAGACTCCACGAGACTCCACAACCAATCACAGTCCCCAAATAAGAAAAAAAAATGGAAATGGGTGAAAGGGGATAATCGGCTTAAAGGGGACAATATCCACTTTATTTGAAAAAAGAAACCGACTGAAAAAAAGGGGGCGTGGCTTAAACACAAAGGGCACAGCACAGCACATAAATTGAGAAAGGAATCTCCTATCTTCTTTTTCATTTTTTTTTTCATTTTTTTCAGCTGACTAGGGGGGGGGGGGGACTGGGAGGGCAAAATAAATAAATAAAGTTTTTCTAGGAGAGAAGAGCCTTGGGGAATGGAAGAACTCGAACTTGTTTTTTTTTTGAAAAAGGTTTGCCCTTTTACGTCACCAAACGAATTTTTTAAAGGAATTTTTCTTCTTGAAAAAAAATATTTCAGAGTGATGACCTAGAAACCAGATTTGCATGGAAGTGAAAATTTCTTATCCGGAAGTCGGAAGTCGGAAGTGACTTTCCGTATCCGGAAGTCGGAAGTCGGAATGACATTTTCTTATCCGGAAGTCGGAAGTCGGAAGTGAAAAAACGCCCGGAAGTCGGAAGTCGGAAGTCGGAAGTGAAATTTCTTATCCGGAACTCGGAAGTCGGATGTCGGAATGGAAAAAATTCCCGGAAGTCGGAAGTCGGAATTCCATGCAACTCTGCTAGAAACCTATAAACGGAAAAGTCCCCAGGGCAGAAAGCTGTAAAATAAGGAAAAAATTCAAAATGTCAGTTGATGCACCATATTATAGTGCATCGGTAGCATTTTTTGGTTTTTTTCAAATTGTGGACATCCGGATATCCGGATGCAGAAACAGACAGATAGACAGAACTAGAAAATAAGAAAATATCGACGAAATTGAAAAATAGAGAATTTTTGAAAATCACGAAAAAAAAAGTTTTTAATAAAATACTTTTTTTGGATCGGAATTTTTATATTGGAAAAGGAAAAAAATCCAGAGTGCATAACAATTTCTAAGCATCAAAAACTGGACATCCGGACACACAGGCGCACAGACAGATTCTGAAAATATGGGATTCTAGGCCAGCATTTGAAAAGTTTTAATGGAGGGAAAAACTGTTTTTGTGTCAATTTTTTTTCAAAAATTAAAAAAGTTGGTAAAAAATATCCGGACATACAGATATCAGAGCTGCATGGAAGTGAAAATTTCTTATCCGGAAGTCGGAAGTGAATTTCCTTAACCGGAAGTCGGAAGTCGGAAGTCGGAAGTGAAAACCGCCCGGAAGTCGGAAGTTGGAAGTCGGAAGTCGGAAGTAGGAATTAGATTTTTTCGCAAATATTCAAAAGTCCAAGAGAAAGATCATAAAATTGACGGAAATCAGTGGAAAATTAGGTTTTGGATGAAGAAAAGCCAATTTTCTCTCCGTTTAGACCATTTTTTCAAGTATTTCTGCGAAATATACTTTTCGGAAATTCCACAGTTATGGAAAAAGTCGGAAGTGAAATTCCCTATCCGGAAGTCGGAATTCGGAAGTCGGAATGGAAAAAAAAACCCGGAAGCCGGAAGTCGGAATTCCATGCAACCCTGACAGACGGCCATTCAAAATGACGTAAAACGCCAATACTTGGAATCGTCCAGTACATTTTCCATATTCCAAAAAAAAAACTTAAAACGCAGAGAAACCAATCGAAAATTCTAGAATAACTAAGGAAATTCTGAAACTTCGTCTCGCTTGCAAGCTCTCTTTCCGTAATATGACCTCGTTTTGCACCACCACCCACCTTTATGCACAATGGGAAAATTTTTTTTTTTCAAAAAAAGAATGGGCGGTGCCAATAAAAGGTGTACATGAGTGATGGATAGGAATGGACAGACAGGAAAGGTAAATTGGTTTTGGCGGCGAAAAAAAAGAGATAAAATGCTCATATGAGGTGACAATGACGTGGTTAAAAAAGTTAGGCCACCTAAGTATGGTGGCCTAGAAAAAGCTAGTCCCTCCTTTTGCTAGTTCTGCAAAGACCAGGAAATAACGGAAAATAACAATTCCAGACAATTTTATTTGGGGGACCACGAAAAATTTTTAATCGGATTTTTTTGTTTTTTTCCAGGCAAATCTGGAACAAAACATCGGACATCCGGATGTTTGGGACACCCAGACAGACGCAAACTACTTGGTTGTGGACATCCGGATGCACAGACTGACAGACAAAATAAAAAAGGTAAATTTGAGTATCGGAATTGACAAATTCAGGGTAAAAATTAATTTTGAAAAAAATCAGTTTTTTTTTCATAAAACTGGGCATCCGGGACACACAGACATATGTACCGATGCACCATATGGACTGTATAGTGCTTTTGAAAAAAATCATGACATTGTGGACATCCGGACACACAGACCGACAAGAAAATCTCAAAATCCCAAAAAACCGGGTCGATGCACCATTTGGTTGAAATAATTGTGAGGAATATCGGATTTTTGGGCAAACAGACAGACAGAATCCAAAAAATCAAAAATACATCCAAAATAATAATTTGCAGCTCTCAAATTGCAAAATTTGCAAAAAAAAGCACCGACAGACATGAAAATCGCAAAAATTGCAAAAAACCCGCTCAATTGCTGGGGGGCCAAATTTTTAAACTTTGGAAAAAAAACGCTTTGACGTGTGATCTACCGCAAGATAAAACTCAAAAACTAACAAATTCTTCTGCTCCTCCCGAGTCAGCTAGCTAACCACACTGATCACCCAACTAGTATGCACTCTATTTAGTATAGGGGTCTATGCAAAAAGTCAGTGTGTGACACATTCCTGTCTCTCAAGACGTGTCACCAACTATTTGTATCATCATGGAGACAGATTTGGAGACGAGAGAGAGAAATACTCAATTAATGTTTTTTTCCAGACCCTGGCGGTCCCCCCCCCCCTGGAAAGGGATATCTTCTCCGTTTTCTATGACTCAAAAAAAGTTTTTTTTACGAGGGGGATAGAGAAAAAGGAGAAGAAGAGGAGAAGTTTGTTGGCGGAGCAGAAGGTCCACTTGGCTCATTTCGACGGCGACGACGTCAGAGTGAGAGGAGAAGACGAAAACCGGAAAAAGTATCTACTATCACTGTGAAGGAACCAAGTTTTTTGGAAATTTTTGGAAGTTTTAGGCATGAAAAACAGAAAAAAACGCAGGATTTCGACTTACACCTAAGAGCCCTATGTCAATTCTCCAAAAAATTGGTGGCCTAGGATCCTGGCACTGAAAAAAACTAGTCCCTTAAGTAAAAAACGTTTTTATTGGAAAACTTTGAGATTGTTAAGCACCGAAATTATGAACAAATCTTACTTTGATGGTTTTTAGGTTAAACTGATGGCCTAAAACCCGAAAACCTTGAAAAACTAGTCCTCCGCTAAAGTTAGGCCATCGATTTTATTCAAACCACAAAATTACATAATTTGCTTTTAAGCTTGCGTTCGTGCCCATCCCTCCGAAAAATTGGTGGCCTAGAAACCCAAAACTAGGAAAACTAGTCCGCCAATCGATCCTACGTCTAAAATTGATCAAAAACCAGTTCCCACACCCCGGTTCTAAGTCACACACGGCTTCTAAACCAAAAAATGAGTTCAAAAATGAAAATTCGAAGAATGAAGGTGGCCTAGGACCCCCTAAAATTTAAAAAACTAGTCCCCGCTATGATCTGATTTTTAAGCCTTTTCAAAACTAACATTTTTGCAAAGTTTCGAGGCAACGCCACATGTCCGAAATTCAACATGGCCTAGAAACCCAAAATTTGGGAAACTAGTCCCTCAGGTAAAGTTCGAGAACCTGTGGCATAGAAATCCAGGATTTCGAAAATTAGTCCATTGATTGTTGTTTTTTTTCGAAAAAAAGGAGTTTTTACTTTTGAGGTTTGTTGAAAATTCAGCAAACAAATTGGCTAGGTTTAAAACACTCAAAACTACCCAAACGTGGCCTAGAAACCCAAATTCATGGCCTAGAAACCGTAAAACAAAACCACAAAACAAACAAAAGAGAGATTCCTCTAAACTTTGAAACTTTTCCATTTCGTTTTCTAACGAACCCGAGTTCTCTAAGTCAGTGCTGCTCCAATTTTACTCTAAAACGGAGGAGCAAATAAATGAGATTACAGAGGGGGGACCAGAAAGAGAAGAAGAGAATCCAATCGGTTTTAGGGAGAAAATGGAACACTGGAATAGGTGATGGTGGAGTGCAAGTGGACTTTTTTGGGAAAGGGATGGCTAGACTATGAGGGGGATTAGGTTGGGAGAAAGAGAACAAAAAAAATAGTTGTTTTTTGGATTTAGAGATCATTAACATGACTAAGATGGGGGAAAAATGTGAATTTTTAAAGATCCCAGCCAGCCACAGTTCGACTCACAAAACTTCAAAGTGGCCTAAAACTCAAAAATTGAAAAACTAGTCCCTCTGTCAAAGTTAGAGTTAAACCCCACTGTATAGAAAATACCGATGGCCTAGGTATTCGGAATTCGGACAATTAGGTTTGTTGAAAATTCTGAAACAAGTTGATGGCCTAGAATCCCAAAAACGTAGAAAACTGATCCCTTTGACGTTTTTTGTGTCAAAGTGTTAAAAGTGTCTAAATTTCTAATGTTGTAAAATTTTGAGCCTACTAAGCCTTTAAGGTTAAGCTGTCGGACTGAAATCTCAAATTTTACAAAAAAAAACTGGTCTCTTCGACGTTTTTTTGAAAAAGTTGAGCATGTTTAGCGCAAAAATAAAAAATAAAATATGGTTCTAATAGTTTTTGGAAAATGTTGAGTTTTTTACAGTCGTTTTTAGATTAAACTGATGGCCTAAAACCCGAAAACCTTGAAAAATTAGTCCTTCGCTAAAGTTAGGCCATCGATGTTATTCAAACCACAAAATTACATTATTTGCTTTTGAGCTTTCGTTCGTGCTCATCTCCCCGAAAAACTGGTGGCCTAGAAACAAAACAAGGAAAACTAGTCCGCCAATTGATTCTAAGTTTAAAATTGATCAAAAACGAGTTCCCACACCCCGGTTCTAAGTCACACGGCTTCTAAAGCAAAAAATGAACTCAAAAATGAGAAATTTTAAAATTGAAAACCAGAATGAGGGTGTGTAAAGTCAGAAGTACACACCACAAGCACATATTTATGACATAAGAAGTACGAAAAAAATTTTTGAGCCAAAAATAAAAAATTTTGTCTCAAGGGCGTGAGATTAGAGCCAAAATCGTCATAAGGAGTGTGACAAAGTGATAAATTGGGAATCATCGGATTCTGGATTTGGATTCAGAATTTTCTATTTCTGGATTCTGAATCCAGATGACGTCGTTGGAGAATTCAGAATCCCTCCCAGAACCAAAAACTTACTAGCTCTCGCCCTATCCATCTCGTTGCTCCCGCCACGTGGCTCCAAGTGCTTCATTGAACCAAAAAATAAAGTACGGGCGGTGCCTTAAGACTCGGGATAAAAGTACCCCATGAATAAATTCATGACCGTCTCCTTAGTCAGTAGCGAATATATGTATGGATTGAAATGCAGGGGGGGGGGAGACGCTTTGCTTTAATGTCTCTTTCGACTGCTCCGAGAGCACAGAGAGAAAAAGGAGAAGACTAAGGGCGGAGTTTTTTTTTGTTGGAGGGACGTCTTGATGCTTTTCCTTTTTGGATTAATCAGATGAGTGTGTGTGTGTGTGTTTTTAAGCTGTGATCGGTGGGAGGAATGTGGCACAGCAAAACGAGCGGATGAGGAACAGCAATTATTGGGGAGAAGCGAGTTTTGAAAAAGATTTTGCCCTCGAGGCCTGGTATCCGAGAAAAACAAGGTCAAAGGAGAAATAGCAAATTATTGCCTCTCTGACACGCGAAAAAGTGTTCGGAAATTTTTTGCAATTTTAACGCAATTTTAATTTCAATAATTTGTCATTTTTTCGAACTTTGACCTAATTTTTCTCAAATATCACGCCTCGAGGGCAAAAGCTGAATATATATTTGAAATCAGCGTGATTTCAGCCTTTCGATGATATATGTCACGTACCATAACTCCACGGTCACCTGGACGCCTTCCCTAGTTAGACTTCAAAATATCGTAAATTCCTTAAGGCACACGTTTGATGGCCTAACTTTAACGGAGGGACTAGTTTTTGTGAGTTTTAGAAAACGGAAATTGTAGCGTTTAAAGTAATTTTAGCATGTGCGTCAACAATAAAACTTTCTTAGAAAAACGTGTGCCTTAGTCAAAATCACACCGTCTAAGGTACCCATAGTCAAAAAATAAATATTTCTCATTTTCTCACGCTGTCCAAACTGAATACACCGCTAAATCTGGCAACATTTGAGAAAGTTAACTTTTGTCACGTTTTTCTTCATAATATGAAAATTTTCGAGCTTGCAAAATGTTTGTTTTTTTGAAAAATGCCTTTTTTGTCCAAAAAATCAAATTGGGATAGACAGGCTACTGTAGTAAGCTCAAGAAAGCAGTCGATTATTCAAGAATATGGACATCCGGATTTTGGACAAACAGACAGACATACAGGGTTCAAAATCTGGAATCTGGGAAGCCAAAGCTATGAACTTCAGAAAAGTCGGAATTGGGACATCCGGGCACACGGACACACAGAGAGACAAAAAGAATCATGCGGAATCTGGACATCCGTACGTTTGCAGACTTAGAAAGACGCTATAGGAATAAAAATATAAAAAATTTTGGAGTGTCCTGGACACACAGACGGACTTATAAAACTGTCAAATCCACAAATCCCATCCGAATCCATCTATCTGCCACCAATTTCTTCTCACGGAATGCCACATTCCCGTCTGCCCCCCTCCCTATACCACCAGTTATAGTATTTCCAATTTCCTCCCTCATCCCCTTCCCGCCAAAACCAATCCGTTCCTCTATTCGGAACTAATCTTCCAGTTCGGTGGCGGAAGGAAACAAATAAATTATATAATTATTATTTGTTGTGATGCTGCCGTTGGTGTTGTCTGTGTGGGAAAACGTAGAGATGATTGCAAAAAAAGTTAGGACATGTGGATTCGAAAGTAGCAGTTTGGTCTAAGCCTAAGTTATCCGTTAAGCCTAAGCCTTAAAAAATTGAGAAAATTGATATTTGTCAAAATTTCAGGAAAGGGTGTTTTGACCTGATTTTAGATACTATATTCGATGCTGATGAGAAAATTGGAAAATTCCGAAAATCGGGTCCCGGGGGGTCATCCCAAATGGTATAGGCATCAAAGTCTGAGCCTTCTAACTAGGGAATGACTCACACAAAGTATGGAGATACACAACACGATATATATCGCTGGAAAGCTGACGTTTCCCTGATTCCGAATCTATATTCAGTTTTTGCAGTGGCCCTCCCAATTTTGAGAAATCCGGCTCCAAAGTTTGGGTAAAATTTAGTGTTAAAACTCAAGTTGCCAACCCGCGTGTTGCCCCAACACGTAAATCCATTCGAGGATTAGTTAAATTAGCGATTGAATGGCCTAGAGGGTTACAGGTGGGGTAGTATGTGGACACTCTATGGTTCGACTCCTTGCTTTTTCTTTCTTTTTTTTTACTTTTTTTAAAATCCTCGTTTTTGGGTCACTTGGTCATCACAATGTGTCAGAAATAGGGTTTTGAAGCTTTTCCAGTCCATATTGATTTCCTACGACGTTTTGAGAAAAAAAAAAATATTTTTCAAGAAAATGTACTTTTCTGTGACCAAGTCCATGGTGAGAAGGCAGTCGGAGTTATTTTTTAAAACTTTCCTTCAAAAGTTAGAAAAACAATAGAAATTTTGATTCCAACATGTATGCATGATTGATATCTTCAGACTACGACTTTAACTTCGAATCACCACATAAGAAGCAGAGTAGTTGTTTCAAAAAAAAATCTACCGGCGTAACAAGACAAGTAAACTTCGGAAAAATCATTTTATAGCTTGCTATGACATTTACTATTGTTTTTCTAACTCAAAAAAGTTTTTTCAAACAAAATCCGACTGCCTTCTCACCATGGACTTGGTCACAGAAAAGTACATTTTCTTGAAAAATATATTTTTTTTTCTCAAAACGTCGTAGGAAATCAATATGGACTGGAAAAGCTTCAAAACCCTATTTCTGACACATTGTGATGACCAAGTGACCCAAAAACGAGGATTTAAAAAAAGTAAAAAAAAAGAAAGAAAAAGCAAGGAGTCGAACCATAGAGTGTCCACATACTACCCCACCTGTAACCCCCTAGGCCATTCAACCGCTAATTTAACTAATCCTCGAATGGATTTACGTGTTGGGGCAACACGCGGGTTGGCAACTTGAGTTTTAACACTAAATTTTACCCAAACTTTGGAGCCGGATTTCTCAAAACTGGGAGGGCCACTGCAAAAACTGAATATAGATTCGGAATCAGGGAAACGTCAGCTTTCCAGCGATATATATCATGTTGTGTATCTCCATACTTTGTGTGAGTCATTCCCTAGTAAGATACCCGTTAAGCCTAAGCCTAAGACTTCTAAGACACCTTTCAAGAGCCTAAGTCCAGAGAATGTTCGGCCACCCTCTCCGAACCTAGGCCATCTGATAATCATTAAGCCTAAGCCTAAAGCTTCTGAGGGACCGGTTAAGCCTAAGCCAAAGACCTTTGATGCAGCAGTCAAGCCTAAACCTAAGATACCCGTTAAGACTAAACCTAAAGTTTCTAGAGCACGTTTTAAAGGCTCAAGCCTAGAGAAAGTTCGGCCACCCTATCCAAAACCTAGGCCACCTCTCATTTTTTGTCATGTTTTCATGTTTTCAGATGCCTTAATATCTCTCTTCTTCTAGAACCGACCAAAAAATGGGAGTGGGACACGTCAGAAAAATCTGTGCTCATTTTTTTGTCTACACAAACCAGAATCCAATTTTTTGTATGTGTCTGTGGTGATGGTGAGGAGGCGGCACAATAACAGAATGAGAATGACCAACAAAAATACAAAATGTGTTTTTGTACTCGGGGGGATTGACATTGAGGTGGTGATTAATACAAGGAATTGGTCAAAAATTTGGAAGGGGGACTAGTTTTTAAGCGGTGGCAAAGAGACCCAAAAAATAGTCCATCTCTATGAATCTAGTCTCCAAAATGACAATATTCAAGTTTTAAAGACCGTGGCCTAGAAATCCAAAACCTGATTAAAAAAAAAAAAACTAGGCCACACTGAAAAGCTAGGCCACGCAACTTTCGGTCAGACACATTTGATTTTGAGCTAAACCGATTTAGAGAGTTAAGCCAGATAGTTAGGCCACCAATTTAAAAAAAAACTAGATCATAGTCAATTTGATGGCCTAGAAAACTTCCTCGGCCATCGTTTTTCCAACAAAAAAATTTGGCAAAGCGCACTATACAAGCACACGGCTCCACTAGTATACTGATACTGAGATTAGAAAAAAACATGTGATAAAAGAAGAAGAAGAAGAAGCTGATAATGAACACACACACACACACACTGCTCGATATATAATAGATAAATAATATTTTGTTTTTTATTTTATTTCATCTCTCTCGTTGTTTTTAGTCTTATACTAGTTGTGATTACGTAAAAGGTGTGAGGGGATTAGTGAGAACGAGAGGGAAGTGATCAAGAAACGTTTTTTTCAAGGAATTAGTATTATTTTTCCGTTTGGTTTTCAACTTTTAAGCTTACATGTTTGTGTGAATCATTCGGACTTTTCAAAAAAATTTTCGGAACCAAAAATGATAAGATAAGGAGGTCAAATATAAGGGATGACTCAAAAGTTATAAATGTCATATAGGTTTAGTGACGTGGCCTAACTTTAGAAAAAAAGTTGGGGTCCTGGGCCAGAAAATTTTTTTGTGGCCTAGATTTCCCTGATTTGCATTAGTTAGGCCCTGTCCCTAAATTTTCAAATCTTGGTTTTAGAAATTCCGAATATTACACTTACGGGAAACAAACTTTAAAAAATTTGTTTGGGGGTTCTCTAGGCCACGCCCACCGTCAGAGCATTTTTATAAATTAAAAATTGAAAAAGCCTAGGTTCTTTTTTTTGGAAAGTTAGGCCATGTCACTAGTTTATATCAAAATTTCGCTAGGTTTGCAGTACTTGTGGAAAGAAACCTTGCAACACATTTTTGGAAGAAAAATTTCAAAAAAAAACTTTGGGATCCTAGGTCACACCGCTTGATAAAAATGTTTCTAAGGTCGTGGTTTTTCTAAAGGTTGGTACTTGCTAAAAAAAAAGTTTTCAAAATTGTTTTTAAAGTTTTAAATTCATAATCCTACCTAAGTTAACCCATTTTTAAGCACAGTTAACAATCTGACAACCAAAAAAACCGCTGAAAAATAAAAAAATCCAGTTTCCATTGGTTTATGTACATGTTTACACCCCCTAAGGACATCATGTTTGCTTTCTCCGACGAAAAAAAAGCTAGATGGCGGAAAAGAGTATAACGAAAATATTTGAGCAATGTGTAGGAGTAGAATGAGAACACCTATTTGGTATCAAACATACCTCTCACGTAAATTTTCTGTCCAGCCAAAAAGTGTGCTCCAGAACCTTCGGGAATCGGTGTGGAGCTCTTCTCCAGAAAAAACTCGACATCGTTGGTGGTGAGACCACGGCACCGGAGGTAGGCTGAAAAAATGTCTGTTAATTTTTTCCCCAAATTTAATTTTTTGTTCCACTCACGCTCAAAAACTTCATAAATCCGCTGGTTATTGTCGAATCGAATGTGTTCTACAGTATCCTCACGTCGATCGTCCAAATTTTGGAAGACCGCAATGAAATAGTTGACTTGCGGTTCGATGTCGATGTGGTGAATGCGATTCTGCAAAAAATTGGAAAATTGGAAAAAAAAAATTCAAAAAGTTTTTTTTGACAATTTTGTAAAATTGAGGCCCAGAATTTTCAGGGTGTCCTAAATTTTTCAATTTCAAGTTTTCAGTCATTTTTATTAGTCAGACCACTACTTTCTATTCCAGGGATTTCTAGTCCATCAAAGAATAATCGGACACTTAAAATATTTTGAAATCGCGTTTTTTGTTTATTTTCCTTTTTCGAGACCTTGTGAAAAAAATGGTGGCCTAGGAACCAGAACTGTGGCCTAGAAACTGAGGTATCGTGAAAATACCTTAAATAAAAAAAAACTTAGGCCACCCTGACGTTTCTAGGTCATGAAAATGACTTAAAACGCGATAGCAAAATATTTATCGTGGCCGAATTATTCTGGGGGGAGGGCCTAGAAATTTCAGGGTGGCCTGACTTTTTCAATTTAAGCTATTTTCATGATATCCGAGTTCCTAGGCCACAGTTCTGGGTTCCTAGGCCACCATTTTTTAGTCCAGCGTCTCAAAAATTCTAAACAGAATTTTTTTTTAATTTTTAAAAAATTTTTCGTGGCCGAACTTTTTATGATGACCTAGAGGTCTCAGGGTGGCCTAACTTTTCCGATTCACCATTTTTGGTTTTCTAGGCCATGAGTTGAGTTTTGGCTCCAAACAAATATTTTGGAGCCGCATTTTTTTTTGGTATTTGATACATATTTAAACTTTTTTAAAAACATTTCTAGGCCATCAATTCATTTTCCCCCTAATTTCGTGTTACCTTACACTTAGCCGAATGGGATCTGATACGTATGCTGGCCGCCTCGTTCTGAACGCGTTCCCGATGGAACGACGACTGTTTTCTGACACTCGGCATATGACATGCGGTGTTTTAAGCTGTCAAAATTTGTTTTTCAACAAAAAGACACAGAATAGGAGAAATTGGAGAAACGAAATGAAATGAAATTGTGTCAAAGTGTGTGTGGTGATTCGATTTGATAAGGAGAAGAAGAAGAAGAGAAATTGAAAATTAGAAAAAGGGGGAAGACGTCGGGAAAAAAAGGGAAAAGGTAGGTGTAATGATTGTACTTTATAGACATGTGATAGATAAATTATGTAAACGAGGTCGGGGACTAGGATTTTCCTAGGCCAGGACACGTTATAACTTTTTAAAGCGTCTTGGTAAATCAGGATGTTTATATCTGCCTAGTTCCCCTACCAAAACGTGAAATTTCTACATTTCTAAAATACCACCGGAAAGCTGACGTCATGGGGATTTTGAATCTGAACTCGGCATTTTTCTAGGAACTCGCATCGTTTACATTTTTTAAATTATTTGAAAACGGACTCAGAATCCTTACGTTTTCAGTTATTTTGCTCAATAAAAACTTTCCAGAATTGCTTTTTTTGGCGCTTACATTCATGTTCTTTGGAAAAAACTGATATAACTGAAAAGCTGATGTCATGGGGATTCTAAATCTGGTTTCAATTTTTTTTTGAAAATGTGAATGAAACAAGATACAAGGATTCAAACTGAAAGCGCTGTATCTCGGCTCATTGAATTCCTTTAGAATTCTTACAACTTTAGATTTCCGGTGGTATTTTAGAAATGTGGGTAATTTGGGTTTTAGTATACAACTTTTCAACATTTTTTAAAACTAGACAGATATATAGACATCCTCTATAAGTACAGTACCGCTCAAAAGTATATTAAGTTTTGGTTTTTCTCAGTTGAAAAGGTCCGACTTTGAGAGTGTGTCATGGTAATACTTATTGTCCCATCAAGTAGATTTTTAATGGATTATACAGATCAAAGGTAGAACTCCATTTTTGTAGTTGACAACTTTTTTGTGCGGACACTTCCTAGAGAGTTCTGGTCATTTTAAGAGGACACCTCAGAAATCTCACTATTTTGCACTGAAAAGAGTCGATTTGAGGGAAAAATTACTTCGACGATATGTAACTTGCTAGGGAGTGTCCGCACAAAAAAGTGGTCAACTACAAAAATAAAGTTCTATTCTTGATCTGTGTAATCCATTAAAAATCTACTTGATGGGACAATAAGTATTACCATGACACAATCTCAAAGTTAAGCATTTACAACTGAAAAAAAACCAAAACTTAATATACTTTTGAGCGGTACTGTAAACATCTTCTATAGGTAACAAATTGCGCTTGTCACCATAATTTGCTATTTTTGGAGCCGACTAAATTATTTTTTCAAAAAAATTAAAACCGTGCTTTTGTGACTTAATTTCCTAAATTTTAGACATCCTATGCATATTCCCCTATGTATATCCCCCAAGACGCCGCAAAACCAAAAAAACGTGTGTTTTCTTCTAGAACTTTCAGTGAATCTTATTAAAACCAACATCATATTGTCTACCTAGTTGAAAATAAATAAAGAATCCTCTAGACACAAACACAAGAAAAAAAGAAACAAGAAAAAATATCGTTTCTTTTTTGTTTCCATTCCCCCCTCCCATATATTGTTACAACAGTTCACTGCGTCTGTCACCATAGAACTTTCTATAATATCAATCAATTACTATGCCTTAATAGGTGATACATTTCAGAATACGATTCCCCCTCCCTCCGTCTAATTATATAAGTGTCAATTAACATGAAATTTGATATAGGTATGCTGACTTATAAGAACGCAAGAGAATTTTGAGAAGCTGCAAAAAATAGATGGAACAAATTTTTGAGGGATTTCGGGCAAGAAAACGGATTGCTTTTCGAGAATACGCATTTTCAAGTACCTCATCATGACCCCTTTCGCTTTTTGTATGGTCGTTTGCACCCCAAGTAGCGGAATCTAGGCATGATGATGTTTGTTTTCTTAACATGGCCTAGCTTTTTCTAGGCCATTTAAAAACCTAAAAATCACATTTTTTAACGTTAGAACATGTAAACGAGAGGTGGCCAAAGTTTACGCGATTTCGAAAAGTTAGGCCACCAATTCTTTGTCTGTCTGTGTGGTTATATGTCAGGATTTTTGAATTCCACTTGTCTGTCCGTGTTTCCGGACGTCCAGATATCCGCATTTTTAAAAACTCTTGAGTAAGATGGTTAGTCTATCTGTTGATCTGTATGTCCACATGTCCGGATGTCCAGAAACACTTGAAAACGTTAAAAATGTTCATTTTTCTCAGATTTTTGAAAAAAAAGCGCCCTCACATTCAGACTGTCTGCCTCCTGTCTATCTGTTTGTCTATCTGTTTGTCCAGATGTCCATTTTTCCTTTTTCTCGAAAAATTTCCAAAATTTCCACCCCAGAATGTTCCTTCTCGCCAAAAAGCGCAAAGTTCACCCTTCCAACTTTTTTTTTGGAAGTTATCTCCATCTTTTCGAAAAAATTGATGGCATTCGATTTGAAAAATAAAAAATAACCGACGGATAGAGGAGAATGCAAAATGCTACTCTTGGGGGTTGGCGCGACGATTTATGAACACGAAAATTGGAGGGAGAGAGGAATACTTGATAAGGAGACGGCGTGGGGAGAGGAAATAAATGGACATGGTTAAAAGCCTGCGCGGGGCTAAACTATGTGAAATGGTAAGTAGATCAAAAGGTGTTATGTGGCCTAGGATCCGACACGTGGCCTAGGAACCTCTCAGGATGAAAAAGTCGGTCTTGGCAAGTGCGGTATCAGGGTGACTGGGAACTCTCAAATGTTCCCAGTGGCCTATATCCCGACATGTGGCCTAAAATTTTCACAGGTGGCCTAGAAATCTCTCAGGATAACAAACTCGGCCAGAGTCATCAGCTACTACGCTGTTTTTTCAATGCCAAAAAAGGTTTTTTCCTTAAATTTTTTTGAGCATTTAAGGGCACCCTAAAAACTTAAAAACCCTATATTACAGTCTAATTTGACCTGAATTCCTCAAGTCCAACATTTTTTGGTTCTGTGTGTCAAGACGGTTTGAATGGATATAATCTTGAAGTGTATTAAGAATTTTTGAGTTTTCACCCCTTCCAGACACCTTGTGAGCCCAAAATCCAAAGTTGCCCAAAATTAGGCATGATTATACTCATTTGAACCGTTTTGACCGTCTGAATCTGAAAATTTAGGTTTTTTGACAGGGAAAGTGTTGTTATTGAGAAAAACGCAAAAAAAACCAACAAAAAAGTTGTTGGTCAATTTTTTGAATATTTAAGGAGACCCTAAAAACTTAAAGACTTTAGACCAAATTTTTTAAATTTAGGGTATCTTGAAAACTTGAAATCCACGTAACTCTATTGGGTCAAATGCTTAAAGACCAATTTTTTTCAATTTTTCCACACAAAAAAAAGCTCACATCCATCATTCCCATCATCCCGCGTCCATTATGCGGCTCGTTGGTCCAATCGTTATGAAGCGACGGACGTCTGCTACGCGCGTGTCCCACGCTACTACTCATCTCATCGATTGTTGGCGGTATCGATGGAAGCGATGGCCTTCGACACGTTCGACGCTTCTCGTTGCTTAGGAGACTGCTGAAAATTCAATGGATTCGGTTGGGAATGGGAGCTTTTTAAACTTGAGGAAACGAAGAGAGCGCATAGGTTGTTAGTTGTATAAATTACTCAGTTCTGGGAGCACTTTCAAAAAAAATTTTTTTTTCGAAATTCAGGGTAACTTAAAAACTTTAAATCAACGTAACTCCCGCAAAATTGAGTCAAATGCTTAAAGACTTAAATTTTTGAATTTAGCGAAGCCAGGCGGTTTGATTCAGTATATCTATGACATGTTAAAACATTTTTTCGAAAATTAATTTTTGCACATTTAGGGAGACCCTAACACCTTAGAAACCTCATAACTCTGTCATATTTGATCTGAATGATACAAGACCCAAATTTTTGGTTCAGTACGTCAAAACGTAATGAACAGATATAATCACGACGCGCTTATTTTTCAAAATTTTTTAATTTTTCAGTTACTTTCCAAAAATTTTTTAAAAAAACAGGGAAACTTAAAGACTTAAAATCACCGTAACTCTGTCAAAATTGAGTCAAATGCTCAAAAAAATTGAATATTTGAATTTAGCGTAGCAAGACGGTTCGAATGAGTATATTCATGACCTGTTTCAAATTTTTTTGAGTTTTGACGATAGCTAGACACCTTTTGGGCCCAAAACCAAAATATGTTCAAAGTTGGGCATGATTATACTCATTTGAACCGTCTTGACCATCTGAATTTGAAAATTTAAGTTATTTTCAACAAAAACCAAACCCTGCTAAATTACACCACAAAAGTGGAAAAATTTGAGGTTCCTTCAATTCTTAAATACGTTGTATCTCTGTCAAAATTCCTTTTTATGCTGTGAAACTGGAAAATTTGTAATCAGCGTGCCCAGGCGGTTTGAATGAATATAATCATGATCTGTTTCAAAATTTTTCGAGATTTGACCATATCTTGGCACCTTTTGTGCCCAAAACCAAAAGATGTTCAAAGTTGGCCATGATTATACTCATTTGAACCGTTTTGACCGTCTAAATTTGAAAATTTAAGTTATTTTCAAAAACAACCAAATCCTGCTAAATTACATCACAAAAGGCGAAAAATTCAGGGTTCCTTCAATTCTTAAATACGTTGTATCTCGGTCAAAACTCATTTTGACGCTATGAATTTTGAAAAATTGTAATCAGCGTGTCAAGGCGGTTCGAATGAGGATATTCATGACCTGTTAAAATTTTTTTGGGTTTTGACAATATCTTGGCACCTTTTGGGCCCAAAACCCAAAGTGGTCCAAAGTATGCCATGATTATACTCAATTGAACCGTCTTGACCGTCTGAATTTGAAAATTCAAGTTATTTTTGACAGAGAGAGTGTTGAACTCTTTTTAGTTTTTTATTTCACCCTCGATTTTTTGTTTTTTCGGTCCTTGTACATTCCCTATATAATACATAAGAAATGTTTTTGTTGTTCTGATCCCCCAAATATAGACATCTATAAATTTTTAAAGATCAAAAACTATGTGTATCCATATCTTAGAAATTTCGTTCTCGAAGCGCCTAAGGCGGCGAACAATTTTTCGGAAATTAATTTCCCCCACTTTTTTTTCAATTTTTTCTCTATCTACCCTGCAGATGACACGCAATATTTGCACTCTGTTTCTTTTCTCCTTTTCCCCGTTTTTTTTGAATTCAATATCAAATCAAATGGCACAAAAAAGGGGAAAAAGAGGATGACGCAAAAAGAGCAAAACCGGGAGAGCATGGTGAAAGAACGGATATCCTTTTCCTCTAACAATGGTACTAAATCGTGGGAAAAAAATGGAAAAATCGGGTAGATCACAAAAAAAATTTGTGGAGAACAAACATGTCCTAGAGAATAGGTTTTTCCAAAATTAAAAAGAAATTTTGAATGCCTTGAAAAATACTGAGAATTAAAGACATCCGGATAGACAACCACGCGGACAGCTGAGTAAAAATCAAATTTAGAATTACATCGGACATCGGAACACACAGACAGACGCAAATCGAACAAAAAAAATCGTATTTGAACATTTGAATACTTTTACGTCTAAACTATCGTGAGAATGCAGGAAAATTTGATTTTTTGGAAATCCGGGCATCCGGACATACAGACAGACAGGAGGACACAAATTTTGATTCCCAGAAAAACGCCAGTTTCGGAAAATAGCCAAAGCTCAAAATTTTCAAAAATCTTTGTATGTTTTGAACGTTTTACGGCATGTTTAAGACAATTTTTAGTGTGGAAATCTGGACATCCGGCCACACAGACAGACGCAAATCCAAAAAAACCTTCAGGAAAAAACGCGAATCGTGATAAAAATCAAAAATTTTTTTAAAAAATCAATGTTTTTTTCCAAATTTCGAAAAATCTACAAACTCATGATAAACCATATCAAAAAGGAGATGATAGAAGTGGACATTCGGACATACGGACACACAGACAGACACCCAACTGTACTAAATTTCTATACAGTCCTTCTAAGATCCCGTCCCAAGTCTTTTTTTTTGGGAATTTTCAAATTTTCAGGCCCGTTTTTTCCTTATCCTTCATTTTTTTGACATTCTAACTTTTCCAGTACATTATCCCCCCACATGACATCTACATATTCCTGATAGGATTAGATTATGCCGCAGAGCCCACGGATTATCATCATACCTGCTCGACTGATTCCTTCTAAACATACTCTTCCGCTTCCGTTGAATACTTTCCATGAATTTGAATGGTGAGGAAGTGGAAGTGGGCACGTCTTCTGTCACCGGTGACCCGAAAGTCGACGAGGAGCACGATTCTCGGAAGAATACAGAATCCGAGTCACGCTCGTCGACAGAGTATCTCGACGGTGTCGACGGCTCCTCTCTAATCGAATCCAAGTCGACAAAAGCCGCCGGGCAAGCAGTCGCCGCTAATAGACTCGTCGCCCCATTATAACACAATCGCATTGTTGCAGAAGACGTCGGATTAGAAGTAGAAGGAGTGCAAGGAATAGAATCAGAATCCGTCATGAACATCGTTGGTGTGGAAAACGAAACGCTTGAGCCTTTGGGGCGCTAGAGAGAGAGAGCGAGAGACCAATGAAAAGTGGGCGGAGCCTCCTGGCGTCTCTTTTTCCTTTTCCGGAGGAGAGGACAAAAAAAGATGGAGCGAGAGTTTACTTATATATAGATAACAACATCTAGAACTTTTGGTTTTTGGAACAAAAATTTTTTTTACGCGAAAAAAAATTTGGGTCCCTAAATTTTTTAAGGACGCTCTAGGTTTCTGCTAATTTTTAGGCCTGCAAAAAAATTGGTTGGGAAGCTAGGCCACCTGAGTCGACAAAGTTAGGCCAGGTGGATTTTTTAGACCTGTGGGAAAGTTAGGCCACCAAAAATTCGGTCATAGAACGAATTTTAAAATTTAATGAAAAACACTTAAAAGGCTCTAGTGTGATAGGTAGGTCACAATTTGAGACAGTATTGGCTTCAAACGGTAAAAATTTAGGCCATAAAATTTTTTCATGATTATTGAAAAAATTTCAAAACCCCGGTTTTTTTACATTGTGTAAAAGGAAGGCCTTGCCCAATCTTCCCTTAGGCCATGAAAGTTAGGCCATCAATATTTTCCCCTCATTTCATATTTTTGTCATCCATTCCCCACCACGTCATCCATTCCATTCCAAGTTTCCCTCTCATAAGAAAAATTGAGTCACGAAGGAGAAAAAAACGTTTCAATTGTTCCAATTTTCGTTTTGCCCGAATCCCACACGTCAGCAATTATTTTTTGAGGAAAATTTTTTGTTTCGAAGAAAAAAAATGCTTTTTCGTGTTCTCATAACAAAAAAAGTGGACGTTGTGGCTTATCTTTTTTGTTTCCTTTTTGACCAAGCAACATCAAACACCAGAGTGCCCTCCAGACGAAGAACTCGTTCATTAGAAATTCATAAGGGGGGATGGCTAAGCGTTGGGCCGTGTAATTACCCACCCCCAACCATTTCTCATTCATAAATCCGATCCTTCACAGAGAGTCAACTGTCTTCTCGAGTAGTAGTGAAATGGAGGTCACGCAAGGCCCCCAGTCCAGGAACCGACAGACATATGAAATACCTACCTAATTATGATGATGATGACTATTAGGGTGGGGAAAAAGAAAGCAAAAACTATTCTGAGATTTTGGAATTGAACCCGCGACCGTTTGGATGGTAGTCTACCTTCTTAACCACTACGCCACAGGGGCGAGTTCGACGGGCGAAACAGGAGGTGGTGATAACGCGCGTGGTGGCGGCGGCGACGCTCACTGGGTGGCTCAGGTGGTAAGAGGTCTTCCTATGGTTCAAAAGGTCCCGGGTTCATTTCCCCTATAGGCCCAATAGTTTTTGCAACTTTATTTTAGTAGGATCACGCTATTTCAGAGTCAACAGGGAATTGGTAACACTTTGGTTTACAGTAGAAACACAGAAAACAACAACAAAAACAAAACAACGATTTTTGGTCCATCTATTTAGTTGGTCAGAATTTTTTTGTTTGAAAAAAGGAAAAAAGTAAGAAAGACATCGGGCATCGGTGTCCCGTGGGATCTGGCCTACAAAAAGACGGAGCACGAGAACCAGACACACCCTCACACATAACAACGTCATATAGAATAATACGTAAGAAAAAGGGGGCGGAGTCTCCGGAGACATTGTGAATTAAGGAAATTTGAACAGGTAGATAAGTTATTTGAGATGGGGTAGAAGTTGGGAATAGCAAAATAATGTTTTTGGAATATTGCAGAAATTTTATGTTTACGGATCTCAAAAAATTCAAGTACAGGAACCTGTGCAAGGGGTCCTGTTTTGGGGGCGGAGCTAAAAAAAATGTGAGCGAAAATTTGAAGTCCACAAACACTAAGTACCACGTAGTTGCCTACAATAGTAAAACAGTAAATTTCAGCTCAAAAATTAGAAAAATAGAAATTGTACGATTTGAATGGTTAAGGATGTCCCATAAGAAAAAAACTGAATCAAAAAATGTTTAGACGGAAAAAAAGAGTACATGTCTTACAATGGCTTAAAACAAAACATGAGGGCTCAAAACTTTTTCTCAAAAATTTTTAACGTAAAAAAGGAGAAAATGGTCACAAGTTAAAGTTAATGAGGGTAAACAAAACATTAAAGGGGACAGATTTCGATACTTTCAAAAATTCCAAGCCGTGTAGTCCTCTCGGACAAAATGTTTGTTCGATTCCTCGATTCCTCACTTTTTCCTATTTTTACGATATAAATGTTGAAAATATTAAGGAAACAAGGAATTACGCAAAAACTTGTCCGAGAGGACTACACGACATAGTGGACGAAAGCGTCAGAAGAACAGGAATTGTTTAGAGCAATCTTAAGTATATGCGTCAAGAATAAAAGTTTCCTAAAAACGGAATCTACAATTTAAAAAAATTTTGCAAAGAGGCGAGTGTCAAAACGAAAGCATCAGAATCAATGAGGTATAAAAAGGGCGGCCATCACGAGTGGCCCCATATTAGAGCACCCTGGGAGAAAATGAGTGAAAAGGTCTATTGAGAAAATTCTTCTCAGGAGAGATGAAAGCATTTTCCTATTTTCCGCAGGATAGGATAGGAAACGGTGTCCGCGCGGAATATAGGAGGAGGGGGGGGGGTCTCCGATTGTTATCTTCTTCTCGCCTTCATTCTTAACTATGTATTGTTCGCCTTCCGAATTTTGGAAATCCGGATTTTATCAGATTGTTTATAGGTATGTCACTATCTTTCCCCCTACGGAAGCTATGTGTGTGTCCCCTCCTCCCACCCGACAGCCTAAATTTCCGAAACGATATGTATTTATGTATATGAATATGTAATAAGATGGGGGAAAAGTTCAAAAAGCGAAAGTACTACACATTCTTGAGGGAAAAATTTGAAAAAAAATCGAAAAAAATTGTGAAATTTTGGTTCTAACCACTTAAAATAGAAAAATTATTTGATTATACAAAAAATTTTTGTACTCTTGGAGAGTCACAAGGGAAGGATTACATACGTCAGACAGACAAAATGAAAAATTGGATTCTGATTGCTCATATTTTGTTTTGATCTACACACAAACACACGCGATGATGAAAAAATGTTTGATCTACCGTAACCCGCGTCCCGACAAGGTAAAAAAATTTTCAGCATCTGGCGTGCTTTTGACGCGTTCAATTTTGAAAAAACATTCCACATTGACCCGAAAAAGCATAATTTTGGCAGTTTTGAGCGAATTTTTCTGAAGAGTCTGGCGCGCCCCTTAGAAAAAATAGGAAAATCGTGAAATGAGCCGTAATTTTAAAAGTTTTCAGAAATTTTTAGCACAAAATAAAGTTCTGGAAAGTCTGGGGCGCCTTTGGCGCGTATAAAAGTTTAGGGTTTTGGTCAAGGGAAACGATTTTAATGATTTTTTGGTAACTTTTAAAACATTTTCGAGGATTTTCATTCAAAAATGCGAGTTTTCCAGAACAAACTTGCGAAAACCCGAATTAAGGCTCTGGGACGTTTTAGAACCAAGGCATTTTGAAAACCGAGACATTTTGTAACCAGGACACTAAGGAACTTTGAGAAATGAAAATTGCAATAAACTTAAGTAACGTCGTGTCAAAATTCAATTTCAGACACTAAGAATCTGGGACGCTTTAGAACTTTAGAACCAGGACAATTCAGAACCAAGAAAATATTGAAACCGTTACATTTCGAAACCAGGACACTTGGAAACTTCCGGTTTCTAAACGTCTTGGTTTCCAACTGTCCTAGTTGCAAACCGTCCTAATCCCTAACTAATCCCGGCCATATTTCATTTTTTTCATGTTGTTATGTTAGGTCATACACATGCCATCAATATCTTCCTCTCCTACCGGGACGGGCGGTGCGGAGAGGTAATTGGCATGTTTCGAGAGAGAGGAAGACACACTCGGAAATGAACCTCAATTAGGTGACACCAGAGAAAAAAAACTAGATTTGAGAAGAAGTTTACAAGAAAAGAAAGACAATTAGAGTGGCTACCTACCTATACCAAACTGTAATTATGATGACGGAGGGCTACACAGAATGTTTTACAGGAAGCGGAAGGGGGATCAGAATCATCATAATCACAACAAAAAGTCCAGCGGAAAAAGATAGTACAAGCATTCTGACCATTCATTCCTATACTATACGCTTGTCTTTTTCACTTCCTGACAGAGAATGATTTTAATCGGAGGAGGAATAGGAGGATGGCACGCAACATTGCACATCAATCTGGATTTTCGGTTTTACTATGGAGGGAATAACTGCCAAGTGGCGTTTCAATGGAAAGAGGAGGATTTTGAAGGATTTTTGATAGATGATCAAAAAAAGTTGTGAGTTGTTACTTCATGGATTGCCGCGACGCTGACCGTGACGCAAATTTCAAAAATTTCGGTAATAGAAATGTGGAGCACAATCCGGGCCGGCGTGTAACTCGCGTCAAACTCAATATTACGAGCTGAAAAATATACCAAAATGTAGATCTCGACGAGTTCTATGTGTGTGACTTACTACGGGCCGAATAGTTATCGGTTAGTGTGCCGCGCGTACAGCTAGAATGGCTTTTTTTGCATACTTACGAAACTTTGGCCCGGTTGGTCGGTCAAAGGCGCGCCAGACACTTCAGAAAAATTCGCTCAAAACTGCCAAAATTATGCTTTTTCGGGTGAATCTTTTTGCCAATTGGAGTTATTTTTCAAAATGGATTCAACGTGTTTTTGAACGCGTCAAAGGCACGCCAGATGCTGAAAAATTGTTTACCTTGCCACTCATAGTCAGGTTTGAACGGTTCAGGGTTACGGTAGACCCGAATCAAAAAAAAGTGTGCATTTTTTGAAATTTTAATAAAAAATAGTATGTGCACTCGACTTTTAATCGAAATTTGAAAACGTAGTTGAATATTCGACATTTATTGGAAAAACATTACTGAAACCCTGTCCGACCTGGTCCGGTAAAAAATTTTCGTCACTTTTTCAGTTTATGAAAGATTCCAGGTGACCGATTTTTTTGTACAGAGATATTTTACAATTTTACTTTATCTGGAACAGGAAAAAGTTGCGGAATGCCAAAAAAATGGTTTTTTTTCCGAGATTTTCGTTCAAAAACACAAATTTCAGAGGTTTTTTTTTTTTCTCCAAATTTTGAATAAAAAACTAACCGATTTCAAATCCCGAACTTCCTCCTTGACTCGAATTGTTTCTGGCGTTTCCTGGCTCCTGAAATCCGGAAAAAAAATCAATAATTTGTCAGAAAAGGGTGGCGGAAAAAGGTGAAAGCTGTCGAATAGGTGAACACATCTCTCTCTCATTTCTCACACAACAACAGGTCACATTAAAATGAAGTGCCGCCATATATAGGCAAGGGGGGATAGAAAAAGGACATGATGGGAAACAAGAGAATTCTGGAGAAGATGGATTCAGAAGACGTGGCAAGGCGAGAAAGAATAACGGAAAAAAGAAAAGAAGCTGGGTGGTCTAGTTATGGTCTGGTTGTGTTCAAGTGCAAATAGGAGTAGTAGAGTAGTACTTGAGAAAAAAAGAGACACATGGTTTATGGTTAAAAATGCGCTAAAATAATAGTTTTGACCAACTGGAAACTTAAAATTTGAAAAAAATCGGGCTATATGCCTTTAAAAACATTTATATCGAAAAAATAGGAAATATTTAGAAAACGAAGAATTGAAGAAAAATCTTTTCCGAGGGGACTACACGGCCGCGCGGAAAAAACTCTTCCACCAAAATTGCCAAATTTTTCAGAAAATATGAAAGTTTTGGTTGAAATCGTGTGAGATTACGTCTAGTCAAATTTCCGGCTCAACATTTTTAGATTTCTTCTGAAATTTGGGATTACCACCATTTTTACCATTGGGAAACAAATTTTTTGACCTTAGGACTCTCAGAATTCTCAGAATTCTCAGAATTTTTTTCTGGGATTTGAGGGACTCTAGGGGACTGACTTCCAGTGAAACTACAGGTATCGTCGCGCCGTTTTAGAAAAAACCAACTATGAAGGTCTCAGAACTGCTGCTTCCCTTGAATTTAGCTACGCGTTGCAGTCGCGTCACGGCTATGGCTCAAATTCGTCAGATTTTCTTTAGTATCTGTAGAATTTTGACATTATTTCAAAATTTGAAGGCAGTTGGATTCATTTCCGTAAAATTACAGTTATAGTCAGACTTGTTCAGGATTTGAAAATTTTCAGCGATTTTAAGACATTCTGACATAATTTCGAGGCGCTACGGCCTAAAATTTCAGTCACGTTTTGAAACGTGGAAACAACACTAAGAAAAATAAGTTAATGGGACTTTTAAAAATTGATTTTCTTAAAACCTTAAGAAAAAAACTCAAAGTCTTAGGAGAAAAACTTAGGTGAACATTTAAAAAATGGCAAAAAACCCAAAAAAAGAAACCTCAAAGAAACCTGAATTCAAGTTGTAATACACATCATGATCTACCCCTAATTTTCTCGAAGCTTCTCCCCAGATGATGATGTTGTAAACACTGTACACCACCACCACACAAGAGAATAAGAAAGAAGAAGAAATAGGGGGGAAGAAGTGTTATTACGCATATACAAGGAATTTGAATAATTATTACGCCTCCTTCTCCTCAGCTACCGTTTGTTGTCATCTTCATCTGAATATCGGGGCCAAGTTTTAGGTTTCACTTCTCCATCTCTCTCACGGGGAGGAGGCGGAGACGACGCAGAGACACCTTCCGATAATTAGTTTTGCGCCACACACTCACATCTCCATGAACTTCTTCTCCCCCCGACGTATTCTGAACGGTCTCCTCCGGGTAAACATTTGATGTGTGTCAAACGTGTTTATATAACCGTTCTTCTTTTGCCCTCTCGGTCAAAACGGACGGATAAACGGAAGGACTTATGAGAGGGGGGAGGTGAAAATATGATGGACAGTGGAAGCATGATGTAGGGGTAATGAGATGTGACAGGTAGGTCAAAATGTTGGTTGTGGAGTTTTTTTTGGGGCGCGCCGCGGTCAAAACTTTGAATAGCTGTCAATATTGGTCCCTCAAATCCCAGAGGCAATCGGTATTCAAAATTTGTCTCCGAATGGTAAGAATGGTTATAATCCCAAATTTTTTCAGCAAGAGCATATTCGCTTTTAGAACTCGGAATAATAAAACTTCGAATAATGCGCGTTTGCATTATTTATCTTTTTAAAGTAGAGCTAGAACTAATTTTCGGGGAAAAACTCGACCTAAGTTATTTTTTCGTGGAAAGGGCTTAAAGTTGGCCAAGATTTTTAAAATTCTAAATATTTCCTTCCAGAAAACAGGGCGTCACTCTTGCAGTAATCTTTTTGGCTGAAATACAACATGTTGAGATCGTGGCACTGGCTCATTACCTCAAGTTTTAATTATGTTATAGTCCTAACTTAAATCTTCATTTTTGTAGTTGACGGGTTTTTAATACGGGCGGTTCCAAAGGAGATACGGATTGACACTGTATGCCGGCTTCCCTAAAGGTGTCTTTCTTGAAAGGTTATCCATCCCAGCAGTATCACAAGTCACCCTATCGTCCCAAAATGTTAGTGATTTTTTTAAACAAGACTAGACCTCTGTTTTCATTGTTGACCACTTTTTTGTACGGACACTCCCTAGAGAGGTGGAAATGTGACTAGCCATATTTCACTAGAGACCGCCTGTGTCTTACTATTAGCCTAACGAATATTATTTTTCTGGCTTTTAGCACAGCTTCTTTAAAAAAAACTCAAAATACGAACTTTGGACGATTTTTTCAAAAAACCATGATTCAGACTCAAAAATTTTCACAGATAATCTAGAAACCCAAATTCAGTGACCTTAAACTCCTAGAAGACACAAAAATGAAAGCCCAACGCTCTGATAATTCCAAAACATGGAAAACTTGGACTAGAGAAAATTTGATTAACTCAAAACGGGGCGGACCCTAAAACCTGGCCTATGTTACAATAATCATGTTCCAACATATTCTGACTAGGATAGACGTTTTTTGGCACTATCAACGGACGGCTATCAGGTCCGTAGTACGTCACGGATATAAAATTCGTCAAGATCTACATTTTGGTATATTTTTAGCTTGCAAAACTTAGTTTGAAGACAGTTACGTGTCGGCCCGGCCTGCAACTATGATTACAAAATCTCAAAATCATGTCAAGAAGGGCGGATCCAAAAATGTCATACAACTATTGCAACCTAGTCTTAACAACCATGGAACATCTCCCCCATTTCCATGTTTCTTTGATGCTCTTCTTCCCTTTTCTTCATAAACTAGCCTTCATGCCAATATGAGCTTCGGAACACATGGAAACTTTTCTGAAGGCAGAGCAAGAAAAAAAACATGATCGGATGACACCCAAACAAAAAAAGAAAGGTGCGCAATGCGGAGAGCTGTCCATCATCATAGTGCGCGGTGCGCAGGGGATGCGCCTCGTGTTTCGATATGAAATAACAATTGGAAGGGGGATGAGTGAAGTGAGAAAAACCTCTCTCTTTCCATTTAATCGAGGGATGAAAATGAGACCGGTCTGTGTCTGTCCGGCAGGAGAAGTTGCGGGCACGTGTGGAAATAAGGAAGAATGGAATAGAGGAAGAGAGGAGGAAACTTAGAAGACAATGGCTAACTGTTTGGTAACTGACTATGAGAATGAATGCGTTTTCTAGTTTACGCGGGAAAAATTGTGGGTGTTAGGAGGTACCTGGCTAATATCATAGTGGTTAAACAAACCATAAGACAATATTTAGCAGTTTTTTTGGCTCAGACTTTAAAAAGGGTACCACAGCGTCCCTCCTGATAGTCTTAGAACGTCAAATGTTATGTACATAGGGGACAACTCTTTTATACGGATGGACGTCCAAAATTATATCTACCTATCTATGGACCGCCCGTACAAAAAAGTGGTCAACTACAAAAATGGAGCTACAGATTTATTCTAGGTTAATTCTGACCCCCGTGAAATAATAAAAGAAGGTATTGCGGGAACTCTTATTATATAAGTTTCGGTGAGAATAAGTGAACAAATTGAATAAAGATCAGATTCCTACGATTAAGACTATGAGAAGATTATTTTTAATTATTTTATAACTGGGAAAAGGTCCCGCGAAAATAATTTTGCTCTGAGGGAAGTTCTCAAGCTCAGGTAGCTCAATCCAAACTGTTAATAAAGATCAAAATAGCTTTATAGTGTAAATTTTGTGAGTCCTATTAAGTTTTTCACCGAAAAAACGATTCCAGCAGTTAAAATAGCCGAAAAATGTATTTTTCTTTGAGTTGAAAATGTTCAACTTTGAGAGGGTGTTACGGTATCACAAATTGTCCCACAAAATAAATTATGTATGTACCATACAGAGCAAAAGTAGATCTGTATTTTTGTAGTTGTCAACTTTTTTGTACGGACACTCCCTGGCAAGTTACAAAGCGACAAAGTGATTTCTCCCTCTCAGTGCAAAATACAGTGATTTTTAAGCTGTCCCTTAAAATGACCATAACTCTTCAGGGAGTATCCATATAAAAAAGCCGTCAAATACAAAAATGGAGATCTAAATTAGGGCTATAACATACTCAAAATCTGAAAAAGTAGAACCACGTCGGGTACCAAGACAGTATCTCAAATATTGTAGTTTTAAGGCTCAAAAAATTAGAAAAAAGCTCCTGCGAACAGAATTTTGACCTTAGAAAAGCTCCCAGCCTCACTTTTATAATTTTAATTGTTATTCAGGATTAAAAGTAGCTATGTAGGCAAAGTCTGACAAAAAATTTTAAGGGAAAAAATTGCCGTTCTAAACAAATGAAACTATTCCAACGGAACATATTTTCGAAAAATTGATGTGTCAATTGTTGCGAAACCTAGAACCTCCCTCCTGCCATATCTAGATAGAACTTTTCCGTTTTTCGTTTCTGACCTACTTCATCATCCTCTCTCCAAAAAACACCGTTACTGGTTTTTCAACATTTAATCCAACACACGAAAAAGTGGAGTAGTGTTCAGGCAACAATTAAAAAAAGTTTTCAAATCCAAAAGACATCTGGTCGATAAAAAAGTTCAAGGATTCGAATTGTGGGGGTGTCTAACCAACATCTATCTAAGAGCCACCCGTGAAGGTTGATTCCTTTTGTCAAAACAATAGGGCGGTCCACTTCCCATGACGCGCTCACACACGGGCGGTACAGACACACGTGTACAATAGAAACACTGTACGGGCGGGAAAATGATGAACGGAGGGGATGGCGGGCGGGAGAGGGATCAACTGGTTGCATACACCAAATGGCTCGGATTACCAACCGGTCTCGGTCAGCACGGGGGAACGAAGGGAACACCTAGGGGAGGTATGTGAAAGATGAGATTGGGTGGAAGTGTGATGGAAATGAAGATAGAAAAAGAGGGCGAGAGCAAAGATTTGAGTTTTAAGGTGAAAACCTGAATTTTGTTATTAAAATTCACAGAATACCCCTACAGAACCACTTTTGATCCTCCTATGCAATTTGGATTTAAAAATGTGAGCCTGAGAACTTTCCTACGGTCAAAACTCTTTTCTCAGGACCTTTTTTCCAATTTTCTAGCCTTAAAACTAAAATACTTGAGACACTGTCTTGGCGACCGAGGTAGTTCTTTTTTTTCCAGATTTTTAGTGTGTTACAGACCTAGCCTAGACCTTCATTTTTGTAATTGATAACTTTTTGATACGGGCGGTTACTAGCGAGATACGCCTTAAAAACCAAAAATGTTTTTTCTTTTTCAGCTTATCCCCACAGTACCCTATTGTTCCAAAAATTTGTTGGTTAAGTTATAAAACAAGACTAGAACTCTATTTTCATAGTTGACACCTTTTTTGTACGGACTATCACTAGTGAGGTATAACAAGTGGAAGTGAGACTTACCCGTACTTAGGTAGAGGTACAGAAAAACTGTCAACTACAAAAATGAAGCCCTTAATTTGGTTTGAATACCACTAAAATACTGGCGTTTTGGGAATTTGTGTAACGTTGCGGGACAGTTTCAAAAAAATTGCGATTTTACTAACGTTTTTCGAAAAAAACGTGAAATGACATAATTTTTGAAAACTACGGATCGTCACAAACTGAAAAGCTAAAAATCAAAATTCTTTATAACCGAACGTTTCAAAATCAGGGCGTTTTTGCTCACAGTTTTGCTAATTTCAAAGCGTGCCGGTTTTAAAACGTCTTGGTTCTAAAATGATCGATTTTCAAAAAGTCCGGAGTCAGAAACTACAAATAACCAAAAAAACTTTGCTTTTTTAGTAATCTGTTTCAAAAATGAGTCCGTTAATGAGCGTCACAGATTCAAAATATTTTGAAACGCTCGAATCTGAAATATCTTTTTTAAAACGCTAAGAAACCGAACACATCTCAAAAATAACTTAAAAATAAAATAAAATGAAAAGTTTCGAAATGTCTTGACGTTCCAAAACGTCACATCATTCCAACACCAGGAACCTTCTTCAAAATGAAAACTTTGTCAAGATCCAAAATTTTAACGACTCGCCGTAATAATTTTTGATATCCTCCAGATGTGTATTAAGTATTCTTAAGTAAACACTTACTTCACATTACAAAAAGTTCAAAACGAAATAAATAAAAAAGCGTCAAAGACACGACAGGCGATTCTAATTTAGTTTTTAATTTCCATGACAAAGAGCTAAGCTCATATTTCACATTACGAACAGGAAAAGGCGTCAAACGTGCGACAGTCTGGTCTAAGATTATTTAAAAACGTCACAAAACGTTCCAAAAAAAGAACAGAACAATACCAAACCTTTCAACTCTATACAAAAAGCGGCTAGGTATACCTCAAAAAGTTCACACCATACCACAACATAAACCGTGTGAGACCACCGTCTCCCCAAAGCTTATACACAACAAAGGGGACGGGGAGTGAAAAGTGCACACACACAATATATATTATGAACGGGAAACAGACAGAGAGAGAGAATGGGTGTCTTCTTGTTTACCCAAAATTGGTGTCGGTTAGGGGGGAAGAGGGCTGGCAGCAGGAAGGTGTGGGGTGGTAGAGACGGACAGGTGAAGAAGAGTGCTCTTTTAGGGAAGGGAAGGGGGGACTCGAGAGAGAAGGTATTATCGAGAAAAGTATTAATATGTGGCTAATGAGGTGAGGGAAAAGGGGGGGGGATGAATTGAAGGCTGATTTCGAGAGAAATTTTGAAAGCTTAGCAGAGCAGTCAGAAAACTTAGAATTTGGTGGAATGATATACATGTAGCTGACTGGAACCCCCCCCCCCCCTGCCTGGTACTAATCAAAACCGACCAGAAGGTCGTTGACATAACGGGCGGTTCGACAAGGAGCAGTAACCTAGAGAGTGGGCATAAACTATGTGCTGAAGACCCTTGAATTTTACGACCGCGGTGTCTTCCAGGCTTTAGAAAATTGTAAGCATATGTACAGTACTTTTGAGATCCCGTCACAGTGATTGTTCAAAAATGTCAAATTGGATTTCGCTGTGTTGACCAAATCAAGGGCTACATTTTTGTAGTTGACCATTTTTTGATACGGACGGCCGATACAGAGGTACCGTCCGTCTTATCGTGGGCAGCCAGCTCTCTCTCTCTCTCACTGAGGGGCCTAGTTATAAACCTACCGTAGCTTTGAAAGGACAGCCTGTGCAAAAAAGTGGTCAACTACAAAAATGGAGATCTAGACTTGTTTCATAACATATTAAGTTTTTTAACTGATTGGATTATTCAAAAAGTCCCAGCGCACTATCAAACTTTTGATATATTTACTGAAAAAACTTTTTTTTTTAATTCGACACACTATGAAACTCCCAAAACCGTACTAACCCCCAGCGGAAGAGGTAAAGGAAAACAAAAAAGGTGCCCTGACACGGTTAGAGTTCTAAAATCTGAGCAAAATGGTCAAAAACCCAAAACTAGAAGTAAAAGAGCCCAAGAGTCCCCGAAATTCTCTATTTTGAAAGCAAAATTGACAAAACAGCGACGAGAAATGCGCGCGTGCCGGTAGGTCAACGTGACACACGGAGGTAAGTCTAGAAACTCAAGCGACTTTAAAGACTTACCGTAACTCCCTAGGAACCGCCTGTACAAAAAAGTTGTCAACTACAAAAATGGAAATCTTGACTTTTTATATAGCATATTAAATATTTAAACTGGTTGGATTACTCCCGACATTATGGCCCTCTGTCAAACTAAGCATATTTTCAAAAAAATCCACACAAACAATTTTTTTTTGAAAAAGTGCAATTTTAAGAGTGCTGCACGGTGCCAACTGTTCCAAATTAATATTTGTTGTGTAGGTCAAATCTCGTTCTCCATTTTAGTAATTGATCACTTTTTGGTACGCGCGGTCCTACGAGAGTTAGAGTCTTGCAAGGGAGAAGTGTTCACCACAAAAACCTTCCTCATGGTTTCAAAACGTCTTCAGTTCCCAATTATCCCGGGATATTTTTAATGTACCCAGACCACAGGAAGCACATTTCCCAAACTTTTTCAATTATTTACACCTGTCCCATTCATTTTTATTTTTATATACTTAATTGTCTCCGCCAGGTGAATACCAAATTCCGACTACAAACACATTTATTCACAGACGTGTCGGCGGTGTATCATGGCATTGTTGTATTACAGTAACCGTATAAAATAAATGAGCAGGATAAGCTATTTACAGCAGCCTGGAAAAATCAGGCAAATGGGGGGGGGGGGAAAATTCATGTAGGTATCAATCATAGCTACTTGAATATTTCGAAAATGATTATAATAATTGTGAAAACAATGTCTGGGTTCACTTATTGTGCCCATCCACACGATCGTTTGACGGCTTCCTTCCAGCGAGCCAGTTCGGCGCCTCTCCATTTCTCGTCTTTTTGTGGGGTGTAGCGGCTGGCCTGGAATTAACGAAAATTAGTTGGAAAATTTGAAAAATTCGGGTAAGGTTCAGTGTAGAGACAGCTTTTTAGAGCAACGAAGTTATAGCAGTTTGAATTTTGAAAGCTGCGACGCGACCGCAATGCGTGAGTGAAAAAACTTTAAGAGCTTATAAGTCAGCCATTTTTAACTCTAAAGCCATGAAATTTTGCAGTTTGTAAATTTAGGCCATGTTTAAGCTATCGTCAAAATTTCAGGGTTAAATGTCGAAGGGGGGCGGAGTCTTGACATTTTTAAGTTTGGAGGAGGCGGGACTTTCAAATTGGAAAATTGACTAGATTTGCTTCAAAAGCCGAGAAACTTTGATGATTGCTACTTTAAGGCAATATTCAATCATTTTGGCAACCGCGCCGCGACCGCAACGCCCCAAACTCTAAAAATGACAAGTCACTCACCTCACTACTCTGCGACAAGAACTCATCCAAACTGATCTGCTGTGCACCGATCCCTCCAGCCACCGCGGCTCCCCATCCCGAGATCTCCGAAATCTTTGGCGTCGCAATATCTCGCCCCATAATATCCGCTTGAATCTCATTAAACAACTTGTTCGTGATCATTCCTCCATCCACTTTCAACGTTGTCACCTTCGTATCGTTCTCGAGGTCTTGCTCAACGGCCGCTATCATTTCCGCACTCTGGAACGCCACTGCTCGGAGAGCCGCTAAGCAGATATGCTCTCGTTGGGAGACCTGAGTGAGGCCGAGAATGGTTCCTCTCGCCGTTGAGTCCCAGTAAGGGGTGTACAGCCCGGTGAATGAGGGAACAAAGTAGACACCCGAAGTGTCCTTGACACTCCTGCATAGCTCCTCCATTTCCTTGGCATCCGATATAAATTTAAAGTTATCCCGTAGAAATCTCACAACATTCCCTCCAATGGATCCGGATCCTTCAAGCGCGTAGACTACGGGTGAGTCCGCGCCAAACTGGAATCCCACTGTAGTCAGCAATCCGTTTTTTGATATAATTGGCCGGGTGCCAATATTACACAACATAAACGTCCCCGTGCCATAGGTGTTCTTAGTCTGCCCTGCGTTTAGGCATTGGTGTCCTACCATCGCGGCTTGCTGGTCCCCGAGGCATCCGGATAAGGGGACACCCTCCAACGGGCCACTATTAAAGTGCCCATAGACCTCTGCGCTGGATTTTATCTCGGGAAGGATCTCCATGGGTAGATTGAAGAATTCACAGAGTTGTGTGGACCATTTTCTTTTGTGCAAATCGAGCAGTAAAGTTCTCGACGCATTCGACACATCTGTGACATAGGCGCCGGTAAGTTTCCAGATAAGCCACGTGTCGACAGTGCCGAACATTAGATTTCCGGCTTCGTAGGATTTCCGTACTTCCGGCACGTTCTCGAATAGCCATTTGAGTTTTAGGGCGCTAAAGTATGGGTGAATCGGGAGGCCCGTCTTCTCACGAAACTCGTCCTTCGACTTGGAATTCGTTCTAGAAATTGCCTCATCTGCAAGTGAAGAAGTACGCGTGTCTAGCCACACGATTGCGTTGTAGAGCGGCTTTCCGGTTGTCCGGTCCCACACAATACTGGTTTCTGCAACGTTTCTAGTTGTGCCGTGGGATCGGGGGGTACTGTACCTCGCTGATTAGCCACCCCCACTGACTTAATCTCGTCCGCCGTGATACCAAGGTTTTCAAGTTTCTCGATTGTCTTATTGATGCACGTGACTACTGTATCGTAGATCTCCATTGGATCCATCTCGACCCATCCGGCCGCTGGGAACAGTTGACGGACTTCGATCTGGAAAAGTGAGCTTGAAAGGTGTCACTATGCTAAAAGTTTTAAATTTTTCATATGTTATAGAGCAAGTCTAGTTCTCCATTTTTGTAATTAACAACTTTTTTGTAAAAGTAAATCCTGGGGAGTTACGGTAGCTCAAAGCTTGGGAATCCACATCTCCTTATGGACGGTCCGTACAAAAAAGGTATAAACTACAAAAATGAAGAACGAGGCTTGACCTACATAGCAACTATAAATTTGAAACATTTGGCATCGTGCCCCACTCTTAAAATTGCATTTTTTTCAAAAAAAGTGTCAAATTTTGAAAAAAAAATTTGTTGGTTTTCGAAAATATGCCCAATTTGAAAGAGATCCATAGTGTCAGGAACCGTTCAATTAATTTGAGTTTTTGGTAAAGTATTAAACAAGACTAGATTGTCATTTTTGTAGTTGACAACTTTTTTGTACGGGCGGTGCCTTGGGAGATACGGTAGCTCAAATTAGGCAGGGCGCATCTCCCTAGAGACAGCCGGTACAAAAAGTTGTCAACTACAAAAATGAAGATCTAGATTTGATCTACATAGCAAATAGTAATTTAAAATAAACAAACTGTTTTTGAGCTTGTTTTTGAGGTGTTTTCAAAAAAAAAGTTTTGAAATTATTTTTTTTGTTTTTTTTTCAATAAAAAATAAAGTTTGATAAAGTGCTGTGACGTGTGGAGTAATCCAATCAGTTTAAATTTTCAATATTTTATAAAACAAGTCTAGATCTCCATTTTTGTAGTACTGTGAAAAAAATAAAGTTTGGCCAAGGATTTTCAAAAAAAATTTTCGCGCCCAAAACACTTTAGTGCATTTGTGAACTAAAGTGTTTTGGGCGCGAAAATTTTTTTTGAAAATCCTTGGCCAAACTTTATTTTTTTCACAGTAGACAACATTTTTGTACGTGTCCTGGCTAGGGAGATACGGTGGGTCTAAGGCCAGGCCCCTTGGAGAGGGAGAACTCTGCCCGAGCTGACACAGATAAAACAGACGGTATCTCTCTAGCGGCCGCCCGTACCAAAACGTGGTCAACTATAAAAATGTAGCCCTTGATTTGTTCTACACGACTGAATTGATTTTTTTTTAAATTTAACATCTCTGAACAATGCGACGGGATCTCAAAGGTACTTTAACTAGCATTTGACAACTTAGATAAGGAAATATCACACTTCAGTACTCTTCTAGGCGCACCCGTAATTCCCGAGTACGGGAGCATAACGGCCAAGTTTGAAATAAAAATTATAATTAAAATAATATACGTGAGACCCGCAAAACACTTTTCGAATACTTTTTTTCATTTCCAAGAATTTTACATGATAGACAATGTTTCCCGATACCAAACCTGAGTTTTAAGATCATGAAATTCATAACTAACCAAATTCACGCAGCATTATTTTCTCATAATCGATTCACTGGTTTGCTCAGTTATCCCGCTGTCACATTTGAAACAAAATGTTGTGCGAGCAATTATTGAGTTCACTAAATTGAAGTATACAAATAGATAAAAAGAGAGTAGAAGGGAAGAGAAAGCTTCCGAGGGTCCCTATTTAAAGATGATCGCTACTTCCGGGGGTCGTTAGCCAAGAGGCGGGGCGAGAGCAAGCTCCAGGGTTTCCCTGTTTTAAGGTAATCACTACTTCCAGGGTGCTGAGCCTAGGGGCGGGGCGAGAGCAAGCTCCAGGGTTTCCCTGTTTTAAGGTAATCACTACTTCCAGGGTGCTGAGCCTAGGGGCGGAGCGAGAGCAAGCTTCTGGGCGTCCCTGTTTTAAGGTAATCACTACTTCCTGGGTGCTGAGCCTAGGGGCGGAGCGAGAGCAAGCTCCAGGGTGTCCATGTTTTAAGGAAATCGCTACTTCCAGGGTCCTAAGCCAAGGCGCGGGGTGAGAGCAAGCTTCTGGGCGTTTCTTCGTTGGAATTCACATTCCATGGCAAGCATAATAATTGGTAATGAACAAAAAAGTGGGAAACACGCGGTGAAAAAAACCTCACTGGCCTCACGTGGTCTACAAAATTCTGAAAAATTAATGTGGCCTTTATGCTCCCGTACTCAGGAAATACAGAGAGACCTCTTCTAGCCACGCCCTCTTCCAAATTAAAAAGTCTTACTGTACCTGATGACTGGTCACCAACTCTCCAGTGTCCGCCTCGAAAACCAGGAAGCGGCTCGACGAGGTGCCTTGATCGATTGCAGACAGGAGGACCATATTTTCAGAATTTCAGAAATTCTTGGCAATGTAGAAATGACGTATGATAATTATTTGTTCGATTCTTCTGGGTTTTTTTTGTTTTTCTGAAAATGAAAAATGAAAAGTTGATAAGATCAAAGATGAGAGGAAAACGTGAAAAGGACACACGGCGGGAAATTTAAATATTTCTATTCTCTCCTTGTGATCATCAGAAAACAATGAAAAGTGTACAATGATCGGAAAAGGAAAGACGAATTTCTTGTTTTGATTGTTGTAATTATGACAAGGTGATAATAAATAATTAGTCATAGGAATGATAGGCACGTGGCATGACAACAGAAGATTCTAGAAAAGTAAACTTCAGGAAAGAGGGCTGGGGACTAGTTTTGGTCACTCGGGATTTTTAGGCCAGCAAAGTTGAGAGTGTGGAACAGATTTTTGGTGGCCTAGAAAAAACTAGACCATAGTTGTTAAATGATAATTTAGGCTACCACAAATGTTAAAAAAATGAAGTTGTTCGATTATCTTATAAGTTCGGTGGCCTAGCTTTACATAGCTTGGAAAAATAGGCCACACCTGGAATAGAAGAAATTATCATTTTTACGTGGCCAAGGAAAAGTTAGACCCCGTAGGAATCCGTCAAATGACAATTAGCCTAAGTATAGCCTAAAAATGCATTGACGCGGACTAATTTTCTCTCCGTGGCCTAGAAATCGCTTTTTGGGGGGAACTTAGGCCCAAAAGTCATGGCCTGACTTTCATACGTTAAAAACCTAGTCCTCAGAACTTGGGTCACCCAAAACGTAGCGGACAAAAAAATTTTAGAACAAAAATTTTTAAAAAAACCATTTTTATTCCTCAAAAACCGTCTTCCCTCAAAAAAAATAAAATCGTACAAACAAAAAGATGTCCTCCCAATCTGCCGTCGACAACACACGACACTGACTTACTGATAGGGAAGGAAACACTCGACCTATAAAAATCGGCGAGTGGGCGTGGCCTATATCGCCATGCTGTCTTCCGGAGAGACAGGTGGGGCTCCGCCCACTTTTATCAAAGAACAAAAAAAAATTGGTGATAAGAGGTGGAGTGGACTTTGAACGGGTGCTCTGTTAGGCTTTTGACAATTTTGAGAGACCTAAAAATTAAAAAAAAAGTTTTTTGAAAAAACTTCAGACACATGTTTGCCAAAGGCAAATGTATATTAATAGAACATAAACAGGTAAATATTATGAATTGGAATCAGACAGGAACCGATGAAAAAGTTGTCTTGGGGTCATATGTTTGGTTCAAAAAAACACAACCTTCAAAAAGTGATTGGTGTAATCAGAGATCTAATTGATAAGACAATGGGGATTACTGTAGAAAAGATGGAAGAGGAAATAATTAGGCTTTTAGGTAGATCTGTGTTTAAATATTTAATTAAACATTTGGTGACTGGAATGGACGCTAGAAAATACTGAGTACAGATTCAGAATCCTTTGGACTTCAATTTTCTAATAATGAAAGATTTTTTTCTAAAACATGTTTGTAACATACTTCCAAACATAAAATTTGCGTTTCGAAAGTCTGGCGCGCTTTTGGCGCGTTTGAAAAACGTAAGATAGCTTAGAGCACGCTATTTAAATATTTAATGTGTTTAAATATTTAATTAAACATTTGGTGGCTGGAATGGACACTGGTTCATCTCGGTTTATTTTGACACTAGAAAATACTGAGTACAGACTCAGAATCCTCAGGAATTCAAATTTTCAAGAATACTTTTTTTTTCTAAAACATGTTTGTAACATACTAAAATTAAACTTCCATCCATAAAAATTGCATTTTAGCATGAAAAACAATTTTTTGAGAGTCTGGCGCGCCTTTGACGCGTTTGATAAAACGTAAGATAGGGAAACAATTTTTATAATTTTTTGGTGGTTTTTAGCATATTTTCATGGTTTTTCATTAAAAAATACGAGTTTCACAGAAAAAAATGTGAAACCCCAATTTAAAGGTTTGAAGTGCTCTGAAACGTGTTAAAACTCTGGAACGGCTCTGGGACGGTTTAGAACCAGAATAATTCGGAACTAAGAAATTTCTAAACCGGGTCATTTTAAAACCAGGACACTTGGAAACCTCAAAATAAGAGAAAATATAATGAAAAATCTATAATAGTTTGTTCCAAAAAGTGTCAAAACGTAAAATTTCAGTAATTGAGACTCTGGGACGTTTTAGGACTTCAGAATCAGGACAATTCAAAACTAAGAAATTTCAAAACCAAAATATCTTATAGGAGAGATATCTTAAGAATGTCCGGTTCTATAAAAATCTAGTTTCCCATTCGCTAGACACTATCATTTTCCAAAAAATGAACAATACATAAGAATCGCCTTACTGGAACTTTCTACGACTACCTCATTATCTAAAAAAACATCACGATTCGTAGTACAATAAGTCACATGGAAAAGTGATTGACATGGATCAAATTTAATCAATACCTACGTTTGACTGACAGCAAAAAGAAAAGAATATAAACAACAAAACGTGCGTGTGTTTGTAGACTCTCTTCCCGAATTGTTGTTATCTCAGTGAAATCAGTGATAAATGGTCCCCACCGCCGATAATAGGGGAGGGTGATAAGGTGATCAGAGTTCAGAAGGTGAAGAAATGAACGAACAGTTGTTCAGGATTCGGAGAGGGGAGAGAGAGATAGAGGAGGATTGAAGGGAAAATGAAATAAAGAGACGGTGGACATCCGGATAGACCGACGCGCAGACAGACATCCTTCTTGGAGTATATCATGCTGGGAAGCGTTTTCTGGGCAACCGGACACACAGACAGACAGGCACACAGACTAATCTTTAGAAAGTGTATAAAAACTTTAAAAATTTACATAAATGACAGTTTTTTCGCGAAAATCGGAAACGTTTGAAATTGTACTCTTCTTATATTGACGACATGGCGAATTCGTAGAAAACTATTTAGTTGTGGACATCCAGAATCCCGGATATACAGACAGACAGTAATTTTTAAAAACTACTGAAAAATTTGAGTTATGGCGGAAAAAAATTTTGAGTAAAAAAATTCCCTGGAATTAAAAACTTTTAAAAAAAAATTAAATTTGAAAAATGTCAATTTATGGCTAGAATGTAAGTTTTGAACCATGAAGGTGGACATCCGGATAAAACGACACACAGACAGATCAGACTTTCGAAACCCCAAAAACGATACACAGACAGAAGATATCAGCTTGAAAAAAATGTTTGCCAACTCGAATTTACTGATATTATTTGAGGTTTTTTGCAGCAAAGCTATCGTTTTTTCCCAAAAATAACCCTTTTTAGAGGCTTTTTACAGTAAAATTAGGTCAAAATCGTCTTTTGAAAAACGCCATTTCAAAAACCGCATTTCGCTCAGCTCTGATAAAGAGCTGGACATCCGGACAAACAGACACACAGAAATTTGGTGGTTTTCGACCAATTTCAACTAAAAAACTGGAATTTTCCACAAAAAAAAACGGCCAAACCCCTATAATTTTCCCTAAAAATCACTAAATCTCAATGAAATTTAAGGAATTTGCATAAAATTGAAAAAAAATGTTGACTCTTAATAAGACTCCAGGCAACTGAATTTGAATTCAACTATTTCCTTATTTGTCTTATGATTATTCCCCAAAAGAGATAAGATAAAAGTCTATAGTCCAAATAACACGTATTCTTCGTACCCCCTCCCCCTCTTCTCGATTTTCCATAATTCCACGTTTTCGGTACATTGTACCTTATTTTATTGTCCTCTAGCCCCAACTGTACACAACCAAACAATTTTAATAATATTGATTAAAAAAAAGTGTGATGCGGAGTGCAAAAGAACCCCGAGAGAACGAGCAAACACTCAGGAAAATTGTTTTAAAACTATTTGAAAAAAGCGATATGAAGAAGAGGCCGGGTGCGCGTGTACCGCCGTCCGATTGATGGGGGTGACTGATAGGAGAAAAGAAAAATGATAAGGGGAAAAGAGAAATGTGTTGTAATGTCAAAGAGAAAAAGAAGAAAAAACGAGAAAAAGAAAAGAATCTTTTAACAGGGGGAACATGAGATAGAAGCCACGTGGGGGTAGCGAGGAGAGAAAGCATTCCAATGACGTTGGGAGTACAGAGACGGGGAGGATATAGTTTCTTTATGGATTCAGAAAGATTCTGGAAGGATTTTGATGTGAAGAGAGCGTGGGACGACTAAAAATGGGGATTCTGAACGAAGATTGTCCAATATTGGATGCCACACCATAGAGAGGGGAAACCACTTGGGGTCTGGGGGTGTCTGTGAAGGGGCACGGGGGTACACGGTAAGGCGTACTGTAGCTTATCAAAGAGGTTTCGGGCATAAAAGTTGTCAACTACAAAAAAGGATCTCTAGGTTTGACCTACATAGTGAATACTAATTTGAAACAATTGACACAGTGCCGTACTCTTGAAATCGCACTTTTTTAAATTTGTTGGTTTTTAGAAAATATGTCTAATTTGAAAAATAGCTACTGTGTTGGGAATGGTTCAAATTATCTGAATTTTTACTGTATTATAAACCAATTCTGAAACTCTATTTTTGTTGTTGACAACTTTTTGTACAAGGCCGTCCTTTGAGAGATACGGTAGCTAGGCCGGGTGCATCTCCCCAGGGACCGCCGGCACAAAAAAGTGATCAACTACAAAAATGAAAATCTAAATTTGATCTACACAGAAACTGTTAGTTTCAAATGAACATACTATTTTAACCTTGTTAGAAGCCCTGAAAATTTGACGGTTTTCAAAAAAAATGTTTTCGAATATTTTTGTTTTTCAGTAAATAGGGTGCTGTGACGTTAGGAGTGATTCAATTAGTTTGAATTTTTAATATGCTATAGATTTAGATCTCCATTTTGTAGTTGACCACTTTTCTGTACGAGTCCTGACTAGAGAGTTATGCACTAAAACTCAATTTTTTCTGAAAGTTCCATGCTTACTAGAGAAGGTCCTCGACTCGGTCTGGAGTTATGGTACGTGATCTATATCATTGAAAAACTGAGAAAACGCTGATTCCAAATATATATTCAGTTTTTGTCCTCGAGTCCTGGTATTCGAGAAAAATGAGGTCAAAGTTAGAAAAAAAAAGATACACTCCATATACACTCCACAAGGTATTGCCTTTTTAACACGCGAAAAATGTTTTGAAATTTTTTTGCGATTTTCGCGTGTTAAAAAAGCAATAATTTGTCATTTTTTCTAACTTTGACCTTGTTTTTCTCGAATACCAGGTCTCGGGGGCAAAAACTGAATATATATTTGGAATCAGCGTTTTCTCAGCTTTCCAATGATATAGGTCACGTACCATAACTCCAGACCGAGTCGAGGGCCTTCCCTAGTTAGCACCAAGTTGTTTCCTTTTCTTTCATTTCACTACGTCATCAGTTCTTTTCTTCTCATCTTTCCAACTTTTTGTCCAATTTTCTCTTCAATTCTCCTTTAAAAGTCATCTGATTTTTCATTCTGTGTCCATTCCATTTCATTTTCTATTTGTCAAACAAATTAGTCGTCTTTGTACATAACAGAAAAGATAAGAATATGGTTGGGGACACTTGGACACTCTGTATAGATAAGATAGCCGGACATACGGACATATAGACAAAAAGTGTCCAATTTCTTTCAAAAATGCACTCAAAATGCCCTCAAAACACCCATTTTTCTGTCGAAAACAACAATTGGTCCTTTTGATTGATAACCGGGGTTGGCAGACAACTTTTAAAAGTGTTCAATACTCCCTCTTCGATATCGAACGATTCACTTTAAAAAAAGAAAAATGAGGTGAGGGAGGAAGAGGGAAGTAATAGATGAGACGGACTGGGCAGCTGTTAAGTGGGGATTGGACTTTGAGACAGAAGCTTAACAGGAGCACAGGTTGAGGAGTAAGAAAATAGAAATCACATCATAGGGATGGTGATGTGTTTTTTGAGAAGCAGAAGACTAATATGGCTTTATAGGTGTAATAAGGTACAGTACTGGCCATAAAGAATGCGACACTTGCATCACATATAGATAGAGACCGCAACATTTTTTTCAAACTCAATTTTCCATTAAAATTTTCATCCTGACCTTTTCTTCAGGTAAATGGAAGTACATTCCCAAATTTTTTTCTGAAAATATTCACTCTCTCCGAAGTTACAGGACCTTTTAGTCAGCCATGGTTTCTACTGAATTTCTCTTGGGGAATTCTTTTGTTTTCCTGACCACGCAAAAAATATTTTCTGTTTTCACGTTCAATCCGTCGAATTTTTGTAAAATTTGGGAAAGTTCGAACCAGAAACCGTTTGATTAAAAACCCAGCGTCTTATCCACTGAACTAAATGAGTACAAATGTGACGCTGATAATAGGAAAATATATTTTTGACGTGATTTTTAAAAATTGAAGAGAATTTTTTGAAGGATTTTCAGCTTATTTCGAGATAAAACATCAAATATCTAAAGTTCTACAATACGGATTTTTTAATTTCAAAGTGGATCTAGATCGAAATTTTGCGTAGATTCTGATTCCGTCGAAAAACGAAGCGAGTCTGACTTGCATTAACCTGAACTGTCGATAAAACTACTTTTCTTTTTGAGCCTGTTGTCTTCCGACACCGAAAAAACCACATTTTACGAATCAACGGCTTTCAAAATTTTGGCCCCAGGTACCTGAAGAGATTTCCGAAAACAATATGTCAGAAAATAGATCGGTTATCACTGTAAATTTTTGAAGTGATGCCTCGAAGTTCAGCTGGCTCCCAAAAAAATTCGACAACACGAAAATTTAATTTTCTTTCAAAACCTATTAGAGTATGTCAAGAACTACTAGAAACAGTAAAAAAACAATGCGAGTCTGACCTAGAACAACCTAAACGTGACATTTTACTGAAAAAAGCAAAATGTTTTTTCAGTTTTCTGAGAAAAATAAACATTTGGGTGAAACGAAAGTGTGTTCATCGGATTCTACGTACTCGATTACATAGGGGTCAAAAGTTTTCATTCTGTTTTAGCGTTCTGGGCTCTCAGGGCAGACCGCCAAACATTTCAATACCCTCCTCATGACGCCCCAAGAGAAGAAAATGAAAAACTCCGCCCACGTTCATTGCGGTCCCTACATATAGAGCTTCATTTTTGTAGTTGACAACTTTTTTGTACGGGCACATCCTAAGAACTTATCAATCGTCAAAGAAATTGCTCGCAATTGTTGCCCTTTTTCAGTGCTAAACAGAGAAATTTTTGAGCTGGTTACATAGACTGCCTGTAACTTTTTAGGATGTGCCCGTACAAAAAAGTTGTCAACTACAAAAATGAAGCTCTACTTGTGGTCTATACACTCCATAAACAATCAATATTGTGAGACTATCAGGGAGGCCGTGTCACTCTCACAAAGTTGACTATTTTCAACTAACTAGGGAAGGATCCCGATTCAAGATGGAGTTACAGGTCGAGATATATATCAGTAGAACCGAAATTTTGCGCTGATTTTAAATCTGTATTCCAATTTTGCTAAACGATCTCGAAAAAAAAGTTATTCGCGTTTTTGTGGCTTCTCAGTGTAAAAATGAGCATTTTTAAGACTCCCAAAATTAACGTTTTTCTTATTTTTTTCAAATTTTACTTTTCTAAATTCATGAGCTCAAAAACTCAAAATACTGGATTCTAGACGCTGAATATTCTATCTAAAATATTGAATCTTGACATCAAGAAGTGTCATTTATTGACCCGTTATGTCAATTTTTGTAGTACTTATTCATCTAGCCTAGAGCTCCACTTTTGTAGTTGACAAATCTTTTGTACAAGACGCTTCTGGCAAGTTACTGCATTTAACTAAAACCTGCTGTACACCGTAACTGACAATTTTTCATTGAAATGTTAGAAAAAATGCAATAATAGTTTTTTTTTGCTTAGTCAAACATCTATCACACTTTTAAAGGTCACACAAACTTATCTTCAAAAAAAAACTTCCTAATTTCCAGTTTTTTTTGTCAAGTCGACGATTTTTGACTTTAAAACAAAAAAAAATCGGTGTCCTTGTCTATATAGATAACTTTTCTCCTTTTTTATATTTGTGATTTTAATACGGCTAACCAGTTAGTGTAGGGTACTGTAGTTCACATGAACCTACAGATAGCTAGTCTGTGTATTCCACGTGGACAAGGGTACTGAGACGAATCAGAATAATAAGAAATACACTTTATTTTCTTTTCTTCTTTGACCCAGTATAGTACCAACATTCAATATTCGTTCAATTTCTTCCAACAACTCCCAAAATATGGAAGAACATTGTCAAAATGTCGACGAACACATGAGTGGCGGCGAAGATGTACTCCTCCGGCGAGATTTCCACACGACGACCGCCCATAATAAGCTGAAAATAGGTTATGAGAAAGTACGGTAGAGCGCACATTACCTGAATATCAATAGCCAAGTAGAACATGCAGAGCAGTGCGCCAAGTGCCGAGTAGACAATATGCAGGAAGTACCAATGGAAAATCAATACAAAAATACATGTCATCAGACCGAATAGGAGGAGACAGATGCCAAGGATGTACGCGATACCGAGGCACCTGTAACAAGATTCGAGTAGAGTGAGCAAACGCGCTCCAGTGAAATTTTTTAAACTCACGACGTCAAATCCTTCTTGGTTGTCGCCGCGAACAAAATAATCGACGCACTGCAACCGGTGGTGATCAGCAACGCGATCATCACGGATTCCACCGAATAGGACGCCGTGATGAACATTGTCATGACGGCGGCGGAGAGGGTCTGCAAAAAACTCGCAGCAGTGAGAAATCGACGCAGGTACGTGGTACACTTACAAAAAACGTGAGAATGATCAAATTGCACGGAAAGCAACGGCGGACTCCTTGACAACACATGAGCGTGATGTAGAAGATGAAGAAGACGGCCCTGGAATTCAGAATTTCAGAAAAAGTTTGTGATCTACACAAATCCACTTACATTGCCACGTAGACACCCCACCAGTACTCGCGGCACCAGTCCTTGAACTTTTTGTTGAAGATGGGGACGGAGGAGAAGCCGGCGGTGACGGCGAACTGCAAAAAACAAATTTGGTGGCCGAGTTTTCGCAAATCTTCGGCCATGGAAAATTTTGGGTAGATTTACGCCGTAAATCCACACCGAAATCAACATTTTGGCACAGAACTGCGTTGTGGCCGAGTTTTCGCAAATCTTCGGTCACCAATCGAAAACCGATTTTAGTGTCGATTTACGCCGTAAATCCACACAAACATTGTTAATTTTACACAAAATTGTGTCATGGCCGAGTTTTTGCAAAAATTCGGCCACCGATCGAAAACTGATTTTAGTGTCGGTTTACGCCGTAAATCAACACGAAAATTATTAATTTTACACAAAATTGTGTCATGGACAAGTTTTTGCTTTTTTTCAGCCACCACTCGAAAACTGATTTTAGTTTGGATTTACGCCGTAAATCTACACCAATTTCACACAGAACAGTGTCGTGGCCGAGTTTATGCAATTCCTAGGCTATCACTCAAAAACTGATTTTAGTGTCGATTTACGCCGTAAATCAACACCAAAATTGATATTTTGGCACAGAACAGTGTCGTGGCCGAGTTTATGCAATTCCTAGGCCACCACTCAAAAACTGATTTCAGTGTCGATTTGCGCCGTAAATCTTTACCGAAATTGTTAATTTTACACAGAATTTCTTCGTGGCCGAGTTTTTGCAAAAACTCGGTCCCACGGAAATCTACACTAATGGCCTAGTTCCTGCAATTCCTAGGCCACCAACTCACCATCAATGTAACCAGTGCAAACACACGTCTCACGAATCCGGCACGAATACTTCGGTCACTAAATTATCGATTTTTAATTAGGGGGTCCTAAAAATTTAATGACTTACTCAAAAGTGAGCCGTCGTGGCGTCCTTGCCACAGACACAGACCGCGGTGGTGGCGCGTCGTCCTCCTCCTCATCGCCACCGTTTTCGAGCTGAAAATTATTGATTTTTTTAATTTAAAAATTTCCGTGAAAAAACTCACATCAGCTTCATCGGATCCGGCGGGCCAACGTGTCGGTTTATTCAAGTATTCCATGTGTGTCTTGTTATGTCAACAAGAAAACAGCAACAACAAAATGATTGCAAGTTTGGAATCGGTTTATGCTAATAAGGAAATGAGGGAAATTGGGGGAATGAGATTACCCGGGTAGTGGAGGAAAGGTGGGAGGTCAAGGGGGTCGCGCGGGAGTTCAAATTTCGATTTTTGAAAATAGAATTTTTAAATGGATACCACCTGCGCCACGCTGCCGATGTTTTTAACACGTTAACTTGTTGGGGGTCCAAACTTTGACCCCGTTTTTCTCGAATACCATGCCTCGAGGGCAAAAACTGAATATATATTTGGAATCAGCGTTCTCTCAGCTTTCCAATAATATAAGTCACGACCCATAACTCCACGGTCACCTGGAGGCCTTCCCTAGTGAGTGTTTCCCCTAATCAGAACCGCCCGAAATAGAACTGGCTGGATTTCCTGTTTTTTTTTCTTCAAGTATATTTTCAAGTACAAGTTTGAAATCTTTCCAAATTACTGCCAGGTATTAAGGACAACTTGATTAGCAGATCCCAGTCGCCGTCGATTGTGAGAAAAACTGTCTCAAAGTTTCATCCATGTGGTTAAGCCCTGTAAATGCAAGAAAATGGCTTAAAAACTGGGGTGAAGAAGGTTTTTCAGTAATTTGGAACGATTCCAAACTTGCGACTCCTTGAGGTTCCTTGTTAGTGTGCTGTAGCAGATATGGGGTCGTGTGAACCTACGGATGGCTAGACCGGGATGAGACCGACTCCCGGATAACGAATTTTCACATCCATGCAACTCTGGTGTCAGTAGAATCTCAATCCCATCTCAGTCTCATCTCAGTTTCGCATTTGCCAGAAGTGAATAAAAGAACATATTCTATAATAAACTAATTTATCAAAATTAACAAAACACAATTATTCATACCGCGGCAGATACTGAATCAATGCCACCGACGCGTACATCGCTATTGCCAACGTCGAAAACTCCCAGTTCTCCTTCACACACTTTTTCAAGAAACCCATTCGATCCCCAAGTATCGGATGGCTATAGTACCAGGTATCGCGTTCTCGGGGTGTCTTTGATCCAGGTAGCTCGATAACAAAGTTATCAGTGGCATGGATCTCATATTGCTTCTGGAGAGCTTCCATGAATTCCGATGGGCTATTCGGATGCTCAAAATTGACCTCCTTCATCACCTGACACCACAGCGAGTCGACGAATACCGGGAGGTCGCTTGGTTTTTCAATGGAGCCGCCCTGATGCTCCAATTCCTCTCGGAAGTTTCTATACTCCTTGATGATTCCGAGATTCCTTCCAGTTTTGAGAATCCGTTGGTACCAGGCGATCAACCCGTTCCTATCGAGATACTTCATGGCACTTGGGTGAATGTTGAAGCAAAAGTCATCTCCAGGTTTGGGTGGTGCCGACCAAATGTGTCCATTCAAATAGTTTATGGAGCTCATGTATTCAATATAGGCATGGAACACTTCTTGATGGAACTCTCCGCTTTTCAGGTTGTCGTAAACCTTGAAATAGGGCAACGAGTCGAAATAATCTATCATCCATCGCTTCCCCATCGGTGTCTCCTGTGTATACAAGCTACACAGTATTACATCCACTCCGTCGATCCTTTGGAAGACATGGAAGGCTCTTTTGACGTACTTGAACTTTCCAGAGTACTTCTTTTTGAACTCCGCCTCAACTATCGCTGGGACCAAAGCCTTCGTCCAAATCGACTTTTCCTCCGAGAGCCCACACACCCGGATTTTATCCTTTCTCGCTACAGTAATCCCGATCCTGGATCTAAGCAGCTCGTTTAACTTCTCCGTCATGAATGCAGCGGCGTGTGCGTGCTCTTTCGTGTCGATGATTGTCTTCAAGTCGGACCGTCCACCACCACACTCCATGCATACAAATTTCGAGGCGTCTGGATTGAAGAAGAGGGCACACGTCTTATGCCACTTCTCCTGGCACTTTGAGCATTTCAGAATCACATCGGATGCCGTGTTGATGTTCTCCGCCATCTTCCAATCCCTTTTGTTTCCATGCACCGGGAACTTTGTGTCGTAGCACGGGATACAGTAGTTTGCCACATCGCGTTCTCCTTTCTTGTACATGTACTTTGAGCCTGGAGGAATGCGACACTCGCCATTCGCCAGGCAGTACCGGTTAGAGACGTTGAACTGGGTGTCTTGGTTGGTACAGCAGACGACTTTCTGGAAAAATGCGAGGTTTAGTAATAGGTCTCGTAAAGTCTTGGGGCGTCTAGTGAAGTATGGGAACAATCAAATTAACGTCAGATTGAAACCAAAGCAGTATAGAACCGTCTCCGTTCTTGTTCAAGAAATCTTCTGCACCAATTAAGGCTAACGCGTTTCAGTTTCAAAAAGAGCTGTTATGAAATGGGATTTGCGCCAGTGATATTATGAACGGTTCTGATTCGGACAGTTACAATTTGTACTAGTTTTCTAACACGGCTTCAAGAATCAGTTCTACAACAGGCGGTTCTGCTGGTTTTGAATCATATCTATTTGAATCAAGGTACGTTCTAACATGGGCGGTTCTCAGACATAGCCGGTTCAGTCCGGCGGTTTCAAACTGAACCTGTCTGATACACCGACTTCTGCGGTTCCGAGATAAGACGCCAAAAAATGGTAAAATGCCCAAAAAAGCCATTCTAGCCCGGCCCACAGCGCATTTAAAATATCCCTCCGATCCGTAGCACGTCACAGCCATAGAACTCGCTGAGATCTACATTTTGGTATATTTTTCAGCTCATAATGTTGTGTTTTAAGCGAGTAACGCGCCGGCCACGGTTTGCAATTATGCTATACATGACATCTAAGCTCAGTCTCACCTTTTCAAATCCCTCCGATCCCATCGCCTTCATCATTCCTATCATCTTCTTTATCTGCGCGATCTTCTTCTCCGACGTCACATCCTCCGCAAACATATTCCATGTGACGATCCGCAAGAGGCTATCCCCTTTCTTCCTCTTGTCCTTTGGTTGTGAAGTGCTCGGGATGGATGGGTCGATGTCACAGCAGAGCATGTCTGCGCATGTTCTCTTGTTGTTTCCGTTAAGAGCCATTATCGATTTAGAGATTCTGGAAAGAGTACAGTTAAGACATGGAGAAGCTTTATCTGAGCTAATTAAGGTCAGTAGAGTTGGAGCAGAAGAGCGGTCTCTTGAGCTTTAATTGAAGCAGAAGAATCGACTAATACTAAATCACACATTCACTATCTACAATATGCGAGAATGGGTAATCTGTTATCTTATCGGTGGTCCTTTTCTCCTTATTGCCCAAAAATACCTGAGTAAGCTGGCCTACCTAATATCACGGCTCTTAGTATGCAAGTCTTCCAATTCAATCAATATTACTAAAAAACTAACTAAGCCTACACTCTCTAATACAAACCAAAACAGCAACTGTCATAAAATAAGATCGTTGCCCTACTGACCCTTCACCTTCATACTAATCCTCCTTGTCTCCAGTTTCCCATAGCCCTATTGTCTAAAGTGCTAATTGGTGTGGCAGCTGTACAAATGAATTGTACACCGTCTTCGTTGTGCGTTCACTCTGACAGTCTTCATTTCCTTTCCAATAATGACAACCCACCCGTTAACCTACCCCTGCCTACAAACCGTGCTGGAACATATGGAACCAAGTCTCCGGTTAGTTATCTATGACAGATTTCAAAAACTCCATCTATATATAATCGATTTTCAGAATTAGCTTCTCCCTTCACGCTCCCTCAATCCGACTGGCTGAGAAGGCGACGCCCATGAAAATCGATAATCTTCAAATAGACTGTACCATGATTAAAATCAATAACACTCAATACAAGCTAGGTGTTGTCCAGATCTACAATGGAGATGATAAACCAGACCAAATTGAAAAGGATAACAGTACCGGTGGGGTTCCTTATGACCTGAATAACCATGGAGTTCCCGATTACTCATTCGAGGACGTCCTGCTACCAGGAGACATCCTTATCGCTCAAGACCGTGAAGGTGACGAGCAGCGACGTGCTGCACAATTTCTACATCTGCGAGCCGCTCTCAGAGCCGCTACGATCCGCCTGAGACTGGAAAAAAGAGCCGAGAACCCTCCGATACCCCAAGAGGTACAAGAGGTACAAGAGGATGACGTCATACAGCCTAACGCTGCTTGGGTAGACAGTCAGTATGAAATCTGGAATCGAATGGATGCCGTGGATTGCAAATTTATTGAGAGTAACCAATGGAGTGTTCTACCGCATCAGTTGCAAGAGGATGGTGGTGTATACCCGTTCGAGAATTACTTACAGTTTACTAAGAGCTCGGAGGGTTCGGAGAGCTCCAAGAGCTTGGAGAGGCTAACCTACACGAAGAAACTCCCTGAAGCTATGAAGCATTTGCTCAACCAAATACTTGGAAACCGGAAGAAAAACTTACATGTCAAAAATTTCAAGCCTGCTGACACAGGGATTCTACGAGTCCCTCAAGGCTTCAAGCTGACGACTCTGAAAATTCAAGTCGGCAAGAACCTAGCCAAGACTCTGCACGCTCTCTAACCAGTCACCGGCTCCACCTTCAACACCATCGAGATGACAGGCTACGGGCACACCCTAGAAAACTTCCAGCACCCCGCTATACAACATGCGGAGACGTTGATAATGACTCGTGAGTGTCTCGGGATTCCTATGCTAGCGCTGCTCCAAGGATTGAGGAATTTCGAGGTGTTTTGGAGGTATGGAACATTCACATTGAGGGAGACTGTCGATTTTGTGAAACATTTGATGGAGGGTGGAAGAGAAATTGGGTCGAGTTTCACGTTCGGAATTTCACGGGAGGAATTCGCAGAGGAAATCGTGGAAGCCATGCACCAGGAAGTGCCCGGTGCTAAGCTAGCAACTTTGGAAGCGTTGGATGGGTACGTTTGGTTTGAATTGCCCTTAAATTTTTCTTTTGCTTGAAATTTCAGATGCAAGATGTTCCCCTACGTTGTCAGCATTCCTATTGATGAGTCATCTGAGCTGAACATCTTCGGGGAGGAAACTGATGAGAAAATTGGGAGTGTCAAGATTCTGTTCAATTTCAAGGTACAGATTATGGAGATTGGAACTGCCAAGGATTCAGGATATGTGTTTGAGGAGAAGATGTTTTGCGACTTGTTCAGTGGATATTGAAACTTGTGATTGTTAATTATTTTCGTCTACAAATAAAGTATTTCTAAAATTCACATTTGCTATAATTTGTCATATTCATACTTGTCAACCGGGCCGAGCCTATTATTGAATAACTTTTTTCATAAAAATTGTACCAAGACATTGAATTTGCTTTTAATGGATGACCATCTTTGAAGTTTTTAGGTATCAATCAACCTGGTACGATTTTTTTTTGGAAAAAGTTATTCAAGAAAAACGTCACAGCTAATGCGCTCTATGGCACACTGTGCGTTCATATCGGCAGAGAATGGTCTGTTCCAGAGTTGCGCGGAATTCCGACTTCCGACTTCCGACTTCCGGGCTGTTTTTAACTTCCGACTTCCTGCTTCCGACTTCCGTTTTCAAAATTTTACTTCCGACTTCCGACTTCCGACTTCCGTTTTTGGATGTTTACTTCCGACTTCCGTCGTTCCATAATTGTGGAATTTCCGAAAAGTATATTTTGCAGAAATGCAAGGAAAAACGGTCTGAAAGGACAGAAAATAGCCTTTTTCTGCCAAAAACTAAACTAATTTTCCACTGATTTTCGCGAATTTTGTGAACTTTTTCTAGGAATTTTTGAATTTTTGCGAAAAAATCTACTTCCGACTTCCGACTTCCAACTTCCGACTTCCGGGCGTTTTTTCACTTCTGACTTCCGACTTCCGACTTCCGTTTTCAAAAAAAGAGTCAATTTCGGGCCCACTCGTAGCACAATGATTGTGCAGCGGATACTTAATCTGTTCGATTCCACCCTGGTGTATTTTTTGGCCCAGCCAAGATATGTTATTCATTCCTGTTAGCCTTCATTATGAAGAAGAAGTTTTACCTAACCCATAACGGAACAATGACTAAAAATAAGGCGTGGCCTAGGATCTGTCAACTCGGTCATCGTGGTAATACCGTGGTATCGCTCCACACAGCAGAAACGAGCGCTACCGTAACATTTTGGACCCGAAAATTTATATTTAACAGACTTGCATATCAATCAATGTTACATAAAACTAACTAAGCCTACACTCTCTAATACAAACCAAAATAGCAACTGTCATAAAATAAGATCGTTGCCCTACTGACCCTTCACCCTCACACTAATCCTCCTTATCTCCAGTTTCCCATAGCCCTATTGTCTAAAGTGCTAATTGGTGTGGCAGCTGTACAAATGAATTGTACACCGTCTTCGCTGTGCGTTCACTAAATTTCTCCTCTTTCTCTCTGACAGTAGTCCGTAGCTAGCCGTTGCTATGATGACAACTAGCCCTTTCTCCTACCCCAGTCTACAAACCGTTTTGGAACACATGGAACCAAATCTGCGGTTAGTTATCTATGACAGATTTCAAAAACTCCATCTATAATCCATTTTCAGAATCCAATTATCCCTTCACTCTCCCGCTATCCGTTTTGCTGAGAAGGCGACGCCCATGAAAATCGATAATCTTCAACTGGACCGCACCATGATTAAAATCAATAACACTCAATACAAGCTAGGTGTTATCCGGATCTATAATGGAGATGACAAACCACACGGTATTCCAAACAGCGAAATGGAATTTTTCCTGATTTTTCTCATTAGAGCGCATTTGCAAATTACAAAAATGGAAAAATTATTTTTTGCACTGAAAATGCTGTTTTTCGGCTCTTGTGCTTTTGTTTCGAATTTTTCGCAATTTCTGCAACGACAGTCTGATAGATTGGCTCAATGCCTATCATTTGAGCACAATTTGAAAAATTTCTGTCGTCCCAATGATTTTATGCGGCTCTTTTTATGGTTTGAACAAAAATTGGTGTTTTCATATAAAAAATCGCGAATCTGCGGACCGAGACCTGTTTTTTATTGTGCAACTTGATGATATTTGATTGCTCAGCACAGAAAAGCCAGGAATTGTTATACTTTTGCTCCGAAAACACCGTTTTTCCTGAAAACTACATTCTGAGCCGCAGCGGCATTTCCAGACAACCAAAATTAACAAAAGATAGCTTAAAATGAAGCAAACAACATTTCCTATCAGATGGTCGTTTTGGATTTTCGTTAAAAGCTTTTTTTGAAGCCAAAAAGCTCAAATCGTGCTTCATGTGTCAAAAAAGCGTTCCCACGTGAATTTTAGATCAAAAAGATTTTTAGAGATCACAATAATTATTCACGCGGGAAGCTTCGCGGGCTGCACGTAAAACGCGTCAGTAACCGATAGGCTGAACTGGATTCGCTGTTTGGAACACCGTGAACCAGACCAAGTCGAACAGGATAACACTGCCGGTGGACTCACATATGACTTGAATGAATATGGCAGCCGTGATTACTCATGTGAATACGTTTTGCTACCAGGAGATATCATTATCGATCAAGACCGAGAAGGTGACGAGCGGAGTCGTGTTGGTGAGCTTCAATACCGCCGTATTATTCTGAGAGGCGCTATGATCCGTCAGGGACTAGAGCAAGACCCAGAGAACCCCCTAGCGGTGCAGAACGATGAAGTTTATGCCCAGGATTGTAGAATTATTGAGAGTAATCAATGGAGTGTTCTACCGCATCAATTACAAGAAGATGGTGGGGTATACCCGTTCGAGAATTACTTACAGCTTACTATAGGCACGGAGGGCTCGGAGAGCTCAAAGCGCATAAAAAGGGTAATCTACGCTAAGAAAATCCCAGAAGCTATGAAGCATTTGCTCACAATGATACTTGGAAACCGTAAGAAGAACCTCGATGTCGAAAATTTCAAGTGTGCTGACAGAGGGATCTTACGGGTCCCTCAAGGCCTCAAGTTGACGATACGGAAAATTCTGGTCGGTAATAACCTAGTCAAGACTCTCGACGCTCTTCAACCAGTCATGGGCTCCACATTCGACACCATCGAAATGACAGACCGCGAGTACACCCTAGAAGACATTCAGCATCCCGCTATTAAAAATGCGAAGAAGGTAATCTTGACATGTTGGTGTCAAGGTGTGGATTTTATGCTTGATACACTCGCTGCAAGGAATGAGAAACTATGAGGTTATCTGGAGGAGAGGAATATTCAATGTGGGGGAAGCTCTCGATTTTGTGATTCATGTGACGGAAAGTGGAAGAGAAATCGGGTCGAGTTTCTCGTTTGGCGTTTCCCGGCAGCAATTTGTGGAGTTATTTCTAGAAGTGTTACTTGAGGAAATAGCAGGTGCTAGGCTAGCAACCTTGGAAGATCAGGATGAGTAATATTTTTTAGCTTGAGAAGGTCACCGAGTCAGTTTGGAGTTATAGAATGTGCCATATATCATTGGAAATCTGGAAAAAAAGATAATTCCAAATAGGCTATCAGTTTTATCATCTGGAAATATAGCAATCTTCAATCGTGACTATACACATATAGTACGATCTTTTGTATCCAGACTTCTTTCATGCGTACTGTCGGAATTCTCCAAAACACCTTGGTGTCCGGCAGGAATTGAGATAACAAGTAATTGTGCTATGAAACTTTGACCTAGTTTTTTTCTCGAATACCAGGCCTAGAGGGCAAAAACTAAATATATATTTGGAATCAGTGTTTTCTCACGTTTCCAATGATATATGACACATTCTGTAACTCCAAACTGAGTTCATGAGCGCTCCTAATTTGGTTAATTTCAGATGCCAGATGTTCCCTTATGTCGTAAGCATCCCTATTAATGAGTCATCGGAATTAAACATTTTCGGAGAGGAAATTGACGAGAAAACAAGAATTGGCAAGATTCGGTTCAACTTCAAATTCCAGATTATGGAGATAGGGAGTGCCAAGGATTCATGCTATGGGTTTGAAGAGAAGATGTTTTTCGACTTGTTTGGTGATTATTGAAGTTTTTTCTATTGAAACAAAGAAGAGTTCCGACATTTTTATTCCGACAATATTCTTATAATAAATAAATCATTTTTAATTGATTTCTGGCAACATTTATTCACAGAAGAACCGCTCTGCACAGTTTTCACATGATTTAGAAGTAGAACTTTCCGTTCTGTGTTGACAAACAATGCTCTGGACATTGGAAATCCTTATTTCTATTAACTTTGGTCAAGACGCATATCATCTTCATGAAATTGTGCAGTTGAAGAAGTTCTATTACGGACAACACTAATTCCAAGTATGGACGGGGCTTTTGACAAAAGTGTCAAAAAAAGGCTACGGGATATCAGAGCATCGTTCAGACTAGTTTCTTTCAGTATTCTGGCTTATCGATTTCTTCTGAATCTGTCTCAGGTATTGCCACCGTTATCTTGACAATTCTCCAAAATTCCGTTGGGGGCACACATCAGCTGGTGACGTCAGACTGCCGCTCCGTGTGTTGCGCCGCTTGCAGAAAAGGACAATTCCATGACTCATATCAATTTGTCTATTCATTTTGTTTACTATTTGAACACCATCCACGACTTTTCTAAATCTCCACATTAATTTTACTATCTCTAGCATTCTTCTATTGTCCGACAGAATCAATACATGTCCGACCAATGGCAGTGTGAACGCAGGCGGTTTCAGCTCCTGGGAAGGTCAGGTCATATTTAATTGCTTCCGCGTTGCGGTTGCGTCCGCGTTATAGATCTCCATACTCTCACAGTCAGTCTACCCCTGCCCCCCCTCATCGGTCGTACCGTTGCCTTCTCTCTTATCCAGCCATGTCCCCTTCACCCCGTCGCGAGTTCACTTTCGTAGAGCCGCCAATCAATTCTAGCCATTATCTGCAACTGGCTCAATCAACTCTTCTAAAACTCCGCAAGAAGAAAGATAGCAGTTTGAGGATCCGAGTACTTCACAAGGAACTCATTAAGAGTATTTGGAAACTGCCGGTTAAACCAGTGAAGGCGCGTAAGATTCCGAACATTCTTAGAAGACGTGGAATTCAGAAGCTGAGAGCTCGTCGAGGAGTCGTTGCTCTTCCGTAAGTTTAAATAAATCAATCGATAACATTCGTCAAATGTTTTTTTTCAGCAAGCCACTATCCGAGTACATTGAGCAATTGGAAAAGGAAAGTGCTCTCCGAGAAACGAGTCTCCACCACAAAATGCTCCGTCAAGTCAAAACCATCAACAGATGCAAAACAGTCACGGATCTTCTCAAAACGTCCAAAAAACTGAAATTCGAGTGTGACCGTCTTGTTGCTCAGAGGAGTAAGGACAACCAGGAATCGATGTGGTCGTGCGAGAAGTGTGACAGAGGATTCAAGGACTTCTCGAGCTACAATCATCACATGGAGTACCACAGCAAGGTCACCAGTTTTATGGAGGGAATGGATTCGGAGCCAAAGTGTGTAGAGCAGGAGGAGATGTCGTCCAAGAGAATTTAATATTCTTGAAAGTCTGTAAATCTGTGTCATTAAATGATAATTTCTGTAATATTTTAATAATCTGTCTTAATTACTCTATCCATCAGCAGCTAATAAAACTTGAAACTTAAAACATCACAAAATTTATAGGCCATCATCAAATAATACATATACTTATTTTCTAATCTTCTCCTCTTGCGTCGGCTCGTTTTCCTTGCTCTCCTCCTCCGTAGACTCCGCCCCCTCGTGCTCATCGTCATCAGTCTCCCACGACGAATCCCTCCATGCTCTGTCCTTCTTACTCAACAAACTCGACCGGAACTTGATTCGATTGTTCTTGTCACGAAGGTCCATATTCCTTTTGACACGTCTCGTCGTGGCGTCCCGCGCGATTCTCGGTTTCAGAAGTTTACGTGATGACGGTGGTGTGCAGGACGATTCGACGATGGTGACTTCAGGAGAATTGTGGGCGGAGACTTCTGGTGACTCGGGGGATTGGATGGGATGTTTGCGGGGCCGCCCGACTGATCGCTTCACAACTGTTGACATTGGTGCTGGAAAATTTAGAGAGTTGCAGAGTTAAGGGGGATGAAGTCAACGGGAAGGCAAAAATTGGTCGAAAATGGCTTTAAAAGTTAATAAAATGAGGAAAAAATATCGAAAAACAGGCGGACCACCGGTAGATCAAAGCGAATCTATATAGATACACAAAGTAGGTCTAAAACATGAAAAAATGAAGCTAGACCACGTATTCAAAAACTCGTCCACGCTGAGAAAACTAGGCCATCGACAGAAAGTTAGGCCACTTGGTCAAAAATTTCAAGTAAAAATTTTTTAATTCACGAGTTTTCCACGTGTATTACACAAAAATCTCTTTTTTTTGTTTTTCTTACTTTATCGATTATTCCCGATTTTTTGCTTCACAAAAAAAACATCCAAACGATGCTCCGACATCCCGTCGTTGCATGTGAATACAAATGGTTCTCAGGCCCGCTTGGTAAGTCGCTTCCCTGATTTGATCTACCAGACCGCCCATTTTTTAGTTTTTTGTCTTTTAGAGTTGGGTTTCCTCATTTTATTGACTTTTAAAGCCGTTTTTCGACCAATTTTTGCCTTCCCTTTGACTTCATCCCCTTTAACTCTGCAACTCTTTAAATTTTCCAGAACCAATGTCAACAGTTGTGAAGCGATCAGTCGGGCGGCCCCGCAAACATCCCATCCAATCCCCCGAGTCACCGGAAGTCTCCGCCCACAATTCTCCAGAAGTCACCATCGTCGAATCGTCCCGCACACCACCGTCACGTAAACTTCTGAAACCGAGAATCGCGCGGGACGCCACGACGAGACGTGTCAAAAGGAATATGGACCTTCGTGACAAGAACAATCGAATCAAGTTCCGGTCGAGTTTGTTGAGTAAGAAGGACAGAGCATGGAGGGATTCGTCGTGGGAGACTGATGATGAGCACGAGGGGGCGGAGTCTACGGAGAAAGAGGAGGAGAGCAAGGAAAACGAGCCGACGCAAGAGGAGAAGATTAGAGGATAAGTATATGCATTATTTGATAGTGGTCTATAAATTTTGTGATGTTTTAAGTTTCAAGTTTTATTAGCTGCTGATGGGTAGAGTAATCAAGACAAATTATTAAAATGTTACAGAAATTATCATTTAATGATACTGATTGACAGATTTACAAGAATATTTAATTCACTTGGACGACATCTCCATTAGCTCCACAATCTTTGGCTCCGAATCCTCCATAAAACTGGTGACCTTGCTGTGGTACTCCATGTGATGGTTGTAGCTCGAGAAGTCCTTGAATCCTCTGTCACACTTCTCGCACGACCACATCGATTCCTGGTTGTCCTTACTCCTCTGAGCAACAAGACGGTCACACTCGAATTTCAGTTTTTTGGACGTCTTGAGAAGATCCGTGACTGTTTTGCACCTGTTGATGGTTTTGACTTGACGGAGCATTTTGTGGTGGAGACTCGTTTCTCGGAGAGCACTTTCCTTTTCCAATTGCTCAATGTACTCGGATAGTGGCTTGCTGAAACAGAAAACATTTGATGAATGTTATTGTTTGATTTATTCAAACTTACGCAACGACTCCACGACGAGCTCTCGGCTTCTGAATTCCACGTCTTCTAAGAATATTCGGAATCTTACGCGTCTTCACTGGTTTAACCGGCAACTTCCAAATACTCTTAATGAGTTCTTTGTGAAGTATCCGGATTCTCAAACTGCTATCTTTCTTTTTGCGGAGTTTTAGAAGTGTAGATTGAGCCAGTTGCAGATAATGGCTAGAATTGATTGGGGGCTCGACAAAAGTGTACTCGCGACGGGGTGATGGGGACATGTTGAGAGAAGGTAACGGTACGAGCGATGAGGGGTGGGGGTAGACTGACTATGAGAGTATGGAGATCTATAACGCGGACGCAACGCAACCGCAACGCAACCACAACGCGAACTCAATAAAATGTGTGATTTGATCTTCCCAGGAGCTCGTCTCCTGGGACGCGCGCAGAACTCCTTTACACGTATACACATAAAACCATAATTGGTATGGTTACGAGTAAAGGTTACGGTGGGAAAACCTGAGACAGATTTAAAAGAAATTGAAAAGCCAGAATACTAAAAGAAACGTGTCTGAACGATGATTCGATATCCCGTTGGCTGTTTTTTGAATCCTTTGTCAAAAGCACCGCTCATACCTGGTATAAGTACCGCCCGGATTAGAACTTCTTCAACTCCACAATTTCTTGAAGATAATAAGCGTCGTGACCAGAGTTGATAGGAATTCGGATTTCCGTATTTCGGATAATAAAACGGTTTTTAATTGTGATAGTCAAATTCGGCTGGTTGAGAGCTTTCAGAAAAGTATAATCATGACGGGGTTTGAAGAAAATTGGGTCCCGACGCGGAAACTACAGTAATCGACCCGGACTACTGTAGTTTTCGCGTCGAGACCCAATTTTTTTCAAACCATGGCATGATTATACTTTTCTGAAAGCTCTCGTTTTGCTGAATACGATTATCATACAATAAATCCCTAAAATATAGCTCGGAGCTGTATTGTCCTTCCGATATTGGATGTCTGCCTTTCCCCTTTTGGTTTCAGACTTCCGCCTTCATTTCCGAGTTCCGGATAACAACTTTCCAATATGAGACACTTGATTTCAATTTCAAGTTCATTTTATGTATATTTAAGTCAAAACAAAACAATTGTCAAAATAATAATTAATTTCTTCCTAAGCGCTCTGCTTATCATCATCCTCATCCTCCTTCTTGACCTCCTTCTCAGAAACTCCACTCAACTCCGCCCCCTCCTCATCATCATCATCTGTCTCCCACGACGAATCCCTCCATGCTCTGTCCTTCTTACTCAACAAACTCGACCGGAACTTGATTCGATTGTTCTTGTCACGAAGGTCCATATTCCTTTTAACAGGCTTCCGCGGGTCCTGCGCGATTTTCGGCTTCAGAAGTTTCCGTTTCTCTTCTTTTTTGACAGGAGGCGGATCCTTTTTCTCCTCTGGCTCCTCCTCCTTTACCGGTGTCATCATATAGACCGTGGTGGTGGCAGGGACCTCTGGAGATGTCAAAATATCACTTGGCGGCAGGGACATCGCCGTCCGCACCCGAGGGATATACCGTTTCGGAGACAAACTTCTGGCTGGAGACGATCGATGGATACTGGCAAGACGGGCATCACGTTTCGAAGGCGTGGAGCTGGCGGATTTTCGGGGCGAGGAGCGAGTTGGCGGGTCGGTTAGATGCTTTTTAGGAGTCGTGAGATCTGGATTTCGGAGGGATTTTGTGGGCGATCTGGAGAGGGAGCGACGGGTGGACGATGGACCGGCGGTGCTGAGGGTGTTCTCCTGGAATGAATAAAGAATTTTATGAAAAACCCGGAGTCCATAATACAGAATTCGGAAATTTCCAAAATTTGAAATTTTAAGGTTCAGCAGATAGAAATTCTTGTGTCTAGAACTGGCTGAGACTCAAAATCGCGTCAAAGGCGCCCCGGATTTACAGTTTTTGAGTTTTTCGCAGATTTTTTGATAAATTTTTGTTTTTTCTATTAAAAAATTGATAAAAACCGTCCCAAAATTATCAAAAATCGGCTGAAAACCACCGAAAAGTGTATTTGACCAAAACGCGTCAAAGGCGCGCCAGACTTACACTTTTTTTGAGTTTTTGGCAATGAATTGGTCAATTTTTTGAACTTTTTTACAAATTTCTGATTTTGTTATGAAAAATTAATAAAACCCTTCCTAAAATTATCAAAAATCGGCTGAAAACCGCCAAAAAGGGATTTTGACAAAAACGCGTCAAAGGCGCGCCAGACTTACACTTTTTAAGTTTTTGGCTCTAGTTTGGTCAATTTTTTTCAGCTTTTTTGATGAATTTCTGTTTTTTCATAAAAAAAAAGGAAAAACCGTCCCAAAATCATCAAAAATCGTATGAAAACCACCAAAACCTGCTTTAGACAAAAAAGCGTCTAAGGCGCGCCAGACTTACACTTTTTTTTTGAGTTTTTGGCAAAGATTTGTTCAACTTTTCGGATTTTTTGGTAAATCAACGATTTCTCTTATTGAAAATTGGTAAAAACCGTCTCAAAATCATCAAAAATCGGCTGAAAACCGCCAAAAACTGCTTTTGACAAAAACGCGTCAAAGACACACCAGTTTTTGTAATGTTCTCATATAAATTAGACACAAACGTCCTAAAATTATCAAAAATTGTTTCTGAAAACCACAAAAAACGCGTCAAAGGCACGCCAGAGTTAGGATTTCAGGCAAAATTTTTAAATTTTTTTGAAAATTGTTGAGTTTTTTTCAAAAAAATCGGATTTTTAGAATTCTTGAAAAAAAAGAAGCTATTTTCTACTAACCATCTCATCATACACCAGATTCTCGGCGGCCTGCTTGTCCTTCAGGTGCTGTTTATCTGAAAACCCATAGATTCCAATTTCATGTCATCACCACAAGTCTGCAGTTGCGCTCTAATGAGAATTCGCGTAAAACCGCCGTTATCAATAGAGCGCACTTGCGAAGTTGACATTTCAATCACTCACACTTCCTAACCGCCTTCTTATAATTCTGCTTATTCTCCTCACTCGTCAAATACGCTTTGATACTCCAATGACGGATTCCGGATGGGGCGAAACTCTCGATGGGTTCCCAGGTGGCTAGATCCAAGTGGTCCCAGCTTACTTGGAATTGGAGGATGCCTTTACGGCAGCGCACGTCGTCCACGGATTTTACCTGGAATAAGGGAGTGTACAGTAATCCATGGTACAGTAACCATAGGTTCGAGTACAGTAACCTTAGATTCAACTACAGTAACCTTAGATTCAACTACAGTAACCTTAGATTCAACTACAGTAACCTTAGATTCAACTACAGTAACCTTAGATTCAACTACAGTAACCTTAGATTCAACTACAGTAACCTTAGATTTAAAAACAGTAATCTGTGAATCTAAAAACCGTCCCAAAAAATCCGTAAAGTTGGTCAAATCATCTAATCACTTAAAGTCTAAAACTCTGGCGTGCCTTTGACGCGTTTTTCGGGGGTTATCAGAAACAATTTTTGATAATTTTAGGACGTTTGTGTCTAATTTATATGAGAACATTACAAAAACTGGCGCGCCTTTGACTCGTTTTTGTCAAAAGCAGTTTTCGGTGGTTTTCATCCGTTTTTTGATAATTTTCGGACGGTTTTCCCTTTTTTTTTGTAAAAAACTGAAATTCATCAAAAAAGCTGAAAAAATTGACCAAATCATAGCCAAAAACTTAAAAATTGTAAGGCTGGTGTGTCTTTGACGCGTTTTTATCAAAAATCACTTTTTGGCGGTTTTTATCCGATTTTTGATAATTTTGGGACGGCTTTTATGATTTTTTCATAAAAAAATCAGAAATTTGTAAAACAATTCAAAAAGTTGAACAAATCTTTGCCAAAACTTCAAAAAAAGTGTAAGTCTGGCGCGCCTTTGACGCGTTTTTGTCAAAAGCAGTTTTTGGTGGTTTTCATCCGATTTTTGATAATCTTTAGGACAGTTTTCACCAACTTTTTATACAAAAATTAGAAAAACCTTAAGTACAGTATCCTAGAGTTTAAGTACAGTAACCAAGGACACACCAACCGCAGACTCAAGTACAGTAATCCAAAGTTACAGTAACCTACGACTAAATGACAGTAACCCTTGATTTTGAGAGTTTTTTAGAATCTTATTACAGTATCAGTTCAAATACAGTGTCCTTTGCTTCAAGTACAGTAACCTTAGATTTAAAAACAGTAACCCTAGTACGGTATCCTAACTTTTAGAGTCAAGTATGCACATCACAACACAGTAACCTACAGTAGCCCAAGAACAGTAATCTCAAACTCAAAGACTCCCTTCTTACCGTATGATCCTGACCAATTTTCGTCGGTGACTCCTTCAAATGTTTCCTTGGCCTTCCGATGGCTCGCTTGACATCTGATGACATCACTTTTCCCCCTGAAACATGAAACTTTTGGATTTGACGGGGAGGAGAGGGCTAAGAAGAGACGGAATACATACATAGCACATACATAGTAAAATGCATTAAAGGGGAGCATAGTGCTAATGAGAAAATATCTAAAAAGACAGGTGTACAAAGGAGACTGACAGGTTTAATAAGGTGTTGAGTTGTTCACACCGTCATACTGCATTATTTTGAGATCCCATATTTTCAATTTTGGCATGGCGTATAGATTAAACCTAGAGCTCCATTTTTGTAGTTAACAACTTTTTGGTACGGGCGGCTCCTAAGGAGATATGGGCGGTTTATGTAAAGTAGGACCAAAAAAAACACAAAAAATAAGGTTTTAAAGGTGAAAAAAGGTCCAAAAACCCATAATTTTAACCTAAATGCGACAAAAATGAGTTTTTGAGCATCTTTGAAGAAAAGTGACCAGGTGGCGCAGTGCGGATTTTCGGAGCCGTGTGTCCCCGCGCGGAGGTACGCGGGTTCGAGTCCCCCAGGGTAAAAAGGTTTTTTTTTTTTTGCAGACATAGAAAATGAATCTAAAGGGTATTTCTCGCAGTAAAAACTGAAGGGATTTCAAAAAATAACCCAAAAAAAAACGATTTTTGTACAGAGGTTTACTGTCGAAAAAATAAAGTTTCGACAAGGATTTTCGAAAAAAAATTTCGCGGGCTGGAACACGCAAGCGCATGAAGTTGTGGGCGGAGTTTAAACTGCAAGCGGCGCGGTTCTTAATTTGGAAAAAAACTGGAATTAGAACCGCGCCGCTCAATTAAGCTTGCAGTTCAAGCTCCGCCCACAACTTCATGCGCTTGCCTGTTCCAGCCCGCGAATTTTTTTTTGAAAATCCTTGTCGAAACTTTATTTTTTCGACAGTAGTTATACTGCTTATATGTATCCCATAATTCCAATTTTTGCAGGGTGTATAGATTAAACCTAGAGCTTCATTTTTGTAGTTGACCACTTTTTGGTACGGGCGGCGCCTAAGGAGTTCTAGTGGAAATAAGAAAAAAGTAACATTTTTCCCACCCAGAGACGCAGAGAAAACACATAAGACGTACTGGTCAAGATGAGAAATACGAGAAAAAAAATGGAAGGGGGACACATTATATGCACACACACAAATACTACGTGAAGAAGACCTAATGAAGAGAAAGTGAGTGACGTGTATATCTACTGCGGTAATCTCTCCGTATGTCACAGAGAAAATTAATTGCCTATTGTCTATAGAGAACAGAGGTAAGAAGAAAAAGAGCTGTGGGAAGAAAAAAAGCGCGGGAAAAAAATTCAAATTTTGAAAAAATAATAATTTCAATAGAGCGACGAGGTTTAAGCATAGTTGTCAAACAAATTTTCAAATTTTTTGAAATTTTACGCGAAAAAGTCAAATTTTCGACTATCATTCAGAATTAGAAGAAAGTCTGAAAAAGCGTCAAAAATGGTCACATTTTCGAAAAAAAAGGGTCATATTTTGAAGCCGGGCCTTCGGTCCTTGCCGAGCAGGCCCGGGCTTTGACAACTATGGGTTTAAGCGATATTTCGTTGATTCGTAGTTAATTGGTAATTACGCTAATTTTTAGTAATTAAAACTATTTTAAGTTTTGTGAAAAGTGGGCGTGGCTTGATCAAATTTGAATTGAATTTTTCAACATTTTACATTACTTTTGAAAAATGTATTTGTTTTTTTCTTAAGTACATTTCTCAAATTTCATTGAAACCGACAAAAATCAGTCTTAAAAAGTTTTTTTTCCAAAATTTTCGCATTACTGGACAGATTTTTAAGTTTCGTAAAAAGTGGGCGTGGCTTAACTAAATGTTAATTCTAATTTTTAAAAAATTGATAAAACTACTGCTTCTCGTGAATTTCAAAAAGTGGGCGGGGCTTGAAACCTTTAAAATAATATCGTGTTATAAAAAATTAAACTGGCGCCAAAATTTTCCGTTTTTTTTTTTGAATTTTTGTGAAATTGTTTCTCGAAAAAGTCAAATTTTTAATTTTATTAAGAATTAGAGGAAATTCTAAAAAATCATTAAAAATATTTTACATTTTTGATGACAAATTGAAAAAATTTCAAAAAATTGACAAGTATGCCAATTAGACCTTCTCCACATGAAAAAAAATTGTCTTATAAAGTGGGCGTGGCTTAACTGAATTCAAATATCAAAAAATTGAGGAAAGCTTTTAATGAAATGAATTTTTCGCCACAAAATGAGAAAAAAATGAGAAAAAAGAGAGAAATAATTTCGAAACCAAGAAACAAGACGAGATAGTGTATAGATAGAGAAGCAGAGAAATTTTTACACTGCTGCTTGGCTTGTCTCCCGGTCCCCCGGTCTCTTCTATTTTTTGAAGAAAGAGAGAGAGAGAGAGAGAGAGAGAGAGAGAGAGAGAGAAAACGGGAAAAAGAGAAATTGGAGAGATAGAAGGTCACTCGTTTTTCTTTTTCTCTAGGAGAGAGAACATTTCTTCTTTTTTCCATTTTTTATGGCTTGATGGTGAGCTTAAAAATAGCTAATTCATAAGTTTGAAAGCGTAATTAAAAAGTGGTAATAATTGAGAAATTATAATTGGTGAAAGTGACAGCAATTAAATTTATATATAGTTAAAGGAGATTGCTGAAGTCATATGGGACATTCCGATACTATAAAAATTTCTAAAAAATTTTTTTAGTGATGACGTTAACAGCTACAGTTGAACGTCCTGAAGCTGGCCAAATCAAATAAAACGAAAATAAAAATTACTCCAAAATTTGAAACTTTGTAATGGTTCCCCAGATTCTTTAAAAATTGCCAAAATTGAGGAACATACACAACAAACTTTGATCTTTATTTTTGTAGTTTACAATTTTCCAATAGCTTTTTCAGATTTTGAGATACGAGTCTTTGAAGACAAGAACTTGGCACTGAGGGGGTTTGTATACATATCTGATTCGGAGGGCATTACTTTTACAAAACTTCACAAACTTTTAATATCTAACTTGTTTATAATAAACCTATTCACCTAAAAGTCTTCTCAATAGAGCGTACATGAAACAAAAACAAGTCGATATTATTATTAATGATTTATTAGGCAAGATTAATTAATTATTACAGGTAAGGGCAATCAATAGTAATGAAAAGAGATAGTAGCATTGAAGCAGACACGTTTTATTTGAATCTTCTTTGATTCAGAATCCGAATCCACATCCTTGACAACAAATGGATTCGGTACCAGGTGAACTTGAGTGATCGACGGCTCCTTCCATTCCGACTCATCGCGAAGACGTGGAATCTGACGACGTCGTTTTTTGGCGGCACGGATGTTGTTCTCCTTGGCGTAGTCCTCCCAGGAACCGAGCGAGTTGAAGACGTCGTCGGGAGTAGCAGTGGGGAGTAGTTGGGGAGAAACCGTAGGAGAAGGCTTAGAAGTCTCAGGATATTGAGTAATTGGAGGAGAGGATGACATGGTGGGGGACGGTACAGAGTAATAAGGAGTAATGACACAGACGGTCCCATCGGGGGTCAGGTCAACAAAAGCGATAAAGATCTTTCTTCCCAGAGCTTTTCTTCCCAGAGCACCCTCTTACCACTGTGACTAGTCATACCGGTTTCTGAACCCTTGACACAATTCCCTGAAGAATCCCCAAACTGATCCAAAAGTCGTCGATTTGCTGGGTTCGCTAGCTTTCAGTGGTCTTACAGCTTTCTGGGAAGACGTCTTCACCACCGGAAGCCTTGGCACAGGCCTGGATGAGTCCTGTTGCAGGCGTCTCCACAAAGACACAAAATGATTTTGATTGAGACATGCCAATCTCAAATCCTCTCGATGAAGGAGCTCTTCATGTTTAGATCTGGTCATTTCCAGTATATCAACAATATCGATTTCTTGTTTTGGTTTGAGCATAGCGTGAGCTGGGAAGGGCATAATAGGAAGTTGAGTAGGAAATAGTGAACACTAGTGACAGTAGGTGCTCTGGGAAGAAAAGCTCTGGGAAGAAAGATATTTATCGCTCTGGTTGACCTGACCCCCCTATGGGACCGTCTGTGTCATTACTCCTTACTACTCACTCTGTACCATCTCCCCACCATGTCTTCCTCTCCTCCAATTGCTCAATATTCTGAGACTTCTAAGCCTTCTCCTACGGTTTCCCCCCAACCCCTCCCCAATGCTACTCCCGACGACGTGTTCAACTCGCTCGGTTCCTGGGGGGACTACGCCAAGGAGAACAACATCCCTGCCGCCAAAAAACGACGTCGTCAGATTCCACGTCTTCGCGATGAGTCGGAATGGAAGGAGCCGTTGATCACTCAAGTTCATCTAGTGCCTAATCCATTTGTTGTCAAGGATTCGGATTCAGAATCAAAGAAGATCCAGATCAAACGGGTCTGCTTCAATGCTACTATCTCTTTTCATTACTATTGATTGTCCTAACCTGTAATAATTCATTAATCTTGCCTAATAAATCAGTAATAATAATATCGACTTGTTTTTGTTTCATGTACGCTCTATTGGGAAGAGATTTGGTGGAATAGATTTATTTATAAAAATAGTGTTTTACGGGTCAGAAATTTAAAATTCGTGTTTTCATTTTCGGATATTGACGTGAATGACCTTATTAAGGCTTACCAAGTGTTCCTAACTGTATTTTTGCAAACCGGGCCAGCTCGGAAACGCAATATCCTAAAAAGTATACCAAAACGTAGATCTTCTACAATACCGTGCACAAAGATACAAAGTTCAGCCGTTTTCAGTTGAAATTGCCCAACTTTGAGAGTGTGTCATAGAAATTCTGATTGTTTCATCAAATTGATTTTCAATTAATTATACAGTTCAAAAATAGAGCTTCATTTTTGTAGTTGACAACGTTTTTGTACAACGTCACACTGGAAAGTTATAGCACGTCAAAACCACTGGCCATTCGTATATACATACTACCAGAGTCCTAATAGTTCGAAGGGTTATAACTCGCTAGGGACCACCCGTACAAGAAAGTGGTCAACTACAAAAATGGAGTTCTAGTCTTGGGCTGTTTGATCCCATAAAAAGTCATTTTATGGGACAGTTAGTTTTACTATGACACACTCTCAAAGTTGGCCTTTTTCAACTGAAAACAGCAAAATATGATATGCTTTTGGCCGGTACTGTAGTTCTTGGGCCGGACGACTGAATATGTAGATAGAAAGAACAATTTTATTATAATAAACATTATTACTATCAAAAAAAGAACAAACAGGAAAATGAGTCAGACTCCCAACACCTCCAACTTCAGCATCCATTTTTCCCCTTCGCTTCCATCTTCCACAAATCTTCTTTCCACAATCACTCGAATAACTCTTCCTAGAACTGACGGGATTCTTATGCATCTGAAAATAAGAGTCAGGGTGGAATTCTCAATAGAGCACACTTACCGCCCTCCAAACTTTTTCTTCGCCTTGAACTTGCGAGCAGTCTTATTCACAATTTTCATAAGTTTTGAGGTGAATCGATTGCAAGTGAGTAGCATGTCCCGATTGGTTTTTCAAACTTTGCCCAGAATTCAATAAGACTAACGAAATCTCGAGGTGGCATCAGAACGTCGATTGGTAGGTCAAAAATTTTACACTGGAGATTCGTACAGGGTGGCGCAGAATTACCCGCACAAGCTATAAGTGCTTTATCTGAAAAATTAAAAGTCAGAAAACCATGAGAATCAACAAAAAGTTTTTTCATGATCATAGCAACAATTATCAGCTAATTTTGTTCCATCCGACCTCCTCTCTTTTCGATGACAGCACGAAGACGTCTAGGGTAGGCATCGATGGTTGCACGCAGGTACTCTGGGGACCTAATTACGTTAGGTAAAATTATAGTATAGATTCAATTCTGAATATCCACTGATCTGTTCACCACCGCCGCCTTCGCAACCTTCTTCTTCTTCCTCATCCACAGACCTGAAATGTATTATTTTCATTAATTTCCCATCCCCAGGGGTTTTTCCGTTCTCACAACAACACAATGTCTTCCTATAATTCTCGATAATAAACATAGTTGGTAGCGGATCGACAGCTGGATAGATAGCGATAGTGGCTGTGATAAAACTACTAATAAATCCCACTTCAATATTAAACATTGGGAATATGAATAGAATTACGATAGGGGCGTACATGAGGACCACTGGAATTAGGGTCTGAAATTTATTATTATTTTTATAGAGTTTACTATTTGAGACCTGAGATGAGATACCTGCATAACCAGCGCCTGAAACAATTGCTGTTGAATAGATTTCTTATAATACGAGGACATTTTCGACTTGACCAATGACTTGGTCAATTTCCAATAACACTTGATACCAAAGTAGATGACACAAAACAAGGAAGTGGAGATCATAAACCACATATTGCTCATTCCGAGGAACGCTGACCAATTAGGAGAGAGTTGGTGGGTGTTTGGAGTGTCGGTGGTGTAGAAAACGGCGACGACGTAGGAGATGTCTTCGATTCGGCTGTCGTAGCCGTGGAGTAGGGGGGATCTGAAAATTAGGTATGGTGGCCGAACATTTGCAGGTGGCCTAACTAACATGGAATGCACTTTCATTTAAATTTTTCAAATTTTTTTTTGTTGAAACCGGAAATCGGAAATGTGCGAAATTTCCAAAAAATCGGAAGTTTTCCGGCTGGAAAAGATTCCGAGAGAAGTCGAAAGTTTCGGAATTTCCAATTTTTGTTCCGCACATTCCTGGACCTACAGGGGCCTACAGTACCGGTCAAAAGGTTGCAAACTTCTTCCGTTTTCGGTTGAAATTGTCCAACTTTGAGAGTACGCCATGGTAATACCGATTGTACCATCTAGTAGATTTTTAATGACATATGCAGATCAAAAGTAGAGCTCTATTTTTGTAGTTGACAACTTTTTTGTACGGACACTCCCTGGAGAGTTATGGTCATTTCAAGACAACAGCTCAAAAATCACACTAATTTGCTTTAAAATCGGTCGATTTGAGGGATAAATTACTTGGTGTATGTCTCTTGCTAGGGAGTGTCCGTACAAAAAAGTTGTCAACTACAAAAATGGAGATCTACCTTTGTACTGTATGGTTTATACATAATTTACTTTGTGGGGATAATCAGTGATACCGTAACACCGTCTCAAAGTTGGTTATTTTCAACTGAAAAAGGATCAATTGAATGTCTTACTGTAGGGTACTGTATATTTCAATTTTCCTATGATCTCATTATGCTATGGTTCAACTTTCCCGTGGCCTAACATTCCCACCTCATCAACATATCCGTCTCGCCACTCGACCGAAACATCACCATCACCACCATCGACCACCAGACACAATAAACCACCGGTATCCAAAATAAGACTGTCATTTTCCTCCCTTCCAGATACTTCTTCCGAAACACGCAATCCACCGCACTATACCTATATATAAAATGAACTCCAAACAGTGCGATCGATAATCCAAAACTGCCACAATACATCATGATTAGATAGAATCCTTGGTTCCTTCCAAAGTAAGAATGCTTGAAGTTTCGGAATACGATAAATGCGGGCCCGTGTGAGAATACATTTGGTTCGACGATAGCGTCCAGGATAGAGTAGGCAATTTCGAAAATAGAAATGTAAAACATCAAGTATTTATATGCTCCGAGGTGTTTGGGGGATCGAAAAACGATTAAAATGATGAGAATGGAGTTGAGAAGGACTGCTAAAAAGGCCCCACCCCATTGGATGGTTCGAAGGAAGGACTTCCAGAATTCAAAGGTCAGCATTGATATATACTTCCTTATTGAGGATACAAAGGAATAGAGTGTGTAGGAGAAATTCTTGAAAATAATGATTTGTTATTCAAAATGGAGAGTGTCTTCTGGGAGTATAATAACATTTGTGTCTGAAAATATAATAAGGAACGTAATACAGCTTCTGAGAACGCATCATGTGTAGATTTACCAGTAATGTAAATTCACGATACTTTGGATGTATATTTACGAGGTGTTCTGCATTGATTTACGACGATTTTAGTTTCTCCAACCGCTGTATGGATTTACAGATCGTTCTATGTGTAGATTTACGAGCTTTTAGGTATGTGGATTTACGAGTGTAGATTTACAAAGTTTTTGTACAAATTTTCGAGATTTTAAATGCGGATTTACGAGTTTTTCTCAAATGTAGGTTTACTCTGCTGCGAACTAAATATCATACTTGCAAACCGGGTCGGCTTGTAACTCGCTTCAAACGCAATATTATTAGCTGAAAAATATACCAAAATGTAGATCTCAGCGAGTTCTATGTCCGTGACCAGATGGCTATTCGTTAATGTGCCGCGGGCCTGGAAAAAGTGCCAAAAAAAACGCGAAAATGACCAAAAAAGCCGTTCTAGCCCGACCCGCGGCACATTAACGAATAGCCATCCAGCCCGTAATAGATCAGTGGCATAGAACTCGTCGAGATCTACATTTTGATATATTTTTCAGCTCATAATATTGAGTTTGAAGCGAGTTACAAGCCGGCCCGGGTCGGCCCGTCTCGGCCCGGTTTGCAAGTATGCTAAATATAGTGGAGCGCGGTTGCACCTTCCCCTATCCCCTAAGCCTAATCCAACAAAGACAATTAGAGAATCAATTAGTTTATTATGACTAACTATTTAATTATCATCAGAATCCTCCCAATCCTCGAATCCATCATACTCCTCGATATCCTTCAGCCATTCGTCGCTAAACTCATCATATCCCTCCGGCCTCGGGGAATCCTCAGTGTCTTCTGAATCCCCCGACGTCTTCTGCTTCTTCGCTCCAACCAATTCTTCCTCTGCAGACGGTGGTCGTTTATTGGATTCCTCCTCTTCAATCTCCTCAAGTCTCTCCCATAAATCCGTGTGGAATGCTCTGTTGACAGCGATGAGTCTCCATGGGCGTTCTTCTTTCTTCATAAACTTTGAATGCTTGCATTTGGCCATTTCGATGAGATTCGGGAGGTCGGTGAGCCCGTTTCCAGTGAGCATTGGGGCATTGGAAGACATGGGACACTGAAAAGAAGGGATGCTGTTGGGGTGATGAGGTAATGGTAATAGGGAGGTTGGGAGAAGGATCAAATGGAAAATAGTGTGACCCAGATAGCAGTGTGAGTTGGGTCGACAGTCCTGAATATGTGATGATAATTATTTAATTATCTTTCCCACTGCGTCGGGTAGTTGGGTGATGAGTGACAGGGAATAACAATTGGGAGGACCCAGAGAGCAGTGTGAGTTGGGGAAGACCCTGGGAAGAAAGTCTTAAATATGTGAAGATGCGTCCGCCATCTGTCCACCATCCACCTGGTATATAAGGACCTGATTCCCCCATCTACAACTCATTCATTCCTTCTCACATCCCTCCTCTCCCACTTGCCCAGTTACCCAATTCTTATATTTTCCCATTTTTATATTTTGTGAACGACTTCTTTATTTATTATCTCTGTTATAACATTTTTCAGCTATAACTATGTCTTCTTCAACCTACCAAGTGAGCCGTTCCCACAAGCGCCCCATCTCCACCACTGAAGACGCCCCGCCCACCAAGAAGACCAAGACATCTACAGTACCCCACGCTACTCCAGAAGTCGTACCACGTCAATCCAAGAAACGTAGCTTCACCCAAATGCAAACGGCATCTCGGGAATTCGAGGAGACTGATGAGATGATCGTCAAGAAATCGGAAGTCAAGGAGCCAATGGATGAGTTTGACGAGTGGATTCAGGATATTGAAGATTATGATGGATTCGAGTGCCCGGATGACGATGAGGATGAAGATGTTGAGGAGGTTTTGGAAAATATGCAAAGTGTGTCTTTGTTTTAATTAATAACTTTTCTATAATAACCTTTTGATAATAAACTTTTTCTTTTTTTTCCAAACTGTCTTATTACATAAGTTTTCAGGAAAGCTTCGTATGACAAAGAAGTCAACTACAAAAACAAAGAGCTAGGTTTTATCTGCACAAATATTTAAAACTTGATATAATTGTGCAAAACGGAACCACGTGGCAAGCTCTCGAAGTTGACTGATGGGTCTTTGCCTGAAATTGTAATTAAATCAATTTGAGGGTGAAGCAAGTAGATAATTGATGCAATATTAATAATTAGTGGGGTACTGTAGTTTTTGTGGTTGGGTTTATGTCTAGCCTAAAATTTCAAGTACATCAGACTACGTTTAATGACAGAACTTTAGAAAATTCAAATTTTTCAAAAAAAAAAATTGAAAACTTTTAAATGTTAAGATACCGTCACACCATCCCATTTTATTCTAAAATTCTGAATCTTTGATATGTTGTAGATCACATCTAGATCTCCATTTTTGTAGTTGACAACTTTTTTGTGTGGGCGGTCCCTAGCGGGTTATAGCACTCCAAACCACTATGACTCTGTTAGTTCCCACGAGAGGGTCAGCGGCTTTGACGTGCTGTAACTTTCCAGGGACCGCCCGTACAAAAAAGTTGTAAACTACAAAAATGGAGATCTAAATTTGATCTACACAATAAGTACAAATTTTGATTAATTTGGTTATTACGAAAGTCGTGACGGGCTCTCAAAGTTGATAAAAATCTGAAAAGTGGAAATTTTCAGTTTCACAAAAATTCTCTATATCAGAACTCATCATGACATATTCTATACCATTGGAAAGTTAAAAATCCGAAAATTTCAAATTTCAAGCGAATTTTAGTATTTAAGAATTGGAATCGATTTTAGGACAAAAAACTGATTTTGAAAAAGAAAAAAATTGGTTTATTGTTGTAATGATAATTATGACACATGATTCACTTATAAAATTTAAAAATAGCAACAAGATCCTGATATCCTTCGTATTCCTCGATTTCCTTATCTTGGTTGTCTCTCATCCACTCCTCAAATCGAGCAATTAGGTCACAGTTACCATTTCTTGGTTGATCGTCGGCTTCTGAATACTCTGAATCCTCGAATCCATCATACTCCTCGATATCCTTCAGCCACTCGTCACTAAACTCATTCGATCCCTCCGGCCTTGGGGGATCCTCAATGTCTTCTGAATCCCCCGACGTCTTCTGTTTCTTCGCTCCTACCAATTCTTCTTCTGCAGACGATGGTCGTTTATTGGATTACTCCTCTTCAATCTCCTCAAGTCTCTCCCATAAATCCACGTGGAATGCTCTGTTGGTGGCGACGAGTCTCCATGGGTAATCCTCTTGCTCAATGAGCTTGAAATGTTTGGTTCTAGACATCAGGATCAGACTCCGGATGTCAGATACGCTAGAGAGTGATGACGGGGTGGCTGGTGGGAAAGACATGTCGCTGAAAATATAAGAAATATAAGAATTAGAATTAGAAAAAAGGAAAAATATGAAACAAAGGAAAAAAGGTTAAAATAAGAATTGGGTCGTTTAGGAAGGATGACAAACGAGGTGTGAATGAGGAATCAGGTCATTTTATACGTTGTGTAACCGCGCTCCACATGTAGGAAGACGTTGTGTTGTTGTGAGAAACTAAAAAAAAAACAAAAAGATGAAAATAAGACATTTTATTCATGTATGAAGAAGAAGTTCAGATAAAGAAGACACTTATTCAGAACTGACTTTGTTTCCAATATTCTATTACTCTTTTTTTGTTAGTCTCCTTATCATTCTTGATCTTCTCTTCCTGAGTCTGAAATATTGATAAATACTCTTCCCAACACTCGATCAATAACTAACCCGAACGCAATACAAACAACTCAACCGCGACTCGTTTTCCAAACTCATCGAAAATGACCACATGACGCCGAGGATATATAGGCGTTTTGGACGAATTTTCAAGTATTTAGCTGGCATTAACGTTTTGTCTCTAGCCAAACAATTATCTATATTCATTCTGATAGTTATAATGGCTTTGAAATCTGGCTTAGCGATGAGACTGAAAAAATAAAATGCTCCCCAGGAGTCCGGGCACGAATAGCTTACCTCATATTGATCGATTCCTTGGTGTGATTCTTCGCAATCAAAATCAGCAAGTTCCCTTTCGAATACTCTTGAAGAAATAAGCCGTTTCGAAGTTCTATAGGAGGTCGAGCCCCGTCGGTGATCATCCTCTGAAATGAGCGATCGGAAGCTTCATCGTTTTCAAATGTTAGATATTCGTAGGAGATGTTATTCATTGGAGTTGGGCTGAAACACGTTTTTTCTTGAGTCACCAATTGTGAGGTTGACCACCTCTACCATAGTTGCCTGGAATCCGGATTCCGTAATTCCGGATTCCGTAAAATGAACAATTTCATTCTGGTTCCGGATTCCCATACTTGTCAACCGGGCCGAAACGGGCCGACACGGGCCGGCGCGTAACTTGCTTCAAAATGAATATTATGAGCTGAAAAATATAGCAAAATGTAGATCTCAGCGAGTTCTATGTCTGTGACCTACTACGGGCCGGATGGCTATTCGTTAATATGTCGCGGGCTGTGCTAGAATGGCTTTTTTGGTCATTTTCGCGTTTTTTGGCAATTTTTGCCGGCCCGCGGCACATTAACGAATAGCCATCCGGCCCGTAGTAGGTCACAGGCATAGAACTCGTCGAGATCTACATTTTGGTATATTTTTAAGCTCATAATATTGAGTTTGACGCGAGTTACGCCCCGGCCCGGTTGACAGGTATGCGGATTCCGGATTCCGGTTTTTTGAGTTTCCTTTTTCCGAAATCCAGAAGTTGAAATTGAAAAATTTTTTGAGTTTAAAAGACAGCTATAGTACTTCTTTTTCGGTTTTGATTCTCAAAAGTAGTTTTAAACTTTATTTATCATCAAAAACACTCGAAAAAATGGACTTGGCCTTGCAAATTTATAGAAAAATTCCGAATTCTGGAAACCGAAATTTCAGAATTCCGAGTTTTTTCGTCATTCCGGATTCCGTATTCCGGAAAATGTAAAATGTCATTCCGTACAACTATGACCCCTACCGTAACCCTAATGCTCGCGGTTATCAATAGAGCGCGTACCGACTAAAAGCTGGGCAAAAGCTATGTTAAAACCAGACTTGTCAAAAATCGGGCCGGCCCGGATTCAAAAATGTGTACTCATTTTGTAACACAATTTTCTGAAATTTCTCGAAAATTTAGACTAAAAATGATTAAATTATCAAACATATTTACCTTTTTATTGAATTTTAAATTTTTATTCGATATTTTCGATTTCGGCCCGGCCCGGCCCGTGACAAGTCTGGTTCAAACCATTTCATCTAGATTTTTGACGATCCAAATTTGTAGTAGTTTTATTTCGGGCAGTTTTAATTAGGGGACACCCATAATTATGCCCCATTCCACTTCAATACACAAACCTGCGAAGAATCAATTCATAATCAAACACGCATGTATCGAATAAGTTATTGAACACAATGAGATACTCGCCAGTCTCTAAATAAAACGGATCGCTTTCCTCAATTTCCTGCCCCTGAAAGAAAGTTATAGCTTAACGTCCTGGAGCAGACAGGCGCAACTTACTTGTTTTTCAAAGAAAGTCATCACGACACTATGAGAGAAAACAATGGATTCGGGTATATTATTCTTGTTGATTGTATGAATGTTGATTAAGCCGATACCCTGTATTAAACAGAAAGATTATGAAGATATTGGCATACTTGCAAACCGGGCCGACACGGACCGGCGCGTATATCAATATTGTGGGATGAAAAATATATCAAAGAGGAGATCTCAGCGAGATCTATCTCCTTGACCTACTACAGGCCGGATGGCGGATCGTTAAAGGAGGACTGTAGTCATATTTTTTAAATTTCAGATTCTGATACTTTAGAAAATTCTGAGCAACTTTCATCATTGGAGCATTCCTAAATTCCCGTTTCTCGGCTCAAAATGAGCCTAGGTGGAAGAGTTTTCCCACGCGAATTTTTCTCCATCGTGTAGTCCCCCCGGACAAAATAATTTCTCAATTTCTCGTTTTCTCGATTTCTTCAATAAAATGCCGTTTTTTTTCAATTTATATCGTAAAATCTTGTTGAAAAAGCGAGGAAACGAGGAATTGAGAAATTATTTTGAAAACTCTTTTACGACGGCTTATTTTGAGTCTGGAAAACGGAAATTTAGAGCGTTTAGAGCGATTTTTTAGCACATGATCCAATGATGAAAGTTGCTCAGAATTTTCTGAAGTATTAAAATTTGAAATCAAAAAAAATATGACTCCAGTCCTTCTTTAAGAAGTTATTAAGGAAACTAGAAAACTTACGATATACTTTGTGTCCTCACTCCCATAATCAACAATCAATTTGACAGTCATCCTGATTCGCTCTTTGATACGAATACGAATCGCTCTGGGGAGTAGTATTGAAACAAATCGCTTGCCTGTTATTCCTTACCTTTCCTGTTTTCGATCCTTCCATCGACACCTGCCAGTTCTCAACTCATTCCAACCTTCTCGAAACTTGCAAACTGTTAGGCCGTTGAACCATTCACATACGTCATCTATCTCCATCCAGAAAAATCGCCTATTGACTTTTTTCATTCTGGACTCATTCCACGTTTTTGTCACTTCTTCGTTGTAAGCAGGTAACTCCGACCATTTTCCATTCCACTTCCTGTTATTAGTGGATCCAATTAAAACCAGTCGATGGCCTTCGTGGATACCAGTGTCCAGTATGGAGTACCCATGTCCTGTTCCTAGATTTTTCTCATCAAACCGAGTTCTATCGGGGACTTTGGGAGTTGAGATTGTCATAAGATATCCGGAAGATCTGAATAAAAAAAACTCATTGATTCAAAGAAAACACAACGAATCGAAAGCCCCCACTGAAATTGTTGAAGCCTTCTCCATAACAAGTTGAGATTCGTCTCCTTATCCAATTCATACCAGCAACAACTGTCGCCTAAAAACTCTTCCTGTTTTTTGTAACAACTCATTTTCCGACCGAACCAACCCGTTAAACACTTGAATGCGGTCATTGTTTTTCCTCCGTTAAGCATATGATACCCACCCAACACTTTTGCGACCGCTTTTTCAATCAATGCAGGCCATAGTTCCTTGCGAGTTAGACGTGCAAACTCGGAACGGGATTTGGATTCCTGGCGAGGAAAATGGCCGTCAACAACGTATACTGTCCAGGCGTTTTTGATGTACAGTCTGGAACCTCAAGTGTATTCACTAGGGAAGGCCTCCAGGTGACTGTGGAGGTACAGTACCGGGCAAAATGTTGTCAACTTTGGCCGTTTTCAGTTGAAATTGCTCAATTTGGAGAGTGTGTCGTGGTATTACTGATTGTCCCAACAAGTAGATTTTTAATGGATCATACAGAACAAAGGTAGAGCTTCATTTTTGTAATTGACAACTTTTTTGTACGGACACTCGCTAGAGAGTTATGGTCATCTTAAGGAGAAAGCTCAAAAATTGCACTATTTTACACTGAAATTTGTTGATTTGAGGGACAAATTACTTTGTCGATATGTAACTTGCTAGGGAGTGTCCGTATCGAAAAGTTGTCAACTACAAAAATGAAGCTCTACCTTTGTTCTGTATGGTTTATACATAATTAAGTTTGTGGGGACAATCAGTGATACCGTAAGACCCTTTCAAAGTTGGCGACATTCAACTAAAAACGGGCAAAGTTTACAACCTTTTGGACGGTACTGTATATAATGACCAACTTTGAGATAGTGTCATAGTAATTCTGACTGTCACACCTAGTAGGTTTTAATTGAATCATATAGAACAAAGGTAGAGCTTCATTTTTGTAGTTGACAACTTTTTTGTACGGACACTCCCTAGAAAGTTACATATCGACAAAGGAATTACTCCCTCAAATGGACCCATTTCAGTGCAAAATAGTTCAAAAGTCCTAAAATGACCATAACTCTCTAGGGAATGTCCGTACAAAAACAAAGATCAACTACAATTATGGAGATTTAGTTTTAATTCATAACATATCAAAAATTCAACATTGTAGAATAAATTGGGATGATTTGACGGTGTCTTAAAATCAAAATTTTTCAAAATAAAATTCCAAAAAATTTGAATTTTCTAAAGTTTTGTCACTTATACGTAGTCTGATGTACTCGAATTTTTAGTTTGTCATACATAAAGAATTGATCTACATTTTTGTAGTTTACAACTTGTTGATAGCTCCACCCACTTTTGAGATATGCGCCTTTAAAGTTGAGGAACAGGGGTCAGCTAGACTTAAGTACTTTGTCGATACGTAACTTGCTAGGGAGTGTCGGTACAAAAAAGTGGTCAACTATTAAAATGAAGCTCTACCTTTGGTCTGTATGGTTTATACATAATTTAGTTTGTGGGGACAATCAGTGATACCGTAAGACCCTCTCAAAGTTGGCGAATTTCAACTAAAAACGGGCAAAGTTTACAACCTTTTGGACGGTGCTGTATGGGACGTGACCTGTATCATTGGAGAGCTGAGAAAACGCTGATTCCAAATATATATCGTAAAAACTGTATTAGAGCGACGTGTCGCTGGTTTGGTTTCAGAAACTCATTAAAGTTAAACGGGAAAAGAAAACTTGGCTCAAAAGGCAAAGAATGGTCCCAACCGCAAAGAACGGTCCCAACCGCAAAGAATGGTCCCTCAAAATTGACTAAAATTTTCGAATTTTTTGGCTGATATGGTGAAAAGTGATCCCTCACAAGAATCACACTCATTGTGTAAGCTTTGTCCCTCTTTCAGCACACTGATTCGGAATCCCCCCAAAAAAAATTTTTGAGTGGCCCACCCCGCCTAGGTAAAAAGGGGAGTGAAAATTAGTTTTGCTGAAAAATTTGAAAATTTTGAGTTGGGACCATTCTTTGCGGTTGGGACCATTCTTTGGGGTTGGGACCAGAGTTGCGCGGAATTCCGACTTCCGGCTTCCGACTTCCGTTTAGAAAATTTTACTTCCGGCTTCCGACTTCCGTTTTCAAAATTTTACTTCCGACTTCCGACTTCCGTTTTCGGATGTTTACTTCCGACTTCCGTCATTACATAACAGTGAAATTTCGGAAAAGTAAATTTCGCAGAAATACATGGAAAAATGGTCAAAAAGGACAGAAAATGAGCTTTTCTTCAGCCAAAAACTAATTTTTCACTGATTTTCGCGAATTTTATGAACTTTTTCTAGGAGTTTTTGAATCTTTGCGAAAAAATCTACTTCCGACTTCCGACTTTCGACTTCCGACTTCCGACTCCCGACTTCCGACTTCCGACTTCCGGATTACAAATTTTACTTCCGACTTCCGTTTTAGAAAAAATCACTTCCGCGCAACTCTGGTTGGGACCATTCAATTCTGAAATTCGTGTTACCCAAAATTTTGGAACCATTCTTTGCAGTTGGGACCATTCTTTGCCTATTGAGCCGAAAACTGTTTTGAAAGTTTTATTTGTTGGTCTAGAGGTTACTTATCACGCTGCTTCTAATCAGAACCAAGAAAATAACACACTGGGATAATCATATTCATGAATCCTGAGTATTTTTAGAGGTGTCGCTCTAATACAGTTTTTACGGTATTCTGTTCTTGCCCTCGAGATCTGGTATTCGACAAAAAACCAGGTCAAAGTTCAAAAATTGGCGTGCCATAAAGGCAATAATTTGCCATTTTTCAGAACTTTGACCCTGTTTTTCTCGAAACTCAGAACTCAAGGGCAGAAACTGAATGTATATATTTGGAATCAGCGTTTTTTTTCAGATTTCGAAGGAGTATAGGCCACGCTCCATAACTCCACGGTCACCATTAGTCATTTTTCGCTTGGCACAGTTCTTACAACTGCGCTCCACCGAAATGCCGTTGAAAACTGCCTCTTTTTCTCTGAGTCTCTCAATTTCGCCCACAATTTTCCTCGGTTTCGGTAGAGCGCGGTTGTAAGAAGTGTGCTCTGCGCTAATATCATTCTCGTGTCCTACTTACTAACCTAACGAAAAACAATCCATGCTTCAACGAGAACTCATTCTCCGGTAATATCCATTCCATCAGTTTCCTTCTCCTCGGAATCGTCATCATCGCAGCTATCAACCAACAATCTCTAAGATTTCCTTGTTGCGCGTGGAATGGCCATGGATCATGATAGACACAGACACCGACACTTCTAATTTTCTCGTAATTAATCATTGTTCCATGCATATCCCAAGCCAGACTTTTTTCATCACTAAAATCCAGAAACCCCGAATCGTAAAATACGTCTGTTTCGCTGGAAATCAAGTAGGTGTCACTTTTGAATGTTGTAATCGCTCACTTGAAATCTTTCAGGAATAAATTAACCCATTTTACACAGTCCTCTAATTGTTGATCTTCTCGAGATTTGATAATTGCACAGCTAGTCATAATTATAAGTTAGAAAATGAATTGAAATAATGAGTTGTTCTACAACGGAGGAGGCTAGGGTTCACGTTGCAAAAAATGCATGAAGTTTATTGATTGATGAAATATTCGTAATTAACATAGTTGTTACCGGCCTTGAGATAACTCGCTTCAAAATGACAATTAGGAGTCGATCAATCTGTCAAATTGTAGGTCTCGGTGAACTCTACTCGATTCTTTCTCCATTTTCACTGTGAGTTTAGTGAGAACCGCTGTACAATCCATTTAGTGGCCGGGCCTTGAACAGCGGTTCTCACTAAACTCATAGTGAAAATGAAAATATATTTGAGTAGAGCTCACCGAGACCTACAATTTGACAGGTTGACGGACTCCTAATTGTCATTTTGAAGCGAGTTATCTCAATGCCCGCACAAGGCCCGGATCCGCCCGGTGACAACTATGGTAATTAAAGCGTATCATAATTAGTCCCAAAGTGGTGCCGAGTTGATGTTTTCCTGCTCAGCCACATCCGGTGTCTCCGACGTCTTCTGACTCCCGACGTCTTCCATTTTCGCTTGCTTCTTCACCGGAGATCCTCCCCCTGACTCGTCGTGACTCCTCCTCTTTCTGGCAGGAGCAGTTCCTTTGAATTCCAGACGGAGTTTCTCATAAAAGTTCCAATTGATGCATCGAATTCTCAGCGGGAGCTTCTTATCTTTTTGCAATTTTACTGTCTTCCGTTTCGCTAGTGCGTAGAGTTTTGCGAGTGGGTTGGTAGGTGGAAGAGGTGGAAGTTGCATTATAAGAGGGGTCTGGAAAGAGAGATTGATAAAAAAAGAAAACGAAATGAATAAAAAGAATAGAAAACGCTAGAAAAGGGTAAAAAATAATGGAAAATAAACAGAAAAAAACTCAATAACTGCTCGCCAAAACCATCTCGAGATGGTTGTATGGGAATTCCCCATTGGGAAAGTGGCCCTGCACGACCATCTGTCCCAGGGATAGCTAGATGAGGTCCGCGACTAAATCAATAAAAACCAGGAATGGGTTATTTATGGACGCGCTGATCTCTAATCGATGATAATATACATAGTTTCAGCAGGGGAAGTCATTTTACAGAAAAAAAAACGTTAGCCTATCATAAATCAATATAATCAAACAATATATACAAATGAGATTAAGGATTATCATCCGGCAGTGGAGCCAGAACGCATGGCAAAAGGTGTGGATTGAGAGTGAGTGAAACTGAATCCATATCGACTTGTTGCAGATTCTCCTCTCCTCGACGGCGCTGGTCAGCTTCCGATTCCTCGTTGGGAGAGGCTGAAATTTCTTTGTTAAGGCATTAACTGTCTTCCTTCTCAGTCTTCTCACCTTTCGCATATTGTCGGAATTTCTCGAAGAAATCCGGATCGACGTTGTCGATGTTCGTATTGCACGGAGCATAGCACAGTTTCTCGTAGAAGAACTGACTCATGTCGCAGAACTCATACATCTTGGCGACGATGAAGTCTTGACAGTGCATATCGCACACTATCTGGAAATTTATATATATAGCATTGAGAGAGACTTGTGGATTACAGTACCTCAATCTCGTCGAGCAACAAGAGAATCTTCTCGAGTCGGAGGTCCGGATTCTCGAGGTTATGGTCTTTATACCAGGTGCAGAGTCGAATCGTCGCCCAATCACGACGTTGTTCCATCTTCTTGACGGTCTCCTCGGTCACATGAGAATTGTCTGGAAATTTGCAGTTTTCATTCAGCACCTTCTCGCTTCAAACTCTAAATTATGAGCTGAAAATCATATCAAAATGTAGATCTCAGCGAGTTCTGCGTCTCTGACCCTACGGATGAGGGATAGTTAAAGGTGCATGGTGGTGTGAGACAACATTTTCTGAAAACGTAGACGAGACACAGACGAATCGGATTCCATTGCGAAATTTTGATTACGATGGGCTGAAGGAAAATACAGAAGAAAAAAAATCGCCGAAAAATTTGGTTAGTGAGATGGCCTAGATGGAGAAAGTTAGTCCCTCAGGCTTTTTCGTTTTTTGAACAAGTTTCTTGTAGTTTTCTGCGTTTAGCCGTATTCCTTTTATAAATGAATGTCATGAACCTGTGAGCACAATTTTCAGTCAGCGAAGTTTTGAGCGTCGCCAAGAATTTATTTCAAAGAGACGCTTAAAACTCCGCTTCCTGAAAATTCTACTCACAAATTTCGCTATGCTTGACAAATGACATTCATTTCTGTAAGGAACTTGACTAATCACAGAATACTACAAGAAACTTGTTCAAAAAAGTGAAAAAGGCTAACGAAGGGACTCACTTTCTCCACCTAGGCCATCTCCCTGGCCAAATTTTTCGCCGAATTTCTGTATTTTCTGAAACTTCAGCCCATCGTAATCAAAATTTCGCAATGGAAACCGATTCGTCTGTGTCTCGTATACGTTTTCAGAAAATGTTGTTTCACACCACCATGCACCTCCGCCATTCGACTCGGAGTAGGTCACGGACATAGAACTCGTCGAGATCTACCATTTGGTATATTTTTCAGCTCATAATATTGAGTTTGAAGCGAGTTACTGAGCTCGCAACTATTATTCTTCTTCAAATCCCTTACTTGATTCACTCCACAACAGCATGCAGTGAAGAAAGACAATCTCCGCATCGGTTATCTTCAATTGCACGAATCGATCGATGACGTTGTTCCAGAATCGGTTGAAAGTTCTGGAGAACGCTCTGAAAATGATCCTTTTTTTTTGGAATCGCAAGATTAACTGACCCTCTCTTTGCTTCAATCTGATGTGCATCGTCTTCAGGGAGCTCGAATCCAGTGCGGTCTTCTGGAACGAACGTGTAGTTGTTCATGACGAATTCCCTATTGTCGCACTGAAAAATTATTGAGTTTAGAGGTTGATAAATTGAATTTAAAAAAGTAAAGTTTCAGCACGAACTTCGAATTTTTTACGAGCTGAAACGCAAGCGTCGCGCATAGAATTCCTCCTGATTTTTTTAACGAGCGGTAAAAAATTTTGAGAGAAATTCGTGTTTTACATGAAAAAACATACAAAAAACAATGAAAAATCGATTTAAACACGAATTTCTATTGAAGTTCATTATTATCGGAACAAAAAGTTTTGAAATTTTTCAACGGCTCGCAAAATTCGCGCTTTGGGATTTACTTCCGCAAGCTCAGGGCAAAGTTTCAATTCAAATTTTTTTTTCGATTTACTTAAATTCGCGGGAAAGAAATTTGAAAAATACCACTTTTCCATCAAATTTACTCTTTTTTCCTTATCAAACTTGATGAAAAAGTGGTATTTTTCAAAATTTTTACCTTCGAAATTAAAGAACTTTTTGTTCCGATAATACTGAAATTTATGAAAAATTCGTGTTTTAATCGATTTTGCATTGTTTTCTGCAGTATATTTGTGTATTTTTAATGTAAAAATCGAATTTCTCTCGAAAGTCATTATTAACCCAATATTTTTATTACAATTGCGCAACCATCGAAAACGAGAGAGTATCCGACACAAATTTTCACAACAGAGTTGCGCGGAAGTGATTTTTTCTAAAACGGAAGTCGGAAGTAAAATTTCTAATCCGGAAGTCGGAAGTAAAATTTCTAATCCGGAAGTCGGAAGCAAAATTTTGAAAACGGAAGTCGGAAGCCGGAAGTCGGAAGAAAAATTTTGAAAACGGAAGTCGGAAGTAGATTTTTTCGCAAAGATTCAAAAACTCCTAGAAAAAGTTCATAAAATTCGCGAAAATCAGTGAAAAATTAGTTTTTGGCTGAAGAAAAGCTCATTTTCTGTCTTTTTAGACCATTTTTCCTTCTATTTCTGCGAGATGTACTTTTCCGAAATCCCACAATTATGGAATGACGGAAGTCGGAAGTAAACATCCGAAAACGGAAGTCGGAAGTGAAAAACAGCCCGGAAGTCGGAATTCCGTGCAACTCTTCACAGTTTCACAGTTTTTGACCTATTTTCGCTATTTTTGAAATGGTTTCTCGTAAATTATCATGAAAAACAGCGACAAAAGGTCAAAAACTCAGAAAAACCGTGTCGATACTCTCTCGTTTGCGATGGGGCGCAGTTGTAAGAGGAGGGTGGACTGCAGAGTTGCGCGGAATTCCGACTTCCGACTTCCGGGCTGTTTTTCACTTCCGACTTCCGACTTCCGTTTTCAAAATTTTACTTCCGACTTCCGACTTCCGTTTTCAAAATTTTACTTCCGACTTCCGTTTTCGGATGTTTACTTCCGACTTCCGTCATTCCATAATTGTGGGATTTCGGAAAAGTACATCTCGCAGAAATAGAAGGAAAAATGGTCTAAAAAGACAGAAAATGAGCTTTTCTTCAGCCAAAAACTAATTTTCCACTGATTTTCGCGAATTTTATGAACTTTTTCTAGGAGTTAAAATCTTTGCGAAAAAATCTACTTCCGACTTCCGGGCGTTTTTTCACTTCCGACTTCCGGCTTCCGACTTCCGTTTTCAAAATTTTGATTCCGACTTCCGACTTCCGGATTAGAAATTTTACTTCCGACTTCCGACTTCCGTTTTAGAAAAAAATCACTTCCGCGCAACTCTGGTGGACTGCTAATACCTTTTAATTAAAAAAAAATCAGGAGATTTAAGCTCCGCCCACAATTCAATGCGGCACTTCAAGTCTTGTACGCGAAAAAATTCCAAATTCTGGTGTTTTTTCCCAATAGGATTATATCCTCACATGTACTGGATGCTTCGATGCACTGTAAAAATGGTCCAAGCTGAGTTTGCGAACAGAATATCTCATGAGCAACGCCGACTTGTCCTCACTCGGCAGTTCCTTATATGGCCGTTGCTTTTCGATCCAGTAGAGGAGTCCGACCAACTCAACCTCCGACAGCTTCTTCACATCAGTTGGCTCCCATTTTCGCAGTTTCTGCCCTTCGTTGTGCTCTTCGAGGAATTGTTCGATGGTGGAGAAGGACAGTTGCATCATACGTTGATGGACTCTGTACGCGTAGACTAATTCGTTGAATTCCGCCTGGTCGTCGTTAATTGGAGAGCCGTGGAGGAGGTACTGAGAAAGGATTTTTGCTTCTTTAAACCGCGCTCTACCGAAACCAAAGAAAATTGTGTGCAAAATTGAGAGACTTAGAGGAAAAAGACGCACATTTTTCAAGGGCATCTCGGTGGAGCGCACATTGTAAGAACTGTGCTGTGCCCCACCGCAAACGAGAGAGTATCGGAAAGAGAGACGCAGAGTTTTTTTTCTCGCGTCGACATAGATTTTCACAGTTTTTGACCTATTTCCGCTATTTTTCGTAATAATTTTCCGAAAAAATTATGGTAAATAGCGAAAATAGGTCAAAACTATGAAAATCTGTGTGCTCTCTCGTTTGCGATGGGGCGCAGTTGTAAGAACTGTGCTATCATTTTTATAGAAAAATTATCAAAAATCATTAAAAATCTCTGAAAATCAACACCTTTCCAAACAATGAGTTATCAGACGGCTGCAACTCGTCCTCAATCACGATTTTCACTTGTTCCAGACGATTCGAACCGCCCGTCGGCACGTTTTTCGGCAGTGAGACGTCATCTGAGGTGATATCCTCACCGCTTCGCTTCCTTTGTCGTTCTTCATACGATGACATGTTGATTCGACGCCTGGAAACGGGATAATGAGTGCTGAAAGGGGAAAAATGGGGAAAAAAAGAGAAAAAAATGAAAATTGGCGGGGGAAAAGTAGATCAAATGAGATTTTAGCGGGGAACGATCGAAGATTGACAGTTTTCGAGAGATTCCAACAGTTTTCTGAGGGAAAAGCATGAAAAGTCGCATAAAAACGATAAAAAGTCATAATTTGTTTTTAATTTTCGCTCTTTTCTTCAAAAAACTGGGAACCCAATTTTTTGAGCAAAAAAATAGCTCATTTTACAGATTTTTAGTCTGAAAACCCGAAAAAACGCTGGAAAATCAGTTTTCAACAGGAAAAACCGATTATTTTTCGGTTTTTCGACGGAAAAAACTCAAAAATCACATTTTCACCAAAAAATCATACTTTCTTTCAAAAACACATTTCAGGGAGTTTTCCCACGGTTTCCGGTAAAAAATACTCAAAATAGTCAAAAACTAGCTTAAAATCTTTATTTTTAAAGTTAAAAGTCCCAAGAAATCGACAAAAATCATATTTTATTCAATTTTTCGATGCAAAAATTGCAAAAATCACAATTACCCCTGGAAAACCGTTCTCTCGACCAAAAATAGCACTGTATTTTGCATGTTTTCACGCGGAAAAAACTCAACATCTCTTTATTATAAAAAACTGGAAAAAAGCTAATTTCTGGACGTTTTCCGACGGTTTTCATGCTTTGAAATTGTCAAAAATTAACAAAAATCTTTATTTTCAAGTTAAAAATCACAAAAAATGAACAAAAAATCATTTTTCCAGAAAAAAAAACAAGAAAATTCGGAAATTCGCGCCTCCCGTAAATCAAAATCTCTACAGTACTTTTGGTCGTGGCAGGAGTTAGATGTGCAGGTGGGAGAAGTTGGCAACGTGCCAAGTTTGATTTACGGCGGCGGGAAAGCTGAAAATTTGAATTTTTGACGATTTTTTCCGATTTTCATCGTAAAAATCTCTATTTTCCGTTATTTTTAGTGATTTTTCAGCTCAATTTTATAAAATTTCAGGTAAAATGACTACAATTTCAACTGAAGAAATGACAACGATCCTGAAAACCGCGCAACAAGGCCTCTCGTTGCTTCGAGACGAGCATTCCACGATTTCAAGGACTTTGGAGGCGATTACTTCTGGTAAAACCGTCTGAAATATATATATTTTTTATTATAGAATTGATTTTAGGTCTCAACGACGACGAAATCTCTCTGCCTCGAGAGAAAAACGCTCAAGTCAACGAGAATTTCGAGAAATTGATGACCGGGATCGATGAGACGTCGTTGATGATGCTCGTCGCTCAAATGATGAGATCAGATGACCTCAGAAATCAGAAGACGCGAGATCTCCAGAAGTTATTGAACGAGGAGAACGGATGGCTTCGTGAGGAGCTCTCATACACTCAGAAACGACTTCAAGAGTCGGAATCTGCTGTGGCGAGGCTAGAGGAAGAGCTGAATCAGTTGAGATTCTTGGATTCGATGAAGAATGTGATTTGTGACACGGTACGGCGGTTTTTCGTCGCGAAAATCGGTATTTTTCCGATTTTCAGCAGTTTCAGTGGTTTTCCGAAAGAAAAAATCCGAAAAATATACAAATTCTCACCTGGAAATGCCATTTTTCACTAAAAAATGGTTTTTTTAAGAATATGGAAGTTTGTCACGAAATTGTTGAAAAATCAATTTTTTAGCGTTTTTCACCTGGAAATCTTGTTTTTTCGGAGCTTTTTAATAAGGAGAAGCTGAAAAATCGGTTTTTCATGTTAAATTGATTTTCCAGCGTTTTTCCGGGTTTTCAGACTAAAAATCTGTAAAGTGAGCGATTTTTTTGCTCAAAAATTGGGTTTCCAGTTTTTTTTTTCTTACAATTTTCAACTCTAAAATCTCAATTTTTCCAGCAAAAAATCGATTTTTCTACGTTTTTTAACAAGAAAAAGCTGAAAAAAGTTCAAAAACCAACAAAAAACGGGTTTTCGCACTAAAAATCTGTAAAATAAGCGATTTTTTGCTAAAAAATCGGTTTTTTGCCAATTTTCAGCCTCAAATCTCATTTTTCCAGAATACCGCGAGCCTCGCCGACGAAAGCTCTCGAATCCCGATCATTGACGTTCTGGATCTCGGATTCGACCCGGAGGAGGAAATGAACAACCACAACAATGAGCAATCCAACTCCGCCCCGAGCCGTCTTCAAACTCTCAACGCTCTCGTCATCCAGTATATTCGAGAAGGTCGAACAGAGATCGCCGGTCCACTTTGTAAGCAAGCACTAGAGGAATTGATGAGCACAAGTGGAAAAGAGCATCCGGATGTGGCGACGATGCTCAATGTGCTCGCAATGGTGTATCGTGACCAGCAAAAGTATAAGGAAGCGAGTGGATATCTGGAACAGGCGCTTGCGATTCGCGAGAAATGTTTCGGCGAGACGGATCAGTTGGTCGCGTCGACTCTTAACAATATGGCGATAGTTTTCGGAAAGCGTGGCAAATATCGGGAGGCTGAGGGGTACTGTAGACGTGCTTTGAAGATTCGAGAGATGGTTTTTGGAGAAAACGATCCGGATGTGGCGAAACAGTTGAACAATTTGGCGTTGCTATGTCTTCATCAAGGAAAGTATGAAGAAGTTGAGGATTGTCACCGGAAAGCGCTGAAAATTCTGGAAAGACTTGACGTCATTGATGACATGAACACCCTGAAAACTCAGAATCAGCTGGCGTCGATCTTGTTGAAGCAGGGAAAGTATGAGGAGGCGCAGGGCGTGTACAAGACGATTCTGACGAAAATTCACAAGAAATCGGGTGGAATTGAGGGGAAATCGTTGTGGGAGGTGGCTGAGGAGAGGCAGAGGAAGATGGAGAAAGGGGAGAAGATGGAGGTGATGGAGACGAGGCAGTTGGAGTATTTGGATAAGTTAGTGGAGGGGTTTCGCCTGAAATTTGACTGTAAAATCGATATTTTACGTCATAAAGTAAACGAATATCTGAGTTCCACTCTAAAATAGATGCCAAAAGTCCTCGAAAACGGGTTTTTCAACCAAATTTTGAAGAATTTGTGTCAGAATTTACCGTTTTTTGATTGTTTTCGCAAAAAAATTTGGCTAAAATTGTCATTTTGAAGTTGGAAACGAGATTTTACTACCCAAAATATACGAATTGCCAAAAATCGTCTGGAAATTTTGGTAAAAACTCGTATTAATAAGCTGAAAATCTGATTTTTAACACCGAAAGAGGCAGAAAGTATTGTAGATAGGAAAATCGGAAAATCACAGTTTTTCAGAAGTTTATGCTGAAAATTGCAGTTTTTCGATAGTTTTCGCAAGAAAAAAAAAGTAAACATCACTTTTTTAACCAAAAATCGATCGAAAAATACACGAAACTGAATTTTCGGCACATTTTTTTCCGAAAATTCATGCTAAACTTTCTATTTTTGGGAGAAACGACCAAAAAAAGGTTATATATTCAAAAATTAACCCGCGAAAATTTCCGAACTCGCTTCAAAATGAACATTTCCAATTCGAAAATATACCAAAATGTAGATATCAACGAATTCTATGTGTTTGCTATAATACGACTGGTCCGAGGTGCAGTAGTAAATCCTAATCGGGCCCGTATTATATCAGAGACATAGAACTCGCTGAGATCTACATTTTGGTATATTTTCGGTTCGGAAATATTCATTTTGAAGCGAGTTCTGTAATTTTGACGGTTTTTTTTTGAAAGTATAACTTTTTTTGGTGTCGTTTCCCCAAAAATTGAATGTTTAGCATGAATTTTCGGAAAAAATGTATTCTGTGTGCATTTTTCAGCTAATTTTTGGTTTAAAAAAGTTATTTTTGCAATTTTCTTGAGAAAACTATTGAAAAATTGAAAATTCTGGCATAAATTCTTCAAAAATTGGTCGAAAAACCTGTTTTCAGTCTCAATGAATCAATTCGAGGACTTTTGGTATTCAAATTTCTTATTTCCAGTCCTGACATCATCACATCCGTCAAAAATTTGGCGGCCGTCTACCGTAGGCAAGGAAAGTACGAAGCGGCGGACACCCTGGAGGACGCCACGATGCGAGGACATCAACAGTCGGATGACAGTAACACGACGTCGAATATCTCAATGGAAGTGTCCCGTCGATCTTCGAATATTTCATCGCAGAATAATTTGAAATCCAAACTTATGCATGTTTTTGGTTTCAAATTTTAAATTATTTATTTTGATAATTTTCTGTATTTTTAATGTAGTTTTTCCTGTTTAGTTATCTAGAACGCCCCTCAATGATATGTTTATAATTGTAACCTAAAATAAGATTTATTTGTTATTAGTTATCTGGGTAGGGTCATCTGGGTACGGTTTACGGTGAAAAGGCTCCCATGGAATTTTCGTGGTGGGACCTTTGTGTATACGAAATATTGATTCTCAGCGTCGCACCGTCACATTTATTTATTTTTACCACTTTTTATTACGATTTATTGCGTTTTATTGCAATTTTCTATTATTTATTAGTATACTTTTCAGTCATAATGTTTTCACACCTGGAAATTGATCAATATTTCACTGGAAACGAACGAAAGGATATCACAATGCTTATGGATATGGCAATAGCCAAACATGAGATCTACGGGAAGCTCAAAGAGCTCCCGCTCCAAAAAAACACGCTGAATCGTCAGCTATACCATAGTCTTTGGAAGAGACTTCAAAATTGTTCTGAGAAGACTCCAGAATCCTTGAAGCGTGGAGCTTCGGAGGATTCAGAATTCGCTCCGCCAACTGCAAAGCAGGCCAAGGCATATGAAGAGTTGGGATCTGAAGCAGTTTCAGGAGCATCACCTGGATCACCATTCGATATTTCACTTTTTGAGAAGCCAATGTTATTGATGGATCCAGCTGAGATCTTATGGCAGAATCCAGGAGCAGGAACTTCTAAGACATCGCCGATTGACGATGGATCGCTGGAAATCAAAGAATACGATGCTCCAGCCGCCAATCTTAATCCAACAGACTTGGAGCCAATTGAAGATTTTGGAGCCTGGCTCAAGGAGTTTGATGAAGCTCATGGGCTCAATGAGATCGATGTCGCTCTGGATAACATTTTCTTCGGAAATCCATCTGATAATTGGAATGATCTTATAGACATTACTGTCTGATCTCTTTTGAACACTTTTGAAAAAAAAATTTTTTTCAAAAGTTGAAGGTTGACACATTACTGTAACCATAGTCAAGAAGGTTACAGAAGAATCCCCCAAACTGAACTCTCCCAAGAAAAACACAAGGTTACATTTCTGGAAGTTGAAATTGGACAGAACTCAAAAAACACATAAAAATTGAATTCTGGGAAAAATCAAAGTTGATTTTCGAAAATCTCTAACTTTGTTAGTTTCCCATTATTTCCCCCGATTTTCGGCAGAAAATGTGCAGAATTTCTGCAATTTTCCGTGACAACTGTTTGCTAATCTTATACTTTTACAGTCTTAGATATAAAAGTAGGTCAATCGATATTTTATGACGTTGACCTAGCCTTCCATTCACACATTGTGAAATGTTTAAGTTTTGAGATTTGAAACCGAGACAATTTGGTTTCAAAACACCACATTAATAGCGGTCCTCCCCAAACGCTCGATAGCAAGAAATTTTTCGAAATTAATAAGATTTATTAAAACAAATTATTACAATTAAAATCATTAGTCAGTGACTAATAGTCACACATTTAAATCAAAAAATCTGAAAATGGCTCTCAAATTGTTCCAAATCGTGCTGAAAATCGTCTTCCGTCTCTTCGCCTCCGGGATGCTATCCAATGAGGCTCGTCGTTTCCTATCCAACGGCAACGTCTCCAATCGATTCCACAAATCATTATAGAAATTCCCATTGAGCACGAATCGATAGGACACGCCTTGTTTCCGGAAGACGGCTTGTTTAGCTTCGGCTAAATCGAGTAGAGTGGCGAGATCGGTACGCGGGTGGCCAGTCAGGATAGTTGGGGAAGTAGAGAATGGGACGAGAGCTGATGGTGGTGGTGGCATTGCGATTTGGATGTGTATGACGAGAAGAATGGAAGAGTAGTGAGACACACAATGGGAATGTGTGAATGGAGTGAGATAGGTCAGCCCTATAGAATATCGATTGATTCGATTGACCTACATTAACGTATACAGTATGTGAGACTGTAAAAATATACGATTACCCAACAATGCATATAATAGATTTTACTAGAAAATTCCAGAAATTTCTGCACATTTTCTGATAAAAATCGTTGATTGTTAATTGTTTATTACGACTAAATTTCCTTCGCAGTTTGTTTTTGGGTCGCTTCCAGATTTACTCATTTTTAACGTTTCGCCGGCCGTTTTTTCATTGTTTTTGCTGGTCAGAGAATATTTTAAAATTTATTGATTCTTGTCCGCCGCGTCTCCGTTGCTTTTTATAATCATAATACTCATTTTCTGACAAGGGAAGTTCATGAAGAGGCGGGTTGAACTTTTTCTAAAAATTTTACCCCTGGTACTTTCGACTCTGCTGATTCCAAAACTACAAAAAAAATCAGCGAAATGCTCACGTGGACCGAGTTATGAGCCGTCAAACTTTTTGGTTTTTTTCCTATGGTTAAGAATTTCCCGTGAACTTTTCACATACCGAAGAGTGTACGGAAACATATCCTCTACATTTTCATCGGTGGTTTGGTAAAGTGGTAGAAGGTTCGGCTAGTGGGTGGGAGGTTGTGAGTTCGGTTCTAGTCTATGCCAACGTTTTTTGGTTTTTTTTCTATATTTTGGTTTTTTTTTTCAAGTCATAATATCTAGTTCCAGTCAACTTTTTTTGAATATTTTCAACATTTTTTACTTGTTTTAGTATGTTTTCAAACGTTTTTTAACAAAAATATCACATTTTATTTTTGAAGACATAATCACAATTCTGCCATCAGAAGATAGTGAGAATTTTTTCCAACATTTTTCCTAAATATATATTTTTTTTTTCGTTTTTTGACTTTGACCTCTCGTGACAAGAAAAAATGAATGCATTCGTGAAGCACGCCCGTGAAGAATTCCAAAAGTACGACCCACTTCGCGTCTACAATATGGACCAAAGCGGTTTCCAAAAGGAACTCTACACCAAAAGGACCCTGACAAACACTGGTACTAATCTTTCAAGTCGATTCCATTACTTCAGTTTTTACAGGCGTCCAGACAGTCGAAGTGGTAACCAGCTCAGCTACTGGGATTTCGCATAGCTATACCGTGTTGCCAATGATTCGACTGGATGGACTGCTACATCCTAAGCTGTACGTAGTCTTTGCTGAACCCACTGGGGAGTTTCCGAGAAACAATCCACCAGTGGACACCGACAATTTGGTATTGAGAGCGGCAAAGGGTCATATTATGGGAAAGGACCTGATGGCTGACTTTTTTGACAGTGTAGTATTTGCCGATGATGTGGAGGATGATATTCTTTGTATGGGTGACTCTTGGCCATGTTGGAGGAGAAATGACATCATCGACTCTGTCCGACCCCCACAGAAGAAGATCAAACTCATAATTATTCCTCCTGGTGCCACTGGACAAATCCAACCTCTGGATATTGGGATCTTCCGAACTTTCAAGAAGTTCATGAAGAACTTAACGGAGTATGCTCAACGAAATCACCCGGAGTTTCTTCCCCATCAACGAAACAGCATCATACTGGTAAACAGATAATGTGGAACTCCGACTCATAATTTCATTTCCAGATGCTGAGCCAAACTATTGGATGTTGGGTTCTCCTATATTTCAAGAGTGGCGCTTATATGCGTGGTATGCTGGTGGATATGTTGATAGTTGTCCACCTCGAGCTGATAAACCAACAGACTTTTGTTTCAATCGCAAAGTCTACGGAAAATGCGAATCACCAGGATGCAAAAGGCTTTCAATGATTCAGTGCCCGTTCTGTTCCACAAATATCTGCTTTCAAGAGATGATAATTGAGCAACACATATGTGTTTGAGCCAGAATAAATGTTGGAAAAAATTCTCACTATCTTCTGATGGCAGAATTGTGATTATGTCTTCAAAAATAAAATGTGATATTTTTGTTAAAAAACGTTTGAAAACATACTAAAACAAGTAAAAAATGTTGAAAATATTCAAAAAAAGTTGACTGGAACTAGATATTATGACTTGAAAAAAAAAACCAAAATATAGAAAAAAAACCAAAAAACGTTGGCATAGACTAGAACCGAACTCACAACCTCCCACCCACTAGCCGAACCTTCTACCACTTTACCAAACCACCGATGAAAATGTAGAGGATATGTTTCCGTACACTCTTCGGTATGTGAAAAGTTCACGGGAAATTCTTAACCATAGGAAAAAAACCAAAAAGTTTGACGGCTCATAACTCGGTCCACGTGAGCATTTCGCTGATTTTTTTTGTAGTTTTGGAATCAGCAGAGTCGAAAGTACCAGGGGTAAAATTTTTAGAAAAAGTTCAACCCGCCTCTTCATGAACTTCCCTTGTGAGATATTTATCACTTTTACAGTAGAAACAGAAAATAATGAGAAGTTGTCGTCGGATATGAGACATTGTGACCAGGGCTGTGCGAAAAAAAGTTTCCGAAAAATTTTCGAAAAACTTTTTTTTCGAAATCTTGGTATTATCCCAATCTGAGAGGCTGACAGTCCTGGCCTAGGATACGACAACTCCGCGACCCCGATATTTCGCCACGAAAATGGACACAGCCGAAACGAGTGCGACAGTAGTTTTGTGCGGGAAAATTTAAATCAAATATTTTTCTCCTATTTTCAAGCAATATTATCATCAATTTTATCGATTTTCAACGATTTTTCGGGTTTTTATTGCGAAAAAATGAATAATAATTGTGCTTTGCTTCGATATTCTTACGTTTTCTTCTCGCTCCTTCTAAATATTAATTACTGACCACTGCTTCTCTGTTGCTTTTCATGATCATAATGTTCGTTTTCTGAGATGCCGATCACTTAAAAATGCAGAACTTCGAAATTTTGATATTTTGAGTTTTCGTTGAGGTGTATTATCGAAATAAAAAAGTTCCGACATTTTTTCCTCGTCGGTGTTTGCGGACTCAAGCCAAAATTATCAAATTTTGGCTTGAGTCCGCAAACACCGAGGGGGAAAAAATGTCGGAACTTTTTTGTTGCGACAATATACTGTCGAAAAAATAAAGTTTCGACAAGGATTTCAAAAAAAAATTTCGCGGGCTGGAACACGCAAGCGCATAAAGTTCTGGGCGGAGCTTAAACTGCAATCGCCGCATTTCTAATTTCAGTTGTTTTTTTCAAACTTAAGAACCGCGCCGCTTGCAGATTTAAGCTCCGCCCAGAACTTTATGCGCTTGCTTGTTCCAGCCCGCGAAATTTTTTTTTGAAATCCTTGTCGAAACTTTATTTTTTCGACAGTACCGAAAAAACCGAAAAACTTATTTTTTTCGAAAACTTCGGACCGAAAAAAATCGAAAAACTTTTTTTTTCGAAAGATTTTGACCGAAAAAACCGGAAAATTCGAAAAAAAAAGTTTCCAGAAAACTGTCTGAAAAATGTGTTTTTCGGGCCAAAAATCTTGAATTTGTGTGAAAACTGTAAGTATTTCGAAGAAAGACTGATAGAAACCTGTTTTCGAGTACAGAATTTCAGGAAAAATCGAAAAATCACTATTTTTGTAACTTATATTTGAAATTTTAGGAGAAATTTCCAAAATTTTTCGAACGGTTTTTTTCGAAAATTATCCGAAAATTTTTCGTCCGAAAAACTTTTTCGAAAAGTTTAGAACGAAAAATTTTTCGGAAACCACCGAAAAAATTTTTCGTCCGAAAATTTTTTCGCACAGCCCTGATTGTGACGTCACGGGCGTGAACACCGTCACGCAAAAATGCGGACTTTCAAAATTTTGATGATTTTTGAAAGTTTTCGCTGAATTTTTCTGAAAATTGCTCAATTTCGACGCTTTTTGTGCATTTTTTCCACTAATTTTTCGATTTTCACTCCTCTCGTACGAGATTTACTCATTTTTAACGTTTCGCCGGCCGTTTTTTCATTGTTTTTGCTGGTTTTAATCAGAGAATATTTTGAAATTTATTGATTTTTGTCCGCCGCGTCTCCGTTGTTTTTATTGATAGTCATGTATTGATTACTTCTTTCTCGCTGCTTCTTCGTTGTTTTAATGATTATCATACTCGTTGTCAGAAGTATCGATCATTTTTTATAACTGAAAACTAGCTAAAAAGAATTTTGGCATTTTTTTTGAGTTTTTATTGAAATTTAACTGCTCAAATTTTACGCTTATTCTGCTTTTTTTCACTGATTTGTGAATTTTCGCCGGTCGTTTTTAATTCAGTCTTTGTCGAGTTTAGTTATTTAGAGAGCTTCAAAATATTGATTATTACTTTTTCGCAGATTCTTCGTTGGTTTTTATAATCATAATACTCATTATCTAAGATGTTTATCACTTTTAGAGTAGAAACAGAAAATAATGAGAAGTTGTCGTAGGATATGAGACATTGTGACGACACGGTCGTAAACACCGTCACGCAAAAATGCGGGCCTTCAAAATTTTTATATTTTTTGATAGTGTTCGCTGAAATTTTCTGAAAATTGCTCAATTTCGACGCTTTTTGTGCATTTTGCTTACTATTTTGTTAATTTTCGTTCCTTCCGATCGTGTTTATCTCATTTTTACGCGTCACCGACCGTTTTTTACACAGGTTTCGCTGATTTTAATCAGAGAATATATACCTTCTAAATATTAATTACTGACCACTGCTTCTCTGTTGCTTTTCATGATCATAATGTTCGTTTTCTGAGATGCCGATCACTTAAAAATGCAGAACTTCGAAATTTTGATATTTTGAGTTTTCGTTGAGGTGTATACTGTCGAAAAAATAAAGTTTCGACAAGGATTTTCAAAAAAAAATTTGCGCGCTGAAACGAGCAAGCGCATAAAGTTTTGGGCGGAGCTTAAACTGCAAGCGGCGCGGTTCTTAATTTGGAAAAAACAACTGGAATTAGAACCGCGCCGCTTAATTAAGCTTGCAGTTTAAGCTCCGCCCAAAACTTTATGCGCTTGCGCGTTTCAGCGCGCGATTTTTTTTTTGAAAATCCTTTTCAAAACTTTATTTTTTCGATAGTACTGGTTATCTCTCAAACTCAAACTGTTTTTTGCATTTTGTTCGATAATTTTTTTTGTGATATTCTATCCTTCCAATCAAGACTCTTCTTTGTTTTTAACGTTTCGCCGATCGTTTTTAATTCAGGGTTTGCCGAGTTTAGTTAAAGAGCTTTAAAATAATGCTTATTACTTTTCGCTGCTTCTCCGTTGCTTTTAAATCGTTCATTGTCAGAAGTGTCCATCACTTTTGAAAGTGTAAACTGAAAAATGTTTGAAAGTGAATCAAAAATTGTTGTCTCTTTTTTCACTAATCTCCGTTCCTTCCTATCAGTGTGTGGTATAGGAGTTTTTCGAGAAATATCACGAGAAAATTTTTTATCGAGCTTATCTCATTTTGTTCCTTTGGCAAAGCTGCAGTTGAAGGAATCTGACAAGGGAACCTTTTTCATACACCGGTTGAGAATTGGCTGAAACTTTGCACACATATACTTTCGAACCTGCTCTATCACATGCCGTTCTCAAAAACTGCGCAATACGGCTCGTTGTCGAGAAAATTGGGTCTGAAAAAGCCTGGAAATATCCGTGTCAAATTAAACGCGTGACGCCCCTTTCTTAATTTTCCTTTTCTCTATAGAAAATATGAACATCGGTGGTCCAGTGGTAGTGAGGGGGTGTCGTGGTCGGAAAGGTGTGGGTTTGATTCTCGGCCACGTTATAGTTTTTTTTTACATTTTTGTTATGATTTTTCAAAGTGCTCTTATTGGGTCTGCTACACTTTTCAAATCTCGGAAAAAGGCTATACAGACCCAATAAGAGCACTTTGAAAAATCATAACAAAAATGTAAAAAAAACTATAACGTGGCCGAGAATCGAACACACACCCTTCCGACCAAGACACCCCCTCACTACCACTGGACCACCGATGCTCATATTTTCTATAGAGAAAAGGAAAGGGGCGTCACGCGTTTAATTTGACACGGAGATTTTCAGGCATTTTCAGACCCAGTTTTCTCGCCAACGAGCCGTATTGCGCAGTTTTTGAGAACGGCATGTGATAGAGCAGGTTAGAAAGTATATATGTGCGAAGTTTCAGCCAATTCTCAACCGGTGTATGAAAAAGGTTCCCTTGTGAGCCATTCGTCATCAGAGATGAGCGGAAGAGTTGGTGGAAGACTTCCTCAAATGAGCGGAATAGATTAGCGTATAGTTTCGCGATTATGCATATTACAAGTTCCATTTTTGCGAGCTGTGAGTAATTTTCCTATTACTCGTAAACGGATGATTCGTGTGACTCGCGATTCACGTTTGATTAGTGGGCGCGTGGCCGCGTCTGGTAGTCGTGATGCTATGGATTCGTTACTGCAAAGTTTTCCCAGTTTTTTATCCCAGGGATCATTCTCGCAGTCACGAATTTTTGAGTTTTCGTCCGAATGCCTTTTGTTTATCTCATTTTCTCAGCTCTAAAGTTTTGAAATTCAAAGTTCTTGTAGATTTATCCTCATTGTAATCGAAAACTTTAGTTTTCTGCTTTAAATCGTTGAAGTTCTGTTGTTTTTTTGGCAACAGCTTTCTTCCGTTTTCTGCCGTTTCTAGTTCTTTTTGTCAAAGTTTTTTTCTCGCTTGCTGTAATATTGTACTTTGCTCGTATGTTCTGCCAAACACCAGTTTCAACTCTATTTTCCTGCTTGCTCATCCGAAACTTTATTTATTTTCTATGAAATGTTTTTTTTCGCTGAAATCCGTTTCACTAACAAGGGAACCCCAAGACCATGCAAATGCTTTTTTGGCTGAAACTTTCAGGATAGGTTAAGAATGGTCTGAAAAGACGTTCCTGAGATTTTTGAAATCCGCCCGACGCTCTCAGCCGAGTTATGAGCTCTCAAAGTTTGGCTCAGATTTAACACAGGAAACCTCATTTTCTCGCTCGGAGAAAGTTCCCAAAATGTCACTTCCCTCCCTTTGCCACGTTTTCGTCTGGCCGAGTGGCCGAGGGGATGTGCGCTGGGGTGGTAATCAAAGTGTTGGGGGTTCGTTTCCCCTTTTGGTTTGAATTTTTTTGTTTTTCTTGATAACACTTTTACCACCGTTTTCGACATTTTTTTGAGTTCTTTTCTTTGTTTTCTAGGTCAAAATATCACAAAAACTCATATTTCGAAGTTTCAAAAAATTTCATTTTTTCACCAAAAACTCAAATTTGGCTATCTATCTGGCCGCAAGATGAAGATTTTATGAAAAAATAAAACATTTTGAAACTTTGAAATTTGAATTTTTGTGATATTTTGACCTAGAAAACAAAGAAAAGAACTCAAAAAAATGTCGAAAACGGTGGTAAAAGTGTTATCAAGAAAAACAAAAAAATTCAAACCAAAAGGGGAAACGAACCCCCAACACTTTGATTACCACCCCAGCGCACATCCCCTCGGCCACTCGGCCAGACGAAAACGTGGCAAAGGGAGGGAAGTGACATTTTGGGAACTTTCTCCGAGCGAGAAAATGAGGTTTCCTGTGTTAAATCTGAGCCAAACTTTGAGAGCTCATAACTCGGCTGAGAGTGTCGGGCGGATTTCAAAAATCTCAGGAACGTCTTTTCAGACCATTCTTAACCTATCCTGAAAGTTTCAGCCAAAAAAGCATTTGCATGGTCTTGGGGTTCCCTTGTAATTTCCTCGCGTCTTTTCTTATAATCTTTCTTGTTTCTTTCTAAAATCTCTTTCAATATTCTCATTTTCAGAACCGACGAAAAATAGTTCTCGGAAACTTGAAGAAAAAGGCCACGATGAGTGTATTCAACAAGCACTCTAGCTTTTTTCAAGTCGAAGATCCTCTTACGCGAGGTCTTCGCACGCGTGTTAATCAGACATCTCCGGATCAGTGGCTAGTCTACTGTTCCATGCGTTTTGGAGTAAGTTCTGCACGCACAGAAGATATGCGAACCCCGTTCGCAAAGTCGAAGATCCTCTTACGGGAGGTCTTCGCACGCGTGTTAATCAGACATCTCCGGATCAGTGGCTAGTCTACTGTTCCATGCGTTTTGGAGTAAGTTCTGCACGCACAGAAGATATGCGAACCCCGTTCGCAAAGTCGAAGATCCTCTTACGCGAGGTCTTCGCGCGCGTGTTAATCAGACATCTCCGGATCAGTGGCTTGTCTACTGTTCCATGCGTTTTGAAGTAAGTTCTGCACGCACAGAAGATATGCGAACCCCGTTCGCAAAGTCGAAGATCCTCTTACGCGAGGTCTTCGCACGCGTGTTAATCAGACATCTCCGGATCAGTGGCTTGTCTACTGTTCCATGCGTTTTGGAGTAAGTTCTGCACGCAAAGAAGATATGCGAACCCCGTTCGCAAAGTCGAAGATCCTCTTACGCGAGGTCTTCGCACGCGTGTTAATCAGACATCTCCGGATCAGTGGCTAGTCTACTGTTCCATGCGTTTCGGAGTAAGTTCTGCACGCACAGAAGATATGCGAAACCCGTTCGCAAAGTCGAAGATCCTCTTACGCGAGGTCTTCGCGCGCGTGTTAATCAGACATCTCCGGATCAGTGGCTTGTCTACTGTTCCATGCGTTTTGGAGTAAGTTCTGCACGCACAGAAGATATACGAAACCCGTTCGCAAAGTCGAAGATCCTCTTACGCGAGGTCTTCGCACGCGTGTTAATCAGACATCTCCGGATCAGTGGCTTGTCTACTGTTCCATGCGTTTTGGAGTAAGTTCTGCACGCACAGAAGATATGCGAAACCCGTTCGCAAAGTCGAAGATCCTCTTACGCGAGGTCTTCGCACGCGTGTTAATCAGACATCTCCGGATCAGTGGCTTGTCTACTGTTCCATGCGTTTTGGAGTAAGTTCTGCACGCACAGAAGATATGCGAAACCCGTTCGCAAAGTCGAAGATCCTCTTACGCGAGGTCTTCGCACGCGTGTTAATCAGACATCTCCGGATCAGTGGCTTGTCTACTGTTCCATGCGTTTTGGAGTAAGTTCTGCACGCACAATTCGCGATGATTACATCCACGCGGAATGATCCGGTGATTACGATTATGAGCGAATTAGAGGACAGAAGTATAGGAAGACAACGAAGACAAAGCAGAAGGAATGCTGATGAAGGCAACTGGAAACTGGAGGAATTCAATCAGATGAACACGGTGCGTTTTGAAAAGTTAGTCCACAAAAAGGGGCGGAGGCGGCCAATGAGACGCACGGAAATTATTACAACCCGGACACGCGTTTTTAGCAATAACAGCGCACGCATTATCTAGTTTGGTAATAAGCCAAATTTTAAGTAGTAAAGCATTGGTTTGTCCGTTTTTAGCGAAAGGTTTTCAATATGAAACATATTTGTTTCATTTTCCGGGAGGTGTGTCTAAAAATGATTATTTAAGGCGGAAAAGAGTTTCGAAGCACGAACGAAGCCATAATGGAAGTGCACGTGACTCGTTTAATGGCTCAATTGGAGAATTCATGCTTGGCTGGAGGCATCACCTCTCGGACGCACATCGATGACACAAGAATTCGACGGACAGATGGCTGCGTTGGAGCTGGCTTTCGCGAAAGCAACTTTTCCTTTGGACAGTGAGAAACCGAGAATCTATTCGTCAAAGATGTCAAGCTGGTATGGACAAGTGAGTACTGTTTGTCATGAAAGTTGTTTAAATTTCTAACGTTTCAGACGGCTCCAAATACATCCGATAACCTTGAATATTATCTTCGTTTTGTTCCGATACATTGTTCTTTATTTTCAATTAAATGGCACTCGAGCTCAGCTTCTTGCTGCAAAAGCCCTCAAGAAACTATCTTGGCGCTTCCACACTAAATATTTGACGTGGTTCCAACGACACGAGGAGCAAAAACAAACCACTGACGATCAAATCACTGGCGGTTATTAATAACTACAGGTGAGGTGGATATAGCTGAAAATGAAATGAGAAATTATTTCAGAGTGGAGATGGAGAATTGATAAGTGTAAAGCGACAATGCTTAAGAGATTAAACGGCTGAAAGTGGATCCGTCGAAATTGGAAGACAGAGAAGATGAAGAATACTGAAAGTCGAAGGAAAACGGATGAATTCTCTCAGTCGATACTCGAATTCTTCCTTTTTCAAAAAGTCGTTAACTACAAAAATGAAGGTCTATACTTGATCTACAAAATGCATATAAACTTGAATATATTAGTTAATTAGTGAAGAAAAGAACTTCGCTCTCAACTTTTCTCAGTATCAATATAGCGTCTCAGTAGAGCGCACTTGCTTCATGTCTGACTCCCTTGTATCCTAAAATTTTTAAGTTCAAATCGTTCACTTTCTATTATTTTCATAAAATACATATCTCCGAGACCCCGATGGCTATCCATAGCCAGTTTTCTTATCAGTGCCCCCCCCCCCCCTCCTCGCCAGGAAGATAGAAATCGAGAATCTTCTTCTGTTCTCGACTAACATCATTCCCAGTCCTTCCACTAAAAATATGCAACGATTATCGATTTCTTCAATAATTTTGACTTTGCTACTGGTTACAGTAACCCATTCCCTAACTAGACAGGACCTACTGGACCACTTGAAGTATGCGCAAGGTGAATGTTCTGTTATGTTAAACTTATATTCATTGTGTAGATCAAAACTAGATCTTCATTTTTGTAGTTGACCATTTTTTGATAGCTCCGCCCACTTTTGAGATATACGCCTTTAAAAAGTTCAAATTTTTTTTGAAATTAAAAAAGTTTTTTTTTTGAAAATTTTAAGATCCCGTTACGCCATTTGATTTTATTCTGCAATTCTGAATTTCTGGTTTGTTGTAGATTAAAACTAGATCTTCATTTTTGTAGTTGACCATTTTTTGACAGCTCCGCCCACATTTGAGAAATGCGCCTCTAAAAATAAAAATTTTTCAAAAAAAAAATTTTTTTGAAAATTTTTAAATTTCAAGATTCCGTCACACCATCCAATTTTCTTCTAAATTTCTGAACTTTTGATACGTTGTAGATCAAATCTAGATCTCCAATTTTGTAGTTGACCACTTTTTTGTACGGGCAGCGCCTCGGGAGATACAGTACTCCGAACCATCAAATGGCACCTCTGATGGTTCGGAGTACTGTATCTTCCTAGGTGGCGCCCGTACAAAAAAGTGGTCAACTACAAAAATGGAGATCAAGGCTTGATCTACAACGTAGCGAACATTCAGAATGGTAGAATAAAATGGGATGGTATCACGGAATCTTGAAATTTAAAAATTTTCAAAACAATTTTTTTTTCGAAAATTGTGAGTTTTTAAACTCGCATCTCCAAACTGGGCGGAGCAAGCGAAAAATGGTCAACTACAAAAGTAAAGAATTAGACTTGGTCTACAATTTATCCAAAATTCAGAATTGTACAATAAAATGGGATGGTGTAACGGAATCTTAAAATTTGAACATTTTCAAAAAAAAATCATTTTTGAAAAAAAATGTTTTTTTTTCCAGAAACCCGTAACACGTTCGACTCTCGTATTCGGCAGGGTGACTACATGAAGCCGATAGGATATGTGGCGGGGAAGTGAGTTAGGGACGTTTTGAAACCAGTTGCGAAACGTCCCTCCCAAATTTCAGACCAATCTGGCCGCGTGTCTTAGACAGGGTTCGGTCGACGGGTGAACTGTTTTTCGACGATGATAATATTGCATATGTGGTGGGTTAGAGCATTAGACGGTTTTGAAGCGTCCCCAAAAAGTTTCGAAACGTCCCAATCCTATTTTCCAGGTCCATGACCGTAACCCGGCTGGAATGATCCGTAAAATGGATAAGGAGAAGAATTTCGAGACAGTTATGCAATTTTTGGACAAATACACATTATAATTCTATTGAAATCAATGTAATAAGGTTAATAATAAAATGAGTACCCGTTTAATTGATTGTTAATTGGGTTGGTGTTAATTGGGGTAATTATTGGTGAAGAAGATTGGTTTGAAGAACTCGAAAGTCATGACGATGAACATGACGGCACAGATGTAGAAGACGACGAACAGTCCGAGTTCACGGCCCTAGAATAAGGCGGAATTGTTGGTTTGGGACGTTTTGAAACCGTTTTGAAACTGACCGACCCCCGATTCAAAACCAGGACACTTTAAAACCCGACACATTTTGAAACCTCAAAACTAAGATCCTTCGATGTGCGGTTTCAAAATCGCCTGGTTTCGGAACTTTGGGACATTTGGAAACCGGACAGTTTCAAACTGGCTGTTTTAAATCGGAAAAATCTCAACTTGGTTTCAAAACGTTCCAGTTTTTAATACATTTGTAAACCACCCGTTTCAAAACCGGATTTTTCTCCTGTTCTAAAACTACCGGGATGTTTTGAAACCGCTCATCCTGGTTTCGAAATTTCCTGGTTTTAAAGTGTCCCGGTTTCAAAACGACTAGTTTTCCGATATTGTGCACCCGTTTTAAAACCGGGACGTTGTTTTTTGAATTTGCGAAATTTTACGGATTCAGAAGTTTCAGTTATCTCTTTTTTTCAAATTGAGGGCCGTTTTAGAACCGGGACGTTTTGAAACAACACGGTTTCAAAGTGTCCCGGTTTTGAAGTGTCCCCGGTTTCAAAACGTCCCAATCCCCAGATTTCACTCACCTTCAGAGTGTTGACGAGCTCCTCCTTGTTATAAGGATCCTGATCAGTGCCAAGAGTGATTTCTGGAAATTAAATTATTTTTCAACTTTATGATCAAAATTAAATCTACTCAAATGTTTTTAAAAAAACAAATTATATATCTTTAGAGAGCTGAAATTTTGAAGATTCCAAATCTGTTTACAGATTTGATCTACCATTCAAACCCGTTGAGATACTACGGTTTGAACTTCGGAAATATTTCAAAATCCTCTGATTTTTTCAAACCCTTGTATCTCAGTGGGGTTTGCTTGTAAATCAAATTTGAAGATATATTCGAAATCCTTAGAATTTCAGCTTTTTGATTATGTAAATATCAATTCAAAAAGTTTTTATTATCTATGTCAAAATCCGATCCGAAATTAAATGATCTGCCTTCAAAACGCAGGTACTTCTAAAACCGGTGTATCTCGGCCAGTATGAAATTTTTCGAAAATTTGAAAACATATTCAGAATCCTCAGAATTTCAGCTTTCTATCCATATAAATATATTGTAAATATTTTGAAAATTTTCAAATCTAGGGGGTCCTAAGGTCATAAGCCTATCATCTATACTTCTGCAAAAGGCACCCTGCTTAACTATGCTCACAATTTGATCTACCAGACAATTTTTAAATGAATAGTATATCATTAAAAAGCTGAACTTCTAAGGATTCTGAATCTGTTTTCATATTTTGAAAATTTTAAAAATTACGTGAGATCCAGGGATTTGAAAGTAGGAGATTTTTCAAAAATTTTCAAAATTCTCCAATTTTTTCAAACCCTTGTATCTCAGTGGCGTTTGCTTGTAGATCAAATTTAAAACCATATTTAGAATCCTCAGAATTTCAGTTTTCTAACCATGTAATTTTCATTTCGAAAATTTTTACGAATTCGTGCTCAAAAACTCACGAGTAGGTCTACGCGCCGCATGCCCGGCACCTTGAACCATTTTTACAAGAAGAAAATGGAATTTTTTCTATTTTCCGTAGAGAGAATATGTCAAAAGTAATCATGTGATGACAAGAAGATGTATCTTCTTGGTTTCTCTAATTCTCTCATTTTCTCATGCTATTTCGTGTGGAGGAGGAGGGGGGGGGGGGGGGGGAGGAAAGAGCTTTCAGGATTAATGAGAGCAGAGATGGGGGGGACTGCTGGAAAAGGGGATTATCCCTCGTTTTGAATATATATGAATACATATATTTCATGTCAGAAACATGGATATGTTTGCGAAAAAATCTACTTCCGACTTCCGACTTCCGACTTCCGACTTCCTGATAAGAAAAATCACTTCCAACTTCCGACTTCCGGATAAGAAAATTTTCACTTCCCAACATCTCTGAAGGACATCCAAAGTGGAATAGAGCCGGTCACAGATACAGATCTCGCCGAAATTTACATTTTGGCTTGTTTTTCAGCTCATAAAACTCAGTATGAACCGAGTTACACGCCGACCCATTTCGGCCTGTTTATTCAGTAAACCTACTTCTTCCCATCATTCTCTCACCAGAACCGCTCATTTTTTCAGCAGCGCCAGAACTTCAAGTTTCTGAAAATTACAACCTATACATATTTGTAAAATACGATTAAAAAAACCAAAAGTTTCAAAAAAAAAGTATTTTCTAGTCGCGTGTCTAGAAGGCATGAAGTATGTATGTATGTAGTCAGTCGGACTTCCGGAACTCAAAAAATGAAAAAATTCCAGTAAATGTCAAATGAAAGTCGTTGGACTCTGTATATATATTTTTTGGGTTTGTGAATTATGGATGACATGAAGGAAATGGAGGGAAATGGAAATAGGTGGTCCAGAACCTAAGGGAAAAAGAGGACCTAAGGGAAAAAAAATCTTGGAAAATAGGGTACTTTGAAAGCACGCTAACAGTCTCATCTATGAATTTTTAGGCTCAAATTTATATTTTTTTGTAGATCAAACCTAGATCTCTAATTTTGTAGTTGACAACTTTTTTGTACGGGCGGTGCCTAGAGAGATACAGTACTCCAAAACTGGCAACCCGTTGATCCCCATTTCGTACCTCCTGATGTCGGGTGGTTTGTAGCTCTCCGGGGACCGCCCGCACAAAAAAGTTGTCAACTACAAAAATGGAGACCTAGGCTTGATCTACAAAACCAATATAAATTCGAGATAATTACGGTAATTAGTGAAGCAGTGACGGCCTCTCAAAAGTTAGTCATTCCAAAAAAGTTTCAAATTTTCTCATTTTTGAAAAAGCGCTAATTCTCACTGGTTAGGCACTAACAATTGATTTTTAGCGGATTTTTTCTGAATTTTCACAGCAAAATGCTGTTTTTTTCATGCTAAAACCTCAGAATTTCAGTCTCAAATTAAAAAAAAAAGATAAAATAAATTGTACCTGCCTAACCAGTACCCAACTTTGACCTTCTGCTTACCAGGAAAAAAAGTTATAAAAATAATTTTTCATAACGTTTATTTATATTTCTAGAAAGCTGAAATCATAAGAATTCTGAATCTGCTTTCAAAATTTTGCTAAAATCAATTTGAGCCAAGTTACAAGGGTTTGAGTGTCGACGACTTTCAAACCACTGTATCTCACGCCGATTTCAAAAATTTGAAAATTTGAAAACAGATTCAGAATCCTTGTAATTTCAGCTTTCCAGTCATATAACATTTTCATATTAAAACTTTTGGTAAGTACACAAAATTCAGGGTCAAAAGTTACTAAAAGTGTTCCTTAGGTTTTTCCATTTAAAAAAGTGAGCCTTGGAAAAAAGAAAAAAAAGAAATTGGGTAAGAACCCAAAAACACATATCTCTCGTCTTCATCCAGATGTTTTGACTCTCTTTTCTTCCGGAAAATAGAGGTAAACTCAAAGTGAGAGAGTGTGTGAACATGAGAGACGCAGAGAAATTAGAAAAACCGAGGGAGAGGGGGAAGAAAATTGGAAAAGGGTCCTTTTCGTATAAGTCGTTCCAAAATAAAAATGGAAATTGAGAGAAATTTTCGAAATTGAAAAATTGGGAAAGGGATGACATATCTTGTGAAGAACAGCTGCTAGTTTAATAGGTTTTTTTATTGGAACACATGACTAGAGAGGAGTTAACTTTGACAGCCCGCCACTCGCGTTCTATAGCATTTTAACACCTCGAATATATCTTGATTGTGTAGATAAAACCTAAATTTACATTTTTGTAGTTGACCACTTTTTGACTGCTCCGACCACTTTTGAGATATGCGCCTTTAAAAAATTCAAATTTTTCAAAAAAAAATTTTTTTGACTTTTTTTTCAAATTTTGAGATTCCGTCACATCATCCCATTTTGTACTACGATTTTGAATGTTTGATATGTTGTAGATCAAATCTAGATCTCAATTTTTGTAGTTGACAACTTTTTTTTACGGGCGGTCCCTGGGGAGATATGACACGTTGAAGTTAGGTAGAGTGCCTTGGGAGACCTTGTGCAAGCCGCCATTTTATTTACTTACCAAAACTTTTTCATTACAAATGTTATATGACTAAGAAGCTAAAATTACAAGGATTCTGAATATGTTTTCAAATTTTAAAAATGTTGAAATCGACGTGAGACACAGTGGTTTGAATCTTGCTAAGCTTCGTTGACACTCAAACCCTCGTAACTTGGCTCAACTTGGTCCTATCAAAATTTTGAAAACAGATTCAAAACCTTTATGATTTCAGCTTTCTAGAAATAAAAATAAAAATTATGAAAAATTATTTTTGGAACCTTTTTTCCTGGTAAGCAGAAGGCCAAAGTTGGGTACTGGTTAGGCAGGTACAATTGTTTTTATCCTTTTTTTAATTTGAGACTGAAATTTTGGAGTTTCAGCATGAAAAAAACAACATTTTGCTATAAAAATCCCCTAAAAACCAATTGTTAGTGCCTAACCAGGGAGAATTAGCGCTTTTTCCAAAATCAGAAAATTTGAAACTTAAAAAAAACTAACTTTTGAAAGTCTGTCACTGCTTCCCTAATTATTGTAATTATTTTAAATTTATATTCATTGTGTAGATCAAATCTAGATCTCCATTTTTGTAGTTGACAACTTTTTTGTACGTGCGGTCCCTGGGGAGGTATGGGACTCCGAACCATGAGACCACTAGAAGTGTCTGCGACGAGGGTCAGCAACTTTGGAGTACTGTATCTCCCCAGGGACCGCCCGTACAAAAAAGTTGTCAACTACAAAAATGGAGATCTAGACTTGATCTACATAATCAATATAAATTTGAAATAATTGTGCTAGTGACGGGATCCCAAATTCGGTGTCAAAGTTCAATATTTCTGAACGAAATGTAGGACCAAAAATTTATCGTTCTACATATTTTCACTTTTCCTTTTTTTAATTTAAGAAATACAAAAAACTCACTTTTCTTCATAGCCATCATCATTTTTTCTTTCTCCTTATCGGCACCCATAGTAGTATCAAAAAATCAGAATGAAAAAGAAAAAAGAAGAGAGTAAGATTGCTTAGACAGAGTGGTCAAATATTTACATTGTCATTCAACATTTTTTCTCTTTTCATTTTCTTTTCATCTAGGTTGTTGAGTGATCATTAAGTGATCAAATACACCAAAAACCGAAGAAAAAAAAAAAGAAAAAAAAGAAATCCGCAGTCAGCAGGATTCGAACCTACGCGGGCAGAGCCCAATTGATTTCTAGTCAATCTCCTTAACCACTCGGACATGACTGCACGCCGGAGTGGAGAGGGGAGGGCGTATATGAAAGCGGAGGGGATAGAGACCGTAGGAGAGAGAAAGGGGAGGGTGAAGAAACTCATCCCCGATGTTGGAGGCTAATTTTGGGTACTAATTCGAAAAATATTCTTTATAATTGCTATACTGTTAAAAAGCTGAAGTAATAAGGATTTCAAATCCGTCTTTAAATTTGAGAAAAGTTGAAAATTGAGCGAGTTACAAAGATTGGAATGGTTCCGGGTTTCACAAGAAGACTTGCCAGTTTTTGACTAAATTTAGTCATGATTATTAAATATTTTTCAAATTAAATTTATATGATTAGAAAGCTGAAGAAATGAGGATTTTGAATCACTTAATAGATTTCAAAAAAGTTGAAAACTGACAGAGTTACACGGCTTTGAAAAAAGTAACCAAAATATGGTGCATCGGGTCAAAAATTTGCTATTTTTAAACGGATTTTTTCTGTAAAAACAGAGTTTTAATAAAAACTCACCATGTCCAGTTCCCAACGTCGTCTGCCTGCTCAGCTGCGCCTTTAAAGGTGGTCTCTGCTCTGAGGAGTTCCCACCGTTGCGGACCAACTCGATTTGATCTCCCATTTCCTGGAAATATGGGATACGGTAATGCGGGGGGACATTGAAACAAAAAATCCACAAAAAAAATGAGGAGAAATAAGACGGTGCAAGTGCGCTCTATCGAAAATTAAGTTTTATTTCGCTGGAGCGCACTTTCTCTCAAAATTTGCCAAAATATCGATGACTCCAATAATTTTTGTCAGGAGCCGCCCGTATTTTCCTATTTCTCCCGCCGACCAGTTGCTAGGTGATCGTGAGAAAAAAGAAATACAAATGAGATTTTTTTCCTTTTTTTCCATATATAAGGATACGAAAAACAGATGAATAATAGTATAATAATAAATACAATTTCCCATCAAAGAAAAAAATCCAGAAGGAAAAAAATAGGGTGGAAAAGAGGGAGGTGTTGTGTATGGCCTAAATGGAAACAGGTGTAAAATTTCATTAATTTTTTCATATTTATATGAAATTAGACGTAGAATCCAAATTTTCGGGTGTCAGGTGTTTAACGGTTACGGTAGGTGGGGAACTACTTGCTGGAGGAGGTATTGAGGTGTTTTCACCAAGAAAAATTGAAATTTTTTGAAAAAAGTTATATAATTAAAAAAGCTGCGCTTATGCAGATTCTGAATCTATTTTCAAAATTTGAAAAAGTTGAAATTTGACAGAGTTACGAGGCTTCGAAATTAGGTGGGTTTCCAACAAAAAAAAGTGGCCCGTTTTGCACTGAATTTAGCCACGATTATTAAATATTTTTCAAATTGAAATTTATATGATTAGAAAGCTGAAGAAATGAGGATTTCGAATCACTTAATTGATTTTGAAAATGTTGGAAACTGACCGAGTTACGAGGTTTTAAAGTTCAGGAATTTTTTTTGTTTTTTTTTTTGCAAAATGTTCAAACACCTGTATCTCACGTAATTTTTGACATTTTCAAAACTTGAAAACAGATTCAGAATCCTTAAAATTTCAGGTTTTTGATTATGTAAGTATCATTTTAGGAATCTGTGCTTTAGTATGCCAAAAGTTGAAAAGACGGAACTGAGATATGTACAACGGCTTGAAAGTGACAGGGTTCTGACGCCCGGAACCGATTTTCAACATAAAACCTTTTTGAATTTATATTTATATGAATAGAAAGCTGAAAATCTAAGGATTCTAAATATGGTTCCAAATTTGATATACAAGCAAACGCCACCGAGATACAAGGGTTTGAAAAAATCGGAGAATTTTGAAAATTTTTCGAAAAATCTCCTACTTTCAAATCCCTGGATCTCACGTAATTTTTAAAAATTTAAAAATACGAAAACAGATTCAGAATCCTTAGAAGTTCAGCTTTTTAATGATATACTATTCATTTAAAAATTGTCGGGTAGATCAAATTTTGAGCATAGTTAAGCAGGGTGCCTTTTGCAGAAGTATAGATGATAGGCTTATGACCTTAGGACCCCCTAGATTTGAAAATTTTCAAAATATTTACAATATATTTATATGAATAAAAAGCTGAAAAGCTAATGATTCTGATATCTTTTCAAATTTTTGAAAAATTTCATACTGGTCGAGAAGTACCTGCGTTTTGAAGCCAGGTCAGTACAGTTTATTAATTTTGGACTGAAATCTGACATGGTTTATAAAAACTTTTTGAATTGATACTTACATAATCAAAAAGCTGGAATTCTAAGGATTCTGAATCCGTTTTTAGAATTTTGAAAAATTGAAAACTGACCTAGTTACAACGTTTGGAAGATTTCTGGTTTTCCAAGAAGCCTTGTCAGTTTGGGACTAAATTTAGCCATTATTAATGAATACTTGTCAAATTGATATTTATACGACTAGAAAGCTGAAGTTATGAGGATTTTGAATCTGTTTTTAAAACTTGAAAATATTGAAATCTGACAGAGTTACGCAGCTTTGAAAAAAGTAACCAAAATATGATGCAACAATGCAAGGAATGGTGCATCGGGTCGAAAATTAACGATTTTTACGATTTACTTATTTTAGTTTTTATAGGAGATTTAGAACCTTGACAATTTCAGCTTTCCAACTGGAAAGCTTAAAATATGAGTAAAAACTCAGAATATTGAAATATGCATCACAAACCATCAGCAGATCACAAGAGTACTTAAAATGTTGCTGATATGAGTCAAGTCATGTTTTAATCATGGCTACATACACCATTTACAAAAAAAATACTAAAATTTTCAGAATTTATAACTATTTATCTTATTCTTGTTGAAAAAAAAACGTGAGGAAGTTTCTTTTCAACTTCTGTTTTACTCCAGAAGAGAGGGAGAAAAAAGAAAAAGAAAAATAGAGAAAGTGTAATAATTCTTTGTTGGTTGCTGCACAAAGTTCGTTCTTCTTCTTTTTTTTTTGAAAAAAGAGAAAAAAAAGAAAAGAAACGGATATCCGAAAATGTTTTTGCGATTCTTTTGAAAAAAGGAAATTGAATTTTTCGGGTTGCAACCGCGCTCTACTGATAACAACACAGTGTAGTCCTCGTGGACCAGTGAAATTGATAGTTTTTGAAGTTTTGTCAAATTTTGTAGTTTGGAAATCTAGCGGTAATACGCTTTGTTAGAACTAAATGTTTTTTAAATTAAACTTTTAAGCTCCGCCTCCCAAAACAAGAGCCGTTGTATTTACATGTCCTTGTAAAATCGTCTATTGTCGCAACAAAAAAGTTCCGACATTTTTTCCTCCTTGGTGTTTGCGGACTCAAGCCAAAATTTGATAATTTTGGCTTGAGTCCGCAAACACCGACGAGGAAAAAATGTCGGAACTTTTTTATTTCGATAATAGTTATCAATAGAGCGAAATTTTGTTTTAAGATTTTAAGATTTTAAGTCTAAGACTGAAAGGCATTGAACTTGAGGAGACCCCAGACCCTAGACCCTAGACCCTAGACCCTAGGGTACACCCCCCCCCCCCTTAAGAGTATTTTACACCAATAAAACTATTAAAAAAACAAAAAATTGCGAATTTTTTAGTCGATGCACCATATTTTTTTCGGTGGAGACCCAAAAAATTTTATAAACCAAGAGACCCCAGAAACCAAAAAATGGGGAGATACAAATCGAGTATACATAACTTATATAGAAATCGAATTGACGCCTTCTAGCCCAACTCTGCTTTCTGGTGACTAACTTTCTAACTTTTTGTGTGGAGCGGAAAAAGAGAGAGAGAGAGAGAGAGAGAGAGAGAGAGAGAAAAAAAAGAAGAGAAAGAATTGTCAGTAGTAGTTCTATGCCTATTTTTCATCTGTTTGTTTGTCTGGAGAGTCTTCTGGAATATTTTCAACCAAAAAAAAAGAGATGAGATGTGAATGGGGCAACAGAAAAATAAAAGCATACAACTGGACTTTTGGTTAGGGAGACTTTGACATCCCGTCACGACTCTTCTAATTACCCCAATTACCTCAAATTTATACTCGTTGTGTAGATCAAACCTAGATCTACATTTTTGTAGTTGACCACTTTTTTGTACGGGTGGTCCCTAGAAAGTTATAGCCTTTAAAAATCGCTAACTGATATAAACGCCAACCCTCTCGGTTAAGCAACTTCAGAGCGCTATAACTCTTCAAGGACCGTCCGTACAAAAAAGTTGTCAACTACAAAAATAAAGATCTAGGTTTGATCTACAACATATCAAAAATTTGTGTTTGTGTAATGTTAACTGGCATAGTTAGAAAAGTACCAAAATTCAAAAATTACAAAAAAAACGTGTTTTCATATTTTAGGATGTTTAGGGTTTTTTCATGATTTTTTCATGATTTAACAGCATTTTATTGAGTTTTTATTATGTTATAAATATATTACATCTAATTTCATATTTTCATAGTTGACCACTTTTTTGTACGGGCGGTCTAGAGGTTCTGAAATGAGGCGGGGAGACGATTGGCAAGGGTAGAAACGTTCCCGTCTTTTAAAAGACCATATCTCCCCAAGGACCGCCCGTACAAAAAAGTTGTCAACTACAAAAATGGAGATCTAGGTTTGGTCTACACAACGAATATAAATTTGGGGTAATTAGGGTAATTACGGAAGTCGTGACGGGATCTCAAAATTGGTCAGTTTTAAAAAGTCAGCGAATTTTCAAAAAAAAAAATTAACACGGAAGTAATTCTTCCCACATTAAACAAACGAACAGTGAGCATAACACATACATGTTTTAGCTTTCTTGTTAGCTCCACCACTCCAGAATCTCCAACAACAAAAAAAAGTGAAGAAAAAAAAGAAAGCCTTTTTTTTATTTTCTAGGTGACATTCCGTTTTCTCTCCTCCTCTCCCCACCAACTAATACCCACTTTTTGCGTCGAATGTCCTTTCCCCTAGGGGGGACAGCACCACTTCTTCTTTTTTCTTTTTTTATGGAGTTGAATGGGAAAAGGGATTAAGAAGAAGAAGACAAGAAGGAATGTTGGAAATTTGCTTCCGGGGAGGAATGAGCTTGGAAAAGTGCGCTCTAAGAGCGATTTTTAACCCCAAAAACCTTCGAAAACCATCATGGCCTAACTTCCGTGGCCTAGAAACCTCCAAGTAGGAAACTTGGGTCACCGAAGGAAGACATGAGGTAGTGCGCCAGATGCGACTTCCCCCACTTTCCTATACGCCCTCACCGACCTGGTTCTCCACGCTCCGTTGTGGTCTAGTGGTTAGGATTTATGGCTCTCACCCATAAGGCCGGGGTTCGATTCCCCGCAACGGAAGATTTTTTTCTTTTTTTGTATTAGTAGAAAATATGTTTTGCTAATTTATTTTGATTTTTTGAGGCCATTTTCTCGTTATTTCTCTCTGACGTCAACCATGAATTAGTGAGCAAATGAAGAGTCAAAAGAGCAAGAAAAAGAAAAAAAAAACCGGGAAAATGAACAAAATGTGTGTTTTTTATTTATTTCTGCAGAGGCAAGATGTTGTGTGTCTGTCAAAAAACGAGAGGGAAATTAAAAGTTCAACGGGAGCACATGGGGCGTTTTGAAATGGAGGGACACTTCGAAACCGGGACATAAAGAAACTGATATAAAAACTGAAAAATTGGGTTGTCAATAGAGCACACTTGCATCAAAATTTATATAATTAGAAAGCGGAAGGCGTGAGGATTCAGAATCTATATTTGAAATTTTTCTGGGGTGAAAATTGACTGAGTAATGACGCTCTGAAATTTCAGTCTGAAATTCTGGAATTTTGAGTAAAAAAACTGAGACCTCTGTAACTCGGTCAGATTTCATCCTAGAAAAAATCTGAATACAGATTCAGAATCCTCACGTTTTCAACTACCAGAAAATTTTCAGTCGGCACACTTCACTTGACAATTTATCCCTCGAAACGGTACCAGACGATTGAAGGATTCGGCTCGACATTTTCCAGCGCAAAAAGTCTTCGCGATAAATTAGCGGGTACAGTAATCCGACAGTACTTCTCGTAGTCAATTTTGGGTGCCATCGGAAGGCTGAAGACGTGAGGATTCTGAATCTGGTGTCAGATTTTTTCTAGGACAATATTCGACAGAGTTACAGAGGTTTTAGTCTGAAAATTGCAGACGTCCCCCCAAATTCTTTTAATCCCTGAAAACCTGAAAATTCTAAAAAATTCTGAGACCAAATCACGAGTTCAAAAGTCTCAAGTTATTTTCAGCCTATTTCAATACTATCATCTCATAAATCACTTGATTAGAAATGTATTGTTGAAGAATGGGGGATTAGAGGAGTCAGTGTGCACACATATAAATCTTCTTTTTTTCTGATTTACTCTCTATTCAGACACATGATTGATGTCATTTTTTTTGCTAGCTTGGTAGTGGTGGTAGTGACTAATAAAATATACATATATTTGTAAATAAAAAGACATTTTTGTGATTGTGACGGGATTACTGTAGGAGGTCTTGAAACTTGGGCTTCAAGTTTTAGGCGTTTTTAGGCAGGGTCTAGGGTCTAGGGTCTAGGGTCTAGGGTCTAGGGTCTAGGGTCTAGGGTCTAGGGTCTAGGGTCTAGGGGTCTAGGGTCTAGGGTCTAGGGTCTAGGGTCTCTGGAAATGACCGATTTTATCAACTTTTTCGTAAATATAGAAAAAGTTGCGGGCTACATTTTTGTTGTTTACCGTTTTTGATAAGACTCCAATTTCTCGAGATACCGGCGGTAAAAGTCAAAAAATCGCAAAAAATGTTGAATTCTCCTGGTCTCGGGTCTGGTGTGTCATCCCGGATCTAGAATTTTCTGAATTTTTTCAATTTAATTTTTTCACGTTTTTCCTTCTCACCGCCGTTCGTACATATTATGTCCATTGTTTTTCATATAAGACACTCCTCGATATGAATTCTTAATTTCAATTTCTTATTAACTTTTCCTTGTTTTTCCTATCCGTCATGAACATTTCCTTAGAATTTCCGCCTTTCTGCCCTCATGAAATTCTGAAATTCTGAAATTCCAGATATATCTTTCGGAGAATTTCAGACAAGTAGTACACTTCCCCATATTCTCTCTAACTCTCATAGACTTTCCACGTCATATTCCGAGGAGACTCAATGAAATTAGTTTTTCGGGACGGTTTTTGGTGATGTTTTTTGGGAAAGGGTATATAATGGGAGTCTCGACTCCAAGAGACATCTGAAACTGCTGACTAACATTTCCCACTAGCTTGTGAGAGCGTGTGAATGTGATATTGGTTTGTTTTATGGCTTCATTTATGGTGTCTCTTCATATAGATATAGAATATATGAAATGTGTTTTATAAGTTATATGAAGACATCACTTTGGATGTTCTACGTGCCTCTTTTTCCAATTTCCGTTGAAAATGCTGAAAAAGATAATCATATCAGTTTTATCATTCTTGCTCATCCAGATCGCCGCGTAACTCGCGTCAAAATGAATATTATGAGCTGAAAAATATACCAAAATGTAGATCTCAACGAGTTCTATATTCATGACCTACAACGGGCCGGATTGGTAGTCATTAATGTGCCGCGCGCCGGGTTCGAATAGATTTCTAGACAGTTTGCATCTTTTGTCACTTTATCCCGGTCCGCGGCAGAGCATTCAGTTATTTTAGGCTGAAAATCTGAGGTTGACAATTGAAAAAACAGTTATTTGCTATAAAATTGCTTTAAAAAATCCGTCTTTTAAGCCCTCACCTACGAGAATTCGCTCATATTCAAAAATAAGAGTATTTGAAAAGTTGGAAAAATGACTAACTTTTGAGAGCCCATCACTGCTTCACTAATTACTGTTTTTATATCGAATTTATATTGACTGTGTATATCAAGTCTAGAACCATATTTTTGTAGTTAGTCAATTTTTTATACGGTCGGTCCCTAGGGAGATACAGCCCTCCAAAGTTGCTCACCTCTCGCAGACACCTTCGGAGCGCTATATCTCCCCAGGAACCGAACGTTAAAAAAAGTGGTCAATTATAAAAATGAAGACCTGTTCTTGTTCTATAACATACCAAAAATTCAAACTTAAAACCCTGACATAATCCGAAAATCGGAGTCTATTTTTTTCAAAAACATCCAAAAAGGAGCATTTAACCAACAACCAATCATCTCAGATAGGCTCCGCCCACTTTTTGCAGGGGGCTATCAATTTTTTTGCAAAAAAATTTCCGACAAGATTAAGGATGACACACCTCCTCCGAAACCCATTTTTCTGTGTGTTGTTTTTGTTTTTTTTTCTCATTTCCAAAAAAAACGAACGAAATTCCTAATCGAAAATGCATGAAACATAAAATTGCAGCACAGTCTCCTCTTTCAGTTACTCTGCTTCCTTGTCCCGGAAAAACGTCAAAAACTGCGCCTCGTGATAATAGGCTCCGCCCACTTCTAGCTTAATCCCCCGAAATCTCATTTCCGTTTTGTTGGTAGGTAGATCATACGTGAGCACGCGCGTCGCGGCTCACAAATTTTTGATGGCGGTCTCTTATTGTGGGAGCAACGACGACGACACCTTTTTAGCCTTTTTAAAAACTTTCATAAATTATGTAAAACTAGCAGTTTCGGTGTTTTCACGTTGACTCCGCCCCCTTTTTTTGCAATTCTGACGCGTGGTTTCTTTTTAGGTGTTGGTGTCATCACAGTTCTGCAGGTACTATGATAGTGTGTGACCCTGCAAAAAGTGGGCGGAGCCTATCCAAGATGTTTGAATGTTGGTTCAATGCTCTTTTTTGAATATTGCATTTTTTGAATAGCTCTAATTTTTTTTTCTCAAAAATTTTGTTCAATTAAATGCCTATTCAGATTTGATTTTTTTCATGTGATAAAGCACTAGTGGTGATAATGCGATTTCACCCGATTTTCGAGTTTTTTTCTAAAGTTTTAAATTTGAGGTTTTAGTATGTTAAGGAACAAGAATTGAGCTCCATTTTTGTAGTTGACAACTTTTTTGTACGGCTGGTCCCCAGGGAGACATGGCGCTCGAAAGCTGGTGACACCCCATTGGTACCTCCTGAGGTCGGGTAGTTCGGAGCGCCCCAGGGACCGCCCGTACAAAAAAGTTGTCAACTACAAAAATGGAGGTTTAGGCTTGATCTACACAGTAAATATAAATTTGGAATAATTACAGTAATTAGTAAAGCAGTGGCGGGTTCTTAAAAGTTAGTCACTTTTCTATATCTCATTATTTGAAAAGCAGCAAATTCTCAGTGGTTAGGTCCTAAAAGTTGGGTTTTTTAAAGCATTGTTATAGCAAAATGTATATTTCTAAAAAGCTGAAATTATAAGGATTTTGAATCTGTTTAAATAATTTTGATAAGTTCAACTTGAGACAAGATACAAGGGTTTGAAAGTCAACGACTTTCTCCAAGCAATCTTAACAATTTCTTGAAAATTTAGTACTTTGAGAGCCCGTTAACAGTCTCATCTAAAGTTTTTGAGCTTTGAATTTAAATTCATTGTGTAAACCAACCATAGAGCTCTAGTTTTGTAGTTAACCACTTTTTTGCACGGGCGGTCTCCATAGAGTTATAGGGCTCCGAAGTTACTCATATCTAGCTGAAACCTCTGGTGGGTCGGAGTGCTATAACTCTCTAGGGACCGCCCGTATAAAAAAGTGGTCAACTACAAAAATGGAGATCTAGAATTGGTCTGTAGCATACCAGAAATTTGAAACCAGGGGACCACCACTTGGCCAATTTTCAATCGTAAAGAATTTTTTTATTTTTCGAATGCGTATTTTGCCCTAATTTTGCACTTTCCAGTCCTCCGATCTAATCAAAAAATCTGGTATTTTTTTCTCTTTTTCCCCTTATTATTATTCGTATCAAATGACACCTTGTTATTATTCTATACTTTTTTCCCACCCCTTTTCCTAAAAAAAAGTGTTCCCACATGTCCCATGATTCAAAATTATTTTTCATTATTTTTGCCCCCATTCCCACCAGTACTAGTCATGACTTGACTACCAAATGATGTCAGTCCTTTTCCAGCCAAATTTTTTTCGTTTTCTCATGAAAAAAGAAAAGAGACATGTATACTACTAATCTGACACACACTGAAAACACGAAACGGCCGTAAATCATGTCACTTTTTACTAGTTTTTTGAAAAAGTTTTTTGTTGAAATTTTTCAAGTATATATACGAATGATGGGGAGCCACTTTTGCTTTAGTTTTGTGTGGAGCACTCGTCATTTTGAAAGTTTTTTTGGCGCGAAATTTTGGTATAAATAGTAGAACATATCGATGAGAAAACCAACTACTTTTTTAAATTCTGTCTGTGTGTCCGGATGTCCAAATGTCCAGTAGCTAAATTGAGCATTTGTTGAGTTTAAGATGTCTGTCAATGTGTCCTGATGTCCGTTCCAAAAAAACTTGAATAATGAAATTTTCAAGACTTTTCAAAGTGGTTTGTCGTGAAAAAAAAGAATATCGATTCCTGTTCTGGGGGCGGAGCTTTAAGTTTGAACTTTTTTCAAAAACATGTCTGTCTACAACATCAGGTATTTGACTTAATGTTTGCGACCTTTTCGTTTTAGGCTCCGCCCCCTTGAGACTTTACGAGACCCGAGATTTGGAGCCTAAGTCCAAAGCTTCCAGGGTTTTTGTTTTGTGAGCGGAATCTAATATTTCTGTGAAAATTTTCAAAATCTCAGTTTGTGGGTTACTGTACACGCCTTGCATCCGTAATCTCTCTAAAACCTAAAGCTCCTCGAGCCCCCGCCCCTTTGCTCTTTATTGCCTCAAATTTATATTCTTTGTGTAGATCAAGTCTAAACCTCCATTTTAGTAGTTGACCACTTTTTTGTACGAGCGGTCCCTAGGGAGATACGGTAGGATGAAGCTCGGCACTTTAAATTTCGCGCGCCTTGTATGTGCTAACTTCGCTCTACCGTATCTCCCAAAGGACCGCCCGTGCAAAAAAGTTGTCAACTACAAAAATGAAGTGCTAGGCTTGATCTACAACATTGCCCCAATAACTTTCCAGGTAACAATGCGTTTCTCCCAATTCTTGGCGCTCTTCTTCATGTTGACCGTGTTCTCCATCACCACGGCTCAACCCTACCAAGGCTACCGTACCTACCGTAGTCCCCTCCGTGACGGAACATTCGATCACGCCTCAATGTTCAGGTAGTCTATGGAGCAAAAGAACGCGCTTCAGAATTTCCCCATCATTTTCAGATTCACGTCAGACGGCTCAGCCGCGAGTGGTCAGAAGCTTCCAAGGTTTGGACAAGGTTTCAGGTAGTTAGTACCGACACTTTCCTATATTACCCATTTCTTTAGCGTTTTTTGGTTTTATGGGGTGGTGGGCGTGTCTCAAATCTCAAAAGAAATGAAAAACCCGTAATAATTCTGAAAAATTGCAGAGACTACCCGTACGCCCAGGTCCAATACGGCGCCTCGTCGCCGATGTATGTTTTTGACGGTCGTCTGTACAATCTGGCGTCAGCACGCTCTTAGACAAGCCGCCTCCGAATCGAAATGATACATTAATTATCGATTTTCTTTTTCCTGAATAACAGACCCAAAAGTTGATAAACGAACAAACAAACGTGCGAGATAATAAATTATTTTGTTGTTAACAGTTTTTTTTGTTGCGGTTTTCAGATTTTTCAGGTTAAGAAGTGCCAGTGAGCTAGCAGGACTCAACGAGACCTGAAACTTGAATCCTGAGACTCTTAGCCTCAGACTTTAAGCCTAAGCTTTAAGGCATAAGACAATAAGCCTATACCTTTAACCCGAGACTTGGAGCCTAAGACTTGGAGCCTTAGCTTTGAGGTAGGTTAACTTTGACCGCCCGTATCTCGTGAAATTGAAGTTCTACTGAAAAATGAGCAACTACAAAATTGTAGCCCTTGACTTTGTCTACATTTTACCAAAAAATTATTTAAATCCGTCATTTCCAGATTCCTTAAGGAACACGGAAAGTCTGGAATCTCATTCTGGGTGTTGAGCACTCAGAATCTGTCAACGCTGAGGTCGAGACTTCACAATTTGAACGAGACGTGACGAGACTCGGAGCGAGACCCAACGACAATTTTTGTAAACTACATTCTATGGTCTGTGCTCCTCACACGTGTTCTATGAACCGGGTTCCCCCCCCCCCCCCTCCTGATAAGAAATTTGATAAGAAAAAAGTGACGGAAATTTGCCAAATTTCAGTCTCTCCCTCGTCATGAAGTCACGGTTTCGTACTATTTTCTCATTTATTTTTTTCATTATATTTTGTTTAGGTAGGTCACAAACTTTCCACAAAAAAATTTTGTCCAATAGAGCGCGTTTTCTTCCAGCAAATGCCGATGACTGTACATCGAAATCATTCAAAGATGGTACAGTATGTGTTTGCAGTTTGGATTACTGTGATGAAGTTGGTAGATCAAATTTTTCAGATTTTCAATAGAGCACATTTTCAGATCCCCGCTCTGGACATCACTATGGGTCAGGCGGCGGTTTACACGTCCTCTCACGCTGGAGCGCGAATGCATCGTGATGTGATCTACGCGACGGATGCGGAACCTTGTGAGTTTTTTTTTGGAGCGCACTTGCACCAAAATCTATATGGTTAAAAAGCGGAAGAGTTGAGGATTCAGAATCTATGTTTGAAATTTTTCTAGGACAAAAACTGACAGAGTAATGACGTTTTGAAAGTTTAGTCTGAAATTCGGAAATTTTTAGTGAACAACTAAAACCTCTGTAACTCGGTTAGATTTGGTCCCAGAAAATATCTAAGACCAGATTCAGAATTCTCACGTCTTCAGCTTTCTCATTATACCAAAAAAATTTCAGTCGGCACACTCCACTTAACAATTGACTCCTCGAAAAAGTACCAGACGATTCAAGGATTCGGTTCGACGTTTTCCGGCGCTTCTGGCGCAAATTTGAGAAGTCTTCCCGATAAATTAGCGGACACAGTAATCCGACAGTACTTCTCGGAGTCAGGTGAGGAGTCTCGAGACTTCTCGAGACCAAAACAAAACTTTCAGGCCTAAACCTTCAATTCGGACGTGTTCCCATTGCTAGTACCGATTTTTCCGGCCGCGTTTATAGTTATAACGATGTCAGCGATGACTACATGATGCAAAACTTTAATTTGACGAAAGAAGACTTTCAGTGGAAGGTAAAGTAAGCTGTAGATCAAAAAAGTTTGAAAATTTGATCTACACAGATCCCCTACATCCAAGCCGCCAAGAAATACAATCAAAACTTGAAATTGTTCGGAGCGCCGTGGAGCGCGCCAGGTGAGGCTCTAAAGGGGCGTGGCCTATTTCAAAAAATTTTATTTTAGGATGGATGAAAACTACAAAAGCCATGTCGGGACCGGGAGCATTGAGCGGGAAAGCGGGGGATAATTACCATAAGGCATACGCGACGTATTTTGTGAGGTAGGTTTGACTTTGACCGCCCGTATCTTGTAAAATTGAGGTTCTACTGAAAAATGATCAACTACAAAAATGTAGCCCTTGACTTTTTCTATATTTTACATAAAAAATTGACTAAAATTGGTTTATTCCAGATTCCTTGAGGAGTACGCAAAGTCTGGAATCTCGTTCTGGGCGTTGAGCACTCAGAATCAGCCTACACTGGGGTCGGATAAGAAGAATAAGATTCAGTCGACACTCTTCACCGCCGAGACTCAACGAGACTTTATCAAGAGTGATTTGGGACCGGCGTTGATGAAGTCCAACGTGGGAAAAGATGTGAAATTGCTTATTTTGGACGATAATCGCGGAAATTTACCGAAATGGGCGGATACGGTGAGTTGGGAGGGGCGAAATCAGGCGAGACTTGTAGCGAGACTCTACGAGACTTCACGAAACCCTGGACCCTAGACCCTAGACCCTAGACCCTAGACCCTAGACCCTAGACCCTAGACCCTAGACCCTAGACCCTAGACCCTAGACCCTAGACCCTAGACCCTAGACCCTAGACCCCTAGACCCTAGACCCTAGACCCTAGACCCTAGACCCTAGACCCTAGACCCTAGACCCTAGACCCTAGACCCTAGACCCTAGACCCTAGACCCTAGACCCTAGACCCTAGACCCTAGACCCTAGACCCTAGACCCCTAGACCCTAGACCCTAGACCCTAGACCCTAGACCCTAGACCCTAGACCCTAGACCCTAGACCCTAGACCCTAGACCCTAGACCCTAGACCCTAGACCCTAGACCCTAGACCCTAGACCCTAGACCCTAGAGACCCCAAAACGAGACCCAACGAGACTCCCACTATTTCAGGTGCTAAACGACCGTGACGCCGCCCCATTCGTCTCCGGAATCGGTGTCCATTCGTACCAAGACTCGGAAACCGACAAGCATCTCGACGAGACCCACAAAAATCATCCCAACTTTTTCATTTTGGGCACCGAGGTATGTGAAGAGCAATTTTTTCCTAAATATGTAGATCAAATAAAGTTTAGGCAAGCGAAGGGGGCGGAGCCAAGGATGTTTCAGTGGATTACGGTAGCTGGGATCGTGCGGAGGATACCGTTTCGGATATTTTGGATGTAGGTCGAAATTTATCGATTTTTTTCTAACTTTTTGTATATTTAGGACCTAAACAACTGGGTTGTCGGTTGGACAGAACGGAATCTTATCCTAGACGCCCAAGGTGGACCATCTTGGGTGTCTGACTTCGCCGATGCACCAATTATTGCGTTCCCCGCATTGGCGCAATTCTACAAGCAACCAATGTTTTATGCTATTGCACATTTTAGGTGAGCTAATGCGCTCCATTGACAATTTGTCATTAGAGCGCACTTGCAGCCACTTCATTAAACCGGGCGCCGTGAGAATCGACCATTCTCTGAATGTGATCGAGTTGGAAGTGGAATCGTCGGCTTTTTTGAATCCAGATGGCTCCAAAGTCATTGTGATGGTTAATAAGGGATCGGTAAGTTTATGAAGATCATCATGTAGATCAAAATTTTAAATTTGCAGCTCGTGGCCACAGAGCATACTGTAGTTGTGCAGGACACTGCGGACAACAGGAATCACTATCAATTCAAGCTTCCGCACAGAAGTATTACCACTTTGTACATTCAGACATCGAATTTTTAATTTTTTCTGGGAAAATAAAAAATAAATTTTTAAAAGGACGAAATATCAATATTTTCGTGGAAAAATATTTTCAATTTTATTTTTTCTTTCCTTTTTTCCGAAAAATTCACTCCAGAAGCCGTCAATTCATCGTCAACGTCTTCCTTCCTTGCTGAAAATGCAAACGCGCTCCACGGCTACGCACGAGAGAGTGAGAGACGCAGAGAGTCGTGCATTATTTAATTTTTTTGATAAAAATTGCATTTTTTTCGAGTTAAAAATTGGTTTTTCGCAGGGAAAAAGGGGTTTTTATTGTTTTTAAGTGAAACATTTTAATTTAGAATAAAATTTCCTTGTTTTGCATATAGAAAATCTTTTTTTAAATGAATTTTGAATATTTTTGCAATAATAAAGGAATTTTTTAATTTTTTAATTGTATGAAATAATATAAATCATGATAAACCGAAGTTTTATAAAGCCAAAAAACTTCTGAAAAACCGAAAAATCGCGAAAAAAATTTTAATTTTTTTTTTCAATTTTTTGCGACAAAAATTAAATATTCGGGTTTCTTTCTAAAACCTGAAAAATCAAATAAACCATTAATATATTCAATTCCGTCGCAAAAAATCCAATTTTTTGAAACTAAACTCTTATGAAAAAATCGCGAAAAAATTTTTTTTTTTAATTTCTGAATTTAAAATTTTTCAGACAATTTCCTTATGGATACCCCGTTAAAACCATTTGCTCTTCTAGGAAAACCGACAAATCACATTGATGACGTGGAAATCGACGAGGAGTCAGAAGAAGTGGATTCAGAGGGTTGGTGTGCTGGAAAATCTGAAAATAAAAGCCTAAACCTGGAAAAATCGATAATTGACTCAAAAAAATTGAGAAGAAACACTTGAACACACCTTAAACACACAAAAAAGCAATTTTTGAAAAAAATTTCGAAAAAAAAATTTTTTTTCAACATTTCTTTTTTATAGCTCCAGAATCCTCCCAAAAACGAGTCCGCCGCCAATTCTCCGCATCGGAACGTCTTCATGTATTCCAATACATTCTAAGTGAATGTAAAAGTCGGGTACCCGGAAGAGAGGGACGAATCGCTAAATTTAAAGTGCAGACGAATAGTTCAAAAGTTTGGGAGAAATTTAAACAGTTGTATGGATATGAAAGGGATGTCGCAGTGTATAGGCTACAGTGAGTTTGCTGGGGGAAAAAATCGGAAAAATGACATTTTCAAGACAAAAAATGGAACTTTTATCAGAAAAAAACTGATGAAAATCGTAAAAATTCAAAAACAATTTTTTTTCGAAATTTCATATATTTTCATGATGCAAGGTCTCCCACATTGCGAAAAAGAACTGCAAGAAACGCGAAGAGAGAAATTGGCGAAAACCGATGAAAATCGTAAAAATTCGATTTTTATGAAAACCACGGCAGTGCGAGGCATAAGGTCCGCAACGAACAGATTTGAATGTTTTCCGAGCCGCGTTGCGTGCGCGTCGCGGTTTATACTGAAAGATACGACAAATAAACGTTAAATTTGAACGATTGGCACCAGGGATGTGCGGAAATAAAATTTTCGGAAATCGGAAATTCCGGAAACTCGGTTTTTCAAATTTCTCATGGTCAAATTCAATAAATATGCATTAAAAACTGAAAATTTTGTTAATTTTTGCAGCAAATTTTTTTTTTTAATTATCATCACACGGTCTCCCACACTGCGAAAAAGAACTGCAGAAGCCGATTTGTTCCACGTTTTAATTCTATTCTTTTAGTTTTTGCACTGAAATTTCAGTATTTTTTTGGGTTTTCAGACGTCGGAATGGATGAAAAAAGGGTCCCATCCATCAGAATTGTAGAAAATGAAATTCTCTATCTTATGAGCCAAAAAAACGCGAATTTTGGTCAGAAATTGACTTTTTTGATACAGAAAAACTGATTTTCACAAATATGAGATTTTCAGCCTTTTCAGCTAATATCAAAAAAGTCAATTTCTGACCAAAATTCACGTTTTTTGGCTCATAAGATAGAGAATTTCATTTTCTACAATTCTGATGGATGGGACCCTTTTTTTCATCCATTGCGCCGTCTAAAAACCCAAAAAATTGTGAATTTTCAGTGCAAAAACTGAAAGAATTGAATTAAAACGTGAAAAAATCGGCGTCTTGCAGTTCTTTTTCGCAGTGTGGGAGACCGTGTGATGATAAAAGAAATTGCTGCAAAAATTTACAAAAATTTTCAGTTTTTACTGTATTTTTACAGATTTTGACCATGAAAAATTTGAAAAACCGAGTTTCCGAAATTTCCGAAAATTTTATTTCCGCACATCCCTGGTGCCAATCCACTGCACCCTATCACTCCAAAATCTACTTTTAATGCGTCAGCTCGACAGGAAACGCGTCAGAAGTCTACTGTGCGCATAACGCGATAAAATTGTTTTGAAAATGTTTTCAGTGGAAAAAACCAATTTTTTGAAGATTGAAAATAATTTTAGGGGAAATTTCGAAATTTTATTGCTATAAAACACCTCATCTTCACTGAATTCGGTAGAAAACGGCTGATTTAGTAATTTTTGTATACTGTAGGAAAACTTTCTTGCTATGCGCCTTTAAAGCTACAGTAAGAACTTGCACTGCTAAAGCGCCAGCAATGCCTTGGGTCATTTGGATGCGTAAGGACCTGTGCAATCCTTCAAATTTAACGTTTATTTGTCGTATGTTTCAATATAAACCGCGACGCGCACGCAACGCGACTCGAAAAACATTTAATTCTATTCGTTGCGGACCTTTCGCTTCGCACTGCCGTGGTTTTGATAAAAATAGAATTTTTACGATTTTCATCGATTTTCGCCAATTTTTCTCTTCACGTTTCTTGCAGTTCTTTTTCGCAGTGTGGGAGACCGAGCATCATGAAAATATATGAAATTTCGAAAAAAAAAGTTTTTTCCGGAAAATTTTCTCGGAAATCGGCAATTTCCAACGGAAAACAGTTCTGAAAAAGTCGGAAATTTCGGAATTTCCGATTTCCGTTCAGCACATCCTTGGTTGGATCTTACAACTGCGCCCCACCGCAAACGAGAGAGTATCGGAAAGAGAGACGCAGAGTTTTTTTTCTCGCGTCGACATAGATTTTCACAGTTTTTGACCTATTTCCGCTATTTTTCGTAATAATTTTCCGAAAAAATTATGGTAAATAGCGAAAATAGACTCTCTCGTTTGCGGTGGGGCGCAGTTGTAATACATATGCTTGGCTAACAGAAATTGCATTTTTTGCCTCGAATATTTTATTTTTTTTTTTAAATTGATTTTCCGATTTTTTCCCATTATTTTCCAGCTACAACTTCAATTCGCCCCGCCTTCACACGGTGATCGGTCTGTCTCCAGATGAGCGTGTCGATTTGTACTATGCAATGGATATTCCGGTGACATGTGAAAAGGAGAGAACGATGATAATTGAGAAATATGGGTGTACACTGAATTCCGATAATATAGTGACTGGAAGCACGAAATGTGAACATTGGGATCTTGTCCATTCGGATAGTGAAGACGATAAGGACGGCGATGGTACGTGCGGGGAAGCCACGCCCACTTTTTGCCATAAGGGCGCACGTTCTAGCCGAGACGCCGTGTACTCCACGTGGACAACGTGGAGTTTGATTTTTGAATTTTTAGTCATTTTTTGCAAAAAATGCCTAATTTTTCGGTGACTTTTCCAACAAATGTCGTGTAATCCTTGTGGACAAGTCGCGTTCCTAGAAAAATTGTTATTTTATGCAAAAAATCTGGAAACGTCTTGTCCACGCGGAGTTCACGGCAGCTTTTTTGCATCTTCCCGCCAAAAATGCTTTTTTTCTATCGAAATGACATTTTTTGCTGTTTTTCTTGAAAAAATAAGAAAACAATTATATAATTATTACTATAATCGAAGATTCTCAAAAGAGTTTCGTATACCTGGATAGCTGAAGACGTGAAGATTCTGAATCCAGTTTCAGAATTTGGAAATTGTCGAAATGAAGCGAGATATAAGGTTTTCGGTGAAAAATATCATATTTTCACCGCCAAAACCCTTATATCTCGCTTCATTTTGACAATTTCCGAATTCTGAAACTGGATTCAGAATCTTCACGTCATCAGCTATCCAGGTATACGAAACTCTTTTGAGAAACTTCGATTATAGTAATAATTATATAATTGTTTTCTTATTTTTTCATGAAAAACAGCAAAAAATGTCATTTCGATTGAAAAAAAAGCATTTTTGGCGGGAAGATGCAAGCGCGCTCCATTGATAACAGGTTCCGTAAGAGGCGCCATGAACTCCGCGTGGACAAGACGTTTCGAGATTTTTTGCATAAAATTTTATAAAATAACAATTTTTCTTGAAACGCGACTTGTTCACCAGGGTTACACGACATTTGTTGGAAAAATCAAAAAATGTCGGAAAAAATCAATTTTCGTGCTGAAACCCGACTCCGCCCCTTTTTCAGAAGGCCGAGAAACGACGCGATACGTGGAATATCAGGATGGTGTCATGTGGCAATTTCTGCTGGATCGCGCTATGTCGACAACGGATATCATTAGTTATGGATTGCCGGTGTGGAAAGAGTTTCGAGAGATTTATAACTCACCGATTATTAGGAAAAAGTCTTACGTGTGTTATGCGGATAGGTACGGTGGTGTAGATTTACGCGCGTAAATCGACTTTTTTTTCTCCAGATGTCGTCGGATCCTTCTCCCAAATCTCCACATAATGCCATTCGATATTGAGACTAAAGCAGCATTATATCAGTCGCTGGATTACCCGGTTCCACCTGAATTCAAAGAAATGTAGGCTCCGTTTTTTCAATGGAGCGCGCTTCCTTGAAAAAACAATTTTCAGCAGATTTTTTTTTGCTGAAAATTCGGTTTTCTGTCATAAAGAGCCAATTTTTTGCAATGTTTTGGTTTAAAATGAGAGAAATCGGTCTAGTTTCATCTAAAACTAAAGAATCTAGAAGAAAATTATATGACTGGAACGCGGAAGGCGTGAGGATTCTGAATCCGGTTTCCGAATTTGAAAAATGACAAAATGAACGGAGATATAAGGGTTTCGGTGGTGAAAACATGATATTTTGGACCAAAAACCTTATATCTCGCTTCATTTCGACAATTTCCAAATTCTGAAACTGGATTCAGAATTTTCACGTCTCCAGCTTACCTGACATACGAATTACTTCCAGAATCTTCGGTTTTAGCGAAAACTATACAAAATGTTCTTATCTTTCCACGAAAAACAGCAAAAAATGCCATTTCGATAGAACTAATAACATTTTTGACGTTAACTTGAAATCGCGCTCCGTTGATAACAGATTACGTAAGATGCGCCGTGAACTCCGCGTGGACAAGACATTACGAGCTTTTTTGAATAAAATAACAATTTTTCTCGGAACGCGACTTGTCCACAAGGATTACACGACATTTGTTGGAAAAGTCACCGAAAAATTCGGCTTTTTTTGCAAAAAAATGACTGAAAAATTCATAAAACCAAATTCCACCAGAAAATTGCTGAAAATGCGCGTTTTTGATGATAGAAAACTGGATTTGCAGCTAAAAAAAAACTTGGTGAACATTGTGTTTTCAAGGAGATCGAGACGATTAGAAGCAATCGCGCTCCCTTGACAATGTGGGAGGGAAAAAAGCGTAGAAATATGTTTTCAGCCTAATCACCGAAACTGGTGTAGAAATTCTCTCGAACAACTTCATCGCCGAATACCCGGCTCGCCCCGCCCACCTGGTACTCCAGTCCCGCCCATTCGACGACTCGCCGATCGGAATCACGTCGACAACGAAATTCTCGACACTGCGAGCGCCGGAAGAACATCGTTCGCGGCTATGGATTGTCGATCAAAAAGGGTGGTCGGACAAGGAGAATCAATCGATTTGGGAGTATATTCTGAAGAAGGCGACTGAAACGAAGAATGGCGTCATGCGGCCGATTGAGGTGCCGAAGTATGGATCGGCACGGTTTTGGTGGAAATTCACGGAGGCGGTGAAGACGAACAGATCGTGTCATGCGTTGGCTCAGCAGTTAGTATTAGCTTGGCACAGTTCTTACAACTGCGCTCTACCGAAATGCCCTTGAAAACTGTCTTCATCTCTGAGTCACTCAATTTCGCCCACAATTTTCTTTGGTTTCGGTGGAGCGCGGTTGTAAGAAGTGTGCCGTGTAATGATGATACTGTGTTCGGTAGGGAAACAGCTCGTGACCTAGAAACCTAAACAGAAAAAAAGTTCGGTCATGATTTTATTACACACTGGATAATGCAATGAACCTCTAGAAAACGTGCTCTGCGGCTAACCGGGATGGGCGCGAAGCGGTTTTCAGCCGCGACGCAACGGGCAGCATTGGGCACTATAAGAAATCCGCTTTTTTCCACTGAAAACATAATAGAAAAGGTACGAAAAATTGGTTTTAAACGACTAAAAATGAAGAAAATTTAGCTTTTTCGAAGAATCACGAGCTTCGCGGCTCATCACTTGAAGGGAGCCGCAACGCGCACGCAACGCATCTCTTTCGGTGTGGATTTACGAGATTGAATTCGAGGTTCATCGCCATTACCCCGTGATTACACTGACCATTTTTTATGACCACTTTTATCATATAATAGGAATTTGCATATTTTTCTACACATTCTGAAACAAATTATCAGAATACAGGCAAACTTAAATTGACAACTGAATGATGTTTCCGATGGGAAATTTATTTTTGAAATAAATCCGAATTTCACAATTTTTGATAAAAATCAGAAAAAAAAACCCCGAAACCCAATTAAGCACTGTAAAAACTACCAGAATGTTACATAATTTCAGAAATGCTAAAAATGGTCAGTGTAACCGTGGCCGAACTTTTTCTCTATCGGTTTCTAGGCCACGAAAAGTTGTTTTCTGTTTTGGTCAGGAATGACCTTTTTTTTAGACATTTTCAAAAATATTTCCAAATTAAATAAGTAGTTTTTATGTTTCCAGTTTCAAACTTCTTCGCACCCAAATTCTGTCATCTGGTCTCGACTTGGAAAGCAACATCAATTTATATTATATAATTACCCAACCAGTTGATAGGATTGCTCTGGAGAGGTGAGAATGAATCATGCAAAGTTTCAGCCAAAAATGTCGCGTTTCCAGATTCAAATCGATTTCGATTTTGGTGTTGGATGCGCAGCGACTCATCCGATACGCAGTAGGAAAGACGTTTCTGATTGGACCACTCGCCGGAGAGAGTTTTGAGAATTTCAACACAGACAACTACTCGTTTCATTATGATCCGACGGTTTTGAAAAATATTTTGGGATTGGAAGGGGATGAGAAGTGGGTGGAGTCTAAAAAAAGAAAATTATTGATTTTTTGTCCAGGCCCGACTACTCGAAAGTCCCTCAACAACTACAGACATATATGCTTGAATTCGAAAGAAAACAACACTTTGCTTATCTCAATTTGAGTAATAGTCTCAAATTTTCGAATCTGTGAGTAAGCGCGCTCCATTGTTAATCGAAGGAAATTATAATTCTTGCCGACACGAGCCGGCACGTAACTCGCGTCAAACTTAACATTATGAGCTGAAAAATATACCAAAATGTAGATCTCAACGAGTTCTATGTCCGTGACCTAGTACGGGCCGGATGGTTATTAGTTAGTATGTCGCGGGCCGGGAAAAAGTGCCAAAAACGCGAAAATGGCCAAAAAAGCCTTTCTAGCCCAGCCCTCGATACATTAACGAATAGCCATCCGGCCCGTAGTGGGTCACGGACATAGAACTCGCCGAGATCTACATTTTGGTATATTTTTGAGCTCATAATATTGAATTTGACGCGAGTTACGCGCCGGCCCGCGTCCGCCCGGTTTGCAAGTATGGAAATTATTTTCAGCGATGGTCCCTTCTATCGAGGAGCATCGAAACGAAAGAGTATGACGCCGGAAGATTTGTGGTGAGTTTCGAAACAGGATGATTTTAAAACAAGCGGTTCTAAACCGTCCCATTTATAGCGACCAACCACGTGGGAAAGAGATGAAGGTGGAGATAGTGAAAGATGAGATGCCATCGATGGAGAAGGAAGTTGTCAAATTGGAACCCGTTGAGCAGGAGAGGTAAAAAATCGAAAATAATCAAATTTTACAGTACCGCTCAAACGGTTATCATCTTTGGTCGTTTTCCTCGTAAATCTACACAAAGCCCTTGTAAACTTACATTTGAAAAATGAACTCGTAAATCTACACAAAAAGTAAATCCACACAGAGTTTGGAGAACTAAAAATCGTCGTAAATCTGCATATGAACATCCCGTAAATTCACATAGAACCCCTCGTAAATCAACATCTAAAATATAGCGAATTTACATTAGGAGAATCCTCGTGAATCTACAAATGATTTTTAATAAAAACCACACAATAACCGTAAATCTACAACACGTAAACCGACACCTCGTAAATTTACACTTAAGGATAAATCCTTTTTTTTCGTTCACTATAGAAAAGCGCTTATAGTGAACAGAACTTTCTATAGTGAATAGAACTTCTTGATTTACAAAGTTCTTAAGTGTAAATTTACGAGGTATCGGGTTACGAGGTGTAGATTTACGGTATTGTGTGGTTTTTACTAAACATCATGTGTAGATTCACGAGGATTCTCCTAATGTAAATTCGCAATATTTTAGATGTTGATTTACGAGGGGTTCTATGTGAATTTACGGGGTGCTCAGGTGTAGATTTACGACGATTTTTGGTTCTCCAAACTCTGTGTGGTTTTACGAAGCTTTTTGTGTTGATATACATGATTATTTTTCAAGTGCAAGTTTACAAGGCATCAGGTTTGAATTTCTGGTCTATAAAGTACAGTACTCTTAGTCGTAAATCTAGACATAAAGTCTCGTAAATCTACCATAATTTTCGGGTCAAAATCTTCACACAATTTCCTATTAAAAATGTTAAATTTGTCTTTCAGTGACCGGCCGCCGCATCTATTCCCGATGATCTCAAATAATGGTGTGAATCCACAAGAAATACCGTATCTTCCCCTGGAATCAGCATTTGAAGAACTCGAAAAACGGATCCGAATTTTCACGGAGAAACTTCAAGAAGGGTGTCGAATGATGAAGGAATCCCAGAGAATTGCCTATGTCAACGAGTTGGAGGTAAGCCGAAATATTCTGAAGACGTCACAGGACTTTGAATCCGTTTTTTTCAGAATTCGAAAATGTGGGCTCCAATTGTTGAAAATCTATGGAATTATGGGTTTGTTTCTTTTTAAATAAACTTTTGAGTTTTTGTGAAAACGCATCTTTTTCAAAATATACTTATTTTTGAGACGTAGGTTTCCTCAAAGGGAAAATTTTTTCCAATATGGAAACGTAACCGTTTCCGGGCAGTTTTTTAGCTTTCGCTTGACCGTTGGCGTTGAGAGTGTATTAAGGCAACCAGATGTTGCGAGTATTTTCTATTTCCCGGGTTTTTAGAACGTCCGTATCTTTTCTCATCGTCCATCTTCCGTCGCCCGCCCGTAATCCAAGGGTACATCGCGGTCATAGGTACATTGAATCTTTGGGTACATAGAGTACCTATGATCATGGGGTACATCAAGTCAGAATTTTCATAAAATTTGAAAAGGCTCAGTGTTTTCATCAAATTTTGAAAAAACGCTTTACAGACGGATTATCATCTCTGAAAAAAAAACAGTCAGTTTTCCTTTAGAAGCTTTTCTGAAAAATTGATGAAAACTCTAAACTTCTGAAATTTTATGGAAATTCTGACTTGATGTAACCTCATGGATGTCCCCATTATCATAGTTTCTCGATGAACCCTAAGATTCACTGTACACTCTGTATCCTTTTTCGATGTACCCTTGGATTACGGGCGGGCGACGGAAGATGAACGATGAGCGCGGAGACACGGATTTCGACGGGAAAAAAATACGAATGTTCTAAAAACCGGGGAAATAAAAAATACTCGCAACATCTGGTTGCCTTAACACAACCTCACCGCCACCGGCAAGAGAAAGCTAAAAAAAAACTGCCCGGAAACGGTTACGTTTCCATATTGGAAAAGATGTTGCCTTTGAGGAAACCTATAATTTCCTCTAATTTTTAGAGTTGTTTTTACAGTATATAACAGATTACGTGCTTTTTATCTCAGAAAGAAGTATATTTTTAAAAATATGTCTTTTCTCAATCCCTTTTATGGTGCGTCCAAAGTTGCTACAAAACAGCAAAAACGACAAATCTGCGGTGTCCAAAGTTGATTTATAGATTTGCAGGTTTTCAGTTATGCGTTATTGCTCATCCTTAATTTTTCAACTGCGAAACCTGCAAAACCTACAAACCTACAAATCAACTTTGGACGCCGCAGATTTGTCGTTGTAGCAACTTTGGGCACACCATTATAACTCCAATTCCATCGGTTTCCAGTTATCAAGAAAATGCTCACTACCATCAGCATCATTACCCATCAGCTCATCATACCGAACGCTTTCAAACTCTTTCCTGTCCATCGGATGTTCCCATTGACACTTCCTACTGCAACAATATGTCACCAACCTATCAAGGTAATATATTTCAGATGTCTTCTCGAAAAATGAAGTCACGCGACCCTTGCAGACAGAAATTAATTTTATACAAAATGAACCATAGTTGTCAAGGCCCGGCCCGAAGGCCCGGGCAAATTGGCGCGAAAGTCAAATTTTCAAATTTTTTGAATTTTTTCGCGAAAAAGTCAAATTTTCGACTATCAGTCAGAATTAGAAGAAATTCTGAAAAATAGTCAAAAATGGTCACATTTCCGATGAAAAATTGAAAAAATTTCGAAAAAAAAATTGGAAAAAAAAGGGTCATTTTTTGAAGCCGGGCCTTGAAAATTTTCTACCGGCCCGGCCCGGGCCTTGACAACTATGAAATAAACCGGTTCCTTAACTACTGCACCACTGAGTCACCAACTATGTATTCTATCGAAGCACAATCTTGTCTACAACTAGAATTCTCCGCCACTTTCCATTAATCCGCTTGCTATTGGTGTGACGGTTCTCTCCGACTCCCCATCAGTGTTGTTGGGAATTCCGACTTCCGACTTCCGGGCATTTTTTCACTTCCGACTTCCGGATAAGAAATTTTACTTCCGACTTCCTGATAAGAAAAATCACTTCTAACTTCCGACTTCCGGATAAGAAAAGTTTCACTTCCCAACATCTCTGCTCCCCATCTTCACAACTTCAATCTTGACTTCTTTATGTTTCAGATCTCGGACATGATCTCAGCCCTCAATTCTGGTGTGCTGAAGTGGATTGTGCCTATGAGAGATGTGCCACGAGAGTTATTCCTCGCGGACAATCTATCTATTTCAGACATGATGAGGGTATTCATGAAGCAAGTCCAGTCAATGATAATCTCAAGAACAATGACTGGGGTAAGGATCATCGAGTGAGATTCAACTGAATTCAATTTTTCAGAAGTCAAGAAGGCCTTCCGTAAAGAGCAGAGTAAAGTGGCTTCTGCCCGTTACCGTGTGAAAAAGAAGGCAAAACGGCAGGAGCTTTTGGATCAATTAGAGGCTGAAGAGAAGCGAAATGCTCGTCTCAAACGAAAGTTTGCTCAATTGGAAAAGGATGTTGCCGAAGCGAGATTCCATCTGAAACTTTCCCATAAATAGATCAAATTCTATAATTTACCATTCCCCTTTGTATTTGTACATCACATCTTCAATTTCTTTTTCGTGGAGGAGACCGATTTAATTATCGATTTTTTTCCTTTCAAATTGTTGGCATGAATTTTACATTGTTTTAGAGAATTTAGGACATTAGGCTTGCAAGTGCGCTCTATTGAGAAGCGCACGCGACGCGACCGCACCGCGTTTGTTTCTATTTAATTGATTTCTTTAGCTTTTTTGTTCAATTTTTTGCACTTTTTTTAATTTAAAAGTATTTGGTTGATTTAAAAATAATTTATTTCAATGTAAAGAAACGGAACAAAACAATTACAAATGGGATTTTTCTCAGAAGTCATTGGAAATGCAATGTTCTTATTGAGAGCTTCAATTATTTTGATAGTCGTGAATTGCGCATTCCGACGAGTATCGAACTTGTTCTGGAACTGGAAATTGATCCAGTGTTCTTTGGTGACAGCTAAGTCGCATTTGATCTCTTGATCGTTCTCACATCTGAAAATTTGAGATGAAATTTATGTTTTCATCGAAAAAACTCACTATCTGTACAAGTCGCAACGACTTTTTGGGTTCACTGGACTTGAGCTCTTCACAAGATGGCTCGTTTTTTTTGAAGAATCAATCTAACAATCAATTTCAGCACTTCCATATTCATTTCGTTAACTTCATCCGTCATTGAAAACAAATCCATAGCTCGAGAAGCAATTGAGAGCACATCGATGTCATTTATTGTCTGCTCTATTCCATTAGGCGGTCGGAATCCACCGAGTCTTCATAAGTTCGATATCGGCTTTTCATCTTCACCAGCTCTCCATCGGATGTTTCAATGTTTCCCAAAGATTGACATTTCTGTTGACCGTTCCAAATATTCTGTTGATCTGTTTATTTCTAAAATAAAATAAAGTTAAATAAATAATGAAAATTAGCAAATACCACAACTTACTGGTGAAAACATGTGGATCTTTGACTGGCGGAAACTGAAGCAGATCTCCAAGCATCATAATGTTATATCCTCTAAATGGTTGAGGGAGGACACTGATTTCACGTAGTCGACGATGAATCTTCATCAAAATGACGTTCGGCACCATTAATACTTGATCCATAAGAAAAGTGCAAAAACAAGGGGAAGCTATTAGTATTCAAAAAGAATCAGAGGGAAAAGAGGGAGACCAGCCATACAGTAGGCAGTCTGGAGCGCAGAATGAGATGGGAGATCGTCTATCGCTTACGTCAAATGGAAACACATCTGCGTACTCTGCGTATTGGCTCCTGGGAAGAGCGCGCACCACTTTTGTGGTCATAGGACTAGAGTTTTCCCAGAAGCCAAGATGCAGTGCCTATGACCCTAAAAAGTGGTGCGCGCTCTTTCCAGGAGCCAATACGCAGAGTACGCAGGAGTGTCTCCACTTGACGTAAGCCAGAGTCAATATCCCATCTCATTCTGCTTTCCCGACTGCCTACTGTATGGCTGGTCCCCCCGATTCCCCCTGATTCTTATTGAATCATAATTCCCCTTACTCCTCTTTCCTGTCTGCTACTGATATTCTAATGGATTAAGATGTCCTTCCGCCAGTCCTGCTAGAGTTTGGAGTCTTACGATAACAACCTTGACCGGTCTATATGGATACTGAAGGCTCGTATAAGGAGCTCCGGAATGGTACCAATGATCATACTATTCGATGTTATGACACGAAGAGTATTCTTATTGAAAGTTGACCGGATGAGTGCCGGTGAATTGGCGGATGTTAAGAGGGTAGCAAATCTTTACTCCCATCGAATGGTAAGTTATAAAATCATTTTTGCCCCACAAATCTTGTTTTATTACAGATTGTCAAAGCAGTTCTGCTTACCCAAAAAACTTCAATGTTGCCTTCGACCTCCAACAAAGTGCACTTTATGGTATTGTTTCCTCCATTCCTTTCTCAATGTCAATTCACCCAAAACACTACGAAATAATTCCAGAAACATATACATACGCAATTTCGTTTCAGAACATATTCTCCAACATGAGCTCTACCCAGCCCGATCAAGGCTCAAACGCCGAAATAAGAGAGCGATTCGAGTCGACCATTGAAAATACCAAAAACACAATTTCTACTTTTCTGGAGTCTAATCAGGTAAGAATTCTTGTTGTTTTCGAGGATTTGGTAGCAAAACTTGAAAATTTTACTTTCAAACATTGAGCTACTTTCTTAAAATTTATCATCCTACTCGGTTGCTTGCTAATATACTGAAGACCCGTCGTGCAAAATCTGCGGTGGGATATCCATTATGGAGTACACATGTGTGAAAGGCTAGTATTTTTTGCATGTAGTAGTTCAAATTGTTTCCATTTCAGTGGTTGACGTACCGAAAGAAAATTTATTGTGCGCAAAAGAGTCAAATTGTGTAATTAACACAAAAACCTGTCTAGCATGCCGACTGCAAAAATGCTACAAGATGGGCATGACTAATGGTGAGTTGGTATGATTTTTTTGATATAGACTTAATGTTTTATTTTAGATTATAAAACGTCAAAATCTCATGAATCGTACAATGGATTTTCATCGGCTGAATCAAACACTTGATAAACGACCCGCTTATTTCGAAACGCCGGATCAATACTGTATGGACGTGCGAGCTACTGGTGGAAAACTATGTTCGAAATGTCGTCAGTTTTCATATTGCAAATGTTCCTATCCCACGTGTGTAAATGAGAAAAACAATAGTTGTTACTCAAAATCTTTATTTTATTCAATAAATTATTAATATTTCATGGCACAGGTCCTTACGCACCCAAATGACCCAAGGCATTGCTGACGCTTTAGCAGTGCAAGTTCTTACTGTAGGCTTAAAGGCGCATAGCAAAAACGCTTCCATACCGTATACAAAAATTACTAAATCAGCCGTTTTCTACCGAATTCTGTAAAGTTTAGGTGTTTTATAGCAATAAAATTCCGAAATTTCCCCTAGACTTATTTTCAATCTCCGAAAAATTGGTTTTTTCCACTGAAAACATTTTCAAAACATTTTTATCGCGTTATGCGCACAGTATACTTCTGACGCGTTTCCGGTCGCGCTGACGCCTTAAAAGTAGATTTTGGAGTGATAGGGTGCAGTGCATGGTTTCACATTAGTCGCTCTTCAATTCGTCTATAAATTTGAAATAAAAACAAGAGCAGCTTTTTAAAGCACAAGATTTTCAAAAACTACATAAAGTACTGGAACAAAAGGTATCAACTTTGGCTGTTTTCAGTGGAAAATGACCAACTTTGAGAGTGTATTTCGGTGTCATTTGAATGTCACACCAAGAAAACTTTTAATGGATCATACAGATCAAGGGTAGAACTTTATTTTTGTAGTTTATAACTTTTTTGTACGGACACTCCCTAGAAAGTTACATATCGACAACGCAATTTCTTCCTGAAATCGACCCATTTCAGTGCAAAATAGAGTGATTTTTGAGCTGTCCCCTTAAAATGACCATAACTCTCTAGGGTGTGACCGTATAAAAAAGTTGTCAACTACAAAAATGGAGCTCTACCTTTGATCTATATGATTCATTAAAAATTTTCATGGTGGGATTTTCAGAATTACTATGGCGCACTGTCAAAGTTGGTCATTTTCCACTGAAAACAGCCAAAGTTTATACCGTTTTTCCGGTACTGTAACTCTTGGTCAAGCAAAGTACGTTTTTTGAAACGATGATAATGGTTTTGCTCATAACTACTCCAAACTTGAAACAATCTTTTTCAAGTGCTCAGAAAAATTTGGCTTCAACTTTTACCCAATTTATCATAATTTTTGATTATGAAACAACTGAACTTAACCAAAAGTCTATTTTCGCTATTTTAAGGTTTTTTGGCAAATTATTATGGAAAATAGCGGGAATAGGTCAAAAACGGTGAGAATATTATGAATTCATTTTTTTCCTGTGCAAGAGAAGCTCGCGCTGCACTCTTGCGGCAGTGTTCAGAAATTGAACGCACCGATGAAATCGGGGTGTCCGTGCCCGCCGCGTGAGTGCGGTGCGAACTTCTCTTGCACAGAAATAATGTATTAATAATAATTGTATGCGCGAGCAAAAAACTCTGCGTCTCTTGCCGATACTCTCTTGTTTGCGGTGGGGCGCAGTTGGAAGTCGGGATGGGCACACGCACATGTCCCAAAAATAGCCGCTTATTTATTACATGCGCAAGACCAGAGAACGGAGGACTTGTGAATTACTGGTTTTCATTTGAAATTTTCACCACTTTTACCCCAAATAGTTCTTACTTTGTAAACTTAACTTTCTCATATTTCCACACTTTATACAATTTTCCGGTTTATACAGTTTCATAATGTTCCTTAACTCTCACAAACACTAACGCTGTGAAAGACAATTGACAACCTGTATTTTCATACAAGACATTTCTTCCCAGAGCCTTCTTCTCATTACTACATAAGAAAGATATGGTGCTTGACCTTCTCATCCATAATCTTGATTGTCCTCCGTATTGTTCTCATCGTTAGTATTCAAAAAAGTAGGTCACCAACCATACTATTTTTACAGCCTCTACCCAGTCTCACTTACCGTTAATTTTGAGCCAGTGGCGCACCGCGTCTACCCTTCCGGGAAGAGAGCGCACCACTTTTAGGGTCATTGACATAGAGTTTTCCCATGAAATTTTGATTCAAAATGGATCATTCCAAGTTTGCTGATTGTTTTTGCCATTAAAGAAATGCTAGAAACAGTACAAGGTATTATTATTATTAAGATTTATTGATTGAGGGAATGAGAATAACAATCGAATGACAGAAATAATAAAAAAGACATAAGCAAACAAAATGAATCCTGAGATCATTTATCGGTTGAATTTTCGAATAATCGGTGTTGGTTTGTACTCTGCATACATCTCCATTATTGTAGTCTTCAGTCCGTTGGATCCTGAGAACTCCGGGTCGTACTCCTCCTCCTTCAACTCCAACTTAGCTGCTTTCTTTCCAAACTTCTCGGATTCTTCTTTACGACGGAGCTCCTCGAATTTCCGTTTGAGAATATTGACCTGATACAGGCACTCAACATTTCCTTCGAATCTCTTCAGTCTCTTTTCCGTTTTACATGTCTCGAACACTCTAATAGGGCAGTTCAGTTGGGCGAGTCGGAGAAGAGCATGACTAACAGCATGTCTACAGTTGGAGTGTTTCAGAATCTTCGAATACTTGGCGACTTTCTCAACAGAAGTCTCGACAGGGGTCTTCTGGATAGGGTGGGGACGGGTGGCTGGGATAAGGGTAGCCGAAGAAGAGAGAATAGAGTGGGGGAATGGTCGTGGGGCCATATTGGTAGACGGAATAGAAAATAAGAGAGCAATAAGACAGTAGGGAGTTGGTAAGGCAGAATGAGATGGGAATTGGTCTATGCCTTACGTCAAGTGGTAACATATCTGCGTACTCTGCGTATTGGCTCCTGGGAAGAGCGCGCACCACTTTTAGGGTAATAGGCCTAGAGTTTTCCCAGGAGCCAAGACTCATTGTCATCAAAAGTGGTGCGCGCTCTTCCCAGGATGCAATACGCAAAGGACGCAGATATGTTTCCACTTGACGTAAGCCCTATACGATCTCCAATCTCATTCTACCTCCCAGACTGCCTACTGTATGGCTGGTCTCCCTCTTTTCCCTCTGATTCTTTTTGAATACTAAAATCTCCCTCTTGCCCGTCCCCTTTTCTTATGGATCCCAATGTTTGAAGGTAAGTTCTATAGTATTTGTCATTTGAGTATTCGATTAATTGTGTTATTCCAGGTGTCTGAGTGTTTGGATGCAAAATCAAAACACGCTATAGCTATAAGAAATTCCAATCTCTGGAAGGATATAGAGACGTTCGAGTTAACCGAAAACCAACGAGCAATTACCGATCCTGAATATGCAGCACTAATTTTGGCGATCGGCGACGGGACCAACTACAGGGTTGACTTGGCGGATTGGGTGTTTCCAGATGTGGATGATTCGGAACTCACCAAGTCAGCTGCTATCTTGACGCCGTCGATAACAAGACTGCACTCCGGCACAACCACAATGGATTTTCATCGGCTGAATCAAATACTTGATAAGCGACCCGCTTATTTCGAAGCTTAGTGGCCGGGATGGAAGAAAATGATTGACGCGAACAGTAAAAACTCGGAGTTTGTGGTACTACCTGATGGAACAACAAGTAAACTTCAACCACTGGATTAATCGTTCAACCGGCAGTTCAAGAACTTCATTCGAAAACTGGAAACACTAATTCGATACATCCACCCAAACATAATAATTGCCTGAAGAGAACGACAGCTCCAAATTGTTCAGTTTGTACTGATTGTTCTGCCCTTAAATTGGTTTTAATAATAAACTATTGATTATTGTAAATTCTTTTGTTACCTTACATTGTTAGGCAGTGGGCGGTTCTCTGGACAGTATTGAAATGGAGGGTGGTTTTGAAAACGTCTGAACCCGGAAAAGTCGGAAGTAAAATTTGTAATCCGGAAGTCGGAAGCAAAATTTTGAAAACGGAAGTCGGAAGCCGGAAGTCGAAAGTGAAAAAACGCCCGGAAGTCGGAACTCGGAAGTCGGAAGTAGATTTTTTCGCAAAGATTCAAAAACTCCAAGAGAAAAGTTCATAAAATTCGCGAAAGACCATTTTTCCTTCTATTTTTGCGAGATGTACTTTTCCGAAATCCCACAATTATGGAATAACGGAAGTCGGAAGTAAAATTTTGAAAACAGAAGTCGGAAGTGAAAAACAGCCCGAAAGTCGGAATTCCGCGCAACTCTGTTCCCCAAGTTTTCCAAAACTATCGGTTTTGTAAAGTACGGTTCTTATTCGTAACAATTTTGAAACGTGGCAGTTGGGTTCTGAAATGTCCCTTCTATAACTCGCCCCATTGAGATCACAAATATTTTCGTTTCATGTAGATCAAAAGATTCCTTAAAAGATCAGTCATACCTTCTCCCTAATCCCGAGAGATGCCCTTCTAAAAGTTTTGAAAAGTAGGCGGAGTCTAAAGATTAGTCACCTAGACCCTATGACCACAGGGGACCCTATGACATGGGGGAAGGAAGCCAACAAATTTTTTCGAAATTAAATTTTTTTTCTTCATATTTTTATTCGAAATTTTCTCTGATTTCAATAAGAAACCTTTCACTAATCCCCCGCAAGGAAGCAAGGCATTTCTTAAATTTCCACATTTCACTTTTCAAATTGTATATTTTCCTTTTAAAAAAATGGAATTCCTGTTATTTTTGCTGGTTTTTGGAAGTTTTTCACCGTCTTTCACCGATGGACAAATCACCCAGAGTACTACTACGACGACACCGGTACCAGCGGCGAATCGGAGGACGGTTAGTTGAGAAAAAATCGATAAAATCGTCGAAGACCGCGACGCGACCGCACACGCACTGTTTAGGGTATTGATTTTGGGTGAAGAAGGAGCGCACGCCGCTACGCGACCGCACCGCCTTGAAATTCGTGTTTGCGTACTTCTTTGACTACAGTACTCCCCTAATAGAATTTTTTGTTTGCAAATTCGCTTTATCGCACTTTGTCCAAATTCAGACTAGACGCTCGACTTTTGGGTGAAATCGGTATTTTCAACCAACTTTGACACCTCGTCACAGTTTTCTTTTCGATTCTATCGCACCAATTTTATACTCATTGTGTAGATCAAACCTAGATCTCCATTTTTGTAGTTGGCAACTTTTTTGTACGGGCGGTCCCTGGGGAGAGCGTTCCGAAGTTGGGTATCCCTTTCAAACGCATTTAGCAACTTCAACACACCGCATCTCCCCAGGGACCGCCCGTACAAAAAAGTTGCCAACTACAAAAATGGAGATCTAGGTTTGATCTACACAATGAGTATAAAATTGAAATAACTGAAATAAGTAGGAAAGTCGTGACGGGCTCTCAAAGTTTGCCGTAAAATTTTCAAAAAAAAATTTTAAATTTTTTCAAATTTTTAGGTCATTTCTAGCCAAATTCCTCAAAATTTTTGTTTTCAGATCCGCGTGGGCGTGGCAGCTGTACAAACAACAGAGCTTGATAGCATAGGATGGCCGATGTCAGGTGGTGCGATAAATCTCGCGATTCAAAAGCTACGAGACGACGGATTTATTTCGGCTTTCGATTTCGAGTGGGTTTTTAACACATAGGGCTTCCTTGTGATCTACGTCTCAAGAATTGTTATGATCTACATGATTCCAGACTCACCGTAAACTACACAGAATGCGATCGGTCGTTGGGCGCCGCTGTTGGGATGGAATTCATGAGAAACAAAAAGTTAGACGTGGTTATTGGGGCGCCGTGTCAGGATCGTAAGCTATTTGGTAGATCACAGAAAAAAGCAATCAATAATTTTGTAGCTATGGAAGTGATGGCGACGATGGCGACGTTTTATAAGACACCTCTGCTGGCATGGGGTCTCGTGACGGATTCGAAATTTACTGACGCCGATCGATATCCGTATCTGACGAATATCATGGCTAATTCGTTGTCGTAAGTTGACGGTATCGATAATATTGATATATGATAGTGATGATATTGATATAAGGTATCGATGATTTTGATGTATGATATCGATATCGTCGATCAGAGTTGCGCGGAAGTGATTTTTTCTAAAACGGAAGTCGGAAGTCGGAAGTAAAATTTGTAATCCGGAAGCAAAATTTTGAAAACGGAAGTCGGAAGCCGGAAGTCGGAAGTGAAAAAACGCCCGGAAGTCGGAAGTCGGAAGTCGGAAGTAGATTTTTTCGCAAAGATTCAAAAACTCCTAGAAAAAGTTCATAAAATTCGCGAAAATCAGTGAAAAACTAGTTTTTGGCTGAAGAAAAGCTCATTTTCTGTCTTTTTAGACCATTTTTCCTTCTATTTCTGCGAAATATACTTTTCCGAAATCCCACAATTATGGAATGACGGAAGTCGGAAGTAAACATCCGAAAACGGAAGTCGGAAGTCGGAAGTAAAATTTTCAAAACGGAAGTCGGAAGCCGGAAGTCGGAAGCCGGAAGTCGGAAGTGAAAAACAGCCCGGAAGTCGGAAGTCGGAATTCCGCGCAACTCTGTCGTCGATATATGATCGATGTATGATATCGACGATATCGATGATAGCGATATATGATATCAATGTTTTTCAAAAGTATCGGTTCTAATCCGTCCCTCACCTTTCCAGACTCGGTTTCTCTCTAGTCAAACTGCTCGAAATGATGGATTGGGATCGTGTCGCCCTTCTATATGAAACCAGTGCCCAAGACTACCCGTTATCGATTATAAATGATGTGGAGACGGCGATAAACGAGTACGAAACATATGGAGTCAATGTGGTGGTTAAACAAGCGCTCCCCAGTGGAGATGCCAACGACGCTCAGTACATTTCGGTGCTCAATCGGATTAAGAGCCGGTGTCGGAGTGAGTCAGCACGATTTTCGTTGTCGTCATAAAATTTCCGAAGTTTTGAGCCCCATATTGCCTATATTTAGAAAAATTCTAGTTTTGACCTACACGACCGCGACGCGACCGCAGCGCACCATGAAAAACAAGCTTTCTTGGAGTTGTGCGAGCTGAAATTCAAATTTACTATCCTACATCCAAAAGATGAAACACATTTGCCGGAGTTTTTCATTCTTTCAAAATTCGGCGCGCTGCGGTCGCGTCGCGGTCGTGTAGGTCAAAATCAGAATTCATCCGAATATAGGCAATATGGGGCTCAAAATTTTGGAAATTGCACGGAGAATTCAAATATCATAGAGAAAACCAACGATTTCTTTCAAAAAATCGAGAAAATTTAAAATATAGGCAATATCGGGTTCAAAACTTTGGAAATTTTACGTAGAACTCGAATTTGACATCTACTTTTCATGATTTTGATTTCCAGTCATAATCCTGGTCGTCCAAACGGCGACTCCTCGTCGAAAATATCTGCGAATGATCACCGAGCAGAATATGGCGAACGAGGAGTATGTGCACATTTTGTTAGGTCTGAGGAGTATCGGGTTTGGTGAGTTTTGAAACGAGACTCGACGAGACTCAAACGAGACTCAAACGAGACTCAAACGAGACTCAAACGAGACTCAAACGAGACCCGAACGAGACTCAACGGGACTCAACGGGACTCAAACGAGACTCAACGAGACTCAAACGAGACTCAAACGAGACTCAACGAGACTCAAACGAGACTCAAACGAGACTTAGACGAGACCTGACCGAGACCTGACCGAGACGCAAACCATTTTTCAGGTAAACAAAGCGCAGGCCTGACGAAATGTGAGTTAGGCTGCTGTAAGTTGGATATCTGTCGTGTCTAGTGGTTTGTACCTGTCCTTTTTGTGTTTTGTGATCTACAATAATGTTTTTGTGATCTACAACAATTACAGTATCCTCTGGCATGTCACCTGTATGGGAAGTCAATCCGGATGACGGTTGGAACGAGAGACTTAAAGTGGCGTCGACACGGATGCTGGTTGTGAGTACTGGGTTACGGTAGTCACAGACAGACTACCGTATCTCTCTTCAAGTGAACCCCTCTAATAAAGTTGCACATGTTTTCAGATGGATCTACCGGCTACGGTAGGAGACACGCACACAATGAAAAAAAAATTCAAAAAAAAATTTTTTTTGCCGACAAAAATTTTTTATCGATAAAATTTCTCTCTTCCAGATGGATCTGTCGACCGATGTGCCTGACGTGAATTATCTGAATACGTTCACGTCACAGTGTGGAGCTCAAGTGGTGAATCCGCCGGTCTCGTGTGCAACACCACAGTGTCTGAATGCTTCCACATCGGTAGGAATCAAATTTTATCGATAAGAAATCAATTTTGTTTGACAAAACCATTTGTATCGACAAAACTCATTTTATCGATAAATTTAGATTTTTATCGATAAAAGCTCAATTTTTATCGACAAAGCTCATTTTATCGACAAATTTCAATTTTTATCGATAAATTTCCATTTTTATCGACAAAACTCATTTTATCGATAAATTTCCAATTTTATCGATAAAAACCCAATTTTTACCAACAAAAAATAAATTTTTATCGATAAATATCCAATTTTATCGTCAATAACAACTTTATGTAGGTAAAAATCAGTTTTTATCGACCAAACTCATTTTATCGATAAATTTCCATTTTTATCGATAAATTTCCATTTTTTATCGATAAAAAACTCAATTTTATCGACAAACTTTTTTTATCGGCAAAAATCATTTTATCGACAATTTTTCATTTTTATCGATAAAAAACCAATTTTTATCGACAAAAACAGTTTTATCGCCAGAAATCAATTTCATCGATAAATTTCATCATTTTTATTGGTGAAAATCCAAATTTTATCGATAAATCTCGATTTTATCGTCTTCCAGCCCCCGTCCGCGTTCGCCAGAAGCCTTCACGACGTCTTCTATTTGTACGGATTGGCTATCACCAACGTTTATAATCAGAATCCGGCTAATTTGAATGTTGGGAGCGTTATAAATGACGCTATGCAGGTCACATTTCAAGGTAAGGCTGGACGAGACACGAGACGAGACTCTCGAGACTTTCGAGACTTTCGAGACTTTCGAGACTTTCGAGACCTTCGAGACTCAACTAGACTCAAGGAGACTGCAAGAGACTTAAGACTCCACGAGACCCAAAATCCGATTCTCGTTTTGTCTCGAGACCCGATTCTCGTCAGGTCTTGAGTTGAGTCTCGTTAGGTCTCGTTGCTCAGTTGTTTCGAGACTTGTGCCTCGAGACATGACTCTCGAGACTGTCCCGAGACCGAGACCCACCGAGACGTTTCAGGACTCACTGGAGAAGTGTCAATCAACGCCAATAACACTCGGGTGCCAAAACTGATGCTCTATGCGCTAAACGAGAAGTACGACCAGGCGTCCTACATGAATTTGACCTACTCTGTCGACGGAGGAGCGGTGGGGAGTGACCACGCCCACTTTATCGATTATCGATTGATTTTTCAGAGTGTCTCGTTGGCATACACAAATGAAGCGTCCCTCTGGTTCTGGTATAACGGACTCCGCCCACTTTCCGTCCCAACTTGTGGATTCACCGGCACAGAGTGTCCCCAATCGTTTGTAGATCAATACGGAGCACTCGTTTTTTCGGTGGGCGGAGTCTTGGCATTGGCTCTCTTGTTTTTGATCACTTGCTTCTTTTATGTGTTACGGTAGGGTGGATTTATCGATTTTTATACAAATTTTTATGGTTACTGTAGACAAAGGAAGCTGGAACGTGACCGTATCGACGCGGAATGGCAAATCCCCCTAGTGAAACTTCAGAAGCCACCGAAACGAGAGAAATCTCAAATGTCAAAAAGATCCCTCCAATCGGCACCGTCCAACATCACAGACACCTCGAAAATGACATTTGACAACACTTTTTCCAACTATTCCATATTTTATTTGGATAAGGACCCCGTGCTAAGCACCGCCCATCCCGCATCGAATTTGTTCCGTGCGGATTACGATACTTTTGTGAAATTGAGGAAATTGGAGCATGAGAATGTGAATAAATTCATTGGATTGTCGATTGATGGGGCGGAGTATTTGTCGGTGTGGAAAATGTGCATGCGTGGTAGTTTACAGGTGAGAAATTGGAGAGACGAATCAATTTTTATCGACAAAAATCGATTTTAACTGGAGTCTCGTCGGGTCTTGCCTCCAAGTCTTGACGAGACTCTCATTCCCCGCATTTCCAGGACATAATCGGTCAGGGAAACTTCTCGATCGACCCATTCTTCATGTTTTGCGTGATCCGTGACATGGCCGAAGGGCTCAAATACCTCCATAACAGTTTCCTTCACGTTCACGCGAATCTTCGCAGTGGTACTGTACTTATCAACGAGTCGTGGCAAGCGAAACTCACGGATTACGGTCTCGGGAATCTGGCGGAGGAGAAGAAGCCGATGAAGAGGAGGCAGTTGTGGATGGCACCGGAAGTGATACGGGGGACGTTGTTGCCACATCAAATTGAGAAATCTGCGGATATCTACTCGTTGGCTGTGATTGCGTCGGAGGTTTTGACGAGAAAAGAGGCGTGGAATATGTCGGAGAGGAAGGATACGGTAGATGGTAGGTTGGAGAGCCAAGAGACTAAAGCCTGAAGTCTAAAGCCTTAAGCCTTAAAAACCCTAGACCCTAGACCCTAGACCTAGACCCTAGACCTAACCCTACCCTAGACCCTAGACCCTAGACCCTAGACCCTAGACCCTAGACCCTAGACCCTAGACCCTAGACCCTAGACCCTAGACCCTAGACCCTAGACCCTAGACCCTAGACCCTAGACCCTAGACCCTAGACCCTAGACCCTAGACCCTAGACCCTAGACCCTAGACCCTAGACCCTAGACCCTAGACCCTAGACCCTAGAGCCTAGACCCTAGACCCTAGACCCTAGACCCTAGACCCTAGACCCTAGACCCTAGACCCTAGACCCTAGACCCTAGAGCCTAGACCCTAGACCCTAGACCCTAGACCCTAGACCCTAGACCCTAGACCCTAGACCCTAGACCCTAGACCCTAGACCCTAATTTCCCCAATATTTCAGAAATCGTGTACCGTATCAAGAAGGGCGGCCCAAACCCGCCACGCCCCGATTTGGACATGGACGGTGTGGAGATCAATCATAATTTGGTATGTGGTTTCAAAGTTCAGGTTCTAAAACGTCTCCGTTTTTCCAGTTAATCCTAATCCGTGACTGTTGGAGTGAAGAGCCGATGGACCGCCCGTCGGCCGACGTCATCTGTAATCTTTTGAAGAATATGATGCCGAAAAAGGGGAATCTGATGGATCACGTCTTCAATATTCTCGAGGATTACACAACGAATTTGGAGGTGGAAGTGGAGGATCGGACGAAAGAGTTAACGGCAGAGAAGAAGAAAGCCGATGTCTTGTTGGGGAGGATGTTGCCAAAGTGAGACTTAACGAGACCTAACGAGACCGGGACTCCCACGAGACTCATTTCAGACAAGTCGCCGAACGTCTCAAACAGGGCCAAACCGTCGAACCAGAGGGATTCGACTCGGTTACCGTATTCTTCTCGGACGTCGTCAAATTCACCCAACTCGCCGCCAAGTGTTCACCTTTTCAGGTATTGTAGATCAAAAACTGTTACTGATTTTTTGTGATCTACCAGGTGGTCAATCTCCTCAACGACTTGTACAGTAACTTTGACGCGATCATCGAGGAGCACGGTGTGTATAAAGTAGAATCGATTGGTGACGGATATTTGTGTGTCTCGGGACTCCCGTCGAGAAATGGGAATGCACATATAAAGTGAGAAATCAAGACCGAGATCCACGAGACTTACCGAAAATTTCAGACAAATCGTGGAGCTCTCTCTGGACTTTATGGCCTACTGTAAAGCATTCAAAATCCCTCATTTGCCACGTGAGAGAGTGGAATTGAGAGTTGGCGTCAATTCTGGACCGTGTGTCGCTGGAGTTGTTGGTCTAAGCATGCCACGTTACTGTCTTTTTGGGGATACTGTAAATACGGCGTCTCGAATGGAGAGTAATGGGAAGCGTGAGTGATTTTAGAAGAAATGGTTATGATATTCGAATTCTACGTAAAATTTCCAAAATTTTGAGCCCCATATTGACTAGGTGTGGTGGAAATTGATTTTTGACCTACAAGATCTATAAGAAAGACCGCGACGCAGCCGCAACGCGTGGGCCAGTTGTCAAATTGGAGCGTCACTATCTATCCTACAGTGTCATCTGTCTTATGAATCCATTAAAACAACAAAATGACAAATATTATTTTCAACTGCGGTGCGGTCGCGTCGCGGTCGTGTAGATCAAAAATCAAACTCCGCCAAACCTAGGCAATATGGGGCTCAAAACTTTGGAAATTTTGCGTAGAACTCGATTTGACTGGAAATCCTTCGATTTTTCCCGTTTTCAGCGTCCCACATCCATCTAAGCGCCGCCTCCTACACACTTCTCATGAAACACTACCCGAATCAATACAATACAGCGTCGAGAGGTGATGTTATTATAAAAGTGAGTTTGACAGCAAACGCGCTCTATTGATAACTCTTGAAAAAGTCGAAAAAAATCCATGAAACACCCAATTTTTCAATTTTTCAAAATTTTCTCAGTGGAGCGCACATGCATGCCAACTCGATTTGTTTCAGGGAAAAGGAGTGATGGAAACATTTTGGGTTTTCGAAAGAAATAATCAATTCATGCTGTCCTCGTCGAATTCTGCATATAATCCTGATAAGAACAAGAAGAAAAACGATGATGACAGTAGTGACGGCTCCGTGGGCTCATCGACGCCTCCGAGTACTCCGCCGATGCATGATGTGAGTTTTTTTGGGGTATGGGAAGCAATGGAACAGAATTTGGATGTTTTCAAAAAAAAATTTTTTTTTGGAATTTTGGATTTTCTCGCTATTTTTTAGAAATCGTAGGTTTTCACTATGATTTTAAAATTCTCCGTGAAATTTCCAAAATTTTGAGCTCTATATTGCCTATATTTGGATGAATTCTAGTTTTGACCAACATGACCGCGACGCGACCGCAGCGCGCCGAATTTTGAAAGAATGAAAAACTCCGGCAAATGTGTTTCATCTTCGGAATGTAGAATAGTAAATTTCAATGTCAGCTCGCACAGCTCCAAGAAAGCCTGTTTTTCATGGTGCGTTGCGGTCGCGTCGCGGTCAGTAGATCAAAACTTGAACTTTTCTAAATATAGGCAATATGGGGCTCAAAATTTTGGGAATTTTACATAGAATCCAAATATGTTATTGTTAATCTTGTTAGAAGCCATTGATGTGACATCCGTTGCGGTCGCGTCGCGGTCGGTGTAGACCAAAATCCGAATTCCATCAAACCTAGTCAATATGGGGCTCAAAACTTCAGAAATTTTATGGAGAATTTGAATATTATAACCATAAATCAACAACTATTCCAGGAGAAACCGAACAGCCCTGTCCGTCACCGTAAACCGCCCGTCCCATCATCACCAACGCTCTCCAAACGGTCTGTGAGCCCAATAATGGAGGCAAAGGCCCGAGATATTCACAACGAGGAGACCGAGGCCCTGTATCGACAATTCCGACGGCAGGAGACGTTGGCGTTGATTTGATCTACAATTTATTTTGGAAAAATTGATACATACATATTTTGCTCATAAAAACCCAATAAATGTGATATTTAATGAGACGAGAGCCAAGACTACAAAGACTACACAAATGACTTATGTCAAACGGGCACAAAATTTCGTGTGATTTTGTGTGAAAAGTGACTGCGGCAGACTACACGCAGCGATAAGAACGATGACGATAATTTTGAAGTACTAATTGAACTGATGCGACTGAAAATAGTATAAATGGAAAGAGTTTGATAAGTGGAATTAAGTTTCTAGACTATATTCTCATGGCTACTCGCTTATTTTTGGTGGTGTTGGCGGTTTGTGGTGAGTTTTCTCATTTTCACACTTAATTCTCGAAATTTTTCAAAAAACTAGAAGTCGTAACAGGTTTTCATTACGATTTTCGACTTCCCCGTGCAATTTCCAAAATTTTGAGCCCCATATTGCCTATATTTGGATGAATTCTAGTTTTGACCTACACGACCGCGACGCGACCGCAGCGCATCGCCCACAGATGACATTTGACAAGCATTTGGTAGTGATTTTCGAATTCTCCAAGAAATTTTAAAAGTTTTGAGCCTCGTATTGCCTATATTCGGATAAAATCGAATTTAGACTTAAATGCGTTGCGGTCGCGTCGCGGTCGTGTATGTCAAAACAAGAATTTTTCCGAATATAGGCAATATGGGGCTCAAAATTTTGGAAATTTTGCGGAGAATACAAAAATTACAACAAGAACGCTCTCCGAGTGAGATGCGTTGCGGTTGCGTCGCGGTCGAGTAGGTCAAAACCAGAATTTTTCCAAATATAGCCAATATGGGGCTCAAATTTCTCCAAATTTTAGGAGAATTCAAAACTTTTATTATCAGCTCTCTCCCTGCCAACCTCCGCCTCGGACTGCACCGAAAAGAAGTTCAAGTCGGGTACAGTATGCGTGTGTGACCTCACAAAATGCGATGAGATTCCAAATATCGATTTATCGTCTGGACAGGCGGCCACATTCACCACAGCCAATTCTGGAGCACGTCTACACCGTGATATCGTGTACGCGACGAATAGTGATCCGTGTAGGTCAAAAATTTTTTTTCGATTTTCGATTATCGATTGATTTTTGCTACAGTAACCAGTCTGCATTTGACAATTGACTCCTCAAAAACGTACCAGACGATTCAAGGTTTCGGTTCGACGTTTTCCGACGCTTCTGGCGCCAATTTGAGAAGTCTTCCCGATAAATTAGCGGATACAGTAATCCGACAGTACTTTTCGGAGTCAGGTGAGGAGTCTCGAGACTTCTCGAGACTTCTCGAGACTTCTCGAAACCAAAATGGAATTTTCAGGCCTAAACCTTCAATTCGGACGTGTTCCCATTGCCAGTAACGACTTTTCCAGTCGTGTCTACACGTATAACGACGTGGCCGACGACTACAGTATGACACACTTCAGTTTGCAACGGGAGGACTATCAGTGGAAGGTACAGTAACCCTGTAGATCGAAAAATGGACGATTTTGATCTACACAGATCCCCTATATGCAAATGGCTCAAAAGTACAATCACAACTTGAAGTTTTTCGGAGTGCCTTGGAGCGCCCCAGGATGGCTCAAGACTACAAACTCCACTTCGGGTTACGGTAGTCTGCTCGGTTCGAGTCAAGGCACCTATCATAAGGCCTATGTGACGTATCTTTTGAAATTTTTCGAGGAATATCAGAAAAATGGAATCGAATTCTGGGCGATGAGCACTCAAAATGAGCCAACAAGTGGTGGGGATAAGAAGACGAAGGCGCAGTCGATGTTGTTCACTGCCGAGACTCAACGAGACTTTATCAAATTGGATCTCGGGCCGGCGTTGAGGACGTCAAGTGCGGCGAAGGCGGTGAAGGTACTCATTATGGATGATAATCGAGGAAATTTGCCGAAATGGGCGGATACGGTGAGTGGGGAGGAGACGAGACCGGGCGAGACTTGTAGGGAGACTTTGCGAGACTTCACGAGAACCTAGACCCTAGACAAAAACCCTATTTTCAGGTCCTTAAAGACTCTGAAACTGCGTCCTACGTCGCCGGAATCGGTCTCCACTCGTATCAGGATTCGGAAAGTGACAAACATCTCCAACAAACCCACGATAATCACCCAAAATACTTTATTTTTGGCACGGAGGTACGCAATTAATCGATACAAAAGAATCAAAAAAGGAAAAAATGAAATCCGCAGTCAGCAGGATTCGAACCTACGCGGGCAGAGCCCAATTGATTTCTAGTCAATCTCCTTAACCACTCGGACATGACTGCACGTCGAGGAGACGACGCGGCGGGTGTATATAAAAGAGGGGAGGAGGAGAGGGAGAGGCGAGGAGAGGGGGGAGGAGGAAAACTGAGAAACTTTTATAAAGTCATTTTGATGACCTAGCTTTTTCTAGGCCAGCGAGGGATACAAGTCGAAGGATTCAGTGGATTACGGTAGCTGGGATCGTGCGGAAGATTATGTTGAGGATATTTTGGATGTAAGTTAAAAAATGTTTTTTTTCTTTTTCAGATTGATTGAAATTTTTTTTAAATTGTACATTTAGGACCTAAACAACTGGGTTGCCGGTTGGACAGAACGGAATCTTATCCTAGACGCCCAGGGTGGACCGTCTTGGGTGTCTGACTTCGCCGATGCACCAATTATTGCGTTCCCCGCGTTGGCGCAGTTCTACAAGCAACCAATGTTCTACGCTATTGCACATTTTAGGTAAGCTAATGCGCTCCATTGACAATTTATCATTAGAGCGCATAGATGCACCATTTTCTAGTGTTTTTTGAAAAATTTTTGAAAATGTTAATTTTCAGTCATTTTATCAAACCGGGAGCTGTGAGAATCGATCATTCACTCAATCTACCCAACTTGGACATTCAAAAAAGTGCATTCTTGAATCCAGATGGCTCGAAAGTGGTCATAATTCTGAATAAGAATGTTTTAGCCCCTTATAGTGTCAGTGTCAAGGACAGTCAACGTTCCTCAGATCATTATCAGGTTCATATGGGTCCCAGATCAATTGTTACTTTGTATATTCAGAATTAATTGCTTGAAAGTGTGAATAAATATTTTTAGTCCAAGTTTTTCTCTGAAAATCGATAATTGGCAGTGGTTTTTGCGAGAAAATGTATTTTTCTAGTTTAATTTTGCCTGAAAATCACGAAAATGTTATTAAAATTTTTTACAAACGCTGAAAAGCTGCTGAAAATTAAGAGTTTTGTGGAATTTAGTGCAAATTGAGCAATTTCGTGGCGAGACCCAAACTTCAATTTTTAAAAACAGCAGTTTTCGCACCGATTTTTATATTTTTTTTTGCAAAATATTGTGGATTTAAGGTTTAAAAAATTTAGTATATAAAATTTATAATAATTAATTATATAATTAGCCTAAAAACCGTTGCCGAAATACGGCCAGGTACGGTAACACTCGTTTGCGCTGTGTCGATTTCCCCGTGGTTTTGATTTACGCGCTGTCTGTTTGTCTATTTATTTTTCGGTGTAAAAACCGAATTTCTAGTGTAAAAAATAGTTTTTTTGGCATAATTCATTGATAAAAGCGTGTTTTCGATCTCAAAAATCATGCAAAACAACCAAAATTTCTATAGAAACGGTGAGAAATATCGATTTTTGAGGAAAAAACTCAAAAAAAATTTTTTGCAGGGTACCCACGATATGATAGCTTTCCCACGTCTTCTAGGGCAAGTTTGGGCGGCGAAAACGATGGAAATGATGGTTTTTCAAGAATTTTCAGAGTTACGGCGTGAGAAACGATCGATATGAGCGTTGGCACGAAGAAGACGACGATTGGTCGACGCCGAGGAGAGAGGAGACGTGGAGAGGGTAATTATATGCAAAAATGATGAAAATAATGCGAAAAAGCTGTAAAAAATCGGTCAAAATCCTGAAAAATCGAAAAATTTCACTGAAAATCGATTTTTTCCAGAGATTCCCGTCGAAACCCGGGTTCCCGTGCTGCTGAGGAGCGCCGACGGAGTGATAGCTGGAAATCGGGTTCTCCAAGAGATTTCCGACATGGTAAAGGTAATTTCTTGTAAAAATTTAGGAAAATTTATGAAAATCGTTCCAGATCGCGCTCCAATGCCCATCGACGACGAATTTCTGGATAGATATGGTGCGAAAAGGTGAAAATAATGGAAAAATCGTCGATTTTTACGTTAAATTTGTGGTTTTCAGGCTGAATAATGGAAATCTAGTGGATAGAGATGGTTACACACTGAGAACTCGTGATCCAGACTGTCGGGCGGTAAGTTTCGCTGAAAATACCGAGAAAAATCGATAAAGATTGGATTTTTAGCTATTTTTCTATTCCAAATCATTAATTTTAGCATTTTCAGCCCTCTCCACCCACATTCAATCCAGGAAGAGAGATGCGACGATCAGGAGATGGAAAACCTCCACCTGGTCTAGCGAATAGGCTTAGTGAGGAGGATTTAGACAAGGTGCGGGTGATTTTGAGCAGAAAATTCGGATTTTTGGGCTCAAAATTCGTTTAAAATGGATTTTTATCGATTTTCCGGCCGAAATTATCCGAAAACTCATTTTGATTCGTCTGAATCTCCGTTGTACTGGTTTCCAATGGACTTTAATAAATTCTGGAGCTTTTCGAGCGAAAAATCTCCATTTCTGACTCAAAAAACGCGAATTTCAAAGTTTTAATGCTGTGAAGTTGTTTTTCGAGCCAAAACTCAGTTTTCCGGGTAAAAAAAAACTCAAAATCTCAATTTTCGACTCATTTTTTCGCGCCAATTCTCGAAAAGTTATGAAAAAATGCTCGGAAACTCAACTTTTTCACCCATTCCCACAGTTTCAGAAAGCTCGTCAACAAATAGAAATGATGAATCGAATGGCGACGACGCAACAGAAGGACGAAGAGAAAAACGAGAAGAAACAACGGAATGAGAGAAAACGGAGGAATCCGGATGAAGGGGAAGACGAGTATGAAGAAGTCGAGGAGCCACCAGTGAAAGAAACACCGATTGAGGTAGAATATCGACGGAAAATTGCGAAAATTCGTGTTTTTCGGCAAATTTTGAGCCAAAAAAATGACAATTTCTGACTGAAAAACTGGATTTTTCGTAAATGCTGGCCTAGGAACCGACAACTCGCCCATAATCTTCTGAAAATCACAATTTTGTCAGATTTGACTTCAAAAAAGTCAATTTTTGACTGAAAGATGGCATTTTTCGTAGTTAAACACACTGAATGTTACCGAAATCGTTATAAGAAAGTCGTGGCCTAGAATCCGACAATTCGGCTATCATAATATCGAAAATGACGTCACACAGCTGAAACGTGTGCTACCGTAAGATTCTTGTGCGGAAAATTTGGATTTTTCAATGATTTTCAAGCGATTACCAACAATTTTAAGAGAAACCTCTTGAAATCTTTGAAAAATCCAATAAAAATCCATATTTTGGGCTCCAGAATCTTACGGTACCACTCGTTTCAGTAATGGCCGAATTTTCGAATTCTAGGCCACCACTTTTTTATACCGATTTCGACCACACACAGGGTCTAGGGTTGAGTAGTGAAATCGTATGCGCTCCACTAGACATTGGCGGCAAATTCAAGTTTTAATTTTTGCAATTCGCTGTTTCACTGTGGCATTTTGATACGCAGCTTAATCGACCAGTTTTGAGCCGATTTATGCCAGTTTTCCCGCATTTTTGGCCAGTTTTTCGACCGTCGCGCGTCTTTTCGAGATCAATTCTATTCATAAAATAAATAAAATTTTTAAATATAAAATTTATTTTGAATTTCGCGCTAAAATTTCAGCTGATTTCAGCGGAGCGCGTTTATTTTCACTACTCATCCTGAGACCCTGTGACCACAGATCTACGAAAAATGTCACTTTTCAGTCAAAAATTGACTTTTTTGGAGTCAAATGTGAGAAATTTATGATTATCAGAGGATTATGGCCGAGTTGTCGGATCCTAGGCCACCACTTCTTTTTTTCTATTCCAGACCTCCAACCCCTACTGCAACAACATCAAAAAGGCACTTCTGACGTCTCCGCCTTCTTCTTCTGAATCCTTTCATCATTCATCGAATTATTTGGGAAAAAACCCTCGAAATATCCCATATCGACCCGCAATTTCACAACAGAAATCATGGTTTCAAGAGTATAAGCAACGGGTGGACACATTGAAGGAACAGACGTATGGGTACGGATTTGTAAAGCAAAAATCTGAAAATTTAGGTGGAAAAATGACAAATTTTGAGCATTTTTACCACAAATTCGTGATTTTTCGAGATTTTTCAGGTTTCTAGTATCGAAATTCATATTTTCGGTATAAATTTTTAACTTTTTGACTGAAAAATGATATTTTTGACTTTATGTCTGGAATTTTTGAAATTTCGTTTCGAAAAATGCCATTTTCAGCTAAAATACTTAAAAATTCGTATTTTCTGTATCAAAACTTAACATTTTTGACCAGAAATGTCTTTTTCTTGCGATTTTTGATATATTTCTGATGATTCGGTGAAAATCTCGTTTTGAAATCGAAAAATTGCGATTTCTCACTGATTTTTGATAATTACACTGTAAAATATTGCATTTAACACGACAAATCGGAAATTTTCGTTCAAAAAATACTATTTTTAGCTGAAAAATCACATTTTCAAGGTGAAAATGTGTAAATTTCTAATGAAAAATACTTATTTTTCAGACTTTTCACTTCAAAATTCGTATTTTCGGTGTCAAAGTTTGAAATTTTCAACGAGAAATACCACTTCCGGCTGAAAACTGAGATTTCCTATGTATTTTCGTTGATTCGGTGAAAATTCCGTTTTGAAATCTAGTTTTTGGTCAGAAAACATCAAAATACGCATTGTTGGTACCAAATGACATTTCCAGTCGAAAAATTGCGATTTCTCACTGATTTTTGATAATTACACTGTGAAATGTTGCATTTTTCGCGAAAAATCTGAAATTTTTGTTCAAAAAATACTATTTTCAGTCTGAAAATGTCTATTTCTAGCTGAAAAATGCTCATTTTCAGCCCCTCCCCATCACTTCCCGCCGCCACGCCCGGCTACTTCTTCAAGTCTCAACCCACGCTCTCCACGTCATCTGGAGCATCCACAACGTCTCCAGGAGCTCCATTCTCCTCCACATCATCACCATACTACGCGGTGGCGGCGACGTCTTCTTCTTCTTATCTCCAGAATCCTCAGAATGTGAATCCATTCGGTGTGCCGAGAGACGTCCCGATTCCCGACGTCGTCTATCCGCCGTCGACGCCGACGCCTCCTGGAGCCACGTCACGATATGCGAATCAATATTTGAATGGGATCAGTGTGGCGTCGAGTGCGACGATGAATCCATTCGGCGTGTGGAGTGGGAATAGTAATGATGGAATACAGGTGCGGAAAAAATTCGATAGATTTCAGAATACGAATGTTGGAAAACCGGGATTTTCACCCAAAATCGATGTTTTTGGCTCTGAAACCACGTTTTTGACCGGAATTTCTGCCAAATTCTATGTTTTTTGGCTCGAAAACCACTTTTTTGACCGGAATTTCTGCCAAATTCTATGTTTTTTGGCTCGAAAACCACTTTTTTGACCGGAATTTCTGCCAAATTCTATGTTTTTTGGCTCGAAAACCACTTTTTTGACCGGAATTTCTGCCAAATTCTATGTTTTTTGGCTCGAAAACCACTTTTTTGACCGGAATTTCTGCCAAATTCTATGTTTTTTGGCTCGAAAACCACTTTTTTGACCGGAATTTCTGCCAAATTCTATGTTTTTTGGCTCGAAAACCACTTTTTTGAGCGGAATTTCTGCCAAATTCTATGTTTTTTGGCTCGAAAACCACTTTTTTGACCGAAATTTCTGCATTTTTACTGAAAAAGAATTCGATTTTTGGCTAATTTCTGATAATTTTCGGGTCAGAAAGTGATTTTTCTCAATCAAAACAAGAAAAGGCATTTCCGCTTGCAGATTTCAAAATTTTGGTCTAGAAGTTCACATTTTCCGAACCGAATTAAACATTTCGTCGCACAGAAATCGATTTTTTAAAGCAAATCGACTTTTTTCTTTCAAAAAAGATGGATTCTGAAGAGAATAACACATTCTCAGTAAGAAAACCCGGAAAATCATGATTTTGAGCTGAATTTTTATAAAAATTTTGAAATTTACCATTGGAAAAGTCAATTTTTTCGCTGAAATCTCAAATTTTTCGTTTCAGCAACTCGCCCACGCACCCCCACCACCGCCTCCTCCAGAAGACCGCCGACGCGATTCATCGGATTCGGATTCAGAAGACGAGGCGATGACGAAACTTCGACAGATTATCGAGAATTATGGATCGAAACGTTGAAAAAACGTATTAATTTATTGATTTTTGTAATCAATTTCACTCATTTTCTATCATTCCGACGCATATCTTCTATTGAATCTCCATTTTTTCCATTGATACACCTCGTTTTAGAAGAAAATTGAACGTTTTTATTGATTTTTTTGTGATTTTTCTGCGTTTTCTGACGCTTTTATATCGAATTTCTGCCATTTTTTGTGGATTTCACTCATTTTTTTAAACCATATTTTGCAGATGACACGCAGCGAGGACGAAGTCGGTCAAAAAATTGACAGATGCTTTGCGGATTCACTTCTCAAAGTGACCGGTGGAGTCGCCATCGGAATTGTCGCCAGTGTGGCGTTTTTTAAGGTAGAAATTCGGGAAATTTCGATGAAAAAAAGGAACAAAATGGTGAAAAATTGTTGATTTTTAGCTTTTTTGGTCGAAAAAACTTATTTTTTGACAAAAAGTCGTTTAAATTTCGTCACTTTTCAGCCCTGTGCCCTAGAAATCCGAATTTTTTGAAAACTAGGCTCCCAACACGAAATTCAATCAGAAAAACTAAAAATTTGACTATAAACTGCCATTTTCAGTGTTAAAAACCTCAAAAATGGGAATTTAGAGCTTCAAAACTACAGATTTATGCAACTTCGCTCTACCGAATTAACTAAAAGTTCGGCAGAGCGCACTTTACAACTTCTTTGAAGTTGCTATTAGCAGACACACTTCTTACAACCGCGCTCTACCGAAACCGACGAAAATTGTGTGCGAAATTGAGAGACTCAGAGAAAAAAAATGACAAAAGTAGACAATAATTGTTCAAATTTCGTCGATTTTCTGCAAAGTGGGTTAGAAATCCAAATTTTTTGAAAGCTAGTCTAAAATTGTCGAAGACAGTTAATGTTGAACAAAAAATGGCAGATTTATGCAACTGCGCTCTACCGAAGGTCAAAATTCGGGAAAATTTCGACGAAAAATCGAATAGACAAAAATTGCTCAAATTTTGTCTATTTTCAGCCAAGAAGAGTGAAATATCTGTCTGAAAACTGTTATTTTTAGTGTTGAAAACCTCCAACACTATTTTTTTTGTGGAAAATTGACGAAACTATTGAAATTTTCAAGTTTTTCAGTAAATTTTAAACAAAAAATGACAGATTTATGCAACCGCGCTCTACCGAAATAGGCGGAAAGCATGTCGAGTTTGAAGTTCGACAGAGCGCACTTTGCAGCTCTTTTGAAGTTGCTAGCGCGCTCCATTGAACAATGAAGTTGAAGTGTTCGGTGGAGCGACGTTTCTTATCTCTTCAAACGTAATTGTTGCGATAGAGCGCACTTCAAAGATTTGAATGTTCGGTAGAGCGCCCTTGCCACCCACAATATCTCAAAATGAGTTCTTGCAGAGCCGCTCGTGGCCAATCTGGTTCGGATCGGGCGTCGGCCTTGGAACGGGATGGTCGAACTGTCGTCACGACTTTGCGTCGCCATACGTTCTTCACGGAAAAAAGATTCCAGCCGGACAGGATTCAAACGGAAAACCGACATACAACATTATTCCGGAACAACAGAAACAATAATTCTAATTTAATGGAATAAGCGAACGTCTACTACTTCTCCTCATTCTCTCTGTCTTTTCTGTATTTTTATTAGATGAATTTATAGAATTCATCATCCTCTCCTCCCCCGTTGATAGATGTCAATTTTAAATGAATTTATGTGGAAATAGGCGATTTTTCCAGATTTTCAGCCATTCTCACCACCAAGCAAACATAGGGAGTGCCTGGGGCAAATATTTGATGTTTATTACCGCGCGGAAAGAGGAAAAGTTTGTTTGCGGAAAAAGGTTGGAAAAAATTGACGAGAAAACTGGTAGAACTTGTCAAGTTCCAGTTTTCATCGGGGTCAACTTTTTACTTATATAAAATCACGAGATTTTCTGATTTTCTGACGATTTTTGAGTTTTTTGAGCAAAAATGAACTCCTAGGACTCCGGAGTTCGGTAGAGCGCATTTTCTCGCTTCCTTAGGATAGCAAGCGCGCTCTATTGAACTCCCAAGACTTGAGAGTACAATGGAGCGCACTTTCATACTTTTGTGCAAAAAGGAAAATGCGCTCCAGTGCACTTGCAAGTGCGCTCCATTAGACTCTTATAACTTTAGAGTCCAACTTTAGAGTCCAATAGAGCGCGTTAACGGAATATGCAAGTGCGCTCCACCAGACTTCTCCATTTTTCAGGAGTCCGATGGAGCGCACTTGCGATCAATAACCGCGAGAAAAAAAAATCGGGCGTTATCAATCTTTTTCTCCCCATTTTTTTGTCTTCCTTCTAGAAAAAACGGGTTTTTTTGGGGCTAGAAGCTTTCCCGCCCTTTAGTATCTTTTTCTTTTAGTACCCCTTGTATTATCAGTTGTGGGTGTAATAATAATAGTTCTTACAACTTGCAACTACCATTCCCCCCTTGGTACACAGAGGTTTCTCTGTATTGTCTCGAACTTTTTACTTTTTTTTTTGAATTTGCGATTTTCTCGAGTTCTAGACTATGAATTTCCTGAAATTCACTTGAAATTTAGAATCCGCGGATTTTTAGCTTTCGAATGGTATAGCATATGTCATAATACCGTTTGATATTGAGGGTTTTTGGGGAAGTTCAAAATACTGCGATTCCAAAATATTTGTCAACTTTGAGATCCCCTCACGACATCCCGAATTATCCTAATTATCCCGAATTTATATTTATTATGTAGATCAAACCTAGATCTTCATTTTTGTAGTTGACCACTTTTTTGTACGGGCGGTCCCTAGGGAGATACGGTGGGTTAAAGTTGCTATCCTTTAGAGGCGCCTGAGAGAGGGGTACCCAACTTCAACACACCGTATCTCCCGAGGCTCCACCCTCACAAAAAATTTGTCAACTACAAAAATGTAGATCTCGGTTTGATCTACACAATGAATATAAATTCGGGATAATTAGGATAATTCGGGATGTCGTGCCGGGCTCTCGAATTTTGTCAAAAATTAATCATTTTGGTAAAATACAAAAATTTTAATTTTTTGAAGATGTGCTCCTGTGCCTGGTGTTCAGCTGATTATTCCAATTCTATATTGGGTTTAGAGATCAAAACTAGGACTACATTTTTGTAGTTGACAACTTTTTTGCACGGGCGGCGCCTCGGGAGATACGGTGTGTTGAAGTTGCTAACCTTTAGAGGCGCCTGAGAGAGGTACCCTACTTCAACCCACCGTATCTCCCTAGGTACCGCCCGTACAAAAAAGTTGTCAACTACAAAAATGTAGTCCTAGTTGTGATCTACACAATGAATATAAATTTGGAATTATTAGAACAATTAGGGATGTCGTGACGGACTCTCGAATTTTGTCAATTTTCAAAAATGTTAAAAATATACAAAAAAAAGTATGAAATTTTTGATTTTGCTCAACTTTGACAGCCCGTCACGACTTTTCTAATTACCCACAATTACCTCAAATTTATATTTGTTATGTAGATCACAACTAGGACTACATTTTTGTAGTTGACAACTTTTTTGCACGGGCGGTACCTAGGGAGATACGGTGTGTTGAAGTTGCTAACATCTAGAGCCGCCTGAGAGAGGGGTACCCCACTTCAACACACCGTAATTCCCGAGGCGCCGCCCGTACAAAAAGTTGTCAACTACAAAAATGGAGATCTCGGTTTGATCTACACAATGAATATAAATTTGGGATAATTACGGTAATTAAGGAAGTCGTGAAGGGCTCTCAAATTTTGTCAATTTTCGAAAAGAAAAATTTAATTTTTAAAAGTTTTTTTGTCAATTTTTTTTCAAAAACTGACGAATCTCCATTTGTTTGACATCACAATTTTGACTGCTATTAGATTTTGATCGTTTATTGAACCCTTACTAGTAATGTATCAGTGAAACATAGAAATGAAGAGTGTACGCAGGTAGTACTCATCGGTTTCCTTTTTTTGTTGTTATTGTAGATTTTTAATCAATTTTTGTTTTGTCAAATGATGACACAAGACGCAAAAATTTTTCAATGTATGTTGTTTCTATATTGTAATCAAAATTTAGTAGCAAAATAGTTTTTGAAAAATACATGACAATTATAAATTGAGAGCCCGTCACTGCTTATCTAATTACCCCCTTTTTCAACTTAATTATAATCGCAATCAAAAAATTTGTAGCTTTCTAATGGCACATAATTTGTTTTGTTACACTTCTAGATGGGTAATTTTCAGAAGTTAGAAAATATCGCAAATTTTCTCGATTTTCAAATTTCATCAACTTTGTGAGCCTGTCAGGAACTCCCTAACAACCTCAATTATTTCAAATTTATATTCATTGTGTAGATCAAGCCTAGATCTTAATTTTTGTAGTTGACAACTTTTTTGTACGGACACTCCCTAGCGAGATACGGTCGGTTGAAGTTGCTCAACTTTAAAGGCGGCAGAGAAAGTACCCAACTTCAAATCGCTCTACCTCTCTAGGGACCGCCCGTACAAAAAAGTTGTCAACTACAAAAATTAAGATCTAGGTTTGATCTACACAACAAATATAAGTTTGGAATAATTACTGTAATTAGGGATGTCGTGCCGGGCTCTCAAAATTTATCAAAATCGAAGAATTTTGGAATTTTTCACTTCCGCGAAATCCCTTACGTAAGGATTATAACATCATTAATATCATTCAAAAGCTGAAAACATTCTTATATAAAATATTTACAAAGAAAACTTAAGTTTCAAAAAAGAACTCGATTTATGTAAAGTTGGAATGGCACTAAACGTTCTATCCGGCTGTCTGTCCGGATGTCCGTCTATCCGTATGTCTGTCTGTCTATCTACTCATCCAGATGTCCTCCATTTAACATTCTACTCTGATCTTCCATCTTGTCTGACCATCTGTTGATTCCCTGTCGGTTTCCCAAAAATTTTCAAATCTTTGAAAGTAATAAATAGGCGAGAAATAGCACACACAATAAGGAGACTTAGAGACTCTAAAAGAGAGAGTGAGAAGAAATTTTAAAATTTATAAACATATGGTCAGCCTCCTCCCTCTTCTTCTTTTCTTCCCTCCTAATTGCTCACAGATGGTGAAAAGTGGGGAATGGAAGAGGGGGAACATTTTAGAAAGTTCATTTTACTATGGTTTTGACATTGTCTCCAACTTTAGATCGGGTTTCCTCGAAACTTTAGCTTCATTTGTTAAAACTAGATAAATTTTCAAAATAAGCATATTTTCAGCTTCAGAATGATATAGATTATGTCATAATCCGTGAGGGATTTTGTGGAATGGAAAATTCCTACATTTTTCAATATCTTCAATTTTGATCAATTTGGAGAGCCCGTCACGGCTTCCTTAATTACCGTAATTGTCTCAATTTTATATTGGTTTGGTAGATCAAACCGAGATCTACATTTTTGTAGTTGACCACTTTCTTGTACGGGCGGCGCCTCGAGAGATACGGTGTGTTGAAGTAGGGTACCCCTTCAGACGCCTCTAAATGTTAGCAACTTCAACGCACCGTATCTCCCTAGGGACCGCCTGTATGAAAAAGTTGTCAACTACAAAAATGGATATCTAGATTTGAGCTACATAACCAATATAAATTATATACATTTGACATGATTTTTGACAATGTTATGATGTCTCAAAAATAATAGTTTTGGTTTCAATTTTTCAATTTTTCAAAAAAAAAGTTCAATTTTTTGAAGCTACGGTGCCTGGTGTCAAACAAATTATTTCAAATTTATATTTTTTGTGTAGTTTAAACCTAGATCTCCATTTTTTTAGTAGGCCACTATTTTGTACGGGCGGTCCCTTGGGGAGTTATAACACTTTGAAGTTGGGTATCCCTTTCAGACGCATCTAGCAACTTCAACACACCGTATCTCTCTAGGGACCGCCCGTATGAAGAAGTTGTCAACTACAAAAATGGAGATCTAGGTTTGATCTACACAATGAATATAAATTTGGGGTAATTGGGGGTAATTAGAGAAGTCGTGACGGGCTGTCAAAGTTGAGCAAACTCAAAAATTCATACTTTTTTTTGTATATTTTTAACATTTTTGAAAATTGACAAAATTCGAGAGCCGGTACGACATCCTTAATTGTTCTAATAATTCCAAATTTATATTTTTTGTGTAGTTTAAACCTAGATCTCCATTTTTGTAGTTGACAACTTTTTTGTACGGGCGGCGCCTCGGGAGATACGGTGTGTTGAAGTAGGGTACCCCTTTAGACGCCTCTAAATGTTAGCAACTTCAACAACGCACCGTATCTCTCTAGGGAACGCCCGTACAAAAAAGTTGTCAACTACAAAAATGAAGAACTAGGTTTGATCTACCAAACCAATATAAAATTGGGATAATTACAGTAATTAGGGAAGTAGTGACGAGATCTCAAAGTTGGGCAAATTTCAAAAATTTTGAAAAATGTCAAAAAAAAATTTTGAAACAAATTGAATTAATTTTAAGTTTTCCACTGTTTCCCTTGGAAATTCTTCATATTTTCGTTGTTTTTGTCATTCTTGAACGAGGAAGAACTCACCTTCGTCATCTTTTTTTTTCTCGGGCTCTCCGTCTACTCTGACAGCCCCCCCCCCTTAGGCTCAAATATCATTCTTGTTATCACTCTCGCCTAGAGCTATCATATTTCTCTGACACAAAACGGACCATTGTTCACAAAAGAAATTCGAAAAAATATTTTTGAAAATTTCCCCCTCCAAACTCAAAATTTTAAGGCCCAAGGAGAGATGTGGCTTCACTTCTTGGTTCCCCTAATCCTTCTGACGACGTGGACAGTCACCTGCCACGTCATCGATGAAACCGCAGGGAAAATGGCTGATTATAGTGGGTAAGTGCGCTCCAATGCAACAAGTTTGGTGTCTGGCGTGTCTGGGACGCGCCGGGAGGCGCGGATGCCACCAATTACTTATACGTCCTGAGAGGCTCGGCGCGCCGAGAGGATGTGTGGCCGAGTGGTCAAAGGCGGTGGGTGGCGCGCGAAGCATCCGGGGTTCGATTTTTTCTCGGGGCTAAACCTTTTTTTGGTAATGTAAAAACTGGTTTTTAGATTAAAAACGTGATTTTTATGCTGTTTTTATCAATTTCTCTTACAGATATACCCTCCACCGCTTCCAAGTCGACACCACATCGAATACTATGGAGAAGTTGGAGAGTTATGATATGGAATTGGATCAGGTAGGGCTTTTTTTTTTTGGATTTTGAATGAAATTTAGGGGTGTTTTTGAATTTGAGTAATAGTCAAAACTATGAAAAACGATTGTAGAAGTTTAGAAAGTTTAGAACTTTTTTGAAAAAAATATTTTTAAAAGAATTTTACTGAAAATTCTCAAAGGTGTCCTGGTGTCGGCTATGGTTCAAGTAGTCTAAATTTGTATTCATTGTGTAGATCAAAACTAGAACTTTATTTTTGTAGTTGACAACTTTTTTGTGCGGGCTGTCCCTAGAGAGATACGGTGGGTTGAATGCACCCCTCGCAGGTACCTCTAGAGGACTAGTAGTTAGGCATACTGTATCTCCCTAGGGACCGCCCGTACAAAAAAGTTGTCAACTACAAAATTGTAGCCCTAGATTTGATCTACAACATGCCATAAACTCAATGCCCTGCGACATATTCTGATCTCGTGGCATTTCCTCAAAATTTTAAAATTTTTTGAAGAAAAAAATTTTGCAGAAACTTAAATATTTTCTTTGTTTTTCAGACCACCCAAACCGCACGTCTACTAATCGATATCTGGGCGGAGCCATCGAAACAGAATCCTCACGCCGATGTCTTGGTTGCTCCAGAATTCCTCCAAAAATTCAAGTCATTGCTCACCGGCGCCGAGCTTTCCACTCTCAAAATGATCGAGGGAGACATTCAAAGGTAAGGGGTGGTGGCCTAGGATTCCAAAATTTGGAAAGTTAGGCCACGGACTAATCTTTCAGCCAAATAAACGCCGAACGTCGAGCGATGATTCACAACTCGGTGCGACGACGACGTAAGCGAGCATTGAGGTCTTGGCACGAGTTCGATACCAACGCCTACCATTCTTACGATGAGGTACTGTACGGGTTACTGTAGATATTGATTATTCTTCAAAACCTCCAGATGGTCGAATTCATGAGATTACTGTCGGAACAGAAGCCGGATATGGTGGAGATGGTAAAGGTTGCCACGTCATCAGAAGGAAGATCGATTTATGGAGTGAAGGTGAGTCGAGACCTGACGAGACCCGACGCCGAGACCCGACCGAGACCTTACCAAATCTTGCAGATCCACCCTCCCGGCATCTCGCCACCCGAAAAACCGTCAATAATCGTTGACGCGGGTGTGCACGCGCGTGAATGGATCGCACCCGCAGTCGGGCTCTTCATGATCAAAAAAATAGTGTCGGAGTACGGTAAAACCGCCGAGGTGACAGCGAATCTTCAGAAATTCGATTGGTACATCATGCCACAAGTGAATCCAGACGGTTACGAGTACAGTAGGACGAATGACCGTCTCTGGCGTAAAACTCGCAGCAAGAATGTGACGGTGAATCGATGGTGTGTTGGAGCCGATGCGAATCGCAATTGGGGATATCGATGGGGTACTGTAGCAAGAAATTTTGATAATTTGAGAAAAATAAATTTCCAGGCGAAGCTGGAGCCAATCGTACACCCTGTTCGAACATCTACATGGGAAGTCATCCATATTCGGAGCCAGAGATTAAAGGTGAGACCGTAGACCGTATACCGTATTCCATAGACCGTATACCATAGACCGTATACCGGATACCGTATCCTCCCCCCTGGACCCTAGACCCTAGACCCTAGACTTTTTTGCAGGTCTAAAAGAGTTTTTCACGTGGCAAATCACGAATCCGATGGTCTACATCTCGCTCCACTCATACGGTCAACTCCTCCTCTCCCCGTGGGGATACACTAATGAGAGAACGGAAAATTATCAAGATCAGGTACAGTACCTTGTGCTTTGGATTACTGTAGCCAAGAGATTTTTTCAGCAAAACGCCGCGAAGGAGGCCGCGTTGGCTATCAAGAACACCACTGGAGTCTCTTATAGCTATGGCACAATTTCTGAGATGATGTGTGAGTTTTAAAAGTGTTCCCAAGGTACAGTATCCCTAAAAATTCTGCAGACCCCGCCTCCGGCACCAGCATCGACTTCATGCAACACCGCGGTGTCCCTTATATCTATGGTGTGGAACTACGCCCCACTGATAATCCGAACAGTTTCGCGTTCAACTTGCCACCATCGTATATTCGAGCGACAGGCGATGAAATGATGGCTGCCCTGAATGCTATTGGAACTCATGCCGTGAAAATTAAACGTCTGTAAATTGGATCATCATCCCCGAGTGTGTTCTCTCAAAGTCTTGCCTCTCATCCCTATTTAAAACTTTTGCTTTAATTTTATATGAATTTGAATAAAAATCAATAATAATAGACTAAGTATCCGCAATCCGTTGAAACCGAGACGTTTGGCAACTAAAATTTTGTTCCCCAATCCGACTGATAGGGTGGTCTCAAAATAGAAATGAACAAAAATCAATAATTTATTACTAAAACAAATTTCAGCGCAGATCATTCCAGGAATCAAGGTTGTGGTGTTTGGCTTTTTTCGTTATTTCGTTTTCAGCAAGTGGTGTTATAGCAGAATGTTTTTCCTGTTCCTCCAGCACCACCGACGTATATCATTCGCGACTTTCCGATTATCATATCCAGCTCGAGTACTCTGTCGACGAACTTCTTTTGCTTCTCCTTTATTCTTGTGTTCGGCAGGATTCAACTGGACAGTTAACGGGTTGTCGATATCATCATTCGGAACAATGGTGGGAGTCGTTCTCCAATTCAAAATCTGCGAGCTTCATTTCCCAATGTTTCGTCCACAGCTCTCCCGGATTGACTGGCGAAGAGACGTCTGCATTCGACTGGTCTTGCAATCTCCGAAATCGCATTCTCCCATTCAATGTTTCCATTCATAAGTCCTCGTGCACGGACCGCTTCCGAGCAAGTGTTGTAGAAGGCGCCGCGGAAACATCTCTTACTGACTGAGCCACAAGTCGAATAGCTGTCAACTCCAGGAATTGAGGATGTGGAGATTGATTTCGTCCCGTCCTGAAAGACAATCTGTAACCAAACAGGGTTTGAGGGATAACATAGATTTATAACTTACCTAAACCATTGGAGACTGGGTAGGGGGAATCTAGTATTCAATAAAAATAGGGGAAAGGACGACCAGCCATACAGTAGGCAGTCTGGGAAGGCAGAATGAGATGGGAGATCGTCTACGGCTTACGTCAAGTGGAAACATATCTGCGTACTCTGCGTAGTTGGCTCTTGGGAAGAGCGCGCACCACTTTTTGGGTCATAGTCACTGCGTCTTGACTCCTGGGAAAAATCAAAGGCCTATGACCCTAAAAGTGGTGCGCGCTCTTCCCAGGAGTCAATACGCAGAGTACGCAGATATGTTTCCACTTGACGTAAGCCATAGACAATCTCCCTATCTCTATCTCCCGTCCAGACTGCCTACTGTATGGCTGGTCACCCCCGTCTCCCTTGATTCTTATTGAACTCTAAGCTTCTCCTATTTTCCTGTTACCACCATATACCCATGTTCCCCTCCAATGATCCCAAATATGTAAGTTTCATTTTCATGAACGATTCCCAGTTTCTGTCACTCGACAATTAATAAGATTATCAATTTCTTGTATTTCAGTTTTTCGAGGGATTCGATGATAGAATTGGACTTGATGCAGCGCAAAAGCTTAGTCACAAGCTTGTCTGTGGTCACACTTCTCGACACTACCAGTTACAGATTTGTGGAACTGAAATGTTGAAAACGAAGATGAATCTTGCATCACTTATGATGAATTCACTCACCATTATAATGAAATCATGGATACGATACGGAGTCATGGTATGATACATTGAACCATGGATCCAAGTTGGCATTGATTACCGCATTTGATGTAAGAACGCGAACGGTCTTCTTATTCCGCACTGTTCAAGTTCATTTTTGCTTTTTTGTATGAGTCATGCATTGGATTTTGAACTTTTTCTTTCGAAATAAAGTATATCTGGCTTACACACGTCGTTAGTTAGTATTCAAAAAAGTGGGACATAAACCAGCCTATTTTTCTTCCCAAGAGGGTCCACTGACCCAACGTAAACAGTAAGTGAGACTGGGTACAGGCTGTAAAAATAGTATGGTTGGTGACCTACTTTTCTAAATATGAGAACAACAGTATTGCGGAGAACAATCAAGATTATGAATGACAAGGTCAGGCACCACATCTCTTCTTATGTAGTAATGAGAAGATGGGTCTGGGAAGAAATGTCTTTAATGCAACAATAAGTTTTCATTATTTTCAAAGTTTTATTGCTTAAATGAAAAATCGACAGTTGAAAAAAAGTGATAGTAACCAATACATTTCAAACTTGTAAGTCCTTCCATGCATCGTAGTATCGCAATATTTGCCGGGCGTCAAAAAGATCTTCTTCAGCTTCTTCAATGGAATGTTTTCTTCAGACTTCTTTTTTGCCAAGGACGCGATTTCTTGTTGTCGAGAGCACGTTAAACGTTGATGTAGCTCTGTAATCCACGCAATCGATAGCATCAATCGTCACTGTCTCCACCTGGATCAACCTCAACACTTTTGTGTTCATTTCATCGACTCCATCGGGAATTGTTGAGTGTGAGTCCTTGAGCTTTGTGGATAGTCGCACCGTAGGCAATAACTAGTGGGAACTGGGTCCGCGTCATCATCTCATCCTTATGACTGAACAGTGCTAGCGGGAAGGAATGATTGCGGTCGTCGAATTGGACATGAATCCAGTCCACTACTCCTTGATCGTTCTTGACAATCCTTGTGACCTGCTCCATTGACTAGTCGATCGCGAATGCTGATGTTCCGGCGGAGCATGACACGAGATCCAACAGCGATTGTGAGTTGTGGAGGCAAGCCACCATGCAGCAAAATATGTCAATTTTGAGTGAAAGTGACAATAAAGTGTCATGAGTTAAAAACTTTAGTATAAAATTACCTTACCTTGTACAAATCAATAATAAGGGGAATTAGTATTCAATAAGAATCAGAGGGAAAGGAGGGACCAGCCATACAGTAGGCAGTCAGGAAGGCAGAAAGAGATGGGAGATCGTCTATGGCTTACGTCAAGTGAAAACATATCTGCGTACTGTGCGTATTGGCTCCTGGGAAGAGCGCGCACCACTTTTTAGGGTCATAGGCCCTGGATCTTGGCTCCTGGGATAACTCTAGGCCTATGACCCTAAAAGTGGTGCGCGCTCTTCCCAGGAGCCAATACGCAAAGTACGCAGATATGTTTCCACTTGACGTAAGACGTAGACAATCAGAAATCTCATTCTGACGTCCAGACTGCCTACTGTCTTATTGCTCTCTTATTTTCTATCCCGTCTACCAATATGGCCCCACGACCAATCCCCCACTCTATTCTCTCTTCTTCGACTACCCTTATCCCAGCCACCCGTCCCCACTCTATCCAGAAGACCCCTCTCGAGACTTCTGCCGATAAAGTGGCCAGATATTCGAAGATTCTGAAACACTCCAACTGTAGACATGCTGTTAGTCATGCTCTTCTCAGACTCGCTCAACTGAACTGCCCTATGAGGGTATTTGAGACATGTCAAACGGAAAAGAGACTGCAGAGATTCGAAGGAAATGTTGAGTGCCTCTATCAGATTAACATTCTGAAAAGGAAATTCGCGGAGCTCCGTCGTAAAGAAGAATCCGAGAAGTATGGAAAGAAATCATCTAAGTTGGAGTTAAAGGAGGAGGAGTACGACCCGGAGTTCTCAGGATCCAACGGACTGAAGACTACAATAATGGAGATGTATGCAGAGTACAAACCAACACCGATTATTAGAAAATTCAATCGATAAATGATCTCAGGATTCATTTTGTTTGCGTATGTCTTTTTAATTATTTCTGTCATTCAATTGTTATTCTCATTCCCTCAATCAATAAATCTTAATAATAATAATGAAAAGTGTATTGTTCCTAGCATTTCTTTAATGGCAAAAACCATCAGCAAACTTGTCATGGCCCGTTTTGAATCAAAATTCGAAATGTTTTTCGCAGAAAGTTTAGTTTTTGACTAAAAATTAAAATTTTAATCAAAAGGTTGGTCCGATTTTTGACAAGTTTGCAAATCAGAATTAGATCATCTGGTTTTTGACACAACATAAGATTTTTATTAGTAAAGAAGTCAATATTTATAACGACGTTCACACACGTTTTTTGCTCGCACTGTAACAATATGTGAAGACAAACATTCCCATGTGACCTTTAACTATGCATCCTATCGTCACATTTTCTTAATCGATGGGAAGGAGCGCAGTGCGAGAATGCATAGTTAAAGGTCACCTGGGAATGTTTGTCTTCACATATGGTTACAGTGCGAGCAAAAACGTGTGTGAACGTCGTTATAAATATTGACTTCTTTGCTAACACAAATCTTATACATGGAAACTAAATCAATAGGCCTATGTTCAAGAGAGAAATGAGAGTTGTAAGGAAATATTTGAAGTAGTTATGGGAAAACACAACAAATATAGAAATAAGGAGCCAGGTATAGTATGAACTGAACTGGTTTCTAAGTTTGGGAGTTTTTTTCAGTCAACTTTTGTAAGTGGTAGGTACTAACAACCCAAATCTTAAACCGTCCGAATTAAAACTGGTATACTGATAAGAATGCTGACTGTTTTTGACATTAAAGAAATGCTTAAAACAGTACACTTTTTATTATTATTAAGATTTATTGATTGAGGGAATGAGAATAACAATGGAATGACAGAAATAATTAAAAGACAGAAGCAAACAGAATAAATCCTGATATCATTTATCGGTTGAATTTTCGAATAATCGGTGTTGGTTTATACTCTGCATACATCTCCATTATTGTAGTCTTCAGTCCGTTGGATCCTGAAAACTCCGGGTCGTACTCCTCCTCCTTCAACTCCAACTTAGCTGCTTTCTTTCCAAACTTCTCGGATTCTTCTTTACGACGAAGCTCCTCGAATTTCCGTTTGAGAATATTGATTTGATACAGGCACTCAACATTTCCTTCGAATCTCTGTAGTCTCTTTTCCGTTTTGCATTCCTCGAATACTCTCATAGAGCAGTTCAGTTGGGCGAGTCTGAGAAGAGCATGACTAACAGCATGTCTACAGTTGGAGTGCTTCAGAATCTTCGAATACTTGGCGACTTTTTCGGCAGAAGTCTCGAGAGGGGTCTTCTGGATAGGGTGGGGACGGGTGGCTGGGATAAGGGTAGCCGAAGAAGAGAGAATAGAGTGGGGGATTGGTCGTGGGGCCATATTGGTAGACGGGATAGAAAATAAGAGAGCAACAAGACAGTAAGCAGTCTGGGAGGGCAGAATGAGAAGGGAGATTGCCAACGGCTTACGTCAAGTGGAAACATATCTGCGTCCTTTGCGTAATGGCTTCTGGAAAGAGCGCGCACCACTTTTAGGGTCATAGACACTGCTCCTGGGAAAACGGTAGGCCTGTGACCCGAAAAGCGGTGCGCGCTCTTCCCAGGAGCCAATACGCAGAGTACGCAGATATGTTTCCACTTGACGTAAGCCAACGACGATCTCCCATCTCATTATGCCCTCCAGACTGCCTACTGTATGGCTGGTCACCTTTTTTCTCTATGATTCTTATTGAATACTAATTTCCCTTATTCTCCTGTTATCACCGTATGCAGAGCTTCAAAAGTGAGTTTCCTTTTCTTCAATGACAGTTTTTGTCAGCCAACATTTAATAAGAATATCAATTTTTTGTATTTCAGCATGTAGACAAACGAAATAAACCCATAACATGGAAAACGATGATAGAATCGGGCTTGATGCCGTGTCTGTGGGCACACTTCGCGACACTACCAGTTACAGATTAGTGGAACTGAAAACTCAACCAGACGTTAGTTTGGTTACGATGAATCTCGCGATACTTGCGAAGTCATAGACATAACTATGGACTTCGAGGATTCTCACGTCTTTCTTGAGGATGTCCAGAAAAAAATGTGCGGCAAATGGAAGAATAAAAAAGACGTCGGCACCTATCAAAACCCGAAAAGGCCGATCCGTAGTTCTTGTTTAATGATGGAAGGTCAAATTCAATACAGCACTTGTGAGAACATAATCAATACGATTTTCGGAACGGGAGACATTGAGCTGGTTTCTTTGGTTTTCAAAGTGAATTTGACTGTAAGTTAGCCATATGCATATTTCATCTCAAATAAGTGCAATTTTTCAGGAAATCATCCACAGAATGGGACTCGATGATGGAATCGGACTTGATGCCGCGCAATATGGGATACCAAGTGAAGAAGATTCATGAAGTATGGCATTGGGACGACTCAAAGTGGTTCAGGGGAGGATTCTTCTGAAAGTATCTGGAACCACTTTCGAAGATGAAGCATGAGGCGTCCGGCTAGCCACGACCCAAAATGAGCGACAAGGAAAAACAGGACCACATTGATTCCATTAGGAAAAAAAAGATGGAATCAGCGCCGACAATGTGAAGAAGAACCCTGCACTCCGACAAATGACCAAGCTACCTTTAAATAGCGCATGGGTTAATTACTCTTTTCTTGTTAGCTAAAAAATTTAAATAAATTATTGGTCTTTTGTGATATTGATGTTGTTACACCGTATTTCTTTCAGAATCAGAACATTTTTTTGAAAAAAAGATGTTTTTCCATCTATCATATCGTGAAAGTTGAAAAACTACGACAACCAGTGAGGAATTAGGCAAACATATTGTCCGAGAGGACTACACGGCTGTACGGAGGACAATCAATATTATGAATGAGAAGGTCAAGCACCACACATCTGTTTTTTCTCTTCTTGTGTAGTAATGAGAAGATGGGTCTGGGAAGAAAAAACATATCTGCGTACTCTGCGTATTGGCTCCTGGGAAGAGCGCGCACCACTTTTAGGGTCGTAGACATTGTGGTTTCCACTTGACGTAAGCCGTAGACAATCTGCCCATATCATTCTGCCTTCCCAACTGCCTACTGTCTTATTGCTCTCTTATTGCTCTCTTATTGCTCTCTTATTTTCTATCCCGTCTACTAATATGGCCCCACGACCAATCCCCCACTCTATTCTCTCTTTCTTCCCAGCCACCCGTCCCCACCCTATCCAGAAGACCCCTCTCGAGACTTCTGCCGAGAAAGTCGCCAAGTATTCGAAGATTCTGAAGCACTCCAACTGTAGACATGCTGTTAGTCATGCTCTTCTCAGACTCGCCCAACTGAACTGCCCTATGAGAGTGTTCGAGAAATGTCAAACGGAAAAGAGACTGAAGAGATTCGAAGGAAATATTGAGTGCCTGTATCAGGTCAATATTGTGAAACGGAAATTTGAGGAGCTCCGTCGTAAAGAAGAATCCGAGAAGTTTGGAAAGAAAGCAGCTAAATTGGAGTTGAAGGAGGAGGAGTACGACCCGGAGTTCTCAAAATCCAACGGACTGAAGACTACAATAATGGAGATGTATGCAGAGTACAAACCAACACGGATTATTCGAAAATTCAATCGATAAATGATCTCAGGATTTATTTTGTTTGTTTATGTCTTTTTAATTATTTCTGGCATTCGATTGTTATTCTCATTCACTCAATCAATAAATCTAAATAATAATAAAAACGCGTGCTGTTTCTAACATTTCTTTAATGTCAAAAAATCAGCAAACTTGTCATGATCCTCCTGAGGAAACTCTAGGTCAATGACCCTAAAAGTGGTGCGCGCTCTTCCCAGGAGGGTAGACGCAGTGCTTCACTGACCCAACGTAAACAGTAAGAGAGACTGGGTACAGTCTGTAAAAATAGTATGGTTTATGACCTACTTTTTTGAATACTAACGATGAGAACAATACGGTAATGTTCTCGAGTTAACTATAAGAAATATCCAGAAGGCATGTGTCTTCCATCCGTTGAAGAACAAAAGAGGATAGCGAACTGATTCAGATCATCATGGATTCAATGATTTGCCCTCTAGACTTACGTTGAGAACTGGAGACGTTGATTAAAAGAACTTCCTGAAGTAGAAAAACGACTGGATTACGTTGACAGCCGTGGACCAATCAACCACATTGATTTGTCATATAAGCAGTAGGATATTGAATTCATTTTGGGATATTTCATGGAACGACAACAGATCACGCTTCACACTTCAAAGTTAAAAAAGAGTTCGTGAATGCGAGATCTCGAACTTATAAAGAACTGAAGGACACATTTGTCGTATGATCCTTTGTTTGACAAAATTGTGTTTGAAAAATAAAAATTTCTTTTTCTATATCGTTGTTAAAAAACGATATTTTCTGTGAAAAAAACAAAAAACATGGACCGTTTTTCCCGTTTGTAATAAGACCAGTCGGTTCACGTCGCCTAACGGCGACTAAACCTCCTTTTCTACACCACCCTTCCAGGGGTTACAGCGCCTGCGGCGCTTCCCAAACGGTTCAGACTATTGAGGTTTCCGAAGTCTCTCCAACTTCTGAATAATGTAAAATCTATGTTTTTCTGATGCGATTTCGATCCCTTACTCCTCTATTTGTTTTAAATCTGGCGATAAGAAAAAATCTTTCGCGTGTCTACATGGGTTCGAACCAACGGCTCTATTTAGATGGCCTTTAAAAACTCAAACGTCCCTTAAAACACTTAGACGTCCCTTGAAACACTTAAACGTCCTTTCAAACTCTAATTTTTTTAAAACGTCCTTTCAAAAGTTTAGACGTCCCAAAAAACGTTTAAACGTCCCATAAAATGTTTAGACGTCCCTTGAAATCCCAAAATATAGTTCTGAAGATTTAAACGTCCCAAAAAACATTTAGACGTCCCACAAAATATTTAGACCTATTCAAAACTATTCAGTTGCTTTATTGTTGAAGGGACGTCTAAACATTTTTTGGGGCGTTTAAATGTTTTTTGGGACGTCTAATTATTTAAAACGAAATTTTTGGGCTTCAAAGGACGTCTCAATATTTAATGGGACGTCTAAACATTTTTTGGGACGTCTAAATGTTTTTTGGGACGTTTAAACAATTTTGTACATATTTTGGATCCGAAAGGACGTTTAAATGTTTCAAAGGACGTCTAAGTGTTTCAAGGGACGTCTAAGTGTTTTAAGGGACGTCTAAATGTTTTTTGGGACGTTCAAGTTTTCAAAGGACATCTAAACTGGAATAGAGCCGAACCAACTGACTACAGTCAACGTTGCCCAACTTGCCAGATTTGATGCAGCAAAGAACCGACCTTCTTCATTTGAAATTCGAACTTGGATTTGAAATGTAGTGCCTCGTAATATGAACAAACTGGATCCATGCTTCTGATGTAGTGAGGATCTGGTTGTGCATCAGTACCAACCACTCCGAGAATAGCTCCCTTACGTGTCGATTTTCAAACTCGATGTGGTCTGCCTGACTGTTTCGCTTGAGTTACGCACGCTCTGGTGGTGTTGGCTCTTGTTCTTCTTGCCGTCACATCATAAGCTCTTCTGGTCGTCTGGCAGCTGCCCGGGAAATCATTAAAGCCCGTCTAGATCTCGTTTGATCTTCGAACTCATTTTTCCTGCTGATTTCCATTTGTTTGGTATTGGTTCTGATATTTCTCGACTGCTCAGTGTCAGACTGTGGAGATCGTCGAACTGATACCATCAGCCACGATTTTAAACCTCAAAGATAGTAAAGATCCTGACTATCTTGGATGCCGGATAGCACGGCCCGAAGTCTCCTTTTTGTCGATGTTTTTCACAGACTCCATCAGCTGAGTGCCCTCGACCGCTCACATCTGAATTCTGTTGACATGTCAACAACATTTGCTATGGAATTCTGACAATCTTGATTTCGGATAGTAGTCTTTTTGTCGTTTTTCTTCACCGATTCTTGTGTCATGAGTTGAGTGTCCTCTAGCCCATTAATTCCTCCGAGCTCCACGCTACCATCCGATTCTCTTCTTCTATACCCATTTGACTTTGATCCTTTGACCTGATACCCAGACAATCTCGAAATCGTCGTACAGCGTCCGAGGTGGAGGTGGTATCACCGGGAACAAAAAAAGCAGCACCATAAGCATTCTGTGAATTGTCGGCGGGAACAGTAGTAGTTGGAGAGAGTGACGCCATGACGGGAAAAAGAAAATAATAACTATCAGCTATTTGAAAACACGGGTTTCACGTGGTTCCATGTCGGGACTACACGCAACTTCCGCTAATCTCTATATTTTACACGAACAAAATAAGCGGAGCAAAAGCAGTGGTAAGAAGAATGTAAATGCTATTAGCACCGCACGCTTCTTATAACCTCGCTCTACCGGAACCCAAAAAAGTGTGTGAAATTGAGAGTCTCAGAGAAATACATACATTTATCAAGGGCGTTTCAGTGGAGCGCAGTTGCAGGAACTATGCCCAGCTAATAGCCAAAACGGCTATTAACACTTTCTTTTAAATGAGCACCCATATGTATCCAAAATGAATCCCATCTTCCTTCACCTGTGTCCAGAAAATTGCCGTTTCTTTTTCTGATATCAATCTGGAAACAAACGACACGGTTGGAAATCTCTATTTTTCTGAATCAGATGATAACAGCACATCTTTCTCATAGTCCCTTTTGGAGAACGGTCCGTATTTCTTTGTGACGTAGTTCTCGCTGGAAACAGGCTGCGCGTTCGGAAACCTCTATATTTTCCCAATCTATCAACGAAAAAAATCAAAAAAATTTTCTCGGCACGCGGGATCGAACTTAAAACTAACTGCAGTCAACGTTGCTTAACTTGCCAGATCGGACGCGGCGACACGTCAACCCTTACCATGCGGCCACGGAAAATGCAGGCTGAAGAAATGAAAGAAATGGCGACCCTTCGGTCGACAGTTTCACGCCACTTTCCCGTGTTCATTCCCCTATGCTTTATCAGTGTTTTTGGCTCAGAAGGCGTCATTTTGAGAATTTTGAAAAAAGAAAAAGACGGGCATCATGCGGGGGAAATTTCTGATCTTTTGGTCCAACTTCGAAGAAAATCGGTCCAGTAGGAAGGGCTGTAGGATCGGCGACACACACACAAACATACAGAATCTGGTGTTTGTTAATAGTAAAGATTCAGTGCCTTGAAAAGTTATAAGAACTAAAACGAATGAAAACGCTGAAAAGAAACTGATTTTCATTGGAATTTTTATTAAAAATAAAGTGAGCAATATGTGAAAAAATCCACGTGAAAAAATGTAAATGAAAAAAGAAAAGAAAAATGCAACTACATACGATACATGTACGATAGATGAAAACATACACAGAGTGTTTGTGGACTTACACACCGTACTCACTTCCAGATTTGTCAACATATTCAAAAAAAAATTCAGTGCTTTTCTGCTTATTTCTGACAATTTGTGATCTGAAAAAGATTATTTATAAAGGGAACAGTTGAAAACAAGGTTGAATTCACAAATCGTCACAAGAATACCGTAGAAAAAAAGAACCAACAATTTGAGAATTAGAACAATTTGATAAGACGGTCGAGAGCTTTCGCTTTGGCACTATCCGACAACTTTTTGTATTCTGGAGACTGGTCCAATTTCTTTGCTTTCTCCACGGTATTCAGTCCACGAATACACTTTTCGAGAAGTTTTGGCATCACATACTCGTCAGCCATCCACAACATCTTCTCACTATTGATTTTCGAGTTGTATAGAAGATGATATTCGATTATGTTGATAACTGAAGAAACCAGAAAACGACTGGCCATTTCTAACAGCTTATCTACAGTACTATCATTTGGAAACACTGGATTTGGGTAGAAACTGCTGAGAAGTAGAGCGAAATCATCGAAAGAAACGTCTTCAATCGGAATTTCATCCATTTGTCCTTCTTTGAAATTCGAAGAGAAGAGAGCGCTGAAGTATTCGGAGTGGTAGGAAAGGAACTGAAAAACGTAATTTTAGGGAAAATTCTTAATAATAGCTGATACAGAAATCGAGTTTTTCATTTATTCTACTAAAAAGGAAAACGTGAATAAAAGCTAGCAACAATTTGCTAATATGAACTCACCGCTTTGCTCACATGAAGCTTTTTTCCGTCGACAACTAAAATCGCATCGTTTTTATCGGAAGGCAGAAACAAGTTGTCGTAATCTCGTTTTTCAGGAGCTGGAGCGTAGTGAGGAATGAGAGAATATTGATAGTAACAAGTATCGTAGCTATAATTGCATTCAATTTGCTGTGTGATCACTTGGTTGTCTTCTGTGATTTTGATTGCAATCTTCTGTGCGTCGAAGTAATTATTCACAGAGTAGATTGTGATCTGTCCAGTGATCTCATCGACTCCTTCGCTTTTGGGTTTTTCCCAGTCAAATATCCAGGTCAAATTAATTTGATAGTTGTTGTACTTTCCGCTCCAGACACTGAAAAAATGACTCGTTCCAATCATTCTTTGGCCCTGTTCTTTCATTTTTTGATGAGAAATATGACTTACCATTTGATTCCGTGATGGGTCTTCGTCTCCAAAATATTGGTGTTGCCATTGATCTCATAAGTACCACTTTTATACTCGATTGCGTCACCCAGCATTTTCGTTAAATTTTCTTGCAATTGTTGCTATTGAAATACATAGAAATTGAAAAATTTTGTATGTAAATGATCGCAAACCCATTTTACGGGGAAAAAACTATTTGGAAACCAAAAAAATCAAGACTTTTCGCTGAAAAATCTTTTTATAAAAATTAAAGTGAGCAAAATTATCAAACAACGGAGAGTGTTTGCGGACTTGCGTACCGTACCCTCTTCTAAAAATTGTTATCGCTATTATAAATTCACGGTCTGCCGCCGCAGGGTGTTGCTGACAGCATGAAAATCGTAATAGATAACAGTTTCTCACCCATTTCAACTACGAGACTCATCAGAACAAGTTTCATGCGCCTCTAACACCCTGCGGCTGCAGACCGTGTGAATTTATAATACCAGTCGGTCGGTCAACCTCCTTCCCTACACCACCCTTCTTAGTTTTTCAGCGCCTGCGGCACTTCTCTAATGGTTCAAACAATTATAGCAGTGGGAAAAGTTTAAGCTTTCCAATGTCAGAAAATTTGACAAGGGAGAAACCGAGGGAAGGTAGGGACGAATTAAAACGGAGGACGTTTGGCAACCGGGGACAGTTTAGAGCCAAAACTGATATCGATACCTTAAAAAATTGTGTTCCCGATTCCGACCGAAAGAATGGTCTCTCCTCACGTTTTCAAATTTCCAGTCATGCTGCCCACTGACTGACAATGTAAGGTGAAATAGAAATGAACAAAAATCAATAATTTATTATTAAAACACATTTCAGCGCAGATCATTCCAGGAATCAAGGTTGTGGTGCTTGAGTTCGTGGTGTGCGAAACACATGTCCCATTCCGTTATTTCGTTTTCAGCAATTGAAAGATGGTATTATAGCAGAATGTTTTTCCTGACTCCTGGGAAGAGCGCGCACCACTTTTTGTGGTCATAGGCAATGCGTATTAGCTCCTAGGAAAAACCAAAGGCCTGTGACTCTAAAAGTGGTGCGCGCTCTTCCCAGGAGCCATTACGCAGAGTACGCAGAAATGTTTCCACTTGACGTAAGACGTAGACAATCTCCCATCTCATTCTGCCTTCCCAGACTGCCTACTGTATGGCTGGTCACCCTGTTCTCCCTTGATTATTATTGAATTCTAAATTCCCTCTATTCTCCTCCTATCAACATACACCCATGTTCCTCTCCAATGGTCCCAAATCTGTAAGTTTCATTTTCATTAACGATTCCTAGTTTCCAGTTTCGACAATTAATAACATTATCGATTTCAGCTTTTCAAGAGATTCGATTATAGAATTGGACTTGATGCAGCGCAAAAGCTTAGTCACAAGCTTGTTTGTGGACACACTTCTCGACACTACCAGCTATCGATTTGTGGAACTGAAAACCCAACCAGACGTTAGTTTGGCTTGCATCACTTCTGATGAATTCAAGTACGCAGATATTATTGTTCACGACATAATGAAATCATGGATAAGATAAAAGGCACCCTGCGTCACCCCTCACCTTGGCCAGTTTACGTCGATACGGAGTCATGGATACATTTGATCATGGCTCAAAGCTGGCGTTGATTACCGCATTTGATGTAAGAACGCGAACGGTCTTCTTATTCCGCACTGTTCAAGTCTCAAAAAGTCAGCTAGAGAACATCAAGTGGGAGATTAACAATCTTGGCCGAAAGGTTTTGACATTCGGGAAAAGGACTTGAATTCTTTTTGAAAAATCTTAATTGTTCCCTTTTTCATCACTTCTTTTTGATTGTCGATTTTTCATTTTAACAATAAAACTTTTTAAATAATAACAACCTGTTTTTGCATAAAGGCATTTCTTCCCAGAGCCATCTTTTCATTACTACATGCTGATTGACCTTCACATTCATAATCTTGATTGCCCCTCCGTATTGTTCTCATCGTTAGTATTCAAAAAAGTAGGTCACCAACCATACTATTTTTACGACATCTCTCTTGCCCCAACCCCTCAGTTTGGGAATAAAAGACCTGTCACTTCTCCTACACATCTTCCCTCTGACTGATGCCAACTCGTCTCTTTTATATGAATAATCTACCGAGTTTTGTTGTTATCAGAGATAATGATGCTGTAAATGAGTCCAACTGGTTGAGAGCCATAATATATATATCCGAGATAAACAGAAAAGAACTAGCTTCAGTTTCATACTTGCCGTGAGCAATATTACGTTATCGGTGCTGCAAACTCACAAGTTTATTTAGGGAAGACGGAATCAATTTAATATTTGAAAGGAGTAATTGATCGAGAACTAACGATGAGAACAACAACAATACGAAGGTCAATCAAGCTTATGAATGAGAAGGTCAAGTCATACCATATATCTGTTTTTTTCTCTTCTTATGTAGTAATGAGAAGATGGGTCTGGGAAGAAACGTCTTTAATGCAATAATAGGTTTTTATTATTTTTAAAAGTTTTATTGCTCAAATGAAAAATCGACAATTGAAAAGAAATCCTTGTGACCTGCCCCATTGACTAGTCGATCGCGAATGCTGATGTTCCGGCGGAGCATGACACGAGATCCCACTGCGATTGTGAGTTATGGAGGCAAGCCACCATGCATCATAGTATCACAATATTTGCCGGGCGTCAAAAAGATCTTCTTCAGCTTCTTCAATGGATCGGTCAATGTTTTCTTCCGACTTCTTTTTTGCCAAGGACGCGTTGTCGAGAGCACGTTTAATCGTTGATGTAGCTCTGTAATCCACGCCATCGATAGCAGCAATCGTCACTGTCTCCACCTGGATCAACCTCAACACTTCTGTGTTCATTTCATCGACTTCATCGGTAATTGTTGATTGTGAGTCCTTGAGCTTTGTGGATAGTCGTACCGTAGGCAATAACTAGTGGGAACTGGGTCCGCGTCATCATTTCATCCTTATGTCTGAACAATGCTAGAGGGAAGGAATGATTGCGGTCGTTGAATTGGACATGAATCCAGTCCACTACTCCTTGATCGTTCTTCACAATCCTTGTGACCTGCTCCATTGACTAGTCGATCGCGAACGAGATCCAACAGCGATTGTGAGTTGTGGAGGCAAGCCACCATGCATCAAAATATCACAATTTTGAAGTGAAAGTGGCTGAAATGAAGTGAAATGAGTTAAAAACTTTAGTATAAAATTACCTTACCTTGTACAGATCAATAATAAGGAGAATTAGTATTCAATAAGAATCAGGGAAGAAGAGGGGCGACCAGCCATACAGTAGGCAGTCAATAAGGCAGAATGAGATGGGAGATCGTCTATGGCTTACCTCAAGTGGAAACATTTCTGCGTACTCTGCGTATTGGCTCCTGGGAAGAGCGCGCACCACTTTTTAGGGTAACAGCCACTGTGGGTCTTGGCTTCTGGGAAAACTCTAGGCCACTGACCCTAAAAAGTGGTGCGCGCTCTTCCCAGGAGCCATTACGCAGAGTACGCAGAAATGTTTCCACTTGACGTAAGCCGTAGACGATCTCCCCATCTCATTCTGTCGTCCAGACTGCCTACTGTCTTACTGCTCTCTTATTTTCTATCCCGTCTACCAATATGGCCCCACGACCAATCCCCCACTCTATTCTCTCTTCTTCGGCTACCCTTATCCCAGTCACCCGTCCCCACCCTATCCAGAAGACCCCTCTCGAGACTTCTGCCGAAAAAGTTGCCAGATATTCGAAGATTCTGAAGCACTCCAACAGTCGTCATGCTGTTAGTCATGCTCTTCTCAGACTCGCTCAACTGAACTGCCCTATGAGAGTGTTCGAAAAATGCAAGACGGAAAAGAGACTGCAGAGATTCGAAGGAAATGTTGAGTGCCTGTATCAAATCAACATTCTGAAACGGAAATTCGAGGAGCTCCGTCGCAAAGAAGAATCCGAGAAGTTTGGAAAGAAATCATCTAAGTTGGAGTTGAAGGAGGAGGAGTACGACCCGGAGTTCTCAGGATCCAATGGACTGAAGACTACAATAATGGAGACGTATGCAGAGTACAAACCAACACCGATTATTAGAAAATTCAATCGATAAATGATCTCAGGATTTATTTTGTTTGTTTATGTCTTTTTAATTATTTCTGGCATTCGATTGTTATTCTCATTCCCTCAATCAATAAATCTTAATAATAATAAAAAAGTGTACTGTTTCTAGCATTTCTTTAAGGTCGAAAAAATCAGCAAACTTGTCCCCATCCGTTTTGAATCAAAATTTGAAAAAGTTAAGTTTTCGAGTTCTCAACATGTTAGGGGTGTCCCTCAGGGGCATTCTCGCACTGCGTTCCTTCCCATCGATTAAGGAAATGTGACGATAGGATGCATAGTTAAGGGTCACATGGGAATGTTTGTCTTCACATATGGTTACAGTGCGAGAAAAAAACGTGTGTGAACGTCGTTATAAATATTGACTTCTTTACTAAAAAGAATCTTATACATGGAAACTAAATCAATAACAACAATCCTATATTCAAGAGAAAACTATCACAATGTTTGACGAACTCGAAATGAGAGTTGTTATGAACTGAACAGGTTTCTAAGTTTGGGAGTTTGTTTCAGTCAACTTTTGTAAGCGGTGGGTACTAACAACCCGAATCTTAAACCGTCCGAATTAAAACTGGTATACTGATAAGAATGCTGACTGTTTTTCCATTGAAGAAATGCTAGCAACAGTACACTTTTTTATTATTATTATGATTTATTGATTGAGGGAATGAGAATAACAATCGAATGACAGAAATAATAAAAAAGACAGAAGCAAACAAAATAATTCGTGAGATCATTTATTGGTTGAATTTTCTAATAATCGGTGTTGGTTTGTACTCTGCATACATCTCCATTATTGTAGTCTTCAGTCCGTTGGATCCTGAGAACTCCGGGTCGTACTCCTCCTCCTTCAACTCCAACTTAGCTGCTTTCTTTCCAAACTCCTCGGATTCTTCTTTACGACGGAGCTCCTCAAATTTCCGTTTGAGAATATTGACCTGATACAGGCACTCAACATTTCCTTCAAATCTCTTCAGTCTCTTTTCCGTTTGACATGTCTCAAATACCGTCATAGGGCAGTTCAGTTGGGCGAGTCTGAGAAGAGCATGACTAACAGCATGACGGCAGTTGGAGTGCTTCAGAATCTTTGAATATTTGGCGACTTTCTCGGCAGAAGTCTCGAGAGGGGTCTTCTGGATAGGATGGGGACGGGTGGCTGGGATAAGGGTAGCCGAAGAAGAGAGAATAGAGTGGGGGATTGGTCGTGGGGCCATATTGGTAGACGGGATAGAAAATAAGAGAGCAATAAGACAGTAGGCAGTCTCGAAGGCAGAATGAGATGGAGAGATCGTCTACGGCTTACGTCAAATTGAAACATTTCTGCGTACTCTGCGTATTGGCTCCTGGGAAGAGCGCGCACCACTTTTAGGGTAATATGCCTAGAGTTTTCCCAGGAGCCAAGGTGCAGTGTCTATGGAAGTGTCAATAACTAAGTGAAACAATTATTGACTAAACTTTCAGGTACAATCGCACTTCCGAATCACCTCTAGTTATTATTCCGATTATGAACTCAGTATTCAACATCAATATCTATTTTGACGACGACGAAATGGATACAATCGTCGAAATTGAAGCAAAACAATTGAAACGACAGAAAGATGCAGTCCAGCCTGTGTGCAATAAGAAGACAAAAAGTTGCATAAATTTCATTTTTCAACAAATTTATCTTTTTTACTTAAAAAATGATTCTTAAAAATTGATTTTTCCACTGTACAGCTTAATTGCTTAATTGGAGACCGATACTTTAGAAAAGTCTAACAATCTTTTATTATCGACACATATGCTAAAAATCTAAAAATCAAAAAATCGCGCGCATATCTCATTCTCTTTGGTTGCTTTGGTGGAAGAGTTTTTCCGCGCGACCGTGTAGTCCTCTCGGATAAGATCTTTGCCCAATTCCTCGTTTTCTCACTCTTAGTTTCTCAACTTTTTTTGATATGAAAATTGGAAAATTACATTATCCTTTTTCCAAAAAAAAACTGCTGATTCTGACGGAAATAAAATAGTGTAACAACCTCAAAATCACAAAAAAATAATAATTTGTTTAACAAATGGTCAGTTAACAAGTGAAGAGAGTTATATCAGGCGTGTGGACTATTTTTGGTGTGCAGGTTTTGTATGTAGCAATGTTGCTACGAGCATTTCACATCCGTCGACGGAGAGAGTTCCGTTTGATTCCGTGAAGACTGCTAGACGTGAGGTTTTATAGTAGGAATACAACTCTCCATTGTTGATAAAATTTCCGACTGGAGCAATCTGAAATCGAAAAGCTTGAAACAAAATGTGAAAAAAAACCAATTTTACGTTTCCATATACTCTTGTTGGATTGTTCCAAATTGTCAGCACATATTTGGACACTGTCGTTCTTCAAAATGGTATTGATGTGGTCTTGCTTCCATAAGAATATCAGTGGCAGACAGGAGATAGGAGTCAGATGAATAGAGGAATTAGTGTTCAATAAGAATCAGTCAAGGAGAGAGGGGGACCAGCCATACAGTAGGCAGTCTGTGTGTTTAACTGGTAGTGGTAATAATATTTATTGAAGCTAAAATAGAGACGCACGCCTCTGCTTTTATACTGACAAGAGGCGGAGCTTAAACATAGATGTGTTGGTGGAAGAATGTAATAATAAAAGATAGAATGATTCAAGGTTCAGACCCTATGAATCATTTGATTGGGAGTGGGAGAGGAAGCGGAAAGAAAAGTGGGAGAGTGTAAAGTACACAATCGAGCACAATTGTCCATGGCAGACTCTTGGGAAGATGTAGTCCTCTCGGACAAGATGTTTTCCCAATTCCTCGTTTCCTCTCTTGTCGTTTTTCAACTGTTTTCCGATATGAAAGTTGGAAAAATACAATATCTTTTCCAAAAGTAGGTTGATTCTCAAAGAAATACGGTGTAAAAATCTGTATACTACAAAAAATCAATAATTTATTTACAAAACACATCCGCGTACTCTGCGTAGTTGGCTCCTGGGAAGAGCGCACACCACTTTTAGGGTAATAGGCACTGCATCTTGGCTCCTGGGAAAACTCTAGGTCTATGACACTAAGAAGTGGTGCGCGCTCTTCCCAGGAGCCAATACGCAAAGTACGCAGATATGTTTCCACTTGACGTAAGCCATGGACGATCTCCCATCTCATTCTGCTTTCCCAACTGCCTACTGTCTTATTGCTCTCTTATTTTCTATCCCGTCTACCAATATGGCCCCACGACCAATCCCCCACTCTATTCTCTCTTCTTCGGCTACCCTTATCCCAGCCACTCGTCCTCACCCTATCCAGAAGACCCCTCTCGAGACTTCTGCCGAGAAAGTCGCGAAGTATTCGAAGATTCTGAAGCTTTCCAACTGTAGACATGCTATTAGTCATGCTCTTCTCAGACTCGCCCAACTGAACTGTCCGATGAGGGTATTTGAGACATGTAAGACGGAAAAGAGACTGCAGAGATTCGAAGGAAATGTTGAGTGCCTGTATCAGGTCAATATTCTGAAACGGAAATTCGAGGAGCACCGTCGTAAAGAAGAATTCGAAAAGTTTGGAAAGAAAGCAGCTAAGTTGGAGTTGAAGAAGGAGGAGTACGACCCGGAGTTCTCAGGATCCAACGGACTGAAGACTACAATAATGGAGATGTATGCAGAGTACAAACCAACACCGATTATTCGGAAATTCAACCGATAAATGATCTCAGGATTTATTTTGTTTGCTTCTGTCTTTTTAATTATTTCTGTTATTCGATTGTTATTCTCATTCCCTCAATCAATGAATCTTAATAATAATAATGAAAAGTGTACTGTTTCTAGCATTTCTTTAATGACACAAAAAATCAGCATTCTTATCAGTATACCAGTTTTAATCCGGATGGCTTCAGATTCAGGTACCTTAGAAACTTGTTCAGTTCATACAATACATGGCTCCTAATCCTTATTTCTATATGTGTTGTGTTTTCCCATAACTACTTCAAATCTTTCTTTACAAACCTCATTTCTAGTTTGTCAAACATTGTGATAGTGTTCTCTCGGATATAGGCGTATTGTTATTGATTTAGTTTCCATGTATAAGATTCTTGTTAATAAAAAAGTCAATATTTATAACGTTGTTCACACACGTTTTTTGCTCGCACTGTAGCCATATGAGAAGACAAACATTTCCATGTGACCTTTAGCTATGCATCCTATCGTCACATTTTCTTAATCCATGGGAAAGAGCACAGTGCGAGAATGCATAATTAAAGGTCATATGGGAATGTTCGTCTTCACATATTGTTGCAGTGCGAGCAAAAACGTGTGTGAACGTTGTTAGAAATATTGACTTCTTTACTAACAAGAATCTTATACATGGAAACTAAATCAATAACATTACGCCTATATTCAAGAGAGAAATGAGATTTGTAAGGAAATATGTGAAGTAAGGATCAGGAGCCAGGTACAGTATGAACTCAACAGGTTTCTAAGTTTGGGAGTTTGTTTCAGTCAACGTTTGTAAGCGGTAGGTACTAACAACCCGAATCTGAGACCGTCCGGATTGAAATTGGTATACTGATAAGAATGCTGAATGTTTTTGACCCTAAACGAATGCTAGAAACAGTACACTTTTTTATTATTATGAAGATTTATTGATTGATTGAGGGAATGAGAATAACAATCGAATGACAGAAATAATTAGAAAGACATAAGCAAACAAAATATCATTTATCGATTGAATTTTCGAATAATCGGTGTTGGTTTGTACTCTGCATACATCTCCATTATTGTAGTCTTCAGTTCGTTGAATCCTGAGAACTCCGGGTCGTACTCCTCTTCCTTCAACTCCAATTTAGCTGCTTTCTTTCCAAACTTCTCGGATTCTTCTTTATGACGGCTCTCCTTGAATTTCCTCTTGAGAATATTGATTTGATATAGGCACTCCACATTTCCTTCGAATCTCTGCAGTCTCTTTTCCGTTTGACATTTCTCAAATACCCTCATAGGGCAGTTCAGTTGAGCGAGTCTGAGAAGAGCATGACTAACAGTATGTCTACAGTTGGAGTGCTTCAGAATCTTCGAATACTTGGCGACTTTCTCGGCAGAAGTCTCGAGAGGGGCCTTCTGGATAGGGTGGGGACGGGTGGCTGGGATAAGGTTCGCCGAAAAAGAGAGAATAGAGTGGGGGATTGGTCGTGGGGCCATATTGGTAGACGGGATAGAAAATAAGAGAGCAATAAGACAGTAAGCAGTCTGGGAGGGCAGAATGAGATGGGAGATTGCCTACGGCTTACGTCAAGTGGAAACATTTCTGCGTACTCTGCGTATTGGCTCCTGGGAAGAGCGCGCACCACTTTTTGGGATCATAGTCACTGCTCCTAGGAAAACTCTAGGCCTATGACCGTAAAAGTGGTGCGCGCTCTTCCCAGGAGCCAATACGCAGAGTACGCAGATATGTTTCCACTTGACGTAAGCCAACGACGATCTCCCATCTCATTATGCCCTCCAGACTGCCTACTGTATGGCTGGTCACCTTTTTTCTCTATGATTCTTATTGAATACTAATTTCCCTTATTCTCCTGTTATCACCGTATGCAGAGTTCCAAAAGTGAGTTTCCTTTTCTTCAATGACAGTTTTTGTCAGCCAACAGTTAATACGATTATGAATTTCTTGTATTTCAGCATGTAGACAATCAAAATAAATCCATAACATGGGAATCGATGATAGAATCGGGCTTGATGCCGTGTCTGTGGGCACACTTCGCGACACTACCAGTTACAGATTTGTGGAACTGAAAACTCAACCAGACGTTAGTTTGGTTACGATGAATCTCGCGATACTTGCGAAGTCATAGACATAACTATGGACTTCGAGGATTCTCACGTCTTTCTTGAGGATGTCCAGAAAAAAATGTGCGGCAAATGGAAGAATAAAAAAGACGTCGGCACCTATCAAAACCCGAAAAGGCCGATCCGTAGTTCTTTTTTAATGATGGAAGGTCAAATTCAAAACAGCACTTATGAGAACATAATCACTACTATTTTTGGAACGGGAGACATTGAACTGGTTGCTTCGTTTTTCAATGTGAATTTGACTGTAAGTTAGCCATATAAGACGGTCAAAATTTCAAAATTTTTTGCTAGCGATTATATTTTATTAAAAATTGAGAAACTCTGTACTAGCACATATTCATTTCTCAGCTTTGATTCCGTTGAAATATGTGTGAAAAATATCATGTAAGCACAAATCTGCTTCACTTTTGTCTGTTCACGTCATTTTCTGTTCTTTTTTCAAAGTTTATTCAAAAGTACAGAATCGGTATGGATACCGATTTTGTACCAAGAAACTCCTCCAGATTTGGTATTCATACCTATTCTGTACTCTGCATAAAAGATCACGTGAAAAAAGTTTTTTCTCCAAGTTTATTCGAAAGTACAGAATCGGTATCGATACCAATTCTGTACCATTGTAAGTTCTGTATAAAAGGTCACGTGAAGAATTGAAAATCCACAATTTCAAAGTGTCAAATTTTATTTATGATTATTTTCGCTTACGTGGATTCAAATTTGATGTTCAACTAGTGGATAAACTGGCCAAAATGACAATTTTTGAGGAAAAGTTACCTAGATTCTGTAATTTGATTTTGATCAACTTCACCTTTTCTTATTCAACAACATTAAAAACGTCCGTTTTAATGAAATTTGCATAAAAAGGTTTGAAAATGTGTTTTCTTTTTAAGTAAGAGAAGGTAAAGTAAGTTGATCAAAACCTAATTACAGAATCTAGGTAACTTTTCCTCAAAAATTGTCATTTTGGTGAGTTTATCCACTTGATGAACATCAAATTTGAATCCACGTAAGCGAAAATAATCATAAATAAAATTTGACACTTTGAAATTGTGGATTTTCAATTTTTCACGTGACCTTTTATACAGAACTTACAATGCTGTTGTTTGGTACAAAATCGGTATCGATACCGTTTCTGTACTTTCGAATAAACTTGGAGAAAACTTTTTTCACGTGATCTTTTATGCAGAGTACAGAATAGGTATGAATGCCAAATCTGGAGGAATTTCTTGGTACAAAATCGGTATCCACACCGATTCTGTACTTTTGAATAAACTTTGAAAAAAGAACAGAAAATGACGTGAACAGACAAAAGTGGAAAACTCTGTGCTTCACGTGCAACTTTTTCTAGCAATTGCCAGTTTATTGCAAAATCGTTCAAATTCAGGGAAATGCTGTATTTTCAGTACAGATTACTCACAGAAAACCATTTTTCAACTAGCTAGCAAAAAATTTTGAAATTTTGACCGTCTTATATGCATATTTCATCTCAAATACAAGTGCAATTTTTCAGGAAATCATCCACAGAATGGGATTCGATGATAGAATCGGACTTGATGCCGCGCAATATGGGATACCAAGTGAAGAAGATTCATGAAGTATGGCATTGGGACGACTCAAAGTGGTTCAGGGGAGGATTCTTCCAAAAGTATCTGGAATCACTTTCGAAGATGAAGCATGAGGCGTCCGGCTAGCCACGACCCAACATGAGCGACAAGGAGAAGGAGGACCACATCGATGCCATTATTAAGATTGATGGAATCAAAAATGCGCCGACAATGTGAAGAAGAACCCCGCACTCCGACAAATGACCAATCTACTTTTAAATAGCGCATGGGTTAATTACTCTTTTCTTGTTAACTGAAAAATTTAAATAAATTTTTGATCTTTTGTGATATTGAGGTTGTAACACCGTATTTCTTTCAGAATCAGAACATTTTTTGAAAAAAGATGTTTTTCCATCTATCATATCGAGAAAGTTGAGAAACTACGACAACCAGTGAGGAATTGGGCAAACATATTGTCCGAGAGGACTACACGGCTGTACGGAGGACAATTCTCCCACACATCTTCCCTCTGACTGATGCCAACTCGTCTCTTTCGGATGAATAATCCACCGAAATTTGTTTTTTTGTTATCAGAGACGTTATCAGAGATAATGATGGTGTAAATGAGTGCAACTGGTTGAGAGCCACAGTATACATATCTGAGAGAGATAAATAGAAAACAACTAGCTTCAGTTTCTTACTTGACGTGTACAACATTGCGTGATAAGTGTTGCAAATTCACAACTTTATTTTGTTAAAACCGAATCAATTTAATATTTGGAAGGAGCGATTGATTGAGAAACCATAAACCTGTCTGACTTTCTTTTATTTAAAAAAAAATAGAATCTTTTATTAAAAATTATTTTAAAAAAATGAATCCAGTCCACTACTCCTTGATCGTTCTTGACGATACTTGTGACCACTCCGATAGTAGTATGGGGATATAGATCCGGGAGGGGGAAGGTCCCTAACAGCTGTTCCCCACACGACACCCCCCCCCCCACCCCAGCGGAAAAAAACGGGACACCCTCCTCTTTTTACACACTCTCTCGCCACCCAAAGCGGAAAAAAACGGGACAACTTTTCCGAAAAAAGAAGACTTTTTGCACCTCAGTCAAAAAAGTCTTCTTTTGGCGGAAAAATTTCCCGCCAAATTCAAATTCAAATTCTTTCCTATTTTTTTCAAATTTCTTTTTCAAATTCTATTTTCAAATTTCCCACCAAAATTCTATTTTCAAATTTCCTTTTCAAATTCTATTTACACCTGAAAGAAAGAAAGAAACACAATTTTTACCATCACCACAATTTTATTATAAATAATTAAAAACAATTTTAAAACAATTTTAAAAAACAATTTAAAGTTGTGATTGTGGTGTCGTTGTGATTGTGGCGTTGTCGTTGTCGCTGTGGTGGTAGTTGGCTTGGGTGGTGTGGCGTGTGAGGGTCTGCAATAAAAAAGATGAATAATTATTCAAACATAATTATTTTCCTACCTATTCCTCCACGGGGAGCACCTGGATGTGCTCAGCCGGGTAAAAATTACCCGGCTGAGCCGCAACGTAGACCATGCGGTCTACGGCGTTATGGGTGGTCAATCCATAACGCGTCCAGAAGTGCGCAGCGACGGTCCTCTTCGCCCTCGGTGGGCCGAAAGCCATGAAGGCACTGAAAAAAGCAAAGACCGATTTAGATAACTATCATATTCACCTACTTCTTTTCATAAATCTGAATGATTCCTGCCGGAATCCGCCTCACCTCACCCCCCCCCCGTGGCGTAATATCGAAGGGTTCAAAATGACTCCGTTCCATATATAGAGCAATTATATTTGGAGCTCCATCGTTGTAGATAGGGAAGTCGGTGGGAAGTGTGACTTGAGCTCTTCACAAGATGGCTCTACACCCGACAAGTATCACATTTCTGTTTATACTTGTTCGTCAAATCTTCTTTGGTTGTGTTTGTCCTACTCTTGCGAAGTTGTAAGTAGAGGCTGAAATACTAGAAAATGAGATGAAATATAAAGAGCAAGGGATAACTTACCAGCAGTAGCAAACAGGACATAGGAATCAATAGAAATAGAGGGGTTACTAGTATTCAATAAGAATCAAGAGGAGAGAGGGTGACCAGCCATACAGTAGGCAGTCGGGAAGGCATAATGAATTGGAAGATTGTCTAGGGCTTACCTCGAGTGAAAACATATCTGCGTACTCTGCGTAGTTGACTCCTGGGAAGAGCGCGCACCACTTTTAGGGTCATAGGCCTGTTATTTTTCCCAGGAGCCAAGAAACGGTGCCTATGACCCTAAAAGTGGTGCGCGCTCTTGCCAGAAGCCAACTACGCAGAGTACGCGGATATGTTTCCAGTTGACGTAAGCCATAGACAATCTCCCATCTCATTCTTCCTTCCCCAGACTGCCTACTGTATGGCTGGTCCCCTCTGATTCTTATTGAATTCTTATACCCCGCTGTCCCAATGTCTCGTATTTGACATATTTCTACTTATTTCCGCACTGATTGTAATATGGCTCACATGACATTCATTGCAACAACTGTAAGTTTCTAGGCTTATCAATAGAATTCTATAGCCAACAATTACATTTTTCAGTACTGGATCGTGGCTATCAAAAAGCTCATATATTTGGGCAGACTGCTTCGTAAATGTCTCTGTAAACTTGTTGTACAGTATGACGATGTTCGGATTGATCACTAACAAGGAACACTACAGGAAAACACGATGCAAGGAATGTCCAGCGGAGATTTTACTGTCGTAGGAGATGTCGTCGCTTCGTTTTATGGGATTAATGCCTGATGGAATGAGATAAATGCGGTGATGGTCAGCTGGGGGCCATTGAGACTCCGCACCACCACCAACAATAGGAAATATAAAGGAGTGTGGAAACTATGGGAGATGACGTGAGTTGTGTTTTTTTTAAATGTCAATTTGTGTTTTATTTAGGGCTGAGTCGATTCTCGGGAGAGGTCGAACAATTCAAGACGACCTCAAAGAAGAAGGATTCTTGGTCGTCTACCCATACGATCGAGTCGTTTTCGTCCAAGGAATGGCACCAATGCCAATCCAATTCGTACAAATCAATATATGGTAAGATTTGACGAACAAGTATAAACAGAAATGTGATACTTGTCGGGTGTAGAGCCATCTTGTGAAGAGCTCAAGTCACACTATCCACCGACTTCCCTATCTACAACGATGGAGCTCCAAATATAATTGCTCTATATATGGAACGGAGTCATTTTGAACCCTTCGATATTACCAAAACATCGCTGGTAGCCAACATATACTATTGCGAGCATTGTCAGAAGATCATCACGGACGCGTCGCAGGCTTCTCGAAAAAACCACAATAAGCTGTGTGCTGCAAAGTGTCGTCGATGTGGAGTTCTCAACTGTGCCACGCCCACCCTGGAAGATTTATCGGCCAAGTATAATAAGAAATGCGATACATGTCGGGTGACATTCCATGCAAAAGCGTGCTATGAGAGCCATTTGGTGAAGAGCTCGAGTCCCGTAAACCCAAAATGTAATTGCGACTTGTTCAGATAGTGAGTTTTCCCTACTTTTTCCTATAAACCATTGTAACGTTTCAGCGTTTGAAATATGCAATCGCAATGTTCGCTCAGGAGATCATAAATGTGGAGACAAGTATTGTCTAGTCATGATTCTTCCCACTCATTGAAGAAACAAGAAGAATATCGATTGTTTGTTGTGGACATTGAAAGCAAAGTTACATCTTCAAGTTCTCCAGCGTGCTACGAAAGGACCCGCACACGTTCCAAATGTTATTTGCGGTCAATTCATGTGCAATAATTGCGTCGGGATGTCATCACTGTGGACAGCAACACCAATTCACATATAAGGATGAGGCGACCAAAGGACAGGCGATGAAGCAATTCGTAGAGTTTATGTGCAATGACATTCGATTCAACAACTGCATCATACTCGCCCACAATGATGGTAAATATGACCACAGCTACATCTTGGCCGAGGTGACGGGAGCCACGCCAAATATTCTGATGAATGGAAATCAGATTATTCAAGCAGAAGTGGTGTTGAATGACAAAATAAAGATCACCTTCGAGGACACCTTAGTAGTATGGAGATATGGATATCGGGGGGGGACACCTCCCAACAGCTGTTCACGGCGCTCTCCCCCTCCACCCCAAGCGGAAGAATATCGGGCACCCTCCTCTTTTCCCACACTCTCTCACTCACTAAAGCGGAAGAATATCGGGCCACCCTTTCCCTCACCCTTTCACCAAAAAACCGGGCACCCCCCAGCGGCTCACAACCTCCATCGTCTCACAATCTCCATCGTCTCACAATCACCATCGTCTCACACTCACCGCTGACCAACCCGCGGTTCTTCAACTGCCGTTCAGCCGTTTAAAATTGTTTATTTTTATTATTATTGTTTTTATTATTATAATAAAGTTGTTGTGGTGGTAAAAATTGTGTTTCTTTCTTTCTTTCAGGTGTAAAAGAAATTTGAAAATAGAATTTTGGTGGGAAATTTGAAAAATAGAAAAAGAAATTTGAAAAAATAGAAAAGAATTTGAATTTGAATTTGGCGGGAAATTTTTCCGCGAAAAGAAGACTTTTTTGACTGAGGTGCAAAAAGTCTTCTTTTTTCGGAAAATGGCCCGATATTATTCCGCTGGGGGGTGCCCGGTTTTTTGGTGAAAGGGTGAGGGAAAGGGTGGCCCGATATTCTTCCGCTTTAGTGAGTGAGAGAGTGTGGGAAAAGAGGAGGGTGCCCGATATTCTTCCGCTTGGGGTGGAGGGGGAGAGCGCCGTGAACAGCTGTTGGGAGGTGTCCCCCCCCCCCCCCCCCCCCCCCCCCGATATCCATATCTCCATACTACTCACCTTCAGCTTCTTGCCAATGGCTCTCAGTCAGATGTCTTTGGATTCGAAATGTGTCAATAATGGAGGACGATGAGGCAATTTATAAGGCTTTCATAGATCTGGAGAACGAAAGGATGCACAACAATGTGGAATACGAGTGGACATTGGACGGGGTGTCTGAAATCATCTTGGAACTCAAAATTTGGGCTGCCGGTTTAATTGTAATAGGTATTATTTATTGCTTCTGCTGCTGTTGTCCCAAATTCAGATGCTGCAATAAAATAACTGTTTTACCTAATTGAATCTTTATTACTTGCCTGCCGTTTCGTCTTTTTTAGTGTAAAATAGTGCGATTTTTGAGCTGTCCCCTTAAAATGACCATAACTCTCTAGGGAGTGTCCGCACGAAAAAGTTATCAACTACAAAAATAGAGCTCTATCATTGATCTATATGATCCATTAAAAATCTACTTGATGGGACAATCAGTATAACCATGGCACACTCTCAAAGTTTGGCGTTTTCAACTGAAAAAACCAAGCCTTAATATACTTTTGAGCGGTACTTTTTCGTTTTGTACTCATTTTTCTATTTTTGAAAATAAAAAAGAAAACTAACAGTAAGAAATTTAAGAGTTTGCAATCAGTTTTATTTGAAAATTGCACAGTGAACAAAGTGAGTGAGTCTGGGAGGGTTCATCTTCATAGAAATATTGTTAGATTCTTTTGTCGAGGGGAGGTGTATGCAGTGTGGGTGCGAATTCTTTCTTTTTGTACTCACATGTCTGAGTACATTCCCCACCTTTAGGGTGATAAAAAAGGAGTGGATGATTTTTTTTCTTTTTTTGAGGGGGGTGAGAAACAAGTTTGAAGAAATGATTTATTCCTTGGATCTCTTCGAGTCATGTGACTCTTCCTCGCGCTTTCGTTTCTTCGCTCCTTTCGATGGTCCGTCGTTTTCGTCGCATTTGATTTCGATCTTCTCGGGGCACATTGAACAATGATGGGTGATCTGGGTACAGTAGAAGCACCTTTTGTGGTACTTGCACTTTTCCCCATCTTGGTGTCGGAGGAGACACTAGAGACAAAGTTGTTTCTTGATCAGTTTCTTCTTTCTCTCCGGGTACTCCGGAAAGTTGAAGCATCTGTCCGACATGTGCTTTTCTTCGCAGAACGCGCAACCCTGATTGAAATTGGGTGGGTTCTTCGTTAGGCATCGTTGCTTGGGTCCCCAAGCTACTTGGGACTTGAGCTTCTTCGGTTCTTCTTCTTCTTGGGGTTCACTCTTCTTTTTGGGGATCTTGTATCCCTTCAAGGATCCGTGGGAGTCCTTCTTGTCTTCTTCAAAAAGCAAATATATACATTATTGTGGACGAGCGACACATGCAAGTCAAGAAGGTAGAAATGAAGAATTACGAAACGCGACGGAGAAAAAGGGGGCGGAACCTATAGTCACCGATAGAGCGGCGGAATGTGTGTAGGTGTCAAGTGAGAGAGTAAGGGCATTACTGGAGACCCAGAGTATGTCCATGACAAAAGTTACATCTGCATCCTTCTGGTCACAAGTTAACAAGGGACGGGAAGTGTCCAGATGTTGTCATTTCTAGAGAGCGTGTAAAGGGATGAGGGTGGCAGGGGTGTTAGACAGTAAGAAGCAAAAGACTAATAAACAGGAGATAAATATACGAGAAAAAGCATAATAAAGTAACGGAATATAAAAAGAATACGAGAATTGAGTAAAGTTTGGGAGGCAGAATGAGATGGGAGAATGTCTTCTCCAACTGTACAGTACCGCTCAAAAATATATTAAGTTTTGGTTTTTTTTAGTTGGAAAGGTCCGAGAGTGTGTCATTGTTATACTGGTTGAACCATCAAGTAGATTTTTAATGGATCAGATCAAAAGAAGACCTCCATTTTTGTAGTTGACAACTTTTTTGTACGGACACTCCCAAGCGAGTTATGGTCATTTTAAGAGGACAGCTCAAAAATCGCACTGTTTTGCACTGAAATGGGTCGATTTGAGGGAGAAATTACTTTGTCGATGTGTAACTCTCTGGGGAGTCTAGTTCGACTATGTCAATAGATGGAGTGAGCTTGTAAACCAGAAGACCTTCCCTCACTAAATAGAAAGTGACCCAGATAGGAGTCCCGATTGCTTGTACTAATAGGTAATTTAGTGTGATGCTCTGCTGATTACGTAACCTCAAAAAGTATAACATTTATTGTTAATCAGAATTCAAAAAATTGAGAAGAAATAAGAGAAAGAAAGTTCGCATAAACTGATCCTTGTTGTTGGTAGACCAAAATTTTGGGCTCTTTGCATTGGACTTGTTGAAGCAACGGGATTTTTGATTTCGGTGCCAGTGATGTCTCATTTCTGACAATTTTAACTTTTTGACGAAATGAAATTGGTTCAGTGCTTCTTCCAAAAAATTGGTCAACCCGTTCGTCGGCAACGAGTCAAAATTGAACTTTGGTTTTACGTAGCATTTGCACATTATTGAATCTTCCTGCAGCGCTTTGCATGCTTCATGAGAGAAATAGCGTCAGGTATGTGGTCATCAAAATTGTCCGCTAACATTCCGTGCATTGTGTTCTTCCCGTATTGTTCCTTGGTAGTTATCAATCGAAAGCGGAACATCGTCATACTGTACAACAAGTTTACAGAAACATTTACGAAGCAATCCGCGCAAATATGAGCTCTTTGACAGCCAGGTATATCAGCATATTTCAAGTTTGCATTCCTGGTTGACGGATACTGAAAAATGAAATTGCTTGCAAATAAATTGATAAGCCTAAAAACTTACAGTCACAGTTGTTGCAATGAATACCATGAGCATGATCAGCGGTCAGTACACGATAGGAAGTCCACAATAATACAACCAGCGTAGAAATAAGACATTGGGACAGTTGTAACAGGGGGATACAAGAATTCAATAAGAATCAGGAAAGAAGGAGTGACCAGCCATACAGTAGGCAGTCTGGGAGGTAGAATGAGATTGGAGATTGTCTATGGCTTACGTCAAGTGGAAACATTTCTGCGTACTCTGCGTAGTTGGCTCCTGGGAAGAGCGCGCACCACTTTTTAGGGTCATGGGCACTACATCTTGGCTTCTGGGAATACGCAAGGCCTATGACCCTAAAAGCGGTGCGCGCTCTTCCCAGGAGCCATTACGCAGAGTACGCAGAGATGTGTATCCACTTGACGTAAGCCATAGACGATCTCCCAACTCATTCTGCCTTCCCTGACTGCCTACTGTATGGCTGGTCCCACTTTCCCCTCTGATTCTTATTGAATACTAGTTTCCCTATCCCTTCTTCTGCACTATCTGCTACTGGTAAGTTATCCCTTGCTTATAATTCATCATATTTCCACTATTTCAGTCTCTACTTGGAAAATACACCCGCTACTTACAACCTCGAGGGCAACCATTCCAATTGCCGCGACTGGAACCACACCGAATATTTTGATGAATGGAAATCAGATTATTCAAGCAGAAGTGGTGTTGAATGACAAGATAGGTCTACTTCAAGTAAATCTTCAACTTCTTGCCGATGGCTCTCAGTCAAATGCCCGCCGCTTTCGGATTCGAGGAGTTGTGTAAAGGAACATTCCCATACATGTTCAATCATGAAGATCATTATGGTAAAAAGTTCTCAAGCCTCCCGAACAAAGCGTACTACCAGCCAGAGTTGATGACCCCCCCCCCCCCCCCCCCCCCCCGAATAAGGCGAAATTTGATGAGTGGTATGAGGAGAATAAAGATAAGGAGTTTGATTTTGATAAGGAGATTCTCCAATACTGCGAGGATGATGTGCGCATTCTTGTCAAGGCGGTGGCCAAGTACTTTGAGGTATGTGTTTCACATTTGATTTATATTCAACACCATTTTAATTCTAATTCATTACAGATTTCGGCACTAATCTTCAACAATTGGAATCCAATCGTTCAAACGTGCACTTTGGCAGGATTCGTGATGTTCGTCATGAAACATGAGCATTTTGACAAGGGAGTTGTTGGATACATCCCGGAGAACGGATTCCGCAGTCCAAGCCGATCCAATTCTGCTCTGGCTCTCAAATATCTCCAATGGTTAAATGAAAAAAAACCCTATTTGAAGATCCAACATTCGCTCAATTGCTGTAATTATATGATAAGAATAAATTTTCCAAATAAATCTCTTTTTGACATCACAAATAGACTCTTCATAGTCAAATTACTATAAAACCCATTTTTAGTAGAGCGAGAGAGAGCGCAGACAGTTAGACCCTCTCGCTTCTCTGGGTCTCTCCCAACCTTCAAAAGATCATATCTCTTGACTCCGAGCAGCTATCAAAAAGTTGTCAACTAACAAAATGTGCAGAATTTTAAGCTCTATATTTTACCAATTATAAGTTTTTTGATAGCGTGCTTCCATGTTGAGATAAACCGGGTTGAAGTTTTCCAGTCAGAGAGACGCAGACAACGAGACGCTCTCGCTTCTCTGAGTCTCTCCCCTTGTTCAAATCTTTTGATATTTGATTTAAGAGTGATTTATAATCAATATTTGAAAGATTTAACTGTTTTATCTGGAAATTTTCAGTGTTTTCCAACATTATTTAGTCTGTTAGCTTTCCCAAGGCTTCTACGCGCCCAAGGCGCGCCAGACCATACATATTTTTTACTTTTATGACACTAGAAGTTTTCACCTATCTATTTATCTACTTATTTTCCCTTTTTCCTTTAGAAATCCCTGTTTATTTAGCACTTTCCGCCGCCTTCCCCTCCTTTTCCCTCATTTTATTATTTAAACGACGCGCCGAAAAGAGTGTCCAATGGAGCGCGCTTGCATCACACTTGCCGGTTGTCAGTTTATTTATTGCCCTGAAATCCCTTCGATTTCATCGATTTTTGTCCGATTTTTTGAGTTAAAAAGTGCAAAAAATCAAGAAAATAAAAATCACGGATTCAGAGAAACCCCCAAATAATGCAATTGCGAGGAGAATGAGCGGTGAAAACGAGACACCGAACTATCAAGAGCAACCGGCGCGGATATTGAATCAGATATGGACGCCGCAGAATATTAGGGTGTGTTCTGGACTAAAAATTGTGAAAAATCATAGAAATTTGATGGAAATTTCAGATTTTTCAGCGAAAATTGAGCTAGAAATGCTATTTTTGCTTTTTTACTCATTTTTTGCCAAAAAAACTGATTTTTCGGTGGAAATACTAGTTTTATAAGCTGAAAATCATGAAAATCACCTTTAAAACCTATAAAAACCTATAAAAACCTACAAAAACCCCAAAAAATCGAAAAATCAGCTGAAAACTCAAAATTTGTATTTTTTGCACTATTTTTCCGCAAAAAACGATTTTTTTTGTCAAAATACAGGTTTCCTGACCTCAAAAACCGTGAAAATCACAAAAAAAACCTGTAGAAACCACTGAAAACCTCAAAAATCTGCGAAAAATGTTTGAAAAATCAAAATTTGTGATTTTTTACTCATTTTTTGTCGGAAAACCAGATTTTTAGGTGAAACAGACACAAAAAAACAAAGAAAAACCTCCATTCCAGATCGAAAATCCGCCGCCTCCTGCTGAAAATGCTCAAAATCCACGTGGCGCCGCGGCGGCTCCGCCCCCTCCGCCCCCTCCACAGAATAACAGTTTAAACGCGGCTCGGTGAGAGAGAATTAGAGAATATATTAACACGGCACGCGTCTTACATCCGCGCTCTACCGAAACCGAAGAAAATAGTGTGCGAAATTGAGAGACACAGAGAAAAAGCGACATTTTTCAACGGGATTTCGGCGGAGCGCAGTTGCAATTACCGTGCCGTGCTAATAGAATGTTCCGGAATAAATATCTGAAAAAAACGAGTTTTCCTCAAGTTTCAGCGATCGATTATTTCACGCAATGCTCGTAAGAATAGCGTTGAAATATTCGGGAAGGGTTAGTCTGCGGTGGAGAAAAGCAATCGAAGGGTCCATTCTGTTTGTGGTGAGTTTTATTGATGAAAATAGTGAAAAATAGTGGAAACCTGAAAAAAATCGTTAAAGTTTGACATTTTTTGCATCAAAATTCGAGTTTTTAGCTCCAAAGCATCTGCGGCTGTCGCGCCTTTGGCGCGTTTTAAAATTTTGGATCAAACAACCTTGTCTGGCGTTCCTTTGACGCGTTTTCTCAATTTTCCAGTTTAAAATGTTAAAATAAGGTTGAAAACTACTGCTGGCCCGCCTTAGGCGCGTTTTTCAAGTTTTTATCGTGAAAATCACTGAAATTATGCTAAAACCGCCTAAAAACTATGTATTTTTCGAAAAAAAACAAGACTGTCGCGCCTTCGGCGCGTTTTTCACATTTCAGCACAAAAAGATCTTCCGAATGCTTATTTTCAAATCAACAACATTGTCTGGCGTTCCTTTGGCGCGTTTTTCAAGTTTTTATCATGAAAATAAGTGAAATTATGGTAAAACCGCCTAAAAACTATGTATTTTTGGAAAAAAAACACAAGTCTGGCGTGCCTTTGCCGCTTTTTACACCAATTTACAAATTATTTTTTTTTTAACCGAAATCACATAGCTGGCGTGCCTTTGGCGCGTCGTTTTTATGCCTAGAAATCGCTGAAATTATGTTAAAACCTCTGTGCCTGGCGCGCCTTCGGCGCTTTTTCGAATTTTTAGTTTGAAAATCGCGAGTAGGAAACGCTAGCTCAAAGAAGCACGAGTCTGGCGTGCCTTTGGCGCGTTTTTCGAATTGTTTTTAGAAAAATGCTGAAATTATTCAAAAATCCTCAAAAAGGGCACGGCTGTCGCGCCTTTGGCGCACTGTTTTTCAGAAATCACTCTAAAAATCGTCAAAAACATGCCAGCTGGCGTGCCTTAAGCGCCTTTTCTTCAAATTTTCAGTTTGAAAAATGCTCAAAATGATGAAAAAAGTGTGTTTCTTTCTATGAAATCGGAAATTAATTCAATTTCCGTTCACCCCGTTTCCAGGCTCTTCTCCTATTCGCCTCTCTCATCTTCATCCATTTCAATTTCACTCGATCACCGGCAACATGTCTTGATTCGATGCAAGCGGATTGGATACGAAAAGGTATCATATTTAAAGAGGGAAAAACCGATTCTCAGATAATTTTTCTCTGAAAAAAAACCGAAAAAATCGAATTTTCGGCCAATTAAACATATTTTCATGAGTTTTAGGGCAAAAAAACTCCGAAAATTCGAATTTTTCACTCATTTTCAGCGGAATTTCTCAGTTTTTCCATCGAAAAATCCAATTTCTAGTTGTTTCGAACCTAATCAGCCGATTTTTGTGCAAAAATTCGAATTTTCAGACAAAAAATTGCTAAAACTAGTGAAAAATTTCGTCTGTCGCACCTTCCATGCGTCAATAATCTCATATTTTCACTATTTCAGACCGGAAAATCGCTCGAAATTCTTTTAAATCAGCTAAAACTTTTGGAAAATCCAAAAAATTCTACATTTTTGTAAACAGGCTGGCGCACCTTCGGCGCGCGCGAAATCTCGAAAAATACTATTTTTGTGTCAAAAATAGTTTTTTTTTTGCATTTCCGTACCGAAAACTGCCAAAAAATGCGGATTTTAATGAATTTTCAGCTGAAAATATCAATTTTTCAGTGTATTTTCCACGCTTACCGTCATTTTCAAAATAAATAGTGTAGTTTTTGCAATTTTTTTCTGAAAATTTAAACTGCTCTGTAATTAACCAAATTTCTCAATTTTTCGATCAAAAAGTCGAATTTCTGGTTGTTTCGAACCTAATCACCCGATTTTTGCGCAATTTTTCTTTGAGAATCACGAAAAAGTCATTTTTTTTGGTCTAAAAATTGAATTTTTCAATAAAAATTCGTCTTTAAGTCGAAAAATCGATATTTTTCCAGGTATCGTACGTATCGAAGTGGTCCGGAATCTGGAAGTGCTCGAGGAAAAGGAGAATTTTATCAGTTCTTACAGTAAGACACTTTATTTTTGATCTACTACAGTAATCTTCATTCGATTCCAGTCAGTGACAACTCTCATCGAACATGTCATTTCAACCCAATCGATGTGTTCCGTTTCGGTCCAAGTGTCATACCGTACTCGATGAAAGAACGACAAGCGGCGAAGGCGCGCCAGATGAAAATTGCGAGTCCGGTAAGTGAGGGGGAAATACACTGAGAAATCGATATTTTCAGTTAAAAATTCATAAAAATCCGCTTTTTTTGGCAGTTTTCGGTACGGAAATGCAAAAAAAAACTATTTTTGACACAAAAATAGTATTTTTCGAGATTTCGCGCGCGCCGAAGGTGCGCCAGACTGTTTACAAAAATGTAGAATTTTTTGGATTTTCCAAAAGTTTTAGCTGATTTAAAAGAATTTCGAGCGATTTTCCGGTCTGAAATAGTGAAAATATGAGATTATTGACGCATGGAAGGTGCGACAGACGAAATTTTTCACTAGTTTTAGCAATTTTTTGTCTGAAAATTCGAATTTTTGCGCAAAAATCGGCTGATTAGGTTCGAAACAACTAGAAATTGGATTTTTCGATGGAAAAACTGAGAAATTCCGCTGAAAATGAGTGAAAAATTCGAATTTTCGGAGTTAAAAATATTGCTGAAAAAACTATTTTTGACACAAAAAATCACGTTTTTCAAACTAATTTAAACGCGCCAAAGGTGCGACAGTCTTATCTCAAATCGCTATAAAAATGCTCATTTTTCTACAAAAATGCAAAAAATTTCGAGTTTTTCAGCAGTTTTTTCGAAAAAATAGTGCTTTTTGGTCCTAAAATGTATTCTTTGCAGTTTCGACCAATGACGTACTACTCATCAGTTCTCTCATTCCTTCGACCCAATTTGTTCTTCGATGAGGAAGAGGAGGAGGTGTATACGGTAAGGTTTCAACCTGATTTTGAAAGATTTCGGACGGAAATAACCTTTAAATAAACAAAAGTCTGCAAAAAACTGAATTGCTAAGCTAAAAACCGTCAATACTAAAGAAACTCCATGGCTGTCGCAGCTTTGGCGCGTTTTCCAGCAATTTGTTCTGGAAGTTACTGAAATCATGCTAGAATCCGAACAAGACATGTGACTGGCGTGCCTCGAACGCGTTTTATAGAAAAATAGAAATTTTTCTTGGAAAATCACAAGGAATCCGACTAAAATTGCCATAAAAACGTTCTGGCGTGCCTTCGGCGCGTTCGACTTCACTTTTCTTGTGGAAATCACTGAAATTATGCTAACCACATCTTTGGCGCATATTTGAAGAATTTTGTTGAAAAATTGAAGTTTTTAATTGGAAAATCAAACGATATCCGGTCCGTGTTGTATCGGAGATATAGAAATCGTCGAAATCTACATTTTGGTATATGTTTCAGCTCATAATTTTCAGTTTGAAGTGTTTTTTGACCTACGCACCAGAGTTGCGCGGAATTCCGACTTCCGACTTCCGGGCATTTTTTCACTTCCGACTTCCAACTTCCGTTTCGAAAATTTCACTTCCGACTTCCGACTTCCGTTTTGAAGATTTCACTTCCGACTTCCGACTTCCGACTTCCGGATTTGGAGTTTCATTTCCGACTTCCGTCATTTCATAAGAGTGGAGATTAGGAAAAGTATATTTCTCAGAAATACAAAGAAAAATGGTCTTAAAGGACACAAAATAGGCTTTTCTTCAGCCAAAAACTAGTTTCTCACTGATTTTTTTGAATTTCATGATATTTTCTTTTGAAGTTTTTAAATCTTTGCGAAGAAATCTACTTCCGACTTCCGACTTCCGGGCATTTTTTCACTTCCGAATTCCGACTTCCGACTTCCGGATTTGGGATTTTACTTCCGACTTCCGACTTCCGGATTTGGAATTTTACTTCCGACTTCCGACTTCCGTTTTTGAAAAAATCACTTCCGCGCAACTCTGCTACGCACCGGTTTGCAAATATAAAATGATTTTTCAGTCGAAATCCATCTCAATTTACATATTTTCCTATTTTGCAGACAGTAAAACACTATGACTCGGTTGAGGAACTGGAATATCATGATCCGCTGGAAGCAGAAGCTCATATCGCGTTTTATGAGACTATGAAAGGTGATTACGATTCGAAAAATTGCAAAAATTCAATCAAAAATTAATGTTTCAGACCGCCCGGAACCGCGTGAATACGAGTATTTGTATCGTGTCGAGTACGCGATGCTCTACGGAGTACTCCGATTGCCACCCGATTTCCGAGAGGAACACGGAATTCCGACGACGTGGATACGGGTGAGATTCTGAGAGAAAAGTCGGAAAATTGCTTTAATTTTGGTGAAAATCATCGAATAACGCGTTTTTCCGAATACTTTGCTTAAAAATTCTCTGAAATGTCCTACTGTTTACATAGAAACGAGTCTGGCGTGCTTTTGACGCGTTTTTTCAAATCTCCGGATTAAAAATAGCATAAACAAGGTTAAACCTGTCTAAAAAAATCAGTTTGAGCCAACCTCCTGGCGCGCCTTTGACGCGTTTTTTGGAACTTGCTGCAATATCGTGGAAATGATAGGGAAAAGTGTGAAAATTGCATGCCTGGCGCGTCTTTGACGCGTTTTTGACCTGAAACCGCTAGAAAACTGTATTTTTCAACAGAAATCATTCTTCCTGACGCTCCCCATTTCAGTTTTTCTCAAAACCACCTTTCGAGAATAAGAATGTGGCTGGCGTTTTTTCGGCGCTTTTTTAACAGTGTTTAGGTTGAAAATCGCGTTGAAAGGCCCAGAAAACTGTTCAATTTCTTATATTTCGAACCAAAAAAAAGTGACTGGCGTTCCGTTAACGCGTTTTGAGCTGGAAAACGCGAAAAAACATATGTCTGGCGTGCCTTTGGCGCCTTCCCAATTCGAAAAATCCCGAATTTTTTGCAGACCGTCAAAAACCAACATTCGAGACTAAGAATGTGGCTGGCGTACTTTTGGCGCGTTTTTCGTAGCGTCTAGCTTGAAAATCGCTGGAAAACGCCCAAAAACAAATAGCTGGCGTGCCTTTGGCGCTTTTTAATCAATTTTTGTCTGAAAAATCTCCAATTTTTTCGTTGCAGATCGACTCGAAATCGCGTTGCTTCGGCGACCAAATGTCTCGTCTAATGATGCGTCTATTCGTCGGATACGAGGATACAATCATCGCCGCCCTCCGTGGACAAGCCTACAATCTATCACTCGTCCATCCGGAAACCCATTCGATGGGATATCTTCATAATCTTCAAACACACGATCACTACCATTTTGTGGCGAATTCACTCGGCAAATGGAGTTATATCACCGCCGCCGTGTTGATGATCATTTTTGTGCGTTTTTTGGGGTGGAAAATGGTGGAAAATTGCTTTTTTCCGGTCAAAAATACGAAAAACCCCGAAAAAATGAACAAAAATGCGAAAATTTGAGTTTTTGAGCCCGTCTGGCGCGCCTTTAGCGCGTTTAATAAATTTCTGAAAATCACTATAATTTTGTGAGTTTTTCGGATGAAAATTGTGAAACTTTTGATTTTTTGGAGTAAAAGTTGAAAATCCTGGAAATTTGAACAAAAATGTGCTTAAAATGCAAAAATTTGTGTTCTTGAGCCCGACTGGCGTGACTTCGGCGCGTTTTTGAACATTTTCGAAAATCACTATAATTAGGCAAGAAACCTCATAAAAACAATTTTTTTAAAACAAAACCGTGCTGCTGGCGTGCCATGAGTTATGAGTTTTTTGGGCTGAAAAATGGTGAAAAATCCAAAATCGTCCAAAAAACCCGAAAAAATGACCGAAAAATGCAAAAATTTGAGATTTTGAGCCGAAAAGTTGCCTGGCGCACCTTTAGCGCGTTTAATAAATTTCTAAAAATCACTATAATTTTGTGAGTTTTCCGGGTGAAAATAGTGAAAATGTTTATTTTTTCGAATAAAATAGTCCGAAAAATCGGAAGAAATGACCTCAAAATGCAAAAATTCGAGTTTTTTAGCCGTTCGAAAAGTTGACTGGCGCACCTTCAGCGCGTTTAATACATTTTTAAAAAGCACGATAATTTTGTGAGGTTTTGGAGTGAGAAATAGTGGAAAATCGAATTTTTGAGGCAAAATAGTCCGAAAAACAGGAAAAAATGACCGAAAAATGCTGAAATTTGAGTTTTTGAGCCTTCTGGCGCACCTTCGGCGCGTTTTCATCTCAAGAGTGTTTAGGTTTGAAAACGCGTCAGAGGCGCGCCAGATACTGTTTTTTCGGTTTCTAGCATAATTTCAGTGATTTTTACGAAAAAAAAACGCGCCGAAGGTGCGCCAGACATCTGTCTTGCTCGGTTTCTAGCATAATTTCAGTAATTTCCACAATACAAATTGCTGAAAAACGCGCCAAAGGTGCGACAGCCATAGGTTTTTCTTAATTTCGGCGGCGGTTTTCCGACATTTTGTGCAATTCTAAAGGCTCTAATTTGGATTTCTGGCTGAAATTCGCATCTGAATAATAATTTCCAGACATTCGCCATCTCGATGCTTCTCCGCTTCTCACACCATCAAATATTCGTGTTCATTATCGATTTATTGCACATGTTCGAGTTACAACAACCACTGAATCCACCCGTCGCACCGCTGATTACTGTAGTGTTGGCGTTAGTTGGTGAGTTGGGCTCATTTAGGTCCAAAGTCGAGAAATGACCCCGTTTCGAAACTGTACCGTTTCGAAACTGTTTCGAAATTAGTCTGAAATGGAACCGTTTGTTTTAGAACTGGGAACAGAACCTTTCTTTCCGTCGTTTCAAAACTAGTCCGATTTGTAACCGTGCCGTTCTAGAACCGTTCGGAACCGGACATTTTCCGAAACACCCCTCTGAAAACCGTTTTGAAACTGATCCTGTTTTAGAACCTTGCCGTTCTAGAACCGTCTGTTTCAGAACTGTTTCAAAACTGATTCGATTAGGAATCATCAGTTTTAAAACTGTTTCAAAACGGCGTCAAATTTGAATTGTCTCCCGTTTTGAAACCGTCCGTTTTGGATTAGTTCAGTTTGAAACCTTGCCGTTATAAAACGGGTTTTCATAAATTATCCGTTTCAGAACCGTTCTGAAAAGTCAAAAATCGTACCGTTTTGAAACCGGCCCTGTTTTAGAACTGATTCGTTTTGAAATTTGCCGTTTCGAAACTTTTCAAAACTTTGCCGTTTTAAAACCGTTCTGAACTGCTTCATGACGACATCACCTGTGTGGGAACCGCCGTTTCAAAACTGTCATGTTTTGAAACCATCATGTTTTAGAACCGTTTCAGAACGGCTTCGGTTTCAAACCTCGCCGTTTTAGAACCATTCCGAGCCGGGTAGTTTCGAAACCTTCCCGTCAGCTAAAACAGCCGAAAATCCTTCATTTTTGTAGAAAAATCAAGTGATTTTCCATCAGGCTGTCGCACCTTCGGCGCGTTTAAATTAACCTTAAAATTGTGATATTTGGTGTCAAAAACAGCAGTTTTTTGCATTTTCTCACGGAAAACTGCCGAAAAATGCGATTTTTTTGGATTTTTAGCTGAAAAATGACGATTTAGAAAACCGCCGATTTAGCGACACATTTTAGACACATCCGTTTTGAAACCGTTCTAAAACGGGTTTCACACGCCCATTTCGCAACCGCCTCTCTCCAAATACGTGGATAACAGGTGTTTCAGGAATGGAGGCGATCATGGCTGAAGTGTTCAACGACACTTCCATCGCCTTCTACGTCATTCTCATCGTTTGGGTCGCCGATCAATACGATGCGATATGTTGTCATTCGCCGACGTCGAAAAAGTTCTGGCTTCGATTCTTCTATATCTATCAGTTCTTTTTCTACTCATATCAATATCGATTCTCGGGACAATACGGTGGTCTAGCACTTCTCACGTCGTCAATGTTCATTTTGGTGGGTTTTCGGATACGCGCCCGAGGCGCGACAGACAAACAGATTCTTGGCGCAGGTTTGAAAATCAAAATCGCGCCGTAGGCACGCCAGCAGCTTGAGGAAGCAACCGTTTTTAGACGGATTCCAATAGTATTTCGATGAATTCCTGAAGATTAATGCATAAAACGCGCCAAAAGAACGCCAGATTCACGTCTGTCGGTTCAAATTATTCAAACTTAGATGATTTCCGGTGTTATTTCAGAGATTTTTTAGACATTTAAAGAGAAAACGCGTCGCAGGCACGCCAGACACTTTTTCAGATTTCAATGAATTTTACGCGTAAAAAACTCCAAAATTTCGCTAAAAATGGCTAAAAACCGGAAAATAGACTTTTTCAAATTTCATGTTTTTGAACCCTTTTAAAACTTAAAAAAAAAGGTTGAAAATTGAAAAATTCCGGTAAAAATGGCTAAAAACCAAATCTAATCAACCTGAACTAAAACGACCCTGCTGTCGCACCTTTGACGCATTTTTCGATTTTTTTTTTGAAAAAAAATCAAAAATGCTAATTTTCATCTGGATTTTCGTGATTTTTCCGGCATTTTCAGCTAAAAATCTCCAAATGATGCGCCTAAGGCACGCCAGACACTCGAAATCTGCAAGAAAAGCCAAAAACAGCGCCGACGGCACGCCAGACACATAGTTTTTTTGTAAAACTAAAACTATTCCACTTTAAAGGGCTTCCAGCGCAGACTTTTGCGATTTCGCGCGCCCAAGGCACGCCAGACACCCATTTTTTTCCAATCTTCAAAATTTACCGATTCCTTTCAGCACTCAATGATCTACTTCTTCCATCACTACGAAATGCCGCTCATCTTGTATCAAGATCGTGTTTCACAGGTGTTGGCTGATCTACACGCACCGCCGGTACAGTTTTGGCGCGAATTTCGAAAAAAAATGTTGAAAAATTTCTGAAAACGCAATTTCGGTAGAGCGCACTTGCGTTTTTTGGGATTCTTTTTTTTCTTACATCTGTCACTTCCATCGCCTCTATACTTTTCTCATCTTCGAGATGTCTCTCCAGATGACATTTCTCCTCCTCCACGACGACATCTCGTTTTTTTTTCTTCTGGAAATCCGACGCCTTCTCGTTTTTCTCCTCTCTTCTCGCTTAGCTCATCCATCTATGTATGTTAGGTGATGAATTATTAATTCATGAATGTGGTGGTCCTTTTCCCTATCTTGTCGACGGAGAGCTCAAAAATTGACTTTTTGGCCTCAAAAAACGAGATTTTGAGTGGAATTTGTGACCTTATATGTCAAAATTGAATTTTTTGACGGAAAAACTGTTTTAACATGGTTTTTAGAGGAAAATCCATCATTTTTCAGTAATTTTAAACATAGTTATGTTATAGAAGTCCTCTAGCTCATGAACCAGATATGAAATGTTCGGTTTCGAAACGTCCGGTTCCAAAACGTACCAGTCTTGAAAGAGGAAAGTCCATATGTGAATAAAGTGGCTGCCGTTTTTTCGGCGCTTTTTTAACAGCGTTTAGCTTAAAAATCGCGTTAAAAGGTTCATTTAACAAAACGCGCCGAAGGCACGCCAGACCGCGTTTTGAATAGCTGAAAAACTAAAAGTTTTGCATTTTTCTTCAAATTTTCTGATATTTTCCTTTTTCTGACTTATAAAATGCAATTTTTCACCATTTTCGCCCTCAATTTGCCTCAGAAACCATAAAACCACTTTTAGAAGTGTTTTGAAGGTTCTGAAGTCCTCAGATGATAGTTTTGACGCGTTTTGGGGGTCTAAGCCGCTGAAAATGCTCAGAATATTCTGAAACTAGGTTTTCAGAATTTTCAGCATTTGAAGTTTGGTTTTGAAAATAAGTAGGAGAAATTGGATCCTGATTTTGGCTCAGAAACTGTGAGAACTTCTGCCCAGAATCGTACTATTTGATCTTCAGAATGCAATTTTCTGTTGTCAGAGATGTTCCAGACATTCTCAGGACCGCCTGGAATTAAAAACATTCCTCAGAACCTTCAAGACCGCCTCTTCAGCCGGTCTACTGAGACTACGCTAGAGCGTAGTTGCACTGGAATCGCTGAGATTCAGAGTCAGATGCTTCTATCGTCTAGAATCTCAAAGTCGTACTTTGCTCAACTGTGATTTCGGTAGAGCGCACGTGCAACTGATTGTAGGTGACCGTGTTCTCAAAAACAGACTGGTTCACTGAGCAGCGTCATAACTCGCTTCAAACGCAATATTATGAGCTGAAAAGTATACCAAAATGTAGATCTCGACGAGTTCTATTTATCTGGATTAGTCCCGGGAGAATCGCGATTTGTTAGGCTATCTGATTCAGATCGAGAAGTCTGCATTCTGAATTTCATGCTGAAGTTCCCGCTCTAGAGCAGTTTACTGGCTTCAAATCGTCAGAATCAGATTCTAGGCAATGACGGGTTGGTAATATGTCCCGGGCCGGGTTATAACGACTTTTTTGGACATTTTCACGTTTGTCCGACCCGCGGCACGCTAAAAACCCGTTGTGAGCCTCGGAGTTTGCCAGTAACATAGAACTCGTTGTGATCTACATTTTGGTATATTTTGTAGCTCATAAAACTGAGTTTGAACGGAGATACCAAGAAAAATGTCCGAAATTCCCCGATTGTCACATAAAAACCACAACTTTTCTCCATCACTTCCAAAAACACTTGAATTCAATGTTTTTTCTTTCTTCTTCATTTTTTTACTCAAAAACAAAATTCTCCCTCTCTTCTTTTCTTTCTAACTCATTTCTCTTTTCCCCCCTTCCTTTTCTTGTTGTGTGGGAAAATAAGTGATGTATTTTAGAAGAAGAAGGAGAAAAGAAATGCACATCATCAAGAAAGATGGGTCCCCTCGACTAAACTCAACAACTTTTTTTTCTTTTCCCTGCGTCTCATAGAAAGAATCTTTCGAATTTCTTCTGGGGGTGCTTAACTTTTTTCGACGACGACGAGGAGAAAGAGTCTTCTGGAGCGACTTTACTATTATTTTTTGGGGTTTTACCATCCTGAGTTGCTGCTCAGCAAAATCAATATAGGTGAATGATACGGAGCTTAGCTAGAGCTAAAGCTTCAAACTGACTGAGTAGCGACTGCGGGTCTGATGCCAATGATTGATGGTATTTCTCTGAAAACCCCTCATCTGACGCAGCTTTTAGTGTCAAGATTCTAATCTTTTGTGACAAAATCATCCTAGAGTAAGCTCCGCCCACTTTTTGAGGTATTACAATCTCATGTACCTTGTGGGGGCCTAAATGGGCGGAGTTCATAAGCCTAACACATAACGAAATTCTAAGGAGACGGAGCTTCTAATCTTGAATGAGCGGTGTTTCTGAGCCTAATGGGTAGATTTCTTGAGCTTAAAAACCATTGCTTCGAAGCAGAGCTTCTAAGCCTAAATAGGCGGAGCTTATAAGCCTAAATGAACGGAGTTTCTAAGCCTAAACATGCGAAGCTCCTAAGCCTAAAGATCATTGCTTCGAAGCCTAAAAAGCAGAGATTCTAAGCCTAAATGGGCGGAGCTTACACATATAATTTGTGGGCGGAGTCTCACTTCGATCAATATCGATTCCGTTCTCCCCTCAATGTATTGGTATTCAAAATGAGAATTTTCATTCATTTTTTGGCCTCCCTCCCCTCCCAACACTTATTTATTTGTCTTCCTCTCGTTTCCTGTCATAACCATCACTATCCAAACACTACATACACATATATGTATGTATGAGTATAGTGATGGAATGGAATTCCTTCTCATTTACTCACATTCCCACTATTTCCGTTTTCAATTGACTGAATTGGAGTAATACTATTAGTTGTGAGATTTGACTGAAATTGGCGCTTTTTGGTCTCCGTAGTGCGATTTTTAAAAGCCCCCCGTGACCGGAAGCTATTTTGAAAAGGTCCCCCACACCTATTCAGTCCGTTTTGTGGGAAATAATGGAGCTCATGTGGTCTCCAAATGTCTTTTGGAGCTCATGAGCTCCCAAAAGTCTTCTGGTCTTCTAGAGCGCGTCTGCTATCTGGCAGAGCTCAAAAATGGGCTCCCGTACAGTTTCAGATGGCTGAAAGCATGCTTGGCGTCTTCTGGAACGTTCAAATGAGCTCAGACAAGTTCTTGAGCGCTTTAAACGTCTGAAAACTCTGAGACTGTTTTCTAGACTTATATGAAGGCTTCCAGAGCGTTTCCGATGACTTTTTGAATGCTAAAACACGTCCGACGGTCTTGAAGTCCTTTTGGAGCTTCCAGACCTCTTCTGGAGCATTCTTATGACTTCTGGGTTACTCAGATATCCTACGGTCTTCATAAAAGGCTAAATTGTTTTCTGGCTTCTGAAGTCAATTTTGGCATCGTCTGGTCTCTAGATGAGTCCCCAGCGTCCTGAACGGTCACGGTCTCCAAATTCTTCACGATCAAGACTGAATCCTATCGAACGATTCCTAGAAGGCGAAGGGCTCAATGAAGTTTCTTGGCTTTCAAAAGACTCACTGGCGTCGTTAGACCTTCTGAAGCCTCCTGGACTATCGATAATTTTTCTCCAGAAATCTGGGTGATACCTCCAGACCTTCTGAAGCCTACTGACAGAAACCACTGGTCCCCCTGGTCTCCCAAGACACATCTTACCGATACTAATTATGCTTAATTATCACCATCAGAAGACATAGACACCCTCTCCAAGAGATCCGGTCTGCTTCTCAATTCCATTACTTTGATTAGTTTTGGTGGGTGTGTCTAGAAGAGTGTCACACACTCTCACACACAACTTTCTTATTTTGAGTCATTCCCCCCTTCTCTCGCCTTTTTTTCATTATCTTGATGAAAAATAGCGAGGAGAACAATAGAAGGGCCTGAGTTTGACACGGGAGGTGTCGTTTTTAGAAGTGTCTAGAAGATTCTGAAGTCGTCTAACATTCTCAAGGTTACTGTAGCCTGGATAGCTACTAGAAATGTCTAGAATCTGATTCTGGAGCGATTTTCGTTGATTTCAATTGCTTGAGCTAGAATTTGCGATCCAAGGTGCCTAGAATCGTCCCGAATCCGGATAAGATCTGAAATTTCAGCATGAGATTCAGAAAAAAACGGTTTCTCGGTTTGAATTCAGCCGTTCGAGAAATTCGATTCACAGAAACGTTCAAATCCGTCAGAAAACGAAAAGTTCTCAGCGGAACTAGAAAAGTTGCCTTCAGAACGCAATTTTTACATTGTCAGACAGTTCTAGACACTCCCAGAAGACATTGATCCGAAGATCTCAAGAAAAAAACTTGAGCCGGATCACTGAGATTTCGTTAGAGCGTTCTTGCACTGGAATCGCTTAGATCCCGTGTCCGCGCTTTGAGAAGCGTCTAGCAATTGCCTAGAATCTCAAATATGAAAGAACCAGCCTGTCTCCCCCGCCTTCGGCGGTTGAGCCGGCTGGTCTCTCTTCATTCACGTGGTCATTAACTTTCGAATGTGCCCGCATGGCCGAGTGGTCTAAAGCGGCGGTCGTTGTCCAAATCACGTCAGTTCGGTTTTGCCCGCTGGCTCAGTTTCTCTTCTCTGTTTCCAAAAACCGCTGCGGACATCGCCTCAGACAAACAGACAACGCCCAATTGTCTTTTATATATAAGAATGATTGGGATTTCGGTAGAGCGCACTTTCATGAAAGTGGCTCCGCTCAGAAATCTCGAAAACTCGCTGGAGCACATTTGCATCCAGATAGCTCTTCATACCTTTTCAAAATAAAAAGTGAGAACTCTCCACCCCAAACCAATTTCCTGTCGGTTTTTTTTCCCGCCATCCCTTCCATTTTTCCATTTCCCCTTTCTCTCTCCCCGTCATTTTATATATTTGGGTATTTGCACACACACACACAGAGACACAACACTAACGAAATGAGAGAGAAAGAAAGATGTGAAAGTATTATTTGTTGTTCTGTGCTGCTATTTGTCCTTCTTTTTTTCCATCCTTTTCAATACTCTTCTTTTTTGGCTCCGTTTTTTTTGGGAAGATAGAGTGACCGATAGGTTTTACTTTCAGTGTGGAAAGAATAGGCTGGTCTAGAGAAGCCTGAAACGGTCTAAAGACCGTCAGGATCCTTAAACCAAGCCAAAACCGAAAAGTCTCTGGTTTGGTCGGAAACCCGCCGTGATCTATCTCGGATGGCCTAAATCTGATAATCAGATTCTGATTGTGATACTGTAGACCAAGAAACCTGTGGTTTACCTTAATCTCAGCAGTTTTCAACTCGTTCTGATGAGTTTCTGCTGAAATCGGTTTCACTGCGTAGCGACTAGAAATTCACAGTCGATGGATACGGAGTCAAACGACATATCCACAGTCGTTTGAACGAGAACCGTTCTCAATAGCTAATGGATGACCATAAAATTGGACTTCTTAGTCTCTGTGGTCCCACTGCGTAGCGACTCGAAATTCATAGTCGATGGATACGGAGTCAGGTCGAGCAAGCCGTTCTGAATAGCTACTCGATGACCATAAAGCTGTTGTCAGACATCAAATCTGGTATAGCTGACGGTCCGAAGTGGTCAGTGACCACTCGGCTAAAACATGTCTAGACCGTCCGAAGTTTCGTCTGAAACGGCCTAGACCTTACGTTTCACAGTTTCAGACTCAAAATACGAGCCAAAAACTTGTCAGATGGAAATTCTGCGCTAAAAGTTGATCTGGGACTGAATTTCCAGCCAAAATTCGAGGTAGACCAGGTCTTCGATCTCAATACTGCTCGAAACCCGGATAAAACCGGTTTTTAGTCAGTCAGACCAATTTTTAAGCCAGAAAACCGTTCAAAATCCTTGATTTTCCACCAGAAATCGGTAGGAATCACATGAGTTGAGCTGGTTCTCGCAAGATGCTCCGCCCCCATTCCTCCCGACACCATATAATCCTTACTATGCGTCGAGTCTCTTCCAAGTGTCACACACCTCTCCCACTCACCCCGATTTCCAAATACCGATCGAACAGGTGATTTCCGAGCACTTGTCGTGCTCTTTCACAAGTGCTCTCTCATTCTCTCCACCCCGAAACGGCTCGCAAAATGAGAAAACAGGTGGTCAGTTATTGGAGCTATTTTCGGAGCACTTATTTTTGGGAGAAGGTCGCCACTGATTTCTCTTTGTGTCGAACAGGTGTAAAGTTTGGTGGTGTTTAGAGACCAATTTCTGGCTCAAAATGAGGTTTTTGGGTGATTTTCAGCCAAAAACCCGTGTTTTGAGACCAGCTTTCACCCACAATTCATGGTAAGATTCTGTTCAGAACAAATCTTGAATCAAAACTCGGCTCTGACCAAGACATGGCTGAAGGTTGTCAGTTTTAGGAAGTAGTACTCGGTTTTCAACCAATTTTCTGCTAAAAACCTCAATTTAGAGCTGTTCCGAGCTCAAAATTCGAATCTGAGCCAACTTTGAACCCCTTGGAATTCGGTTCTGTATCAATTTGAGCTTTTTCCACGCTGAATTCCTGATTTTTAGAAAGTTTTCAACCGACTCTGGAGGAATAAGAAGGAAAATCCCGATTCCCACCGATTTTAGGCGAAAAAAATCGGTTTGAGAGCAGTTTTAGGCCGAAAATTTGCTTCTTTTCCAGTCATTTTTCTCAAATTTTCGACTACAAACTACATGATTCATCCCAAAAACATTGAATTAGGGATGTGTAGTAGTGAGTAATCCGTCTTTCCGAAATCCAATTAACTTTTTCACTTTTTTTCTCCTTTTCTCTCTAATCTCATGTGTTTTTCTCGTGTTTTCCCCGTTTTATAATTGGGTTAACCAGAAAACAAAAAATTAGAGAGGAAATATTGGCATTTCCTGGTCATTTTGGACCCAAAAAAGGTTTTCTTTTGAAAAAGCGCCTGCGGCGCGCCAGCCTCTTCTGAAAATCCCACAAAAATAGTACCTTTTTTCTAGTTTTTGGCGGCGTTCTCCTGCATCAAATATCTATTTTAAAAACTTAACTTTAAAAACTTGAAAAACGCGCCACAGGTGCCCCAGCCGATTTCAAAGTTTAGATTTGAAAAGGTTGTTTTTATTCAAATTTCCTTCAAAATACCCGTAAAACTCTCAAATTTTCCGTTTTTAGAGGGGAAATATTGGCATTTTTCGGTTATTTTGAACCCTGGAAAATGGGGAAAAAATCTTCCGGAAAAAGCGCCTGCGGCGCGCCAGACTCTTCTGAAAATCCCACAATTTTTACACTAAAAATGGTACTTTTTCTAATTTTTAACATTCTCTTGCATCAAAATATCTTTGAGTCAAAAATCCACACAACGCGCCACAGGTGCGCCAGACGATTTTAAAATCACACCGAATTTGTCTATTTTAGACCAAAAAGTTGATTTTTTCTAACAAATTTCCTTCAAATACCCGTTTAAAACTCTCTAATTTTCCATTTTTAATGAATTTTTATTTTTTGATTTTCAGGGCGGAATGGGAACTGTCGAAGTGCAAACAATCTCCGTCGCCATCCACAATCGGCAACAACAACCGACAATGACCGGACCCGCTGGACCCGTCGGAATCACAATTAACGCGGGAAATGGCGAGGCGTCACAGGCGGAAAATGAACGGCCAGCGGTTAGTGTTTATTTTTGAAAATTAAAAAAAAAATGTGAAAAAAAAAATTTTTTTTTTTCGAAAAAAATTTTTTTTTTCATAAAACAACCAAATTTTCATTTTGTAATTCTAGACCTAACGATTTGTGTTACAGGAACCACTCAGCCCATCAAGTGTATTCGATGCTCGTGGGCCGAATCTCCCAGTACCACCGGGTAGGTCAAAATCGAAAATTTTTTTTTAAAATTCTAAATGGTTAAAAATAAAGAAAATTGTCTCGAAACTCAAAAAAATGACATTCCACACGTTTTTCTAGACGAAATTCCATTAAAAAATGAGTGAAAACACCCCTAAGAGAAAAACGCGCCGACGGTGCGCCAGACACAACGAGAGGAAGACAAATGATTTCATTGAGATTTGAAAGGTATTTAAGCTTGATTTTGATAAAAACCTTATTCTAACTCGCCGAAAACCGATTTTTTTCTCAAAAATTTGCTTGAAAACGGTTTTGATATAAATTCGCGTCAAAGGCGCGCCAGACTTGCAATTTTTCGAATTTTTGGCGATGATTTGGTCAATTTATTGTATTTTTTAATAAATTTTTAATTTTTCTATTCAAAATTGGTAGAAATCGGCTCAAAATTATCTTAAAAATCCGTAAATCGGCTGAAAACCACCAAAAGCCAAAAACGCGTCAACGGCACGCCAGACTCGAGGTTTTTGAGTTTTTCCCGAATTTTTTCGAGTCACAGTTGAATTTATACTTAAAATTTAATAAATTTCATGCCGATTTAGTAAAAATGAGTCGAATTCGGTCTCAGACAGCTGAAACAGAAAAATGCGTCAAAGGCGCGCCAGACTCGGCATTTTTCGAGTAATTTGGTCAATTTAGTGTATTTTTTCAGTAAATTTTTAATTTTTCTATTCAAAATTTGTGAAAACTGGCCTAAAACCTCCAAAAATAGCTGAAAAATCGGCTTAAAACCGCGAAACCCCCAAAAACGCGTCAACGGCACGCCAGACTCGGGATTTTTGAGTTTTTCCCGAACTTTTATAACTTTTTTCCAAGTTTTTCTGAATTTCTCCTAGTCGCAGTTGAATTTCTACTCAAATCTAAAAAATTTCATGCCAATTTTTTCAGAAATTGGTAAAATTCGGTAAAAATTAAAATTGCGCCGAAGGCGCGCCAGACTCGTCATTTTCATTTTTCCTAGTTTGGGCAGGGCTTAGGCAGAATTTCTTGATTTTTTCAATGAATTCGTCAACTTTCTACGAAAATCCGATGAAAATTGTCCAAAAATTGGATAAGAACTGAAAACGCGTCAAAGGCGCGCCAGACTCGGCATTTTTCGAGTAATTTGGTCAATTTATTGTATTTTTTCAGTAAATTTTTAATTTTTCTATTCAAAATTTGTGAAAACTGGCCTGAAATTATCCTAAAAAATCCAAAAATCGGCTAAAAACCACCAAAAGCCAAAAACGCGTCAACGGCACGCCAGACTCGGGGTTTTTGAGTTTTTCCCGAATTTTTATAACTTTTTTCCAAGTTTTTCTGAATTTCTCCTAGTCGCAGTTGAATTTCTACTCAAAATCTCTAAAATTTCATGTCGATTTAGTAAAAAATGGGTGAAATTCGGTAAAAATTAAAATTGCGCCGAAGGCGCGCCAGACTCGTCATTTTCATTTTTCCTAGTTTGGGCAGGGCTTAGGCAGAATTTCTTGATTTTTTCAATGAATTCGTCAACTTTCTACGAAAATCCGATGAAAATTGTCCAAAAATTGGATAAGAACTGAAAACGCGTCAAAGGCGCGCCAGTCTTTCCAGTTTTCGCCGATTTTTAAGCAGAATTTTCGGATTTTTTCCAACTTTTTTGAAATTTCTTCAATTTTCAGCACCTCCGGCAGACAACGCATCAGAAATGGAGACGGTCGAGCGGGGACCACAGATTCCAGAGGAGATAATTGCTCATCAAATTGTCAACGATGCCATGAACGAGCTGTTCAATCAGGAATAAATTTTTTTTGAATTTTTTCACTTAAAATTTTCGAATTTCCCGCCATTTTTACCCCTCTCAAATGTGATTTTCGCGCCCATTTGCATTCCAGATTATTGATTTTTGATTTTTTTAGAAAGTTTTTAGTTCCTCCTAAAATTCACTATTTTCATGGGTATTGTTTTAATTTTTTTTTTGGATTTTTCGGATTTTCAATTACAGCCTAATTATCTGTTGATTTTTCCTTGAAATTCTGCTGAAAATTATATGAAAACGCGCTCTATTGAGAAAAGTTGAGTTTTGTCTCATTAGAGCGCGTTTGCATCACTTTTGAGTGAATTTTTCGAAAAATGCCCAATTTCTGTACATAGATATATCTATATATTTCACAGAGTTTTTTTATTCCAGCATAAAATCAAATTTATTTCATAAAAATTACAAAAATAATAATTTTTTCCTGAAAATTTGGTCAAATTAATTTTCCCTCGTTTTATCTGTGTGATTTCCCATTTTTTGTGTTCTTTTTTTAGTTTGATTGGGATTTTTAGGTCTATATCAACAAAAAATCGTTTCGTGACCTAGAAAACCGAAAATTTGGGAAACTAGTCCCTTTCTATTAAAAACGACGAACAACGCGTCAAAGGTACCCCAGATCCAAGCAATGGGGGGACTAATTTTCAAACAATTTGGTTTTCTAGGCCATCCCGCTAATTACTATCGAAAATGACATTTCTAAATTGAAAACTGTGACAGAAAAACGCGTCAAAGGCACCACAGTTGACGATCTTTTTGCAAAAAGCGCCGGAGGCACGCCAGAATTTCGAATTTTGGGATTTTTAGTGGTTTCAGACAGTAAAAATGTCTCAAAATAGGCTGTAATTCGTCTTTAACCATACTTGCAACGGGCCGGGCCGGGCCGGGCCGGGCCGATTTGAGAATTTTCACCGGCCCGGCCCGGCCCGGCCCGGCCCGGCCCGGCCCGGCCTGGCCCGGCCCGGCCCGATCGGCCCGGGTCACAGTACAAAAATTTGAAAATTTGAATTTTTTTGAAAATTTTTTGATTTTTTCGCAAAAAAGTCGAATTTTCGACTATGTTTTTACATATCGATAAAACTCAAGTGTACATAGGATTTTTGACTATTTTTGATGAAAATTTCAAAAAATTTCGAAAAATTTTGTGAAAAAATTGTGCTCATTTTTTGACTCCGGGCCGACCGGGCCGGGCCGGCAACTTTCTCTACCGGCCCGGCCCGGGCCGACGGGCCGAGCCGGGCCGGGCCGATATTTTGCAAGTCTGTCTTTAACTGAAAAATCACGCCTAAGGCGCGCCAGACGTTTCGAAACTCTTATTTAGGACTGTTTTTGGTCTATTTTCACACGATGCTGAAAACGCGCCAAAGGCACCCCAGCAGCCTCAGCTTATTCTTGATAGTTCGACACGCGTCAATGGCACGCCAGACTGCAGCTTTCTGCCGAAATTTGACGATTTTACAGCAAAAAACGCGTCAAAGACGCGCCAGACTTGCGAATTTTTGAATTTATTGCGTTTTTTCAACTATATTCTTGTCAAAAAAACAAGAAAAGCGTGGTTTGTTAAAATTCTCTTGGGTCCGCTCATTGTCGATGACCCCTTTACTTGTTGGTCCCTCTCACTCTGTGACAGACGGACCGCCCATCTTTTCCTTTTTTCTTTTTTCAAATGTTGAAGTGTTTGCGTGACACAAGAATAGGAAAAGTGTCTTCCGGGAGGGAATTTGGAGAGAAAATTCGATTTTTGGGCGGTCTGAGTAGTTCCGGATTCAGAAAGTAGCTATGTGTGGCGGCTTTTTCCTGTTTGCCCGGATTTCCACTACTTTTTCTTGCAATCTGGATTACTGTAGGTTTCTTGAGTAAAGAAATGTGATCTAATGCACCAAGTTGTATGACTTGAAAGCTGAAGGTGTGAGGATTTTGAATCTGGTTTCAAATTTTGAAAAGTGTGAATATGGGCGGAGACAAATGATCGCAAAGTTTGACATTTTTCAAGTTTTGAAGAGATTTTCACGACTTTTTCACTCGAATCCTCTGGCTTTGAGCCTCGAGTCGCTACGCAGCGAACCTTTAATTACATAGTCAGATCATTGCCAGACAATAGCTTATCTATCTGTCTGTTTGTCCATCTGTAGGTACAAATGTCCAGATGTTTGCTTCACCAGAATTAGCGCTCGAAATGGGACGTCCCGCTTTTTTCCGGTCATTTCGTAAAACAGTCAATTTTGGTCGGAGAATAGTGAAACTTTCACAGAGTCTGAAGACATAGCTTGGGACGCGATTCCCTAAGTTTTAAAAATATAGGTTCATTCTTAACCATTTTATGACAATCCGGGACGCGCGGGACGGGGACGCGGGACGTTCCAACTCGTCCCATTTCGAGCGTGTAGCTCGCTTCAAACTGAGTTTTATGAGGTGAAAATTATACCAAAATGTAGATCTCGACGAGTTCTATGTCACTGACATAATATGGGTCGGCTCAGATCTCATGATGGTACCCTCGTCGAGATCTACATTTTGGTATAATTTTCAGCTCATAAACCTCAGTTTGAAGCGAGTTCCGCTCCCTGTCCAAGTATTCCGAGGACCTACAGTACTGGCCATAAAGAATGCGACAAGAGCAGTTTTTAGTTGAAAATGGTCAACTTTGTGAGTGTGACACGGTCTCCCTGATAGTCCCATAATATTGATTGTTTTTGGATGGCATAGATCACAAAAAGAGCTCTATTTTTGTAGTTGACAACTTTTTTGTACAAGCACGCCCAAAGAAGTTACAGGCAGTCAAATTAAAAAGCTCAAAAAGTTCTCTTTTTAACACTGAAAAGGGCAACAATTGCGAGAAATTACTTTGACTGCCTGTAACTTCTTAGGATGTGCCCGTACAAAAAAAGTTGTCAACTACGAAAATGGAGCTCTATTTGTGATCTACACACTCCATTAACAATCAATATTGTGAGACTATCAGGAAGGATGTGTCACACTCACAAAGTTGACTATTTTCAACTAAAAACTGCAAGTGTCGCTTTTCTTTATTGCCAGTACTGTATGTCAGTCTGTCGGTATCTAAGTTTATCCGGATCTCCAAGCTTCTGAACACGTGGTCTGCTAGACCGTCTATCTGTCTGTCCATCGATCTGTCTATCCAGATGTCACTCTTCTACTAGTGAGGCCTATGACCCCAATCCTCTTCCAAAGATCATCGCGTCCATTTTCTCTCCCTCCATATCCCCCAAGGGACGAGCCCTTGAAGATACATTTTTTTCATCCCGTCGTCTTCAACAACAACAAAAAAAGAGACAGAAAATGACCGCCCATCCGGGGAGTGGGGGAGACTGGTACCACCAGTCGCAACGCCCCCTTTTCCGTTTTGGAAAAAAAATAGAAGAGGCGTTGATTGTTTTCGCATTGGCGGGGTTTTTTTTGGGTATAAGAAACCAGAAAACTTTTTTTTTGGTCAGTTTCAGAGCTTATTTCAGCGAGACTGGAAAAAGTAGGATGGTGGCCTAGAAATCCCATTTCTAGGCCACCAATCTGAAAAAGTTTCGGGGACTAGTTTTCCCCAGCTTGAAGGTTTCTAGGCCACATAATCTCTAGTTAATCGGCCCTAGATCCCGGGGACTAGATTTCCAATTTCTGATTTCTAGGCCACCACCATTCAAAAAGGGCATGCGCCCAGTTTTTGCACTTTTAGTGCAGAAAGACATCGCACTTTTTGGAATGTATCGCATTTCTTCTTCTTTTAGATTCACTTTGTGGGTGTGTCAAAAAAAGAGAGATGAAATTGGATTAACAGCTTTCTATTTTTCACACTTTCTGTCTTTGTCGTCTCAGAATCTGACGTCGTGAAGATTCTGAATTTGGTCTTCGAGTTCTAGATGTTGTCAGCTGTCAGACTGAGATCTTAGAATTCTGAAATTTTGAACATCCTTCTGAGCACGGGTTACTGTAGTTTGCAGATGTACGCAAACACTGACGCATCATATCTGACGACAAATTGAGGGGAAATTTCGAACTTTTAAGAACTCTGCTTTTTCACAAGTTTCGAATGCAAACGCGCTCCATAGATAAATTCGGTTTTTAATAAAAATTTCATTTTAAAATGTAGATTTTCGTAGATTTGACACGACGACAAATTGTATCCACGTTATCAGTAGAGCGCGGTTGCAACGTATGACCGTAATCAGTTTTTCAAAAAGAAGAGTCGTGGCCTAGGATCCGACAACTCGGCCATCAAAATATCGAAAATGACGTCAAGCGAGTGCTCCCGTAACATTTTGGAGGGAAATTTGAATTTTTTTCATATTTCAACCGATTATCAGTTATTTTTCTCCGAAAAACTACAGAAATCGCTTGAAAATCGATAAAATTCAAATTTCCCGTCCCAAAATGTTACGGTAGCACTCGTGACGTCATTTTCGATATTTTGATGGCCGAGTTGTCGGATTCTAGGCCACCGATTTTTGGCAAAAACTCATTGACTACACCTCTCATTGACTACATTATCTCATTGACTACACATTCTCAATGACTACAAAGTCTCATTGACTTCATTTTTCTCAATGACTACACTTTTCTCATTGACTACACCACTCATTGACTACAAAATTCGAGGGATTCTCTCATTGACTACATCTACAAATAGAACGTGATACTCACAATTTTTTAAAGTTAAAATTAGTAATCTTTGAGCATTCACCATTCTCTTAGGCTTAGGTTTCTTAGAAATTCGGAAAAAAATTTTGACAAAAACGGTAATTATTCGTTTTTCGTTTTTGGCAATTCTTTTCCGAATTTCTAAGAAACCTAAGCCTAAGAGAATGGTAAAAACTCGTTTTTATTTTGGTCTATTTCTAGTCCTGCTTGGAAGATAAGGCTTCTGAGATATATTATAAATTCAGATGGTCTAGTGGACTGTCTTTCAGAGATATGTAGTCAATGAGAGAATTTCTCCAATTTTGTAGTCATTGAGTGGTGTAGTCAATGAGAAAAGTGTAGTCATTGAGAGACAAGAAGTCAATGAGACTTTGTAGTCATTGAGAATGTGTAGTCAATGAGATAATGTAGTCAATGAGAGGTGTAGTCAATGAGTTTTTGCCCCGATTTTTTATGTACAGATTTTCGATAATAATTCATTTAAGCATAGTTGTCAAGTCCCGGCTTCAAAAAATGACCCTTTTTCCAATTTTTCATCGAAAATGTGACTATTTTTCAGAATTTCTTCTAATTCTGAATGATAGTCGAAAATTTGACTTTTTCGCGAAAAAATTTCAAAAAATTTGAAAAAAATTGGATTTTTTTTTCTTCCAGCGCCCCGCCCCCCTCTGCCATGTCCCTCCCAACACCTCAATACCGTCTCCAAGCGATTCGAGCGCTCGACGTCTACGAGCCATCTGAAGACACGTTTCTGTTGATTGATGCGATTGAGAAGGATATTAAGGTATCGATTGGATTACTGTAGTCGGAAAAGTACGCAAACACCGATGCACCATATTTTACGACAAATCACGTTTTTGAGCGAGAATTTCGAATTTTGAGAAAAGATGTCAAGAAATTCCGCTTTTTCACGAGTTTTGAAGACGAGAACTGTTTTTTTGCAAAAAAAACTTCTTTTTTTTTTTTGAAAAAAAAAATTTCGAAAAAATGTTTTTTTTCAAAATTTTCCAAAACTCTATTTTTCCAGGAAATCCGTTCCCGTGAGCCCCAACTAGTGCTAGAAATCGGTTGCGGCTCTGGCGTCGTCTCAACATTTGTAAATCAAGCACTCGGTGGAAACGTGACGTCAATGGCCACCGATCTGAATCCCCACGCTCTCGATGTGACACTGGAGACCGCGAAACTCAATGATATCAAGATAGATGTGGTCAGGACGGATTTATTTGCTGGATTGGAGAATTGGTTGGGAAGGTAAAAATTTGAAAAAAAAAAATTTTAAAGAAATTTTTTGCGAATCAAAAATTTTAAATTTAGGTAAAAAGAGACGAGAAAAGACTTATATTTAACTGAAAACCCTAACAAAATGTGTTTTTCTCCGAAAATTTTCTTTTTTTTCCAAAAATTTCAGAAAAAAATTCTGTTGTCCACGAGGACTACAAATTTCGTGAAATTTCGAATTTTTCTTTTTTTTTCCCCATGTCAGGTCAGAATTACCTGTTTTCTGGTCTTAACACCTCCAAAAACGGAAAAAATTGTCGAAAAATAGCCAAAAATCGAAAAATTAAAAAATTTTCTCGTGTACTCCTCTCGGACAAGTGAATCCACGTAAGAGTAAACTACTTGTTTTTGACTTTTTTGGTAATTTTGACTATTTCCGCTCCAAAAATACGTGATAAATCAATAAAATTCAAGTAAAATACGGAAAATAAGGAATTTCCTTCGTGTACTCCTCTCGGACAAGTTGGGATGACTTGTCCACGTGGAGTACACCAGTGATTTTCATTATTTTTGGAATTTTGCTTGATTCGCACCTTATAACACTTGAAAATTCGCTAAAAAAAAGCAAAAACCAAAAATTTTGAAAATTTCCCCGTGTACTCCTCGTGGACAAGTTTCCTCAACTTGTCCACGAGGAGTACACGGTGAGATTTCGAGATTTATGGAATTCCAGATTATTTTGCACCTTAAAGTACGTGAAATTCACCAAAAAATGAAAAAAAATCAAAACTTTGGGAATCCCCTCGTGTACTCCTCGAGGACAAGTTTGCCGGAATTGTCCACGAGGAGTACACGGTGGAATTTTGGAATTTTGAACATTTTTCGAATTTCAGGTCATTTCGCATCTCAAAGCAAGTGAAAATTAACAAAAAATAAAAATTCCCCGGAAAATTGAAAATCCTTTCGTGTACTCCTCTCGGACAAGTTAGGATGACTTGGCCACGAGGAGTACACGGGCAAATTTTCAAAGTTTTTTGGTTTTTGCTTCTTTTTTTAGCGAATTTTCTATTTCTTTCAGAGTTTTAGAGGTTTTATAGCTTCGAAAAGTCGATTTTAGCTATTTTTCCCTCGAAAATTCTGAATTTCCAGGTCGACGTGCTGCTCTTCAACCCTCCATACGTTCCAACCGAAGAGGAGCCCTCCACAAATATCGAATTGACGTACGCCGGCGGTCGAACGGGTAGATCAACACTCGATCGATTGCTGCCACGTGTCCCTGAGCTGTTGTCGCCACGTGGCGTCTTCTATCTCGTCGCACTGCACTCGAATGATATTCCCTCGTTGCTCAAAGAGCACTCCGATCGGATGACCGCATCCGTCTCAATGGAGCGACGTTGCGGCATCGAGCATTTGTATATTTTGAAATTTGTGATGAAGGAAAAGAAATTGAACAATGATTGTATCACCGCTCCGTTGGCTTGTCCTGAATAAATCGCTTTTTCCAGCTGTTTTAAAACTTGTCCACGAGGACTACACTGCAGAAATAACCGAAAATTATGAGAAAATTGGAAAAATAATCGAAAAATTGAATAAAAATCAAAAAAACAGGCAAAATTGGAAAAATCTCGAAAATTCACCGTGTACTCCTCGTGGACAAGTTGGGCACTATTGTCCACGAAGACTACACGACGGGATTTTCGGAATTTATCTATTTTCAGTTATTTTTGTCGATTTTTCTATATATTTTTTGGATTTCCAAATAAAACATCGAATTTAAAGGCGAAAAACCGCAATTTAATGAAATAAGTTATGCTGGAATGATGAATTTGGAGGGAAGTGAAACAATACCGATTAAACACAATGACGGGGATCGAAAATACCGAAAAATTTCACACATAATAAATAAATAAATATTGAAATAACTTAAACAGGGAGAAGGAGGAATTATTCGTTGCGAGAACTCGGACGAGACGGTGGGCGGGCGATTCGGGAGTTGGATGGAGGGCGAGGCAGAGCTGAGGAGCCGGGACGAGCGATTCCGGATGGAGTGGCTGGAATGCGATTTTTTATTGAAAAAATCGTCTTTTTACCGAAAAATTGGGTAAAAATCGGATGTTTTTTAATAGAATTTCAGTAAATCTTAGAATTTCTGAAAAAACGCGCCGAAGGCACGCCATGCAATATAATTTTTCACCCCATTCCGCCACGGAAAAAATGGTCCAAAAATAGCCAAAAATCGAAAAATTAGAAAATTTCCTCGTGTACTCCTCTCGGACAATTGGAGTCAACTTATCCACGAGGACTACACGACCTGTTTTGGTAATTTTGACCTATTTTCCTATTTTGAGTTAGAATTGGCTCTTTTCTTGTTTTTGCACTTTAAAACACATAAAAATAACAAAAATTGGTCGAAAATCAAATTTTTGAGATATTCCTCCGTGTACTCCTCTCGGACAAGTTCGGATGACTTGTCCGAGAGGAGTACACGGGGAAATGTTCAAAGTTTTTTGGTTTTTGAATGAAAAACTTCTTATTACTGAAAAACTGGTTGAAAAAGCAACGATTTTTGACAGAATTTAAAAAAAAAAGTGAAAAACGCGCCGACGCCACGCCAGGCGCTTCTCTCGGACAAGTTCGGATGACTTGTCCGAGAGGAGTACACGAGGATATTTTCAATTTTTCGGGTTTTCGATTGCAAAAATCGTCTTTTTACTGAAAAACTGGTTGGAAAATGGAAGATTTTTGACAGAAAAGTGAAAAACGCGCCAACGGCACGCCAACCCATACCAATTCTCGATCTCGTTGGTCCACCAGTCGACGGGGCGCCCGCAGTCTGTGGTCTAGCGATTCCAACGGGTTTCCTAGCCATCGGAGCCCCCGGAGCCACAGGTACAGTATGCCTAACAACATTCGGAGCAATTGGTGTCGGTCTGACAGGAGCCATCGGTCGTGAGCTAGTCGTCGGTCGTGAACTCGGAGCAACTTTCGGAGCAACTCTCGCCGGCGCTACCGTAGCCTTTGGTTTCGCGGTGAGACCCACCGTCGCACCACCACCACCGAAATTCGGCGCTGGTCTCGCCACGAACGGTTTCGGCTTCATTGGTGGTACTGTAGCGGTGGGAGGCGGAGCTTTGGGTGATGGTGCTCGGCGAGTTGCGGCAGATTGAACAGGACGAACGGTTCCGGATGGTTTGGCGGATGAAGAGATCCGAGGGGGCGGAGCCGCCGCCGCAGAAGTTGCTCTTTTTGTGGGCGGAGCCGAGGGTTTGGGCGGTGCGGTGCCACCGATTTTGTAGTGTTTGGCGAGACGAAGGATTTCTGGAGCTGCGGTGCTACCGTACTCCTTTTCGAGCTCCTCGATTATAGAGGGGATCTGGAAATTATCGATTTTTCGAGGTGAAACAAGACTTGTTTCGTGTACTCCTCGTGGACAAGTCAGCTCAACTTGTCCACGAGGAGTACACGGAGAAATTTCGAATTTTTTCAAATTTCAGGTCATATCGCACATTAGCGCATGAGGAAGTTGACAAAAATGAAAAAAATTGAAAATCCCTCCGTGTACTCCTCGTGGACGAGTCAGTTCAACTTGTCCACGAGGAGTACACGGGGAAATTTCGAAATTTCTCGAATTTCAGATCATTTAGCACCTTAAAGCACATGGAAATCAACAAAAATCAGCAAAAGAAACCGAAAGTCTGAAAATCCCTTCGTGTACTCCTCGTGGACGAGCCAGTCCAACTTGTCCACGAGGAGTACACGACAGAAATTCACGAATTTTTCAAATTTTAGCTCAATTTTCATCAATTTTCGTCGTTTTTTCTTGTGGGATACTGTACCTTTTCAGCCTTCAATTTATCATCATATACATCCGCTAAAAGTCGTTTCGCAACCGCTTCTCCTAGTGATTTTTGAATTGAGGCGACGATACGGAGCGACGCTTCACGAACTTCTTTATCGGCGTCGTTGGTCGCCTGAAATTTGGAATTTTGGGTGAAAACTGGAAGGTCAAAATACCTTCAAAATGTGCTCCACCAACTGTTTGACCACATCGATTTCCACCGTTTTCGTATCGTTTTTCGCGTAGAATCGACTGAGAAAAAGGGCGGTTTGTTGACGAATTTGAGGATTTTTCGAGCCGAGAGCAGTGATGACAGCTTCCGAGTAGGCGGAGAGAGGCGTCTGGATAAAAAGGAAAAATTTAAGTGAAATATGTCAAAAAACTGTAATTTCAGATCGAAAAGTTGAACTTTGAGGGGGAAATTTGGAATTTCTCAACTTTGGTGTCGATTTACGGCGTAAATCTACACCGAAAACAAGTTTTTCCTATCTCAAAGCCCCATGGCCGAGTTTTTGCGAAAATTCGGTCATGTGATTGTTTTCCATGAGGAATTTTCAATTTTAATGTCGATTTACGGCGTAAATCGACACAGAAACCGCATTTTTTAACCTTCAACGTTCGGTGACCGAGTTTTTGTAAAAATTCAACCACAGCCAGCTAAAATTTAGCCATAAATGCCTTTTCATAAGAAGAACTCCATTTTGGTGTCGATTTACGCCGTAAATCTACACCAAATTCATCTCTTTTCTATCTTGAAGCCCTGTGGCCGAGTTTTCCCGAAAATTCGGCCACGCTTTCGGATTTTTAGCGTTTTTTTTTAATCTATCAGTTTTTTTTCTCCCTTACCGTAACCGCCGCCTCATCACAAAACTCGACCAGCGCATCTCTCAACACGGCCTTCTTATCCTTGAGTTTATCAAAAACGACAGGAAATGCTCGATGAGCCAACGAGGCGAACGCGAATCGACTCTTTTGGGCGGTCTCTTTGAGAATTTGGGCCGATAGGGCCGCCACATTCACATTCACATCTTTCTCAATGATTTTGATAAGAATTTTCAAAAGTTCATGAAGACGTTCCGATATTTCGATTCGACCGATTCCGTCCATTGATTTCTGCAAAAAAATGTTAGAAATTATAGAAAAACTAGGATACAGTAATCCTAGATGACAAGGAGGAGCTATCTACAGTAAGAATATCGAGTCAAACACGATTTTTGACCGGAAATGATCGAAAATCACTGTTTTTGATCAAGAAATACCCGAAAACCCAGTTTTTTCCAGTAAAAAACCCGCGATTTTCAACCAAAAACCGGAGAAAAATCACTGTAAATTACGGTTTTTGAGCTACAGTACCCCTGACAACGCTCCGCCTTCTCTATTCAGAGTCTACAGTAACCTAGTACTGTAGCTACAGTAGTACCTTAATACTCTTCCCTCCAGCCAAAGCTAAAGTACGTGTTTCGAAGATCTAGCTACCGTAATCCGCTATCGGGGCTAAAGTAATCTAGTAAGACGCTACAGTACTCAGATAACGCTCTGTGTCCTCTATCCAGAGCCTACAGTAACCCTTCCAATTCTACAGTAATCGAGTCATTTGATATGTTTAGATCTGGAAGCTACAGTAACCTTTTGGCATAGAATTCGAGGTACAGTAATCTAGTAAGACGCTACAGTACTCAGATAACGCTTCGTATCCTGTATCCAGATCTACAGTATCCCTCCCAATTCTACAGTAATCAAGTCATGAATTTTATATAATGGGAGCTACAGTAACCTTTAGGATTGGAATTCGAGGTACAGTAATCTATTAAGACGCTACAGTACCCCCTGACAATGCTCCGTCTCAGCTATTCAGAGCCTACAGTAACCCTTCCAATTCTACAGTAATCCAGTCATGAATTTGATATAATGGGAGCTACAGTATCCTATCCAGCAGCTACAGTAACCTTTAGGAATAGAATTCGAGGTACAGTAGTCTATTAAGACGCTACAGTACCCCCTGACAATGCTCCGCCTCAGCTATTCAGAGCCTACAGTAATCCAATCACAACTTTAATAGATATTTCATACAGATATTGAGCTACACATGTCGCTACCGTAATCCAGTATCAGGGCTACAGTACCCCTGATAACGCTCCGCCTCCTCTATCCAGAGCCTACAGTAACCCTTCCAATCCTACAGTAATCCAGTCATTTGATATGTTCAGATCTGGATGAAAGCCAAGTTACAGTAACCTGGCGAGTGCCACTTCTGGAAATTCGGGCTACAGTACCCCTGATAACGCTCCGCCTCCTCTATCCAGAGCCTACAGTACCCAAGTACAGTAATCTACAGTACAGTACCTTAATACTCTCCCCTCCAGCCACTCGTTCCTTCCAATTCTTATCCACCAATTGCCCTTCCACTCCCTTCTCAATCTTCTTTCCAACGTCTTCTGAATCCATTATCTCCCATGGATCCATCACTGATGACGTGGCAGCGGATTCTGTTTCCTCTGACAACGAAGCTCCGCCCCCTTCTTCCTCCGTTTTCTCCGAATTTCCGACAGATTTCGGTTGAGATTCCTGGAATTTCTTGAATTCTTCCGTCGCCTCCTCCAGATACTGCTGGATTTTTTCCATTTTTGAGGTGTCTGTGGAGATTGGAACGAGGAATGCAGAAATGGCGTCGCCCATTAGTCTTTTGAGGGCTCCGAGTGCCTGACATGCTTTATCGCGGACTGTGACGTCACTGTCTGTGGAGGCCTGGAAATTGGAAAAATCGAAAAAATATCGCTATTTTTCAGTTTTTCCGGGTAAATCACACAAAATTCTGAAAATTTCTCATGAAAATCAAAGGAAAGCTGCAATTTTGGCGGAAAATCATTTAAAATTTCCCATTTTTTAACTAAAAATCAATGAAAAAATGTAATTTTTTAACAAAAAGCTGAAATTTTGACTTAAAATCACAAAAATTCTGAATTTTTCGTTTAGATTTCAGTTTTTCAGGCAAAAATCGGTATTTCAGACTCAAAATTGATTGATTTTTCAAGTTTTCAGCAGAAAAATAAGCAATTTATCTGTTTTTCAAGGTAAAAATGGCGAAAAGTTCTGAATTTATCATCTAAATTCCATATTTTTACGGTTTTTTTCTGAAGGAAAACTACCAATTTTTCGATTTTTTACAGAAAAATTTAGAATTTTCCATAATTTTATCATTTTGCATCAAAATTTATTGATTTTTCTTAATTTTCAGCCAATTTTCTACTTTCTTCCATCTCAAATCGAGAGAATTCATCAAATTATTGAAATGTTCTCATTATTTTTGCGTTTTTTTCGCAAAAATCAATATTTGTAGTATTTTTGATGAAAATTCAATAATTTTTCAGTTAAAAATGTGATTTTTTGAGACAAAATTTCAGCTTTTTCCGGGTTTTTATCTGAAAATTCGTAATTTTTCAAACTTTTTGCTCAAAAATTACAGTTTTTCATTGATTTTCAGGCCTAAAAATGCAAAATTTCAATGATTTTCAGCCGAAAGTTTTGGTTTTCCTTGATTTTTCATCTGAAAATTCGTAATTTTTCAAACTTTTTGCTCAAAAATTACAGTTTTCATTGATTTTCAGCCTAAAAATGGGAAATTTTCAATGATTTTCAGCCAAAATTTCAGCTTTCCTTCGATTTTTCATCTGAAAATTTGCATTTTTTCCAATTTATTCACCTTCACAACCAACGGCGCGACAGCCTTAACGAATGGAATATCCATCTGAAATTGTCGACACCAATACGAGAAAAGAAACGAGAGAAGTGTCTGTTTGGATTCTGGCGACGGAATTGAGAACCAATCGATGATATCCTTCAGAAGACGTTCAGATGACGTCGTATCGGATACAGAAGAGAGGGCGGAGAGTATGGCGTCACGCACATTCTTCTTCTTATCTTTCGCACGTTTGATTAGGAATGGTATCACCTGGAAATGAAAAGAGCATTTTTCAACTAAAAACGAGTGAAAAACGCGCTTTCAGACACACTTCCAGAGCATCGCTGGCGCGCCTTCGGCGCAGTTGAAAGTCGCGAATTTCAGAGCTCATTTTCAATAAAAAAAATAAAATTTCCGGTTAATTTCGATTTAAAAACTGCATTTTTCAGTGATTTTCTTCAATTTTTATTAAAAATCGAGGGTTTTCAGACGTTTCTGGGCCAAAACGTGTGATTTTTTTTTTATCGTATTCGATCGGAAAAGTGGCCAAAAATCTCGCTTGTTGGATCATTTACGATTATTTTTCACTCCGGAACACCGTATTTCGCAGCGACTTTTCCGTTTTCAGAGTGATTTTCAGCAATTTTTTATCAAGAAAACGGGGTTTCTGGTCGTTTTCTTCACTTTTTCACTAAAAAAATGCGGTTTTTGAGTCGATATCAACCGGAGAACGTTAAAATTCGTTGTTGAAAAAAGTATGAAAATTTCGGTTTTTGAGTAAAAAATGAGCCAAAAACGGGATTTTTGACCCAGAAATAGGAAAAATCCAGAGTTTTCAATCAAAAAATGGTGAAAAGACATGGAAAACACGAAGGGAAACGTGCTTTCAGAGTCAAACACCAGTGTGTGAAATCGCTGGCGCGCCTCCGGCGCAATTGCAAACCTCCGAATTTCAGCGATTTCCTGTTATTTTCGACTCAAAAACCGCATTTTTCTGAAATCAGTATCGCCAGAAATCGGAAATACGCGAAAAAACGAGATTTTTGACCCCGAAATAGCTAAAATTCAGATTAAATGATGGAAAATAGTGGAAAGACATGCAAAAATTGCTGAAAAAACGGACTTTCAGAGTAAAAAAATGACCAAAAATCACGGTTTTTGATCTAGAAATGCCTGAGAACCCAGTTTTTCAGTAAAAATTCCGATTTTCATACGAAAATCACTGAAAAATGCGGTTTTTGGGTCGTAATTAACTGAAAAATGCTGAAAAATGCTGCAAACAATTTTAGCTATTTTGCGGTCAAAAATCCCGCCGTTTGGCTCATTTTCGATCATTTTCGACTCCGAAACCGTATTTCGCATCGATTTCTCCGTTTTCAGGTGTTTTAGGGTCAAATACCGTGATTTTCAGCTATTTTTTCATCGAAAAAACGGGGTTTCCGGTCGTTTTCGTCATTTTTTCATTGAAAAATGTGGTTTTTGACTCAAAACTAGCCGAAAAACGCTGAAATTTGTGGTTTTCAACCGCGTTGAAGGCGCACCAGCAATGGGGTCTTGGAGTGTGTGAAATCGCTGGCGCGCCTTCGGCGCAATTGAAAATCTCCGAATTTCAGCGATTTTCAGCATTTTTCAGTTAATTCCGACTCAAAAACCGCATTTTTCAGTGATTTTTCACGTTTTTTACCGGTTTCTACGATTTCTTGGCTGAAAAACTGAATTTTAGTCATTTTGGGGTCAAAAATCCCGTATTTCGGCTCATTTTCGATCGTTTTTTCGACTCCGAAACCGTATTTCGCAGCGATTTCTTCGTTTCCAGGTGCTCTAGGGTCAAAAATCGTGATTTTCAGCTATTTTTCATCGAAAAATCGGGTTTTTCTGGTATTTCTGTATCAAAAACCGAGATGTTCTGTTCATTTCCGATCGAAAAATCGTGTTTTTCAGCGAATTTTTCACTTCTTTAACCATTTTCTACGATTTCTTGACTGAAAAATGTGTATTTTAGCTATTTTGGGGTCAAAAATCCCGTTTTTCGCATCGATTTCTTCGTTTTCAGACGTTTTGGGGTCAAAAATCGTGATTTTCAGCTATTTTTCATCGAAAAATCGGTCGTTTTCTTCACTTTTTCCGTCATTTTCGTACCATTCCAACGAATCCTCCAAACTTCTGTCGGAGCCCTCTCGCCAGTAGCTCGACCGTCTTGATCGCTGTCGTCACAACGACAATATTCGATTCTCGATCGAGAATTTTCCGTATTTCGTCCATTAACTCCCCGTAAATCGTCATTGATGACGTGGCGAGACGTGGATTCGACTCGATTATCGTGTTGAGTGCCTGGAAATCGATTTTTGGGATTTTCAGATGAAAAATTGATGGTTTTTCGCGCTGAAAATCGATTTTCAGAGCGATTTTTGAGTGAAAAGTGAGATTTTCATGCAAAAAAACGGAATTTTGAGCTGGAAAAATGAGTTTTTGGAGTAAAATCGGGTAATTTCGATTGAAAATCTGGAATTTCCGAGCAAAAATTGAGTTTTTCCAGTTAAATCGTCCAAAAAATGCATTTTTAGAATCAAAATTATTGAATTTTCAGTTAAAATCTGGAATTTTTGAGCAGATTTTCAGTCCGAATTCGCAAAAAGTGAGTTTTTAAGCTGGAAAAATGTGTTTTTGGAGTAAAATCGGTAAAATTCCGATTGAAAATCTGGAATTTCCGAGCAAAAATTGAGTTTTTGCGAAAAAATCGTCTAAAAATGGATTTGTAGAATCAAAATTATTGAATTTTCAATCAAAATCTGGAATTTTTGAGCAGAAAAAGTCAATTATTCTTCTCAAATCTGAAATTTTTCTTGATTTCCAATAGCTTTTTTTTGAAAAGATGAAATTTTGGTTGAAAAGTTTAGGAATTTCAGTCAAAATCTGCAATTTTCTGTCTGAAAATATCCATTTAAATCTGAAATTCCTCTATTCTATACCTCCAATCCCTCTTTCCTCTCCTTCCACTTGGCTCCCGCCTCCAAAACTGCCTTCTTGTGCTCCGTGGGCCATTTCGCAATCACGTCGACCTCATCGAGAATCGACCATTCGTCCATATTGCGAAATCTGAATCTCTGTGAATATTCTGAAAAGAAGAGAGAAAAAAAGAAGTAAATTCGAGTAGATTCTGATCGAAAAAACGTGAAAATTCTGTGCGGGGAAAATCGGGTTCGAAAATGACCAAATTCGGGCAAATTCATAGAGAAAAATCGGGCGAAACCAACAAACAAAAGAATATAGAAAAACGGGATAGAAGAAGAAGAGAGCACACAAAAAGCGCAAAAACGGGAGAATAAAGGAAGCGGGAATTTCAAAAATTTAGAAAAATTGAAACAAAAAAAGCGGATGAGAGAGAGAAAGCAATACAAAAAGAAGACGAAGAGAAAAAGATCTTGGGGGCGATATAAAGAACCATGGAGAGATGCTTAAAATGTTAGGGGGCGGGGCTTAAGGAAAATCAATGAAATTTTCAGAAAAATTTATCGAAATTAGTGTGGCATGACCTCTTGTTTCTCTCCACCAACAGCCTTCTTCGTTCCCGAGACGATGTCGTCGATGCGGAGAAGCATTACCTGAAAATTTATGAATATTTTTTATGAAAATCAAGAATTTCAGCGAGAAAGTTAGGTTTTGGCTGTGATTTTCTAGATGAACTACCTATTTTCAGACAAGAAATTGAAATTTCAAGGCAAAATAGTGTTTTTCATAGGAAAACTGTAGAGAATTAGTGAAAATTCTGAATTTTCAGACTAAAAAACAGGATTTTCCGCGAAAAATTAGTTTTTTAAACAAAAAATGGTATAGAAATCGAATTTTTAGACTTTTTGACGTATTTGGTTGAAATTTCATGGAAATCAACAATTTTTTTGGTTAGAAACCGAATTATTCTCTGATTTTCCGCGATTTTTGAACCGAATAACTCATTTTCCCACCGGAACACACGTTGCGGGTCAAGATTTTGCATCTCTGACTGAAAATATGGCCCGAAATCGTAATTTTGACTGAACTTCAATGATTTCCGCACGAAAACCGCCAAAATCGGATTTTGAGCCAAAAAACTGCTCAAAATTTACTTAAAAAACCTATTTTTCTCAGTTTTGCGACTTTTTTTCATCAAAATCTCCTATTTTTCTGTTTCCCGTACCGATGTCTCGATGGCTGTCTTGAGGACTTGAATACGGACGGCAAGTGGATCCCAGATCTCCAATTTGTTCATGTCGACCTGAAATATGGCATAATGAGTGAATTTTGATCAGAAAAATGAGTTTTTCAGCCTTTTTTCGGCCTGAAAACCTCTCTAATCGCTTACCAAATCTCCAGTAGTGCCATCAACTCCGAAAGTCCAATTCTTTGCGTCTTGAGCGTGAACAGCACGAAGTTCCGTCATTCTTCTGATCGTCGATCCACCACAATTCTGAATGAGTGTACGTGGAATCACTTCCAGCGCCAGACCGATCGCCTTGTATGGCCACTTCTTCACTCCGTCCATCTTGGCTCCTTGCTCTTCGATTTCACGGCTCAGCGCCATCTCGAGAGCTCCGCCTCCTGGCACCAGCTTCGGGTTAATCATCACGTTTCGGACGACGTGGAGGGAGTCTTGCAAGTTGCGTTCAACCTGGAAATATGGAATTTGTGCTGGAAAAGGGCGTTTTTGAATCCAAAACTGGGCAGAAGTACCTATTTGCTCGCGAAAACATGAGATTTCAGCTCAAAAACCTCGCGTTTCACTAGGATATTGCGTTTTTGAGCCTAGAAAAGCAATTTACACTATTGGATAGCTCTAAATCTCAGATTTTCGAGTCTGAGATTGTTTCTATGTGCTAAAACACGAATTTTCAGCCCACGAATCAGCTTTTCGACCCTAAAGATTCCAAAATTGACAGATTAAGGGTGAAGTACCTATTTGCTCGCGAAAACATGAGATTTCAGCTAAAAATCCTCATTTTTCAAAAAGATATCGCATTTTTGAGCCTAAAAGCCAAATTACACTACCTGATAGCTCTAAATATCACATTTTCGAGTCTGGGTGGCCTCAAATCAACATTTCAAATCAAAAAATCAATTTTCAGTCATTCCTTTCTTTAAGAACTCCAACTTTGTCATCTGATACTTCCAAATTCACTATTTTCAAGAGTGAAACCGAAATCAGGCATCAGAACTCCAATTTTTCACCTCTAAATCTCAAAATTTACAATTCTGCACCGGATTTTCGATCCAAAAACTGTATTTTACTAAATATTCGACTATTTCTTTTATCTGAGACCTCTATATCCTAGATTACAGCCAGAAAGCACAAAGTGGATTTTCTTCCAGAATACTTTTCCAGCTAAAAATCGAGATTTTAGCTCAAAAACCTTGTGATTCACTAGGATATTGCATATTTTAGCTCTAAATCTCACATTTTCGAGTCTGAGATGGACTCTGTGTGCTAAAACACGAATTTCCAGTCGGCCACTTCAACCAGAACTCTGATTTTCCTATTTTAGTCTCCGAAATTCCATATTTTCCGAATTTAGCCACTAAGACATCGTTTAATACTATTTATAGTCCCAGAACTCCAATTTTCCCCCTCTAAATCTCACAATTTACAGTTTAGCACCGAAATTTCAACCCGACACCCTATATATTCCACTATTTCTGCTATCTGAGAGCTCTATTTCCTTTTTTTTTGCTCTACCTCATTGATGACATCCTTAGAAGGTCCACGAAGAACGACAGTACACGCGGTAGTTGTCTCCGAAGTGACAAAAGTGTAATACTCATCAGCAATCTTGATAACTTCAAAGAGTTGCGCCTGCGTTCCGACGTCTTCCTCTCTCAAATCAGAAGTGTCATGAGCAATTCGTGCTCCACAAACTCTCGACAAACGGTTATTATCCGTCTTCTTGAGACGTCTCAAACAAGTAATTCCCGCTTTCAGCAAGAAATGTTGAGCCAAGTCGGAGATTCCTTTTTCGGTAAAAACGAGATCTGGCTTGAGGGCGATAATCTCGTCGCACTGCTTACGAATCGCGTGTTCTTCTTGTTCGAGAATCGCCGAGATGTCCTCTTCTCTCATAATTTCCAACGACGTCTGCGATTCTCCCTTCTTGTATTCCAGATTGCAATCCAACAACACGATACGTGGATTCTCGATACGACGACGCATTTTCGCGTGGAGAATGTCCTTATTCAGCACGACGCCCTTCACCACTTGAGAATCCTCGATACGGCCTCCTGGGATCTTCTCGATACGACAGTATCTGCAAATTTTGGGGATTATAGGTGGAAATTTGAGGGTTTTGACATTTATAAAGCCAAAAATACTCGAAAAATCGGTCAAAAACGACATAGAAACTCAAATTTTACGACTTTAAGACTAATCACTTTGATTTTAAGCGTTTTCAACACAAAAAACAACGATTTTTGTAGGAAAAGTCTCCAAAACATTGATTTTTACTTTGATTCGACTGAAAATCGCTGAAACTCGGTTTTTTTTTGTGACGAATAGTTAAAAGCCACTCAAAAGTGCAATTTTCAGTGAGATATCCGTTTCTAGCTCCATTCTGATCAGTTTTCGTCAGAAATTTGTCGAAAAACGAGCAATACTTGCTACGGAACAGCTAAAAATGATTTTTCGTTCAAAAACTGCATATTTCTCATAAAAGAAGGAGTAATTCTATACTATAATCTTGGTTTTATGCGTTTTCAACACAGATACAACGATTTTCGTTGCAAAAGTTTCCAAAACATTGACTTTTCACTTCGATTTCACTGAAAATCGTGAAAAACAGTTAAAAGCGACTCAAAAAGTGCAATTTTCAGCTTGGAAACTAACTGACTGACGATTTTCAGCCAGAAATCCGTTTCTAGCTTCATTTTGATCAGTTTTCGTCAAAAATTTGTCGAAAAACGAGGAATAAATGCTACGGAACAGTTAAAAAATGGTTTTTCGTTGAAAAATAGGATCTGGGAACCATTTCCCGGCGCTTCTACGAGATTTCAGCACGAAAAACTCTCATTTTTGTAATAAAAACATCGATTTCCTCATCCAAACGCAGTACCTCTTGATATCAATCTCTCGATGTCCGCCCTTCTCAACACGGATAGTTTTGACAGCCTCAATAGAGATGTTGACAGCCAAATCCATCCAATGACTGATCATTTTCGTGCCCAAACACGATTTGACAACCTTGGCGATCTCATTATCATCAGTAATGTCTACTGGTCGGGAGAATTTATTCTCCGCCCACTTGATCATGTCTTCAAGTGCCTGACGATAGGCTTGAATAATGAGAGTTGGATGAGTTTTCTGCTCCAAATAAGTCTGAGCGTGAGCCATAACTTCTCCGGCCAAAATGATGACTGAAGTGGTGCCATCACCGGTTTCCTCGTCCTGAGTACGAGCGATTTCGATCATACTTTTCGCTGCCGGGTGTTTTACGGTGATTTCTCTGCAAATTGTGGAGTTTTTTGGTTGTTTTACGAAATTTCAAGTGTTTGCCTACCTAAGAATGGCATTTCCGTCGTTTGTCATGACGATTCCTCCCATTGGGTCCATCAACATCTTGAGCATGGCTCTTGGTCCCAAACTTGTGCGAATCACGTCGGCGATGGTCTGGAAATTGAGGTTTCAGTCAGTTTTCAGTGGAAAAATCAATGTTTTTACCTTGCACGCATTGATATTTCCGACTTGGACCTGATGGCCACTCTCTCGTTTTGTACCCTGACTGAGCACGATGATCGGCGATTGTCCGGCTCCGCGCATCATTTTGAACGGCTGAAATAGGGGAAAAATAAGATAAATGACGAAAAATTGGGATAAAGAGACGGAAAGCAAGAAAACAGGAACTTTCAGTGGTTTTTCTCTGAATTTTTGGAATTATAAAGAGGAATTTTACAAAAAAACCGGTGCGAAAGCGGATATGGCTATAAAAACTAGTGTTTTGAGCTCAAAATTGACTATTTAAGAGAAAATTTTCCAGTTGCGAGCTAAAACCATACTCCCAGAAACGTTTGATGCTGAAAAACATATATATCGTGAAAAAACCAAAGAAAAGCTGAAATTTTAAATAAGAAAAAGACAAAATTCAAAAATAAACTTCGTTCCGGTAGAAATAATCAATTTTATAGCTAAATTGAGGGTTTTGTGTCGATTTTTCTTTGTAAAAGACCTGAAAAATGATTAAAAACGAATAAAAATAGCGAAATTCATAATTATTGAGATTCTAGCCAGGAAAATCCGATTTACCGCACATTTTCACATTTTCGCGAGCAAGATATTGATTTTTGGGTAAAATTGACGCTTTTGAGTCGATTTTTCACACAAAAACACTCGAAAATTCATTGAAATCAATAAAAAACGACAAAATTCAAAATTACCGAGACTGTAATGGAGCAAAGACAATTTCCCCCTTTACGCCCCTATTTTGATAGAAAATTATCGATTTTCGGGTGAATTGAACGCTCCGGAATCGATTTTTCACTCCAAAACCATCGAAAAACCAAGAAAAACTGAGAAAAAAGACAAATTTCGGAGATTCAAGACGTTTTCTCGAACAAAACCGAATGGCGCCGATTCAAAAAGAGAATTCCAGTGCCTTGGGAGATTTCGTGGCGAGACCCACAAAATGAGTACTCTTTGATTATATTGTTTTTAATGTAATTTTCTGAAACATTTTTGTCGAAAAACAAAATAGACTTAATTGCTAATTTTTTAATAGCAATATTATAATTAATTACGCAGTGCAAGCATTTTTAATTGCGTTGCGAAATGCGGTCAACTACGGTAACACTTGTTTCAACTGTGTCGTTGTGTCGATTTACGAGGGAGGGTGGAACCCGGGTTTTCTTGGGAAGAAAAGAAGGAAAAGGGGTTTTAACTTTAAATAGACGGTTTTCTATTAAATCTTTTGTAAAACATATTGAGAAAATCATTAAAAGTTGTAAAATATCATCAAATTTTAGAATTTTAAGCATAAAATGGTATTTTTAGAATTCTTTAACATAAAAATGATAAATAAACTCAGTTTTGTGAGAAGCACATACAAAAGATGATGAATTCAAGTTAATTCAAAGTGAAATACTATTAAAACATGAAAAACTATGTAATTTATTAATTTTTCCGCTGTTCTCGTCGTTTTTGCTCGATTTTCTGCAATTTTCCACGTCGAAAGTCAATTCCAAAAGCATGACGTCATCGAAAAATCATATTCTGAAGGTGCTTATGCTGATCAACTCGGAAATCTTTATCCGTTTTTTTTAAATAAAAAATTTCATTTGAAAAAATCTCAATTTTTTTCAAAATAACAATAACTTTCTCTACATCTACAGGCTTCAGAATCAATTCTGAACCACTGAAATTTCAGATTTTCAAGTGGCATACTGTCGATTTTATAGTTTATATTGTCGAAATAAAAAAAGTGATACCCGGTGTTTGCGGACTTAGTGCAAAATTATTAAAATTAGCACTAAGTCCGCTAACACCGGGTATCACTTTTTTTATTTCGACAATAGTTGAAAGGGGGAGGACATTTGGACAAACAGAAGGACACTAGAAAAGACGCTGGACTTCCGGAAATTTACATCACAAAAGATTGACGGTTTGTGACTTTTTTCGGGGTTGGTCTTTCCTTATATGTACAATACTTCGAGGCCGAGAAGTTCAACTTTGAGATTCGTCATCATTTTCTGGAAGTTCAGTGAATTATAGTGAACACAGGGGTGCGAGGCGTAAGGTCCGCAACGAAAAGCTTTGAATTTACCGGCCGAGTCGCGTTGCGTGTGCGTCGCGTTTTTCATTGAAAAATACGACAAACACACGCTAAACTTGAACTTGGCACTCAGCCAAGTCCTTTTTTGGCACCGTGCCAACCGCTGTGAGGCGGAGCGCGTTTACGTGACCTGGCGTTTTGCACCCCTGTGAGTGAATTTCAGCACAATTTTCTTCTGAAAAAAGTTATTTATCAAGGGAACAGTTGAAAACAAGATTTAATTACACAAATCTTGACAAGATAAAACAAATAAATTGATAATTAGAACAATTTGATAAGACGGTCGAGGGCTTTCGCTTTGGTACTATCCGACAACTTCTTATATTCCGGAGATTGATCCAATTTCTTCGCTTTCTCCACTGTATTCAGTCCACGAATACACTTTTCGAGAAGTTTTGGCATCACATACTCATCAGCCATCCACAACATCTTCTCATTATTAATTCTTGAATTGTTCATCAGATGATATTCGGTGATATTAGTAACTGAAGAAACCAGAAAACGGCAAGCCAGTTCCAGAAGTTTCTCGACAGTTTCGTCAGTTGGAAACACTGGATTCGGATAGAAACTGCTGAGAAGTAGAGCGAAATCTTCATATGAAACTTCTCCGATCGGAATTTCATCCATTTGTCCTTCTTTGAAATTCGATGAGAATAGAGCGCGGAAGTATTCGGAGTGGTAGGAAAGGAACTGGAAAAAAAAGAAAAATTAATTAGAGTTTCCATTCTAGAGAATTGATACAAACTTTCGGCCCAAAAAAAATTGGAGTAAAAGTGTTTAAAATAATGCATATTCACCAATTGATTGAACTTTAAATTTTTTAGTCTAACAAGGGAAATCTTTGGAGACGCCACTTTCAAACGACCTGTAAATTTCTTCTTTCCGAAGCTTCTTTCCGTCAACAACCAGAATAGTATCATTCTGATCGGATGGTGCAAACATTTTGTCGTAATCTCGTTTTTCAGGAGCATAATGAGGAATGAGAGAATAGTGATAGTTGACCTCATCGTAACCATGTGGAGCTTGAACTTGCGTTGTGAATGCTTGATTATTTTCTGTCAGTTGTACATCAATTTTTTTTGCGGCGAAGTAATTATACGAAGAGTAGACAGTAATGTGTCCAGTGATCTCATCGACTCCTTGACTATTGAGCTCATCCCAATCAAATTTCCATGTGAAATCGATTTGATTGGAGTCGAAATTCATTATTCCGCTCCAGACACTGAAAAAAAGACACCTTCCAATCATTATTTTGTTCTATTCTCAGGTATTTTTTGATGAAAAATATGACTTACCATGTGATTCCGTGATGGCCCTTTGTCTCCAAAACATTCGTGCCGCTACTGACGTTATAATTGCTACTTTTATACTCGATTGCGTCGCCCAGCATTTACGATAATTTTCCTGCAACTGTTGCTATTGTAATACATAGAATTTGAAAAATTTGTATTCAAATGATCGCAAACCGATTTTAACGGCAGAAAACTATTTGGAAACTTGGAGTGCATACAGTGGCCAGATTTCAAATTTTTATGAGAAATATCCAGTCTCTGTCCTGTCTGTTCTCTCTTTTCCTCAGGTTCTCTCTCGATTGAGATGACGTATCGCTCTCGGCTTAGCGGGGCGTAGTCCCTTTTCCCCTTTACATTTTAGTTTCTATTCTATACTGGTGCGGGAGAAGGACGGGAAGTCCTTGCTATACCGGGATAATAAAGGATTGCAATCTACACTGAATGTACCTAAAACAGACAGAAATGACAAAAGTCCAGAGCTGGGCCTTTTACACATGTTTTATGCTGTATTTGTCCACACATCTCTAAATCTCGACTACTATTAGAGAGTATGCAACGGCCGAAACAGATTATCATATTGTTCAGATACAACCTACGGAACACGTGTCATAGCGAACGTCGTCTGGTGAACTCTCAGAAGTTTTACATACGTGATATGAAAATTAGGGAGTGAGTCCGATACGAATGACCCAGATTCATTGGCGGTTTTTGAGGGAATCGTGAGAGGATTTAGGATGAAGTTTCGAAGGGAAAGACTGAAGAGAAAACTCAATATTATAATCTGAAAAATATACCAAAATGTCGAGTTCTATGTCCTTGACCTGCTACGGGCCGGATGGCTTTTCGTTAATGTGCCGCGGGCCGGGAAAAAGTTCCAATAAAGATATTAACGAATAGCCATCCGGCCCGTAGTAGATCACGGACATAGAACTCGTCGAGATCTACATTTTGGTATATTTTTCAGATTATAATATTGAGTTTGAAGCGATTTACGAGCCGGCCCGTGTCGGCCCGTTTCGGCAGGGTTTGCAAGTATGGTTAGCACGACCTCCAGCGGAGCCCTTTCAATGCGCTCCGCACTGTTCTTTGAGAGGGCCTCTACGGAAGGCTGTGCAAATACGACTAGGAAGAAAGGACGGTGCAAACACGCTCTATTGCACACTCGCGGGCTATCCGGGATATTTGAATCGACTCGACTCATTCTATGCTGGGTATTCATATTTCTATAAACTCGAGGAATGGAATCTGATTCAATATTCGAAAAATGGAATCTACTTCCAGAGGAAATTAAATTGGAGTGCATACAGTGGCTAGATTTCAAAACGAGGTGATTACAGCTTTCTGAGAGGCGGAGTTTAGTGGAAACACAAAAAGAGGCAATTTTTATAAGAAAGATTGTATATTTGCAATTATTATTTAGCTGATCTAACTTTTCATGTTAGATTTCAAGGCCAGCAGCAATTTTTACTCTGGTTACTTACTGTTAGGCAGAAAAAGTGTGAAAATTGATAAGGCATGGGCAGAAACTGACTCGCTGTCAACGACTAGCACAATCCCATTATTTGCAGGGTTAGGAAACTTATCAACGATTTTTTGAATTCAAATTTGTCCACACACCTCTAAATATCAACTACTATTAGAGAGTATGCACCGCCCGAAACAGATTATCATATTGTTCAGATACAACCTACGGAACACGTGTCATAGCGAACGTCGTCTGGTGAACTCTCAGAAGTTTTACAAACGTGATATGAAAATTAGTGAGCTCGATACGAATGGCCCAATTTCATTGGCAGTTTTCGAAAGCATCGAGAGAGGATTTAGGATGAAGTTTCGACGGGAAAGACTGAAGAGAAAACTCGTGCCTTTGCTCTCGTTCATTTTTCAGACAGCGATGATTGATGACTTGTTCATCTATCATGTTCCAGGTATGTATATGCTCCGCCCCTTAAACAGAGGGGTTCATGGTGAATTTAACACGTGCCGAAACGGACCGACACGTGCCGGCGCGTAACTCGCTTCAAACTGAGTATTACGAGCTGACAGCTATACCAAAATGTAGATCTCGACGAGTTCTATGTCCGTGACCCACTACGGGCCGGATGGCTATTAGTTAGTATGTCGCGGGCCGAGAAATTTTCCAAAAACGCGAAAATGGCCAAAAAAGCCATTCTAGCCCGGCCCGCGGCATATTAACGAATAGCCATCCGGCCCGTAGTAGGTCACGGACATAGAACTCGTTGAGATCTACATTTTGGTATATTTTTCAGCTCATAATATTAAGTTTGAAGCGAGTTATGAGCCGGCCCGTGTCGGCCTGTTTCGGCCCGTTTCAGCCCGGCAAGTATGCTAAAATTAATGATTAAGGTGACCCGATAAAATGTCTGGAATCTCTCGAATCCACGTCTCCGTATCACATCAACAAACTTCGTGGATCTGTGCCCTTCTCTCTAATTCAAAAATGTGCGAGAGCTTCCGTGAGGAATCTGGAAATCACTAGAATGGAAGGCAGGAAATATCTCGTTCCAAGACTTCTCACGCAACCATCGGTAAGTTAGCGAATGGCTGGACTATAAAAATGTATGATAATTACAGTTAGAATCCACAAAAGTATGGCATCTCCATCTCGAGTGGTGTACGGATTTAGGAGTGGGTTTCGCTCGGAAATACATGGAATTAGATGCGAACATTCGTAGCTCACTGAATTTTGGAAGCATGTCTAGAGACACCATCGGTGATTTCATTGAAAGAATGGGAGATTTGAGAATGTAAGTGACATTATCATTGGAGCGCACTTTCTTCATTAGAAAACTATTTCAGTGTCGACAGAACCGAAGTCTTGGTTCGATTTGAGACGAACAACCCGGAGAAGCACATGATAATGAAGAGATTCGAAAGAGGAGAGTATAGTCGCGAACATCGTTTTGTGATGGTTGTGGTGTCGGCGGAAATTCAAAAATCTCAATATGATGAATACGTGTTCAACCGACTATGAATATGAAAAATGTAGTACGAGCCGTCGCGACGCAAATGACAGTGGCGAGATGTAAAAAAAGGCGTGGACCGTCCTAACGACTCCAGGAATAAATGGGGCAATATAGAATTGAACTGTTATAACTATTCTTTGAATATGGCTAATAAATTGAAATTTAAATTGAATTGATAACTGTTGATAATTAGTTCCAGTAAAAAAGATCCAATGAATACAGTACTGGCCATAAAGAATGCAACACTTGCAGTTTTTAGTTCAAAATGGTCAACTTTGTGAGAGTGACACGGCCTCCCTGATAGTCTTACAATATTGATTGTTTATGGAGTGTGTAGATCACAAGTAGAGCTTCATTTTTGTAGTTGACAACTTTTTTGTACGGACACTCCCTAGAGAGTTACGTATTGACAAAGTAAGTTCTCCCTTAAATCGACCAATTTCAGTGTAAAATAGTGCAATTTTTGACCTGTTGTGTTGAGATGACCATAACTTTCTAGGGAGTGCTCGTACAAAAAAGTTGTCCATTACAAAAAAAAGCTCTATTTGTGATCTATACACTCCATAAACAATCGATATTGTGAGACTATCAGGGAGGCCGTCTCACACTCACAAAGTTGACCATTTTCAACTAAAAACTGCAATTGTCGCATTCTTTGTGGCCAGTACTGTAACTATTCTTTGAATATGGCTAATAAATTAGAATTGAAATTAATGACTATTGATAATTAGTTACAGTATAAAAGATCCCATGAATAGCTTACTTTTCAACAAAAAATTAGCCAAAGAAGAGGAGTCACGGTTAGCACGGCCTCCAGCGGAGCCCTTTCAATGCACTCCGCACAGTTCTTTGAGACGGTCTCAACAGAAGGCTGTGCAAATACGACAAGAAAGAGAGGACAGTGCAAACACGCTCTATTGCACACTCGCGGGCTATCCGGGATATTTGAATCGAATCGCCTGTTTTCTACGCTAGTTATTTATATTTCTATAAACTCGAGGGATGGAATCTGATGCAATATTCGAAAAATGGAATCTACTTCCAGAGGAAATGAAATTGGAGTGTATACAATGGCTGGATTTTAAATCAAGGTAATTAAAGGGAGACGGTGCTTAATCGAAACACAAAAAATCTATTTTTGAGCAAGATAAAATTTGAGAAAGATAATTTTTGCATTGATTTAGCTGGCCGATCTTTTAATGTTATATTTCTAGGCCATGTTTTACACTTTTTCTTACTGTAAGAAACAAAATGTGAGAAAATCGATAATGATCATAGCTGTCAGGGCCCAGTCCTAAGAATTCTTATAATGATACTCAAAAATCATTTGAAAATTTGTGAAATGCAAACTTACAACCGGGAAAATGCTCAAAAACTGGCTCTGGTGGTCGATTTTTCTGATTCAGATTTCTAGGGCATTTTATGCACTGTTTAAACGGAAAATTTGGGTTTTTGAAGATATTGAGTATAGTATAATTAACTAGGGAAGGCCTCGGGGTGACCGTGGAGTTATGGGACGTGAGCTATATCGTTGGAAAGCTGGGAAAACGCTGATTCCAAATATATATTCTGTTTTTGCCCTCGAAGCGTGATATTTGAGAAAAATAAGGTCAAAGTAAGGGAAAATGACTAGTTATTGCCTTTCTAACACGTGAAAATTTTTTTCAATTTTTTTGCAATTTTCGCGTGTTAAAAAGGCAATAATTTGTCATTTTTCAGAACTTTGACCTTGTGTTTTTCAAATACCAGGTCTCGAGGGCACAAACTAAGTATATATTTGGAATCAGCGTTTTCTCGGCTTTCCAATGATATATGTCACGTTCCATAACTCCACGGTCACTCGGAGGCCTTCCCTAGTAAGGGAATTTCCACATTTTTCTACACATTACTCCCAGATATCATCTCCGGAACACATGTCACACGGAGCGTCGTTTGGTGAACTCCCAGACGTTTCCAATACATTCGATAGAGCTCGATAGGGATGAAATGGAAGGAGACACAAAACTGATAGTGTTTCTCGACAGAGAGGAGACGAACGGATACCGTTGGGTCTTCCGAGCAGAGACATTGGAAGCGACGTTCGTACCGTTGCTATCATTTATTCTTCAAACATCCATCATTGATGATTTCAGCATTTTTCATCATGCAGGTATGTGAAATAAACATTTAAAACTTAGTATAGATCATTGGCATAGAACTTGCCGATATCTGTATTTCGGTGTATTTTCCAGTTCAAAAAAGCTTAGAACGACTTTTTAGGCGCTACAGTACCGGTCAAAAAGTTGTAAACTTTGGCCGTTTTCCGTTGAAATTGTTCAACTTTATGAGTGTGTCATGGTATTATTGAGTGTTCCATCAAGTAAATTTTTCATGAATTATACAGATCCAAAGTAGACCTTTATTTTTGTAGTTGACAACTTTTTGTACAAACAACCCCTAGCAAGTTACATATTGTCGAAGTAATTTCTCCCCCAAATCGAATTTCAGTGCAATTTTCCAGCTGTCGTCTTAATATGACCATAACTCTCTAGGAAGTGTCCGTACAAAAAAGTTGTTAACTACAAAAATGCAGTTCTACTTTTGTTCTGTATGATCCATTAAAAATCTATTTGATGGAACAATAAGTATAACCATAACACACTCTCAAAGTTGGGCAATTTCGACTGAGAACACATAAAGTTTATAACCTTTTGACCGGTACTGTAGCGGCTAAAAAGCGGTTCTAAGCTTGTCTGATTGACCGAGTTGTGTCATTTTTAACAAGAGTGTTTGTGTAAACCAAATATAATAATAATAACTCACAAACAGGCTGCCCGATAAAATGTCTGGAATCTCTCGAATCCACGACTCCTTACCAAATCAACACACTTCGCGGCTATGTACCCCTATGTCTTATCGAAAAATGCGCCAGAAATGCGGTGAAAAAATTCGGGATATCAAGAATGGAATTCAAAAAACGTCTTGTCCCTAGACTTCTCACGTTTCCAGCGGTAAGTTAGCAATCTTCGCTCTAAGGACTATAAAAATTGATGATAATTACAGTTAGAATCAACTAAAGACTGGGATCTCCATCTCGATCGGTGTCCGGATTTAGGAGTGGGTTTTGCTCGGAAATTTATGGATATCGATGTGAACATTCGTAGCTCACTGAATTTCGGAACCGTGTCTAACGAGACGATCGACGATTTCGTTGAAAGAATGGGCGATTTGAGAATGTAAGTGACATTATCATTGGAGCGCATTTCTTCACATTGAAAAACAATTTCAGTGTCGACAGAACCGACGCCTTGGTACGATTTGAGACAAATAACCCGGAGAAGCATGTGATAATGATGAAATTCGACAAAAGACAGTATAGTCACGAACACCGTTTTGTGATGGTTGTGGTGTCGGCGGATATTGAAGCATCTCAGTACGATAATTATCTGTTTGGATGATTAATACCAGCGACGATTTCCCATTTCTTTCCATACTTGCAAACCGGGCCGAAACGGGCCGGCTCGTAACTCGCTTCAAACTTAATATTATGAGCTGAAAAATATACCAAAATGTAGATCTCAGCGAGTTCTATCTCCGTGACCTACTACGGGCCGGATGGCTATTCGTTAATATGCCGCGGGCCGGGAAAAAGTGGCAAAAAAACGCGAAAATGGCCGAAAAGCCATTCCAGCCGGGCCCGCGGCACATTAACGAATAGCCATCCGGCCCGTAGTAGGTCACAGACTGAGAACTCGTCGAGATCTACATTTTGGTATATTTTTCAGCTCATAATATTCACTTTGAAGCGAGTTACGCGCCGGCCCGTGTTTGCAAGTATGTTTCTTTCTGCCTTCCAGACTGCCTACTGAATGGCCGGTCACCTTTTCTCTTTTCCTTGATTCTTATTGAATTCTAAATATTAAAAATTAACTTGAAATTCACGAGGACCCTAACCAAAGAATGCATCCAAACATCATTGCACTACTGTCCCGGTCAATGACTATGCAGTGATTTTCATGAAGTATGCCAATCGATATACCCTGCTGAGTCATACTGGACGTTGAAGACGATTCACGGATATTTCAACCAATTGATTTCCGGGCTCCAATGGACATTCATGGTCGCGGATACTGTCACCATGAAAATGTCAACGGACCAGCGCTTGACGTTATGAACCAATGAGGAGTTTGTCACAATCGAGAGAATGGGTTAGTGTTTGTCACATGTTTTTTCATTTGCTTTTATATTCTGAACTGTCTTTTACATTCCTTATTTTCCATACTTGGCAACCGGGCCGAAACGGGCCGACACGGGCCGGCGCGTAACTCGCTTCAAACTCAATGTTATGAGCTGAAAAATATATGAAAATGTAGATCTCGACAAGTTCTATGTCCGTGACCTACTACGGGCCGGATGGCTATTTGGTAATGTGTCACGGGCCGGGAAAAAGTGCCAAAAAACGCTACAAATGGCCAAAAAAACCATTCTAGCCCGGCCCGCGGCACATTAACAAATAGCCATCCGGCCTGTAGTAGGTCATGGACATAGAACTCGTTGAGATCTACATTTTGGTATATTTTTCAGCTCATAACATTGAGTTTGAAGCGAGTTACGCGCCGGCCCGTGTCGGCCCCGTTTGCAAGTATGTTATTTTCAGACCTTGTGCGTAGAATTCTCCACATTGATGCGACACAACGATTGACTATTGCAATGATTCAGCAGGATGATTGGTTTCAAAACTTCAAGCGCCCGGAAAACCAATGTGATTCCCCTTATTGCCGATCATGTGCTAGGGAGTGCTTGTATATGTTTAACGTCTTCTATTCACTCTATTCTTTATACTTATATTTCTTATATAACTAAACCTATAATAAATACTTGAAAGGAAGATAAAATGTGTTAGCTTATGTTTTATAGTATAAACGGCCAAGTATTTCTGCGAAATATACTTTTCGTGAATTCCACAGTTATAGAATGACTGAAGTCGGAAGTCGGAAGTCAGAATTCCATGCAACTCTGGTATAGATATAACATGATTGGGGTCCGTTTGATAAATAATATAATAATAAGACGAACGTGTTGGATGCTGTAAAGATAATAGGGGTCATTGAGCAATATGGATACATACCAAATCATAAACATGAGAAAACGTTTCAGCTTATGAGTAAAAAGAAACAACAGTTCTGAAGTAATTTTTAATTTTTGAACAGAATGAGAAAAATTGAAAGAAAATTGAACAAATGTTCACGTCAACGGTTTTGAGCATTATGAGAGTAGCTGGTTTCTATAAAAGTGAGAGATGGAATCTTCTTCCAGATAATCTTCTTCCAAAAGTGAGAGTTGTTCACCTTCGCCTTTATTTTATGATCCCGGTTGATCATATAAAGTTGTCTTTCTATTTCGCGTCAAAATACCCCCTGGGAATTACCAACAGGTCAACCAGAAAAGGCACACACACACACACACACACAGAAACACACACACACGCACACACACACACAGAACGAGTCGTACCTGCGTACACACACCCACCCAGAAAATCAATTGTTGAGTTCTGCGCTCCTTATTCTTACCAATCCCTTTTAATTCTCAGTCCAAGAATGCCTATTCCATTTCTAAAGCTTCCAACTTTAGTCCAAATCGAAGTAATGAAACAACTGGAACTTCAAGAAGTGTTCTTGTTGAGTCTATGCTCTGAAAAGTCGAAAAGAATGGCTCAACGTCTCAGCATAAAACCAATGAAAATTAAATATACATTTCATGAAAATTCTGTCCGAGCTTCTGTAGCGTTTGACCAATACGAGTGGACAACACAGGATGTCGCTAATCTGAAATTTGTTCCATCCATTCCACCTGTGAAGCTAGGAGGGATAAGTTACAAGTGAGTCATTATTTTGGACTACTTGGTAAATAAAACTATTCCAGATACGTCAACGGCGCGTTACACTGCATTGAAGAGCCCGCAGCTTTGGAGTTTCTTCAAAGTCATATGAACAACGTGTTCCATGGCCAACCACAAGTTCAACTACACGTCAACTCCATTTATTCTATGTACCAATCTGGAATTATCAGGGATGTCACTGATACAAGTTTTAAAATAGATGATTTGGTCACGGAGGAACTCGAGAACTATCTGACCATTCATCCAAACCTGAATAGCCTACGGTTAGCCACCAAACTTTTTGGGCCACCGTTTGGAAATGACTCAAAGTTGTGGGATATCAAAGGATTGGCGTTTCAAAGAACATATAATGAGTTTGATGCGATTTTGGGTAGGGAGATTGACGAAAAAGGTTCGGAAATAATGAGAAACTTTGGTGGAGAGTGTCTGCTCATGTTCCATGTAGTCTATGATATCGAAGACTGGAAATATATGATCAGAAGTTGGAAAACAAAAGAATCCTATCAAAATTTGAAATGTTTGTATACAACGGCACCCAAGGGAACTGCTATCGAACATGACATGATTTCGGAATTCAATTTCGTGAAGTGGGATGGTCAGAGACGACCAAGATTTGCAGACTTCGATCCGAAGTTAGTTGTTGTAACAGGGTATTGAACGTTATTGTACCAATTTTCAGAATTATCAATATGAGATTGCATCCTGGAGGACTCGACTGCGGCGAGTGGATGGATATCCAACAGGATGGCGGTGGGAAGTGGGCATCGATTAAGAGGAAAGATAGTGAGATATGTTTTGTTGTGTGGGATGAAGACCTTTTGAAACCAGACGATTCGCAACCTTGACATTTTTTGGTTTTGAAACGTCTGGTTACACCGTTCCTTACTAGGGAATGTTCCAGACGTAACTTGGCCTTTCAAATTGCCTCATATCCTATAAGGTACTTTTGAACACGCTGATTCAGAATATGGAATCCGATTTTGCTGAACGCTTCATTGAACTGAGATATAAGCATTTTAAGTCATTTCTAGGCCAAAAGTTGCATTTTTCAAGAGGCTGAAAATCAATTTTCGACTCAATTCTTTTGATTTTCAGCCTCTTGAAAAATGCAACTTTTGGCTTAGAAATGACTTAAAATGCTTATATCTCAGTTCAATGAAGCGTTCAGCAAAATTGGATTCCATATTCTGAATCAGCGTGTTCAAAAGTACCTTATAGGATATGAGGCAATTTGAAAGGCCAAGTTACGTCTAGAACATTCCCTAGTTAGTCTTTTCAGCCCATCTTTTGATTGTCACTATCTCCTATCCTACAGTACCGTCCAAACGGTTGTCAATCAATTTTGCCCGTTTTCAGTTGTTGAAATTGTTCACCTTTGAGAGTGGGTCATGGTCATACTGATTGTCCCATCAAAGAAAATTTCAATGGATTGTACAGATCAAGAGTAGAGCTTCATTTTTGTAGTTGACAACTTTTTTGTACGAGCACTCCCTAGAAAGTTATGTATTGACAAAGTAATATCTCCATAAAATCGGCCCAGTTCAGTACAAAATAGTGCGATTTTTGAGCTGTCCCTTTAAAATGACCATAACTCTCGAGGGAGCGTCCGTACAAAAAAAGTTGTCAACTACAAAAATGAAGCTCTACTTTTGATCTGTATAATTCATAAAAAATCTAATTGATGGGACAATCAGAATTACCTAGACACACTCTCAAAGTTGGCCATTTTCAACTGAAAACGGCCAAAGTTTACAACCTTTTGGACGGTACTGTACATACTTTAATACATTGTGTTGCACTTGTATTGAATTTTATTCTCCAATTTATACTTTCACGATTGTAATAAATTATTATTATTATTAACAAGAAAATATGAAATTAGAATCAGAGCGAAGTTACATGGCTTCAAATACCGCAATAGCGATGGACAGACACACAGACAGACATCTATCAATTCCACTTTCTGAAAATATGCTTATGTATTCAACAAAGACTTATGTATGTATGTAACAAATATAGTTTTAGTATGGTTGCAGATTACGGTTACAGTAGAGCGCAGTTGTTATCGTCAGCTCACTCACCGCATTCATGAAAGTTGAATTAAATCTGGAAAAACCATAAAAGTTGCAAGAATAAGCTTTAAAACTTGGCGAGTATGGGTTTTCAAATGATATATCAAGATTTGAACTAGGGAAGAGACGCAGAGAAGGGATAGTGTCTCACTCACTAGAGAAACGTCCAAACCGTTTATTTCAACAGGGAAGCACGCTACCAAAAAACTTTCAATTGGTAAAATATAGAGCATAAAATTCTGCACATTTTGTTAGTGGACAACCTTTTGATAGCTGTTCAGAGTCGAGAGATACAGTTTGTTAAAGATTGGGAGAGACACAGAGAAGCGAGATTGTCTGACTGTCTGTGTGCTCTCTCTCTCTCTCTCTCATACCACTGAAAAATGTGTTGTATAATAATTTGACTATGGGGATTCCATTTTTAATGTCTAGAATATGGGATAACGTTCGGGAAGCGACACAACCGAAACATTTTTTATCTAATATTATTACAGCTATTGAGCGAATGTCGAATCTTGAAATCGGGATCTTGCTCGTTGAGCCATTGGAGATATTAAAGAGCAAGGAATTGGAGCGTCGTGGTTAGCGCGGTGCGGTAGGATACCAAAATCAAGATCGTTACATGTACCTCGGTTGGGGTATATGTCTTCCGGTCTTGTCTACTGTGACATAAACCTCTGATGGGGTCTATGCCTAGACTCTTTTTATATGCATTTCATACCAGAACACAATTAGAATAAAGGGATTTATTGGGTAAAGATAAATGAGGATTAATATAAAAGTCATCGCGTCGAAATCCTTTTTCAGTACAGCTGGCTGTCCTATCGGATAAAAAGTCACCCTTCATATTTGTCTATGGGTATAGGCTACAATAATCCAATATTCACTATCTGCCTTCACAAACGATTGGAATAGCTGAGTTCTTCCCCTCTCACGAGGTCTCAGGTTGTGGGTGTGACGACACTATAAAAATTTGATGATCATATGCTTTTTCGTTATTAAAAACTTACATCTTTGAAAAAGGTCTTCATTTCTGGGTTTTTCGCTATTTGCGCACGGAGTTCACATTCCCAAATAGCCTTAACAGTGTGTCCTTTTTGAGCGATATTCCTTTCTTGGTGGCCTCAAACAAATCGCGAATATCGCGCTCCGGGAAACACATTTCACATTCGTGCCACATACAGCCGTTTACCTATGAAATGGATCCATGACTCGGTGGTAATATTTTTATAAAACTAACCTCGTTGGAATAGCCATCCACAAAGTATGAGCTCGCTCCAGTTGTAATCTTGTACTCTCCGTCATTGAGCGAGTGCTGGATCTTCAAATTGGGGTCCTGATCGTTTTACCATTGAAGATATTTGAGAGCTAGATCGCAGTTGGATCGGCCAGGTCAACGGAATCCGTTCTCCGGGACGCACAGCTTTAACCAATATACATAAGATGGCAGGCTCGTCACATTGAGTGACCTTCGCACACATGCAGTCCATTGACAAGCGTTTGGTGACAGTTATATTTTCAAATATACTTCTCGCATTGCTTGTCATCATTTTTCCATTTATATTCAATTTTTCCACTGCTTTGATACCTCGGAAAAACGTCAAAGAGTGGTGGTGTTCGTTATCCAAACATACTCGTTGCAAATAGAGACTGAAAAACTGGAAAATGAGATAAAATATGAGAATGGGATAGCTTACCAGTAGCAATCAGGACAGAGGAGTTAGAGGAATAGGGGAACTAGTATTCTATAAAAATAAGAGGGAAAGGGAGCGACCAGCCATACAGTAGGCAGTCTGGGAGGCATAATGAGATGGGAGATCGTCTATGACTTACGTCAAGTGGAAACATATCTTCGTCTTTTGCGTATTGTCTTCTGGGAAGAGCGCACACCACTTTCATGGTCATAGTCCCTGTGGGTCTTGGCTTCTGGGAATACGCTAGGCCTATGACCACATACTGTGAAAAAAATAAAGTTTGGCCAAGGATTTTCAAAAAAAATTTTCGCGCCCAAAACGCTTTAGTGCATTTGTGAACTAAAGCGTTTTGGGCGCGAAATTTTTTTTTGAAAATCCTTGGCCAAACTTTATTTTTTTCACAGTAGTCCCTTTTCATTCCTCTAGAGTGTCAAATCTTGTGTTTGCTTTCTAGACGATTCCTCGTTCAATGTCATAAAACTGTGAGTCACCGTATGGAGCCTCCTCTCTTTCCGTTGACTTTCTCCGACTCCATGAGTGATATGGGTGTGACTCCATTCCTTCCCTCTCCCCAATAGCCAATTTTCATTCATTCGCTGAGAAATGTAACGATGCATCAAGACGTCCTTCTGGTTGGATGTCGAAATATATAAGTTATTGTATTATTTTTATTGAATTCTAAGTCAACTTTATTTATTCACGTGTCTTGAGGTAAGTGTTTTCTTCTTGATAGTAAATGCGCTCTATGGATAATTAGGTGTGCTTTCTGATAGATTTTTTTGCAAAAACTCTTGTCCGAGAGGACTACACGGCCACGCGCGGAAAAACTCTACCGCCTTGGCTCATTTTGAGTCAGGAGAACGGGAATTGTGGCGATTTTTAGCATAATATGCGTCAATAAGAATAGTTTATTTGAATTTCCTGAAATATCGGTGTCTACAATATGACTTCAGTCCTCCGTTAATAATAGATTTTCGGACAAATTTTATATAACTCCTCCGCCCCGTCCACAGGGACTATTCGTGTGAAAACCAATTAAAGAAAACTTGGAAAAAACATGAAACGCAAGTCTGGCAGGGAGTTGTGGGCGGAGCTTAAACTGCAAAAAAATCACGTAATATCAAATTTTCGTTTGAATTATGATATATACCGGCGGCTCGTAACTCGCTTCAAACTCAATATTATCACCTCAAAAATATACCAAAATGTAGATCTCGATGGCTATTTGTTATTGTGCCGCGAACCGGGGAAAAAGTGCCAAAAAACGCGAAAATGGCCAAAAAAGCCATTCTAGCCCGGCCCGCGGCACATTACGAATATCCATCCGGCCCGTAGTGAGTTATGGAGATATAACTCGTCGAGATCTACATTTTGGTATATTTTTCAGCTCATAATTTTGCGCTTGAAGCGAGTATCGGCCCGGCCCGTTTCGGCCTGGTTTGAAAGTATGCTAAAAAATATCCTTCGTTCAGAAACGCTGATACTTGAATAAGCTTCGTGAGCTGGATGAAGGAACCACTAAAAAAAATGAAGGAGCAGACAAGAGGATTGGATATGAGGACGTGCAAATCTACTCACATGCTCCAAAGTCAAATAAGAAGAAGTACATGTTCAATGACTGCCCAAAAGCTCAAAGACTACAAAGTCAAACACATCTTGGACTAGAGGAGAAGATTGTTGATTCATATACCCTCATCTATAACATAAATCCGGATGCACATGTGTTCTCTCTTATTGAGTACCTTTAGGTGGATCTTGGTGGAAAACATTGGATCGTAGACATGGTCAAAGTCGAAGACGAGAAACAGACAATTATGAGATTGGCAACATTTGTGAAGAACCCGATGACGACTGGCTACAGTACCAGAAGAGAAATTTTTGCATCTGCGGTAATGGTTCAAGCTGTGTTGAGAAAACAAGAGGAAATGGCAGCCAAGAATAATCAAGCCGTGGTCAAAGTGAGTTCTAAAAAACGTACTTGCAAACCGGGCCGACACGTAACTCGCTTCAAACTCAATATTATAATCTGAAAAATATACCAAAATGTAGATCTCGACGAGTTCTATATCCGTTACCTACTACGGGCCGGATGTCTATTCATTAATATGCCGCGGGCCGGGCTAGAATGGCTTTTTTGGCCATTTTCGCGTTTTTTGGCACTTTTTCCCGGCCCGCGGCACATTAACGAATAGCCATATGACCCGTAGTGGGTCATGGACATCGAACTCGCTGAGATCTACATTTTGGTATATTTTTCAGCGCAAAATATTGAGTTTGAAGAGAGTTACGGGCCGGCCCGTTTTGGCCTGGTTGACAACTATGCTAAATATATCTGAATATGTGATTTACAAAACAATATTTCAGACAACACATCTTCCTGAATGAACTCGCTCTCTGGAAACCCATCTTCCTTCGGAACGAGTCGATAGCCTGTTTCAACATTCTCCAACTATTTCTCAGATTTTCTGTTTCAAAACGCTCACTGTAATCTTCGAAGTTTTCATGTGTCTTTATTTATTTCAAGTATTTTTAATTTTTAATGCATTCTACATAAATTCGGGTTTATATTAAAAACTAATATATCTCAAAAAATAAAATGATACTTACTCTCCCAAGCAGCGTGGTGTCCTAGTCAGTAACATCCCAGACGGAGGTCTAACTAGGGAAGGCCTCCAGGTGACCGTGGAGTTATGGATCGTGACTTATATCTTTGGAAAGCTGAAAAGACGCTGATTCCAAATATATATTTAGTTTTTGCCCTCGATGTCTGGTATTCGAGAAAAACGAGGTCAAAATTTGAACTTGGTAAGGACTTGTTGGGGGTGACCTCGTTTTTCTCGAATACCAGGCCTTGAGGGCAAAAATTGAATATATATATATTCGGAATCAGCGTGTTCCCAGCTTTCCAATGATATAAGTCACCACCCATAACTCCACGGTCACCTGGAGGCCTTCCCTAGTAAGAGGCCCGAACTCAGCGTCCAGATTGGTATCAATGAACCAAATGTCGGAACTTCCTTGTTCTAATAATAAGTTTACTTTATTTCTTCTCGGTTTTTGAGGTACGTTTATTTTCTCCCTAAATTTAAACGCGCTCTATAGATAATTAATTTTTTTTTTTAACTTTGCGCTAACTTTGATCCCTTCCTTTCGATTCCATCGTTTCTAGAGTGTCAATTCAGGTGTTTGCTTTCTAGATAATTCAACGTCATAAAACTGTGAATCACCTCCTCCGTTCTCATCGTCCCTCCCGTATGGAGCCTCCTCTCTTTCCGTTGACTCTCACCTCCTCCATCAAAAAATATGGGTGTGATTTTTCCCATTCCTTCCTTTTCTCCAATAGCCAGCCAATTTCCATTCATTCGCTGAGAAATGTAACGATGCATCAAGACGTCCTTCTGGTTGGATGTCGAAATTATAAATTATTGTATGATTTTTATTGAATTCTAAGTCTACTTTGTTTATTGTTGGGTTTTGAGGTAAGTGTTTTCTCCGTGTGTGTAAATGCGCTCTATGGATAATTAGGTGTGCTTTCTGATAGCAAGTCTTGCGCTATTTTTTGATTCCAAATCTCTTTTTGTTCTTCTAACTCAAAAGATGGACGAGTTTTTGCGCGCGGCCGTGGAATCCTCTCGGACAAAATTTCTGTTCAATTTTCTGTTTCCTCACATGTTTATTAGCTCGGCACAGTTCCTACAACTGCGCTCCACCGAAACGCCCTTGAAAAAAGTTTCTTTCTCTGCGTCTCTCAATTTTGCTTTTGGTTGGTTTCGGTAGAGCGCGGTTGTATAAAGCGTACCGTGCTAATACCAATCTGTAATTAAAATTTGCCGGTGGTGCGTTTTATTAGAAAGTGAAAGTTTTCATTTCAAAATAGAACCATTTTAATTTTCAACAAAAAAATAGAGAAATTCGGCATGCGCTTTGCTAGAAATACATATTTCCTGACATTTTCTTATTTCAGATATGAATTTCATTTCCTGCACGGGATGCAACATGCTCTACAACTACAAGTGCAGGGAGCTTCAGTTTAGAATGAAGGGAAATCAATGACCTGGCAAAACGGAAAAGTGGTTTTCCTCAGACACGATTCGGATTCTTCATATGGTGTCTGGGGTCGGAAGGATTTGGACACTTTCAGTGAGAATGAGCACAAGTTCTTGAAAACAGAGCAAATTCTATGTGAAGGCTAGCTGCTTGCTCAGGAAGAGGAACATTTTTGAAAAGATGAATGGTGATGGCTCAGCTCATGGAGAACCAGAAATCGATTACACAAAAATGAGGAGACTTTTTTCTATTTACGCTTCTGAGATCGAAAAAATCGGAAAGAAGACATGGAAACTCTCGTTCAGCCATAGGCACATATGTATGTGTCATATTGAATGAGAAAATCAAAAATGCTCGAATCAAAGTGGAGATGTTCAATGTGCATGAGAAAATTGTAACAATCAAGCAAAGATATGAGAAACCTGGAATCAGTAAGATCTCACTTTCTCAATAATTGATTTCTATAAATCACGTGTTTAGGTATGGACAGAGTGTATCGACGTGATCAAAAAATTTGTTGTCTGGAAAAGTTATATACGGATAGGATCGTTACTGTGTATATCAAAGAAACGAGGTTGCCCAATCAATACTTTTTCTCTTCAAGTGCAAGAATACACGATCGGAAAGAAAACTTATATTGGATACTTGGACTCGGTGCTATTCATCAAGGATACGACAGAAACAGTTGTCTTGGCGTACTTCGAATTCATAAGCAATTTTGGATATGAGAACGTTTTTAATGTATTAACATCGTGAATAATTAACATTGTAACACATTCTAGTAATAAAGATCTTGGCGACCATTAGCGTGTGTAATTTTTTGTAAAACTAATTCCACTTTTTATTGCAGAGTTAGAAAAGTCATTCTTATATACAAAACGCATGTGGAGTCAGTCTGTCCGTCGCAATGTCACAAATTATCATCTAAAATGTTGTTATGGGAACTCGAGTGGCGTAGGCAACGAGTTTTTGCCCTCTCACTGCTCAGAGTCGATATGAGCTTTAAAGATTGGGAGAGACGCAGAGAAACGAGAGTGTCTGACTGTCTGACTGTCTGCGCGCTCTCTCTCTCTCTTTATCGCACTACTGAAAACTGTGTTTTATAGTAATTTGACGATGAGAATTTCATTTAGCTTTTATTGTGGTAGTTTATTAATAAAAACACACTTTTCAATCCGTAAAGATCGTATGGTGACAAATAATAACTAATTTTGGGACAAGGACTATAAGACCATTTACTGGAAATAGCCCAGCAATGGAAGTTGTCGGTCGAAAAAATTCATCGCCAATTTTCGCCTCGAGAGTTTTGGCCACCACCGCAATATTATTCACGGCATACATATCTTGCCTGCAACTTTTTTTCCCATTTATTTTTCATGTTCATATTCTCAACTTACAGCTAATTATAATCCACATGAAGATATATGTTTTAACACAACTTTTATGCCAGTTGACAAACTTGTCGGCGTCGTTTTCTTATTTTGTGGAGCTCCTGAAATTATCGTTTCATTTTATTGTACTTTTGACAAGAGCGTCAAACTTATTTTACCGGACAGTCCGATATAAACCTTTCTTATGCTAAAAATCGCTCTAAACGCCACAATTCCCGTTCTCCTGGCTCAAAACGAGCTTTGGTGGAAGAGGTTTTCCTAGTCCTCCCGGACAAGACTATTGCTCAATTTACCGCTTTTTCCAACAAATTTTTATGGTTTTTACTATTTTTTGCGATATAAAGTGCAAAAGTCTTTACCGATAGGACTAAACGGCAACGCTGCGCTGAGTCGTTGGTTAGTGGTAGGGACGTGCTCTTTCAATTACAGGCGAGCCTGGGGTGCAATAGTGGTAATTACCGGCTTAGGCCGGGCCACCAGTTGCTGGGGAGCTTATTTTGTGAGGGGCCATTAAAGTGTTCGCTCAGAGAGCAGTCACAACTCGGGTATGGTCAAGCAAGGTACAGTTATTTCTCTACAGTACTGATTTTAGTACCGAATCATCCGCACATCCCACTGGTTTGCGTGGTTGCAGGGCGATGATCTGTAGAGAGCTGTTACCAAGCCAGCCTCAACATCTTCCATAAATTTCTCCATTCCCAGGGTTCCTCTTAGCCAGGGCTGTCGGATATAAAGATCTACTAGCGTCTGGCCGAGTTACCCGCCGGGTGCCTCGCGGCCTTCCCGTCCGTCATCGACTTCGCAGTCTCAAGAAGGGGGAGCCTGTCCCAACCCATCGTATCAATGATTTTCCTATCTTTGCTCATCTCCTCTTGTGCTTGATTTGCGCACTTTACGGATCAGATCCAGTGGAATAATCTTGATGGGGACTCATATTGTCGGGACAGTATGATGGCGACTTTGCCTTGTACTCTAGCGCATCCGGTGTGCGAAGTTTCATTCCTACTTCATGACAAACACCGGACTATACAGCACTGGAGTACACGTCCTTTGTGGCTTCTAGCCCACGGTTTTCGTTTTGCTTTGCGTATTTCCGGGCATGAAAACAGAAATGTCTCCAAGAGAATCCCAGAAATTCACATCGCTACTTTGACCTTTTCCCCGCAGCTAGTACGTTGATTTTCGAATACGGAACATGTTCAGATCAAGTTTGGGTAAGGTTTAATTACGCTGAACAGTTCCACCTGGTATTGCCAGCCTTCAGCAAGCCGTCACTTCAACGAGGTTGGTTTGGACACGTTTCGGATCAAGCAAGTTCTTCTGACATACTAGGTTAAACGAAAATCGAAATTACTCATGAAACTTTTCTCTTTTTTCCATTTCATTTTCATTTCATTCCACCACGTGAAGATTTGTCTTTTTCACCCTCATTTCCTGGTATGAGGACGGAATTATCCCCAATACTAACCAAGAAAAGTCAGATTATTCAAAACTCCTCTTTCCTACCACGCGGCAGTCATATCCGATAGCAAGATGTCTTATCTGTTGTCGCCGATAATCGGTAAGACTGTTTCTGTACTTTTTCTCTTTTTTCAGTACTTTTTCTCGCCTATCGGAAGCTTTCGGCGCTTTTATTTCCCATTTCGTTCATAATCTGAGTCTAACAAAATTGTGTATGGAGCTGATTTGGACTCCAAGAGAAACACATATTTTGTTACTCCGATTAATCGATATTTTCGGGTTTTTTTCTCCTTTCTCCGTTTTTAGTGATCGAAGCTGAAGGCTTCGCGTGAAATTCACTGTTTTCTGGAGTTTTCAATCGAAATGTAGCAGGAATTCTTCGTATTTTCTATTCCTTTTACATTACAAACACCTTGTGTATTGATTTTTCGTGTTTGGAATCTGAAGTGATTCCAATGATGTACTAAAAATCGTGAAAACAAACAAAATTCCGTAGCGAATTTTGCGATTGTTTTCATACACAACCAGGTGTTTTCCAGTGAAAACATTTGCATTATCGATCGCCGAATCGATAGCATCACACGTTTTTTCCTTTTCGTGCTTTTGTTTTCACTGGTTAGCCGATCAGTACAAGCTCAATCCGTCGATCAGTCTCATTTTCAGTCCGTTTCCAGTTTCCGTTATCCGCCAGATCTTTTGGCTTGTGGTCTCTTCCGCCGTCTAGTTCTTGGCGGGTTTCGGAGGCTTGCGCCTCTTCCCCCTCTTCCAAGAGTTGCCCGGTGGCTTATCAAGACCGAATTTCATCGGAATACTCTGGTAACGATCACCTTTAATGTGCCTCCAGTAAATATTTTTACTGTATTCGGCAGTTGCCGCGCACAGCTTGGGGATCCACTCATTGATCGTTTTTCGATCGATTCCCAGCTGCAATAGACTATTTGTTGTTGGTTTCCACCACGTTCCCAGTGATCCAACAACAATCGGCAAGACTGTGACTTTAATACCTCGTGCTTCGAGATATTTGTACGCTTTTGTGTACTTTTCGACTTTATAGTCCCATGCTCTCTGTATGCCTTCGAGGTACTCATACGGACATGTTACATCCGCCAGAATGATTTCTTTACCATCTGGACTTCTCAACATAATGTCCGGTCTTTTCACACTGGGTCCAGCAATCACTGAGTCGTCTACCAACTTCCAGTTTCTCTTCGAACCCTTCTTAATGAGTTCACTCACTTTGTTGTGTACTGCATTATGTCTTTCGGTTATCAATCCGGACTTATTATACGTGCAGACCTGCAGGATGTGCATTTGCGTCTCTTTTTCCTTCACACATCTCCTGCACTGCTTCGTACTTGTTGCATCCCATGTGTTAGCATTACACACTAGCATGTTCAATCGAGCTTTGTGGACTATTTTGTGAGCGGAGAAGCTCATTTGTCCTCCATTTCTCACGAAACTATTGCTCTGAGGGTGTTGAAGTACCACTTGAACGACTTGACTTTTCACTGGTTTCTGCGTGATAAACCTGTGTAAGATTCCCGTGTTCGCCTCTTTTTTCAGCAATAGTTGCAGTTTTTTCACATGACTTTCTGTGTAAACTGCTTCAGGTCCATCTTCGATGGCCTGTACCAAAATTGCTAGCTTTCCCTCATGCTCAACAATTTTGATTTTATGCAGCGGGGCATCTTTGATGCTCGATAATCCTCTGCACACTTCACGTATTCTGGTGAAAGTTGTGTAGCCGAAATTCTTTTTCTTCGACGGAGTCTCATTGCTGAGATAAGCAGCCATGTCACTCAAGGTGACATCCTGTCTACCCGTTTCTGCTACTACAACTTCTTTCAGATAGTCCGAATACAGTTTCTTTATGTATTCGTCATCCGACCAGAGTTTCTTCATTGTTGAAACGAGATACGTGATCAACGCGGTGATTTTTGGGCACGCAACACCCAATCCACCTTTTGAAATCGGCAATTGACAGTATTCGACAGGAGATCCCGAATGGGGTATCTCATGTATTGATTTTACCGCTTTCATTGTTTCACCGGCAAAGTATTTCAACTCTGTCAGTTTTGGTATCGAATTCCCATACATGTACGTCATTTTCGGTAGCATGAAGGATTTGATACAGTCTAGTTTCTGTGGTAGTGTGAGTTCCTCATCTCTCACTAACAACTCAAACTCTTTAACGACCGATTCGATCAAGTCCATTTCGGAAGTTCTCGTCTCGACACCCGTTTGAATGCCCAAGTATTTGTAGGTGTCCGAACCAGCCATGTTCCGGATCGGTACACCTTTCAGGTTTATAACTGCGGCCGCATTCACCTTTCCTTTCTCAAGAACCAAACTGGCACACTTTGCCGGTTTGAAGATCAGGTTCAGTGGGGTGCAATCTCTGTCCAACTTTGTCAATTCACGCTGTAATTGATCTTGGGACTCAGAGAGTATTGCCATGTCATCAGCAAATGCAAGAACTTTTATTTTTGTGTTCAAACATTTGTGACCTGCTGCTGTGTCAAGGTGTCTTCTTATGACATTCTCAAGACACATATTGAAAAGTGTGGGAGAGATTGGATCTCCTTGTTTTACCCCAGATTTTATCTGAATCTGTTCACTTTTCTCTGTTTTACTCTTCACTCTGATGGAAGCACCTTTGTACATGTCTTTCACCACATGTACTACGACTTCTGGAAATCCATTCCTTATCAGAGTGTGTTCGATGAGCTCATGTGGCACAGAACCGAACGCATTCGTCAAGTCCAACCATGCCACGGAAAGGTCTCTTTTCTTGCCTTTTGCTACATCGATTGCTGTACGCAAGATTCCAATACTCTCATTGCAACCTTCCCTTTCTTGGAAACCACGCTGACATTTACTTAGTACACCGTTCACCGACCGAATTCGACGGTTCCAAAGACTTGAGTACAACTTGTAAATTGTTGGCATCAAACTGATCGGCCTCCAATTATCTGGCTTCAATTCATCTCCTCCTTTGTAGAGAAGAATTGTTTCGGCTTCTTTCCAGTGAGCCGGAATCCTTCTGTGCACTCTGCATTCATTATACAAGAGGGCAAGAAGCCTGGAATCTGGATCGAACCAGCTTAGATGATGATATTTCAAACCATCAACTCCAGGAGCAGTGTCTTTTGTCTTTTTCAGAGCATCTGCCAATTCTTTTTGAGTGAACTCTCCTTCAATCCACTCACCAACCTGCACATTTGGTAACTTGGAGCTTTTTGCTTCCAATACCTCTTTTGGCACGTTGGTTACTGAAGTAGTTTCTGTGAAAAACTTCTCCAGTACCCCAATCGGAATCTCGCACTGCTTTGATTCTTTACCGATGAGTCTATTATACGTTTTGGCTCGGTTCTGCCAGTACGATTTCCCCAATGACTCTCTAGCGCCTTTAGACTTCTCGCCGCTCTTTTGAGAAGTATTTCGGGCACTCTTTGTCACTGTTGTTTGAGTAGACATTTCTCCTTCTTTCATTTCCAGAGGAGGACATCTTTTCTCAATTTTCTTCACTGCTCCTTCATCGCCCACCGATGCTTTGTGGATAGCAGCTGTTAGAGAATCGGCAAGCCATTCAAGTCTTTGAAAGCTTTTTCCATCTTGCAAGTATGAATTGAACTCTTTTTCAAACCATACTCGTACTTTTTGGATAAGCTCGTCAGCTTTGCCGGCGGGAACTTTCTGTATCTTTCCCATCTGTTTCTTGGGTTTTTCCCTTCTCTTTTGCTTCACCTGACACACTTTTTCCGGTGTTGCAAGTTTGATGTCCATCAGCTTTGGGATTTCTCTGATTCCCTCTACATTATACACCACTGTTTCCACCAATTTTGAGAGAATATTACTGATTATACCGAAATCATTCTCATTCTCCCTATTTTGGGCTGGAATTGTTGTGTTTTCAGTCGAAATTTCGGACCGGAACACTTCAAGAAGACCCTCTGACTCCTTTACAACATTTTCGATGACATCGGCAGGTAGTTTATCGATTATTTCACCCTTTTCAATCGATAAATCTGACCGAGTCTCCTTCACGTCTACCGTCTCATTTTCACCTTTTTCAGACTCGCCGTAAAGAATACTATCGATTCTTTTACATTCTTCCACTTTCTCAGTCTTTTCTAGTGGAGTGATATTTTCAATCGATATTCCAGTTATATTCTTTTTAACGTCTTCTGACTCATCCCTTTCTTTTTCGGAATCGTCATAAAAGACGTCATCGATTATTTCACAATCGTCCACATCATTACTCATTTTTTGTGGAATAATCTGATGATATGGCGCAGAAAAGAGTTCATATCCCCTTCTTCTGAGCATTCTTTTCATATCACTTCGGAATGACTGTACATCTTTTATATCGTACCAGTACACACCTGATTCAATTGATCTTGCGATCAAGCACACGTGAACACCACAATTCACCTTATCCTTCTGATACGGTGTAGGAATTTCAAAGTACTTACGCTCCCTTTTCAATTCCTTCAGAAACTTCGCGACGTTTCCGGCTGGTTCATATGCTAAACTGTTTGCGTACCAGACACTTTGTGAGTCGATAATCAAAAGTATCCAGTGACTTTCTTCACAAACAGGGAAAAGATAGGTTTTCGATGACCAGAGCTTGCTCTCGACCATTTGAATTCCTTCTATTTTCCAGATTTCCCATGTTAATGGGTCGAGAATTTTGTACTTTTCACTTTTAGAACAAATTCTCTCGAGGTACCACATAATGACCTCGTCACTCAACCATGCTTCTCTTGAATCTTCATGGTCGAGGCACCAAGTGTTGAACTTTTTACCAACGTAGCCATTGCTACCATCACTTTCAAACGTTAGGTTCAACACACCCGACTCATTCCAATCGTTTTCTCTTGAAACGATCGAGTCTTCGGGTATTATCTCGGAAATTCTATTAGTTTCCTCTTTTCCCGATTTTCCACTCACTTTTTGTGGTTTCAGAACAGACAAAGAGCTTCTTCTGCGCTTTGTTTCCATTCTCGCAGAGATCTGCGCGTTCAGCTTCGCGGCCTTTACTCTTTCCGGCCCTTGCAAATTGCTCAGATCAACCACTGATCCGAGACTATTAGTACGAACCGGCGCTACAGACAGCCTCCTACTGGCGGGGCTGCTTGTTTCGCCGTTCTTTGAGAAAATAGAGAACACTTTTTTCCCCATTTGTTTCTCTTCTGTCTTTTTCACACTCTTTTTGACAGACTCTTTCAACACACTCAGAGATTTCGTAACAGCTCTTGTTTGGGGCATCTTTTCCATTGCCTCCACTCTGAGAATTTTCTCTGGTGTCGTTTCTTCGACCGGCGGCGCAGTATAACCTTTTCTTACTGCTCTCTCCGGCCGCTGGAGCGACGGAGCCGCCTTTTTCAAAACATCGGAGACTTTCTGGTTAGTCGTAGGAGCTGACCTTATTCGCGGTCTATGCTGCGCCCCATGTTTTTCTAACATGTGCGACGACACCCATCTAGTAGCCTTTGTACTTTTTCCGGCTGCTTCTTCACCGCAGATGGAGCATTTATAAGTCCACTCGACTTTTTTCTGATGGACACTCGAAAGATGCCTGGTTAGATGCTGCAAGTCTGCGGCGCCCGCGCCCCCGGCGGACGTACCGAAACAGTTTTTGTAATAGCAGCGATAACGGGTGGCCGGTATGCTCACTTGACACACAACGACGTTCTCCCCACGTGTCTCTACCAAGACTATTCTATCGGCTTTTTCAATCTCCGATTTCGCAATCTTAGCGCCGCCTCTAATTACAATAGCAGGCGGTCGCTTCATCGAAAATTGCATTTTTCTCTTTAAATTCCCCATATTTGGTTCATTTTTAGCAATTTTTGCCCCATTTTCTTTTTTGTGGCATTTTCGATCGATAATTTGGCATGGGAGGGACACAAATACCGAAAACACAGGCATTTTTCCTCTCCCCACAAGTTCGCTACTATTCGACACTTGTTCTTCAGCGAAACTTTCGAAAAGTTCCACCGAAAATACCAATTTTTTCTTTTTATCTTTTTCTATTTTCTCAAAAGCATAAAAAGATTCTGTTGACGTCGCCAAGCAGACTGAGAGGACAGAAGAAAGATTTAAACCTTCTTCTGCCACTTCTCTGTGCACCTGACTAATGTCAGAGCAGAATTCAGAGTCGCGCACCTTTTTTCCACCGGCGAATCCTTCCTCCAGCTCTTCGCGTCGAATCGTCACTCTATCGATCGATTCGTTGGCGACATCTCGCATCGACACCGCTTCCCTCTCAGCCGGCGCCAATTTCCACGAGCCTGAAACGAAATTTGCGTTTTCAAACACAAAATCGATATTTTCCAGCTTTTTTGCTCTGTTTTCCCACAAAAACCACGTTTTTGCAGCATTTTCCAGAAATTCACGTGGTATTTCTGGTTCAGAACGATTATTTTCACTCAAAACACACTGGTTTTCAGTGAAAATTAACAATTTTTGGTTTACACCATTTTTATCAATTCGATCGATAATCTGAAGGGAAAAAGACGAAAATACAGGAAGTGCAAGTATTTTTTCTTTATCCACAAGCATAAACCAGTTATTAAAACTAGTAAACACTCGCATTACAGCGGATTCTCTCCAAAATTCCACCATAAACTTCATAATTCTATCGATTTTTACATTTTCAACGTAAAAAATTTGATAAAAATGGCGCAATTGGCTCGCCGAGCAGATAGAGAGGTCGGCAGACGAAGAGACGTCTACAGACTCTGCTCCATACACCAGGCTAGGCTTTTTGCAGATTTTCAGATCACTCACCACTTCTTTTTTGGCGATTCCCTTCAAATCCTTCGGCGGACGACGTGGCCTCCTCTCTAACCACCGCTCCTGTCCTGTTTCGTTCGTCTTCGCATCCATCGCGACCTCCGAACGATTTTTCGACGATTCTGAAATAAAAATATTGTTAAAATCGAAGAAATTCTCTTTTTCGACGATAAAAAACACCTTTTTATTCGAAATTTCGTCGTCTGCCCCGAAAGTCAATAAATCACGCATTTCTGCTGTAATTTCTCGACTTTTCCCCTCATTTTTGAGGTTGAGCAGCGATTTTTTCATTAATTCTAGCTTTCTTTTAGCTAGAATCAACAATTTTCCAGCGAATTTCTCTGCTGGGCGCCAGAAATTCGGTTGGGAAACGAGAGAATTCGCAGAAAGTGCAAGCAAATTTCTCAACAATTCCTCCGGCAACAATCGAGTGATTTTTTCGAATGAAACCAGATTTATCATCGTTTTTCTTGAGAAGAAGACAATAAACAATCGATTTTCTGGACAATTTTCGCGTATAACATCACGAAAATCATTTTTTGAAGGAATTTCTGAGAAAAATGAATTTTTCGCGAGAGCTTCCGCCTTCTCGAGAATTTTCCACTTTTCTACTCTTTTTCCAACAAAATAAAATATACCTGAGTCATCGCCGTATCCAATTCCTTCCATTCCATCCGATTCCACCATTCGATACGTACATATTGAGGTCCTGGAGGCGTCGGAGTCGTTGAAGTGGAGGAGAGTGTCCTTGTCGTTTGTGTGGAGAGAGTGAAGAGACGCAGACACAGCGGTCAGCGAGACAGATTTTGCTGCATTTCTAGCAGCGATTTTTAGCGATTTTTCGCTAAAATACCTTTGTTTATGAACAAAAGGAAGTGCCAATGGGATGAGAACAGCAGAAAAATGATTTTTTACAGAAATGATTTGGATTTCAGCTTGGAAAATCGATTTTTCACTGCCATTTTCAACACAGAAGGCTTCAAACTCGAAATTTCTCTCTTTTTCGACATTTGAATGCAGTTTTTGGTCACTCTTTCTGATTCTATGACTAGAAACAGAGGTGGGAATCACCAATATGAGTTCAGAATTCGAATCCGATACTTTTTCGGACAAGAAATCTGATTTTTGGCTTTCGCCGTCGCTCTTTTCGATTTTCCCGGGAAAATCGAAGGTGGGAATCACCTTTTTTGAAATAGATTCTGAATCCGGTTCCTCTCTGAATTCAGAATCATATGGGTTTAGCGCGGTGGTTTTTTCGCAATGGGACTGACACGAAAACTCCATTTTTGGAGTAAAATGTGCCAAATTAGTATAATACAGGGAATGGGGAGGCTGAAAGGTCTCTAACGACAGTTCAGATGTTGTTTTGAGCAAATGAAACAAGTCTATTCGACTCTTTTAGCCAAAAATTAGTTAGTAAGGTAGAAAAAACCACCAAAAACTATAGCCCAAGAGAGGTTTACCTCAAACTTGGGTAATTAAAGGAGGACTGAAGTCATATTTTTTTATTTCAGATTCTGATACTTCAAAAAATTCTGAACAACTTTCATCATTGGAGCATATGCTAAAAATCGCTCTAAACATCCTAAATTCACGTTTTCCCGGCTCAAAAGGAGCCTAGATGGAAGAGTTTTCCCATGCGAATTTTTGCCCCCGTGTAGTCCTCTCGGACAAAATTATTTCTTTTTATTTCTCGATTTTTTGTTTTCTTGATTTTTTTCAACAAAATTTCGTGTTTTATTCAATTTATATCGTAAAAAAATAAGAAAAAACAAGAAAATTTGTTTAAAAAAGCAAGAAAATGAGAAATCGAGAGATAAAAAGAAATAATTTTGTCCGAGAGGACTACACGGGGGCAAAAATTCGCTTGGGAAAACTCTTCCACCTAGGCTCCTTTTGAGCTCAGTCCTCCTTTAAACCTTTTTATTGAAAGAATAAAAAATAATAAATATAGGGTAAAAATATAATAAAATGAAAAATGAACCTCCTTTTTATATTGTGGAAGATGGCGGGGGCGATGTGGGAAGGGGGGGGGGGGGGGGGGGGGGAAGAATTTAATTAAATCTCAAACAGATAGAAAATATGTTTTGATTGATACATTGAAAACTGTGGGAGCCGACGAATGGTGATTCATCACACTCCCGGGGGGGGGGACCAACTAAAACAATCAACTGAAGTTAACTGAAACTGACTGATTGATTATTGTGGTCGTTGTCTGCAGACACTTCTGTGGTGTCTGCCGCTGCTGTTGCAGTAGCAGCGCTGCTTGACTGGTGGGCATCTGTGGTTTGGTGCATTGGGATGAGGACGGAGGCATCTTGTGCATCTTGAACGCTGGTGCAATCTGTTTCCGGAAAAACTCTTCCACCTATTGAGTCAGAAGAACAAAATTTCCATAGAGCGCGTTTACATATAGGAAGAAAAAAGACTTACCTCATAACCCGAAAATAAAGAAAGTAGAGTTAGAATTCAATAAAAATCATATACTAGCTAGAGTTTCGACGGTCCAACCAGAAGGACGTCTTGATGCTCCGTGTTACATTTCTCATCGACTGAATGAAAATTGGCGATCAGAGAGAGAGAGAAGGGCGGTTTCCGCTTTTTCTCTAGAGTCTCTTCAAAAAAAAGTTCGCAAATGTTTGTTGACGGAATGGAAAATAAGAACGGGAGAGAGAGATAGAGAAAGTGTGATTCTTCAGACGCATCTGTATGTCAAGAGGCTGACAAACTTTGGTTTCGAACCGTCTTTGAGCATATATTTACGAACAGAGATTCTAATTCTGATAAGACTTGAAAACTTTTGTAAATAAAGATCATACTTGCAAACCGGGCAGAAACGGGCCGGCGCGTAACTGGCTTCAAACTCAATATTATGCACTGAAAAATATACCAAAATGTAGATCTCGACGAGAACTGTGCTCGGGACCCACTACGGGCCGGATAACTATTCGTTATTGTGCCGCGGGCCGGGCTAGAATGGCTTTTTGACAATTTTCGCGTTTTTCGGCACTTTTTCCCCGCCCGTGGCACATTAACGAATAGCCATCCGGCCCGTAGTAGGTCACAGACATAGAACTCGCTGAGATCTACATTTTGGTATATTTTTCAGATTATAATATTGAGTTTGAAGCGAGTTATGCGCCGGCCCATTTCGGCCCGGTGGACAAGTATGTGTTTTTGAGACCAATTTATGTGGTGATCAAAATAAAATGCAAATAACCGATTCATTGAAAAAAAAACATTTAAGAATCGTCTGAGCACTTCCCACGGAACTTTATCTTTTCCGTTGCATCGTTCACCAATCCGTGGATAACTTCGTATTGTGCAATCATAAAGTCAACGTCTTCGTTGATTTTCCGATGACTGAGACGATCTTCAAGATATCTCCGATAAATAGTCCGAACCATCGGTAAACGTTTATCCATAACCTTGATAGCTGGAGCCACATTTTTCTCGAATAACAAGTCGTTTCTGGGGCCATGAACATAGGTGTCAACCGGTTCCTTCTGCTCATAATATGCCACCAAAGTCGTGTTGTTCTTATCCTCACTCGGTCTTTTCCATGGAACAATCGGAATGAATCCAAGCACAGATCGTAACTCTTGTAAGCCAATCACACTATGAACTTCTCTCACCAAGTACCGACACATCCACATTGCATAAAACTTTGTGAGAATACCGCCCGTCATTTCCTCGCATTCAGAATCCAACAGACAGGTCTTTGCTAGATTCGAGAGCTCGACGGAGTCACTAATTGGAGTCGCGCCTGCAAAAATGTTATAAACGAATCACGTAGAGTCCAGGACAACGTATGCAGACGCGCTCAATTGACAAGCATGGTACATTTTTTGCGTCACGGTGAACTTTCGAACTTCAGTGCATAGCATATCATACTTGCAAACCGGGCCAGCGCGTAACTCGCTTTAAACTCAATATTATGAGCTGAAAAATATACTAAAATGTAGATCTCAACGAGTTCTATGCCCGTGACCTACTACGGGCCGGATGGCTAATCGGTAATGCGCCGCGGGCCGGGCTAGAACGGTTTTTTGGCCATTTTCGCGTTTTTTGGCTCTTTTTCCCGGCCCACGGTATATTGAACCTTACCTGCACAAAAATTAAACGCCAGAAGGGCGGCACATGACATAAGTAGTACATTTGACATGGATCGACCTGAAAAACTGGAATTAAGATAATAGTTATTATTAGTAAGAAATCACCGTTAGAAAACTTTAAAAAATACTCTCTACGAGAAAATATCGGTTGGGCAAACTGACTTATCTCAATTCAACCCCTCTTGTAGAGTCTATTTGGACAGAGGACATGCGATATTATCTTCATCATATATTATCTCCACGGAGAAATGATATAGGTCACGTCGGATCGTTTCCGTGTCAAATCGGAGGGAATTCAAATGTTCAAAACTGAAAAATATATATACATCCAGCAGGGGGAAGCACAAATTCAGAGGATGAGTACCAGAGTTTCATGGAAATGAAAATTTCTGATCCGGTAGTCGGAAGTAGGAAGTCGGAAGTGAAAAAACGTCCGGAAGTCGGAAGTCGGAATTAGATTTTTTCGCAAAGATTCAAAAACTCCTAGAAAAAGTTCATAAAACTTGCGGAAATCAGTGGAAAATTAGTGTTTAGCTGTAGAAAAGCCTGGTTTCTGTCCTTTCAGACCATTTTCAATGTATTTCTGCGAATTGTACTTATCGTAAATTCCGCAGTTAAGGAAGTCGGAAGTAAAAATCCGAAAACGGAAGTCGGAAGTCAAAAGTCGGAGTTTCATGCAACTCTGGTGATTTCTGGAACTGAATCTTCACTAGACTTGGAGGTTCCGGATTCCGGAAAAAGAAAAATGTCATTCCGTACAACTACGGTGAGTACCCTTCTTACTATCTGTCTGTGTACACCCTCCCCTCTTCCTCCCCCCCCATCTATTTACTATACTACGACACTCCGCCATCCCACCTAGCACGCGTTGTTTACCGTAAATCTACACACATATGTTTTTTATTGAAATTTGGAGGGAAAGCAGTGGTTTTGAATTGTGAAAGCTGTATTTCGAAATTGTGCACATATTTAATTGCCTAATTAGTTTCTAAATTAAATACTACCTTTTTTGTAAGTTTATCACTGAATTTTACCGATTTTTCATTGTTTTTTTTCGGATTTTTTCAAATTGTTCAAATTTTTTTCGAAAAAATGTTGCTCCGCCCATTTTCAGACATGCTACTCTTCGATATAATCTTCTTTGTCACCTGGATTCTTCTCCTTCTCGGTTTCTTCATATTAACCAGAGAAGCTATATATAAATATCTGAAAATTGAGAATTGGGCACTTTTTGGCGCGTTTTTGGGCACTGTGTGAGTTTTTTAATTGGTCAATTAAATTCCCCATAAATTTTCAAAAATTTTCCAGAATAATCCTATTCGAAGCGATTCTAATGTTAGAGGAGCACAAGTGGCGGGATGGTATGTTCCTCAAAACGCGTCCAAGGCGCGCCAGACTCCACAAATTTTTTCCAGACACCCTCACCAATCAATTGATCCGTTGGGCATTCGGAAAATCGGAAAGTTCTCATTGGAAATGGCATGTTAACCCAATTACAGTACCCTTTAGTCTTTTGGGGAGGATTATTGTATTAGCCGCGTCGGTGGTGGGTGTTTTTTTGAATTTTTTTTAGAGAGAACGCGCCAAAGGTGCGCCAGATAACCGATTTAAAAAAAAAAGGAGTTTTTATGTGAAAAAATGAGCGAAAACGAGCTAAAATAAGATTTTGAGCCGTGTACTCCTCGTGGAGAAGAGTAATTTTGAATTTTTGAATTTTTGATGGATTTTTGCGGGATTTTCAAACGTTTTTCTAATAAAAATGAGAGAATATCCGTTTCCAGCAAAAAATGGAGTTTTTTGGTGAAAAAATGAGTGAAAACGAGCTAAATTGAGATTTTGACTCGTGTACTCCTCGTGGACAAGAGGGATTTTAAAATTTTGAAATTTAAAATGATTTTTTCCAAAGTTTTTTGTAAAACATGATGATTTAGCTCTTAAAGTGAACAAAATTGAGAAAAAATGCAAAAACCTGAAAATTCTCCGTGTACTCCTCGTGGGCAAGAGGAATTTTGAATTTTTGAATTTTTGATGGATTTTTGCGGGATTTTCAAGCTTTTCTTCATTGGTGATAAGAGTAAATAGACGATTTGCGAAAAAATGGAATTTTTAGGTGAAAAAATGAGTGAAAACAAGCTAAATTGAGATTTTGAGCCGTGTACTCCTCGTGGACAAGATGGTTTTGAGATTTTGAATATTTGGCCGATTTTTGCGGAGTTTTCAAGCTTTTTTTAGTAAACAAAAAACAGAAATTCGAATTTTTGACCGTTCTTTTTCGCGATTTCAAACGAGAAAACTGGAAAATATCGAACAATCTTTAAAATTGTCGGTATTTAACAAGAAAAACCAAAAAAATCGATAAAAACTTATAAAAATTTTGAATTTTCAAAATCCCTCTTGTCCACGAGGAGTACACGGCTCAAAACTTCAATTCAGCCAGTTTTCGTTCATTTTTTTCACTTAAAAACTCCATTTTTTGCTGAAAATCTATCAACTCTAGTTATTATCAGAGAAATTCTAGAAAATCCCGCCAAAATCGGTCAAAAATTCAAATTTTCAAAAATCCGAAAATCCTCTTGTCCACGAGAAGTACACGTGTGAAAATCTCAATTTAGCCCGTTTTCACTCATTTTTTCACCAAAAAACTCAATTTTTTGCTGAAATTTGATTAACTCTCATCTATCATGGAGAAAAGCTAAAAAATCCATCAAAAATTCAAAATCCCAAAATTCCACTTGTCCACGAGGAGTACACGGCTCAAAATCTCAATTTAGTCCGTTTTCACTCAATTTTTCACCAAAAAACTCCATTTTTTCTCTAAATTCCATATTTTCAGTTCGGCGAGTCCACCGGCAAACTAATGGGTCGATTCATCGCCGAACTACCCATCGCCACTCAATTCCTGATGGTTCCATTCTCATTTCTATGCATTTTTCTCGGCATTTTTTGCCTTTTCGGCTATAAATTCGATATTGGTTACGGTTTTCTGAAAATCGAATCGTCAAGGAATCGCTGGAAATCGATATTCACGCGGAAAGAGAAGATTCCGGTGGAAAATTTTCAAAGTTCCCGAAATTGCGTATCGCCCATCGATTATTGCGTGCGGAGAGTCAACGAGGGATATCAGAAGGCTATTAGAAGGGGGCGGAGCTAAAAAATCATAATTTTTGAATAAATTTTTTTGAATAACGACGAAACAATAGTAGGCGATAACAAATATGAGAAAAAAAAACAGTGAAAAAACAATAAAAATTAACAAAAATCCGTTCAAAACTTGATATGTTTCGCCACTTTTTTAGGCATAAACTTCTTTTTCGATGCGACGTCATCTGATTTGATGTCTCCAGAAGTCTCCGTTGGATCGTAGTCGGCGTCGGCGGATTGTGTCTTCCAGTCGGATGTGGCACGGGCGGTGAAGTCTGGAAATTTGAACGGTTTTTGGGGGGAACTGGGGCTGAAAATGGCTGCAAATGACTGAAAATCGGCTGAAAACCAACTAAAAATCGCTCAAAACACCCCAAAATCACTGGAAAAATAGCCAAAAAAAAATAGCCTCAAAATTGACTTAAAATGTATCAAATTATGTTTTTTTTTTGGCAATTCTGGTCATTTTCCTATGCAATTCTATCGATTTTGAGTAGAAATATAGCCGAAAAATGACTGAAATCGGTAAAATTTTTGTCGTTTTCGCAATGCAATTCTATCGATTTTGAGTGGAAAAATGGTTTAAAAACACCAAAATTATTGAAAAAATGGCTCAAATTGCTTCAAATTCACTGAAAATTATGGGCTTTAGGCTGGAATCTAGTCGTTTTTCAACAAAATCAATGAGTTTTGAGGGTAAAATTCAGAAAATTAGACTGAAAAATGATTGAGATCTAGTCCAATTGGCTGAAAATGACAGATTTTCAGACCTGAACACCACGAAAAATTTCGATTTCCAACACGAAACCGGATTTCCAGACACATAGACAGACAAAAGCTAGGCGAAAATTTCAGACTTTTAATTGAAAAAATAATTGAAACAAGCTGAAAATGCTTGAAAACCATTTTATGACTGCGAAAATCGCGTTTTTTTAGTCAAAAATTCACTAAAAATTGCAAAAATTGCATCAGAATACCGCAAAAACTGGTTGAAATCGATCTGGAACAAGGCTAGATGCCAAATTTGAAATTTTCAGACAGTTTTTGAGACAAACTGGCTGAAAGTAGTCTGAAATCGCATAAAATCACTGAAAAAATGACCGTTTTCCGATTGTTTTCAGCCAAATTTTCAAATTTTTTGATTTAACACAAAAATCTTAAATTTTCAGCCAAAACCTCACCAAAACTCGTTTTAGAGCGTATTTTTTTGAGGGAAAATGCAACAAAATAATGATTTTCACTCAAAATCCAAGAAACTAAGCGGAATTTTAACAAAATCACTTGAATTTTCAGCCATTTTCAGTCATTTTCAGCTAGTTTCCAAACTTTTAAAGAAAATTTGGATAATTTTTCTTACTAGTTAGATTTCTGCTCATGTTTCATGAGTTTTTCACTAAAAATTGCATTAAAACTGGCTGAAAACGGTCTGGAACAAGGCCACATGCCAAATTTATCATTTTCAGCCAGTTTTAGGTCGTTTTTTCCGCAATTTTGTCTGAAAACTCTCTCTGAAGTCCCTTACGTTTCTTTTGATTGAACGCTCCACCCGCTTTCTGTGCCGCCAACTCGGGACAATCTCGTTTCAAATGACCGACAGCTCCACATACATTACACGCTCCACCGTCCGGATAGACGCCGTTTGCATTCTGATGACAGTCACGAGAGATGTGACCAACTTGTTTACAGACAAAACATGTCGCGTAGGGGAATCCTGGAAAAATATGGGGATTTTAGAGCGGAAAATGAAAATTTTTGACTGGAAATCGTCATTTATTGACTGAAAATCGTCAGTTTTTGGCTGAAAATCAATATTTTTGAATGAAAATCATCAGTTTTTACTGAGAATCCGTCATTTATTGACTGAAAGTGAAGATTTTGGTCTGAAAATCGTCATTTTTTGGCTGAAAATCGTCATTTTCTTGCGGAAAATCGACATTTTTTCGACTGAAAATGAAAATTTTTGACTGGAAATCGTCATTTTTTGACTGAAAAGTTGTCAAATTTGAACGGAAAATGAAGATTTTGGTCTGAAATTCGTCGTTTTTCGACTGAAAATCCGTCATTTTTGAATGAAAATCATCAGTTTTTACTGAAAATCCGTCATTTTTTGACTGAAAATAGAGTTTTTAGTGCTTCTTTGAGCCGAAATATGCGTTTTCAACCAAATTTACCTGGAAACCCTTGATTTTCAACTCGAAATAACCGATTTTTGCTCAAAAACCCCCGATTTTCAGCCAAAATAAACTTTTTTCAAGCTAAAACCCATACCTTTAACACCCTTCTTCTTACACTCATGAATTGAGTGTTCCATTGATCCACACTTAAAACAGACACCGTCCGATTGGGAACTGTTTCGTTTCGGACAATCAGCCAGTCGGTGGCCAGGTTCACGACAGTGGAAACACGCGGCGCCTCTGGAAAAATTAGAAAATATGAAAAAACCAGACTTGCAAAATATCGGCCCGGCCCGGCTCGGCCCGTCAGCCCGGAGTCAAAAAATGAGCACAACTTTTTCACAAAATTTTTCGAAATTTTTTGAAATTTTCGTCAAAAATAGTCAAAAATCCTATGTAAACTTGAGTTTTATCGATATGTAAAAACATAGTCGAAAATTCGACTTTTTTGCGAAAAAATCAAAAAATTTTCAAAAAAATTCAAATTTTCAAATTTTTGTACTGTGACCCGGGCCGGGCCGGTGAAAATTCTCAAATCGGCCCGGCCCGGTCCGGCCCGGCCCGGCCCGTTGCAAGTATGGAAAAAACCGGGTTTAAAATTTATAGAATCGACATTCAGGGCATCCGGATACTCGGATCATACATTTATCGAAAGTTCCGAAATTGAAAGCGAAAATTTAAAATTACGGTTAAAATATAGATTTCGAGCTAGAAAATGAAAATTCGGGCATAGCTTCCGCCTACGCATGACTAAATGCGCTCTATTGATAAGCCAGTGAAAATATTTCACTGGATTATCATTACAGCGCATTTGCCACAAGTTTGAATTAATGTAAAGAATGTAATCATGTCTTTGGGGTTTCAGAAGTTAAGATTCTGGATGTCTAAAAATTTGAATTCATGAAAATCTTTCCGTATGTTTGCCTGTTAATCCGGATGTCCAAATTGTAAGTATTTCTGAAAATCACGTCGGATTGCGTCCGGATGTCCAGAAATCCGGATTTCGATCATTTTTCCACATATTCCAGATGTCTAGATGTTCGTATTCTTGTATGTAAGCATTTCTGTTCGTCCGGATGTCCGTTCTAATGTCTGTCTGTACATCGGTGTTTCCGGATGTCCAATTTTCAACCATTTTCAGCTCAAAATATTCTGCTTTTCCCCGAATTTTTCAGATTTACAGTCCTTCCCTCCATCTATCCAGATATCCGGATGTCCCACCGCCCATCCGGATGTCAAAATGTCTATCTGTCTGTAAGTATGTCCAGATGTCCCAATTTTATCCTTTTTTGCACATCTGTTCGTCCGGATGCCCGTATTTCTCTCTGTTTATAAATATGTATGTCCGGATGTCCAGATTTCCGTTTCCAGTAATTTCCAGTCATTTTAGCTCAAATTTCACCAATTTCTTGGCGATTTTCGATGTCTGTCTGTCTAAATAGCCAGATGTCCGTCTGTCTGTACATCTGTGTTCCCGGATGTCCAATTTTCAACCATTTTCAGCTCAAATACTCTGCATTTCCCCAAATTTTCCAGATTTTCTGTCCTTCCCGTCACCTATCCAGGTATCCGGATGTCAAAATGTCTATCTGTCTGTAAGTGTGTCCAGATGCCCCACTTTTATCATTTTCAGCACTTCTGTTTGTCCGGATGTCCGGATGTCCGTTTCCAGTCATTTTCAGCCATTTTCAGCTCCAGATATCTCATTTTTAGCCATTTTAGCTCAAATTTCATCGATTTTTCTCATTTTTCCCTCATTTTTAGCCATTTTTCACCGATTTTTCTCATTTTTCCCTCATTTTTAGCCATTTTTCACCGATGTTTCTCATTTTCCCTCATTTTAAGCCATTTTTCACCGATTTTTCCTCATTTTCCATCATTTTAAGCCATTTTTCACCGATTTTTCCTCATTTTCCCTCATTTTAAGCCATTTTTCACCGATTTTTCCTCATTTTCCATCATTTTAAGCCATTTTTCACCGATTTTTCCTCATTTTCCCTCATTTTTAGCCATTTGTCTTCTATTTTCTCATTTTCCCTCAATTTTCTCCATCAAAACGTACGTAATCTTCTGTTCCTGTCTTCCAACACGTCTCGTCTCTCTCGTTTTCCATCGTTTCACCAGAAGACACGCATCCGCCTCCGTCACTTTTCCGGCGGCTCTCCAATCGTTGATTTTCTGTTTTACGGCTTCCAGCGGGGCGCTTTCGCCGAGTGTCGCGTTTAATTTGTTGCGGAGACGCTGAAAATTGGGAAATTTTGGTTTTTTGGGCTGAAAATAGGTTTTTTTTAGTCAAAAACGACCCAAAAATGACAATTTTCATCGGAATTTGATGAAAATCTTGAGTTTTTTAAGGAAAAAATAAAGATTTTAAGCCAAAAATCGGGTTTTCAGCATAAAAATTGAGTTCCATACCAAAAAATCAGCATTTTCATCAATTTTGGGGCTGAAAAAAAAATTTTCAGTCAAAAACGACCCAAAAATGACAATTTCAACCAAATTTTGATGAAAATCGTGGGTTTTTGATGAAAAAATGATATTTTTGAGCAAAAATCGTGAATTTTCGAGCTTTTCTAGGATTTTCAGCATAAAAATTGACACTAAATTGAGGTTATGAGGACGATTTTGGGCTAAAAAACAGGTTTTTAATGCAAAAATGACCTAAAAATGACAATTTTGATCGAAATTTGATAAAAGATCGTGGGTTTTTTGATGGAAAAATGATGATTTTAAGCCAAAAATCGTGTTTTCAGCATAAAAATTGACAAAAATTGAGATTATAAAGACAATTTTGGACTGAAAAACAGGTTTTTTCAGTTAAAAATGACAATTTTAGTCGGAATTTGATGAAAATCGTGAGGTTTTGATGAAAAAATAATGATTTTGTGGCAAAAATCGTGTTTTCAGCACGTAAACTTGATTTCCAACCTGAAAATCCTCATTTTCATCAATTTTCCACCCTAAAATTGAATTTTTCTCACCTTAAGCCGCAAATTCCTGTTATACACTCGATAGAGTGTGTTGGCCTCTTCAGCGGTGATTTTCCCATCCTCAACGTCTTTTTTGATGATAACTTCGCCCTGAAAATTGGATTTTTTTATGAAAAAATTATGAAAATCTGTCAATTTTGACGGTTTTTGGGACAAAAACAGTAAACATCGGTCAATTTTGACAGTTTTTAAGTCAAAAAACAGTAAAAATCGGTCAATTTTGACGGTTTTTGGGACAAAAACGGTGAAAATCGGTCAATTTTTATGGTTTTTGGCTCAAAAACGATGAAAAATGGTCAATTTTGACGGTTTTTTGGACAAAAACGGTTAAAATCGGTCATTTTTGACGGTTTTTGGCTCGAAAACGGTTAAAATCGGTCAATTTTGACGTTTTTTAACCCAAAATCAGCCAATTTCTGCCTAATTTACTAACTTCCTTAAAATTCGTCGTTGTTTCCGACAATTTTCCCAATAAAGCACTGAATTTCTTCTCGATCGCCTCGAAACTGTGCTTCTTGTCCTTATGTTTTGGCTCGAATTTCGCTTTTTTCGCTTCTGGAGCCTCGTTATCATCTTTTTCGTCTTTTTCGCCTTTTTCAGCCTGAAAATTGTGAAAATTTGGAGGTTTTTGGTGGAAAAAAGCTGAAAATTGAAGATTTTGACCAAAAATTATGATTTTTGGCTCAAAAAATCGATTTTTCGCGGTATTTCCAGCTAACAAACCTTCTCCTTCCTCTCAATCGCCGCCGCAATTTTCAATTTGCGTTTTTGTGTCTTTGACATTGGTTTTTCCTCTCCTTCCCCCACGATTTCCATCGATTTTTCCATTTTTTCCTCGATTTCCTTCACCGGCGCCGATCTTTCCGGCTTTTTCATCTTTTTCAACGCCTCTTTACGTGGTTTCGGATCTTCCATCTCGAAACATGGCTCCATTCCAATGTCCTCTGCCATTTTTACCTGAAATCGCTAAAAACTTGAAATTTTAAAGGTTTTTTGAGGTTTTAGAGTTAAAAACCGAGATTTATTTGATTTTTTAGATAAAAATCAATAAAAAATCGACGAAAAATCATAAAAATCGAGTAAAAACTCCCAATAATAGGTGAAAATAAAATAACTTTTTCGATTTTTCGAAAGGGATACGGTATGCAATCGTCTGCATGTACACCGTGGTGTACATGCAGACAATGCATCAGATTTGACGACAACAAATTTCTCAACTTATTTTTTCACTTTTTTCGAATTATTTCGCCCGTTTTCGATCGTTTTTCGAGATTTTTTCGCGATTTCGAATCTTAAAATATTGATTTTGATAGGGTTACACACTGAATGAGCTCTGCAATCACTAAAAGCGCCTGGGTGAACCTCTACAAACAACTCCAGAAAGAGGCTGATAAGGTTAGTGGTTTGGGGCTAAAATGGTCGGAAAAGGTGAAAATAAATGGGAAGTTCGTGATTTTCATTGCAGGAAACCTGGAAAAATTGAAAAATTGAGAAAATTTCGTCATTTTTTGATAAAAACGGTTTTTCAGATTTTTTTTCCGATTTTTTCTGGAAAATGACTAGTTTTTGTTAGTTTTTCCTTGTTTTTATTAATAAATTTATCATAAAAACGTGAAAAACGGTTGAAAAATGGGATTTTTGACAAAAATTTCATCATTGTTCGGTTTTCGGACCAAAAATTGGTTTATGGCCAATTTTTTCGAATTTTTTCTACAAAAATTACAATTTTTATCAAATTGGGAGCATAGGTGCACTAATAACTGATTGAAATGCTGAAAAATCCAGTTTTTCTTGCGAAAAATGAAACTTTTTCCTCAAAAGTTGCATTTTTCCACCCAAAAATCTTAAAAAACCAGCAAAAAACCCATTTTCCCGCTCAAAAACTGTCCAAAAATCACATTTTCCATCTTAAAAACCGTAAAAATCGTAAAATTAGGTTGAAAAATCAGTTTTTTGACCAAAATTTCATCAAACTTTGGTTTTTCGGACCAAAAATTGGTTTTTCTTGGGAAATGACCGATTTTTGGTCGTTTTTTCAACAAAAAACCCGCTGAAAAGGTCAAAAACCAGTTTTTCAGCTCACTTTTTGACTGAAACCCATTTTCCAGCTCCAAAATCACATTTTCCTTCTCAAAATCCTTCAAAATCCTTCAAAATCCTCTATAATTTCAGATCCCACAATACAACTACCGCGCCTTCTATCAACGCCGTATCCGTGATCATTTCGTTGCGAATCGCTCAGTGAGCGACGTCGTTCAGCAGAAAAAACTCTACGAGGAGGGAGTTCAGAGCTTGGAATCGTTGAAGAGACAAGTCGTCTTCACTCGTCTCTATCCGCATAACAAGACCGTTGTCGAGCAGAAACTCGGTACGGAAATTAGTGGAAATTGATGGAAATTGATGAAAAACATAGTTGTCAAGGCCCGGCCCGGGCCGGGCCGGGCCGGGCCTTGTCGGCGAAATCAGGGCCCGGCCCGAAGGCCCGGGCAAATTGGCGCGAAAGTCAAATTTTCAAATTTTTTCAAATTTTTTGAATTTTTTTGAATTTTTTTGCGAAAAAGTCACATTTTCGACTATCAGTCAGAAATAGAAGAAATTCTGAAAATTAGTCAAAAATGGTGACATTTCCGATGAAGAATTGAAAAAAATTGGAAAAAAAAATTGGAAAAAAAAGGGTCGTTTTTGAAGCCGGGCCTTCGGGCCGGGCCGGGCCTTGAAAATTTTCTACCGGCCCGGCCCGGCCCGGCCCGGGCCTTCGGGCCTTGCCGGGCCGGCCCGGGCCTTGACAACTATGATGAAAAATGCGAAAAATTCCGAAAAAATCTCGAAAATCTGAGGTTTCTGGCTCAAAAAAGCTGGAAATTGACATTTTTAGGCGTTTGATGGGCCAAAAATCACAATTTGATCTACCAGACGAAATTCTGGTGGGAAAATTCATTTTTAGACCCGAAATCCTAGGTTTTGATCCACCATTCGAGATTTACGCGCGTTTTTTCGATTTTTCAGGTTTTTGGCCAAAAAAAGAGAGAAAATACCCCGAAAAGTGGTATTTTTGAATTGAAATCGATGAAAATTGATAAAAATTGAGATTTCTGGCTTGAATAATCCGGAAATTAGCATAATTAGGCTTTTAATTAGCCAAAAAGCACGATTGTAAATCAAAAATTATGTAATTTGATCTACCATTCGAGATCTAGGCGGGTGTCTTCAAATTTCCAGGTTTTTGGCCAAAAAATGAGAGCGAAAAGGGGTATTTTTGAGTGCAATTTGATAGAAATTGATAAAAAATGAGATTTCTGGCTGAAAAAAGCCAGAAATTAGCATTTTTAGGCCAAAAATTGCAATTTGGCCTACCAGACGAGATTCTGGCGGGAAATTTCATTTTTAGACCCAAAATCATAGGTTTTGACCCACCATTCGAGATTTGGGCGGATTATTTCAAATTCTCAGGTTTTTGGCCAAAAAATGAGAGAAAATACCGCGAAAAGTGGTATTTTTGAGTGTAATTTGATAGAAAAGTGATGAAAAATCCGAAAAATTCCGAAAAAATCTCGAAAAAAATCGGAAATTAGCATTTTTAGGCCTTTAATCGTTCAAAAAATCACAATTTGATCTACTCGACGAAATTCTGGCGGGAAATTTCAAATTTTTGATTTAGATCCTAAGCATGGCTTTAAACTTGTCAAAAGTCTCATTTTTGGCGGGAACTTTCATTTTTTAGACCCTAAACCCTAGATTTTGACCTAAAAATGAGAGAAAATACCGCGAAAAGTGACATTTTTGAGTGGGAAACCCGTTAAAATCGTTTTTCATACGAGATTTCAGCGGGAAATTTCATTTTCCAGGTTTTCTGTCTTTTTGAAACGAAAAATTCGTGTTTTTAACAGTTTTCCTGACGGTTTTCGGTTCAAAACGTTCATAAAATCTTTGAAAAGTTTCAGTAAATCTGGGGTGTCTTTGACGCGTTTTTAAAGCAGAAAATCATTAAAATAGTGAAAAATTCTATTCGAAAACTGTGGTTTTTAGTCAAAGTTTGGAATCTGGGGTGTATTTGGCGCGTTTTCGGCCAGGAAATTATCGAAATTTTTAATTTTTGTACTGAAAATATGGAGTTTCTGCTGAATATTCATGGCTGGGGTGCCTTCCGCGCGTTTTCAAGCCTGAAAATGATGAAAATTCCTCATTTTTGAACAGAAAATATGGAGTTTCAGCAGGAATTTCAAATCTGGGGTGTCTTTGGCGCGTTTTTAAGCAAAAATCTTCATTTTTCTCTGTTTTCAGGCTACTAAACATCTACAAAACCCCTCAAAAAACCCCAAAAATCAATCAAAATGAGCAAAATAAGAGAGTGTAAAAAGTGCAAATCGAACGAGTACACCAACAAACAACTGGTGATGATGATCAACGAGTGTGGTCATCCATTGTGCAAGTGAGTTATATCACATTTTCAGGGATTTTTTGCCATTTTTTGACTTTTTTAAAATTTTCATCCGGAAAAACTGAATTTTCAACAAAAATAGGAAAATGGATGATTTTTGGTCATTTTTGCACAAAAAACTGACGATTTTCAGTCGTTTTGATTCGAAAATCGCGTTTTTCCGACCCTAAAAATCTCAAAAACTCCTGATTTGCAGCCAATTTCAGCCAGAAAATCCATTTTTCCGTCAGAAAATGATGATTTCTGGTACTTTGGCTCGATTAGTTGACGATTTTCAGTCGTTTTGACACGAAAATTCTCATTTCCGAGCGAAAAATTTGAAAATTTGAGCTTCTTGTTTTCTCAAAATTCATTATTTTTGGGTAATTTTCATCCGGAAAAACTGATTTTTCAGCAAAAATTCCAATTTGTATCGATTTTACCCTGAAAAGAGTCGAAAAATTGATGATTTTTGGTCATTTTTGCTTGATAATCTCTGTTTTCCGTGAAAAAATGGCGATTTTCAGTACTTTTTGCTTGAAAAAGTGTTTTTCAGCCTGAAAATTGATATTTTCCCTCGAAAAACTGATGATTTTGACCAGATTTTCGCTAATTTTGACTGGAAATAGCCGATTTTCAGTCGGTTTGACTCGAAAAATTCACATTTTTGAGCAAAAAATTTCAAAATTTTAACAATTGTTCAGTATTTCTGACTGTAAATTGCCAATTTTCAGTTGTTTTGACTCGAAAAATACCAATTTTAAAGCTAAAATCTCGAAAATTTTTCATTTTTTCAGTAATTTTGATCCGAAAAATTCGAAATTTTTACATTTTTTCAGTAATTTTGACTGGAAATAGCCGATTTTCAAACAAATTTTACTTGAAAAATGCTCATTTTTGAGCTTAAATCTCGAATTTTCCGTCGAAAAATGACACTTTTCAGTCGTTCTGACTCAAAAATCGCGTTTTTCGACCCTAAACATCTCAAAAACTCATGATTTTCAGCTTTTTCAGTAAAAAAAATCTGATTTTCCGTCAAAGACTGATGATTTTGATCAGAATTTCAGTAATTTTGAAGTCAACAATTTGACTACAAATTGCTGATTTTCGACTGTAATTTTCAGTTGTTTTGACCCGAAAATTCTCATTTTTGAACAAAAATTCGAATTTTTCACTTTTTTCCAGTAATTTTGACTGTAAATAGCCGATTTTTATTAAAATTTTACTCGAAAAATGCTCAATTTTGAAGCTAAAATCTCGAAAACTTCTCATTTTTTCAGTAATTTTGACTATAAATTGCCGATTTCCAGCTGTTTTGAGTCGAAAAATGCTAATTTTCTAGCAAAAAATTTGAAATTTTCACATTTTTTCAGTATTTTTGACTGTAAATTGACGATTTCCAGCTGTTTTGAGTCGAAAAATTCGAAATTTTTAAAAATTTCCATCCATTTTCATTCCAGAAACTGTGTGGACAACATCTTCGCCCTAAACTCTGGCAACTGTCACGTATGCGCTCGCGTCCTTCGTAAAATGGATTCCGCGAGCAGATTTACGACGATCCGCTCATTGACAAAGAGACATTTCTCCGTCGAAAACTGCGAAAAGTCTATAATTTGAAGCAGGACGATTTCGAGACGTTGAAAGAGTTTGGAGACTATCAGGAGAGATTTGAAACACTCGTTTATAATCTCGTTTTGAGACAAATGTCAATGAGACAAATGCTGAAATTCAGGCGTTTGAGGAGAAGAATAAGGAGAAGATTGATAGAAATAAGAGGAGGTTCGGATGATTTTAGATGGAAAATGAGGGAAAAAATGCAATTTTTCGACCGAAATTTCTTTTAGGCTTCAGAATGTGATTTTACGGCTTTCCAGACCAAAAATCCTCGTTTTTGACTTAAAACTGATCATTTTAAGCTCGAAAAGTCATTTCTTCATAAGAAATTCGTTTGGAACGAATAATATTCCCATAGTTTCAGACTTGACGATGACCAGAAATGGATTGAAGATCAGTTGCGTGACGAGAGACAAATGAAGGCGAGAATGACGGAACATATGGAGACTGATGCGGTAAGGAGACGAGGATTTCAGATAGAATGTTGGAGAAAACGCGTGTGAGGCGCCCCCGTTTAGCTGGGAAACTTCAAAATTGAGAGTTTTGGCATTTTTCATCTGAAAACGCGCCAAACACACCCCAGATTCCGAATTTCGAATGAAAACTTCAATTTTCGAACTGAAAATTTTGCTTGTCTATAATTTTCTGCAAAAACGAAACGCGCCGAATACACCCCAGTTTTGTAATTTCAACAAAAACTCAATATTTTCGGTTAAAAAATTAGGAATTTCCATCATTTTAAGGCTTGAAAACGCGCCAAAGACATCCCAGATCCACCAAAAACTCACCAACAAACGCGCCGAAGACGCGCCAGTTTGGAAATTTCTGCCTAAACTCCTATTTTTGAACTGAAACTTTTTCTTTTCCATCATTTTCTGCCTTCAAAACGCGTCGAAGACACCCCAGATTCACCAAAAACTCACCAACAAACGCGCCAAAGAGTTTTGAAATTTCTGTTGAAACTCCATATTTTCGGTTGAACAATAAGAAATTTCCATAATTTTCTTGCTTGAAAACGCGCTGAAGGCACCCCAGATTTAAAATTTTGACTGAAAATCACTATTTTGAACGGAAATGTTTGCTTTTTTATCACTTCTTATGTTCAAAACGCGCCGAAGGCACCCCAGATTCCGAATTTCGACTGAAAACTCCAATTTTCAGCGCGACAAAGAGAACGCGACCGCCGTTACGGACACCCGAAAGATAATGGACGAATTGCGTGATTCGAACGTCGCCGCGGAAGTGATTCTGGATAGAGAGCGGAAGAAACAGATTGAGAAGGAATTGGAAGAGAAAGAAGAGCAAGAGAAGCGGAAAAGACGGAATAAAGAGATGTTGCAGACGAGGAAACGAGCCGCCGAGAATATGTCATTCAATACGGTCATTCGGATCGCTGGAAGGGCTTATTTGCATCAGGTTTGTGCCAGAAAACGCGATTTTCAGATGGGAAAAGCTGAAAATTTTTATTGTTTTCACCTGAAAATCTGCAATTTTTAGTCATTTTCTGTTGCAAATCTGCAATTTTTCATCGTTTTCATCTAAAAATCTTGAATTTTTCATTGTTTTTATCTGAAAATCTGGAATTTTTCATTGTTTTTATCTGAAAATCTGGAATTTCTCATCATTTTCAGCTGAAAATCTGAAATTTGTCTTCATTTTCACCTGAAACTCTGCAATTTTTTATCATTTTCACCTGAAAATCTGCAATTTTTCACTATTTTCAGCTAAAAATCTGTAATTTTTCATCATTTTTAGCTGAAAATCTGCAATTTTTTATCATTTTCGGCTGAAAATCTGTAATTTTTCATTGTTTTCACCCGAAAATCTGGAATTTTTCATATTTTTCAGCTGAAAATCTGCAATTTTTAATCATTTTCAGCTAAAAATCTGCCTTTTTTCATCATTTTCGCCTGAAAATCTGCATTTTTTTCATTGTTTTCAGCTGAATATCCGTGATTTTCGGAGCTTTTTGTAACCGAAACATTGTAGCATTCTGAACATCTCATTTTCGCCATCAAAATCATAGTTCTGATCCGAAAATACCAATTTCAGTGCTCAAAATCGATTATTGGATTGAAAAAAACCCTCAAAATCTGCATTTCCTTTCCAGAAATTTATATTTTGAAGCTCAAAAGCTAGTTTTTCTCGGGAAAATCCTCATTTTCAGCTGAAAACTTCAGAGTTTTACGACGATTTTAGACTGAAATCAGTTAAAACCTAGTTTTAAACTAGGTTTTAAGTGATTTAAACTAGGCTAGTTTATACCGGTTTTTATGGAATTCCGAGCATATTTTTTCGGAAAAATCCATCGAAAAATTGAATTTCAACGTGAAATTTCACTAAAAATGTCACAATTCCACTGTTTTACGTAGTCTTTATCTAAACCGTCTCTATACCGAGATGTTCGTACAAAACGGAGAATTACAGTGTCTGGAAGTGAGCATTTTCAGACATTTGGACCTTAAAACTCGTCTAAAACTAGGAAAATTTGTAAAATTTAAGGTTTTCCAGCTCAAAAATAATCGAAATCTAACCGAAAAACTGAAATTTCTTTGAAATTTCTCATTTTCAGCCCCTGGAACTCGTCATCAACGGACCACCAATGCCGAATGCATCTCAAATCGAATCGATGGGTTATCTCGCTCACATTCGCAATGCCACACCGGTAAGTTTGCAGAAAATTGGCGTTTTCAGCATTAAAATCATTATTCTGATCCGAAAATGGCATTTTCAGTCCTGAAAATCGATTTTGGGGATGAAAAAGCTAGCTTTTCTCAAGGAAAATTCTATTTTTCAGCTCGAAATCCCAATTTTTCATTGGAAAATCGTATTTCCAACTTAAACTTCTACCTTTTTCGGTATTAAAACGCAATAAGTCCCTTATTTGTTAGAAAAAATTGCTTTTTTTGACTGAAAATTCACATTTTCCAGTCCAAAATCCTCGTTTCTAGATTAAAAATCTTATTTTTATTTGAAAATTTGAAAATTACAGCTTGAAAATCACATTTTCAGCTCGAAAACCTTGTTTTTTTCACTCGAAAATCTTCATTTCCAGCTGAGAAATGTCGATTTTCTCACTAAAAATCTTTATTTTCAGCTCAAAAATGACTTTTTTTGCTAAAAATCTCTATTTTTCCATCAAAAATCGTAATTTCCAACCGAAAAATTCAAAAAAAATCGGCATTTCTGACTGAAAATTCACATTTTCCAGCCTAAAAACATCGTTTCTAGCTTAAAAATCCAACTTTTATTCGGAAATTAATTAATATCAGTGCTGAAAAATGGAATTTTTCGGCTAAAAAAGCTTTTCTTTCACTGAAAATTTTATATTTTCAGCTCGAATCTGTATTTTTGCCTCAAAATGTTAATTTTTCTCCTCCAAAAGACGCATTTTCCTGCTGAATACCCTTTTTTTAACCCAAAAATCAATATTTTTTAGCTCAAAAATGCTCATTTTCTCAATAAAAATCGTAATTTTCAACCGAAAATTAAGAAAAAAAGGCAATTTTTGCTATAAAAGTCCAGTTTTTTCTTTAAAAATCGCAGTTTCAGTTCAAAAATTCCTATTTTCCCCCTGAAAATCGCAATTTTGTCATTAAAATACCCATTTTCTGACTAAAAATCTTCATTTTTGACTCAAAAATTTCCATTTTTCGCTAAAAATGTTCATTCTACCAATGAAAAGCCCATTTTTAACCCCAAAATCTTCATTTTCAGGTTAAAATTGCTCATTTTTTCGCTAAAATCTCTATTTTTCCCGTTAAAAATTGCATTTTCAGCTTGAAAATGCCCATTTTTTCGCTAAAAATCTCAATTTTTCCATCAAAAATCGTAATTTGCATCCGAAAAATTAAATTTTTCGGCATCAAAACCAAATTTTTATGCCAAAAATCTTGATTTTCAACTTAAAAAACCCCCAATTTTCACCTCGAAATACCCAATTTTCCAATTAAAAATCCCATTTTTAAGTCCAGAAACTTCATTTTCAGATTGAAAATGCCCATTTTCTCTTTAAAAACCAAACTTTTTAGCTCAAAAACCCACTTTTTTTCATGAAAATGCCCATTTTTAACCCCAACAACTTCATTTTCAGCTCAAAAATGCCCTTTTTTGAAAAAAAAATCTATATTTTTCCATCTGAAAATCTATATTTTTCCATCAAAAATCGTAATTTCCATCCGAAAAATTAAATTTTTATCCCAAAAATCTTGATTTTCAACTTAAAAAACCCCCAATTTTTCCATAAAAATCGCATTTTTGACAAAAAAAATCTTTATTTTTACCTTAAAAATGCACATTTTTCTCTTAAAATCTTCATTTTTTCATCAAAAATTCAATTTTCCCCCTTCAAAATCCCCAATTTCCAGGATCTGATCGCCGGCGGTTACACATCTGCACTCGGTTGTTCTCGTGCACTCTTCGAGGCTCGTATCGACCTGTTCGCCTTCTAAATTATTGATTTTTCGACCCATTTTCCCCCATTTTTCCTTGATTTTCCCCCTTAAATCATCGATTTTCGACCTAAAACAACAGTTTTTTGTGTTTTTTGGCCCATTTTTGGTAGTTTTTGTATAGTTTCCCCCTTTAAATCATTCATTTTTATGTTTTTTCCCATCATAATCCACCTAGAATTGTCTTAAACTGTGTCAAATGTACGGTTTTTACAGTGTTTCTCGTATTTTTCCTCGAAATTTCCACCGTTTTTCATCAATTTTTGAGGTTTTTAACCCGTATTTCATATATTTTCAGCGATTTTCTGCTCAAAAATCACCCACTCACACAATTTCAGAGCCCACACAATACACACAGAGAAAATGGACTCGATGGACACTGTCTGTCGCGCCATTGACGCGTTTTATAACGGTGGGCCCGACGTTCAACCCGCCCAACAGTTTCTACAACAATTTCAGGAGTCGGTAAGCGAAAAGAAAAGGGGGCGTGGCTTGGCTTAGGCTCCGCCCAATTTTTCGCATAAAAGAGGGCGGAGCCTATCCTCCCTTTTTGATAGTTTTTTAGAGAGAAATAAGAGAAAAAGGGGCGGAGTCTAGATTGGAAAATTAAATTTTTAAAATCAAATTGCGAAATTTCTGAAAGTGGGCGGGGCCTGAAGCTCCAAAACGCAAAAATTGACTCAAAAAGTGCTAAAAACCATCAAAAACGGGCCCGCGCGGCAGTTTTGCAAAAGTGGGCGGAGCCTGAGCAAGAAAAATCGGCTAGAAACGTCCAGAGCAATTCTGTGCGGCAAAACTGCCAAAAGTGGGCGGAGTCTATGCCGAGAAAACGGAAAACAAAACGACGAAATCCGGCTGGAGTTGCGTGAAATAAAGACCATGCGGCAAAAGTGGGCGGAGCTTATCCCCAAAATTTCAAATTTTCGCTAAAATCGAAATATTGCGGCAATCTTGCTGTAAGTGGGCGGAGCCTAATCTCAAAAACGGCAGAAAATTCGAGAAATTGATGAATTTCTTGTATCAGTTTTTTCCGCCATTTTTGAGATTAGGCCCCGCCCACTTTCAGCAATAATGCCGCATGGTTACAATTCTGGTCACTAAAGTGGCTCTGTGCGGCAAAATTGCGAAAAAAGGGGCGGAGTCTGCATTGTGAATCAATAAAATATTCTGAAATTATGTGAACAATCAATTGGGAGTTATGCGGCACTATTGCTGAAAGAGTGGACGGAGTCTAATCTCGTTCACTATTTTACAAACAAAATCATGGACAATCTGACAAAAAAAAGCGTCAGAATTGCAAAAAAGGGGCGGAGTCTATGCCGATAAAGCGCCAAAACTATGAAAAATGACTGGAAATGTCCCGAGACGCTGAGAAATTAAACTGTGCGTCGTTATTGCGAAAAGTGGGCGGAGCTCTTCCTGGTTCATTTTCGAAGAGCGCCTTGAAACGTTCATTATAGCGCTGTGTGACAAAATTGCGAAAGAGGGGGCGGAGTCTATATTGTGAGTCGGTGAAATATTCTGAAATTATGTGAACATTCAATGCGGCACTAATGCTGAAAGTGGGCAGAGTCTAATCACTATTTTTTTCAGACAGAATCATGGACAATCTGTGACCAAATAATCCGTTTACACTCGAATTCTCTGGCGTGTTACTTCGCTTCGCAGACACTTCGAACGAAGATTCTCAAAAAGTTCTCCCAATTGCCACCCGATCAATACGAAGCACTACGACAGTCGTTGTTGCAGCATTTGGAGTCAGTTTTGCACGGTTTTCAGCTGAAAAAATGATATTTTTTGGGCGAAAAATGCGATTTTTGAGTTCTTTTTGGTATAAAAATGAAAGTTTTCGACCAAAAATTGGGGTTTCCAGTTAAAAAATCGACAGAAAATCCTAAAAATGAGTGATTTTTTGCTCTAAATCCTTATTTTATAGCTTAAACTTCAATTTTTGCCTTCAAAATGAGCTTACTGGCTTAAAATTCACGTTTTTTGGGTTAAAATAGCGATTTTTGAGTCGAAAATCGTTATTTTGACTGAAATTTAGCAATTTTTCATCTTGAAATGACAATTTTCGACCAAAAACTGGTATTTCCAGTTAAAAATTGATTTCGAATTTGTTCACTTTTAACTGAAAATTCTATTTTTCGACTTCAGAACCCTGAAAAAAGAGGGATTTTTTTGCTTTAAAAACCTTATTTTTCAGCTAAAACTTCAATTTTTGGCTCAAAAATGAGCTTTCTGGCTCAGAAATCACCAAAAATCCTCATTTTTCAGTCAAAAATCAATTTTTTTAGCTAAAAATTGAAATTTTAGCCAAAAAATTGAATTTTTGTCTCAAAACTTGACTTTCTGGCTTAAAATTCACCTAAAATTCATATTTTCCAGCCTTGAGACCCTTATTTTATTGTAATTTTTGAATTTTTTCAGCCGCCACGGAGCATCGGCTCACGATAGTCAATCAGAAGCGACCGCCACTCAATTATGTCTGGCAATTGCTGATTTATATATTCAAGTGCCGACATGGACGAATTGGATCTTCGAGTTGCTCAATCAGTGCGTATTTTGACGAGTTTTGAGTGGAAACTGGAATTTTTGAAGCGAAAATTGAGAGAAAATGAGAATTTTTAGTCCAAAAATCGAATTTCTGGTCGGAAAAATGAATTTTCTAGGATTTTCTGTCGAAAAATCTCAAATTTTGATGGATTTTTTGACTGAAAATAGATTTTTAGTGTAAAAATCAACTTTTCAGCTCGAAAATCTGTCTAAAATTATTAACTTTTGACCTATTTTTGAGTGAAAAATCAATGATTTTATCGAAAACTCATGAAAATTCTGATTTTGATTGGAAATTTGTGAATTTCTAGTGGCAAAATTTTCATTTTTCGCTAAAAATCCCCATTTTCCGACTCATTTTTCCAAATTTTGACGATTTTTAGTATCAAAAATGATAAAAAATGATGATTTTTGACACTGATAATCTCCAAAATTTCAGCCAAAAACTCAAAAATTTAATTATCCGGCTGAAATTTGGAATTTTCGGCCTATTTTTAATCAAAAACTCTTGAAAATTCTGATTTTGGTTTAAAAAACTGAATTTCTAGTGCTAGAATCTCTTTTTTGGCTGAAAATCCCATTTTCCGACTCATTTTGGCTGAAAACCCCCAAAATTCCAGCCAAATCTCTCCATTTTCCAGATGCCAAACACTGGAAGGAGACCGTACCATCATGACACTGACACTCCTTCAAGTATTCCCTGAAGAAGTTGAAAATATTCGAGGAATCGGAGAGAATCGAAGAATTGCGATACGAGAGGAATTGGCTGGATGCGAGCAACCGATGATCACTTTCTTATCGCATGTTCTCGAGAAATTCCATGCGAATGCTGATATGTTGAAGAGGGTAAAAATCAGGGATTTTAGGCTCTTAAAATTCATTTTTTGGCTCTAAAACTGCATTTTTAGCCTGTAAAACTGTATTTTTCAGTGGGGAATTCCGAATTTTAGACTGGAAATCAACAATAAAGGGATATTTGTGTTTATCACTGATTGGAGAAGAAAATTGGTGGAAAATAGAGAGAAATTAGTCTGAAAAAAACAAACTGAAATGTGGCAAATGCGCTCTAATTATAATCTTGTGAAAATTGCAGTTTCTTTCATCGAAAACTGACATTTTTATAAGATTATGAATAGAGCGCATTTAGTCACGCGTAGGCGGAAGCTATGCCCAAATTTTTTTTTGAAGTGAGACATCCGGATGTATAGACAGATAAACAGACAAAAATAAATTTTTCAACTTTTTTGAAATGTTCTGAAAATTTAGTTTTTGCACTGTTTCAGACTGATTTTTTGAGAAAAATGGGGTTTTCTGACATGTAGACTGCCTGTCAGAGTTGCGCGGAATTCCGACTTCCGACTTCCGGCCATTTTTCCACTTTCGACTTCCGTTTTCAAAATTTTTCTTCCGACTTCCGACTTCCGTTTTAGAAAAAATCACTTCCGCGCAACTCTGCTGTCTGTCATCCGGATTCCGGATGTCTAAAGAAGTATACTATATATTCGTGGACATCCGGAAACATCTATAGATTACTGTAACGATCTAGAATGTGGCAAATGCGCTCTAATTATAATCTTGTGAAAATTGCAGTTTTTTCATCGAAAACTGAAATTTTCCTGAGATTACCAATAGAGCGCATTTAGTCACGCGTAGGGGGAACCTATGCCCAAATTTTTAACGATTTTTCTTGAAAAACTACTCTGAAATCCCCATTTCCAGGTGTTCAAATGTCTGGAATCGAACTTACAAAACCATCAAATGCGTACCGATCACTTTGCCACATCTCCCCTAATCTCATCGATATTCCACGTCATCGCCTCAATTGATCCGGCGATTCCGTCGAGTCTTCATGAGACGGCGACGAATTGTATCGTCGCTGCACTCTACCGAGTTGAAGACATTGATTCACATGGAAAATTGGCTGAAATTATACATCGAGGAGTCATCTCGCTGATTGGACCATTCCAACAGGCACAACAGGTTGAGGATTTGGATCGGTTGCAGGTAAGATTGAGAGAGAAAATTGGTGAAAAAATGGGGAAAATTGAAGGTTTTAACGCCAAAATCCGAAGATTTTAAGCTCAAAATTGCAATTTCAGCAGGTTTTGTAGTGAAAATATCTTTTTTAACGTTAAAAATCCATAAATTTTAAGCTGAAAATCTAAAATTCAGCATTTTTTAGAGTAAAAATGTCTTTTTGCGTCTTGCAGTGAAAATCTGGAAATTTTGAGCTGAAAATCGCAATTTTTTTCAGGTTAAAATTCATGAATATTCTCTCCGAAAACTGCTGAAATTGCAATTTCCAGCTCAAAATTTCCCGATTTTCACTGCTAGACGCAAAAAAAAACACATTTTTACTCCAAAAACTGTCGAATTTACGATTTTAAGCTCGAAATTTACGGATTTTGACACTTGCAATGTCATTTTCACTCAAAAACCTGCTGAAATTGCAATTTTCAGCTCAAAATTCACAGATTTTGACACTTGAAAAGACATTTTCAATCCAAAAACTGCTGAAATCGCGATTTTCAATTTAAAGTTCACCGATTTTCATTCCAAAAACTGCTGAAATTCCACTTTTTGTTAAAAAATTCACGAATTTTCACTCTGAAATTGATATTTTCAGCTCAAAATTAACAGTTTTAACTCCAAAACTGCTAAAATGTCGATTTTCAGCTCAAAATTAACAGTTTTAACTCCAAAACTGCTAAAATGTCGATTTTCAGCTTAAAATTCATGGATTTTCGCTCTAAAACTGCTGAAATTCCACTTTTTGTTAAAAAATTCACGAATTTTCACTCTGAAATTGATATTTTCAGCTCAAAATGTCCAGATTTTCACTCCAAAACTGCCGAAATCGTGATTTTCAGTTTAAAATTCATGGATTTTCACTTCAAAAACTGATGAAATTTCGATTTTCAGCTCAAAATTTCCAGATTTTCCCTCCAAAAAAGCTCAAAATTAATAGATTTTCACTTCAAATTTTGCAGAACATTGCCCGTATATTCGTCGAGACAGTCGAATCATTCTACGTCCAAATCGTCAACGAAGCCCATCCGGATCCGCATTCCGTCGGTTCTCTCGCCTGTTTTGATCTACTTTTACTCGTCGCCGGTCATCACGATTGGTCTTTGATTGAGATGACATTCAATGTGTGGTACCGTATCACCGAAGAGTTATTCAAGTACGACGACGATCAATATATCGGGAAATTCCGTCCGTACGCCGAGAAATTCATTCAATGCCTCTACGAACACTGTAAAATGGATTCAGATGACGTTGACGACATCTTGGATGAGTCTTCTGAATTTGGAGAATTCCGAGCGAAAGCTGTTGAAGCACTCAGAGATGTCGTGTTTATTGTTAACTCGGATAAATGTATTCAGATGATGCATCAGAAATTGATAGAGTGTTGTCATCGAGAGAACGCATCGTGGGAGGAATCTGAATCCGCACTGTTTGTGATGGCTGCAGTCGTGCAGAATTTGTTGCCGTGAGTTTAGAAATGCGATTTCCAGGCGAAAATTGCGATTTTTAGTGAAAAAATTAGTCATTTTTGATGGAAAAAGTGAAAATCTCAGTAAAAAACAGCAAAAATGATTGAAAAATGCGATTTACAGTCGAAAATAGCGATTTTTAGCAAAAAATTGGTTTTTTTTCTGAAAAAAGTGCGAAAATCGTGAAAAATCCAGGAAAAATGCTGAAAATCTGATTAAAAAAGAGCAAAAAAAGTGAAAATTTGCTTGAAATTGAGCCAAAAAAAACGGTCTAAATCTTTCCAGAAAGTGCGAAAATCCAGGAAATGGCTGAAAATCTGACTGGAAATCTGCTTAAAATATTGAGAATTGACATTTCCTTAGAAAAACATTGGTTTTTAGTGAAAATTTGCTTGAAATTGAGCGAAAAAACGACCTAAACAGCTTGAAATCTGAGTAAAAACAGCAATAATGGCTGAAAAAAATTGATTTTTAGTGAAAATTCGCTCAAAAATGCGTTTTCCAGTCGAGAATTGCAACTTTTAGTGAAAAATTGGCTCTTAAAATGTAGAAAATGGTCATTTTTGTTTGAAAAACTGCAAAAATCGGGTGAAATTCAGGAAAAATATAGATTTTTAGTGAACATTTGCTTGGAATTGAGCAGAAAACGGTCTAAATCTTTCCATAAATGACCTTTCCATAGTAAATTTTAGTGAAAATCACTTGACATCATCTTAAAATATAGAAAATTGTATTTTTCATCGAAAAAGTGCGAAAATCCAGGAAAAAATGCTGAAAATCTGAGTGAAAACAGCAAAAATGGCTGGAAAAAGCAATTTCTAGTCGAAAAATGAAGAGTTTTGGTAGAAATTGTCTGAAATTCGGCGAAAACTACAAGTTTCCGGCCGAAAAACTGTTAATCTAGCACAAATTGCTGAAAATAGTCGAATTCGCGCTGAAAAAGGCCAAAAATCATCGAAAAATAATCTTTTCGATCATTTTTCTTCCAAAAAAATTGTACAAAGGACAAATTTAGTGCTGAAAATATCCAAAAATCATTCTAAAAATTGCATTTTCGTAGTCTGGCGTGCCTTTGACGCGTCTTTTGTGTCTTATGAAACGGAAATTACCGGATAATAACTAAAACCCATCTTTTTTTGCTAAAAATCTTTTTAAAATTTCAAAAAAACACAGTCTTGCGCGCCTTTGACGCGTTTCTGAATATCGAAAATGAAGAAAAATAAAGACTGGAGCGCCTTTGACGCGTTTTTAATAAACTCAATTCGTCAATTTATTGCAGTGAATCCGAGTCAAATATGCCAGAAGTGCTCCAATTGATTTGCTCACTTTCACCCGTCTCGCCGCCTGCTCTCATCGCCACGTCACTCAATTTGATATCCGATTTGAATGATTGGTTCGAGTTGCACATGAACCTGTTGGGTAAGAATTCGGGAGAATTGGCGGAAGGAAATCCTCAAAATAGTTTTTTTCTCAAGAAAGATCAAATTTGCAGCACAATTTTGTCTATCGATTGGAGAAAACAAGATCCAAAAATATTGAAAACTGAAAGACAGAGTTGCGCGGAATTCCGACTTCCGCGCTGTTTTTCACTTCCGACTTCCGACATCCGGGCATTTTTATCATTCCGACTTCCGACTTCCGGATAAGAAAAATCACTTCCGGCTTCCGACTTCCGTATTGAAATGTTTACTTCCGACTTCCGTCATTCCATAATTGTGGAATTTCCGAAAAGTGTAATTCGCTGAAATACAAGGAAAAATTGTCTAAAAGGAGAGAACATTGGCTTTTCTTCATCCAAAACCTAATTTTCCACTGATTTCCGCCACTTTTATGGTCTTGGAGTTTTCGAATATTTGCGAAAAAATCTAATTCCGACTTCCGACTTCCGAGTTCCGGGCGTTTTTTCACTTCCGATTTCCGGATAAGAAAATTTCACTTCCATGCAACTCTGGTGTACGCCATGATAACTGGGGACTAGTTATCATGGAAAAATTTCAAAATATTTCCAATTAAAAGTCCAGAAAATACGTAACCGTTGCACCTGTCAGTTGGGACTTATAGAACTGAAAAATATACATAACTGATGTTCACTTCTCTTTCTTCAGTAAAATCATTTTTTGGGGCAAGTATCCAAAGGTTATTGATTTTAATTGCTTACAGTGAATAATGACCAAGTTCTAGAGTTAGAAACGAGGCGAATCTTTATTTGGAAAAGTGAAATGCGGTTTAAGAAATTCGGGAAGGTGGAAAGCGTAAGGTGGAAGCAGAGTTGAGCGGAATGCGGTTTTTGAAATCGCGGAAGGCGGAAGCGAAAATTTTTTGTCGCTTTCAAAAATACGATTTTGGCCTCATTTTGTAGTAAAAAAACTAAAATGGTTAAATTTGTGTTAAATTTTGTTTTTTCGGTAAATACTGATAGCTTTGCTGCAAAAAACTTCAAAAATATCAGTAAATTGGAATAGGTGATCAAATTTTTCATGCTGAGGTCAATTTTTTCAATCTTTAAAGGAAAATTTTTGGCGGAAAGAGAAAAGTAGCGGAAAGCGGAAGGCGGAATTCCGCTCAACTCTGGGTGATTGATCCCATGAATAATGCAAATAAGCGAAGAGAGAAAGAGATAGTGTGTCGTCGATGTTCCAGGTTGATTCCTAAGGCAAACAGAGATGGAGTACCATTTGACAGATGCGTGGAAAAAGAGAGATGCGTCCTTCCGTTACAAACTCAAGTAAACCAGGAAAGGCGCTCTCAAGTTATATTCAATATCCGATACCTTGATGGCCTGAAAAATACAATAAAAATACGCCCGCCGCGCAGCAAACTCACTTTTTCCTTCCTTCCTCTCCATAACATTTTGATTTTACCACAAAGCGTCACGAATTCCTTTAGAAACATGCGATTTCCGTCGGGAAGCTTCCAGAATGCTTGCCAAAACAGCTTTGCGTCGATCTCGCCATCTGCCGCTTTCTTCTCACGCGACTTGTCCTTTAGGAGTTTGTACACCAACTCCAGGTGGTCGAAGAAGATGTTGTACGGGACCATCTGAAACAAAATCTGTGATGCGATGCAAGTGCGCTCTAATGAAACCCACCTTCTCTTTTAATTCTTTTTCTCTCGTCACCATTGCTCTTTCGAACTCTTTTGCCAAACTCTTTAGAGCACTCTGCTCCAGGCCGTCCAGGAAAGCTTTCACAACGAATAGTATGTTATATGCCGGGATCTCCGGCATAGCGAGGTTGGTGTTTCTGGAAAAAAACAGGATTATAAGAGTTTGGTAGGCTAGGTAATGCTTAAACTTACAATTCCTCGTGTTTCCGCTTTCTGCTGGCATCTGGCACGCAAGGATTGATACACCAACTCGGATGGCTGCTAGCTGGGATATTGAAGGGTGCAGCACTGGATCGAGGATTAGAAATAGCTTGGTGGTACCTTCCAATTGGGATGGAAACAGGCTGGCCGGGCAGTCCAGAATACTGCCCACTGTTCATTGGAATTTGATTCGAGAAGTTGAAGAGCCGAGAACCTGCGCCATAGTTAGCTGGTAACTGTGGCACACTGTTGATGGGCATGTGACATCCTTGAAAATGAGTGGGGTATAGGGGTCTTGAAAGTCCTGGTCGACTCGACAGACCTAACAATTCTAGTAGTCCAGGTTGATAAGATGGGCATGCACCGTGGTTAGCACCTGGCTGATGGACTTGGACGGGTTGCTGGTTTTGGAACTGATTTGCATACTGAGATGGGCATAGAGGTACTGGCAGTCCTGAAGATCCTGGCAGAATTGAAGGTCCTGATACGCCTAATGGTCCTAGAGGATTACCGTTAGGAGCCGATGCTGGAGGTGGAGGTAGATTCCCAAGATCCATTGGAGCGTCTGAAATAGTAGATGGAATTAGCGGAAAAAACATGAATTAGAGGATTACCATTTGGAACATGAGAGGTGGAAGACGGGGGAACTGGAGCAAGATCTACTGGTGGAGCAATAGTGGAGGTTGCTGGAGATTTGGTTGAAGTTGATGGCGGAGCAGCCTTCAGTGGTAGAGGGGCTGGAGTCCGAGTGTCATGAGCCAAGACTGGTGGAGTGGGAGATTCTGGCTTACGATCCTTGGAAGGAGTTGGCGTTGGGGTAGCTGGGACTGGAGCCGCTAGAAGGTGAGCAGGAAAGAGCGATGGAAAGTCTGATGGACGTATCTTCACTAAGAGTCTTTCGTGAACACCTGGAGATGGAGTCCGAGTGTCTTGGGAAGCCACATCCGAAGTTTCTGCCAGATTTTGAGAGAGATTTTGTAGGAGATCGAAGTCTTGCTGAGGTGGGTCGTACTCAGGGATGTCATGGAGCCCTGGTGACTGAGGAGCTGAAGCATCGTTCGGGAGAGTTGCAGGATCCTCGGCCAGTGAAAACGGAGCATTTGGAGCTAAGGGTGAAGCTGCTGCAGGATCCTCTTCTGATTCTTCAGGCTTCACAGTTACTTGTCGACGTGGAGCAGAAACGATTTTGACTTTCTTATCTTTTGAAGTGTATTTGTACCCTCCATTACCATCTGACTCTAGTTTGTCGCATGATTCGAGTCTGAAAATGTTAAAGATCAGAATAAATTCAAAACTGAACACAATAACTAACGATTCTCTGAGTTCTTGCGGTATTCTGAGCTTTCCCCGGATGCACACCGCCGCTCTTCGATTAATATCCACGCTTTCATCGAGTAGGAAATCTTCGGAGATTTCGCTGAATCGGCGGTCAAGAAAACCGGTGGTCTCGTCGATTTCATATCTTTCGAGGAATTCTTTGAAGAAATCGTTCTTGTCCCTCGGTTCCTTCTTTCCAACTTCCAACTCGAATTCTTCCATCAATCGTTTATCATCTTCTTCACTCCATTTTTCACCTCTAGAGCACAATGGACATTCATAGTTGGAGAGGTCATCATCTCCTTGAAATCCGACGCATTGACTGTGCTGCCACGTGTAACACTTTCGATTGGTGCACATCACCATCTCAACGGCGTCGTCTTCTGGCATGCCGCATGCGCATTTCGTGACAGACGTTTTCCCCGAGTGTCTGGTGAATGGAGGGTAGACGGTGGGAGCTGGCATGGTCTGGAATGAGGAAAGTTGAATTTGTTAAGTTTTAGTAAATTTGTTACCTTGCATTGTTGCATTGTAATAGATTGTAGTTTGTCGGAGGGAACAAAAGTTGTGTGAGTCTGGAAAAAGAGGATTTCAGTTATATTATGACTGCATAGACGAGGTAGAAGCAAAAAAAACGAAATTGACGTAGAATAAATATGCTGCTCCTGAGCGATGTCGCCCGGACTAGAAGTGGTACGAATTAGAACCCTCAATTTAGGTTTAATTGCTTCAAAACGAATTTCAACTATTTTTTAGTCGGTTCAGATTCGTAGCGTTTCTATTTCGGATAGTTCTAACTAGAGACAGCACTGAAATAAAGGAAATATATAGAGCAAGGATATTAAGAGTGGAGCATGATGGAAAACTACAATTCCGGATAATACTCGAAGTCATTCTAACTAAGCCTATCTTGAAAGTGTATCGTTTGGAAGGAGTGAAGCTTCTGCAGACATGGTTGATGCTGGTGCTAGATGACCAGGCGCAGCTCGGACTGAAGCTACTTGAGAAAGTGTCGATTCCAGAAATTCTCGGATAAACTTCATTGTAAGCTTTTCGCGAACAGCTCGAGCTGAATATGGTTTTATAAGTTTAGTTATATAAGAAATATAATAATAAAACTGTAAAGAATACAAGTTAAATAGAATTATAAAAATAGATAAAGAAAATATAAATAAAGGAAAGAAAATAATATAAGAGGGTTCTCTCAACCACAACTCCAACCCAACTGACGATCTCCCCTTTCTTCCTCCTTTGATACTAGCGTGGGCGGGGCCTAGTCCGCATCCTCTTAGGAGTAGTACTTGGCACAGTGCGCACCGGGTTACAGATGTTTGTGAAAATTACTAACTTAAATGCATCGACTGGAAAATATAACAGCTTCATCCCATTTTCCAGTCAGTGATTTGACCCTTTTTCGGTCAATGACTAAGCCCTGCTAAAACATGGTTTAATGATAGAATTTTAAGTTGATGTTAGGAAACTTATTGAAGGAAACAAGAGGGACATAAGAGCAATAATATAAAACTGACAAAAATAGAACTGAAAAGAATGGTACTGTAGCAAAATGAACCCCCAAACGAGAAGGTTATTGGAAAAATAATGTAACAGGGCACAATCTCTCGGAAGAAATGTAGATTAAAATAGAAGTTGTTTACGAATGTTGATAAAAAATACAAATGGAATCGTCGAATCACTCAACGAAAAACAATACAACTCGCCGGTTTTCTCTTTTAAAGGAGGACTGCGTTATTCGAATTGAAACCTTTTTTTACATGAATCGACGCAGATTTAAGGCTAGACAATAAAATTCCCTTGAAGGTAGGCCAGGAAATTTGATTCAAGAGAGTTATGAGCTGTCAAAGTTGTCAAATCGCACCTTCATGGTACACTTTTCCGTTGAATTTTTCATGGTGCACGTGAAAGCATGCACCATGGAGGTGTGATTTGACAACTTTGACAGCTCATAGCTTTCTTGAATCAAATTTCCTGGCCTATTACGATTTCATTTTTTTCTGTGCATGAGAAGACCGCGCCGCACACACGCGGCGACCACGTCCCATTTTAACGCTGCGTTCCATTTTTGAACACTGTCGCAAAAAATGAGCGCGGTCTTCTCATGCACGTAAAAATTGAATTCAAAATACCTTTAAGAGAATTTTATTGTCTAGCCTTAAATCTGCGTTGATTCATGTAAAAAAAGGTTTCAATTCGAATAACGCAGTCCTCCTTTAAAAGAGAAAACCGGCGTGTTGTATTGTTTTTCGTTGAGTGATTCGACGATTCCATTTGTATTTTTTATCAACATTCGTAAACAACTTCTTTTTTAATCTACATTTCTTCCGAGAGATTGTGCCCTGTTACATTATTTTTCCAATAACCTTCTCGTTTGGGGGTTCATTTTGCTACAGTACCATTCTTTTCAGTTCTATTTTTGTCAATTTTATATTATTGCTGTTATGTCCCTCTTGTTTCCTTCAATAAGTTTCCTAGCATCAACTTAAAATTCTATCATTAAACCATGTTTTAGCAGGGCTTAGTCATTGACCGAAAAAGGGTCAAATCACTGACTGGAAAATGGGATGAAGCTGTTATATTTTCCAGTCGATGCATTTAAGTTAGTAATTTTCACAAACATCTGTAACCCGGTGCGCACTGTGCCAAGTACTACTCCTAAGAGGATGCGGACTAGGCCCCGCCCACGCTAGTATCAAAGGAGGAGGAAAGAAGAGATCGTCAGTTGGGTTGGAGTTGTGGTTGAGAGAACCCTCTTATATTATTTTCTTTCCTTTATTTATATTTTCTTTATCTATTTTTATAATTCTATTTTACTTGTATTCTTTACAGTTTTATTATTATATTTCTTATATAACTAAACTTATAAAACCACATTCAGCTCGAGCTGTTCGCGAAAAGCTTACAATGAAGTTTATCCGAGAATTTCTGGAATCGACACTTTCTCAAGCAGCTTCAGTCCGAGCTGCGCCTGGTCAACTACGGAAAAACGGAATACAAAGCTGTAAATTTTCTAGTTTGTAACATTTCTGGGTCCTGTTTTTTCCAATCGATAGACAGATTCGTGCCGCTTTTCCGTCAATTTAAAGATTTTTTACACAAAAGTTCCTTTGGACGCATCATTAGAGATTTTGTCATATCAAAATGGAACTTTTTTCTGAAAGAAGTTATAACTTCAGGACCCGTCATTCCATGGATTCTACAATTCGCCACAGATCCTCGATTCGCTTATCATGTTGCCGTGTGCTTCGATCGGGTAAGGAATACTGCTGAAAATCCGGTATTTTCAGCTAAAAAACTCTGAAAAATGGCTTGAAATAGACGGTTTTCTGAATTTTTAAATGAAAAATGATTAATTTTATCGATTTTTGATCTGTAATCCTTCTGAATTCGCCAAAATTTCGATTTTAAAACCTTGTTTTTGATTGTTTTCCCCAAAATTTCCAGATATTTTTAGCATTTTGAGAGCAAAACTGGCATTTCGTATCAAAATGACGGGGGTTGGATCGAAAATTTCTGTTTTTAATTAATATTTTTGCATTTATTGACTAGAAAACGCCATTTTCAGCCAAAAAACCTGTAAGAAATGCTGAAATTCACGGGATTTCAGTCTTTTTTTGCCGATTTTTCGAAGTTTTTGGATTCAAAGTCTTAAAATTCGTCATTTTTTGTCATTTTTCAATCGTTTTTTGTGGTTTCCACCATTTCCTGGTGCAGAAACCCTGCTTTTCGAGATTTTTAGTGATTTTCAGCTCCAAAAGCCGCCATTTTCAGCCATTTTTGAGAATCAAAATTCCAGAGAAATTACGTTTTTTAGCTTAAAATTGTGTTTTCAGCCATTTTTTCAAGATTTTGGAAACATTTTGATTCAAATTATACCTATTTTTCAATATTTCTAATCAATTTTCGATGCTGAAAATGAGTTTTTCGAGATTTTCAGCTATTTACAGCCCCAAAACCTGCTATTTTGGCGATTTTTCGCATGAAAAACATAATTTTTAACATTTTCAGTCGATTTTCAGTCGATTTTCAGTCGACGTAGAAGTTTCCCGATCCTGAAAATCTATTTTTGTGTAGATTTTCAGTCATTTTTCAATATTTTCAGTAATTTTTGATGCTGAAAATGAGATTTTCATCTATTTTCAGCTCCAAAAACCCGCCATTTTCAGATCACAGCGAAATGCGCGGGTCCAATGATGCAACTGCTTCCTCAGTTATTCTCACTCATTTCCGTACTCGAACAGACGACAACGAACGGAATCAAAGTGGAGGAGGCGATATGCTCACTGACGAGAGCAGTCTCCACGATTATTTCGAAATTGCCGGCAGAGGAGGCCGTCGTCGCAATGCAACAACTCTGTGAACCAATTATTAGGAATTTGAATCGTGTAGGTTGCTTTTATTATGGATTTATACCGGTTTTTATCGGATTTTTATGAAAAATTTCCAAGTTTCAGCTGTTTTTTCATCTGAAATTATCCAAAAATGACTATTTTTAAGTGAATAATGCCAGTTTTGTGAGAATCATGCCGTCTGGCGTGCCGTTGACGCATTTTTCTATGAAAAACACAATATCGATTTTTCACATTTTCTTATACAAAATGGCATTTTCAGACGTTTTTCATCGGACAATTTATATTGAGGTCTAGATTTTCATGAAAATTGCCAATTTTTAATGTCTGGCGTGCCTTTGACGCACTTTAAGTGAAATAAGTACACGAAAAATTGGTCTAAAACAGTTAATTTCACAGAAAAATTCTGTCTGGCGCGCTTTCGTCACGTTTGTTCAACAGTTTGAAACCTACATTATGGAACCAAATAACGCTACTTGTTCGGTAATTTTAACTAGAAAAGCGGTCAAGGCGCGCCAGACATCCAAATTTCAGCGAAAAATTCAAATTTTTTAGTCAAAAATTAGCGTTTTTAAGGTAAAATTTTAGAGAAATCTCAATTTTTAACATAATTTTCGCACTTTTTCTTTGTAAAAAGTGACTTTCAGCCTAAAAAATTGAAAATAGTCACATTTTCTCATTGTTCACCTCTATCTTCTTATCGTATACCCCTTGTGACAAAGTTTCAGTCAACTGACGCCACAGAAGCCACCCATCCGCCGTCATCTTCCTCTTCCAACAACAATAACAATTCGTCCGCTTCAAATGGAGCCAATAAGGAGAATGAGGGAGGACTGTTCAAGGGGAAATCGTACGAATCGTGGGCGTCACTCGCCACTCGACCCATTCTTTGGATTGATCGATGCGCTTTTGTGTTCAAAGGTGAGAAAATTCATTTTTGATCAAAAATCTTCAAATTTCAGCATAAAATAAGATTTTTGGACTAAAAATCGTCATTTTTGACTAAATTTCAGCTTAAAAATGTGATTTTTGGGCTATAAATTCCAATTTTAGACCGAATTTCAGCTTGACAATGCGATTTTTTACTTTAAAGTTGAATTTTAGACGGAGTTTCGTCTTAAAAATACGATTTTTGGCAAAAATCATCATTTTTATGCTGAATTTCAGCTTAAAAATATGATTTTTGAACTAAAAATTGTCATTTTTAACTAAATTTAAGCTTAAAAATGTGATTTTTAGGCTATAAATTCAAATTTTAAAGTGAATTTCAGCTGTGAAATTATATTTTCAAGCTGAAATTTTGAATTATAGACGGAATTTCAGCTTAAAAACGAGATTTTCGGGCTAAAAATCGTCATTTTTTACTAAATTTAAGCTTAAAAATGTGATTTTTGGGATAAAATTGTCATTTTAGACTGATTTTCAGCCCAAAAGTCTCATTTTGAAGCTGAAATTCAGTCTGAAATGCGCTTTTTCAGTCAAAACTCTTAAAATGCTATTTTTAAGCTGAAATCGGTCATTTTAGAGTGAATTTTGGCTTAAAAACACGATTTTCTAACCGGAAATCCAAATTTCAGACTGAGTTTCTGCTTAAAATTTCAATTTTCGGGCTGAAATTTGAATTATAGACGAAATTTCAGCTTAAAATGAGATTTTTAGCTAAAAATCGTCATTTAAAACGGAATTTCTGCATAAAAATGCGATTTTTCGGCTAAAAATCCGATTTTTTTCGATTTTAGAGTGAAATTTTCAGACATATGGTCACCAAACGGTCATCCATCGTCTCCACAACAACCGTCTCCACTGCTTCCAGTCGCCGAGCAACTCATCGGAGCACTTCTCAAATCGTGTCGAAAATTCGAAGGAACTCCACGTGTCATTGAACATTCGATACGATCGTGTCGACTCATTTTCAGAGCTCTCGGACCACAGAGTCGACCGTTGGTTGGACCCGTCGTGGAAATGGTAAGGAGTGCTCAAGGCTGGAAATCTCGAAAAATCAGATTTTGAGAATAATTTCCCGTCTGATATTGTCAGAAATAGCTGAAAATCTGATTTTTGAGGTATTTTCAGCTGGAAAAACGTTTTGAAATTTGAAATTTGACTGACAAACTTTCAAAAAAGCGAGATAATACTATAAACTCCAGTTTTCAGATATTTTCGAATGTTTTCTAGCTAATATGGACGGAGTTTACATAGGACAATTTGACCATATTTCCAGCACAAATCTCTCTAGTTTCAATATTTTCTGGCTAACAGTCACATTTTTATCAGGAAAATCGCGAATTTATGTTAAAAATTGTGATTTCTCTGAAATTTTACCCTAGAAGCAGTTGCTTTTTGACGGAAATATTGAATTTTCCACAATTTTTCGTTGAAATTCGCGGTTTGGATTATAACCAAAAATGCCTGGCGCACCTTGGCCGCTTTTTTGGTGGAAAATTGTAGAGAAAATGGTTTAAGAACAGAGTTGAGCGGAATTCCGCCTTCCGCCTTCCGCTTTCCGCTCTCCGCCGAAAAATGTTTTATTCCGCCTTCCGCTTTCCGCTTTCCGCCAAAAATTTTCCTATTTCCGCTTTCCGCCTTCCGCCTTCCGCTATTTAAAGATTTTTTCCTCAGCTTGAAAAATTTGATCACCTATTCCAATTTACTGATATGTTTGTGGTTTTTTGCAGCAAAGCTATAATTGATTATCAAAAAAACAAAATTTAACTCAAATTTAACCATTTAAGTGTTTTTTACTACAAAATAAGGCCAAAATCGTATTTTTGAAAGTGACATTGTATTCCGCCTTCCGCGTTTTGGCATTTTTTTCCATTCCGCTTTCCGCCTTCCGCCTTCCGCCAAAAAATTTTCGCTTCCGCCTTCCGCTCTCCGCTTTCCGCCGATATTTTTTAAATTCCGCCTTCCGCCTTCCGCTTTCCGCCAAAAAAAAGTTCATTCCGCTTTCCGCCTTCCGCCTTCCGCCATTTCAAAAACCGCATTCCGCTCAACTCTGTTTAAGAACCGTTAGATTATCAGTAAAGGTTGGAACTGGAGCGCGTTTGGCGCTTTTCAAATAACTTTCTCACCTGTTTTAACCCATGTTTTCATATTGAAACTTCAAAATCTATGATTTCCAGATGATCGAAACGTATCCGAAACACCGTCACTCATCATATCTCTATATGGCATCAGTGATAGTCGATGAGTACGGACAATTGGATGAGATGAGACCAGGTCTACTTCATATGCTTGATGTAAGTTCGAGAAATTCCTAAATTTTTCAGTCTAAATTATTGATTTTAGTACTTTTAAAGAATGACTGAAGTCATATTTGCAAATTCCCTATACTTCAGAAAATTCTAAGAAACTTTTATAATTGCCGCGTAAAGCTCTAAACGCTACAATTCCCGTTTCAAAATGAGCGTTGGTGGAATAGTTTTTCCGCGCATCCGTGTAGTCCTCTCGGACAAGATTTTTGCGGAATTCCTCTTTTTCTCACTTTTTTCAACCATGACAAGTCTGGAAAACTTGTTTAGCAAGTGAGAAAAACAGGAATTGAGTTAGAAATCTTGTCCGAGAGGACTACACGGCCGCGCGGAAAAACTCTTCCACCAAAGCTCATTTTGAGTCAGAAGAAACGGGAATTGTGGAGCGATTTTTAGCATATGCGTCAATAATAAAAGTTTTTAACAAAAAGGCTTCATTCCTCCTTTAATGTGCTGAAAGCATAGTTGGCCGGGCCGGGCCGGTAGGAAATTTTCAAGGCCCGGCCCGGCTTCAAAAAATGACCCTTTTTTCCAAAAAAAAAATTGACTTTTTCGCTAAAAAATTGAAAAAATTTGAAAATTTGACTTTCGCGCCAATTTGAAAGGTGTCTTAAATACGAGTTTCCCCCTAATCAAAACTCCGCCCCCATATTCATATTTCCAGACGCTCTCCCTGCACGCCCCATTTCATTAATTATCAATTTTTAAAATCAATTCGAAGTTTTTCTGAAAAACTCTAACTTTTAGCCTAAAAAGATTGAAATTAGATCGTTTTTTGCTGGAAATATGTGATTTTTATAGAATTTCAAAGAGAAAACCGGTCGATTTCGAATTTCCTATCTATAAACTCCGCCCCCATATTCATATTTCCAGACACTCTCCCGTCACACATTCCCACTGCTCGAAAACGGTGGAGCCGTCAACAATCCGGACACCGTCGACGATTTGTTCCGTTTGGCGCAACGATTCACGATGCGTGCGACGACGATCTTCTTCACTCACTCAATCTCTCAAATGCTCTTCATTCACGCCATCTCGAATCTTCGTTTGGATCATCCGGATGCCAGTAAGAGTATCACCAAATTCATTTTGGAGATATTGGCACAGTTGGCAGCCGCTAAAAAGGTAATTTTGGGTGGAAAATAAGAGAAAAATCGTGATTTTCGATGGAAAATTGGGTTTTTTGAGCATTTTTTGAGCTGAAAACGTTCATTTTGAGACATTTAGAAATGGAAAATGGTCTCTGGCGCACCTTTGCCGCTTTTAAAACGGAAAAAGTGATCTGGGGCGCCTTCGGCGCATTTCAAATTGGTGTAAAATTGCTCAAAAGTACTGTAGCTTTCCATAATTTGGAGCCGTTTTCCCTCCTGTGGGTCTGGCGTGCCTGCAGCGCTTTTAAATTTTACAAAATCATTCAAATTCAACTTTTTCGAGCAATTTCTAAGCCATTTTGTATGGAAAATATCAATTTTAAACATTTTTTATCCGAAGTTCTGTTTTAAAGCCCAAACTTTATGAAAAACTGGTGTGTCTTTGGCGCTTTTCAAATTCATATACCATAATTCATAATAAATGTGATAATTTGCAGACGAACTACTCGGATGATGGTGTGACGAGAGCCCAACTGATCGTCGACAATCAGGCTCAACACATCACGTCGACTGCTCTTTGGATGGCTCTTTTCAGTCATTCCGGACAAATTCGAAGAGATATGGCCGATGTGATCCTTCAAATTGGGAAACACGATCAGGAGGTACTTATATCTATCAGAGTTGCATGGAATTCCGACTTCCGATTTCCGTTTTGAAAATTTTACTTCCGACTTCCGACTTCCGTTTTGAAAATTTTACTTCCGACTTCCGATTTCCGACTTCCGTTTTAAAAATTTTACTTCCGACTTCCGACTTCCGGATTTGGAGTTTCACTTCCGACTTCCGTCATTTCATAAGAGTGGAGATTAGGAAAAGTAAATTTCTCAGAAATACTTGAAAAAATGGTCTAAAAGGACAGAAAATAGGCTTTTCTTCAGCCAAAAACTAGTTTCTCACTGATTTTTATGAATTTCATGATTTTTCTCTTGGAGTTTTTGAAAGTTTGAGAAAAAATCTAATTCCGACTTCCGACTTCCGGGCGTTTTTTCACTTCCGACTTCCTAGTTCTGACTTCCGGATAAGGAAAATCGCTTCCGACTTCCGACTTCCGGATAAGAAAATTTCACTTCCATGCAACTCTGATATCTATATTAGCCGAGAATTTGTATTTCAACTTCGCCCCACCGCAAACGAGAGAGCATCGGAAAGAGAGACGCAGAGTCTCTTCTTTCGTTTGCAGTGGGGCGCGGTTGTAAGAGGGGATGAGCTGCTAATTAAGTCCCGTCTTATCTTTCCAGAAGTTCAAGGAGAGAATCGCTGTGGCAGTCCACTCGCTTCCCAACGATCCGATGAAGGCGACCGCCCAGCAACTGACGGATTTTGTGAACAATGTGGCGAGGGAGTAAGTGAAATTTCAAAAAATGCTGGAAATGGGGTGTTGTCCAGTGGAGCGCACTTTCCCCCTTCTAAAATCCATTAGTTTTTCCAGAAGAGAACGTCACGCCGTCTTCAATCACACCCGGGACCTTGCCAAGCTGTTCATCTGATTGACCACGCCCCCTCGCTTAGCTCCGCCCACTTTTGACTTCCATTAATTATTACGGTCCATCCTATTTGTTCTCTTTTTTTTCACTATTTCTTTATCAAATGATTTTTAAAATTAAAAATTCAAAAATTTTCTCTGTTAATATTATAAATATCCACTATTATCGTCACCATATTTGTTTCATTTTTCTCGCCAATTTCTCGATCTTTCCCTCTCTCTAGGCTCCGCCCCCCATCTTATTCACTTTTTTAGGGTTTTCTTTAATATCTTACTTGTTTTAATTATTGTGTTGTTTTAGAAGAAGAATGAATGAATGATTGAATGGGTTTTTGTTGTGAAAAAGCGCGAAAATTGAGAAAAAAATCGGCGAAAAAAGAGAAAAAGCGTCTCCCTTCGCCGCAGCCAGCGGTGGGGGAGACGCGCATTCTTATACGCCCTCCACCTCTCTTCTCGTTGCGGCCGAATGGTCTAGTGGTATGATTCTCGCTTTGGGTGCGAGAGGTCCCGGGTTCAATCCCCGGTTCGGCCCATTCTCTTTTTGCTTTTTTTGTTTTTGTGGATTATTGATTTTTGATCTGTTTGGAAGGGTTTAAGTGTGTTTTTTTGTCAGAAAACTGGGGTTTTAAGTCTAAAAACATGCTTTATGAGGAGCTATTACATTTCGTATGTATAGCTGGAGACGAATGGGTAGAGAGCAATGTGAAACAAAAAAAAATGAGCAAAAATCGAGTTTAGTGAAAAAAAAACGTGTTCAGAACCCAGGTTTGACATCAAAAAGCTGAAAATTCGGTGAAAAAAGGTATGAAATCTATAAAATCAAGTTTTTGTGCAATATGGTGCATTGATGGTGATTTTTAAAGATTTTTTTGGTATTTTGAGTTAAAAAAAAATTTAAACAGTGAATGAACAGAAAAAAACGTGTTTAGAACTTATTTCTACCCCAAAAAACCAAAAAAAATTGGTGAAAAACCGAGTTCCGAGTCGATGCACCATATCTGTGCCGAATTGACTGCGTAGCGACTCAAATCACTTTCTACGTGTTTAGAAGTATCTTGTTTAAGGCGTGGCCACAATATTTAATACATTTTTATTTTGATCTACAAAAAAAGTTTTGATCTACCCAGACCCCGCGACGAGGAAAAAGAGAAATTGTTTTTTGTGTTCTTTATTAATTTACCAGTCGGTTCACGTCGCCTAACGGCAACTGAACCTCCTTCTCAGCACCCCCCTTCTAAGTGTTAAAGCGCCTGCGGCGCTTCTCACATGGTTCAAACAATCGGGGTATCAGAATTCTCTTTTTCTTCTGGTCCTATAACTTTTCTTCAGTTGTTAGTAGTCTTTATTAGCTGAGCAACCCGTTCTAGAGAGAACAATTAAAACACCCTTACTTTTCTGATAAGATTTCGACAAATTACTTCAGAAAAACAGGAACTTGGTAACTCTATTTTCCCCTTATCAAAAGGCAGGTGATCCTCTAAATATTACGTTTATTTTTATTTTTGACTGATCGACGGCGATGCTGCCTCCCACCTCTGAAGGCAAACTAAGGCGGTATTTAGACAAATCCTTATTCTAGAACTCACCATCAATTCTTGTACTAAATACAGGAAATGTGTTTTTTGCCTGTCTGAGAAACCCTTCACCAAAAGAGAATTTCCTATTCACATCTTCAAAAGTTGCGTTTGAAGTATTTTTTTGAAGTTTTTGACTTATCGGCGGCGATGCCGCCTCCTTCCCCCAAATTCGTTCAAGATTTGTTTCATATACACGGAAATCTTCTTTTTAGTTTGGTTTGATCCAAAAAGTTCTGCTTTCTAAATTTTGTATTGTTCGGCGGCGATGCCGCCTCTCTTCTCTGGAATACTTCGAAACTAAAACTATTTTACATATTTCTAAGTTGAAAAGTTAAAGAAGCCCCTTATTCAGTCTATTTTGATTTCAATCCTTCTCATTTGTACATGACAGTACTTCACAAAAAAATTCTTTTAATTCTTTAAAAAAACACTTTTTGAGTTTTTAAACGATCGGTGGCAATGCTGCATGACTTCCCCATGAAGCTTCGGACAAAAGGCTTATTGTTAACTACTACCAAGTTTCTGACTCGGTGTTTGTAGGATTGAAATTTTTTAAACACCGTCAAAGTGAGAACTCAATCATCCATTATGACAGAGTTTGAGCGGTGTGTACAGTGTCAACACAAAGATAGCTACTCCACCCTTTTGTTCTACAAAATCTCGGCTATAACAAAATATTTACAACTTTCATATACTGGCTATGTCCTTATCAAAACAAAAATCCAAAAAACATTTCCGACCTGGCGGTAACGATCTCACCACCCCACGCGTGAGAGTCATCTGCGTAGACCGCTACACCAAACACGCGCGGCCGAGGCGCTTTCGAGAATGCAGTCAAGAAACAACCGAGCCAGTATGACATTGATTTTTTGAACTTTCTACCACCCTGTCGGGACACACCTTTCTCAACGCTTTTTACTGTTGAAATCGGCATCGTCTCCAGAAGACGTCCAATTTGATATTTTAGAAAAAAGAAAAGTTCGGGCATCATCTAAGCGCAATTTCCTATCTATCTATCCAGGTTTCATTAAAATCGGTCCAGTTCGGACGGAGTTATGATCGGCGACAAATAAACAGACAAACGGAATCTGTTGAATATTATTAGTAAAGATTAATGGGGCTACAGTTCTACCTTTTGTGCCGATCGTTCACTCTGTATCAATTTATTGTGCTGAATTGGCTGCGTAGCGACTCAAATTCGACGAATCCGGGGTTTCGCGTTTTTTCTCAAACTTTTGCGCGGAACTGACTAAGAGATGGGCGTGGCCTAGTTAGCGAGAAATATTTTTCATTGGCTCCGTATCAATTGACTAGTTTGAATTGGCTGCGTAGCGTCTCGACTCCCGGAACTGATATAATTTTGCCATTTTTGCAGAATCTAGCTACTCTAAGGTGCAAATGCGCTTTTTCATTCACTCCGTATCAATTTATTATGCTGAATTGGCTGCGTAGCTACTCAACTTCTCAAAAATCGGTCATTCCGTAGTATAAGACTTCAATAATTTCATTTGACACAAAATTTGCGAAATTTTTTGGTAAAATGCGTTATGCAGTCTTCTTTACCGACTCCGTATCATTCTTCAGTGTCAAGTTCACTGTGTAGCGACTCATCTTCTCAAAATCGCGTTTCTTTGACAAAAAGCTTTAAAAATCGCGTATTTCGTCAAATTTTTTCCCTGAGGTGGGCGTAACCCCCGTATCCTGCTTACTGTGTTAAATTGGCTGCGTAGCGACTCTCTCAACTCCCTTAATGCTCTTTTCCATTCACTCCGTATCAATTTATTAGCTGCGTAGCGACCCTAATCCAAAATTTTCAACTAAAACTTTGTAACTTTTGTCAAAAGTGGGCGTGGCCTAGTAATCCCTCCCCCTCTCACAATGAAACTGAATAAGTTCCACATCACTTCCTCTTGTCTAGGCGTGAAACGGGCGGAACTAATACACAGCCGTCGATTCGGAAAGAAAAGAAACCGCCCGTTTCTTTTTCATATGATAATGAGATTGATGATGGGGGGGGGGACAGTTATCTGTATCTTTTTGGCATAGAAACAGGTTTTTCACTTTTTTTTGAGTGTAGGAGTGTAAACTATGCTTAGTTGGTGTGATAAGTGATTTGATTACTATGCATTCAGCATTCTTTTAGAGAGAATTCCAGTAGTACTACTTCCACTACTTTGGCTTACTTTGAGATCCCGTCTTGGGGTCCCAGACAATCTGAAATTGTAAAAAATTGTATCGGTTGTGTAGATCAAACCTAGATCTCCAATTTTGTAGTGGATCACTTTTTTGTACGGGCGGTCCCTGAGGAGATATGAGGGTTGAAAAATAAAGAATTTTTAGCTTTTTGCAATTTTTGTGAAAATTGGCTTACTTTGAGAAACCGTCTTGAGGTCCCAGACAGTCTGAAGGTCAAAAAATTGCATTTGTTAAGGTAGATCAAACCTAGATCTCATTTTTGTAGTTGACCATTTTTTTGTACGGGCGGTCCCTAGGGAGTTATAGCCATTTGAAAAACAAGGAATTTTAATTTTTTGAGATTTTAGTGAGAATTGTTCGATTTTTATCTTTTGTCTTAGGGTACCTGGTAGGCCAAATTAACGGAATTTTATATATATATTGTGAAGATCAAACCTAGATCTCCAATTTTGTAGTTGATCACTTTTTTGTACGGGCGGTCCCTGAGGAGATATGGGCGGTTAAAAAATAGAAAATTTTTAACTTTTTGCAATTTTTGTGAAAATTTTTCGAATTTGGGCTTTTGTCTTAGGGTACCTGGTAGCCCAAACCAACGGAATTTTGTATTAGTTGTATAGATCAAACTGAGGGCTACATTTTTGTAGTAAACAACTTTTTTGTACGGGCGGTCCCTGGAAAGTTAGAGGCATTTGAAAAACAACAAATTTTCATTTTTGAGATTTTAGTGAAATTTTTTTGATTTTGGGCTTTTGTCTTAGGGTACCTGGTCACCCAAACCAATAAAATTTTATATTTATTGCGTAGATCAAAATGAGGGTAACATTTTTGTAGTTGACCATTTTTTTTTACTGGCGTTCCTTGAAGAGTTATAGCCATTTGAAAAATAGAGAATTTTTAACTTTTTGCAATTTTTGTGAAAATTGGCTTACTTTGAGACCCCGTCTTGAAGTCCCAGACAGTCTGAAATTTGAAAAATTTGTATTAATTGTGTAGATTAGATCAAAATCTACTGTTTTGTAGTTGATCACTTTTTTTGTACGGGCGGTCCTTGAAGAGTTATAGCCATTTGAAAAAATGTATTTTTTAATTTCATGAAAGTTAGTAGAATTTGAGAGTCCGTCATTCGTATTTTCCTGACAACGAGTTTTGACGGTACTAACTAAGCCCCCTACCCTATTTAAATCATAAAAAATGTTAAAACTCCTTGATTTAACCATGTTTTCGGGCCCGATGCACCATTTTGCGGACACAAATTTTGGACAGAATTTCAGCTGAAACAGCTAATTTTGAGAGCTCGTCACTGTTTCCCTGATTACCACAATTATCCCCAGTTAATGTTGATTGTGTATATTGAATCTAGATATACATTTTTGTAGTTGACAACTTTTTTCTACGGGCAGTCCTTAAAAAGTTATAGCCATTTGAAAAAATGTATTTTTATTTTTTGCAATTTTTGTGAAAATTTGATTAATTTGTAATACCGTCTTCGGGTCCCAGGCGGTTTGAAGGTCAACAAATTGTATTTATTGTGTAGATCTAATCTAGATCTCCATTTTTGTAGTTGACAACTTTTTTGTACAGACCGTCCTTAAAGAGTTACGACCTTTTGAAAAACAACAAATTTTCATTTTTTGAAGTTTTAGCGATTTCTCGATCCCCCAACCACACACATCCCATGACTCACATCCCCACTCCATATTGTGTATACATACTCCAAAAGTTGCCGCCGACCCCGATAGGGTCACCACCTGCCAGTGGTGTCCCCCCAGCTGCGCCCACTTCAAAAAAAGTGGCAAAAAGAGGGGCGTGGCTTGAAAAACTGAACATACCATCTGTCATAGTTGGTAGTACAGTAGAGCGCACTTTAACTTCCCATAACTCTGCCCATTTTGACATTTTTCAAATTTTGAAAACGGATTCAGAATCCCTACGTCATCAGCTTTCTAGTCATATAATATTTTATGTGTGGTAAGCTCCGTATCACACTAAACACTAGCTGCGTAGCGACTCAACTGTTTTTGTCTATTTCAGAGTTTTGAACCTTTAACTTTTCAAGTTGAGAGAATGATCCGTATCAATTGGCTGCGTAGCGACTCAAAGCAATCTTCAAGGTTCTGATCGACTCCGTATCTCCGCTCTATGCTAAATTCGCTGCGTAGCGACTCAAAGCAATCTTCAAGGTTCTGATCGACTCCGTATCTCCGCTCTATGCTAAATTCGCTGCGTAGCGACTCAATTTTCCAATTTTTCTTCATTTCCCCGTATTTTATCTTGTTACAGCTTTCTAGTCGTACTACTAGTCACCACCACACCCAAAAAAAAATAAAAGAGACAGTCCTCCTATTCAGCCTAGTCTTCTCCCTATTGTCCCCAAAAAATGAGTAATGTTTGTCCTCAGGTATAGTCAAAAAAAGAGGAGAAAAAACGCATTTTATGACGGTTTTTACGGTTTCGGAAGAGTGGACAGCATGCGGGGGTTTAGAGAGGGGGAAAGGTCGGAGGTCTATTGCAGTTGTTTTGATACAATTCGAAATTAGGTCAAAAGGTTTTGAAAAAAATCCCCAATTTTTTTCTAAAAGTTTGATCAGCTTTGAGAACATTTTACTGCATCACAACTAGCGCAACCGTTTTGAATTCATATAACTTGTATAGATCAAATTGAGAGTTTCATTGTTGTAGTTGGCAACTTTTTTTGTACGGGCGGTATACCTAGAGAGCAGAGTTGCGCGGAATTCCGACTTCCGACTTCCGGGCTGTTTTTCACTTCCGACTTCCGGATTTGGAGTTTCACTTCCGACTTCCGTCATTTCATAACGGTGGAATTTCGGAAAAGTAAATTTCTCAGAAATATAAGGAAAAATGGTCTAAAAAGACAAAAAATGAGCTTTTCTTCAGCCAAAAACTAATTTTACACTGTTTTTCGCGAATTTTATGAGCTTTTTCTAGGAGTTTTTGAATCTTTGCAAAAAAAATCTACTTCCGACTTCCGACTTCCGTTTTCAAAATTTTACTTCCGACTTCTGACTTCCGACTTCCGTTTTAGAAAAATCACTTCCGCGCAACTCTAGTAGAGAGTCATGGCCTGTTTAACTATGACATATGATGTCGCGGGAAGAAAATTCTGAAAATCTCATTTTTTGAGGCCCATTTAGTACCAAATAGTTAAATTTTCTCGAATATTCTTAAAAATTGTTTTTTTAACGTAAAATAACCGAAAAATGATACATCGACCCTATTAAACACTAGAAAACCTGCATTTTTCCTAAGTGCTGAAAAAATTTAAAAATCTCAATTTTTTTTTCAAAATTTAGTCAAAACAACAAAAAAATTTATATATGGTGCATCCACCCTATTCGCCTCTGAAAAATTAAATTTTTTTCCGAATTTCTGCACCGAATAAACGAAAACAGGATTGTGACGTTATTCTGACACCGTTAAAGTTTCAAAAAATTTTAAAACCCCTTATATATGGTGCCTCATTTAGCACGGAAAACTCCCAAACATTTTTTTTTGATCTACGCTTAATTTTTGACACACCTACAATACCGTTGAAAAGTGTATTAGGTTTTGCCTTTTTCAGTTGAAAAGATCCAACTTTGAGAGTGTGTCATGGTAATACTTATTGTCCCATCAAGTAGATTTTTAATGGATCGTACAGATCAAATCTAGAACTCCATTTTTGTAGTTGACAACTTTTTTATACGGTCACACCCTAGAGAGTTACATATCGTCGAAGTAATCTCTCTCTCAAATCGACTTTCAGTGCGATTTTTGAGCCGTCCCTTTAAAATGACCATAACTCTCTAGGGAGTGTCCGTACAAAAAAGTTGTCAACTACAAAAATAAAGCTCTACCTTTGATTTGTATTATCCATTAAAAATCTACTTAATAGGACAATAAGTATTACCATGACACACTCTTGGACTTTTTCAACTGAAAAATGCAAAACTTAATATACTTTTGAGCGGTACTGTATATTGTGCATCGATTTCATTTAGCACTGAAAACTGCCAAACATTTTTTTGATCTCCGCTTTATTCAATTGTCCCTTCTATGTCTCGCGAGGGACATGTTTCAAGTCTGCTTTGTATCTTATAGTCATTTTTTCCATTTAATTGAATAAATAAATAAATATTCTTGAGACCTATACAGCAGAGCTGTGCGGAATTCCCTCTTCCTTCTTCCTTCTTCCTTTTTGAAAATTTTTATTCCTTCTTCCTTCTTCCTTCTTCCTTTTTGAAAATTTTTATTCCTTCTTCCTTCTTCCGACTTCCTTTTCGAAAATGTTATTCCTTCTTCCTTCTTCCGACTTCCTTTTTTGAAAATTTTACTTCCGCACAGCTCTGCTATACAGTCTAGGCTCTATAGATGTCCGCTAACCTTTAACCTCCTACCCTGATGCCATCCCCCCCCCCCATCAATGTTCCCCATTTAACCCCCCTGAAGAATGTCTTCTGCCCTTTCTCCCCCTCCCCGCCATCAATGAATACAGAATGGCGCCGTCGGCGCCATTATCATCCTTTCTTTTTTCGTTTTTTTTTGTCATTTCGGGAGAAGACGTCTTCTTCTTTTCTTGTTTGACAGGAACCATTCCTCTCTCTCTCTTCCTTTTTGACTTTCCATTTTATGTATGTACGATTTCTCTTTTTCTTTTTCGCCTTTTTTTTGTGGCTTTTTATCTCTGGTATCTGTGTCTCTTTACTTGTTACATGTGTGCGCATGCTATCACTTTTGTTGCATAGTTCCAGTACGGTGACACGTGGCATATTTGGGCGGATTTTTTAGGGGATTTTGGCAGTTTTTAACGGTTTTTTGAGGGTTTTTTGAGAAAAAGCAGGTCATTTTTATTTTGACGCTTTTTTATTGCGTACGTGGTATTTACAGATGGCTCATGATGGTTATAGCGATTTTATAAGGGTTTTTGGAGGACTTTGGGAGTTTTGGGACCGTTTTGGAGGTTTGGGCTCATATTTTTTGGCAAAAATTGCTATTTTTGTAATTGACCATGGTACTAAAGCTCTAAGACTCGAAAAATATACAAATTCCTAGATTTTTACTAAAAAATGAAAAAAAAAAAACGGTTTTTTGTTCGATGCACCGTTTTGCGGACTTTTCTGAAAAGTTGCGGTTTTTGCAGTTTTTAACGGATTTCAAGCGTATTTTTTGATAGAAATAGGTGAATGCTTAGTATCTTGTAGATCAAAACAAGGTCTTCATTTTTGTAGTTGACCACTTTTCTGTACGGGCGGTTCCTTGGGAGTTATAAGCATTTTGGCGCCTAAAATTGGAAAAAAAAACGGATTTTTTTGGTCGATACACCATGTTTTTGGGTCTGATGCACCGTTTAGTGGACTTTTTTTGAAAAATTGCAAGTTTCGGCTAAAAATTTTCAAAATGCAACAAATTTTTGATTTTTTAAGCGGTTTTGGTATGAAGGATCACCTTTTAAACTGTTTTTTTCAAAAAAAAAAAGTTGCCAAATTTTTGAAGCAGCTAACTTTGATACCCTGTCACACTTTCTCTAATTACCGCAATTATTTCCAATTAATATTGTTTGTGTAGATCAAATTGAGGTCTCCATTTTTCTAGTTGACAACTTTTTCGTGCGGGCGGTCTCCGGGGTGTTATAAGCCCTTAGAAGTTTTGAAGCTGAAATTTACTCATTTGCTGAATGACCCTAACTTTTGTTGTATTTTAAAAATAAATCATAAAATATTTACATCACCGGAAAACTGAAGTTTCAAGGATTTCAAACCTGTTTTCAAATTTTGTGTATCTTAAAATTCAACCGAGATACAACAATTTGAAGTTGAGACTCTCTCAAAATTCTGAAAAAAAAATTGCAAATTTTAAAAACCTCGTATCTCAACTGATTTTGCTTGTGCCTCAAATCTGAAAACATATTCATAATCTTCAAAACCAGAGCTTTCCATTGATATAACTTTATTATAGACAATTCCGGTGCACGCGCCAAAGGCGCGCCAGCCAATATGTCGCTTCATTTAGGTTACCAAAAATGTTCAATATTTTCGGTTTTTAAACTTTTTTGATAAATTTTGAAAACGGATTCAGAATCCTCACGTCTTCAGCTTTCCTGTCATATGGCATTTTTGTGTAGTAAGCTACGTATCTTACTAAACACTAGCTGCGTAGCGACTCAACAGTTTTTGTCTTTTTCAGAGTTTTGAACTTTTACAGTGGCATATATCTGCCCAATCTGTATAAATTGGCTGCGTAGCGACTCAAATTTCTATTCGAGGCAATCTTTAAGGTCCCCTTAAGCATTTCATCGACTCCGTATCTTTGCACTATGGTAAATTCACTGCGTACCGACTCAAAATTTTCCTATTTTTTCTTATTTTTTCTCTATTTTCCCCGTATTTTATCTAGTTTCAATGCCTTAATTGCGTGAAACACCTTCCCCCATTTCTTTCCGTTCCATTCGTCTTCTTCTTTTCTTATTGAGAAGATAATAATTAGACAGATCTCTATCTCTCTCTTTTCTCTGCGTCTCTCATTTTTGTGTAGTCTCTCTCTCTCGTCTCTTTCATTTATTCATTTAGAAGAAATGTACGATTTGAACGGGGGAGAAGAAGAAGGTGGTGGACGACGGAATTGTATGTGTAGATCATAATTTCGTATAGTTTTAGAATTGTTGCTTTTGAAGAAACTTTTTAAAGCTTTGAAAATTAGCTTTCAAGTAGCGTTACAGTACCATCACTTTCGAAGCCGTTCTTCAATTTTCTTAATTGACCAATTAACTCAAATTTATATTCGCTGTGTAGATCAATTCTAGACCTACATTTTTGTAGTTGACCACTTTTTTGTACGGGCGGTCCCTTGGGAGTTATGGTTCCTGGAAGATAGACAACTTTCTCCTTTCCATAACTCTCTAGGGACCGCCCGTACAAAACAGTGGTCAACTAGAAAAATGGAGATCTAGATTTGATCTACACAATAAATATAAAATTCCCTTGGTTTGAGCTACCAGGTACCCTAAGACAAAAGCTCAAAATCGAGCAATTTTCACTAGAATCTCAAAAAATGAAATTTTCTGTTTTCAATTGGCTATAACTCTCCAGGGACCGCCCGTACAAAAAAGTGGTCAACTACAAAAATGGAGATCTAGATTTGATCTATACAATAAATAAAAATTTAGGTTAATTATAATAATTAGGAAGAGGGTGACGGGCTCTCAAAGTTAGTTGTTTCAGTTGAAATTCTGCACAAAGAATATCCAACTTTTTTTCTTTTTTTCGGAAAAAAAAACACTTTAAAAGGGCCGTAATGTTAAATTTTAAACATTTTTAGCGAAAACCCGCAATTTTTCAAAAAAGCCCCCAAAATGGTGCATCGGCCCCGAAAACATGGTGCATCGAACAAAAAAAACCGTTTTTTCTTCATTTTTTTAATAAAAATCTGAGAATTTTTACATTTTTCAAGTTTTAAAAGCTTAGTAACGTCAAAACTGTAACAAGCGATTTCTCAATTCTACGATACAGCTTGATATTCGCGCCGAAGGCGCGCCAGACAGTATCATGAGAGTCTATCTTCTCCAATTTTTCAAATTTTTCTCAATTTTTTGTTGGTTTTTTTGATAAAAAAGATGATTTGCTACCATCAATCACTTTGCACCTTCCTCTTTTCTCTGACCACAGGTTGTGCCTCCCCTCGGCGGAATGGATGGCCCCGAGAGGAGGGGTCAAACATTACACACTATGTCTTCTTCTAATCACAAAAAGAGGGACCCGTTAGCTATGTCTATGTGCTCACCAGGATGCAACTTGTTGACCAATACACCCTCCAGGTCGTATGTATCACCTTTTTGTTTTTACACACGCCTGTCAGATGGCTTATTGTGTTACCAGTAGACACGTACTGGTCAGGTGGTGGTCCCTATTCTATTTTTAAGCCCTGGTTACGTTTTTACGGTTTTTGAAGGATTTTAAGAAGTTTAAAGTTTTTACTATTTTTTGACCCTATTTCGATGTTTTCAACCATTTTTTTCACTGTATTGTTCTACATGTTCTAAACTGAAGCCTTGTGCTTTCCAAATGTTTAGTACATATATTATTGCCAAAACCTAGACCGCCGTTTTACTAGTTGACCACCACTTTTTGTACTGACACTCCCTAGAGAGTTACGGGCAACTTCGAGATCCCGTAACAGTACCACCATGTTACCCAAATTATTTAAACCGTTAGTATGATATAGAGCGCTTCCAGATCTCCATTTTTGTTGTTGACCATTTTTTTATACGGGCGGTCCCTAGAGAGATACACTAATTTGAAATAAAGTGGGTAGGCAGCCCGTTTACTTGAGAGGGAAGGAGGTATGTCTACTTCGACACGCCATAACTCCCCAGAGACCGCCCGTACAAAAAAGTGGTCAACTACAAAAATATAGAGCTAGGTTAGATCTACATAACCAACATGATTTTTTTTATTCGAATTTCCCTTAAAATTGAAAAAAAAAAAAAAATTTTGTCAAACCGATTTTTTGCTGAATTTTTCGGTTTTTTCCCAGTTTTAAAATGTACCGATTCCGTCTAGTTTAAATTTATAGTGTTCCAAAACATCTTGTAGAATTGACTTTTAAGTAAATACTGTAGCTGACACGCCGTAATATGGAAATGGGTATAAAAACCATACTTGCAAACCGGGCCGGCGCGTAACTCGCTTCAAAATGAATATTATGAGCTGAAAAATATACCAAAATGTAGATCTCGGCGAGTTCTATGTCCGTGACCTACTACGGGCCGGATTGCTATTAGTTAATGTGCCGCGGGCCGGGCTAGAATGCCTTTTTTGGCCCTTTTCGCGTTTTTTGTCACTTTTTCCCGGCCCGCGGCACATTAACGAATAGCGATCCGGCCCGTATATTATCAGTGACATAGAACTCGCTGAGATCTACATTTTGGTATGTTTTTTAGCTCATAAAACTCAGTTTGAAGCGAGTTATGCGCCGGCCTATTTCGGCCCGTTTTGCAAGTTTGGAAAACTCTATCAATGTGTATATTTTAGCATGGCATAGTTCTTCCAACTGCGCTCCACCGAAATCCCCTTGAGAAATGCCTGAAATTTTCGTCGGTTCCGGTAGAGCGCAGTTGTAAGAAGTGTGCCGTGTTAATTTACTCACGGGAATACCTTAATACCAGAGTTGCGCGGAATTCCGACTTCCGACTTCCGACCTCCGGGCATTTTTTCACTTCCGACTTCCGACTTCCGGGCATTTTTCACTTCCGACTTCCGACTTCCGGGCATTTTTTCACTTCCGACTTCCGACTTCCGGATTTGGAGTTTCACTTCCGACTTCCGTCATTTCATAACGGTGGAATTTCGGAAAAGTAAATTTCTCAGAAATATAAGGAAAAATGGTCTAAAAGGACAGAAAATAGGCTTTTCTTCATCAAAAAACTAGTTTCTCACTGATTTTTGTGAATTTCATGATATTTTCTTTTGGAGTTTTTAAATCTTTGCGAAGAAATCTACTTCCGACTTCCGACTTCCGAATTCCGGATTTGGAATTTTACTTCCGACTTCCGACTTCCGTTTTGAAAAAATCACTTCCGCGCAAATCTGCTTAATACAATTTTAATCAATATTTTCTTGTCTTCTTCCCCAACCAACCCATCCATCACCTGCCTTCTCTTCTTACGTATACATAAAATAATTCCCTTTCCCTTCCCACCAGTTTTTTTCTCCCTTTCTGCCGATCAACTTGTGCTGATAACAATACTCCTGATAACACAATACTCCGTATGGTGTGTTGCCATTTCTTTCTTTTTTTCTCTATTTCTCTCACTCTCTCACCTCCCTTTTTTCTATATTTGTACGTTTTTTTTTGTGTATGTTTTAAGGTTAAGCGTTTTCCGCCTTTTTTTGTTATCGGGGGGTTTTTTTGGAGACTTTTGGAGGTGAAAAGTTGAAATTTTACTTTTTTTTTTTGAATTTAGGACATTTTTTTGACAAAAAACGGCTGATTGTCATTAAACCCGATACTTTTTAGGGTACAGCTGCAATTTTACAAGTTTTTCGACAAAAACTACCAAAAAATCTTATTTGAAAAAAAATGGCAAAATTTTTTTTCTGAATTTTTTTTTTGAAAAACTCAATTCTGAAACCTAAAATTGAAAATGTGCATGACAAAAAGCTGAAATCATTTAAATTCTGAATCTATCTTCATTTTTAGTAATATAATTTCGCGCCAAAGGCGCGCCAGATCAACGATCTGACTGTTTAGAATAACGCGCCGGAGGCGCGCCAGACACCTCAAGCACTGGGAAGTTGCACCCTTAGAGAGCGCTCTCAACTCTCAAGGGCCGAAAACTATATTTTAAAAAAAAAAACTATTTCTGACAAAAACTACCAAAAAATCTAATCTGAAAAAATTTGGAAACATTTTTTTCAGATTTTTTTTTCAAAAACTCAATTCTCACCCCTAAAACTTTGTTTTTTAAAATGTGTCCTGTTTCTCGGCCAATTTAGAAAATAATTTAGAAGGTAATCAAAATCTGAAAACAGATTCAGAATTTCCATGTTTTGAGCTTCCCGGTACAAGCCAACAATCTGAAAACGCGCCCAAGGCGCGCCAGTTTTTTTTCAATTCCTGGGAGGATTTAAGTGCAAAAAACCTATTTTCGCAGTTTTTAGACTAATTTTGATCCAATTTCTTGAATTGTTGAACAAAAATAGCCTAGGTTCACGAAGAAAAAAAGTAGGTCGAAATTTTTTTAAAAGATTTTTTTCATCTTTTTTTGTTATTAAAACTCAATTTTCTTCCCCTTAAACTTAACTTTCCTTAAACCTCTGTATACCATCAGAAAGCTGAAATCCCCCGGATTTCAAATCTATTTTCAAATTTCTGCTAGCTTCAAAACTCATCGAGATACAAAGGTTTTAACTTGGGACACTGGAAATCTAGAAAATTATTTAAAAATGAAACTGAATCAAAATCTAAAACCACATTCGGAATCCTCATAATCAGAGCTTTTTGATGATATAAATTTCTAAGTTTTGCGCCAAAGGCACGCCAGCTAACGTCACCTTAATGATCAACGCGCCGGAGGCACGCCAGACATTTCATGCACTGGGGGGAGTTGTACCCTTAGAGAGCGCTCTGAAGTGCAAAAAATCTTTTTTTGGATTTTTGGAATTTTCGGGGGCGCCCGAGGCGCGCCAACCAATTTTTTTTTCTTTTTTGTTTTAAATTGGTCCCTCGAGTAAAGTATGTCCAGATGTGTCTTTTCACATTTTGTCACAAATCGGTCTAAGAGTGTTTCTAAGGGGACATCTAAAGAGTATCGCATATGTTTTTTTGTTTCTCTCTTCACTCTCTGCGTCTCTCTCCTCTCTGCACTCTCTCGTTTCTTCTTTATGGGACCTCATTTTGATGGCCGTTTATTAGTTAGTCGCAGTCATTTGAACACAACATAGGTGAGTAGGTTGGAAGAAGAAGCATTTCTCTATTTTATGTTTTCTCTCGATTTATTAGGTTTAGGTTGTATAGGTATGTCAAGAATTAAGTGTAGATCAAAAAAAATTCCGAAATTTTGGTAATTTTCAGTACTAAATGCGGTCGATGCACCATATATATGAGCCGTTTGGATTTTTTTTGGATTTTTTTGGATTTTTACGTTTTCAGGATACCGTAAAACTTTTGCAGACCTATTTTTACGTTTTGCATGCAGAAATTCCAAGGAAATGTGTATTTTTCAAGGCTAAATAGGGTCGATGCACCATATTATCAATTTTTGTGTTTTGACAGAATTTTGTCAAAATTTTGAGATTTTTGAAGTTTTTTAACTTTTAGAGTTACGTAAAACTTTTTTTTGTTTATTTCATGCAAAAATTCCAGAGAAATTTTGATTTTCCAGTTCTGACATCGGTCGATGCACCATATATCAAACTTTCTGTTGTTTTGACTTAATTTTATCTGAATTTTTTGATTTTTCAAATTTTTTAGCTTTTGAATAAACGGAAAATAACTATTCTTGCTTATTCCATGCAAAAAATTCGAAAAAAATAGATTTTCCAGTTCTGACATAGGTCGATGCACCATATATCAATTTTTTGTGTTTTGACTAAATTTTGTCAACATTTTGAGATTTTTTAAAGTTTTTAGCTTTAAAAATAACGTAAATCAGTTTTTTGCTTATTTCATGCAAAAATACTAAGAAAATTTTGATTTTTTCGATTTTCCAGTGCCAAATAGGGTTGATGCACCATATATCAAACTTTCTGTTGTTTTGGCTGAATTTTGTCTAAATTTTGAGGTTTTTGGAAATTTTTAGCTTTAAAAATAACGTAAAACAGTTTTTTTTGCTTATTTCATGCAGAAATACTAAGAAATTTTTGATTTTTTCGTTTTTCTAGTGCCAAATAGGGCCGATGCACCATGTTTTGGCTATTTCACAATTTTATAAAATTTCGAGACAAAAGAAAAATGTTAAATATCAAATTTTACATGTTACCACAAGAAATTTCCAGAAAAACACGTTTTTGGTACTAAATCAGAGCCGATGCACCATTTTTGGTCAAAAACGAAATTTTCAGAATTTTCTTCCATTTTGACCAGGTGTCACGGCTCCAAAAATTATTCCAAATTTCTCAACTTTTACTATCTTATGGAACATGTTTAGAGGCCCATTTCTGTAATTGACCACTTTTTGATAGCTGTTCTAGTTTCCGAGATATGAGCCTTTAAAGACACTAACCTCTTCATCCTCTTCAACTTATGTCGTTTAACTCCCAGTCCTTCTATCTCAAAATCTGGAGGAGTTATCAAAAAGTTGTCAACTGCAAAGTTGGAGAGCGTAAAATTTTGCATAAAATGCATTAAAAACTTTTAAGGTAAGTTAGTTTTCAATGTAAACCCAAGTCATTTGATTTTCCTTATCCCCCTTCTATTCTCTATGCTCCCAACTTGCACTTTCAAATTTTATGTTCACTTTCATTGTCCATAGTTCATTTTTTACTTTTCCATTTTCTAAATGTTTCAACAAAAAAAAAACTCAACCCAACACCTGTCAAATGACCCCCCGTCTCCCCCTAGCTAAGCTCCGCCCACTTTGAACATGTGCACTTTCGAAGAGAACATCTGTCTTCATTTCCGTTTTCGATTTGTCCAATGGGAGTGATTTATTACGAGTTTCTGTTGGAAATAGATAGTTGTATTTCGGCAAAAAACTCGAAAAAATTTTTTTTTCTGGTACCCCCCGAGAATTTGAAAACCGACGCTCGCACTAAATTTTAGTTACAATTTTCGAGTTCTCCATAAAATTTCCAAAGTTTTGAGCCCCATATTGACCAGATTTGGAGTGATTCGAATTTTGACCTACTCCCGACCGCGACGCAACCGCAACGCACCTGACACATTTTCAGTTTTTTTCGGAATTTTTGATCATGAAACTTTTAATTTTCCACAGATTCCACGGAAAAAGCTTTTGAGCTCAGTTGAAACACACATCTGGAAATTTTCTTTTATGACGCGTTGCGGTCGCGTCGCGGTCGGGGAGGTCGAAATTCAATTTGCTACAAACCTAGTCGATATGGGGCTCAAAATTTTGGGAATTTTGTGTAGAATTCGGAAATCATAATAAAATTTGCCTGCGGAAAAGTTTTGTCGAGTTTTCAGTCAGATGAGGTTTTGAAACAGTGAAAAAATTTTTGAAACTTTTTTTCACAAAATTTTTTGAGAACATGTTTTTGGCATTGTACAAGTACACAAAGTAAATTGTGTCCACTTTTTTGTAAACTATGTTGCTTGACTCCGCCTCCTCCCACCTCCCCTCATCACTTGAATTTCCTGTTTTGGTATTTCCACTCTATTTTTCTCGAATTCAAATCACAAAAGAGCACCGAAATTGTGCAAATCATCAAAACGATGTGTCTGCGGTCTCTGATGCCTACACACTCTCTCTCCACCGCCTCACTTTTTTTTCTTGTGATAATCCTATTTGCATTTCCTGCGCGGGGGAAACGAAGAGGAAGAAATGGGAAAAAGTGTGGGAGAGAGGAACGGTTTCGGAGGAAGAAATCAACATCACAATGGGTTCGGAAATGTTTTTCGAATTCATTTTGGAATTCACTAGGGCCCTTAAGCAGAAAACCTTTAAAAATCAACTGAAAAACTTTCAGATCCCGTCACACTACCAAAAATTGTCCAATTTTTTCCAATTTTAGTTTTTTGTGTAGATCAAATCCAGATCTACATTTTTCTAGTTGACCACTTTTTTGTACGGGCGGTCCCTGGGGAGTTATAGTCATTTGAAGGTGCCAGTAATCGAAAGGAAAAGGTACACCTACTTCAACATGCCATAACTCCCCAGGGATCGTCCGTACAAAAAAGTAGTCAACTACAAAAATGTAGAGCTAGGTTTGATCTACAAAAGCAATATAGTTTTTATTAAATTGAAAAACAGGTGACCTCGTGACAAAGCCTCAAAGTAGGTCGAATTTCTCTAAAAATTGAAAAAATGAAATTTTTGTCAAAATTGATTTTTTGTTGATTTTTTGGGTTTTTTAAACGTTTTTAGTACTAAAAATTGTTTTATTAGTACATACGTGTTTTTTCACCAATATCCTTTATATTTTCCACTACTTTGCCAGAAAAGTTTTTTTGGAAAAAAAGTTGTTTTTCAATTTTTTTGGATTTTGAAAAAATCTGAAACTCCGTAATTTCTATAACTCCATATGTCATAAATCCACTTTTCATTCATATTTACTTCAAAAATTACCCCTGAAACTCACTAACCCCCTTCTTTCCTCTGCGTCTCTCCCCTCTCCACACTGATTTCATTAGAGCGCGTTTACACCTAGCTAAACTTCATTTTCTTATAACAATCCGTATATTTTCAGAAAGCTGAAATTTCAAGGATTCTGAATATATATTTAAATTTGATGTAGGTTGAAAATACGTCGAGTTACAACGCGTTGAAGTTGGGGGAGTGATTTTTTTTTCCTAGAAGCATAAAAACTTTCTGGAACCATATCTCTTCCAAAATTCAACATTTTAAAAAATTTCAAAACAGATTCAAAATCTTCATAACCTTAGCTTTCTGGTGGTATCACTTCCTTTTCAAAATTATGAAGTTAAAACCGTTTCCGAGCCAGCCGAACCCGCAATTCAGTTATCACCACTCCCACCACCTGATCTACATATTTGTTTATCCTCGTCATTATGCACATTTTCCCTTCCCCTTCCGTCACAAACCGTTTCACTCCCCCACATATGATTCTGACCTATTTTTATTTGTTTTAGCTTCTCCCTTGCCCCCTTCAATACACATTTTGTATTGTTCTCAGGCTCACTGAGCAAGTGCGCTCCATTGATAATCCATAGAAAATTTAAAGTCTTGAAGCCTTATTCTAGACCCTAGACCCTAGACCCTAGACCCTAGACCCTAGACCCTAGACTCTAGACCCTAGACCCTAGACCCTAGACCCTAGACCCTAGACCCTAGACCCTAGACCCTAGATCCTAGACCTCTTAAAACTCAAAATTTTCAAATTAGCAATAGAGCGCACTTCATACTTTGTACCTTAAAGACCTAAACAAAAAAGTGTGTTTTCGCTATTTCCGGTCTCCTCCTCCCACCGCTATCCGCTATCCCTTATTCTCCGCCAACCGTCCCGTCCCCCCTCCTGTCCATCCATTAAATGACCCAATAATATAAGAGAAGATATCAAATCAATTATATTATCGATCACCACGAGATAACAACATTTCGGGGAAAGTGTTTCGTGTTCTTCTGCAAAATCTTTTCGACATTTGTGATCGAAAATTTTTTTTTGAAAAAGTTCGAGTTTTAACACCCACAAAATTATAAAAAACCAATTTATAGGTTTGCAAAAGAGAACAAAAAAATTTTACCCCAATGCGGACTCGAACCCGCGTACCTCCGCCTGGGGACATGTTTTTTACGTTCTCCAAATTCCCACTGAGCCATCTGTGTCACTTTTTGTGAAAAGTGCGGGAAAACTTGATTTTTGGAGGTTTTTACAGTGGAAAAGGAGATTTGGGGTGTTTCGGGGTCTAGGAGCCTAGTTTTTGACCTATTTCTCTAATCTGATTGGGATAGTCTTTTAAACCGCCCATTTCTCCCTAGGGACCGCCCGTACAAAAAAGTTGTCAACTACGAAAATAGAGATCTAGGTTTGATCTACAACATACAATCAAAATTTGGCAAGTTTGTCCAATTTTTGACACCCTGACAAAGAGTCAAAATCGGAAGTAAAACAGATTTTGACCAAAAAAAATTTCAATTTTTTCCCCAATTTTTTGTTTTTAAGTATTTGGATGGTTATAAAACGTGAGAAACCTATTTTCCTAGCTTACCACAAAAAACAAAAAAGTTTTACCCCAGTGCGGACTCGAACCCCGGTACCTCCGCCTGGGACAAGATTTTCATGTTCTCCAAAATCCCACTGAGCCATCTGGGTCACTTTTTCAAAAATGCTCAAAAAAGGGTTTTTTGCAGTTTCTAGGGTAGAAATTGTGGTTTTTAATGGGCTTTTATGGTATTTTGAGGTGTTTTTGAGGTCAAAAACGTATTTTTTGCCCCTTTTCAAAATTCGGTCTTATGAGGTTTTGGCCGTTTTTAACCGTTTTTTCACTGTTTTAACCGATTTTCTATGTCTTAAAAGTTGTTAAAATCAAATTTTCCCTCAATTTCATATAGCATGTTTCCCGTTACCACCCAACACGCATATCTACATATCCACCTTAATCTATTCAATTTCACCACCCAAAAATGTTTTGCATACAGAAGGGAGGCAGGAGACCACACCCTTTTATCATCACATCGGAAACTTATACCCCCTCATGGGTGTCCTTCACTCCTTTTTCCTTATACATATAATTTTTGCGTCGTCTTCATTTCTCCCCTTTTTTTTCGTCTTTTTCTCTAAATTTCTTCACATTTTTGGCGCCGCGCCTTCTATCAATCAAGTTGAATTGTGACAAGATGATTTCATTTTGGGAGGGGGAAGACATGCTTTTACAACCCTTTTTATAGGAATCTGTTTTTGTTGGCGACATTTTCTGAATTTGAGATTCTTAGGGTGTTCCACAGTTTTTAAAACTTAACAAAAAATCCTTATAGTAAGACTTAAAGAGGTATTTCGAAAATTGAGAAATATGTTTAAAATGTGGCGAAAAATATGGACATTCTTATAACAATACTCAAAAAACCCATTTTGTTATTTTTCAGTTAAAATGTTGAAAATCTAGGGTTTTACACTAAAGGGTACCTTGAGGCGGCTTGTATTTTTTCTTTGAAAATCTTTTTTTTCGAAATTTTTCAAATTTTTCAAAATGACTCTAAATTTTTCACAGTAACCTGAAAAAAATCCGTGAAATATTTAGTGTACCTCTAAAATTTTTTGGATGTTCAGGTTTTTAGAAGTGAAATATTTCTGAATTTTTAGTCTCCGGGTAGTTTTTTACCGTTTTTATCAGGTTTTCAGGTGTTTTCCGGGTTTTTTTATTGGAAATTGGAAAATTTGGGTATTTTTTAGTACAAAACCTTGCAAGATCACATTTAGGACATTTTGAAAAGATTTCAGCAAAATCGAAGAAAAAAATTTTCTGCAATTTTTTTTTTGAAGTTTATATTTTTTCCATTTATTTTGATTTTTTGTATAGAAAACATCCTTAAATTTTAATAACCTTCTCTTTCCGCTTTATTCCCACTCCTCTCTACTCTTATTTTTCCGAAAAAATTGGTTTTGACAAAATTTTCTTTTTTTTTTCAATTTTAAGGAAAAATTGACCAACTTTAAGACTTTGTCCCGAGGTGCTTTGTTATCCAATTTATAACAAAACTATGTTGGTTATATAGATCAAATCTAGCTCTACATTTTCATAGTTGACCACTTTTTTGTACGAGCGGTCCATGGAGTGATATGGTGCAGCGGAGTAAGCATACCTTCATGGCCTCACGCAAAGGGGTGTCTACTTACCTTACTTTAAATTGCTATATCTTTCTAGAGACGGCCGGTACAAAAAAGTTGACAACTACAAAAATGAAGATCTAGAGTTGGGCTATAACATACCAAAAGTTTAAACTAGTAGGGCAAAATCGTGTACCGTGACGGAATCTAAAATTTGGTGATATTTCAATTCCCTCAGTCTCCCATGTGTCTTCATTTTTAATGAATTTTAGACCGTTTTGAATCAATTTTTTTGTAGTTTTTGTTTCTTTTGTCTCCTTTCGCACAAAAACTGTTACCCTCATCTAACCACCCAATTTCCAGAACCAAATGCGTGATTTCGGCGGAGCCATGTCGTCCGCCTCCTCCGCCAGCACATCCGCCACAATAATCAAACGAAATGGGAACAATAATTCGACGACGTCGTCGGGAGTGTCTTCAGAAGTCTCCCCGAATTCGATGACGTCACCAAACACGTCATCCGGTGGGGAGCATGATCAGAATCAGAATAACAAGAAATGCGATTGTTGTCCGTATGGGTATCATATCGATTTGGGATTCGTCTCGTTTGCACAGAATGTTAGCAATGGTTTCGTATCGAGACAAGGTGCGAATTTTAATTGAATTCATTTTAATTTGATATGACAAAAAATTCAAAAAAAAAGTTTGGTGGACTCGAAATCGGGGGTTAAAAAATTTTTCGACCAAAAAATTTTCAAACTTTTTTTCCAATTTTTTGTTTTAAGTATTTGGACGGTTATAAAACGTCAGAAACCTATTTCCCTAGCTTACTACAAAAAACCAAAAAAAATTTCCCCTAGTGCGGACTCGAACCCCGGTACTTCCGCCTGGGACAAGATTTTCATGTTCTCCAAAATCCCACTGAGCCATCGGGGTCACTTTTTTCAAAAATGCTCAAAAACGGGTTTTTAGCAGTTTCTAGAGTAAAAATTGTGATTTTTAGGGTTTCTAAAATGTTTTTGAAGCCAAAAACTCATTTTTTGCCACTTTTTAAAATTTGACGCATTTTTTCAAAGGGGCCATTTCTAGGTGCTCTTTTGAGATTTTTTGAATAAAACTTAAGAAAATACGTTTTTGACCAGTAATGACTTGAAATTATTCAATTTTAGGTGTTTTGTTCAGAGTTTTGAGCAGTTTTTAGAGCTCAATTTTAATGGTTTTTCACTTTTAAAAACATTTTAAAGAAATTGTTCTGTTTTTAAGTATTTGGATGGTTATCAAACATCAGAAACCTATTTTCCTAGCTTACTACAAAAAGCAAAAAAGTTTTACCCCAGTGCGGACTCGAACCCGGGTACCCCCACCTGGGACATGTTCTCCAAAATCCCACTGAGCCATCTGGGTCACTCTTTTCAAAAATGCTCAAAAACAGGTTTTTAGCAGTTTCTAGGGTAAAATTTTGTGTTTTGAATGATTTTTCTACTAATTTTTACTATTTTTAACCCTAAAACCCACTTTTTCAGGAACCCCAACCAACATGATGCCACGTGGCAATGGAGTAGACCGTCAGCTGATGTCACCCCTTCTGGATAACAGTATTTTCAGTGATTCTTTGGAGAATTTGATGAGTGATTTCGATGATGTCCTGTCACCGCATAAGGAGATTGAGAAGGTTGGTAAAAATTTTGATTTCGAACATTTCAAGAAAAATTTTCAAAGTAGGTTTTTTTTCAAATTTTTTTCAGACCCAGAAAACCGTGTCAGACATTCGAAACCGGTTACAAGGTGGCTACAACTCAGATTATACCACTTATCGACGTGTAGGCCACGCCCCTCACGGACCACCACCAAACCACTACCCACCAGAGCTACCGAGAAGGGCGGCGCCGCAGTTTGAACCGGGTAGGTCAACAATTTATTTATTTTTTGAAATAAAAATTATCGATTGATTTCTTGCAGTCAAACCGTCTCCAATATCACGACCGGTAAACTTGAATCTTGGGTTCACTGGTAGTCGCAGCAATACCCCGACTAGATTCGGGGCAACTAATGGAAGTGCTAATGGTAAGGTTTTTGGGGTGAAAATACGTGTAAAATATGGGAAAAATAACATTAAAAACCATAAAAACTTATATTTTCACCCTAGAGAACCCCAAAAACCAGCTTTGAAGTATTTTTGAGAAAAGTGTCTGAGTAGCGCAGTGGGGATTTTCTGTGTCCCAGGTTGGGGTACCAGGGTTCGAGACCGCGGTAGGGTAAATTTTTTTGCATTGTTTTTTTTTAACAAAAAAATAATGTAATACAATAATTTCTCAATTCTTGCGTTAAAAATTCCAAAAAAAAATCGAAAAAAAAATTTTTTCGAAATTTTTAAAAAACTCGTCAAATTTGAAGGAGCATGACGACTTCAGAAGTTGCCCGACAGTCACAAACTTATAGTATGTTACAGTCCTAACCCAAATCTCCATTTTTGTAGTTGACAACTTTTTTATACGGGCGGTCTCTTGGAAGTTATGACATGTCGAAGTAGGCATACTCCCCCCTCCTTCCTTCCTCAAATAAACGGCCTACCTATTTCGAATGAATATATCTCCTTAGAGACCGCCCGTACAAAAAAGTGGTCAATTACAAAAATGGAGATCTAGACTTGGGCTATAACATACCAAAAATTTAAACTAGTAGGGCAAAATCGTGTACCGTGACGGGATCTCAAAGTTCACCGATTTTCAGGCTACTCCACCGCGTTGGCGAAAACCGTCTCAGAAATCCGTGCTCGAAACGCCGAGTCCCCTTTTCCCGACAGTCGTGTCGGGACGCCAATCGACTTGGGTCTCCACCAGACCTCCACCACAAACGGTTATCAAACGCCTAGCTCCCGATTCGCCAGATATGATGATCTACCGCCGACGCCTACACCGACTTTCAGAAGAGCACCGTCTCAAGGCGACCTGCCACGTCACTACTCTCACGTACCGGCTAGCGCTGGTCCGGGGGACTTTGCTAGTCTGAGACGTGGCCGAGAATTCGCTCTTCCACCGGAACAAGAGCATCAGCATCACTCGAGGGTCAGATTCTTCTCAGCATCACCAAAAGTTCAGAGGGTATACTGTAGAAGATTGAAAATTGAATTATCGATTTTTTGCAGAGAACTCTTCAAGCGGGACCATCCATCGACGTGGAATCGCATTTCACGTATGCGCAAACTCAAAATGGTCAAAAAGTGTTGGCGAGGACTCAGTCGACTAGTACCTCACCGCCGCCATCCCCTAAAACTTCAGCCTTCGAACCAGTAAATGGCGTCAATGGACACGCCCACAATATTCAGAAGCCAGTAGTCACACGCTCCATAGCTGTGTCGACGGGACCACTCCCCGCGCCGAAGCCATGCGGAGAGTGCGCTGGACTGAGAAAGGAGTTGTTTTTGGCGGTCGAGAAGTGAGTTTTGGTGTTAAAAACGGCCAAAAACTGTCAAAAATACCATAAAAACCATGAAAAACTCATATTTTCACCATAGAGAACCCAAAAAACCAATTTTGGAGTATTTTTGAAAAATGCGTCCGAGTGGCGCAGTGGGGATTTTGTGTGCCCCAGATGGTGGTACTGGGGTTCGAGCCCGCGGTGAGGCAAATGTTTTTTGCATAGCTTTATTGGACTAAGCAACCGAACTAAATCAATAATTTCCTAAATTGGGGCTTCAAAATTCCAAAAAATTTGAAAAATAGAAAAAACATTTTGAAATTTTTATCGAAAATGTTTGGATTTTTCGTTTTCAAGTACTTTGATGGTTATAAAACGTCAGAAACTCATTATTCTAGCTTATTACAAAAAACAAAAAAGTTTTACCCCAGTGCGGACTCGAACCCCGGTACCCCCACCTGGGATATGTTCTCCAAAATCCCACTGCGCCATCCGGGTCACTTTTTTCAAAAATGCTCAAAAACAGGTTTTTTTGCAGTTTCTAGGGTAAAATAGTGGTTTTCAAGGGGTTTAATGGTATTTTGAGATGTTTTTGAGGTCAAAAACTCATTTTTGACCACTTTCAAGATTTAATGCATTTTTTCGAAAAGTGGTTTTTTACCCTTTTTAACTGTTTTTAACCAATTTTATCTGTTTTTTTTAACTTTTTGAGATTTTTTAAACCAAATCCCACATTCCTTTCAGAATCCCCCCGCCACCAGCGGAAACCTGCCACGTGTCCACCTCCACCATCCCGCTCGCCTTAACCGACCAATCCGTCGGCTCCGACCCCCTAGAGCAATGCCACGTGGCACTTGGCACGGAGCCAACTTCCACGAAAGAAGTTGGCACCGTGCCAGACATCGTTGAGCCATTGCAGTTATTACACGGAGAGACGCAGACAGATAAGCGGGTTACGGTAGATCGGGCTTGCAGTCCGGTCGGGTTTGAGCCGGAAGTCAGGGAAGTTATCAAGGAAGTGGAGAAGGTGGTTACGGTACCTACTGCGACCGCCACGTCATCTGAATGTCAAGAATGCGTGAAACGACAGGATGTGTTTACAAGGAATGTCGGAGTGGGCGCCTGCTCGATTTCTGATAAAATTTGCGTGAGCTGTGATAAGCAAGTGGAGGAGGCCGACGAGAACGAGGCGCCGGGTTTTAAGGTAGGTCACGGTTTCAGGTGTCAGCGAACTTTTTTGAAATTATATGCATCTTGTAGATCAAAACACGCGCTACATTTTTGTAGTTGACCATTTTTTGATAAAAGCTATCCCTGACGAGTTATAGCGCCTAGAAGCTCTGGTATGGCTTGCGAGCTTGAAAACCTAAAAATAAATGAGCTAGCTAAAACACGTTATATCTCCCCAGGATGACATCATACAAAAAAGTTGTCAACAACAAAAATGTAGCCCGTATTTTTTTCTACAGTATACCATAAAAATTTTTGGATTTCACCTTCCCAAATTTTCTCCAATACAATTTTTTCCAGATCGACCCAAAGGATGACCAAAAGCAACGGGAATTTGAGATTGCTAAAGCGAACGCCGTCAAGAAATTACTAACAAATGAACAAAAGAGCAATTTTCAGAGAGGCACCGCGGTTTCGAAGTGAGTTTTTTGAAAATTTTTGAAAATTTTGTGAAAATCGAAAAAATAGTTTTTAAATTTTTTTCAGTTTTGGGCTGAAATAGTCGCCCATGGACTTCTTTATGGTGATATTCGAGTTTTTTACAAAATTTCCAAAGTTTTGAGCCCCATATTGCCTAGGCTTCGAGTAAATTGAGATTTGACCTACCGACCGCGACGCGACCGCGCTGCACCCGAATTCACAAACTAGCCGAAACTTGATGAAAATTGGTTTTTGAGCGGTTTCTGTTTTGAAAATGTGCGAAAGATGTTGTTAAGCCAAAAATTTTCAGACGCGTCGCGGCTGCGTCGCGGTCAGTAGGTCAAAACTCAATTTGCTCCAAACCTAGGCAATATGGGGCTCAAAACTTTGGAAATTTTGAGGAGAATTTGAATTTGACAATGAAAATCTTTCTTGTAGGATTTCGATCTCAATAATTTTTTTTCAACAATTTTTTAAAAATTTCAGATCCGCCCGCTTCGACCGTAAACGTTCTGTTGACGACTTAGACTACATAGTCGACAAGAAAAACGCAGTGTCCTCCGCCACAGGCACCCACGAGGCTCCGCCCACAATTCCAGATCCCTCCGAATCGCCGTTGAAGTCGAAAGTGATTCTGAAAAAAGAGGTGGTGATCGAAGCACCGCCAGCTAAGCAGCTCCCAGACCCCATACCAGCTAGAATTCCACGTCCAAAAATTAGTAAATGGGCGGTGACGTCGGAGGAGGAAGCTGCGGAGACACCCGACGAGCAGGAGGAGGCTCAGGATAGGTTGACACCACTGAGAAGTGATATGAGGCAGTTGGGAAATAGGTGAGTAGTGGACATCCGGACACACAGACACACAGACACACAGACACACAGACAGACAGACAACATTTTGAATTCAGATGGCAACGTGGCGTCAACAACGCCGCCACCAACACTCAACACCTACCGTATGCCGGCTCGGCGGCGGCACAACAGGAAGATATGAGGTAGGAAAAGTGTTGTAACTTGGCGGGGTTTGGGCGTAGATGGGATTTGAAAAGAGATTCAGAATCTTCAGGATTTCAGCTTTTTGGGGATATAAGGTTGGTTTAGAACATTTGAGTTTTAAGGGTGTTAGCTAAGGTTTTAAAAAATTGCAAAAAAAATTTTGGTAACAATTTTCGAACCACCGTATCTCGGTAGGTTTTGATGGTAGACGGGATCTAAAAAAGGATTCAAAATCCTTAGAATTTCAGCTTTTTGGGCATATCAAGTAAAAACATTCTTAGATAGTGGCATTCTTAAAATTTTCGAAAATACAATTTTTGGCCAAATTTACTTTTTAAAATTTTTGAATTTTAATGTTTTCTGAAAGATTTTATATATTTATAGAGCTAAAAACGTCAGGATCTCAAATATGTTCTTAAATTGTCTTAAAGTTCAATATGAACCGAGATACACTTCTTCCAAACAGGGACTGTCAAAAACTCGAAGGGCTCTAAAAAGGCTCTGTATCTTGATTCATTATAATGCTACATAGAATCAAAAACCGGATACTGAATTCTCACATTTTCAGCTTTCTATACATATAACATTCCCCCTTAAACTCAATGTAAGCCTCCTCTTAGCCAGGCTCAAAAAATCGTAGCAGAAAAAATGTTTACAAAAAATTGTTTCCAACATTTTCAAGCCGTTGTATTCCGCTTCATTTTGATTCTACATAGAATCAGACACCGGATTCAGAATTCTGAAATCTTCGGCTTTCTAAACATATAACATTCACGCTGAAAACTCAATGTAGGCCTTCTTTTAGCCACGCTCAAAAAATCGTATCAGAAAAATGTTTAAACATTTTTTCTCATATTTTGAAACAGTTTTATCTCGGTTCATTTTGCCGCTACTCGAAATTTGAATACAAATTCAGAATGCTCAGGTTTTCAGCTTTCTGAAAATGTACCATTCTTTCTCAAAAACTTAACATAGACACTTTTTTACCAGGCTCAAAAAACGCATCCGAAAAAAAATTTGACCAAAAAAGTTTTTCTCAAATTTTCAAACCCTTGTATCTTGGCTCATTTAGATGTTGGACAGAAATTGAAAACGGATTCTGAATCCTCAAGTTTTCAGCTTTTAAGGCATATACCATTTCTGGAAAGTTAACATCCTAGCTGGGCTTAAAAACCCAACAAAAAATATTGGTCCAAATTTTTTTCCTCAAATTTTTTTGTAACTTTTTTCAAATTTCTCACGACACCTCCTTACCAAAAAACCATTTCTTGACCAACTCCCCCTGGTTTCCTAATCCCCCATTTCTATATTTACAGTGACTCCGACGCGGAATCCGATTGCTCTGCACACAGTGACGCAACGTTTGAGGTCAACGATGACGTGTTCGATGGTGAGTAGTACTGTAGAAATTTGATCTACGGACTATTTTAAAAGTTTCAGCCGCCCCATTCGAAGTGTCTGATCGTCTTCGTGAAGCTCTTGAGAATTTCAACTCATCGATCCTCGAGCCGGGTAGTGTGCCTGAGGAGACTGTGGTTAGTTTAAGCGCCTGTATCTCGAGAACCAAAATTCCTAGCGAAAAATTTTCAACTAGAAAGTTGTAGCCCTTGAAATTCTCCATCGATTGATGTACCCAAACCCCTGTAAAAATTTCAGGAATGGTCCGCAAAACTGGTCCGCCATGTGTGGATGACCACAGCTGGCAACGCTTCGTCACGATACGAGAATGTCGACAGATTTGTCGGCGAATTAGGCAATTTGGGCCCTCAAATCCTTCATATGGTTGTCAATTTTTGTGATCAGAATGTGAGTAGATCAAAACTTGAATCCTTTGGATTACTGTACTTTCAGGGTAACACTGCTCTACATTACGCTGTGTCGCACGCGAATTTCGCCGTGGTTTCCTCGATTTTGGATAGCGGGGAGTGCGATTTGGACGCGCCTAATCGGGTAGGTCAAAGTTTTCAAAAAAAAAAGAAACAAAAAAATTTTGAGCCTAGGCGGGGGTCGAACCCTGGTAGTCTGCGGGGGGGATATGGGAGGTGGTGGTGGAGACCGAGACCACTGAGCCATCTGTACGCTTTTTTGGAAAAACTTGGAAAATTGCATTTTTGGACATTAAGAGGGTTTCTAGGTGGTTTTTGACGGTTTTTGGTTGATTTTCCCACATTTTTGACCCCCTGCCGGGCAAACATCATCCATATAAGGTGATGATGCCGTATTAAGCAAATAGCGACAGATCTTAGCACTATCTTAAGTAGATGGAGGATGATGACGTGACACAATACACAAAATAACACTTGTGTACATTAGTGTGTGTGACAGTAGCTTAAGTTAGGCTTACTTAGGCTTAGCAGAGGTCAGACGGCTTGGGAACCTGAATATAATGTTTTTGGTGTTGGAAACGGTCAAAAACTGCAAAACACTACCAGAAATACCATAAAAACCATGAAAAACTCATATTTTCACCCTAAAGAACCCAAAAAACCAGTTTTGGAGTGTTTTTGAAAAATGTGTCCGAGTGGCGCAGTGGGGATTTTCAGATTTTGAAGAGAGCCACTCCGGGTGGTGGTACCGGGGTTCGAGCCCGCGGTGGGGTAAATGTTTTTTGCATTGTTGTATTAGACTGAGAAATTGATGTAAAAACAGTGTTTTTTGAAGTTTAGCCTAAAAAATTTCGAAAAAATCCCAAAAAATTGAAAAAAAAAAACGTTTTTCGAAATTTTCTGAAATCCGTCACGATTGGAGGTATATCACGACGTCAGAAGTTACCCGACTACTTCAAATTTTTAGTATGATATAGACCAAGAATAGAGCTTCATTATTGTAGTTGACAACGTTTTCGCACAGGCGGTCCTTGGGGAAATATACCGCTTAGAGCTCGAGGATCTTTGAAAAAATCATAGAGGCAGCTTGAAAACTGTATATCTCCCTAGGGACCGCCCGTACAAAAAAGTTGTCAACTACAAAAATGGAGATCTAGATATGATCTACACAACCAACCTAAATTTTCAAAGTTTGAACCGTGAGTAACCCAGTTACACAGGGTCAAACTTGATCACTATTGACGGTTTCTGGAATTTGTCAAAATTGCCTAAAAATACCGCTAAAAACTGATAAATCCGTCGAAAAACGGTCTAAAGTGGTCAGAATCGGCCAAAAAGCAAAAAACCGCCAAGAAAGGTGAAGAAAACCCATTAAGAATGATTGAAGACATTGGAAATCAAGCTCCAGACCTGTCCAAAACTAAAAATACCCTTATGACACTAAAAACTACTAAAAACGCGATCAAAATTGACGTGAACACTAAAAATGCTCCAAAAATTCAGAATTTTAATCAAAAACTGCCCTAAAACCGATGCACCATTTCGACATGGTGCATCGCTCCGGCTAAAACCGCGACCGCGACGCCTCCAACAATTTTTTTTCAAATTTCGATAAATAACTAAATTTCCAGGCCGGCTACACGGCCGTCATGCTCGCCGCTCTCTCGCAACTCGACGACGAGCTCGAGAAGGCCGTCGTGCACCGTCTATTCCAAATGGGTGATGTCAATGCGAAGGCGTCTCAACACGGTCAGACCGCTCTGATGTTGGCGGTGTCGCACGGCAAAAAGACCACGACTGAGCTACTTTTGGCGTGCGGAGCCAACGTGAATGAGCAAGATCAGGATGGGTCGACGGCGCTGATGTGTGCCGCCGAGCACGGACATAAGGAGTTGGTGAAGATGTTGTTGGCGGAGAACACGTGTAACGCATCGTTGACGGATGTGGTAGGTGGAGAAGGAGCCGCGACGCCGACCGCGCCGCGCGGCGCGGTCGGCGCGCACGTGATAATTCAAACTTCTGACATTTCAGGACAACTCTACCGCCTTATCAATCGCTTTGGAAAACGACCATCGCGAGATCGGTGTCATGATCTACGCCTACCTTAACTATGGCCGTCTCGACATCTCCGGACCAACATCTACCATTTAAAATCACAGAATTTTTCCCGCCCAAAAAATTTTTAAAAATTTTGATCTATTTTTACATTCCCTCTCCTTAATACTGATGATGTTTTCTACCAATTGCCATACCTCGTTTCGTATTTATTGATTTTGAGCTATTTCTGATTTTTCTGTATTTTTTGTGATTTTTTTTTTGATTTTGACTGGTATTTTTCATAATTAATACATTATTGATTTTTTTCACCTTCTTTTATTGGAATTTTATAGAAAAACTATAGAAAAAACCCGTGAAATTAGCCGAGAAATAAAAAAATAACAGTTTTTAAAATTTGAATTTTCGACTTTCCCGCCGCCGGCCGTGGCTGGGGGACTAGGTTTCTCCAGTTAGGCCACCACGAATTTCGACGCAAAACGGCCTAAATTTTGGTGATTTTCGCCTATTTCAGAGTCCCCGAACCCGATTTTTTAAATGAAAATGTGAAAAATGAATAATTTATTGAAAGTTAAGCTAATTAACAGTCTTTTTCCCTGAAAAATTAATCAGAAAAATGGTAAAATTTAGAAAATTGAATTTTGCAATTTAAAAATATGATTTTTCGAAATTTTCAGTGGTTTTTATAGGTTTCCGAGGTGATTTTTCGTCATTTTAGGTAGAATTTTGCTAGTTTTCGTTGTTATGTTGGTGAAAAATGGGATTTTTGGGCTTAATCGGCTTTTCGTTGATTTTCGTCGTGAAAACACTTATTTTCAGCCGATTTTTAAGACGCTGACCAAATTTCTGGCCTCTGGAGCATTTTCTCAGAGTTTTTAGTTAGTATTTTCTCAAGAATTACAAATTTTGTGCTTAAATACCCCGGATTCGTCGATTTCATCATAGTTCCGTAATATTCGACAGCCATATCCCGTTTTCTGGCTTCTCGAGTATCATTTTGTGTTATTTGGGCTCATTTTCATCACCAAACCGCTATAATTATGTCCGACAAGTCGTTTTCGACTCAATTTAGTCGTTTTCTCGAAAATTTTGAGATTTTCGGGCGTTTTTTGACTTTCGGAGTCAATTTTCGTGCATTTTAGACATGTATGGCTTTTGAAGTAGTTTATTTTTTAATTTTCACTGCAAAAGTGAGTATTATCGATCTGAAACTCGACAAATGTGTCGATGCTCTGTTTTTCTTTCCCTGAGATTTCCTTTAGCTGAGATTTTTCATTTTTTCCCATTGCCACAGACGTCAGATTCGGTTTTCTGCTCAAAAACACACATTTTACGTTTTCTCATCCAAGTTTCCATAGTTTTGGCCACATTTGTGCCCTTTATGTTCTCGAAAATGTCGTTTTCGATAAAAAATCAAAAGTGTGTTTTGTGTCTATTTTTAGTTGGGAAACCTCAATTTCCGTTCGGAATTATGGCTTCTGTGCAGAGTTCACACGAAAATTAAGCTCACTTCCGGTGTTTTTGAGTTGAAAACTGGAATTTTGGGAATTTTTTGCAAACTTTTGACACCAGCGACTGTGTAGGCGATCGATCGATGAAAAGTTGCTATAAAAGCGCTGCAATAACTCCCTTCCCGCAAAATTTCCGCCAGTTACACGGCTGAGTCAATGTCTTCCTGATAAGAAATAACACTTTTGGCAAAAAGTCTTTTGTCTCGATTATTCCATTGAACTTTGTCCGCTCTAAGCTCTTATATTCTGTGTTTTAGCTCAGTTAGAAGGCTCTTTTTGAGAAATTCGGTGTCCAACACTATTTTTCGATACTAGTAGCACCAGTTAGGCTCATCACCCGGTCTTGAGCTGTTTGACTTAGGCTTTCGCCTAATCGCATCAGATATGCATAGCTCTTTTCATATATCTACTCGAATAGCCATTTCGACAAAAATTATCGAAAATGACCCCAGTTTTTTGAGGTTTTTTCTTATTCCCAGGTTTTCCTTCATCGATGTTCCGATCTTCGTGTTTCCGCTCATTTCGAATCTGAAAATCCCAAAAATTCCCTCCATTTTCTGGCCTAAAATTATCGATTTTCCCCTCTTCCTTCCCACAGCACACAAAAAGTGGGCGTATCCCTCCCTGTACGTGCTGCGCTCGGCCGTGAAGGTATGGGGCGGAGCCAAATAGAGGTGAGCACACACATAGTGTGCATACACACACACAGTCTTCTCCTCTTTCGTCGCCCTTCGTCACTCTGCTCATTTCGGCCTCCACCGATCGGCTGTGTGCTCTTTTTGCTCCTCTCTATTCCCCTCCCTTCCGCCGTTGCCGCCGCCACCCCCGTCGTTATGCTCTCGTTTTTCCATTTCGCCTTTTTTTTGAGAGCTAGCGATGTCTTCCATGGTGATCCCCCAACCGCTATATTCACTACTATTCCGTAAGACTCGTCAAAGCTAGGCAAGATGTTGGCATAGCTGAATGCAATTTGGCGCTCAGCTCGGCCACATACTGCCACGCATTGGCTAGAGTCTAATTTTTATACCTATGGTGAGTTTTTAGGTTAATAATCCCTTAGAAGACTATACAAATCGATTCATTCGGGTACCTAATAATACAAACAAAGAATACAGAGAATACACCCCCTAGAGCCCCCTTATAAAATCCGCGACCACGATGTGATCGGAGGGCAAATACGCGAATTGCGGTTGTTTGACACCGTAGGTGCAGTTGAATTCCCATTGACGATCCACGGAAAGATCCAGAACGCGTACGCCTTCGGTGAAGTGGACCTGGAAATGGGATGGCTCTAGAATCTGGGAGGAACGCCAAAAAGTGGTGCGAAAACACGGCAAAACGGTGTTCAAGGTGGTGCTCCACTATACCTTCCTAGGGTCCTCTAGCTTTACCTCAAACCTGACCGGCGAGAAATCCACTGTCACTGTCGGCATGCACACCTCATAAGCGGTTGACCAGTAGCGCCGTGCTGCGGATTCCGGGCAACATGGGTCCTGAAACGTCTCTCAGTACAGTACCCCCCGTAGATAACAGGCTTACATCCGTCACGAAGAGGTTATGACAACACTTGTTGAATTTGTTCGTCATTTTCGGCGCGCCCTCGTCTTGAGTCGGGTCGTTGCAGCAGGAATATTTGGCCTAAAATAAAGGGATTCCGGACAAAGAGAACTACCAACAGACCTGCAAAAACTTCTGGAAACAACACAGCTGAGTTGTGCTATTCGAGCATTTTCCAGGAATGCACACATCGGTTAGGTAGATTCCCTTATTGCAACATTTCGACACGAGAGCTCCCATTTGCTCGCGTTGCTGATGACAAATATCATCGGTAAATGCGCTGCATGGTAAATTTGCGTCCATCATGTTGGGTGGCGGCGGTCCACTTTTCTGATAGGGATTTTGCTGAAATTCCGGAAAACTTTGGTATAACGGAAGTCAGAGATTCGCCGCGGACCTGCTGATAGGGGTACTGAGCGTTCCATTGGTTCTGTGGGTGCTGGAAGAATGGGGAGTAGGTTGGCCACGTGTTCCCGTATGGGGATGATGATGGTGGACGAGGGATTTGGGTCTGGAATTTTAGGTTTGTAGACTGGTTGAGGCCTTCTGAGGTCTAAATGCCGGTAGATAGCCTAGATACTGATAAAAAGGATCTGACGATGACTTCGTGGAGATTCTGAATCCGTCTTCAAACTTTTGCGAAATTCAAAATTATCCGAATTATGCGACTTTTTTTCTGAAGCATCACAAGTCTTGAGACTGGAGGATATTTCAGAGAAAAAGTGTCATAACTCGGCTCATTTTGAATTTCTGAAAATTTTGAAACTAGATTGAGAATCCTCACGACGTCAGCTTTCTAACCATGTAGAAATCGATCTGGAAATTTTGTTAGGACTGGATGTAAATGCGCTCTTTTGAGAATACTCGACTTGAAGCTTAGCTTAGCTTCGCTCCGCTTTAATTTGATATACTTTTCCAAAATCTGAAAATCCTGCATGACTAGAAAGCTGACGTCGTGCGGATTCTGAATCCGTCTCCAAATTTTTCAGAGATTCGAATTTAACCGAGTTATGGCACTTTTTGTATGGAATATCCGCCAAGTTGTTGATGTCTCAGGCAAAATCTGTCATAACTCTGTTCATTTTGACCTTCTGAAAATTTTGAAACCAGATTCAGAATCCTCACGACGCCAGCTTTCCAGTCATACTAAAAACGGATCAGTCATATAAGATCCGACGAAAGTGCGCTCCAATGACAGAGCTTCCTGGGGGTCAAAGTACAAAAGAGCAAGTGGCTCTCTACAAAAGGGTATCGAATTGCACTATTGAAAAGTGCATACAGTAATCCGTCTGCTTCTCTAACACGTCGAAAATCCTCTCTCTCTCTCTCTCTACCTCCACTCGGGTCAACATAAATGAGTTTGATTTCGAAATATTATTGACTGTACCTCCGCCTCACCGCCTCAATGACAGTCTATTTGTCTCTCTGACAGTAGTCAGACAGTGCACCGACGAAATAGTGTAGACGAGTGGAGAGACGCAGAGTGCACATAGAGCTCCGAAGAGCACCACACGTAGTATATTTGCTCTCAAATTTTGGTGATGGGGGGGCTCGGCGGGAAGGGAAGAGCACAGAGCGGGGAGAGAGGTTGACCTTAACTAAGAAGCGGAAGAGTAGGGAGGGGGGAAATATTTGTGAAGGTATGGTTGAGTTGCAATGATGGATAGGCGGTTTGCAGAGAAAATAAGGGAAATGTTGCCGTTTGGGATGGGGTAGAGAAAAACATTTGGGGTCAGTAGGCTATTTTTAGAATGGTGGTTCAGCTCCGGGGACGTTTTGAAACCATAGACATTTGGAAACTGAGAAATTTGTCAACTTTGACATTCCAAGACCAACCGTGAGAAAAATCTCTGAAAATGAGGTATTTTTTCAAAATGTCTGGAATTTGAACCGGCTGCTTCGGGACGTTTCGAAACTAGACATTTTGAAAAAAATCCTCATTTTCAGTGATTTTTCTCACGGTTGGTCTGGAAATGTCTCAGTCAGTTTCTATATGTCTCTGGTTTCGAAACGTCCCCGGATCGAATTCAAGGATAGTCCAAACTTCAACCGGAATCTTCTTGAATTTCGAAAATTTCCGGACGATTTTAGTATGACTGGAAAGCTGACGTCACGTGGATTCTGAATCTGGTTCCAACTTTTTGATAGCGTCAAAATGAACCGAGTTGTGATCCTTTTTGTCTGGAATATCCCCAAGTGAGGATATTTTAGACAAAAAGTGTCGTAACTCGGTTCATTTTGATCTCTCACTAATTTTGAGACCAGATTCAGAATCCCCATAATTTCAGCTTTCTAATCATATCGATGTCTTGCGGAAGACTCTAATTCCGTTCGAAATTTTCTGGAATGTATCAAATCGCGGAAATTGTGAAGAATGAGCGTTGCTCAAAATTTGATCTACCTGAACCCAAAAGAATTTCGTATGCTTAGGAAGAGGATTCTGAAAATGTCTCCAAATTTTTCAGAAGTTAAAATTTTACCGAGTTATGACATTTTTGTTTGGAATATCCCCCAAGTGGGGATGTTTCAGACAATATATGTTTTAACTCTGCTCATTTTGAATTTCTGAAAATTTTGAAACTAGATTCTGAATCCCCATAATTTCAGCTTTTGAGACGCAAGTGCGCTCCATTGACAACATTTTTTGTCCCTGAATTTTCGATGCTCCAAGCTAAAATATAATAAAAACCTGATCCGGATTGAACGATCTTGTTATTGGAATAAAGCTAAGCGGATTTTCGGATTGTCAGATTTCAGGCATAAAAAGAGATGGAAAAAAGGATTTTCCTGTGAAATTTGGAATGATTTGCAAAGCATATTTTCGGTCGAGTCTCCTGTATCAAAAACAACAACTTTCAGATTTTCAGATGGGAAAAAATGGGTTTGAAATGTATTTTTTGTAATTAAAACTGAAGAAAGTTTGAAAAATTACGAAATTGGTTTTTAATTTTTTTGACAAGGCGTCATGGCGTCTGGAGTCGTCTGATTGTTCCGAATTTAAGCTAGTTGTGTAGATCAAACATAGAGCTCCTTTTTTGTAGTTTATCACTTTTTGGTACGGGCGGTCCCTGAAGGGTTACGGTAGGTTGCAGTGCCCACTCCTGCAACCTACCGTAACTCCTCAGGGACCGCCCGTACAAAAAAGTGGTCAACTGCAAAAATGGAGATATAGGTTTGATCTACACAACCAACCTAAATTTAAGACGGTCCGTCAAAATTTGGTACCATGAGGCAATGTCAAAGTTGGTCGATTTTCACTAAAATTATGTGCAAAAATGTTTTTTTCGAAATGATTTTTTTTTCAAATTTCATCCAGTTTTTATTACGAAAAATACATTTTATACTCATTTTCTATGTTAGGAAAAGAAAACAAAAAAGTTTTTACCCCTGGGGGACTCGAACCCGGGTACCTCTGCGCGGGGACACATGGCTCCGAAAATCCCCACTGCGCCACCTGGTCACTTTTTTCCAAAAATGCTCAAAAACTCATTTTTATCGTTTTTAGGTTGGAAATACGGGTTTTGGACGTTTTTTCACCTATAAAACCTTATTTTCCGCTCTTAAAGTTGCTCAGTCTTAAAAGTTTCCCATTTCTTAGTATAGAGGGGTGCCATGTGTGCCTGATAACTCAGATGGTACTATACATACTTATCAGTAAAGTATGTACAGTTCACGTTATCACACAGAGCGAAGGGCATAATGACGTCATTAGCGCTCTACTGACAAAGTGCTAAGTGTTCTCAGTAGAGCGCGCTTACCTGCGTTGACTGAGTTGTGATCGGGAGGCTATCGGATTCCGGGTAGTAGTCATAGTCGCTAGACGGATCGGTAGCTGCAAACGGGTTACGGTATTTCGTTAGGATCGAAAAATGCGCCAAGGCACGGGAAACACGTCAAGACACGGGAAATGCGCCAAGGCTCGAGAAACGCGCAAACTCACTCGTCGTCGTCGTCGCCTTCTCGGTTGGCACAACTTGTGGGGGTACTGGCGGTGGCGGCGGGGTGTACAAGCTTTGATAGCCATTGTTATAGGAATTATGGTTCTGGTAGGAATTGGAATTCAGATTTTGGGGATTCTGAGGATTCTGATGATTCTGAGAATTCTGAAGGTGTGACGGATTCTGATTCTGATGATTCTGAGGATAGTAGGCTTGCTGATGTGGATTTGATGGGATATGGAGATTCTGGAGATTCTGAGGATTCTGATAGTGGTACTGTAGGTTTTGGGGATTCTGCGGATTCTGAGGATTCTGACTCCGCCTCCTCAACTGCTCCGCCGCCTCCTGTTGTTCCTTAATCCACGCGTTCACCCGCTTCTTCGAGTGGCTCCCCGATGACGTCACCACCTGACACTTTTGAACTCCGCCCCCACATTTGATGGAGGTGGAGTCCAACGCCGTCTGAATAGCTGACGATGTGGTGACATCGGATTGAGGCCATTGGAAAGTGTCGGTTACTCGGGAACACCTGAAAAAAAGGACTTTTAGGGTGGTGGGATTTGATCTACCGTCTTCAATGTAGACTTGTCTTGTAGATCATGTCTAGATCTCTATTTTTGTAGTTGACCACTTTTTGGTACGGGCGGTCCCTGAGGAGATATGAGCGGTTTAAGTAAAGTAGACCAAAAAAGTCGAAAAATGAGGTTTTTAGGGTGAAAACACGCTTAAAAACCCATATTTCCAACCTGAAAACCACAAAGATGAGTTTTTGAACATTTTTAAAAAAAGTGACCAGATGGCGCAGTGGGGATTTGGGGGAGAGTGGTTCGAGTCCGCCCTGAACAAAAACTTTTTATTTTCTTTTCCAAACATAGAAAATGGGTCTAACATGTATTTTCCGTAGTAAAAACTGAGGGAAATTTGAAAAAAATCATTTCGAAAAAAATTTTGTTCAGAATTTTTTTTTGAAAATCGACCAACTTTGACGTTGCCTGATGGTACCAAAACTGGACAGGCTGTTTTAAATTTAGGTTGGTTGCGTAGATCAAACCTAGATCTCCATTTTTGTAGTTGACCACTTTTTGGTACGGGCGGTCCCTGGGGAGTTACGGTAGCCAGGAGTAAGGTGACTAGGAGGCGGGCGGCAGCAAGCCATAACTCCTTAGGGACCGCCCGTACAAAAAAGTGGTCAACTACAAAAATGGAGATCTATGTTTGATCTACACAACGAATATAAATTCTAGATAATTGATAATTGGCCAATTAGAGAAACCATGGCACACTGTCAAAGTTAGGCGATTTCACGATGCTAAGCCAACATCGGGAAAATTTACAATTTAATAGACCAGCTACCGTACCAACTACAGTAACCCTCCTGGAAAAAAAAGTAACTCACGCATCCAGCACCATCGCATCGAAATTCTTGGCTCCAAGACGTGGCCATCCTTCACCAGCTCTGTCGATTTGAAGGTTGGGGAACTATAACAAGAAAAACGGAACTAAAGAAATTTGGTGTGGCCTAGAAAACCAAAAATTTGGGATGTTAGGCCATGGGGGCAAAAACTGGGAATCGAGGGTTTTCAGAGAATGGGACGTTTTAAACCGGTTTCAAAACGTCCGTTTGCTCACTCACCGCCGTTTTAGTCCTCTGAATAATATGATTCGACTCGAAATCCGGAGCCACCACTGAGATACGGTAGGATCTCGAGGCGGCCAAGTCGTTGAGTCTGGAAAAAGAGAAAATGCGCTCTACTGGACCCCCAAATAGTGAAAAGTGCGGTGGAGCGTACTTACTTACCTTCTCAAATAATTATAACAATTGGCACATTGCAATGGAGCGAAAACGATGAGAGCCGGGCCACCGGCTCTCGTGACGTCATTGGAGCCACGGAAGGTTATGGACGGGCTCGGAGAGCACGGATGGATGGGGTGGAGGGTGGATATGGGGGAGATGTGGAGATGGAGGAGTAGTAGTAGTGGTATTAGGGGGAGCATGGTGGTTTGAGGATAAAGGGGGGGGGGTCCTGAAAAAAATTGAAAATTTGAAAGTTAAAAAAAACAAAAAAAATCAGTGAAAAAATGACGAAAATCGGGACATCTCGAAACCGGGGCATTTAAAAAAGCCGAAAAATGAGGTTTTTAGGGTAAAAAACGTCCAAAAAACCTATATTTCCAACCTAAAATCGACAAAAATGAGTTTTTGAGCACTTTTGAAAAAAGTGACCAGATGGCTCAGTGGGGAATTTCGGAGCGGTGTGTCCCCACGGAGGGGTACCCGGGTTCGAGTCCGCCCTGAGTAAAAACTTTTTTTTTCTTTTGCAGACATAGAAAATGGGTCTATAATGTATTTTTCATAGATAAAACTGAATGAATTTGAAAGAAAATATTATTAAAACGTTTTTTTGTACAGAATTTTTGCGAAAATCGAGCAACTTTGATATTATCAAAAAAGTGACACCGCCGTCTAACCAAATGTCACACACCTCGGTTTCAGAACGTCTTAGTTTCCATATGGACTAGAATCCCTAAAAACTGGGAAACTAGTCCCTCAATTGGTTTTTGCAAGAAAACTATAATTTCTGCAATTTCTGCGTTGAAAAAGCACAGGGGACTAGTTTTCCCCATATTTGGGTTCCTAGGCCATCACTTTTAGATTTTTAGGAGACAATGCAATTGCGCTCCACAGTAATTAACATATTTTTGGCTGGAACTCGAAGCCTATCACTATTATCAATAGAGCGCACTTGCTCAGTCAAATCTTAGAATGATGATAAATTGATAAATCTGAGAGGGATATCTCAATAAATCCTTCCAAAAAAAAAAAAGAATGAAAAACGGTCGGGTCCACCAAAAAGAATTTTCCGAGATAAAAGAATGAAAAGAAGAGCAGTGAAATAGAGCAAATGTGCTCTCTCCCGGGGGGCTCCGACCTTCACGGAACACCTGTTGGTTTCGAAAATATGTGAGAAGGGGGACGAGGAGAGTGTAATAGAATTGACAAAGGGAGGGCTGGCGGCTTCCGACTAGTGAGATCAGAGGAATGAGTTGGGGGAGGAAAAATAGAAAAAAAACAACATAAAAAGTTAAAAATGAGGGGTTATTGAAGTTTTGGAGTCTCGCTACTCAGCGAAATCACTTTTTTTTTCCAAAAAAACTTTTAAAAAGGTTTTTATTACAAAAAATACTTTTTAGACTCATTTTCTATGTCTGCAAAAGAAAACAAAAAAGTTTTTACTCAGGGCGGACTCGAACCCGGGTACCCCTCCGTGGGGACACGCCGCTCCGAAATTCCCCACTGCGCCATCTGGTCACTTTTTTAAAAAGTGCTCAAAAACTTATTTTTATCGTTTTTAGGTGAGAAATATAGGTTTTTACTCCTTAGGGACCGCCCGTACAAAAAAGTGGTCATCTACGAAAATAGAGATCTAGACTTGATCTACACAACTAACTTAAATTAAGTACAGTCCGTCGAATTTTTATATCATTAGGCACAGTCAAAGTTGGTCGATTTTCACTAAAATTCTGTGCAAAATTGTTTTTTTCGAAATGGTTTTTTTTTTCAAATCTCATTCAGTTTTTATTACAAAAAATACATTTAAGACTCATTTTCTATGTTAGGAAAAAAAAACAAAAAAGTTTTTACCCCTGGGGGACTCGAACCCGGGTACCCCTCCGTGGGACCACACCGCTCCGAAAATCCCCACTGAGCCATCTGGTCACTTTTTTAAAAAGTGCTCAAAAACTTATTTTTATGGTTTTTAGGTGAGAAATATAGGTTTTTGGACATTTTTCCATCTATAAAACCACATTTTTCGACTTTTTTGGAAAAGTTCGGGTTTTTGACGGATTTGAGTCGCTACTCAGTTAAATCCAAACTATTTGAAAATTGACTAACTTTGAGATTCCGTCACAACTTCCCTAATTGACCAATAAACTCCAATTTAGGGTAGATGTGTAGATCAAACCTAGATCTTCATTTTTGTAGTTGACAACTTTTTGGTGCGGGCGGCACCTAGGGAGTTATCGGCGGTTTAAGTAAAGTAGACCAAAAAAGTCGAAAAATGAGGTTTAAAACGCCCAGAAACCTATATTTTCAACCAAAAATTGGCAAAAATGAGTTTTTGAGCATTTTTGAAAAAAGTGACCAGATGGCGCAGTGGGGATTTTCGGAGCGGCGTGTCCCCACGGAGGGGTACCCGGGTTCGAGCCCGCCCTGAGTAAAAACTTTTTTTCTTTTCCAAACATAGAAAATGAGACTGAAAAGTATTTTTCGTAATTAAAATTGAAGGAAATTTGAAAAAAATTCATTTCGAAAAAAAGTTTTTTGTACAGAATTTTGGTGAAAATCGACCACTGCCTCATGGCACCAGAATTTGACGGACTGTTTTGAATTTAGGCTTGTCTTGTAGATCAAACCTAAATCTCCATTTTTGTAGTTGATCACTTTTTTATACGGGCGGTCGCTGAGGAGTTATGGCTTGCCGGAGAGAGCAATGGTGACCGCGGCCTGCCAGGTACCGTACTCCGGAGTACTGTAACTCTTCAGGGACCGCCCGTACAAAAAAGTTGTCAATTACAAAAATGGAGATCTACATTTGATCTACACAATGCATGAATATTCGAGACGGTAGATCAAATTCTGGAGGTGTGGCGAGTTCTCAAAATTGAGCAATTTTTGAGTTCTCACAACTTCCATTTCACACTCTGTATCAACTTTCCCTACAGAATTAACTGCGTAGCGGCTCAATGAATCTGCGCTCCATTGAACGTTTAAATGAAATCGCGCTCTAACGTACCTCTGCTGAAACCCCAATTTCTCCAAAAACCCTCTTCAAATACTAATAATTCATTGCGTCTCCACCGAGGTATAAATAAATAAATATTCAAAAGAATTGGGAAAGTTAGTTTAAATACCGAGATTTTCAAAGTAGAGAGAAATCGGGGAGAAAAGTGAAAAAGTGGGCGGAGTTTCAGAGAGTAATTACATTTTCAATCAGAAAAAAAAGCTGAAATTCGAGATCATTGATGGTATGGCAAGGAGCGAGAAACGTGTTAATTTAAAAGTTTAGGAAAATAGGTAAAAAAAAAATCAAAAAATTAAAGAAAAAAATTAATTCTGTTTGTCATCAATTGTGGGCGTGACGAAAGGGGGCGGAGCCTGTGAGTTATCGATCGCGAAGATGGTGCAGATGACGGAGCTGGGGCGGGTGATGACACGCATTCGGGTATTCGGGTTGTTCATTTCGATGAGGAACTCGGAGACACCACTGGAAATAGAGAAGTTAGGTATAGTGGGGCTGAAAATCTAAAAGTTAGGTATAGTGAGGCTGAAAATCGAAAAGTTAGGTATAGTGACTGAAAATCGAAAAGTTAGGTATAGTGATTGAAATTTTCAGACAAAAATTTATTTTCGGGCTAAAAATAGCGATTTCAGCCTGTTTTTGATCGTAAAATTTCATTTTTTAGGCCAAAAAATCATTTTTCAGAAATGTTTTAGCTGAAAACGGAGCACTTGATATACCTATCCTGATGCTGCGACTGCATCACTTTCAAATTTTTGACGACGTTCGCCGAGCTCTTGATCTGTACATAGATGACGAATTGCGACCGAATCGGGTAGTTTTGGTCGTTCCAGCGCTGAAAATTAAAGGTGAAAATGATAAAAAACTGAAAATTTGGCCTAAAAACCCAAAATAGAGAAAATTCGCGCCGTTTTAACATAGTTTAGCTATGGAGCGCAGTTGCATAAGCTGTGGTAATTGAAATTCCAGAACTATGCAACTGTCACAGGTCAATTTCCGTCCTGTCTCTTTCTCCTTTTCCTCGGGTTCTATCTCTCGATTGAGAAGATTAATTACCACCTGCCCGGCGGGAGTGTAAACAACCACGGGTAGGCGGACACATTTCCCTTTACATTCAATATATATTGGAGACACTGGTGGAAGAGGGTGACTCCCCAAGTCGCTCTCTTTCCTATACCGGCAAATAAAGATTGCAATCTACATCAAGAATGTTCCTAAAACAGACAGAAATATAGAATACGGAGCAGGCGCAAGCTCGTATTTTACATGGAAGTCCCACCTCGAGTAGGGTGATAAAGTTGGCGCCCTATTATTCAACTTTATCATCCGCAAACTCTTGGTGCTCGCAGGATTCAAATTACTCCTCAGTGCTAACCGCTACACCCACTGGAACCACCCCTATTTGAACCCACCCACCCCATTTCTACTATTCATGCTATAACTTCTAGTATATTACTCTAATATTCATCGTCGTCAGTCTCAGTGCAATGCAGTTGCGATGTTCTCGATTTCAATCGATCGCGGATTTTGATTTTGGATTGTTTTGGCTTCAATCAAAGGAAAAGGATTGGCCATTTATGTGAAAAGCTGTCAAGGAATCTTCAATGCCGGAAAAAAGGAAAGTCAATATAATTATAAATTGTTTTAATACCATTTTGAAAAATTTCCCACCCCTAGTTGAGACAAAAGTTCCCTAGAGTGAGTGTAGGATAATGAGCGGATGAGCACATGCGCGGAAGCGCATGGTTATTAAGTAATTAAGTGTTCAAAAATTTCAACAGAAAAAATGAGTCTGATTTGAATAGAACCAATAATTGAAAAGATTGTTCCCCAAATGTTAATTGAATTGTATGACACAGCTTAAAATTTTTATTTTTAGAATGTTTGATTTTCTTCTTGTAGATATTCGCCTCAAAACATCATAGTATATTATTGTATGTCTCCGCAACTGCCTAACGCCGCCAGTTTGACGAAACTTCGGTCACTAGATAAGATTAGGGCGATAAGACGCTATGAGAATCTGATGTTTGTATTTGAGACCCCGATGACGATTGTTTATTTTTGTGTATTTTATGTTGTTTCATAGTTTGTTTTACTGTTTTAGGCTCTTTTGAAATGTTTTACCCACAAGTTTCCAACCACTTTAAAAAAATTCCAAGTTGGTTGACGCTTCGGGGACGAAGCAGTTCTTGAGAGGAGGGGAGAGCCTTAGGGAAACCCTTCGGAAAGTAGTTTTTTACTTGATCTCTTTAATAGAGTTTCGAGGACGAAACCATCTTTCCGAAGAGGGGAGGATGTCACAGGTCAATTTCCGTCCTGTCTCTTTCTCCTTTTCCTCGGGTTCTATCTCTCGATTGAGAAGATTAATTACCACCTGCCCGGCGGGAGTGTAAACAACCACGGGTAGGCGGACACATTTCCCTTTACATTCAATATATATTGGAGACACTGGTGGAAGAGGGTGACTCCCCAAGTCGCTCTCTTTCCTATACCGGCAAATAAAGATTGCAATCTACATCAAGAATGTTCCTAAAACAGACAGAAATATAGAATACGGAGCAGGCGCAAGCTCGTATTTTACACAACAGCGCCCTATTGATAATCGTGTTAGAGCGGTTTTCAACTCGAAAACAACGAATTTAACCAGATTTTTGCAATGGAGCGCTATTGCACAACGGGATTACGGTAACCAGGGGACATCTTTCGAAATTTGGTGGAAAATATGAGGATTTCTATGATAACCCGTCTGAAAACACGAATTTTCAGCCGGAAAAATGCTTAAAAGTGGTCTCGTTTCCTGTGTGGGGTTTCTAGGCCACCGATTTCAAAGTTCTTCCACAGTTCGTTTGTCATGGAAGAACTTTGAAATCGGTGGCCTAGAAACCCCGCACAGAAAACTTCGGCCAGAGACCACTTTTGAGCATTTGGCCGGCTGAAAAATCGTGTTTTCAGACTGGTTATCATAGAAATCCTCATATTTTTCAACAAATTTCAAAACACGTTCCCTGAATACCGTAATCCCGCTGTGCAAATGCGCTCCATAGCCAAAATCTGGCCGAATTCGTTGTTGTCGAGTCGGAAAGCTCGAAAACTGCTCTAACTCGATTATCAATAGGGCGCATTTGCATAGTTCCGAAATTTCAACTTTCCCAGCTTATGCAACTGCGCCCCATAGCTAAACTACGTTAAAATGGCGCGAACTTTTCAATTTTGGGTTTCTAGGCCATTTAGGGCCGAATTTAAGTGAAAAAATCAATTTTTTACGATTTTTTCTCAAATTTTCTCTGAAATTCTCAATTTACTCCACATACATGCAACAACTTATTCACTCCAGCATCCGTCGCGAAATCCGTTGAAATCTGAAGGTGTTGGGCGCCGAGTTGTGGTAACAGCCGGTCGTCGAACGTGCTCTCGTATATTAACATCAATTTTCGAAGTTTTGCGGCCTGGAATCAGTTTTGGGTGAAAATTGACTGAAAATCGGCTGAAAATTACAGTTTTTAGGCATAAAAAGTGGGAAAAATCTTTTTTTTTTTCGCCACTTTTTGAGCTAAAATCGCCGAAAAATGGCGATTTTTAGGGTAAAAAAGCATACTTGTCAAATGACGGGCCGGCCCGTCAGGCCCGTCTTGTCAGGGATATGAAATTTTTGAGAAAAATTTTCAATTTTTTTTTTCAATTTTCAATTTTTCAGGCGGAAAAATTGACAAAAAGACACTCATATTATTCTATGAGAAAAGTCTGAGTTCATCTCAGTACACCTTAATCAAATTTGAAAAAAAAATTTGAAAAAAAATTGAAAAAAAAAATTGCCTCCAAAAAGACGGGCCTGACGGGCCGGCCCGGGCCGGGCCGGGCCTGACGTTTTGAAAAAAAAGCCCGGCCCGGCCCGGCCCGGCCCGGCCCTTGACAAGTATGTAAAAAAGTGTGAAAAATCCGGTTTTTCGCCACTTTTGAGCTAAAATCGCCGAATTTCATCAATTTTGGGTAAAAGTTGGCTGAAAATTGCAGTTTTTGAGGTCAAAACATGCAATTTTTGGCCACTTTTTGAGCTAAAATCGCCCAATTTCGATCTGAAAACCCTAATTTTGGGTGAAAATTGATGTTTCAGAGTCAAAATAGCCTGAAAATTGTAGTTTTTGAGCTAAAAAATTAAATTTTCCCTTACAAAAGGTAACTGAAGAAACCGATTCGCATCCATAATGCCATTTCCCCTATAAATGAACGATTCGACGTCTTTTGTCATATGTGCCAACCATCCGTGAATCGACGGATAGTTTGTTTGAACCGTGATGTTCACCTCCTTCACTTGCAGTTTTCGCTTCTCGACCATCCATTTTTGGTCGAATTCCTAAAGAAATGGGGAGAAATGAGTGAAAAATCGGGACAAATAGAGAAAAATTATGAAAATTAGTGAAAAATCGTGGAAAAATAGCAAAAATTTTAGATTTTTTGTATTTTTGGGCCGAAAATTTTTTATTTATTTATTTAAAGTGTTTCTTTAGCTGAAATCCGACATTTTTAAACTATTTTTTGCAGAAAAATAGTGGAAAGTGAGTGAAAACGATCATTTTTAATGATTTAATCAGCTTTTAAACGGAATTTTTGCGCTAAAATCCATTTTTTTTCACTTTTTAAAGAAAAAATCCTGCATTTTTCTCGATTTTCAGTCTTTATTGACTTCAAATGACTCAAAAATCGTGATTTTCGTATTTCTGTGATGAAAATTGACAGTTTTCTTTGTTTCGACCCGGATTTTTATGGTTTGTGAGTTAAAAATATGCATTTTTCAAAGGAAATCGCAATAAAGTGGCTTTTCAAGAGCCAATTTTCATTTTTGGTTCAAGAAATCTAGCTGAAATTGAATTTTGAGCGAAAAAATCGGTTTTTCAAAACGAAAAATGACATTTTTTGCAGTGAAAATTGTGATTTTTCGGAACTGAAACCCTTTTTCAAGCCAAATGTTGGATTTTTTGGCTTGAAAACTGTGCAAAATTGAATTATTGAAATTTGGAAACTGGTTTTCATAGAAAAAACGGCATTTCCAGACTCCAAAAATAGAAAAAAAAAAGATTTTACGGCTCGAAAACGCTGAAAATAAGGTGTTTCATGCTGAAATTCCGATTAATGTGCGAAAAACACATAGAAAAACCCTTTTTTCACTCAAAAATCACCGATTATCATTCAATTTTAGGCTACAAATCGAGTTTTTGACTTTTCTAACCCTGAAATTCTCTATTTTTCGCTATTTTTCATCATTTTCCACTCAATTTCTTCATTTTCACCCCATTACCATATCAATAGTGGCCGAATCGATCCAAACATTCGGATCGGTGAGCCACGCGAGATGCCAACGAGCCAATTCGGCCAAATCGAATGCGTAGAACGCGGTTTTTGACTCGGATTTGTCAATTTCGACGTCGTAGTGCACTCTGGAATGAGGAATTGAGGATTTTGAATGGAAAAAATGAGTTTTTGAGGAAGAAAAACGGGGTTTTGTGGTGAAAAATAGTCAAAATGTTGACTTTTCGATCCAAAATTGTCATTCTGGGGTTAAAAACTACCCAAAAATCGAATTTTGAGGTCCGGAATCGGTGTTTCCTGGCGAAAAATGGTATTTCCAAGTGCCTGGGCACCAAAAACTGATTTCCCGATCGGAAACTCGTTTTTTCGAGCCAAAATCCTTGTAACTGGCTGAAAAAGCACGTAAAAACTGAAATTTGGTAACAAATTATACTTTTTGTGCAGTTTTATATCGAAAAATCAACTTTTTACCTTCAAAATCATGTGTGACCCTCAAAAACTCATTTTTCATGCTGAAAATCACATTTTTGAGGTTAAAAATGGTGTTTCAAGCGAAAATTGTTGTTCTTAGCTTAAAAACTACGCAGAAATCAAATTTTGAGAGGAAACAAGTTGCAAAGCAGCAAAAAATCGATTTTTCGGAGGGGAAACTCGTTTTTCGAGCCAAAAAAGCTTAAAAACTGTGCAAAACTGAATTATTGAGGTTTGGAAATTATTGAGGTTTGGAAAGGTTTCAAAAACTTGGAAAAATGGCTTGGAACCGCTGAAAATAAGGTTTTTCATGCTGAAATTCCTATTTTTTGCTGAAAAAATATTTTAAAACTCATTTTTTCTCTTAAAAATCACTTTCCGAGCCTAATTTTTGCAGTTTTCCTGAAAAATCGCAATTTCTCCATTAAAAACACACTTTGTCTGGGTTCCACCCGATTCGGTGGGTTGATTCGGTGTGAATGTGACTCCGAGCCGTCCGTCGATCCAGATTTCCTAAAAAAATGCGATTTTAACGAATTTTCCACAGAAAAATGAGGTTTTCGCGGTTTCAAACCCGCATTTTCAAGATTTTTACGATAAAAATGAGTTTTACGAGGTTTTTAGCAAGATTTCAATAGAAAAATCGAAGATTTCGGCTGGAATCTCATTTTTTATCGAATTTTTTCTAGAATTTTCGATTTTTGAACTCTTTTCTTCATTCTTACATTGCAAGTATCATTAAACTTCCAACAGACATGTTTCAGCTTACACGGCCGCTCCAGAAGTCGGTCCGCCGTCGCAATTGGCACTCTGTAACCGAAAAATTCAAAATTTTGCGATTTTTCACTTATTTTTCGCGTTTTTTATGGTTTCAGACCTCAAATTTCGCATTTTTCGTCTAGAAACCTTAAAAACCACGAAAACCGCTTCAAAACTCACATTTCCTCCATTTCCATCCACCGCCTCGCGATTTCTTCTACACCGTCTTCTGTCGACGACGATGACGCCATTGCGATCTTAATAGATTTATTATCGATTTTTCGACTTAAAAACCATTATTTCCACAAAAAAATGGGGAAAAATGATAAAAAACCAAGAAAAATGAATAAAAATAAATAAATCCATGAATCGACTTGTTTGTCCGAGAGGAGTACACGGAGGTGAGCAATGGAGCGCGTTTGCATTAATCGAATTTTTCGCGCTAATTCTTGGTTTTTACCCGAATTTTCAGAGGAAATATGAGATTTTCGCGGGGAATTGAGTGAAGAAGAATCTGGAAATTTACAAAAAACTATGTAAAATTAACAATTTATGGATAAAAACCAAAAATCAGACAAGTTTACGGGGTTTGAACAGAAATTGATTGAAAAAGAGACATAAAAAGAACAGAAAACGGTGAAAAAAGGAAAGGAAGTCAGTCATTGTCTTTATCTCCTGAAGTGTCTTTTCCGCTTGAAAGGCCCATATCGCGGAATCTCTCTTCGATCTCATCCAAGGTATCTTCCGAAACGGGAAAAAGTTCCACTGTGTCTGGCTCTGGCTCGCTCCAAAGGCTTCCACACATACTGAAGGGATCATAGGCTTCCATTCCAACTGTCCAATTCATATTGAGACCATATTCAGACTTTTCCAAATTGGAAGGGATGATGGAGCAGGTGACATATTCGTCCAGACTGTAAAGCGACTCAACAGTGAAAATTCTCAGAAGAATATGCTTCGACTCGTTGTTTGTCCGAATTCTCGCTTCGTCCTCGTTTTCATACCTGGAAAATCGATATATTAACCTGAATTATATTCCTTAAAATGTCCAAAGCATACGTGTTTTTTGTCTAGAATTGCAGACTGTTTTAGGTCGAAAATTTTTCTTTTGAGGAATTTAGGGGGTTCAAAGTTAACTAACACAATCCGATCGTAAAATTTCTCAACAAAATTCCACAGGAAATCATCTGAACTGTTGATCACATGACATTGGAGTTTGGAGCCGATTTCCGCATCGTTTTCGATCCACTTCTGAAAAAGAAAAGCTAGCATTTCAACGGGTTTACTCTTGCCGAGTTCAGTTGCTGCCAACCATCAATTTTGCATGCGAAATTAACAGAAAGCAAGGCCCAAAACACTTTTTTGCACCGGAAAAAGACTACCGGCGCACAGTCAGTCACTTTGAGCACATGAGACCAGCAAAAAATAATTAAATTTCCCATTTTCAGATGATTCCGCAAACTCAGTAGCACAATATAACCGGCTGAATCATAAAGCTCTCCGAAATCTCCAATATTTGTTCTGAAAATTTGTACAACCAACCTTTGCAAGTTTCGAAGCGGCATCATCGGAGGCGAGAGAATCGAATCTGATTGTTTTGCAGTTGTAGAACTAAAAATATTGATTTATTCCCTTTTTGTTCAGATTTCTTGACACCTACCACTGGGAAAGTCAAGAACTCATCGAGTGGAAAACTCTTACAACCTTCTCCGTTCAAAAAGATCGACTCGAGACCTGGCGCCAAGTTTTTCATAAAAAACATCACAGCGTCTTTTTTCAGTTTCTTAATCATCAGATTCTTGACGTTGAATGGTGCGCTTTGCTCGAGAATTTTCAGGAATTGGTTGAATCTTTTTGGCGAATAACCCTCCAGAATAATGAGACTATCGATTTTTCCAATTTTCAGAGCATATGCAAGGAAATGGACAGCAGATGCGTACAACTCTTTGTTGCTGATGCGTAAGGTTTTCTCAAGAAAACGAGGCAGTGGTAAAGGAGTCACTCCATATACGAATCTTTTGATAAGAATACCACCTGGCGAAAGAATCTCCTCATCTGTTCCATCTGAAACTTAATGTGAAATACGGCTTATAGACAGTCATTCACCTGGATGAGTCGGATATTCCACCGCAATTTCACCCCATTTTTGACTTCCGTCATCAATTAATGTCACCGACTTGAAATTGATTCCCAGCGAATCGACGAGGTCTCTCTCATTTCTCGCAGTCATTCGAAGTTTCAGTCTGGCCGGAAAATCCAGCACTTTGATAACTTCCAGCTTGATCTTCGGTGGCAAATGACACCAGTTTTCATCAAACATTTTTTGAGGTTCTGAAAGTAAAATGATGATGTCAGAAAGCAGGAAAATAAAGAAGTTGAAGAAACTTGCAACGAGCCGGGCACTTTGTCTTCGGCCCGCCTGAATTTCAGTTCAAAAATTTGAAAACTTGAATTTTTATATTATTTTTTGCAAAATAGTCAATTTTTCGACTATATTTTCAAATATCGATAAAAACTCAAGCGCACGAGAGATTTTTCAATATTTTTAATATAAATTTCTAAAAATTTCTTCAAAAAAAGCGGTAATTTTGTTTCGAAATGTGGAAACATCTTATTTCGAAAAATTCATGATTTTGACGCGATTTTTTCCAACGAAATCTTCTAAAATTAGCGGAAAAATAAATCAATTATTGTTTTAAGCGTTTTAAAACATATTTTAAGCAAGAAAACTAGCTGAAAATAGCGAAAAATGGGAGAAAATTGATAAATTTAAAGCGAAATTAAAATTTGCCACGTGGCATGAGCAATTCGCAGTGGAGCGCGCTTGCAACATTCAATGCTGTAATGCTTTGTTTTTAGGCGGATATTACGCTAGGAACAGTTTTTTCTTTAATATTTTTTGTACACATGATAGTTCAAGTCTCGGGCTTCATTTTGGTAGTAATTTATAAAAAATTGATGCAGAATTCACAGAGAAAACAAAGTCTGAAAAAGTATGTGTAGAATGACGGTTTTTCGTTGCAAAAAACGAATTTTTCAAGGTTAATTCCTGGTTTCAGCTAAATTTTTTAGAGACAATATGAGATTTTTGTGGGAAATGATTGTGAGTGAAGAAAAATCTGAAAATTTACAAAAAAACTAGGTAAAATCAACAATTTATTAAGAAGAACAAGAAATCAGACAATTTTACCGGTTTCGAACAGAAATTGATTGAAAAAGAGACATAAAAAGAACAGAAAACGGTGAAAAAAGGAAAGGAAGTCAGTCATTGTCTTCATCTTCTGAAGTGTCTTTTCCGCTTGAAAGGCCCATATCGCGGAATCTCTCTTCGATATCATCCAAGGTATCTTCCGAAACGGGAAAAAGTTCCAATGGATCTGGCTCTGGTTCGCTCCAAGAGGTTCCATACATACCGAAGTGATCATAGGCTTCCATTCCAACTGTCCAATCCGTATTGAGATCATATTCAGACTTTTCCAAATCGGAAGGGATGATGGAGCAAGTGAGGTATTCGTCCCCACTCAAGCCTTCGTACTGAATGAAAAATCTCAGAAGAATGTGCTTCGAGTCGTTGTTGGTCCAAATTCTCGCTTCGTTCTCGTTTTGGTACCTGGAAAATCGATAAATTAACCTGAATTAAGACGTCGAAAGTTAACTAACACAATTCGATCTGAAAATTCCTCAACAAAATAGAGCAGATAAACATCTGAACGGGCGCTTAAACCACATTGGAGTTTGGTACCGATTTCCGCATCGTTGTCGATCCATTTCTGAAAAAAATAACTATCATTTCAACTTTTTTGCTTTTTTTCATTTTCAGATGAGTAAGCAAACAGTGTGTGGTTTCGAGACCGCTTCGAGAAATTTCCCGAGAAATTTCTCGAGAAATTTCTAACAGTCTGCAGTGTGTTTGGAAGCGGGATGTTTAGAAACCGGTCATTTCGCAACTGGAGATTTCGAAACCGGCCGTTTCTCAACCGTTTCAAAACTTCCGGTTCCGAAATGACCGGTTTCAAAATGACCGGTTGCGAAATGATCGGTTTTGAAACGTCCGGTTTCAAAACACACTGAAGAAAAATAACACTGTTGACAAAGTACAATTTCCCGGGAAAAGTATCGAGACGTCTCGAAAGTATCGAGAAATCACTCAAAATTTCTCGAGAAAGTATCGATACTTTCGAGACGTCTCGATACTTTTCCCGGGAATTTTCGAGAAATTTTTCCCGAGGAATTTCTCGAAATAAATAGACTAGTATCGAAAAAGTCATATCGATAATTACACACTGTAAGCAAACTCAGCGACACAAAAGCAATGAGTTAACCGGATAAATCATAAAGTTCTCTGAGATTTCCAATATTTGTTCTGAAAATTTGTACAACCAACCTTTGCAAGTTTCGAAGGGGCATCAAAAATGGCAAGAGATTCGATTTTGATGGTTTCGCAGTTGTAGAACTGAAAAATTATTGATTTTTTTCCATATTTCTTCCACATTTTCCAACACCTACCACTGGGAAAGTCAAGAACTCATCGAATGGAAAACTCTCACAACCCTCTCCGTCCAAACGAATCGTCTCGACACCAGGCGTCAAGTTTTTCATAAAAAGCATCACAGCGTCTTTTTTCAGGTTTTTGATCTTCAGATTCTTGACGTTGAATGGAGCACTTTTCTCGAGAACTTTCAGGAAATCGTTGAATCTTTTGGGCGAATAGCCTTCCAGAATCTCGAGACTATCGATTTTTCCAATTTTCAGAGCATATGCAAGGAAATGGACAGCCGATGTGTACAACTTGTTGTTGAAGATGCGGAACGAGACGAAGCTTTCAAGGAGAATGCCACGTGGTGAAGGAGTCATCTGAATCACACCCCATCTTTGACTTCTGTCATTCGTCAATGTCACTGATTCGAAATTGATTTTCAGCGAGTCGACGAGGTCTCTCTCATTTCTCGCAGTCATTCGAAGTTTCAGTCTGCCCGGAAAATCCAGCACTTTGATAACTTCCAGCTTAATCTCCGGTGGCAAGTGACACCAGTTTTTGCACTTTTTGAAATACAGAAGTTCTTTAATTTTCTTCAGTTTTTCAGCTCTTGACAGTCTCATCCAATTCATTGCACTCTGACGATTTTTCCACGAGCGCACTTTTTCTTCCATTATACGAAGTAGGACGTCATCAGGCAACATGTTTTGAGGTTCTGAAAATAGAAGGAACCTTATCTGTGTAGCAGGAAAAGGAAATAAAGAAAAAAACGGGTCGAAAATTTCAGAAAATTTCAAAAAAAAAAAGTATTTTCGTTGCAAGTCCGGTTTTCTCTCACTATATAACGTTTTTAGAAGTAAAAAAGCTTAAAATTTCAGTCAAAAAAACTGAATATTCGTTTCAAAATGGCAGAATACCTCGTTTTGAAAATTTAATGCTTTTGACACGATTTTTCTAACGAAATCTTTGAAAATTAGCTGAAAAATAAATAAATAATTGTTTTTAAGCGTTTTAAGATTTGTTTTAAGCAAAAAAACTAGCTGAAAATAGCGAAAAATAGGAGAAAATTGATAAATTTAAGCGAAATTAAAATTTGCCACGTGGCATGAGCAATTCGCAGTGGAGCGCGCTTGCAACATTCAATGCTGTAATGCTTTGTTTTCAGGCGGATATTACGCTAGGAATAGTTTTTTCTTAAACTTTTTTTTGTACAAATGATAATTCAAGTCTCGGGGTACATTTTAGTAGTAAATTCGAAAAAATTGATGCAGAATTCACTGAGAAAACAAAGTCTGAAAAATAATGTGTAGAATGACAGTTTTCCGCTTGCAATAACCGAATTTTTCGCGGTGATTTCCGGTTTTCAGCAGTGTTTTTAGAGGAAATATGAGATTTTCGCTGAAATTAAGCAACGAAAATGTGTCTAGAATAAAGAAAAATCTGAAAATTTACAAAAAACTATGTAAATTAAACAATTTATTGAGATAAACAAGACATCTGACAATATAACGGGTTTTGAACAAAAAACAAAAAACAACAGAAAATGATTTAAAAAAAAAGAATTATAACAAAGAGAACAAAAGAAAAGATGAAAAACGGGAAGGAATTCATTAATTTTCTCTATTTTCAGTAGAAATCGCTTCCGTATGAAATGCTAATGTCGCGTAAACTCTCGAGCTCCTCTAGATCGCTCAAAGCGGTTCCATTCCACTCATCCATGCAATAATAGGCATCCATTTCAAAAAATGTCCAATCCATATTGAGATCATATTCAGACTTCTCCAAAACGGAAGGGATGATGGAGCACGTGAGGTATTCGTCCATACTGTCCCGACTGAAAATTCTGAGAAGGATGTGCTTCGAGTCGTTGTTTGTCCAAATCCTGGCTTCTTTCCCGTTCTGGTACCTGGAAAATCGATAAATCGATAACCTAAATAATACTTTTTTAGATGCCCAAAGCATACGTGTTTTTGT